>NC_090445.1:153282209-154750334 GCF_031143425.1 Pleurodeles waltl | reverse complement strand
ACGTATTAGGGACCCAGCGGGAATTGGCTTAAATGAATTAGAGGTGTTGACTGCTTGTAATTGTGCTTATGATGGCCCACGTTTCCATTTTGTACAGGGTAATAAGGCTTGCTTAGTAGACTGTATATTACTGGGGGAACACACATTTATACCCTGGGCCCCCACCCACACAACCCATGTAGGGGTAGCAGTTGAAGTATCACCCTCATTAGGCAGAGTTACTATTGATGCTATTGATAGCCACCTTTCGGCAAGCAAAATTTATTTATCTAGAGCTTCCACTGCTTTGTCATTGTACTCCATCCAGTGTGCCATTTTTGTTGCAACAGCACCCTCCATATTGGGGCCTTGACAGCCCGGGGGATCAGATAGACACACTGTGGAGAATTTGAGTGGTAATACTAACAGTCATGCATTAATAGAAATTCAAGGTATTTGCTGAAAGGCAGCATAATCAGCTAAACACAGTACCTTTGCGAATGACAAAATCAAGAGAGGTGTTCCAACCTCCTCCTAATCCCGGCCACCTGATATACCTCAGTGAAAGAATTGTTGTCCAGAGATTTTCATTTTTGATTTTTGTTTTTGGATCGTTAGAGAAGTAATTTAGCTTGTGTAGATATTGCTGATCCGGGCTGAGTTTTCTGGACAACATTTTTAAAAATGGCGATGTGTTGCAATGATGATGTAATATTTCAGGAACTATGAGACCTATGTATTTCATTTTGGTGTCAAAACATAGGTTTTGTGGGTCAGGTAGTCTTATAGAGACAGAAAATAACTTCTCAGAGCAACCTTTCCGCCATTTTCCAAAATAACGTCTATAATAGAGGAAGAAGCAACATATATAGAAATGAAACAAATAATAATGGTATTTAATCCTGTTGTGTATACAACAAACAATGTTTATGATCTGAGTATAAAAAAAATAATGTTTATCACTCCCATTTTAGACACATTTCATAGTTCACTTTATTTATTTGTTTTGGCAATCACTCGTGGTACATTTGCAGAATGTTGATCATTTGAGAAGAACATATCGACAGGGACATCTTTTTGTACCGCTGATTTTGCAAGTACATGTATGTGTAAGTTCTGTGGGTAGAAGCTTTAGACATTCCATAGGTTTTAGCACCCCCTTTAGTATCTTCCAAACCAAATTCAAATTGATCTTTCTCTACAAATGCATGATCCAAAACATTTTACAGATCCTCTAATCAAGTAGAATGCACTTTCATGTGTCCACACAGAGAATATGCCGCCGGTTAAAGGTCACGTAGCAGGACTGATCTCTTGAACTCACTGTACCAAAGGGCGTCAAATGTGTGACAGTCAGAACTCATTTTACACATATGCACAAAGTATTGTTCTATGTTTTTAACCGCTTAAGTGCGGGCGTCGGCCAGTGGCCGACGCCCACACTACCTCCCTGGTGCGGGTCATGACCAGTGGCCGACACCAGGGAGGGGGTTAATAAATCCTCGAGTGCGTCGCACCCGAGGATTTATTTTTATTTTGTTTTATCCCTGGGAGACACAGAAACTCTTCCGTGTTTCCCCCCGCTCCCCACCCGCCCCTTTGTGATGGGCGCGCTGACGTTACAATGTTGATTTCCCCATCGGAGCAGGAAGCAGCCTTGCGGCCGCTTCCTGCTCCAATGGGGAAAACGGCCACAAACGGCCTTCCCCACGTTCGGGAAGGCCTCGTAAGAAAGGGGAGAGTCTCCCCTTTCTTACGAGGCCTTCCTGAAATTGTTTCCTGAAGGCCTCGTAAGAAAGGGGAGACTCTCCCCTTTCTTACGAGGCCTTCTGAAAGTGTTTCCTGGCCCCTGATCGCAGCACAGCTACGATCGGGGGCCAGGGAACACCACTAGACACCAGGGATTTCACTTGGGGGGGTCGGCCCCCTCGGAAAACGGGCCGCCCCCCGCCCGGGGGCATATATATATATTTTTTTTAAAGGTAGGTGCCCCCTGGGTGGGGCGCGATCGCGCCCCTCGCGGGGCTAAACATTTTTTTTTTTAAAAATAAAAAAATAAATGGACAGGGGGTCGCCCGTGGGCAGGGCGACCCCCTGTGGGGGCAAAATTTTTTTTAGTTGTAGGGTTTCCCTGGGGGCCATTTTGGCCACCAAGGAAACAATACAACAACTAAAAAAAAATAGATCTATATATATATATATATATTTAGATCTATCTATATATAGATATATCTATGTAGATATATCTATGTACATGGATATATCTATAGATAGATCTATAGATATATATATAGATATATGTATATATATATAGATCTATCTATAGATATATCTATATCACTTTTGTCAATATGTGTGTGGTTTCCCTGGGGGCTGCGATCGGCCCCCAGGAAAACCAGACCCACATATAAAAGTGATATATATATATATATATATATATATATATATATATATATATATATAGATTTGCCACCAGTTGTCTTGCAGTTTCAGCTTGCGTCTTCAAAGCAATGCACATACTTCAACTGACGCTTTTCAACTGTAGCTTTTAGGCAGCAATAAAAAAGTCAAGTAAGTATTGTGATTATGTTTCTGCTACAAAAGGGTCAGACTTGTCTAGTGGCTGTTTTAGTGCCATAAAGAAGCGCAGAAGGTTTATATGCCTACTGTAAAGAGCAAATCTGTATTTTATGTAAATAGCTGAGTACATTAGTAAAGTCAGGCATTACCTGTGCTATAATACAAATGAAATGTATGTGCGGGGTGGAGGGCGGCTATGGAGAGATGAAGGGCACTTTTGCTGGGTGGTAATGAGGGAATCCGAGGAGGAGGGAGTGGGAGCACCAATAATGATTGTTGGACTGGGCGCAGGAGGTGCTAAAGACTGTGAGGAATGGTATGTGACAAGGTGTTTTTTGAGTGTCTTGAAAGAACGTGCTGATTGAGGGAAGAAGCACAGGTAAGGTGGCCTCTACTGTTGCACGTATCTCACACACACCATCGATTTTGTGACTGTCTAAGTAGGCTAGGGTTTTAGAGCAACAGTTTAGCCAATAGCAGAGATGGCATCTTGATGGATGACTGCTGCCGTCACTCGGGTTATAGAGGACAGCTCTGACATAGGATCAGAGACTGAGGCATCATATACTGAGACAGCATCTGAGGGATAGGACAATGGCACAGACTCTGGGAGTGATTTTTCAGTCGGAGGAGTCCCTTTCGATAACTCCTTTTCCAGTACATTATGAGGGAGGTGATGAGGTGATGTCCCTTCGCAAGCAGTCTGTGCAACTGGGTAATAGTGGGTTAGCCCAACCCAGAGAGCAGGTGAATGCGGCGGCAAGCAGAGAGAGGGAGAGAGTGCTCTCTTGGGAGCTCCCCAATTTAGTTCAGCCCCATATTCCACCACCCAAATCGTATTGTGGAGACATCAAAATTACCTATCGCAAAACAAACTGGTTTTGTAAGGCAGGCACCTGAGTTTTTGGTCCTGGGTTCGGCGGCCATATAGAGAAACACACTAAACCCAAACATTTCTGGAAACTAGACATTCGGTGGAGTCCACAGAGGTGTGACTTGTGTGGATTCCCCAAAGTTTTCTTACCCAGAATACCCTGCAAAGCTGAAATGTTGAATAAAATCTCTATTTTTCTCGCATTTCTGTCACACAAACTACAGGAATATACTGGGATCCACAAAATTCCTACCACCCAGTGATTCCTCACCTGTCCTGATAAAAACACTACCCCACTTGAGTGCCTACACCTAGTGCCTGCGTCAGGAATGGATCACCCCAGGGTCAACAGCTGCCTCATGTAAGGACCAACATTGACCGTTGTGTGATCTATTCCTGTCGCGGGCACCAGGCCTACCCACACAAATGAGGTACCATTTTTATCGGGAGACTTGGGGGAGTGCTGGGTAGAAGGAAATTTGTGGCTCCTCTCAAATTCCAGAACTTTCTGTCACCGAAATGAGAGGAAAAAGTGTTTTTTGGGCCAAATTTTGATGTTTGCAAAGGATTCTGGGTAACAGAACCTGGTCAGAGCCCCACAAGTCTCCCCATCTTGGATTCCCCTAGGTCTCTAGTTTTCAAAAATGCACAGGTTTGGTAGGTTTCCCTAGGTGCCGGCTGAGCTAGAGGCCCAATCTACAGGTAGGCACTTTGCAAAAAACAGCTCTGTTTTCTGTCAAAAAATGGGATGTGTCCACGTTGTGTTTTGGGGCATTTCCTGTCGTGGGCGCTAGGCCTACCCACACAAGTGAGGTATCATTTTTATCAGGAGACTTGGGGGAACGCTGGGTGGAAGGAAATTTGTGGCTCCTCTCAGATTCCAGAACTTTCTGTCACCGAAATGTGAGGAAAACGTGTTTTTTCGCCACATGTTGAGGTTTGCAAAGGATTCTGGGTAACAGAACCTGGTCAGAGCCCCACAAGTCACCCCATCTTGGATTCCCCTAGGTCTCTAGTTTTCAAAAATGCACAGGTTTGGTAGGTTTCCCCAGGTGCCGGCTGAGCTAGAGGCCAAAATCCACAGGTAGGCACTGTTTTCTATGAAAAAATGTGATGTGTCCATATTGTGATTTGGGGCATTTCCTGTTGCGGGCGCTAGGCCTACCCACACAAGTGAGGTATCATTTTTATCGGGAGACATGGGGGAACGCTGGGTGGAAGGAAATTTGTGGCTCCTCTCAGATTCCAGAACTTTCTGTCACCGAAATGTGAGGAAAACTTGTTATTTTAGCCACATTTTGAGGTTTGCAAAGGATTCTGGGTAACAGAACCTGGTCAGAGCCCCACAAGTCACCCCATATTGGATTCCCCTAGGTCTCTAGTTTTCAAAAATTCACAGGTTTGGTAGGTTTCCCTAGGCGCCGGCTGAGCTAGAGGCCAAAATCTACAGGTAGGCACTTAGCAAAAAACAGCTCTGTTTTCTGTCAAAAAATGGGATGTGTCCACGTTGTGTTTTGGGGCATTTCCTGTCGCGGGCGCTAGGCCTACCCACACAAGTGAGGTATAATTTGTATCAGGAGACTTGGGGGAACAATGGGTGGTAGGACATTTGTGCCTCCTCTCAGATTCCAGAACTTTCTGTCACCGAAATGTGAGGAAAATGTGTTTTTTTAGCCACATTTTGAGGTGTGCAAAGGATTCTGGGTAACAGAACCTGGTCAGAGCCCCACAAGTCACCCAATATTGGATTCCCCTAAGTCTCTAGTTTTCAAAAATGCACAGGTTTGGTAGGTTTCCCTAGCTGCCGGCTGAGCTAGAGGCAAAAATCTACAGGTAGGCACTTTGCAAAAAACAGCTCTGTTTTCTGTCGAAAAATGGGATGTGTCCACGTTATGTTTTGGGGCATTTCCTGTCGTGGGCGCTAGGCCTACCCACACAAGTGAGGTATCATTTTTATCGGGAGACTTGGGGGAACGCTGGGTGGAAGGAAATTTGTGGCTCCTCTCAGATTCCAGAACTTTCTGTCACCAAAATGTGAGGAAAACGTGTTTTTTTAGCCACATTTTGTGGTTTGCAAAGGATTCTGGGTAACAGAACCTGGCCAGAGCCCCACAAGTCACCCCATATTGGATTCCCCTAGGTCTCTAGTTTTCAAAAATGCACAGGTTTGGTAGGTTTCCCTACGTGCCGGCTGAGCTAGAGGCCAAAATCTACAGGTAGGCACTTTGCAAAAAACAGTTCTGTTTTCTGTCAAAAAATGGGATGTGTCCACGTTGTGTTTTGGGGCATTTCCTGTTGTGGGCGCTAGGCCTACCCACACAAGTGAGGTATCATTTTTATCAGGAGACTTGGGGGAACGCTGGGTGGAAGGAAATTTGTGGCTCCTCTCAGATTCCAGAACTTTCTGTCTCCGAAATGTGAGGAAAACATGTTTTTTCGTCACATTTTGAGGTTTGCAAAGGATTCTGGGTAACAGAACCTGGTCAGAGCCCCACAAGTCACCCCATATTGGATTCCCCTAGGTCTCTAGTTTTCAAAAATGCACAGGTTTGGTAGGTTTCCCTAGGTGCCGGCTGAGCTAGAGGCCAAAATCTACAGGTAGGCACTTTGCAAAAAACAGCTCTGTTTTCTGTCCAAAAATGGGATGTGTCCACGTTTTGTTTTGGGGCATTTCCTGTTGCGGGCGCTAGGCCTACCCACACAAGTGAGGTATCATTTTTATCGGGAGACTTGGGGGAACGCTAGGTGGAAGGAAATTTGTGGCTCCTCTCAGATTCCAGAACTTTCTGTCACCGAAATGTGAGGAAAACGTGTTTTTTTAGCCACATTTTGAGGTTTGCAAAGGATTCTGGGTAACAGAACCTGGTCAGAGCCCCACAAGTCACCCCATATTGGATTCCCCTAGGTCTCTAGTTTTCAAAAATGCACAGGTTTGGTAGGTTTCCCTAGGCGCCGGCTGAGCTAGAGGCCAAAATCTACAGGTAGGCACTTAGCAAAAAACAGCTCTGTTTTCTGTCAAAAAATGGGATGTGTCCACGTTGTGTTTTGGGGCATTTCCTGTGGCGGGCGCTAGGCCTACCCACACAAGTGAGGTATCATTTTTATCGGGAGACTTTGGGGAACGCTGGGTGGAATGAAATTTGTGGCTCCTCTCAGATTCCAGAACTTTCTGTTACCGAAATGTGAGGAAAATGTGTTTTTTTAGCCACATTTTGAGGTTTGCAAGGGATTCTGGGTAACAGAACCTGGTCAGAGCCCCAATAGTCACCCCATCTTGGATTCCCCTAGGTCTCTAGTTTTCAAAAATGCACAGGGTTGGTAGGTTTCCCTAGGTGCCGGCTGAGCTAGAGGCCAAAATCTACAGGTAGGCACTTTGCAAAAAACAGCTCTGTTTTCTGTAAAAAAATGGGATGTGTCCACGTTGTGTTTTGGGGCATTTCCTGTCGCGGGAGCTAGGCCTACCCACACAAGTGAGGTATCATTTTTATCGGGAGACTTGGGGGAACATAGAATAGCAAAACAAGTCTTATTGCCCCTTATCTTTCTCTACATTTTTTCCTTCCAAATATAAGAGAGTGTGTAAAAAAGACGTCTATTTGAGAAATGCCCTGCAATTCACATGCTAGTATGGGCACCCCGGAATTCAGAGATGTGCAAATAACCACTGCTCCTCAAAACCTTATCTTGAGCCCATTTTGGAAATGCAAAGGTTTTCTTGACACCTATTTTTCACTCTTCATATTTCAGCAAATGAATTGCTGCATACCCAGTATAGAATGAAAACCAACTGCAGGGTGCAGCTCATTTATTGGCTTTGGGTACCTAGGGTTCTTGAGGAACCTACAAGCCCTTTATATCCCTGCAACCAGAAGAGTCCAGCAGACATAACGGTATATTGCTTTCAAAAATCTGATATCGCAGGAAAAAGTTACAGAGTAAAACATAAAGAAAAATGGCTGTTGTTTTCAGCTCAATTTCAATATTATTTTATTTCAACTGTTATTTTCTGTAGGAAAACCTTGTAGGATCTACACAAATGACCCCTTGCTGAATTCAGAATTTTGTCTAGTTTTCAGAAATGTTTAGCTTTCCGGGATCCAGCATTGGTTTCACACCCATTCCTGTCACTAACTGGAAGAAAGCTGAAAGCACCAAAAATAGTAAAAATGGGGTATGTCCCAGTAAAATGCCAAATTTGTGTTGAAAAATGTGGTTTTCTGATTCAAGTCTGCCCATTCCTGAAAGGTGGGAAGATGGTGATTTTAGCACCAGAAACCCTTTGTTGATGCCATTTTTAGGGAAAAAAAACACAAGCCTTCTCCGGCAGCCCTTTTTTCCCATTTTTTTGGATAAAACAAAATTTTCACTGTATTTTGGCTAATTTCTTGGTCTCCTCCAGAGGAAACCACAAACTCTGGGTACCATTAGAATCCCTAGGATGTTGGAAAAAAAGGTCACAAATTTGGCGTGGATAGCTTATGTGGACAAAACGTTATGAAGGCCTAAGCGCGAACTACCCCATGCACCCAAAAAAGGGCTCAGCACGGGGGGGAAACGGCCCAGCATCTAAGGGGTTAAAGTCACGTTCTTCTTCTGTCTCAGCCAATCCTTTAGAAACTTCACAGGTTCAGCAAGTAAAGCTCTAAGCTTTGTTCCAATTTGGCTCATAGTCTCATCACTCATAAGAATATGGGGGTTATTCCAACTTTGGAGGAGGTGGTAATCCGTCCCAAATGTGACGGATTTACCACCAGCCGTATTACGAGTTCCATAGGATATAATGGACTCGTAATACGGCTGGTGGTATATCCGTCACTTTACCGTCACTTTTGGGACAGATTACCACTTCCTCCAAAGTTGGAATAACCCCCTATGTGCCTTGATAAGAACACTGGGCATCTCTGGGTCAAGTTTCTTGTGCAGAATATGAAGCAGGAAGTGTCTTTTCTCCGCTGTTCCATAACGTATCCATAACTCTGACAATACTTAACTTTTGAACATTGCAACAAATGTAAGTAGCACAAAAATAACGTCTGTGTCATTTGACAGTACAATGACTCGATTGGAACCATTTCGAACAGCCCACTCAAAATGTGGCAGTACACAAAGAGCAGATTCACCAATTTGCTGCTAAGTTCTTGAATAATATGGCCCGTACCTTTTGAATATATCTCTGCAGACACCAACCTCTCATTGACAATTATTCCACTTGCAATAATTGGAAATTCAGTGTTCACTGAAGCAACCGCAATGTTTTGGCGAGTTAACACCTCCAAGTTCCTCTTCTTCAATGTTGATGACCAGAATTTATCAAGTTGCAAAAGGATAGGTGTTGAATTTTTAATGTAGGCCAGGTCAATTGTTCCGCTTGTAGACATCCTTCTGATTCTCTCACATTATTTGACAGATAGTTCAAGATAACTGTCAAAGAAGATGCAGACTGACTTTGATATCTGTAGAACAGTCTGAACGACCTCTCCGAAGTTTTGCATGTATGAAATCTTGACCATTCGCAAATGTGAAACATAGTAGTTTTCAATGAGGACACCTTTTTGAACTGAAATTCTTCAGGTGAAAGGTTTTTTTCGAGCTCTTGCAGAAGTTTGTGTTTCACTGGTTTGGTTGCAGCATCTCCATCAAAAAATGTGTTTGTTGAAAGAAGATCATGCAACAGAATGTCCTTGGTAAATTTACCCCTTTGTTTTGCTCTCTCTGTGTGCTTGTAACCTGTTTTGTGGTGGCTGATTGGATGAAACTCTTACTATGGCAATTCAAGCATGGAAGGTTAGCTGTAGTGATTATGTCAAACAGCTTTTTCTCTTTCAATACCAATCTCTCCTGCTTCAGTTCTGCGTATACTTTTGATCCATGTTCCAGGACATCAGATAGACATGTCTTTATATCGTTATACACATTTTGTTTGGTCTCAAAGATGTAGACGCACAGACTCAGCCATTTCAAAGGGGTTTCCTTGCTGCTGCATGAAATTAAAAAGACTGTCAATATGTTTATTAAAATGTTCCCCTCTCTTTCCCACAAATTCATCATGAGGAACAGTTTCACAATGATCCATTAATTTTGAATTTGTCATCTCTCTGAAAACATTGCAAATAGAAAGGGCTTCATAGTAAACTAGCTGCCATTGAAAAAACATAATCACTTTTACGTGTTTGACTACCAATTCCCTTAGATCTTTTCTGTGATATCTGGATCGTCTGTTCCAGTTTCATATCTGGAGCCACAGCATTGAACCTTCCCTCTCTGCCTTTCACCACAAAATGTCTTTCAATTAATTTTCTGTAGAGGCGTGGTTTTTCCACCTCTAGCTTCTTCACTCTTTCCAGATACCGTGTAGTTTATGCAGTCAAATTCCCAAAACACAGTAATCAGTGACCCCACTGTGTTCACGTGCAGCTCCCAATCACCTTCCTGATCAGCATGTACCAAGTTTTTTACTAAAGCTATAATGTGTAAAACATTACCCCAGTACTTGCAAAGTTCTGATTTTCCTTCACGTTCTTTGAGAAACCCTACAAACCTGGTTTTCAGGTTTTCTGATTTTGAACTGAGTGTATTGAATATTGCCTGGCTTTGCATTATGTCTTTTGAAGGAAGTGCACCCTCGTCCTTGTTCACTTCTGAGAGAAAATATGCAAAACCTAATGTGTCATTCTTGTTCCAGAAGGTATTCCAATGCAATGTTTCTATAGCCTCAGATATGGTGAGCATACCTTGTAACGAACAAACATAATGAGTTCCGCTCAATAGTGACTGGACAGTATTGCTGCCAAAGATTTTAGCTGCAATAAGTGCATTGTCTATGCCACATCCACTGAGATAACTTCCTGCATACTGCAATGCCCATCATTGGATAAAGATCATCAAATTCTACTGGATTGTTCATAAACATGTCAGCTACAATACTGAAAACACCTTCATCGCAGAAAATTGGCAAGATAGGCTAGACTTCAAGCTGAGCACTCACATTTTGGAATGTTTTTAGAGCTGTATATACTGTTGCGTAGTTTGTCACTGGAGATGGTATTACTGGTAAAACCCCAGCCTTCTTCAGGGGGATGATATTCTGGGAGAATTCTAGCCCACAGAGGAACTGTTTTTTCTTCATCTTTCAGTCCACACCAAATAAACAATATTATAAATTCAGTTAAATCAGCTTTGCGGACTGCAGCACCAGGTAGAAGAAGATCCATGTCCTCAGCCACTTTGAAACTCTCTGGTAGATTGAGAGATGTTGATGGCTTGTAGTGATTTTGCACACTTTGGCAAGGCAGTTGGGTTATAAGTTTGCAGCTTTGTTTGTTTATCCCTACAGCTGACACAGCTTGTTTTCCAGCAGCTACTTGATTGGTAGACTCTTTAAAAAGCACCATGGCATTATCATGTGTGCTGGATGTTCCAGACAAAGAACAGCTGTCTTCAAAATCAAAATTGTCAAGAGCAGCAATTGTAAATCCTTGTCTGGTAAAGTGACTTGGAAGTGGTGTGCTGTCAGATTCACAGGATTTTACAGCATGAGCTGCTAACATGTTCCTGCTCTGTACTATGTTAATATAACTTGTTGATATACCAGTCCTATTCATTGAAGTGATTATTTCTCTACCTTTGCACTTGTCAAAGATTGCATGGGCAGTCATCATGTGTAGCGGAGTTTTCTTTTTGCCATGATGTAATTCATAAAACATGATTTGGAAAAGACAGTACATTTGCACAGCAGAAGCCTGATGGTTCATGGGATTGTCTTCCACTTCTTCGCTTGTATCTCCAAAGACATCATCAATGTTGTCGGCTTCTGTTCCAAACTCAAGAACTTTAGTTTGTAACAGTTTTGCTATGCTGATATTAAACAATGATGAAAATATTTTAAGACAACATCAGGCATTCTTGTTGACTCCCATGATTTGCAGAGCTCTGGGGCATCATAAAATGTGTCATTAAGTCAAAAATCGAAATCTTTCAGGTTTCTTAAAATGGTTCCTGCTGATTTTACTGCATCCTGTGATCTTATTTTGGCAGCAGGAACTTCGGGAGTCAAATCGACTGAGAACACCATAAGTGGCTCCTTCTTTTTGCTAAACTGACAAAAACACATTCTGTCATTGTACATTCTCACCAGAAAAACCTTAATTTCCTTATTATGGATCAATACAGTTTCATCAATGTTGACCATTATTTCTCTGATCTCACTGATTGTGAACCCATAGCCAGCACTCAAGAGAAGCTTTAAAACTATTTGCTTTATCAAAGAGTGCAAACTTAACTAAAGGCTGGTGGTTACATTTTTGCTGGGAGCTCATTGTACATTCATATTGAATTTATGCGCGCATGCAGTTCGGGTGAGCATACAAACCTGCTGCAAATACATTCACCTCACTGTTTAGGTAAGCTGCTCAGCTGAAAACTTCATCTTGGAAGAAATTAGCTGCAGATAAAAACATGTTTGTCCTTTGAGACTCACATACTCTGTACTTTGTTCTTTCGTCAATCCATTTCGACCTTGTTCTGGCTAAACCACAGATGACACATTGAAGATCCTTTGCTTTCCTATCAGTTGTTGCAAGTGGACGAGGGGTAGCCATCGATCTTGATGGGCATTGGGTTTGGTTGTCGTTGCTTTTACAGAAGTCTCAGATTCTTTTTGTGATTCACTGTTTTCTGCTATTTTTTGACAAATGTTTTCCAGACCTTTATTCATTGTATACAACTTGTAGCACTTACAATGATAAAATATTGGATCCTCTTCACTCATCAGTTTCAATCTTTTGTGAACTTCATCTTGACGTATTTCTGCAGCATCTCAAACTCTCTTATGTCTATCTGCAGTTGCTGTTAGCTTCTCTTTCAGATTAGTTTGGCATATGACACATTTTACTTTGTTGAAGGAGTCTACAGATTTTGTATTTAGCAACACTCTGTCAAGAGGTAAAGATCCTCTGCTACCGTCTGCTTTGCTCATGTTTACAAATTTGAATCAACTGAAAACCTAAAAATGGCAGAAGGGTTGCTCTAAGGAGTTCCTGTCTCAATAAGACTACTTGACCCCACAAACCTATGTTTTGACACCAAAATGAAGTATATAGGTCTCATGGTTCCTGAAATATTACGTCATCACTGCAAAACATCCGACATTTTTAAAAATGTCATCCAGAAAAATATCTACATTAGCTAAATTACTTCTCTAATGATACAAAAACACAAATCAAAAATTAAAATCTCTGGACAACAATTTGTTTTACGGAGGTATATCAAGGGGCCAGGACTACCTGGGCTCGGATGGGAGCAGATGGGCCTGCTTTTGGCCTGATCTTCAGCCGGACACATGTCCGGTTGCATCCTGCGCCACAGTACACCCTATCGCTTAAGAGCTCAAAGTTAATCAGGGTCCCTCCACCTGGCCACGAGCTGCCTGTAGCCTGCTAGGGAATGTAGTCCCACCCAAGCAGACTCTGAGTCACAAATGCAGGAAGAAAGCAGTAATGCGTTCAATCTAAAACCCATCAGATAATATCTGAACTGTAGGTTTCGAACAAACATTAAATAGTGGCCAATGCTAGGGGAGGTTAGGAGTGCAGAATGGTGCATAACAGTGGGCTAGGAGTATTCGATCGCTGCATGTTTGGAAGCTAGATAGGCCCTGACGGTGTGCTTTCCTCTTAATTTTGTTGTGCAGTTGATACCTCCTGGCTGATCAAGTAATTCCGACATCCCTTTAGGCAACAAAGGCTTGTTTTATATACATTTGCCACAAATGTTTTTCATGTTGTTCAATGACATGCACTCCTTAGTAACAGCTTTGGAAAAGGCTGTTTTATATATTGCCCAAATCGTACCCACAACAATATTGCTCACATTTTTGTAATGCCCTTGACGTAGGGTAAACTAATCTCGGAGTGACAAACAGAGCAGGGCAAGATGTGGGAACTGCCAGGAGGCATCATTTTCTACCATCTGAGTTTAAATAGCTCCATATACGTAGACCTGTATATCTCTAAAATTGTCTTGTTTGGTTTAATACACAATTTAGATGCAAATCTGTGTTTTGCCTCAGGGGAGTACAAACATTTTTGGGTTCTGATTGTAGGCTGATGCCTCCTGTCTAAGGACGACACAAATGGGAGACCTAAATATGTGAAGTGTCCTACTCTCACGAATACTTTATTACCTTTACAGTGCGCTCTAACCTTGAAGGATTTAGTGAGATTAATGTGCAGATCTAAATCATTCACAAACAGCGTAAATGCATCCAGAAATGATTGAGGGCCATTTGCCATCCTTGAGAGCAACACTGCGTCCTCCATGTAAAATAAAATAGGAACAGGATGTCTTCTAAGCTGAGGGCATTCAGTTCCACTTCTTTCTTGAGATTTAGCCAGGCCATTTATTGACACATTGACCAGGAATGGCGACAAGTTGCACCCCTGTCTTACCCTTTGACAAGCCATTTATTCTGTGCATTTCCTATTTCTGCAGAAGTGCACCCTGGCAGATGTATCCTGATGCAGTCTCCTTAACAGTGTGATTAAAGGCTTCTCAACCCCCCTTGATTCCATGAAGTCAGAGATTTAAGCGGGCCAGGTCTGTCGGTGCTCAGCACCTGCAGTTCTTAAAGGCAGGTGCTGAAACGGGTCCCTGTCAAGCTCTCTGTTTTTGCCCTCATCGCCAGGGTGAAATAAAATCTTAACTCGGCAGCAGTGCCACCCTTCACTGCCTTTGAGGTAACTTCAAAGTGACTTGTTACAGTTTGTTTCACAGTCTCATCATTTCAGAACTGAAGCATTTTAAATATTTTATACACAGAAGCCATTGTTGCTGCTTATTTATCTTATGCAACTAACAACCATTAACAAAGCCAGTAGTCCTGAAGTGTTGTAGGTGTAATGTTACTTGTTGCGTTATATATCTTGATGCACCAACAGAAAGAAGCAGCAAAATACCAGTCGGGTGGCACACTATGCTAGGGCACAGATTTTTAGTTTATGTGTTTTAAGCCACGCCCTTAATTACATCAATCACGCCCCTCTGAGAGACCCCCTAGTTTTTTCATCCCACTTAAAACCCTGCATGAAGTGCTATAGCTTAGATCAATTCACAGAATCAAGTGTGCTTTTCAAGTCCATAAATCCCATGTGTATCAACTCCCTTCTTAGCTTTAGTATATTAGCCAGTTAACAAAAGCAGGGTTGGACATTGTTCTACTGTACCCAGACCCAATAGAAGCCATATTGGATTTCTGAAAAAATCCCACTTTCTTCTGCCCAGGCCTCTAGTCAAAAAGATAGGACTCTGTCCAGTACTTTTACCATTGGGTTAATTAATAATATGGGCCAATACCAGTTTAGGAGATTCTTACCTCCCTTTTTAAAAATGGGGACGAGTTAATGTGTAGTGGGATGGGACCAATTACTGCAGCTTGAATCATATTTGTCTGCAACTGGGCCCATAAAGATATATTGTGCTTAAATTTATCATCCTGGGCACCGTCTGGTTCAGGAACCTTGCCTGACAAGCTAGACTCTAATGCGTTGATAACCTCTTAGAATTGGATTGAATATGAATGCTGTAGGGACTCCTCCATATCAGACCTGACTTCTAGCCGATAACTTCTAGCTTTAAGACGCCATGCAGGCAGCAGGGTTAAATAATGAGAAAAGTGTTCTATCCATTTTGTTGGCTGGAATTAAGATTCCAGGGCTTGACATGGTAATGTCACAGAAAAGGGAGCATTCACCAATCTCCAAAAAGCTCCTGCATCTCTAGATTTGACAGCTACTACCAAATCTTCTGGGGTGTTTTCCTTTATTTTCTTCTTTCTCTCTCCTATAGCATTATAGAGGGAGTTTCTACAGTTCGCAACGTCTTCCTCAGATCGAGGGTTTTTCTTAAGAGCAATATATAGGTTTTTGTATGCTCTGGAACAAGCATGATTAAGCCAGCCGCCCATTTGTTTTCTACAGTGGTTGTTCGTAACTGTTAGCATAGTGGCAGTAGTATCGCAATGGGATTGAAAGGCCCCTACACTAGCAGAAGGGTCAGTGTCTTGTTGTAAACTTGTACCACAGGCATTCCCTCTGAATCTAAATAAATACCCACAAATTCAGGGGGGATTTCTTCCCATTTTAATCTAATGTCCTGATGTTTGGAGTGTTTAACCTCCATCCATTTCTTTAGCCTTCTTTTTAATCCAATATTTATATCAATTAAAAGTGGGTTGTGATCGCTGAAACACTTAGGTATTACATTAAAATTGGACAACAGGATGGAGATACTATCTGAGAAAAAAGAAAGTCTATAGTACTCCCAGGACTTTTACCTAAAAATGACAGAACCACAGGATTAGCTTCTGGGATAGCGATCTGTTATGTTGCATAACTAAACTGTTTAAAGATTTACCATAAGGCTCATATCTGAAATGTGGTAACCCCCACCACCCTTCAGTAAGGCTGCATATCTTTCTAATTGTATCAAGCGTGGGTCTTCTAAGCGATGCTTGTAGTGTCGCCTTGGTTCGGAGAAAATGCCTTTTAGCTTCAGAGGTAGTCCCAGATGCCAGGTTGCAACAGGAAGCCTAGGAATGCTCCAGAAAATGAATCAGTAAGAAGGGGAAAATTGAAGCCAGAAAAACCCTTCAGACTTTCTAGGTCAAACAAAGTGGTGACAAAGAGCTAAGAACAGAGGAACTGGAGAGAACACAGGGTCCACGAAGGCCAGTGAGCAAGTAAATGTAGAGAAACAATTGCAACACAACTGGACCTAAAAATTGAGCCCTTGTACAGCAGGTAACAAGATATGACATTACTTTAAAAGCAAAGGTTCCACCATTTTGGATTGGGAAAAGAGTAATAAAATGTAACACATTATTAACTTCAATACAAGTATCATGATCATCTCTACTTCTGTTTTCGTAAAAAAGAATTTCAAAGAAGTATTGGGATTTTCTACTCCTCCCTACTTAAACTCCCAATGCAACTAGTGCCTGATCCTAAGATGGCTGCCAGCAAACGAATCACTGAATTCGTGAGCAACATGTGTAGGATTCATTCCTTTTCGAAACTGTGTCCTGAGGATGGTCTTGTGGACATCTAGTCATTAGAGACCGAAACATCGACAATATACCCTTCATGACTGAACTCACTGCATGAACTGCCTTGGTCCATCTTAAAATATCTGGCTTCTTTCAAAGGCATTATACAGGACTGTACAAATTGTCAAGTACTTTTTAGTCAGGAGCGGGGTGTCTTCCTCCTGTTCCCCAGGTGGAATGAAGGTGGGGATCAGAGAGGTCACCCAGTGCATCTGCATATACAAAAGACTCATAGATTTATGCTGCAATACATGTTGCTTTGATAACCATAAATCCTGGTTGATGTTAATATATGTGAATATATAAAGTAATTTATTTTTACAGAAAAACAATACGCTGTTTTTTTAAATTTATTCACATGCAGAATTATTTAAGTGATTATTGTGATATTGTCTCTATACATTGTTAAAGAACTGAATATGGAAATAACTCCTTCAGGAACACTATTTTTTCTTTAATATCCCAGCATTCTAGGGCATTCTGGGAATTGTAGTATACTTTTTAAAATCATATTTAAATAAGTCCTGAAGTGTTAAGCAGTTCTCAGTTATTAATTATCCTCATACATTCCTGTGTGTTTGAATCCACCAATCAATTATGCTAGCTCTTTCGTTTCATGTAAACACAAGACAACATAATCTATAAAACAGTAACCTGTGAGGTATAGAAATTTAAAATTGAAGGTACTCTATTGGTGCAGTGCTCAAATCTAAAATTAAAGCCTTAGTGGATAAAGCTATTTACAAGGATCACACTTGTTTGAGTTTTAATCATTCCAGTATTATCTGCATAGTTTTTTCAGAGTGACTGATTACACACTAATTTACCTTGAAATCATATAACTCCTCATTATTGTTTAAGCCATAAGGTCTTGGGTTTTCAACTTAATGATATATTTCTATTCTAGTTGACGCATCATCTTTGTTCTATCACCACCTCCTGCACTACGCATTATCATTGCAATGCCATAGAACTTTGTTGTTCTCCAATTAATATCATGTCCTTTTGTTGGAAATGGCCCTTTTTGCAGGGTAATCCCCAAACGCTTTGCCTTCTTCCTCCTAGTTTTTCTGATTTATTTTTGCTGGTTTGTTGTCTCTGCACACTTTACCACTGCTGATCAGTGCTAAAGTGAAAGTGCTCATTATGTAAATTGTATTGGTTATTGGGTTATCCATGATTGGCATATTTGATTTACTAGTAAGTCCCTAGTGATGTGCACTAGAGGTGCCCAGGGCCTGTAAATTAAATGCTACTAGTGGGCCTGCAGCACTGGTTGTGCCACCCACACAAGTAGCCCTGTGAACATGTCTCAGACTTGCCACTGCAGTGTCTGGGTGTGCAGTTTTAAACTGCCAATTCAACCTGGCAAGGGTACCCACTTGCCAGGCCCAAACCTTCCCATTTTGTACACGTAATGCACCCATAAGGTAGGCCTTAGGTAGCCCTGGGGGCAGGGTGTAGTGTATGTTAAAGGTGGGACATGTACTGATGCGTTTTACATGTCCTAACTGCCAAATTCGGTTTTTACTGTTACTGCCTTTAATGATCCTTAACGTGCAGTTTCCCTTTGAGAGCAGACAGAGAAGTTTGGGGTCTCTGAAATCACAATTTAAAAATTAATCTTTTGGTAAATTGTTTGAAAATGCCACTTTTAGAAAGTGGGCATTTTCTTTCTTAAACATTCTGTGCCTCTGCATGCTTGTGTACTCCACATCTGGTTCAGACTGACTGTTGGGCTGTTGTGAATTCCCCCTAGCAACATCACAAAACAAAATAAAATGATGGACGGGGTGTTGAAAGTTTTCAAACACTCACCCCCAGTCAGAGATCTGGGTTTAATCCATCGTTATTTTGCTCGCCACGTCAGCCCAGTTTGGACCCAGCCATATGCAAATCAGTCTTGACCCTGTTTCCCCATGGAAACAGTCCAGCCCGAACTGCTAGGCCACATCCTCCCTGGAAAGGAAACAAGCATCCTGGGACCGGTGTCTGGGTATCACCCTTCATTAGCCAGGCTAGCTTGAATCCAGTGGCGCAGCAAGCAAGGAATTCACGTTTGGGCATACCCCTGCCACTTAGGGCGCACAAAGCAACATCACAAAACAAAATAAAATGATGGACGGAGTGTTGAAAGTTTTCAAACACTCACCCCCAGTCACAGATCTGGGTTTAATCCATCGTTATTTTGCTCGCCACGTCACCCCAGTTTGGACCCAGCCGTATGCAAATCAGTCTTGACCCTGTTACCCATGGGAACAGTCCAGCCCGAACTGAATTCCCCCTAGACAGTGGCACAAAAGGAGCTTGGGTATAGCCTGCATATCCTGATGGGCCATCTGGGCTAGAGTAGAGGGAGGAGTGGTCACTTACCCCTGAAAGGGCTGTGGCTGCCCTCACACAATTCAGTCTCCAACCCCCTGGAGTGTGTCTGGGGCCAGGCCTTGGCAAGGCAGGATCTTGTGAACAACAGAGACTTTCCTTTGAAGTATGCCTACTTCAAAGGCAGAACTGGGTAGAAGTAGTGGGCCCAAAACCCCAGACTTTTAGAATCTTTCTGGATCAAAAGGAACCTCTGGCATGGAGAAGAGCTGGGGGAGGAGTACTGCCCCTTTGCTGTGTGTACTTTGCTGGGTTGCCCTGCAGTTGCGTCTTCTGCCTTAAAAGAAAGCAAAGGGTGAACTTTGCTGTGTATCCTACTTGAGAGAGTTCTCCTTGGAGTAGAGCATTCCTCCTGTTGGAAGTCTCAGGAAAACCAAAGACTTCAGTTTCATCTGCCTGCAGCACTGGGAACTGTATGTTCTGTGCTGTTCAAGAAGAAAAACCACTGCAACACCACTGGCCTGCACCGTGACCTGCCAACGCTGCACGGAGCTGCACCACCACGCTTCACACCGCAAACCTGGTTGCACTGCCACCACCACTGAGCTGCTGATTGCACCATGAACTGTGGGCTCCACACGGCATTGCCTTGCTCACACCGCCGCCTGGGCATCCCCGACAACTGACACCAGCGCCATGGCCTGTGGACACCGCTCATGAGGTACACGAAGCACCATGCTGTCCCGCACCGCAGCCCTGGTCCACCATTGACTCCAGTGTCGTCATCAGGCACCCCTGGTTGCACCGCGACCTGTGGACGCCGCACAGAGCCCATCCCATGTCACACCGCCGACTTGGGCCTACCGACGACAGTGCTTCAGCAATGATGCCGCCGCTGCCTGCACCGTGACCTGGTGACACCACGTGTCGCACCGCCCCAATGCACACGGCAGCACTGGTCTCACCAACACCACTGGACGCCGTCACCGAGCCGCTGCCTGCACCATGACCTGTGGGCACCGCACGTTGCATCGTCCCGCTTCTCACTGAAGCCCTAACGCCATGCAGGCCAGCGCTCCTGACTTCATCAGCCTGGAGTTCGATCTGCAACACTTGTGACTTCAGTGACCCGATGACCCCCCACTGGCATCCGGAACCGACACTGCGACACCAGCAACGCCGCTCTTTGTACCTCGCGAGGATCACGACTCCCTGCATTTCCAAGGTACTGTTTGCGGGTCTTCCTGACACCATAGCTGGCCGGCGATGCGGCAGCCAGCCTGAACTGTTGGATTTGTTGTTCACAGTGCTGTGATAGCCCCAGACGGAGCTATCAACTTCAAGGAACTGTGGGCCAGATGTAGGTAAGGATTTGCGCCTCGCAAACGGCGAAAACCCCGTTTGCGAGGTGCAAAAGCCTCACCGTTATGCAGAATAGCATTTTGCGAGTCGGATCCGACTCGCAAAATGCATTTCCGACTCGCAAATAGGAAGGGGTGGTCCCTTCCTATTTGGGACTCGCAATTCAATTCCATTTGCGACCGTGAAAGCGGTCGCAAATGGAATCGCAGTTACCATCCACTGGAAGTGGATGGTAACCCAGTCGCAAACGGGAAGGGGTCCCCATGGGACCCCTACCCTTTGTGACTGGAAAAAAAAATATGGACCACTACCTGCCCTGAAAAAATCCGAAACTAAAGGTTTCGGTTTTTTTTTTCGAAGTGCAGCTCGTTTTCCTTTAAGGAAAACTGGCTGCACTTAGAAAAAAAAAACTGCTTTATTAAAAAGCAGTCACGGACATGGTGGTCTGCTGTCTCCAGCAGGCCACCATCCCCGTGAGTGCCCATACTCGCAATTAATATTAATGAGGTGGGTCTTTGCGACCCCATTGCGAGTTGCAGAAGGTGTCTGAGACACCTTTCTGCATACCAAATTGCGACTTGTAATTTGCGAGTCGCAGGGACTTGCAAATTGCAAGTCGTAATTTGGTGTTTTGCTACATCTGGCCCTGTATTTTTAAGTAATTTTTGCTAAATTCATATTTTTATTATTGTATGTTGGATTTTTCTTATTTTGGGGCGTGTTTTGTACAGATAAATATTGGCTATTTTTCTAAAACTGGTGTGGTGTCCTTTTGTAGTGTTTTCACAGTGTTACTATGTGTTATTTGCAAATGCTTTACACATCACTTCTGAGATAAGCCTAACTGCTCGTGCCAAGCTATCAAGAGGGTGAGCAGGGGTCATCTGAGCTGGGTATCTCCCTTATCCTGGCTAGAGTGAGGGTCCCTACTTGGACAGGGTGCTAAACGACTGCCAACTAGAGAGCCCATTTCTAGCACCATTCATATAAGGTTTGGCTATTCCATAGCTAGAATCCTTGTTTTGCACTGTATGAATATGTTCCAAAATCAGCTTTATAAGCATGCACCTGGTGCTTCCTACATATTTGAGTCCACACTCACATTCAATGACGCAAACCACATTTTGAGATGCACATGTTATCTCTTGTTTCATTTCAATTGTGAGGTTATTTCAATCCACTATGTACTTCGTATTTCTCCCAATTTTACATGCTTTGCAGCTGTTGCATTTAATAAAACCTGTTTGTAGTTTAGTGAACTTATCACTGGGCTCATGGTCTTTGAAATTAATTCTAGCCAATTTATCTTTTTAATGATGATGCTTTTCTAAGTGTGATTTGGGGTATTTCTACCAATCTTGCCACAATAACTGGAAAATGCCAAATTAAAACCAATGTTTGTTAAAGATTTTACAGATGTCTTGGCTCTCTTTAGTATACTTCAAAACCAATCTTATTTCAGTTCTCTTTGGGTTTTCATCCATGCATTCTGTTCTGGGCACAAGAGTCTGCATTCTAGTTTTTTGTTTTACTCTTTCAAGACCCTTCTTTATAGCTTGCAATCGATATCCTCTGTTCCTAAATCTCTTCATAACTTCTTCATATCGATTATCAACATCATCATAGTTAGAACAGTTTTGTTACATATGTAATAGTTCACCATATGGTATGCTCCTAATTATAGATTTAGGATGAAAACTTGTGCCATGGAGAATACTATTGGTGGCAGTAGTTTTCCTGAACAAAGTTGTTGCCACCAGATTGTCTTGTGTATCAACAATGATGTTCAGGCAATCCACTTGTTCTGTGGTGGTGCATGTGAATTTGAGGCTGAGGTTGTTGCTATTCAAATTCTCGAAGTATGTCATGAATTCATCTGTGGTGTCATTCCGAATAATAAATAAATCATTGATGCATCTCTTCCAAAGGATATTTTTTTCCAGCTAGATCTTATTTTCTGATCCCCAAGCCACCTCCTTTTCCCACTAGCCCATACTGAGGTTGGCATAGCTTAGAAAAAATAAAATCCACATAGCATTGCCACACTGCTGTTGGTCTATGTTATGGTTGAAGAGGAAGATATTGTTCACATTTCAGTCATTGTCAAAAGCATTTTAGAATGTTCCCATTCCCATATATTTGCTTTAAAAAAATATTCACATGCTTGTAGCCCAATGCCCTGCTTAATTGAGATATACAAGGTATACACGTATACATTAGTCTGTATCAAGAGATAATCTTTGTTCCATTAAATGCAACAGCTGCAAAGCATGCTAAATTGAAAGGAATATAAAGGACATAGTGGACAGAAATAACCGAACAACTGAAATAAAACAAACGATAACATGAAAATACCAATAAGTAGTTTAAATCTTCAAGTGTTAGTGTGATCTCAGATATGTAGGAAGTACTAAGTGCATGCTGAAAAAATGAATTTTTGAATATATATGCGCTATGCAAAACATGGATTCCAGCTATGCAATAGTCAAACATTATATGAAAGAACAGCATAATAACTGGAGAACAATGAGGTTCCATTTTAAATTACAGCACCACACAACTTTCTGTATTATAGATTATGTTGTATATGCTTACCTGAAATGAAAGAGCAAGCATAATTTACTGCTGTTTTAGTAGAAATTGGGGGATTCAAACAAATGGGAATGTATGTGGATAATTAAGAACTGTTTAACACTGTATGATTTTTGTTAAATAGGATTTTAATGTGAATACTACAATTCCCAGAATGCCCCATTAGAGACGGCAGGCATTTCCTGTTTAAATAGTAACTAATGACAAACTCACAAACATGAAAAAGACCGAGTAGGTTGAAATGTAGTCGTTTGCTGCATGTGCCTGTAATAAATCTTTAAAGTGGAGTTTACTGAGTGCAGCGATTCTCTTTTGACAGAGATATTGGGGAACTCAGTCTGTATCCCCGATTTGCACCAGCTGTTAGTGTGCACCGCCATTGAAGACTGTATTGCTTTTTGATGTTGAATATATATAATTACCTATGGACAAGTGGTACCGCGAAACAAGAGTTCGGGATCCCACCTCTGTAACACCAGTGTAGGGAAGTGGATTATTATCTAGTGAGGCTAGTTGGGCTTCACTGTGCAAAACATTCACAATACCCCAAACTGTGCCCTTTGGATCCATACTAACAAATCCTTAGCACAGTCCTGGTAGGGTCGCACAGAGCAGTCAGGCTTTACTAGAGGAACATGTGTTAAGCATTTCAGAGCACCAACATGGACGGTAAGTAACAGACACAACTTGAAAGAAATCCAGCACCAATTTATAAAAATAGAGATACATTTTAGATAAATTTTGACACCAAAATGGACCCAATCGGTTCAGTATACCCAGAGTTATGGATTTTAGAAGAAGAAATAAATCAGTGCAATTCACTGCTGTATAACTTCAACGTTGCGAGCAATGGAGAAAATGACTAGTGACAATTGGTCACTTGCTGGAAACCATTGGGGTTTAAAGTGATGCAGGTCCCAGGACCAAGCCACGACAGTCAGTTGAATTGGACCTTTCCTGCAGGGCCCATGTGCAGAGTTGTCCTGGCTGTCCTTGGTGCTGAAGCGGGAACTATGAGGGTGCTGGGTGTGCCACTTGGAAGGGCTGGTGATGAAACAGATGCAAAAACTCGACAACGAGGCCACTGTGGTGGATGGTTGAAGATGCTGTGGCGTTCCCTCGAGGTGCAGCATTGAACAAAGCCTTGGCAGTAGCAAACACAGCGTACAGTTACTTTGACATCCTGGATTCCGTGGTAAACAATAGCCGCCTGAAACTTGCTAGATGGCAGAACTATGGCCCTCATTACGAGTTTGGCGGTAATCACCGCTGACCGTTGTGCTAGCAGCCGGCAAAAGACGGCTGTGGACGCGGGAAACTTACCACCGTATTACGATCCAAAATAAAAAAACACCAGAAAATAGCCCGGTATCTGACCCCGCCAAGCCGCACTATGGCAGGAAACAGGCAGCTCTGAAACCGCCACTGCCATGGCAAGAATAAACCGCCCTCCCAATTATGACTCACAAATCAGCACAGCAGTCGCTCGACAGCAGCATGTCATTGGTGGTACGGACCGCTGCCGCCATAAAATGGACTCACCAACAACAACACCCCACATTGGACATTTTGAAACCCCACACCTGATACACATACACACAATTCCCACACACACTATTATTAAACACACACCCACAATCCCTAGCTACACCTTCCTGCTGCCACACAACACCCGGCCAACTGGAAAGAGACACCACAAACTCAAGACACACTTTTGCACACCCCATACACCTCATACAACTCACAAACACGCACCCCACAACAGCACCTTCAAATATCTCCATACCTGTCACTAACTCACTCACACACCCCACTACCCCAAACAACACCACCACATCACAGCACACATCTCCGCACATAACCCACTATGACACCCCCTAAGAACTCCTGTTTCACTGACAGGTAGTTGCACACCATGGTGTACAAAATAATCAGGGCGAGCCACAGTTGTTCGGTGTACAGGTCCAGCAGACATCCATAGCTAGGAAAATGGAGTTATGGCAGAGGATCGCCAACAAGATGAATGCAGTGGAAAGCCATCCACGCACGAGGGACGACATCAGGAAGAGGTGGAACGACCTGTGGGGAAGGTACGTTCCATAGCATCATGACACCAGCTTGCCATCCAGAGGACTGGCGGTGGTCCACCACCATCTCCCCCCTGAGTTGATCGAGTGGGAGGCTAAGGTCTTGGCTATCCTGCATCCTGAGGGCCTCACTGGAGTCACTGGAGGACTGGACTCTGGTAAGTCTCTGACACACCCCTCCCAACAGCTGCACCTGAAGTGCATGTTTCCCCCTCCCCTTGTAACTACCCCAAAATAGCCTATCCCATATCCATCCCACCTCATAAACCACCTATCCCCGCATGGACATGCACCCAACTAACACCTACCCAAACAATGTGCACACAGCCACCAGTCCCTGTATGTATCGCTTGAAACACTACAAGTCTCACAATGCATCACCCATCCCACTAATAACTATGTACTGCACCCATTACAAAGGGAGTCCTGCATGCAGATGTATGGGGATCTAAGCACAACAAACAGGTGGCAGATGCTGACAGGGACATGGGAATGACAGGACAGAGGACATAAACAGAAGGAAACA
The DNA here is from genome assembly GCF_031143425.1 of Pleurodeles waltl. Classification (NCBI taxonomy): domain Eukaryota; kingdom Metazoa; phylum Chordata; class Amphibia; order Caudata; family Salamandridae; genus Pleurodeles; species Pleurodeles waltl. The sequence goes on along the minus strand of NC_090445.1, from coordinate 154,724,913 downwards.
CATGCCACTGCTAATGTGTGAAAGCATAACACATATGCAATGTCCACCATTAACAACTAACTGACTGTCAATGCCATATCCTCTGAAGTATTTGAGCACTACTACCACCCAGCTGACACACAGTCAAACACCCTGCAGGACACACAATAAAATGTATTTTTACTTCACAGGTACTGCTCATAGCAGCCGCCAGGAGGTGCCAGGAAGTGCCAGTCCTCCAGCAGTTCAGCGGTATGTCTGGATCTCGATGACCACCCTGGCCCATCGCGAACCTCTGGTCAGTCACCCTCCAGAAGTCCCACCCAGTCCACCAGACAGACCCCCACCACAGCTGACCCGGGTCAGCAACTGTGTGCTCATTTGTACAGGGACCAGAGTCACCACCCATCACCAGGCAAGATGATGAAGGTCCTGGTGCAAATGGGAGTGGGCACACTGTGACTGGGTCACAGGCATAGGGGGCCCGGCCTAGTGGGAGGGCATCTGTGGGCCGGGGGGGGCAAACCAGAGAATCAACTGGCCAGGAGGCCATTTCCCAAGTCCTGGCAGCATACCACCACTGCCAGGACAGGATGGGCCAGATCCTGCCCACTTTGCAGGAGATTCAGAGACTGCAGAGTGAACACCATCAAAAGGCCTTGGAGCAATGGCAGGCCCACAGTGCCAACATGACCTCCATCAAAGGGGTGCTGCAGGACATGACAGCAGTCCTGCGTGAGATTTCCACCCGCATGCAGGCCCCTTCCACAAGCCACGAGACACCCCAGCCCTCCACATCTACTGCTGGTAGTGGACTGGTGGCCCTGCCAGGGGACTCACAGGACACCAGCACCCCTTCCTGTGTAGCCCACGACCCCCTTTTAAATGTGGCTGGCGAGCCAGACATCCCTCAGAGACTGTAGCCAAGACCAAACCCACTGCCAGGAAGTGATCCTCTCCTGAACTGTCTCCCTTGTGTGCCACTGACACACCTTGTTTTTTCTACTGTCATTGCTCCCTTTTCCAATGGCCTCATGGACTCTGAACCTGTGCTACCAACAGCTGTGAACACCAAACCGACTATTTCGTCCACCATCTGTCCACTCCTGTGCATTTCCCCATCCCTTATTTTGAGTCATTTAATAAACACTGTACATTCACATTGAATGTATTTGTGCTTTATTCACTATGCATGCATGTGATGAACAACTTCATCAATGTAAAATGTTGAAACAGTACCTGAAATTGGCTAGCCTGATAGTTTGCAGGTATGTTACATTCCAAATCTGTGAAATGGGTTTCTAACACTTGCACCAGGAATGTCCAAATACTCCATGTACAAGGCATGGCAAAGGGAATCCCACCATAGAAAGACCTGTGAAGAACAGATATGTAGAACACATTTAGGTACAGTTTCTTTCATGACACATGTACCTGCTTTGTGTCCAAAGTTTTACATCATTGCCAGTGTACTGTCAGTTCTTGACTGACCAGTATTCCTATATGTCAGCTGCACTACACACCAGTAAGTAACTCCAAATGCAGCTTTGCACATTAGTACAACTATAGGACCATCTACATCAGCTGAGGTTATCTCCACCAACGTTGTGAGGGACACTAGGTTGGTGTGCAAGTACTGAGGAGATGTAGAGTGACAAATACTGACAGCAAAACTGGCCCAAAAAGACTACCCACGCAGCATGTCTAAACAGTCCATGAAGGCAGGAAACTCATTGAGGAAAACATAACTTCTGTGTGTGAACTACCTTTGGGAGCCCTCAAACACATGAAGCAGTAAGGGGTATGTGACAGTACACACATTGCACCATACAAACACTGCTGTGTCTCCAGCACTGGTTGTACAATCTGTCAATTGTACACATATTTACGTAGGCAATGTTGTGGGATACAGTAGGCAAAATGTACCTTCAACTCATTGGAAGTACAGCTGACTGAGCTGAGTTCTGGAGTTCACATCATCCTCCTCTCTTTCTTCATCGCTGTCCTCTGTCCCCTCAGCTTCCACTGGTGGATCAGGTCATTCCTCATCTTCCAGTAGAGGTTCATGCCTTCTTAGTGCCAAACTGTGCAGCATACAGCAGGCCACGATGATCGGGCAAATGTTGTTTGGGGAGTAGCACAGGGATCTGCCTGACATATGCAGGCACCAGAATCTTGTCTCCAGTATGCCGAAGGGCCTCTCAATGACTCTTCTTGTACTGCTATGTGCCTCATTGTTGTGATTGTCACCCCCTGTCCTGGGATACCTCACTGGTTTCTACAGCCAGGACAGGTTAGGATAGCCAGAATCACCTGGGAAGGTTCAGCTCCCACATATCACCATTGTGTAGAGGGTAAAGAGTAGGAAAGGCAGGTTTCTAGCTACTGCACTCTCACATCTCACTCACCCGGCAAGCTAGGCTCGCTCTCTTTGTAGTTGTGCCATCAGATGTGGGACACTGCTGTTCCTCAAAATGTAAGAGTCATGCACAGATCCAGGGAATTTGGCAATCACTTGGGAGATGTACTGATTTGCAAGACACACCACCTGTACATGAATGGAGTGATAATATTTTAGATTTCTGTACACTTGTTATTTACCCTGGGAGGAATGAAGGGAATATGGGAGCCATCTATGGCCCCAATCACATGAGGAATGTGTGCAATGGCATAGAAATCAGATTTCACAGTGTTCAAGTCAGCAGTTTGGGGAAATTTGTTGTAGCTGTGGAGGAGTTTCAGCAAGGCAGTCAGGACATTCGCTGTGACACACCTGCTGCCAAGCCCACTATCGCCTCAAATGACCCAGTGGCCAAACACTGTACCACAGATAGTACCTGCACAGTAGGGTGAATAGCATAGGGATTATGTAGAGCTGGCTGCAGATCTGGCTCCAATTGGGCACACAGTTCACATATAGTCATCCGGTTCAGACAGTAGGTCATTAAAGTATGTTGTTCCTCCATGGTTGCCAGGTCAACTAGGGGCGGTACACCGGTGCATTCCTCAGCCTTCACATGGGTTGATATCTAGGGAGGGCCAGCACACATATGTCACCATAACAACACATTATGAATGATGTCTATGCACACACAACTGCACTAAAGTAGCCTTCCAGTGATGGAAGGGTTGTATACAGCATACACTGTGACAATCAACGAGTGATCACAGTGGTATCCAACCTACACATGCATCCATCTAGTGCCACACATCACATATGGCATGTATATCTGTGTATGATTGATGTACCTAATATTTACAATTTAATATGACAGCATGGATGGCACATAGAGATTGAACTCTAACACATTTTGCACTTCAAATGGTAGTCGCATGTCCTACATGCAGAAGACAGATGGAAGTGACATGACTCCGCTGGCATTAGTCATCATGCCGCTAGGCGGTCTGTACCGCCGTGCAATTCCTCATTGCTTAAAATTGGTGTCTGTGGGGAACAGGGGCCAATCAGGATCGCCACTGGCAGTGACAGTGCGAACCGCTGCAGTCATCACCGCCATTTTGATTTCCTTTTGCCACTTGACTCCTGCACTCAACACGAACATAGCTCCACTGCGTGTGCTGCTGTGTCCTGCATCTGATTGCGAAGATGGACCGTGCAACAGGGGAGAGGGCCCCAGCCTTCACCCAGGAGGAGCTGACCAAGCTTGTGGACGGGGTCCGACCCCTGTATGCAAAGTTGTATGGGCGACAAGAGGAGCAGGTGAGTGGATTAACAGTGTCCTAGCAGTGAGTGTGATTACTTTGGGTGCATGTGTGTGTATGTAGGATTACCTAGGAGTAAGTATAGGAGTAGTGGGATAGGCCATCAATGTGAACATGTAGGGAGATAATGGAATGTATGGTGGACTACTGTCAGTACGTTTGTACCCTATGTCAGCATGCATGTGGTAAGACTACATAAATCTGTTTTCCTATGGTCTCCCATGCAGGTCAGTGCCCATCAGAAGAAGGGGTTATGGCGAGCCATCGCCAAGGACGTGTGGACCCTGGGGGTCTGTAACCGGCAGAACACCCACTGCAAGAAACGGTGGGAGGACCTGAGATACTGGTCCAGGAAGACCGCAGAGGCCTGCAAAGGCCCAGCTCCCAACGAGGGAGGGGTGTAAGTCAGAACCTGACCCCCCTAATGGCCCACATACTGGCCGGTGGCCAACCCAATGTTGGATGGGCGCTTGAAAGCCACAAGGCAGTGAGTTCTCACACTGTCCTGCATGCCAACTGTATTGGGGGGATGGTAGGTAATGTGAAGAAAGGATGCTGTTACAGTGACTCATAGATGTCAGGGTATGCAGGTGTTCAGTTTCGTGACCGGGTTTCGCTACTTTGCTATGTAGGTGGCATGTGTACCCAGCTAAGGTAGGAATTGGGTAGAACAGCCAGCCAGGCAGTGTTCCTGTTGTCTTGCAAAGTGACGTAGTGGTGCTCAAAACATCTGAGCATTGAATGGATTCCTCAGTTGGATTTGCAGGACATGTACAGTGAATCTGTAGGGCACCACTGTCAGTGTAGTGTACTCCAAAGAGGCAGGTGTAATACCTATCAATGGCACATTCCTGTAGTGCAAAGGCTATTGTAAAGTGAGGTCTTAGACTGAAGTGTACTGCTTGTGTGCCTTCCTGCATCATACTTGAGTTACTCACAGCCTGCATACCTTTCGTTGTCTCCCCCTCCCTCTCTGTTTTCTTGTGTCCTTTTGTGCATCATAGGCAAAGGAGCAGAGGCACCGGAAAGTGGGGATGCTGCAGCCCATGGGACCTAGGAGGTCGTAACGCCGAGGGAACCAGTGGGTTGGAGGGTGAGGGGAAGACCACAGGAAGCCCACTACCACTGCAACATAAGACTCTGATTCCTCCTCCGATGGCAGCTCTCTGGTTGTGGCGGACCCCTCCTGGACCACCCCAACAAAATCTTCAACCACCAACCCCCCTACCAGCACTGACCTCCCAGTAGCTCCCCACTGAGTCGCCCATGCCCGCTCACCCAGGAGGGTGGACGTCTCCTTCGCCGCAGGCACCTCAGTCCCTTCCCCAGTCAGCCCTGCTGTCCTCAATGAGGAGGCTATTGACCTCCTGAGAACCATCTCTGTGGGACAGACAACCATCATGAATGCCATCCAGGGGCTTGCATCCCAGAAGCAGCAAACCAATGCCTACCTGGAAGGCATTCACAGTGCCTTGTCTGGCCTCCAGAGATCATTTCAGGCTCTGGCCTCCTCTTTGATGGCAGCCAGTGTCCCTAGTGCCTCCGTCCCCCCTCCAACCACCTGTGCCCCATTCAGCACCCCTCACCCATCCCAAGCACACAAGCCAAACATCATGCACACAGAACAACACATAAGGCACACACAAACACACACAGGCACCACAAGTCAAACCACAGCCATGCACACACTCAACAGACAGATGCAAACACAACATCCATATCCTCCACTGTCTCCCCCACCCCGTCCTCCCTTACAGTGACCTCACCACACACACCTGCAAGCATGCATCCTCACTCCCAGATCCTGCCCCCATTGACACAATCACCACAACAGCAGTCACCCAGACATGCACCTCAGACACCACACCTGCACTCACCACAACAACCAGACCTGCAGACACAACCACAACATCCGTTCACATTACTTGTTTGTCCTCTCCCACCCTATCCCTCCCCTTCCTCCGAAAACACATAGACGCCCCCACTCAGGCACCCAACATTCATCCACCACACACAAGCAGACTAAGCACCCACATGCATCCACATCCAGCACACCTACACGTCCTACTACCACTCCCTCTACCTCCACTCCCACGCCTGTTTCCACAGCCCCTCCACATGCTCCTAAAAAACGTTTCCTTTCCCACTTTGACCTGTTCGAACCTCCTGGCCTACCCCGTCTTGTCCCTTTGTGTTCCCATGGCCTTCCCAAACCCAGTCCCTCTGCTTCACAGTCCTCCATAGACCTTTCTTCCAGTTCCCATGTCCCTTCCCCCTCCAAGAAGACACTGATGAAGAGGCCTGATCCCTCTCCCACCCACCTGTCTAAACCCACTCCCCCTCCATCCAAAGATAAGGCCAAGGCCCCCCTCCCAAGCCCAAGCCCCCCCTTCCTAACCTAAGTCCCTACCACCAACTCCTCCCCCGGCGCCCTGAGGTGCCTGCCCCATTGATAACCCTGCCCTGTGAAGACCATGGTCATTTTAGGAGTCAAGTTGGGGCCTTGTTGCCACTGTTGTGCCACATGGACATGGACCTATGAACTGCCCAGTGGGCATATTTGTACATAGTTGCTATTTCCCCTTTTGTTGTTCACACTAATATATCTGCCCAACCTGCCCAGTTGGTGCAATTTGATTAAGTTGTCCTGCATTTGATTATGGCTGCCTCGTGTACACAGGTATGTGGATCGTTTTCCTCATCTATGCATGTGTACTGTCGGCCCGCACTAGTGGTACAGGCGGTGAACTGGGTGTGTTCCGGCCTGTTCACCGCTGCAGTTGTAATATGGCAGTCTGCACTGCCAGCCTGTTGCAGGTTGGATCGCCATCGCTGGAGTGGCCGCCCTGTCACCGCCAAACTCGTAATAAGGGCCTATGTTTCCCATAATGCACTAAATCATTTACTTTTGGGTGATCCCCCTACAGGTCTGAAGGGCACTGATTCTTTAGTTCCAGGAATGTGCTTTACCTGCAGTACCTCTAGTTCAAGGGTGTCTGAAGTTACCTTTGGTGCCCAGAGAAAATCATTTGCTTTTGGAACCAGTCTCTGGTCCAGAAAGAGTCACAGGGGTGAAAGCGCAGTTTGGTTGCCATAGGTGCGGGGTATCAAACCATTGCATTGTGCAGATCCTGAAGTCGCAGACTTGGATCTCTTCTTTGCCCTTTGTTGCAAGACGAATCAGATCTGAGGTTCTGGTGCCAGGGGTGCCCCTTAAATCCTAGATTTAGTGGCGTTAGGGGTGTGGGTGCAAGTAGTCAATGGGCTACTAGCTCCCACAGCTAATCCACCCCTGAGGTAACCACATCCGGGGGAGGGTTCTACTCAGAACCCTCTATTCTAACACTTTTCAAAATGTCAGAACCCATCCTTGGCTGTACAGATCAGGTAGCCCACCGTAGGGGTTTGGCTAGGCTTCTGGATATATATACCTCCTGACCACCTAATTTTCCTTTTTGCCCGGCTCCTAATGTGCCTGGGGGAAGGAGGAGAGCTTTGTCCTCCTCTGGGGGACAGTCTACTTGCATATCAGAGGCAGTGTGGACTTTGAAGCTTACCACCTTGATGTGTCTCTTTACTAGGCATCCTGTCAAGGAGGAAGGTGACACCTCCTGTCTGACAGGCCTTTGATTCTGACTCCTGGGAGTGTTCCCACCTCCTGACAGTGGGTGAGATTCCTGCCTTGGTGGCAGCAGCTGCAGGCTGCTATCCAGGGCACAGGATAGGCTGGGGCAACCTCTAAGGTAGTCACCTGGGTGCATGCCATATTAAATCTGACTTTGGAATAAAGTCACTGATACCAAACATGACAATCTTCAGTGGGACCATAATGGAGTTGGCAACCTCGGGATGCCCAGATGCCAGGCCATGTTAGCCTGTGGCTTTCTGACCTCTCATAGTAGCCCTTAATTGAAAGAGGCTAATTTAGGGACATCAAAGCTTGCACTTATATGTCCACACCTTTAATATAATGCACCCCACCTCCTGGGCTCAGGAGGCCTACTTTAGGGGTGACTGGCATATATTAAAAATAGTACTTTGACCTTGCCACACATGGTGAGGGCAAAGTCAGGTTTGAGCAGTTTGCATTGTTACTGCAGTTTGCAAAGGCAGGACTGCTGTCATCTGTTTACTTGGGTTACTCAGGGTGGTACAATCAGTGCTTTAGGCACTGGTAACCCCTTCAACTCCCATGCCCTGGGTACCATTGGTACCATTTAACAGGGACTTATAAGGGGGTTGCAGTCCGTGTCAATTGGGGATACCAATTCACATACATCACATTTAGAAAGAACACTCGCACTGGGGTATGGTTACTAGGCTCCAGTGCATTTTCACAGTCATTACCATCAGCACTGGGGCTCAAGGTGTGTGGGGTGACCTTACAAACAAGCATTGGCGAAGCCAATAGATCTTGCCTATGCAAGAGCTATTAGCTTTGCCAATGTGTTTTAGCTGTGTTGTACACCAGCATGGCTTCTGTTCAGAATGGCTAAAAGTTAGTGACGTAGAAGAGAGTGACGTGGAGTGTCGTAGAGTGGAATGGTGTAGAGAGGAATATTGTGTTGTAGAGTCAAGTGGCTGAGAGTGTCATGAATTGGAGTGGTATAGTGTGGAGTCGCATAGAGTAGCATACACTGGAGTGGCATAGAGTAGAATGGAATGGTATAGAGTGCATTGACATAGACCATTTCAGAGTATAGTGGCATAGAGTGCTGCAGCATTGAATTCAGCTTCGTAGACTGCAGTGGCGTAAATTAAAGTGGTGCATAGTAGAGTGCAGTGGCACAGAGTGGAGTGGTGCAGAGTGAAGTGGCACAGTGTGGAGCGGAAGAGATTGGAGTGGAGTGGTGCAGACTGGAATGGTGTGGAGTGGCGCAGAGGAAAGCTGTGCAGAGTGGAGTGGCGCAGAGTAGAGTGGTGCAAAATAGGGAAGAGTAGAGTGGCTTAGAGTGCAGTAGCGATAGTTAGTGTGGTGTAGAGTGGTGCAGAGTGGAGTAGAGTTGAGTGATACAGAGGGCAGTGGCGCAGAGTAGAGTCGAGTGGCATAGAGTGCAGTGGTGTAGAGTGAAGAGTAGAGTCAAGTGGCATAGATTGCACTGGCATAGAGTGGTGCAATTTAGAGTAGCATAGAGCGGTGCGGGATAGAGTATAGTGCCGTAGAGTGCAGTGTCATAGAGCCCAGTGGAGTAGCATAGAATGGAGTAGCGTAGAGTGGATTAGTGGAGAGTAGAGTGCTGTAGAGTTCAGTGGCAGAGGCTGCAGTGTTGCAGAGTGGAGTGTCCGAGTGCAATGGTGTGGAGTAGAGTGGTGCAAAAAGCAGTAGCGTAGAGCACAATGATGTAGAGTAGAGTACAGTGGCAAAGAGTGCAGTTTCAGAGTGCAGTTGTGTAGAGTGCATTGGCATAGAGTTCAGTGGTTAAGAGTAGAGTGGCGTAGAGTGCAGTGACACAGAGTGGAGTGGCACAGGGTGGAGCAGAATGGCACAGAATGCAGTAGCATAGAGTTTATTGTTTAAGAGTCGAGTGAAGTAGAGTGGAGTGTTGCAGGGTAAAGTGCAGCTGTGCAGAGTGGCCTAGAGTTTAATGTAGTGTAAAGTGGTGTAGAGTGCAGTGGCACAGAGTTCAGTGGTGCAGAGTAGCTTAGAGTGGCGTACAGTTGATTGACACAGAGTGGAAGGGCATGGAGTTAGGTATTACAGAGTAAGGTGCATTGGAGTTGAGTGTATTGCCATAGAGTGTAGTGTTGCAGAGTGGCGTAGAGTACAGTGGTGCAGAGTGGAGTTGTTCAGAGTATATTGGTGTGGCCTAGACTGGAGTGGTGTAGAATGCAGTGGCGAAGAGTGCAGTGGTGTAGATTAGAGTGGTGAAGAGCGCATTGGCATAGAATGGAGTGGTACAGGGCAGAGTAGAGAGGCTTAGGTTGAAGTGGCATAGAGTGCAGTGGCGTAGAGTGAAGTGGTGCAGAGTGCAGTGGCGTGGAGTGGTGTAAAGTTGGCTGGTGTAGAGCAGAATGCAGTGGTGTGGAGTGGTGCAGAGTAGAGTGGAGTCTGTGGAGTGGATTATTCGTAGTGTGGTAGCACAATACATTTCAGTTCATTTAAATGTTGTTGTGTACTAGATAAAATAGCTTTCCTACCCCTAGTATCCAGAAAGATTGTCACATAAATCCTCTCACTTTGAAGTCAGAGAAAGAAAACTAAACAAGCACCCTCAGAAGACAATGCTTGACATTTGACTTCAGCCTTTGAATGCACAGCAAATGTGACAAGATAAGAACAAGATTTACAGGCCTGTTTACAGAAAGGGAGCACTCGGAAGGATATTGTAAATAAGGTTTGGGCAAGAGAAGGAATAAACTGAAGCTGAACAGCCTAAAACAAATAAAGCCAGCAAATGGAAAGCACAACAATGTGAGTTATGAACCACAAAGCAAGCAATGGGCAGGATGCATTCCTAGGTCAGCTTTCTGTATATCCCCAAGTTGTCTTTTGCAAACCAGACAGCAGCTCTATCTGGTAGGCTACGATCTACGTTCAGTGGCTAGAATGAGTGTAGATCATACATTAATGTGCGTGCTGATCACGGATATACTATTAGACAAACTTTTGCATGATTTGAAATATCCTTAATAACAGATTTAAAGTACTTATTATCAATAACAGATTTGAATCAAAGTGTGAAAACACACAGTAGTAGGTAGACATTCATGTGCTCTCAGGTGTGATTTGACTCAACTGTGCATGAACTAGTACCACCTTTCTCCATTTTCCTCAAGGAAACACTTTGATAAACCGAGAATGAGCTGCTTATTTCTACTGTGTAACGAAGATGAGAGAGTGTTCGTTTTACAAGCATGTGTGTTCCCAGAGAGACAATCCTTCCTCGTTTCCGGAATAACATGAACTTCACTATAATCAGATAGTTTCAGAGCAATAGGAAACCTGCAAGAAGCAGTCTGCTCACTTCTAGACCTCGTCAGACGTCTGTTAACACTTTATTGTGTGCTCAATTCAGGGATTATAAAGCGCTTTTCTCGATGAACCAGGAGCAATGCTAATCCCTTTAGGATTTTGGTGCTTCACGGCTGAACTTGGTCAAGAGGTCAATACATTCAATAAATGTGTAGTGCAACAGACTTCACAAGAAAAACAGACGGTATTTTAGTTTCTAAAAGTTAATGGTTTACAGAAAGCAAAAATTGGGTTAATCTCAATAAATAATCAAAATGTGTATGCTCTGAGTAATCTACGATTCAATCAAAATCTTATAGATCAGAGGATGAACAAGCATGGGGCCACCTCAAAAGGGAAAGACAAATGAAATTCTATCCTCACTCTGAGAAAGTACTCTCCATCTCCTACTCTGCTCTACTCTATCCTAAAAACATCTGAACTCGTCTGCTGAACTAAAACACACAAGGCCTGATTACAACTTTGGAGGAGGTGTAAATCCGTCCCAAAAGTGACGGTAAAGTGACGGATTTACCACCAGCCGTATTACGAGTCCATTATATCCTATGGAACTCGTAATACGGCTGGTGGTATATCTGTCACATTTGGGACAGATTAACACCTCCTCCAAAGTTGTAATCAGGCCCACAATCTCTAACAGTGTGCAACCCAAAAATCATAGTGCTGCCAATCAGGTTAAAGCGAGATGATACAATTATGTGCTTGATAAGTTCTTCAGGTTTCTCACAATACAAACTTCTCTCAGTGTCCTTCAAACTTACACTACCTGTAACATATTGAGATACGCGAAACAGGTTATACATGGCAGTTGTCTTCTTGAATGCGCTGTTCATGAAAACATTCCATGATCATCACAACAGAAGAAAACATTTCTTCTCATGCTTAAAAGCAAAAGAACATAGCATTCACCAATTAGAACTCCAGCTCACCTAGAAATTTAGGGGGTCATTACAACCCTGGCGGAAGGCGGAGAACGGGCGGTAAGACCGCCAACAGGCTGGCGGTCTTACTCTGTGGAATTATGACCATGGCGGTGACCGCCATGGTCATCCGCCGGTTCTCCGTTCCACCCGCCAGGGCTGAGATGACCGCCTGGCTGGAGTCCTGGGTCTCCAGCCTGGCGGCCGTCACTATACCGCCGGCGGTATTTGGACCCGGCTTACCGCCGTGGATTTCCAGCGGTTTGAACCGCCATGAAATCCATGGCGGTAAGCACTATTACATAGGGGTCTCCCCCACCCCTCACCCCCGCCCCGACTCCCTCCCCTCCCCCCCCACCACCCCTGCCACCCCCCACAGGTGGCAGGGCCCCCCTCCCCACCCCGACCCCCAACATCACTTCACCCATACCCACACGACACGCATGCAGGCACCACCTACATACTTACACGCACACACGCCGACATACATGCCTACATCCACACACACAGTCATACACGCACACCCACATTCAAACATACACGCACACATCCATACAGACATACCCACAGACATACACGCACTCATTCCCATACACACAACACCCCGCAGGCATACACGCACTCACACCCACCCTCTACATACACACACGCACACCCCCATTCACCCACACAACACCCCCCACCCCCCCTCCCCTCACGGACGATCGACTTACCTGGTCCGACGATCCTCCGGGAGGGGACGGGAGCCATGGGGGCAGCTCCGCCGACACCACACCGCCAACAGAACACAGCCACGGCGAATCACAGGATGTGATTCACTGGGCGGTGTTCTGTTGGCGTGGCAGTGGAGGTGGATCCACTTCCCCGTCTCCCGTCAGTATGGCTGTTGGCGGCTCTCCGTCCGTAAAAGGACAGAGAGCTTCCAACGGTCATATTAGGCTGAGCGGCAAACCACCACCAATGGCGGTCTTCCGCACGGCGGTCCCTCGGCGGTCTTCAAAAAAGACCGCTGAGGTCAAAATTACCCTCTTAATGTTCATATGCCAAAAAGAAATATAGCAACCAATGTTAGCCATTTTAAAATTCTGGCCTACATTAGCTACACTCAATCTAAATGTGATTAAACACAATTTCTCTCTACAAATAGCATTAGCATTTATCTCCATTAATGGCATGTTAATGCAAACATTTAATATAAAAAATATATATATTTCCACGTTACTTTAACGGAGATCAAAGGTAGCCGATTGAACATTGTATATGTGGGAATTTTAGGAGGGATGCCTCTCCTATGCTGAAGGCTGCAGAAAGACACCCAATAGAATTGTCTCCAAAGAGCAGAGTCTGAGTCGCAAGCAGGGAAGCTTTTTTATTCAGCACAGTAGCTTAAAACACCTCTCTCTGATACTTTCAACTTCCTCATTCAAACTCGAAATGTGCAGAGCACACAACAATGTATTCTTAGAACAAATGTTCATACGCATTTAGATGTCTTACAACATGTGTCCATGCAAGTGCGCAGCCAACTTAGATGAGAAGATACCAATATGGATATCAGTGTATTATAGCTGTGTAAAAAAAACCTTTTTTCTTTTTGGACATCGCAAATAATGTTGAAAGTACGTTTCACACAAGGCAATACCTGTAGAAACTAAAGAAGGCAAATTAGAGATTTTAAACATTTGTTACAGGACGAGGAGCGCACAATCTTTTTGGAAAACCACCCTTGAAATAATAATTACTGTTCTGCATAAAATAGTGCCGAATAATTATGACTTGATGTTAGCAGGCAATATATAGCTTACGAAAGTCACTGTTATGTGAAAATGTGTGTTTATTTCAAAATTGAGTTGTGTTTTAGAAACTAGCTTAAAGTTTATTATTATATTTCTCATTTGATATTTGAAATAAAATGAAATTCTTCCAATCATAGGGGGATATGCGATGATTTCAAGTATGTGAGTGGGACTTGCTTTTTATGTGTGGTTTGACCTAGATATGTAATTTCTATTTTATTTTATTTATTTTGTGCACATATGTTACTCAATATATATTTCATAGGTCATCATTAGGTTAATAAAATAATTCATTCTGAAAAAAGAAAGTGACATTGAAATATATTCACTGAAAATAACAAAGGTTACAGGGGTGTTATAGTTAGGTTCACGTTTTACCCACACAAAACCATAGAAATGCCATACACGATGTGGTGACTCATTGTAGGTATTGTATAGGTTATCAACATTGCCAATTTCAATTGGGTACCATTACGTCTAGTGCTGGAATGATTGGGAATCCTGTTGGATCTTTGATCCAGCAGCCAATATTGAGCTAGATTTCGGATCTGCCTAGCCCCAATGAAACATGCTGAACTTGTACCGTTGTAATTTTCCGACACTAGCGCACATTCAGCAGTGCCCAAGCATTGTTTGCTTTCTGTTCAGAGCAGCAATGTGCAAGCGGCAAAGGGGTTTTCTTATTTTAAATTTCAGCTTGGTCTAAAAAATAAAAGTCGATTGCAAAGGGCAATCAGCTCTCCTTTTTCCTAAGTATAATCCTAGCTGGGAGCTATCTGGAGCATAACACTTAGGCACCAATTCAACGCAGGGAAACAAGGAAACTCAGCTTGTTATCTCGTCTCAAGTACTTAAGAGAACTATGATTTTGAAGGCAAGCATTATACTTAGTTAAAACCCTGCATATAAGAGAAATGCATGCACTGAAAGAATGTCAGATATATTGATTTGCAGGAGTATTTACAGAAATAATAATTTAAATAGCACTCACTGTGTTTTTATTTAATTTATCTATAGCGCTACTAATCCCCATGCAGGATGCCTGAATGCTTTATGAAATAATGAGCCTTCCAGGTGAGTGAGTAAAGAAGTCTTTATTTTCCTTCTTCTGATGGGTGTGCAGCAAACAAAGAGAGAGCTGTCTGCAAGCTGTCAGCAACTGTCTTCTCAGTCCGGCATTCCAACTAGAATCCCCAGGGTATTCTACTTGGAATGCCATTGCACATCAAGCAAAGCATGCACTGGCAAATGCAAATACAATTATCTCTCTCCTTACAATATATGTGTGTGTGTGTGTGTGTGTGTGTGTGTGTGTTATGTATATATATATATAAAACCATGTGAGTGTAACAAATCATAAAGATTAAAATGCACTTATAATGTTCAACAAAAACAAGAGGAGAACATACCATAATAACAATGTACACTAGTCTAGAGCACAAAACAGATAATCAAATTTAGAATAATCCAAATCTAAATTCTCAGGTTGTGGATTTCTTAACTGTTTTCATTTTTTAATAAATAAACAGTGTTTAAAAATAATACAATGTCCTTCTAAAAAGTTCTAGGTTCACAATTGTTGTCTCTGTATGTCCTGTATACGATTAATGTGATATACAAACAGCCAACACATGTTTTCTCTTATGAACATGTGTAATCTCTGTTGCCCTTTTTTGCCAATCCCGCAAGGGCCAACCATTCAGAAGCCTTGATCTCTTCAGTATCACCTTCCTTGTATATTCTTTTCAGTTTATTCTTCAAAGGCTTTCTCAACACCACAGGCACAGATCCTTCTGCTGAGGCCATCCCAAAAGACAGGAACCATCTCTGGCAATCTTTGGAGTTTTGAGACCCTGAAATTCCAATGACCCTTCAAAATAACTCACTTAATCAATTGGCTTATTACCATAGGCCATCAATTTTATGTCTGCTGTACACAACTTTCAACTTGGAAACATGTGAGGTTGCCCTCTCCAATCAAGGTGTAATGTGCCCCAGAGTGAGCCATAATATGCACTTCTACCCCATCAATCTTAATGTTGCAAACAGGTGACCTCTGTCGTTGGCGCTCCCAACCTCTGGCCTTCTAATTAATCTAAATTGCTGATGGATCCCTCATATCTTGGACTGTTCCTTGCCAACTTGTCTCTCCCTTTACAAACTCTTGCAAAGTGCCCCTTCATTTTACATTTCCTGCACACTTGACCCACCGCAGGACAACCAGGGTCAGTTGTAATATGTCCTTTCAAACCACATTTGTTACAAACAGTGTTTTTTCCATTTACTTTGTTATACCTTTTTGAAGAAACTGTCATGTCTTTTTTCTCTCCGGGTGTTTTGCATGCAATTCCATAGATGTTTTCCACTTTGTTAGAGTCACTTGCCGCCATCTCTTTCAGTCATTCTTCAGTATTCTCTGCCCTTTTTGCTATATCATTAGGGTTCTGTAGCTTTGCTTCTCTTGAATCCTCTTGCCAGACAACACCAGTTGACCCCCTAACATGTCATCTTGGAAGCCTTTGTGATTACAAGCGGATGCTATAGTTTGTAGCGCAGCCATATAATTGTCCACCGAGTTCGCAGGCTGTTCTTTTCAAGAACTTAAATCTCTCCACTACCCCATTCAATTTTTTGCTGAAATTATGATCCAATTGCAACACTGTTGTCTTGAATGCATCCAATTCTGAATCATCATCATCTTCCTTAGGCAATGAGGGAAGATGTTTTGATAAGTGTCGTCCTTCAGCTCCTAGACAATGAATGAGAATAGCTAAACTACGTGAAGCAGTACAAATATCTCCTCCTACTGCTTCTACATAGACCTGGAAACCATCCTTCCAATCCTCCCATGTAACAACTGGCTATTCTAGTGAGTTCAGAAACATTGTTGGTGCAACCATTCCTTCAGTGAAGAAAATCTGTGCTTTTTTTCTCAACTAACCTGTTTTTTCAGTTTCAACAACAGTATCTTGGTTAATTGGGGAAGAGGTATAAATTTAATTACTGCTGTCTCAAATATGGTTATTGCTGTAAGCTTTTTTGTTTACTGGAAACTATTCTGGTACTCAGGGCAATGTCGAATAAATGTTGGGTTACATCAGCTGCTACACGCCCTCTCAGATAGTTTGAACATTCACACACTAATCTGCGGCCATTGTTTTTATTGAGACCGTTGCTAGGCAATGTGTACAGCTGCTGCACAGCGCCGCAGAACAATTCTTGCACGCGTACCAATTTACATT
Organism: Pleurodeles waltl; assembly: GCF_031143425.1. NCBI lineage: Eukaryota > Metazoa > Chordata > Amphibia > Caudata > Salamandridae > Pleurodeles > Pleurodeles waltl. The sequence goes on along the minus strand of NC_090445.1, from coordinate 154,708,280 downwards.
AGAAGCTTGGGCACAAAATAAAGCCCATACCTGAGCTGTGCCCCTAATTTCCTAAAATCAACCATCAGCGTCAGGGCACTGCTTTTACCACCGAACACTGTTTCCTTACTGTAGGAAGCTGGCTTTGTATATACTATATCAAAATGAGATATGGGGTGCACAGAGCCCAGGAGTTCCCCAAATATAGATAATAGATAATAATAATAATGCTCTATTTGCGCTAGTGTGGTCGAGCAGTTAGGCTTATCAGAGGGTAGTGTTAAGCATTTGTTGTACACACACAAGCAATAAGTGAAAACACACACTCAATGACTTAACTCCAGGCCGATAGGTTTTTATATAGAAAAATATTATTTTGTTAATATATTTCTAGAACCACAAGATTCATTTAGCAGGTAAGTACATTAAATGAAAGGTACTCTACACAGTAATACTTAGAACTTTGAATGGAATCAACAATGTACACAGTTTTCTTTAAAATGGCAAAAAGCTATTTTAAAAGTGGACACTGCAATTTTCAACAGTTCCTGGGGGAGGTAAGTAAAGTACTTTTTTTGAGGTAAGTAACAAACTTAGGGGTTCAATCTCCTGGGCATAGGTAGCCCACCGTTGGGGGTTCAAGATAACAAAGCACCAGCAACAAAGGGCCGGTTAGGTGCAGAGGTCAAACAGGAGCCAAAATAACGTGGGCCCTATGGAGACAGGGGGTACTCTGTTTCCGGTCTGCTTGCAGGTAAGTACCCGCGCTGTCAGAGGGAAGACCAGGGGGGTTTGGAGGAGTACTGGAGGGGCCCCAAGTAGGCATAAAAACCACACCCTCAGCGGCACGGGCGGCCGGGGGCAGTGTGCAAACAGGGCTTCAGGTTCTCTATAGAACTCTACAAAGGGATCCGGGGGTCACTTAGGTGCTGCAGGCAGGGCACAGGGGGGACTCTCGGGCAATCCACCGACTGGGCAAGGGTGAGGGATGCCTGCTGGTCGTTGCTGCACTGGTGGTCAGTTTCACTCGGGCCTGCAGGATACAGGTGCAGTGCTTCTCCAGGCGTTGGATATCTTTGTCCTGGGCATTCGTGGTCAGGCGAGTCCTCTGGATTCCCTCTGCAGGCATCGTCGTGAGGGTGCAGAGAGGTCACCCCACAGTGGACACGTCATCAGAGTCGCCTGGGGGTCCTCTCTGGTTAGTTGGTTCCTCTAGACACGGTCGAGGAGGGTCGGGTGCAGAGTAGTTGGACTCACACTTCTGAAGTGAGGTGAGAGTCCCTTTAAAGTTGGTTTCTTGGTCTTCTTTTTGAACGGGTCCACTGTCCAATGGAGTTTCTTGGTCCTTGGTGATGCAGGCAGTTCCCTGGAGGCTTTTCAGGGGTCGCTGGTCCTGCAGAACGCGTTGCTTCTTTTCTTTGCAGCTTTTCGAAGCCGGAGATGGGCCGGTAGGGCTGGGGCTGAGGCTACTGCCCCTGAGGGTGGCTACACCCTCCTTGTGCCCACGCCCCCTGGGGAGGGGGGCACATCCCTATCCCTATTGGTCCTAATCCCCCAAAGCAAAATGGAGGATTTCTCAAGGAGGGGGTCACTTCAGCTCTGGACACCTTAGGGGTGGTCCTGGCTGAGGGGGTGACTCCTCCTTGTTTTTCTCATTATCTCTCTGGACTTGCCGCCAAAAGTGGGGGCTCGTCCGGGGGGGGAGGGCGGGCATCTCCGCTAGCTGGAGTGCCCTGGGGCATTGTAACACCAGGCTTGAGACTTTGCTGCTCACCAGGTGTTACAGTTCCTGCAGGGGGAGGTGTGAAGCACCTCCACCCAGAACAGGCTTTGTTCCTGACCACAGAGTGCACAAAGGCACTCACCCCATGTGGTCAGAAACTCGTCTGGAAGTGACAGGCTGGCACAGACCAATCAGCCCCGCACTAGCAGTTAGGCTAACATACAGGGGGCATCTCTAAGATGTCTTCTGTGTGCATTTTTCAATAACTCCTTCACTAGCATCAGTGTGGGTTTCTTGTGCTGAGAAGTTTGATACCAAAGTTCCCAGTATTCAGTGTAGCCATTATGGTGCTGTGGAGTTCGTAATGACAAACTCCCAGGCCATATACTCAGTATGGCTACTCTGCACTTACAATGTCTAAGAATTGACTTAGACACTGTAGGGGCATAGTGCTCATGCAGCTATGTCCTCACCTGTGGTATAGTGCACCCTGCCTTAGGGCTGTAAGGCCTGCTAGGGGGATGACTTACCTATGCCACAGGCAGTGGTTTGTGGGCATGGCACTCTGAGGGGAGTGCCATGTCGACTTTGTCTTTTCTCCCTACTAACACACACAAGCTGCAAAGCAGTGTGCATCTACTGAGTGAGGGGTCCCTGAGAGTGGCATAATACATGCTGCAGCCCTTAGGGACCTTCCCTGGCCACAGGGCCCTTGGTACCAGGGATACCACTTATAAGGGAATTAACTGTGTGTCAGGGCTGTGCCAATTGTGAGAACAAAGGTACAGTTGTAGGGAAAGAACACTGGTGCTGGGGCCTGGCTAGCAGGGTCTCAGCACACTTCCAATCAAAGCTAGCATCAACACTAGGCAAAAAATGGAGGGGGTGACCATGCCAACAGTGGCATTTTCCTAAACTTACCATGAAATCTCAGTGCAATCGCCACAGCTGCTGCTGAACTGCTCCAATGCTACTGGCTTCATGCGGATGCTCTCCTGCTGCTGTGTTCATCTCCTCATCACCAATGAAATGATTAGCCTTCCAGGTAAGTGAATAGAGAAGTCTTTATTTTCCTTTTTCTGATAGGTGTCCTGCAAACAAGGTGGGAGCTGTCAGCCAGCTGTCAGCAAACATCTTCTCAGTCCAAAGTTCCAACTAGAATCCCTCGGGTATTCTACTTGGAAAGTCATTGAATGTCAATTAAAGTGTGCACTGGAGAATGCATATACAACACTCTACCTCATACACACACATTATGCATCAACAATAAATCATACAAGTGTGTAAATCAGTGTACAAAATGGTACTGTGAGGTTCTGGTTGTGCTTCTCAGGAATTAGTCGCACTCTAGTTAGGGACTGCAGTGTTTCTATTTATTTTTCTCAAGGTATCTCAGGCTAAACATCAGATGAAGCTTAATGCTTGTTCTTTTTTTCTTGTTTCTTCTAGGTTCCAAGGAGGGTCCATTTGCCATTCCCTTGAGAGAAACACAGTAAGTTGTAATGAGCATTTTGTTCTCCTTCTTAGTTTAATACCATCATCAGAAACACTATGAGTGTGCACTGGAAGCTCAAAGGGGTGAATGGAGGAAGAATGAAAACTTGGTTTCCTTTTTAGGTCTGGGAGATAAAAAGAAAAATATAACGAAATATAATCGGTGCCTCAATAGGGTAGCGAGGATTATGCTCAGCCCTTCCATGACATGCAAGACAGAATCCCCCCCTCGTGATTTTTTCTCTTTGTTAGAACTACTGTGGCAGTCAGATAGCCACAAGTGTCTTTCCCAGTCCCTGTTCCTGGCCACACAACTGATGGGGCCACGCTCCTCCTGAAGTGTGGTGGAAAGATGCAGCTCCACAGCAAACAGCGTCCTGAGTCGCCTCCTTTGTCTGCTTCAGGTTGCTTCCCTTACTCCGTCTCCTGCTCCGTGTCACAGCAAAGAGGGCAGGTCCCACTGTCCTCTTCAGCTCCTGTCATCCCTCGTCTGTTCCTGTTATGGTCGCACGGCGCTGTTCTCTCCTGGCTCTGCCTCCGGCTGCCACTGCGAAGACGCTGTCTCCAAGTCTGGCCTCTTTTTTCTTCCTGACGTCGGAGTCAGCACCTGGACGTTATCCTCTAGCCGCTCCTCCTCTTCAGAATGTAAGCTTTCCTTACAGTGATGGTATTCATCCTGCAGGGGAGAAGACAGGCGTATTGAGATCTCGTTCTCCCGGTGATTGGGCAGTTGCTGCCAGGTACAGAAGACAATGAGGATTTCGAGGTGTAGGAGTCACACATTGTTTTTACTGGTAGGGATTATATGTTAGAGCACATGCCTGTGACAAAACAAAAAGACAGGATTTAAAATGGAGAGCAGTAACCAATTTACCTATATATATAAAATAAAAATCTGTTATCTGCATGTTACACAATGTGCTTTGCAGGAGGCACATGAACACTGAATGCTAATTTATGAATCAAAGCTGTGAGTACACAAAACATATTTCTCCACAAAGTGCATTACCACCAGAATTATCTTACCTTTATTATTATTCACTAAGATTTGCTGCACACAAGCTCTGCACAGCAGGTGCCTTAGCCCCAAACAATATTTTTTAAAAACAGACTTCTCCTTGCTGCCAATTTCTTTGTGGCAGAAATTTGATACAAACATAAATGTATAAGATGACTCTCGGGCTGCTTTTCATCACTCCGCCGCTCGTAACTCCACACCCTTTTGTTGCCACACCTTGACCCTCAATTTATGGATACCTATAGTAACGTTTTTCCAGTTCCATCACTGTTTACATCCTGTAGTTTCAGAATATTGCCCCGAGGGTGCTAGATACATAGCTGCCAAGTAGCCAGGCAGCTTATGTGTGACATTTCTTTATTTCCAGTATGCTTATGTGTGACATTTCACTATCTGGAGCAGAAAATACCAGTAATGTCCATTTAGCGAAAAACAGCTTTAGACGCTATCCATTTTGGCACTTTCCTGGTCTGGAGTCAACTGTATCACTCCTGAATATTTTATGCTAAATGTCTAGCTTACTTTCATTGTCTGTCTCTCTCAGAATAACAACAATGGAGTGTATATCCTAACTTAAGCTCAGAAAATAAAAATCTGAATTGCACGCTGCCCTCACACTAAGGATTGGCAAATAGTTCCCAATCATCCAACTTTACTTGGGAGAACATAACAAGGTCACAGCTGACCACACTGACATTGGATAACTCAATTCCAACAGCAAAATGCACCCATAGTAGTAGGCATCTCTAAATGTCCTAGAATGCCTTTAAAATGGGAATCAAGGAGCACCCTTCAAGTGTAACATGTTCTCCAAAACTAGTTTTTCTATCCAGTAATGTGACACGCATTCTGGGATTTGCAGTTTCTTTTTCATGTGGACTGTCGGCTAAAATGATGCCCCACACTGAAGGTGTTTAGCATTTCAGGGTCTTCAGCTAAGAAAGAGAGGAGGTCGGGGGGCGCAGAGGAACCAGAATTGCAAGGTGAACTGCCCTGCTATTGGTATTTCATGGATATCAGCTGATTTGCTCATATGACCTACAATTATCTTGTATGTCGTTGTTACCTTTTGTTGCTAAATGGAAAGAAAAAAAGAATAAATACTTTGCTGCACTGTTATTGTTGGGATCAATTAGCCCAGTCCGGTTATCACCCAGGCTATTGGTAAGCCACATCATGCAGTCTTCTAAAGACAATGCTTTATTTATTGTCTCAGTGGTCACATGCAGCACATGCATCAGTGGCCCTACAGAATGACGACCACACAACCAGCCCCTGCTGCATGAGTGTCCCTACCTTGGGCCTGATGTATCAGTATCCCCATCCTGGACCAGCTTCAACAGTATTCCCATGAGGACTACTGCAGTAGATGCATCAAGAGTTCCACTCTATAAATGAATTATAGGACACTTGGAGGAATCTGGAGTTCCACACATTACATGCATCTGTGGCTCCACGAAATGATGAGCATCCATTCAGAACCTGCTGCATCAGTAGTGCCAACTGGGACTATAGCAGTATATGCCTCAGTTGTCCCTCACTATGCCGGCATTATTGGCTGCTTGCAGCACATACATCAGTGGTCATTCACAGTACATGCATCATTGGCCTCTCACAGTACATGTATCCACGGCCCCTCATATTATATGCAGTCCCTGTTCCATCTTCCAGTGAATTCCTCTCAGGATCAGATCAGGCTAGAGTTCGGATATCTGAACCAAACTATAGCAAGGAAGGGTAACTATATTAAGACTTAGGAAAAAGTACAACAAACAAAGGGGAATCAATTGTATCAGGCACTTTGGAAGGAGATGAGTTTGAATTATTTGGCTCCATCCCGGCAAGATTTGGATCAGGTCCTTGATGACTTGGGAGCTCGGTTATTGTGGGATAAAAGTTTCCCTTATGACACATTTTTGAAAAACATAAACCGTAAAATGAATATTAAGGCCCTCATTATGAACATGGGCGGAGGTGGCGAAAATTACCGCCACCGGCTTGGCGGTCTGGACTGCCATATTACGAACACTGGGGGACCGCCAATGGCAGACATCCACCACCGCAGCGCTGCCCACCGGATAAAGGACCTGTGTTCCTCTAGCCTTTCCCTGGTGGTTTCTCCTGCCAGGGAAAGGCTGGCAGAAGGGGTGCTCGTGGGCCCCCCTGGGGGCCCCTGCACTTGAAATGGGCAGTGCATGGGCCCCCGTGCACAGCCCATTCGCGCAGGTCACTGCCCGATTTGCGGGCAATGATATGCGCGACAGGTGCTGCTGCACCCGCCGCACTGCGGCATTGACGACGGCTCCATGTGGACCCGTCGGCAATGTCCAGGCCCAGCATTGCGCTGGGCCAGCTGGCGGAAACACTGTTTCTGCTTGCCGGCCCAGTGGAATGTTTATTATTGGGCCGGAGGGGTCTTCAACGGGCTGGCGGTCTGTGTTTAGACCACCAGCATGAACACAGCGGGAATCCTGCCATGTTCATTATTACACCCTACATCTTTAATTATGGACAAGGGTCTTCTTGAGGGCAGCTCCCACTATTGTATGATAATAAATGAGTATAAAATCTTGAAATACCAGTTATACCTAGAGTTGGAATGGTCAAAAAAAGATAAAGATTTATTTATTAAATATCATTTTGGCCTCCTCCCAGGTTGTGCCGTCACAGTCCCTTGGGAACATTCTGGTTTGAATTCCCCACGTATCCTGTGTGGTTGCGAGGGGGGAGAACCTTACCCACCTGGTTTGTCTATGTAGGGGGTTATTGAACAAATGCAGAAGACTTTTGAAGGACGTCTTTAATCAGAGAGGTATACGAACATGTAGGCAAGCGGTGATTGCCAGTTTTAAATCATCTGATATTACGCTGAACATAAGATTAACAAAGTTCTTATGCCTGACATCCCAAAAATTGTACGCATAAAGTAAGATGAATTCAAACAAGGCAGTCGAATAAGTCCCTTTAAAGTATTATAATTGTATTTCTTTAAAAGTGTTTGAAACTACTATTTTCTATCGTTTTTGGAAATCCTGGAAACCGAAGTACACATGAGGCATATTCTAAGCACTAGTGTTCTTTAAAATTACTAATCTTGTTGTAATAAGTTATATGGTTTTAAGGGGAACGTTTCTTGCTGTTCTATATCTTTTTAGCAAGATTAACACAATTTGTATGCTTGACATCAAAAAAGTGTAGAAGAAAGCAAGATGAATTTAACCAATGCGTTTGAATGAGTCCTTTTAAAGTAAGTCAATTGAATCCTTTTAAAGTGTTTGAAATTACAATTGTTTATTGTTTTTCAAAATCCCTGAAACCAAAGTATTTATGATATATAGTCTAAGCAGTTGTGCACTTTAAAATCACTTAGCTTGTTGCATAGGTTGCCTGGTTTTATGAAAACGTTTTTAGTTGTTATATATTCTTTTTCTATCTTGTTGTATGTAGTGTATTGATTTTTTTATGATTTTATGGGTCTACACTATAAATGTATTTATGAGTGTCACTTTTTTACCTGGATGGTGTATTGGTTAACTATGCACTTTAATAAAATTGAATGAAATTACATGGATCTGTGGCCCTTAATATTACATGCATCCATGGTACCAAACAATGTACAGAAGTGCAGAGGATCAATGAGCACTACTGTTACACTCCTGCGAAATAAAACCAGCGTAGTGAGCTAGGCAATAACAGTTATCATCTTCCTAAATAAGCAACTATGCTAAAGTGGGGCACGTTATTATCAGAAAAATTACCAATAAGGCACTATTAGACAAAAAATTTAACAATTATTAGATCTGGCTTAAAACACACTTATTGCAACTGCAACAATTTACAGAAGAGCGCTTAGCCAGCATTTGTACAGCATCATGCCACGTTAAGGCAAATACGAATTTCCAGTTAAACTAAAGACAATACAAAGTTCCCTTCAGAGAATTCTTTTGAGATGGCAAAAAATCTGTGGTCATATTAACGACCCTTGGTTTGAAGTGTCCGTACACATTTCACCATATGTGTATCTAACTTCCGCCATTTTTAGGGTCGCATGCAAGACGCTCTAGGTATTAGAAAAGGGCTTGGAGCCCCGTCAACGACACGTCAGTGTCTTTCATTGGCAAGTTGGCTTGCATGTTAGAATCTGCTTCTTTTGATTAATGGAAGGCACGCATATGTCATGCCTTTTCCGGTGGTTATCCCTCCTCGAGCGCAGCGACCAAGTACAGAAAACATGCGAGGCTCGCTGGGTTTGTAGACTACTTTTTCTCTATTTTCGCAGCGCGATCTCACTGGGTAGAAGTCGAGCGCTTTGCTTACTATCGACCTTGTTACACAGTTAGTTGCACTTTTGCCGGTTACGTTCATAATTGCACTTTTGCCTATAGGTATTATTACGTGTGAACTGTAGCAGCGCGATCGTGCTGGTTTTTTCTTTTAATGCAAGAAAAATCCGGTTGGGAGTTTACAACTGTGAACAGCTCTAACTCCGACAAAAGCGAGACCCTAGTGCATTGCAAATGCGTGTTCTCTTTCCTACTGTTTATTCTCTTTTCTCCTTGAATGATTTTCTAAAATTCTTTCGATCCCGTCTCTCCAAGTTTCACCCCCTTTCTGTTTTCTTCCCACACTCCTTCTCTCTCCCTGCTGTTTTATCCACGTTTTCTCTCTCCCGAACTTTCCAAGTCATGTTTCCCACATTTCCTGTCTCATCCCGAAACTCTCTCTTTTATGGACTCCTGGAAAACCTGACTTTCGGCCAAAAGCACTATTTAGAAATGAAATGTGGTGAAATAACACTTCTTATGCAAAGTGGCGGGCTTTTGTCTGTCTAACCAATCTTACCTCAGTTACCTAGGGCCAGATGTAGCAAGCCTTTTGCGCCTCGCAAACTGCAAAAAACGCAGTTTGCGAGGCGCAAAAGGCCAAACGCGATGCACAACCGCAAATTGCGAGTCGGTACCGACTCGCAATTTGAGGATGCGACTCGCAAATAGGAAGGGGTGTTCCCTTCCTATTTGCGACCGCATCGCCATGCAGAGTTGCTTTGGGACCACGAATGCGGTCACAAACCAACTCGCAGTTACCATCCACTTGAAGTGGATGGTAACTCATTTGCAAAAGGGAAGGGGTCCCCATGGGACCCCTTCCCCTTTGTGAATGCCAATAAAAATATTTTTTCAGAGTAGGCAGTGGTCCATAGTGGTTTCGGTATTTTTCTTTTTGCAGCTCGTTTTCCTTTAAGGAAAACGGGCTGCAAAAAGAAAAAAAAAACTGCTTTATTCACAAAGCAGTCACGGACATGGTGGTCTGCTGTCTCCAGCAGGCCACCATCCCTGTGAGTGCATGGACTCACTATGGGGTCGCAAACTGCGACCCACCTCATGAATATTCATAAGGTGGGTCTTTGCGACCCCATAGCGAGTCGCAGAAGGTGTCTGAGACACCTTTCTGCATAATATTTTGCGAGTTGCGAGTTGCAATTTGCGAGTCGCTGTGACTCGCAAATTGCAGGTCGCAAAATATTGTTTTGCTACTGGCCCCTACTTATTTAAAGCAATTATTTCATCAGGGAGGCCTCTTTATTCCGTTTCTGACCCAGGGCTGGTACAGTCAGGGGCGAGAGGTTTGCATATAGTGTGACTCTACGCAGATAGGCATCCAAAGCTCTGCAGCGTCACCTCTGGACGCCACTTCTTCTATCATAGCTGTGACCAGGGCTGCATCATCTGATGTAGAAACGTGGCCTGTTCAGACGCCCAACAGCTAAACGAGACTGACGTGACTTTTGACACCATATTCTATGTCAGGACCACCAGTAAACTAAGACGTCGCTCAAATTATATCTTGTTGCATCTTAGAACAAGATCGTAGTATTTCGAGATCATATTCCCTCTGACTGAGTAAGCTCTAAAATTACAAGTAACATCGCCTGCTTTGGAGAAAAAAACGTTCACCTGGCATGCTAAAGTATCAGAAAGAACAGAAAGGAAGCTTATCTAAAGGGCCGGGAAGACAGGAACCACCATTTGAATGATGAATCCCCTGGTATGGTCTTCGTGACTCTCCTAACATTAGACTATACTCAACCTGGAGTTGTCTGGAAATTAAGTATATAGCCTGCTTAGAAATCATTTTTGACCCTCTTCAAATGGTGACATACACCATGTCATACTCCTGCCTGGAGTGTCTAGGGCTTATACATCCAGTGTTCTGCAGGAATAACTGAACATAATAGAATGGTCAGTTGTGTTCTGGATAAACTGAAGTTGGGATACTATCTCTGAAGGAACCCAATGATAACACTGACAACTCAAGGGAAAGATATGTCGGAAAAGAAATAGCCCGCAGGTTCTGTTGACGAGAGGAAGTCTGCCAACTGGTCTACCTTCAAAGAAGGAAAGGCTTGTTGAAGTTGTAGACCGATAGTGTTGCCCTGAAAAAATATATTAATCCAATGTAAAGGAATTCTGGTAGGAAGTTGAAGAAAGAGACAACTGGGACCCTGAGGGAAACAAAACCCCGTCTCGTACTAGGCCACCCCCATCTCTCCCAGACTGGAGTATATTGCATGAAGGGAGGGAGAGTTTTAGATCTGAAAGGGCTGGGAGGAAAAACAACCTCACCTGGGATGCACTAGGTTGTGAAACGAAGATATTACTGTAGGAAAACGAGGGTTGTAGAACCGCCAAATCTAACAGAAAATCAGGGAGCAAAGAAAAATGTATTGAATTATCTGAGGCTATGCCAAAAGGACCGGACGCCAGTGTGAGCTTTCTTTCTGGGAGCAATTAGTAACAATTCCGCTTGGTGATGGACTGTATATGTTTATACACTCCGGGTGATTAGCAATGGGGCCTCAGCCTAATGCAGGGAAATTCTCCAATACAATTTTTAAGGAAAGCATCCATGTCTCCTCAATTGTTTGAACAGGAGTATGCAATTTTGATCCTTGCAGTGCTGAGCTCAACCACTCTGTAGTGCCTGAAATATGTGAGATGGAGCTTCCTCTTGCTGGGATCTCAGAGGAATCTCAGGTACCAGTCAGTTACTACATTGCTGTAGCCTGGCAGATACACCATTGACACTGCGGTATGAAGTATGAAGGCCATAATGTCAAACTGGCCCGCACAATGGTAAAAGTTGGGATCCCCTCCTTCTCAGTTAGGCTATGTAATGGAAAACTGAGATATTGTCTATTCCCATTTGAACACCCCAACTGGAGGGAGGAACCAGGGAACACTCATACAGTGCCTCTAACATCTCTAAACAATTTAAAGGAAAAGGGTGGGTAGCTCAGCGAACCACAAACTCTAGTAGAGATCTTTCCATAGGAAGCTCTTCACCCTCACCCACCGATGTCTAAAATTCTACACTGGCATCTGACTGAAGCCAAAAAATGCCCTGTCGTTCCAGGCAGTCATGTGCAATAACCACCATTGCAGTCCGGACCTAGATTGTGGAATCAGGACCTTCAGCGTGGAGCAGGTCCTTCCCTTCTGCAGAGGAAGGATATTTGTGCATTGAATCAGTCTGTAACGGAGAGGGGTGAAGAGAAAGAGCCAATGACGTCCAAGGGCATACAATCCCAGTTAAAATTTACAAGAATACCTAGTGATTGTGAAAGGTGGAGTAAATTACCCTGTGGACAGTGCATAAGCCCTTGTGATGTGAGGGTCAACTTGCCTGATGTGAAATCAATCTAAAAGCCAAGAACAGAGAGAATGAGAAAGACTTCTCTCCGCTGAACCAGACAGTCTAGGTTCTGAAAGAGATGGACTGGTCAGTTATAATGGAGGAGCAAAAGTTGCTTGTCTTGTGCCATAAGGGGGATGTCGTTGAGATGGATAGGCAGACGAACACTTCTGGTGTGAAGAATCTTGACTGCTGGGCGATGAAGTTGATAAAAATAACCAAGGAGTAGGGTATGCTGCAGGGAAGTGTTATGACCCTGTGCCGTTGGTTATCTTGAGGGGAATATCTTGAAAGAGAGAGATATGCGTCCCTAGAGTCAATGGGCCAGATGTATCAAAGGATTTTACCCATTCTGTGCCTATGGGAAAAACCTTTTGTACATACAACCCAATGTGTACTCTCACAAGTATGTCCTACAGGAGATCTCGGAGGAAGAGAATTCCTTCCAGTAAGGAACCTTTTCTGGTATCCTGTCACTGTTTTTAGGACCCACAGGTCGGCAATCAACAGAATTTTGGTTTGGAAAGTCTTACCCTGGCAATTTTAATCCACTCTTGTAGCTGTCTTGGGATTGGAAAGAACTTCTCCCGTAGCGATAGGAGAATTCTCAAGTGGGGTGGAATGACATCGGTCTTTGGGCAGAAGTTATGACTGGGACAAACTATGGGGGTTATTCTAACTTTGGAGGAGGTGTTAATCCGTCCCAAAAGTGACAGAAAAGTGACGGATTTACCACCAGCCGTATTACGAGTCCATTATATCCTATGGAACTCGTAATACGGCTGGTGGTATATCTGTCACTTTACCGCCACTTTTGGGACGGATTAACACTCCTCCAAAGTTAGAATAACCCCCTATGTGTGTGCAACCAGTTGGTCACCAATAAAAACGGCTGGTCCTGGCAAAGTGCGTTGGCTGGATACTAAGAGGCAGGACGTCTGGGACTTGTCAAGGGTCGTATATGTGTAGTCTGGCTCGACCACGTCTTTGGCTCACTTGTCACTTGATAACATGACGCTGCCCCATGGGTCTGCGGTAGAAAGCTCCACCCATTTGGTGTCCCCTTGGATTGACACCAACCAACTGTGTTCTACAGATAGTACACAATGGGCGTTGCCTAGTAAATACAATGCACTTTGGTCCCATCTTGTAAAGGCGTTATGATCCATCGGGTTACTTGCGTCTTGCAAGAGCTGCCATCTCAAGTATCTTGTACAGCAGGAGCTTTAAAAAGGTGGCCAGATTGGGGTTGAACGTTAATGTATCAGGGTCATCTGGTCATAAGCGGTACAAGTGGGGTTTGTTACGGACAGCCCTATCATAGGCATTCATAACAGGAGTGGGAGCCCCGTTCGACGAATGGGGATGTTGGAACACGTCAGGGTCAAAGTCCAGGGGGATGTCAGAAACACAAGTGTCTTAGAAGGACTGGGACTGGTGCTGAGACTTCCTGCGACCTTGTTTGTGACGTAGGGTGGAGGCATCACCTGAGTCAGGGGGAAATTAAGGAAACCTGTCATTAGCGGTGTTTGGAGGAGTGAGGGGGGCAGAAAAGCCCTAGTGGAAGGGGTTCTGACCATGAGGTAAGCATGGTCGTAAGGCAGGGCTTGACACCTAGGAGCCGTTGCTGTCATGTCAGGCCAAATGCTGTCCCTATAGTCCGCAGTGTCCTGTTGAGGAATGGTTGACGTGGCTGTGGTGTAATCCGAAAATTGCTTAGACCTGGCATATTGCCTGAGATATCGGGAGAACGGCTGGAGAACCTCTGCCAAGGCCACATTGGTGAGTTGGGCCCCGGAAGCGTCTGAGGCTTCCACAGTACTTACTGCCCATTTGAGCACCTCTTCAAGGTCATGAGGTTCTTCTGAAGCAGCACGGCGGCTGGCCATGAGGGGGAAAAATGGTGGGGTACAGCCAAAGTGTAAGAAATGACACCCAGTCAAACAGAAAACAGCAGTGAAAAGCTGTGGTAGATAAAGGAGAGGGCAACCCTAAGACGGCCCTGGGTGGAGGCAAGATGTCGTCAAAGACAGTGCCTGAACAGGTGATGTCTCTAGAAGCCCCTCAGGAGGACCTATATAGCCAATTGACTTGCCCTGGTGTGTGTGCATAGGGAAGGTGATTATTGTTTTACCACATGTACTGTGCAGGAACCAAGCTTACTCCTGCAGAGCCATGTGTCTACTTGCTTGGCCCAACACAGGTCGGGAAACCCGGAGCGCAGGAATGAAGTGCATGGGAAAGCGAGGTCAAAACAGGACAGAAACTGTCTGCACTGAAGCGCACTGCCTCCTAGCACCCCCTTTGGTTGCCAATGTAATACGACCTCAAGGAAATAACAAACTGAGACAAAAATTAAACACAAAAAATATTCATGGTAAAATCGAAGTCTACTTATTTTGTGCCAAAGCAGCAAAGAAAGAGGACATCACTATGGCAACAATGTAATTTATAGGTGCAGAAACATTGGGATTGGTGAAGGAGATGTGATGTCATGCTGAGTTATGGGAAATGTGGTTGATTTCTTTTTTTTTAAAGTTTTGATCGTCTGCTGTTGAATTGGTAATCCTCGCCTCTGTGTCCTTAATAGAATTGAAAATTCTTGACGTGTTAACTAGAAACTTTTTAAGTGCTCAGACACAGAAGCGTGAGCAGCCCTTGAAAATGTCAGTAAAATACCACAGTAGAAGCACTTATCACCTTGCATGCCTGGCGATGATTGCCAACGTCAGATCCAATCTGTGTCTCGGGCACACTTGGCGTAATAAGAGTAAAGTGTGAAAGTGTAAGAAACCATGACTACACTGCAGGAAGTACTGTTGGCTCAACACACACATATATATGTATGAGCATTCTGGGACCCTGCAGTAATGAAAGGAAATTTGAATGATTGTGTAAGTTTAACTCCTGATGAATGACACTTGGCAGGGCTGCTTATAGTTTCACTTTTACTTTTGTATTTATAAGCCCATATGGACTCATAGGTGCTGATTCAGGCGGGAGACTCCCGATTTTTTAAACTAAAAATGCCTTTCTTTTAGCTCTATCCAACCTGAATTCTATGTCAGGACTGGAGGCGAGGATTATGCATTTCTTCCTTCACTATTTATTATAACAGACAGTTCAAAGTTCAACAATAAAAAAACATAAACACTACATATCCCATGAGTCCAACACATCTCCATGGTAACCAGTTTCCAATCGTTTCACTTTCTGTCTGTCCATATATATCCACTGTTCCCATAGTCCTTCCTCTTTCTTCACTGCTTGAGCGTCAGATAAGTCAGATTTTCCCTTACTGCCTCGTAGAGCTATTTTGCAGAGTTGTATTGCATTGTGTGTGCTTTTTGCCTGATTGTACACGTTTTCCTTAGCGCCTGGTGACGTGACGATCGTGCAGTAGGCAATTCAGCCCAGGTGCAGATTTATCACTTTGTGACAAGTCGAGTACACCAGAGGGCGCTCTTTCGCACCTCTGCGGCAATCCGGAGCGTGTCTGAGGAACAGATGGAGTCGCCAGGAAGGCGCTCAATAGTTTATCAGTAGCGCTGAAGGGGATAGAGCCTGTGGCTCAGTTTTGAACCCTCCAACCTCGGCAGAACACCGCTTTGCGGTAAGTCTCAGCGCC
This sequence comes from Pleurodeles waltl, assembly GCF_031143425.1. Lineage (NCBI taxonomy): Eukaryota > Metazoa > Chordata > Amphibia > Caudata > Salamandridae > Pleurodeles > Pleurodeles waltl. The sequence goes on along the minus strand of NC_090445.1, from coordinate 154,692,746 downwards.
TGTAGGGTATCAGTGCACAAGCGCGAGAAGTGTGCGCAAATACTGACCACCTTAAAAATTGGACAGAAGGAGTGCGGGGTTGCCCTTCATATCCTTAGGGTATCTTCTGTCAATTTCTATTAACCCCTGTGTATCTCCCACTGGTGGTGATGCAGTCCCTTCAGGAACACGATTTTTTCCCCAGTCTGTCCTCGGGGGAAGGCACCTCCCAGCGTCACCTCCCGCCCGAGGTGAATGCCATCCTGTCACAGGCCACCGGCAATGCCCTGGCCCCTCTAAAGGAGAGCATGGCTAAATTAACAGAGCAAATCTCAAAGGGGACAGGTATGTTTGGGGAGACGGGAGCGGACAAGGTCGCTACTGCGGCAGCAGCTCCCAAGAAATCGCACAAGCGTGACGCAGAACACCTGGAGGGCTTCAAACACCTCAACGAAGCCTTCCATAAGAGTGCGCACATGCTAAAGCAAGCACCTTTCCGGTAGGAGATATGGCCCGGAGAGATTGGTGAAGTAGTTCACCCCATATTCGACCCAGACCAAGGGTCACCCATACAGGCAGAGGACGACACAGAGGATGACACATGCTCAGAGGAGGAGCAAAACTCCAGTCGACCATGGTGCCCATCTACGGCTACGCCAGATCCAGAGGAGGGGGACATGTCCACTTCGGACATATTTGAACCTGACGGTATATACCACCCCAGGTCCTCGGAGTGGTGACCGGAGCAGAAAGTAGCTGATTACGTGGCCAGCAAAATTAGGCAACCCCTTGATAAGGAGGTTCAGGCCAGATTGAGGGCCGAATGCCTTTGTCCTACTCTTCCGGGCAAAGTGGCGGCGACGCCAGACATTGACCCGAAACTGTGTACTTTCTTTGGAAAGTACACCAAAGATCCAAAAAAGGGCATTGATCGTTTCTGGAGGGCATGCCAGGACAAACTATTGGATGTGTTGGGATCCCTGACACAAATTATTCAGCTGGATGAGCAGGCAAAACACACAGACAGACCCCTGCCTACGGACATCGTGGCAGGCTGGGCCCAGAGGGCAGTTTGTCTTCTGGGAAATGCCAACTTCACCATCTCGGTGGAGAAATGCCGCCCCCTATTAATAAAGATAGACCCCAAGATGCGGGAGCTCTCAGGATCAGAGGCAAGGGCGGTCTCCCAGGGCCACCTGTTTGGTGATCCGTTCATTAAAGAGCTGGCAAAATTCGTAGCTATGTTTTCAACGCTAGATAAAGCGCAAACCTCCATCAAGAGGATTTTCCCAGGGAAGGTTTTGGGCGGGGCTGGAAGAGGCAGGGGTCGCTCCTCTGGCTGCTTTTTACAACAAGGACCCAGTGGCACTTATGCCAAAAGAAATAATGGATGGCGAGATGGCCGCCAAGGTACATTGTTCCCCAACTGGGAAAGAGGGAAGAGTAGACCTGGGAGAGGTGCCTGTGTGGAGCAAATGCCCCAGGAGGACCTAACAGTAAGCATTATCCCTTCTTCCCCTCGGGCTCTTGTGGGGGGCGTTGCGGAGGTTTGTACACAAGTGGGTAGACAAAACCTCAAAAGCTTGGGTCTTGCAGACAGTGGTAGGTTTCCACATAGAATTCTGGGGAACCCCGGTCCAGGAGTCACTCCCGAAACCTCTATTTTTCTCGGACGCAGACATGGCACTGATAGACTCAGAGGTTCAGGATCTTCTGATGAAGGAGGCTATACACAGATCAGTTCTCCATCCCAGGGGTTTCCTGAGCAATATATTCCTGGTAGAAAAGAAAGACAAAGGTTTCCGCCCAGTTATCAATCTCCGGTCCTTCAATTAATGGGTTGTATACAGACATTTCAAGATGGAGGGGATCCACGTGCTCAGGGACCTTCTTTTGCAAGGAGACTGGATGATTCGGCTGGACCTCAAGGACGCCTACCTGATGGTCCCGATTTCATCTCCACATCACAGGTTTCTACAATTTCTATGGAGGGAAAAAGTGTTTGAGTTCAAGTCTCTCCCATTCGGACTGTCATCGGCATAGTGGTGTTTCACAAAACTGCTCAAACTGGTGGTGGAACACTCCAGGACTCAGGGGGTGTACCTGATAATTTATTTGGACCATATCCTCCTGGTGGATCAGTCCTACTCCCAACTTCTTTTAAATGCGAACATGACTTTTGTTCTGCTACAGGAGTTGCGATTCATAATAAATCAGCAGAAATCAGAGCTTCTTCCCTCACAGTCGATTACCTTTTTGGGCTTTCTCATAGATTCTGTTAGAAATGGGGTTTCTGGTTGGCTAGGGTATGCACCTCAGCCAGGCAGAACTTACCCACTCTAGTCAGGGCAAGGGAGTTACACGTCCAAGATAACCCCTGCTCACCCCCTTGGTAGCTTGGCACGAGCAGTCAGGCTTAACCCGGAGGCAATGCGTAAAGCGTTTGCACAACACACACATACATGTGACGCAATATCCCCACCACAAAGGAAACACAACACCAGATTATATGAAAATACACTGTATTGTACACAACGTAATTATTAGACCAACATCACATAACAGTACTATCCTGCTACCTTAGCAGTTGTCAGAACACGTTACACACTAGTTACTCTGCAAACTAGCAGTAGTCACACATAACACACAGGTTACTCAGTATTCTGCAGCATAAGCAGTAGTCAGGAAACACGTTATCACATTAGCACACTTGTCATAAAAATATCATAAAACGCCCATAGTAGGAACATTAGAAAACCTATGGCAAGTTAAGCAAACATATTAGCAAGTCATGCCCATAAAAGGAACATGTGCACACATATGTAAACACATCATAGGACAGGCAGGCAACATAACATAATTACAAAGTCTGTAAAAAGAACTTTAAATCAACGTTACATTAGTCCGTTTTAAAGTACCTGAAAAATGATGAAAAGGCACCTCCAGTGCCCAAAACGAATAATGGGGCCCCCGGCGCTCTTCTGCGCAAAACGGGGGCCTCCCTAGACTTGGCAGATAGAGAGGGGCAGCACGCACCCTCTCTGATTCCTGGCCGGGCCCCTTCTGGGACCCGGGATCATTGGGGGGCCCCCTGGGCCTCCACCGGCCCTCTCCAGGGGGGGGCCCAAGTCAGGGAAATCCTTGAAGGTGGAGGGGGGCGCCTCGCACCCCCTCCTGGGTGAAACGCGGGCCCCACCGGGGACCCGCTAACTCCTGGGGTCTCCCGGGGCCTATACTGGCCCTCGCACCGGGGAGACTCCCAGTTATAATGCTACTGGCCCACGCGGGGGCCAACAAAAGAGCCGGTGGCCAGGGCGAGCCTCCAGTGAGGCTGCCGCCCGGCCCGAAATGGCAGGAGAGTCCTCCGGGACTCCTGCAAGGGAGGAGAGGCGTCCTCCTCTCCCTCTGCCTCCGGGACTCCTGTGAGGGAGGGAGAGGCGTCCTCCTCTCCCTCGGATGACGTTGCGGCCCCAGGTGGGGCCTGCTGGTGCCCCGGGGGCGCTCCACAAAGCGCGCGTCCCCCGGGAGCACGATAGGAGCGTGATAGCTCCTTCCTTTACTCCGTGCAGTGCCCCGGGGGCACTAAAGTCAGCGCGATCCTCGCGCTTTAAACAGACAGCCCTACCCGGGCTGCGGCGGTGATTTTCTTTGTAGCAGAAACGCGCTCCAGACAGCGCGAGGGCACCATTAAAAGCCCGGGCTGCGGCGGTGATTTCCTGTAGTCCAAGAAAAGCGATTTTAAAGCGCGATAGCACCGCAGCAACTTCAACCCTGAAAAATAATGCCTTTTTCTCTTAAAGCATCCTGGGCAAGGATGTAAAAGATCGTTGCAGGGGTCAGGGGCCACAGCACCCTGCCCCTGGGAACAACTAAACAAGAAGGAGCACAGGGCTGGTGGGCCCAGCTACAGGCCAGCACAAGGGGTGCAGATGGTGGCAGTTCCTCCTAGTGACCAGGCAGGTCACAGGTTAGCACAGCAGCAGCAGTCCATGGCGGTTTCCTGGTGAGTCCATTCATCAGCGTTCTGTGTCCAGTTTCAAGTTCCAAGGATGTTCAAATTGTGGGGAAAATTCCCCTGTACTTATAGTCAGTTCTTACAGTGTTTTACAGTGGTAGGGAGAGGAGGTTCCAGCCAGTTACAACTGGTTCTGGGAGTGCCCCCTCTCTCCTTTCAGCACAGGCTCCAAACATCAGTGGGGGGTTAACGACCCTATTGTGTGAGGCCAGGGCACAGCCTTTACAAATGTAGGTGTGCCCCGCCTCTCCCTTCTCTCAGCCCAGGAAGACTATTCAGTATGTAGATGCACCTCAGTGACACCTCCACCCTCCCTGTGTACAGGCTGTCTGAAAAGTATGCACAAAGCCCCAACTGTCACTCTGCCCAGACGTGGATTGGAGTCAAGCTGCAAAACACCAGAATCATAAGCACAGATAAATGCGCACTTTCTAGAAGTGGCATTTCTGTGATAGTAATAAAAAATACACCCACACCAGTAAGCAGTATTTATTATCACCATCACAACCATACCAAACACGCCTATGCTAGCCCTCATAAATCAGACAATACCCCTACACATAAGGCAGGGCATTTCTAATGCAATCCTATGAGAAGGCAGCACTCACAGCAGTGAGACACCAAGTTAGGCTGTTTGTCACTACCAGGACAGGCCATGCAATATGGCACATGTCCTGCCTTTCTACATACATGGCACCCTGCCCACAGGGCGTACTTTAGGGGTGACTTACATGTAGTAAAAGGGGAGTCCTGGGCCTGGCAAGTAAATTTAGATGCCAGGTCCCTGTGGCAGAAAACTGCGCACACAGGCCCTGCGCTAGCAGGCCTGAGACAGGTTTGAAAGTCTACTTCAGTGGGTGGCGCAAGCAGCGCTGCAGGCCCACTAGTAGTATTTAATTTACAGGCCCTGGGTATAGAGATACCACTGTACAAGGGACTTATAGGTAAATTAAATATGCCAATCAGGTATAAGCCAATCATACCAACTTTAGATGGGAGAGCACCTGCACTTTAACACTGGTCAGCAGTGATAAAGTGCTCAGAGTCCTAGAGCCAACAGCGAAAGGTCAGAAAAACCAGGAGGAAGGAGGCAAAAAGACTAGGGATGACCATGCGTATGGCCAAAAGTCCAACAGATTCCAACACGGCTTCTCTCAGCCTCATCAAGAAGGAACTGCGGAAGGTCATGAGAAGGAACAGGATTTCTCTCAGGCAGTTGGCCAGAATTGTGGGACTCCTTTCCTCCTCAATCCAGGCCATCTTCCCGGGTCCCCTACATTACAATTGTTAACGCTGAGTTACTAATGAGTTTTAATAATGAATATTCATGTATTCTGAGTGTTGGGTTTGCCAAAAAATGTATTAACGTTGAGAAAAATAATGCACACATTTGAAGATGCGCCTACCAGAGTGGCTGCTAGTGTTCACGAAGTGTACTTATTAATGGCTTATTAATATGAAATGTTGAGCTTTAATGTAGTAATACGTGATATTAAAGGTTATGCGTTATGTTTTAGCTTTAATAATTGTAGGCCTTAACTTAGCGAGGTCTTGGCCTAGTTGCACGGCCTCATGTCAAGCTGCATTTCTTAGGTATTTCATTAAGTGATATGAGTGGATGAGGCTCAGCCGCCTAAAGCTGAACTCTGAAAAAACGGAAGTCCTCATCCTCGGCAACACCCCGTCCGCCTGGGACGACTCCTGGTGGCCCACGGCCCTCGGCACCCCACCGACCCCCGCAGACCACGCCCGCAACCTCGGCTTCATCTTGGACCCTCTTCTCACCATGACCAAGCAAGTCAACGCCATGTCCTCCGCCTGCTTCCTCACCCTCCGCATGCTCCGCAAGATCTTCCGCTGGATCCCCGCCGACACCAGAAAAACCGTGACACACGCCCTCGTCACGAGCCGCCTGGACTACGGCAACACCCTCTACGCCGGGACCACAGCCAAACTCCAAAATCGCCTACAACGCATTCAAAACGCCTCGGCCCGCCTCATCCTCGACGTACCCCGCAGCAGCCACATCTCCGCACACCTGAGACACCTGCATTGGCTCCCAGTCAGCAAAAGGATCACCTTCCGACTTCTCACCCACGCACACAAAGCCCTCCACGACAAGGGACCGGAATACCTCAACAGACGCCTCAACTTCTACGTCCCCACCCGCCCCCTCCGCTCCTCTGGCCTCGCACTCGCCGCCGTCCCTCGCATCCGACGCTCCACGGCGGGTGGGAGATCTTTCTCCTTCCTGGCGGCCAAGACCTGGAACTCCCTCCCCACCAGCCTCAGGACCACCCAGGACCACTCCGCTTTCCGGAGACTCCTAAAGACCTGGCTGTTCGAGCAGCGATAACCACCCCCTTTGTCCCTAGCGCCTTGAGACCCGCACGGGTGAGTAGCGCGCTTTATAAATGCTAATGATTTGATTTGATTTGATTTAAGTGGATGCGTAGAGAATTAAATTGTGATTTTCCACTGTACTGTCCATGTACTCGTAGCTGGAGTTAGTTCTCATGAGAAACTGTTTGCTAGAAGATGATGTAGTTGCTAGTGAAACAATGTTTAATGTAATGTGCGTAACACTGACATTCCCAGAAGGAGACAATGGATGCACTGCCTGGAGTATAAGCTACAACAATCTTGATACCTGATGAGCCGAATGACGAGAGCGGGAGAAGAGGAACCAATCGTCGACATGTGGACCATATAGTAGTAAAATTGTAGATTTACGGGTTTTAGTTTCACTGGACTGAGTGTGAACATTCGATTCCCTGACCAATTAGGATGTGGGAAGTAGTTTTAGGAAATCTAACTTAGCCAGACAGCACAGAAAGGCAATACTACCATTATTTTCTTGACCGGCTTGAGAAGAGACGTGCTTAACTTTACTGCTTAGAGAGACTTTGCTTTTTCTGAACTTTGATGCTGAATCCTGATGTATTGCTGACTGAACTGATGTCCTATTGACGAAAACTGTCACAGTTTGCTGAACCATACTGAGGACAAGTATACTGCCCTTGTTATTGATTGCTATGTCCATTTGCTTTTGTTTCTAGGTACCAACTGCTATTTTGATAGAGCCATAATTAGATGTTTTTTCCAATTTGTGTGACTAAATTGTTTTGCATGAAGCCCAAACATGCTATTCTAATCTGGGGTTAGTTAGGGTTATCACTGATGAAGTTCCTACATGTTATAACAGTTGATGTCTTTTCTTTGCTGAATCGAAATGCATGTAATATTGTTTGCGCAGTTATTCTTGCTGTTAATTTGTACTGTAACCTTAGAATGGGTAGTAGCTCAAGCTTTGATTAGATTGTGATTCTTTTGCCGCTTTGGACAGCCAGTATTGTTTCTGTGTGTTTATCATTTGATTTTGAGACTAAGTTATGGGGGTCATTCTGACCCTGGCGGCCGGTGACCACGGGAGCACCGCCAACAGGCTGGCGGTGCTCCCGAGGGCTTTCTGACCGCGGCGGTTCAGCCGCGGTCAGAAAGGGTAAACCCGCGGTCTCCCGCCGGTTTACCGCTGCCCCATTGAATCCTCCATGGCGGCGGAGCGCGCTCCGCCGCCATGGGGATTCAGACACCCCCTACCGCCATCCTGTTCATGGCGGGAAACCCGCCATGAACAGGATGGCGGTAGGGGGTGCCGCGGGGCCCCTGGGGGCCCCTGCAGTGCCCATGCCAATGGCATGGGCACTGCAGGGGCCCCCGTAAGAGGGCCCCGCAAAGTATTTCAGTGTCTGCTTTGCAGACACTGAAATACGCGACGGGTGCAACTGCACCCGTCGCACCCCTGCAACTACGCCGGCTCAATTCTGAGCCGGCGTCCTCATTGCAGGGGCATTTCTGCTGGGCCGGCGGGCGCTCTTTCGGAGAGCACCCGCCGGCCCAGCGGAAATGTTTAAATGGCCGCCGCGGTCTTTTGACCGCGGTGCGGTCATTTCACAGCGGTACCTTGGCAGACGGCCTCCGCCGTCCGCCAAGGTTAAAATCACCCCCTAAGTTATGTGACATTAGCATTGTTAATATAGGGAAATAAACATTCTAACTTTTACATAAAGGTGTGCTTATTCATGACTGCAAGGTCTTGGTGAGTGGAAATTACTGACTCTTAATGATTAATGATGTTATTGATCTGTATTCTGCATTCTGCGTTCTAGTGGCAGTGTGAAGTAGGTCTTGCGCTTGCACAGCTTATGCAAATTGCTGGTGAATTGTGATGTTTGCGAGGGTTTAGGGAGTTTGCATACACCAAATGAAGTTGTAGAAGGAGTGTGCGTACTCCGAAGTGTGAGAGTAGGGAAGTTGTCGAACTTCACATGTGTGTGGCACTTTGTGCTAAAAAATTGTCCACGTGGTTGTTGGTATACAGATCCGGCGTAATCTAAGACTCCGGAGTATATTGAAAAGTGTATGAGACACTTGGTTTTTGTTGTAATTTGTCTGGTTGAATAGGTCAATCGGGCGTGGTTGACAAGTCAGAGTGTGAGTCAAAGTGAGTGAAAGAATTTTTCAACTGAGATCTGGTGAGTCCTATATGCACCAGGACAGACCCACTGATCAGTTGAGAGTGAAACTTGCTGGTCGAATTTTGCTTGTGAATCAGGGAAACTGAGAAAGGAGTAGCTGCTAGAGCGAAAAGCCGTCAGTGAAAACTCCGTAAAGTTTCTGAAGTGATTATCTTACTCTACCTGTAGTAAATGGATAAATTGGGGTTTGGTTTTGTTTGGTGCTCGCCATAATTTTGCATTAGTTTTGTGTGAATCTGAGTTTGGGAAGGACAAGCCGCAAGACGTTGTCAGCCGCAGTACGTGTGAGTGTGATGTAATTGTAGCTGCGTTGGGATAGGTTGGTTAGTGAGAAGGGTCGCGCCCAGATTGGCAGCCGTCGGTAGAGCACAATTGGTTGAGAAGGTGGGTGAAGAGAATTGTGGGATTAAAGGTCACTTCCTGATCTGATTTTGAATAACATAAAGGTCACACGTCCAGGGGCGTCAGCAGTGGATGCGTTCTTGCAGGATTGAGGGAAGGATCAGATCTACGCTTCCTCCCCTTCCTGTTGATTCCGAGAGTGTCAGCTCAAGTGCGTCGTCAGAGGGCATCGTTGGTGTTGGTAAGCCCGTTGTGGAGGTCACAAGCGTTGTTTCCACCTCTGCTGGAACTCTCTCACGACTTCCGGCTCCTTATCCCGACTTTCCCGCGGATACTCTTGGACCCTTGGGGTCAACCTCACCCTATTGTTCTATAGGGCCATTTCAGTCTTATGGCATGAAGGATTTCAGGAGTCACTGGGAAGACAATAGACTTTCAAGAGAGGCTGAAAGACTCATCCACCAGGCCTGGGCACCTGTAAGAGATATAGATTAGCTTGGAACTGGTGGGTTCGTTGGTGTGAGGAGAGACATCTCAATCCCATGGAGGCCCAAATTATAGATATCATACATTTTTATGGGCTTGGCGGAGTCTAGCCTATATTACTGCTCGATCAACTCTTTTAGATCGGCAATCTTGGTGAGGCATCCCCCTCTGCACAATATCCCAGTGGGGAAACACCCCTCGGTTTGCAAGCTACTCAAGGGCATCAGGATATCTAGACCCCCGGATCCTAGATATTCAGAGCTGTGGGATGTCAATGAGGTATTGCGCCTCCTGTCTTCTTGGCAGAACAATCAGTACCTTCTCGAGAAAAGAATTGTCAGCAAAGTTAGCTATGTTGCTTTGCCTCATATCTTGTAAAAGAGCATCTGATGTGGGAGCCCTGGACATATCGGCTTGGACGTTCTCACCCAAGGGGGTAAGCTTCATTGTATCTCAAATGCAATACCAGGTCGGTAACCTACCCGGCTTTTGAGCATGCTCCCAAGCTGTGTGTTGTCAGATGCTCAAAGACAGCTGAAAATCGTCCCCGGGGGGAGAGACAATTGTTGATTTCTATAAAGAAACCCTTTAAAGCAGTATCTTCCCCATCTATAGCAAGATGGGTGAAATGGATTATGATGGAAGCTGGCATCAATGTGAGAACATTCAGGGTGCATTCCACTAAGGATGCCATGGCCTCCAAGGCCATCCAGGTATGTGGTAAATTGGAAGGCATCATGAATGCGGCCAATTGGTTGTCAGAGTCCACTTTCAAAAAGTTCTATTTTAAACCGATTCACGAGGCGGCCGCGCTGGTGGTAAGTAAGCTTTGAACATGGATAATCCTTGCCTCCGGTCCTGACCTAGAATGACAAATTTCCTAGCTATCAAGAAGGAAAGTTTCAATTCTATTAAGGACACAGAGGTGAGGATAACCCACCCGACACAGTAATTATGTCTCCCGCCCGACTGGTTATCGGAAACAGGATCATTATTGAGGTGGTATCTGAGTTTTAAGCTTTCTGTGGAAACTGTAAATTCATTAGGTATATATTGTATCCTTTGCTAATGTTTGATTGCTTCATTACTAGAAGGTGTTTAGCTAGACTAGGGCACGTGATGTTTAAAGATTGTTTTTATTCTGGTTGGTGGGAGACATTAGTTCATTTTCTCATATATGTTGCATTATTCTCTTAGGAACTGATACATCGACAACTTGAGGATGCCTTAACTTCTGATCGCAGTGAAGTCGAGGAAGGACTATGGCAAAGGAGGATCTATATGGACAGTCAGACAGTGAAAGGATTGGATACTGGTTACCATGGAGATGTGTTGGACTCATGGGATTTGTCGTGTTTATGTTTTTTATTGTTGAACTTTGAACTGGCTGTTAGAATAGTTAAGAAAGAAATGCATAATCCTCGTCTCCCTTTCCTTAATAAGATATGAAACTTTCCTTCTCAATAGCTAGGAAATTTCTCAATTGCCTCTGCTTCAACAGAAGTGAAAGGGCAAAATATATTCTCATGATTTATTTTTTTACAATCTTCCACTTTACTGTTCTGAAATGTTGGCATGTGCAATATATCCCGATGATATTTATTTCATGGAGAAAAATACTTTAGTGTTTCAATTTTTAAAAATGTGCTTTATTGCCAGCAAAATATTTAGTAAGCAATAGCCTTGTGCGTATACTCATATATGTCAGTTTAGAATCAGATTTCACTGCTGCTAAAATGTTAGGAAGAGGATACTCACATTATAGTTCTTAGTTTATCGTTAGGTGGTTAATGAAAGACAGTAACTTTCATTTCAAGATGGCCATCGAGCGCGACCAGAAACTGGTGGATTCTCCCCATAATGGTCTGTCTTCTATTTCTACAGCTGAAGCTATGAACTTCTCACTGTTGTGTTTTTATCTGCAAAAATCACCTGATAGGTCTTTGAACTACAAAACCCAATAGTTCTCCTTTTCGCAAGCTTCCTCATTCCAATGTAGCAAAGACATCCCTTGAAACCTACGTGATACCTGTCAAACTTTTGGAAAAAGCGATTCTATTGGTTTAGTGGCTCTTTCAATCAAGTTCGGACCGGTAGAGGGTGGGCGGGAGAAAGGGCGGAAGTGAGGCGGGTTCTGAAAGAAGCGGCGAAAGGCGGAAGTGGAGGCCAGAGCCTGAGGGCGGAGAGTACGGTGGGGCTTGAGAGGAGTGTCCCGGCTCCCAGCGGCGGTGAGTGTCGTTTGCGCAACAGTCTTAACTGACGCAGCGATCCTTTGATTGTGTATACCTTCATCCACCCTTAGCCAGAATCATGTTTTGGTCGGAGTTAGAGACAGAGTCCGAGCTGTCGACGGAGCTGTCTTCCACACCCGGTATAGGCCACTCCCCGGAGAAGCACCCTGGATTTGAGAGTTTTCGTGTCCCACCCTCCAGCGCCATATTCGATTTCCCCTCCCACAGCATCACCTACACATTAAAAGTAATCAAGCGTCTTATCTACTACCCCTCTCCGCCCCAGTGTCTTCCCCGGTATACCCTTGTCGGCTAAACATCAATTTATGTTTCTTTAGTTGCCCAGTCCCCTGCTTCTTTTTTAAGTGCCTCTTCCAACATTGTGTCCCAGTGACTACTTCTTCTTTACCGTTTTCCCATCTTTGCTTCTTTGACAGCTTCTCCCACGCAGCGTCTTTGGCTTATCTCCCGGACTATTTGGTTACATGAAAATCTCGAATCTGTTTACCTCCTGACACCCTACCTGAAACCTCTGTACCACTAACCTGCCATGTACCCAGCACCTGTGCTGCTGCTCTGCCACTCATGCGTCCTATCCCTGACTCAACTGGGTTTGACATTTGTTTTCCTTCTCTTGTCTGCTTCAGCAGGTGCACGTCGTTTGCGGACTGTTCCTATAATGTTTTTTGTCCTACACGTCCTTCAATAATTCATCTCGAGTATTTTATAAATATAGCCACCGACTGCTGCAGTTTATTTCAACATCGCAAGCTCAGCTGCTTCAAGTTCGCTGTCCGTTTTAGGAGCACAGTTCTTGGGAGAGTGCGTTTATCATGTGGTCTCTCGCCTGTTGCCTGGAATTAACTCTGGCAAAACTCATAAGTTCTGCGTTATAATACAACGGGAAAAACACCGGAAAAGCAATGTTATCATTTGACTTGGAATGCGTGTATTAAGATACACAGGTTTCTCCTGTGTTGGGTTTACAAAATGATGCTCGCTAACCATTTTTAGCTGCCATTTGAATCCACGGATCGCTAGAATGCTGGTTGATTTAGCAGAACGATATATAAACGTCAGGTCAGAGAGGTATTTGGGTGTCGGTTGCACTTACTTATTTAACCATATGCAACCGAGTTATCTTTTTAAGACTGACACTGCCTACCATGTCTTCTACGCGTGTTTTTAATCTGGTTCAGCAACATTCTCAAACAAGTACATTTTTTTCCGTTTTCTTATATATCTCTATCCTTTAGTTGCACTCTACAGATCGAAACTTTGGCAGTTGTTATCGTTTTTGTAGCTAGTAACGGGTATGCTGAAAACCAGTCAACTTTTTTTATTTGTATGTACGGAAACCGAAATCAAATGTTCTCTTGTTTTTCTTAGCCAAGCATGTGCTAGTTCCTAGATCCATTTAGCAGTGCCTGACGTTTTGCCTTGCAGTGCTCAGCCAATGAGTCGGAATACAAAGCTGCACATACCCGCTATAAATCCACTCCTAAAACGTGCTACTTTTCTTGAATTATGTTTGCTGACAATACGGATAGACATTTTCAAAACATTTCATGAGCTTGACAGCCCGTGAGCATCTCTGCATCTTTTTGCTATCAGTTGGTATCTTATGTTGTTGATAAAATCTTTTTCTTTATTCTCACACTCGGTAGTTGTCATTTCTCCTCTCGTCACTGTTTTCTATCATTTCTTGTGCAGATACACACCATCAGACGTCTTCTCTGGATACTTCAAAATGTAGAAATTTGCAACCCTTGCTCTGCGGTTTTATTTGATCTTACGACTCACTGTAAATATAGCTTTTGTGCTTGGAACCCTGTACTGTTCTTTTGCCACCTCCGTGATATTTTGGCTTATGCCTTTACATTTCTAAAGCTTTTAGGGACATTCAACACTTCGGACTATGGCATTCATCTGACTAATCTTTAAAAAAGGGAGTTGAGTAGACTGGATCTAGCTTAGGTTACTTTTTATTATCCTTTCTGACCCAGCACAATGTTGTTGGTCCTTTCATATTTGACAACCACCACTTCTCTCTAGACTCGAGGGGTCCTGCTCGCCATTGGTGGTCGACTAGAGAGTGACGAATCTGACTAGGTATATACTCACAGCCAGGTAATGGATGGCTAGACAGCGGCTAACACTTAACACCGGTAAAACTAAAGTATTAATTACAAGGGAAAGTACCTTCCTGTACTCATCCTTTTGGCCATGGGCACATAGTGACATTCCTACTGCTTCTGTTTTTAAAAGCTGAACATCAGATTTGACTTTCAGGTGCAGCTTGCTGCACCTATCTACACATTGGTTTCTTCAGGTAGGGTGTTTTGTTTTAATTTTTTTTTTTAAACAGTAACAATATACAAATGTGAGTATGAGAAGCACAGCACGCACATGGATGACGGTATTGGTAGTGAAATGCATGACATTTCATCAGCGTCCTTACTATACTAGTTTGGGTCAACAGTAGCTTAATTGTTTAACATCGTAGACACTAAAAGTATTCCAGCAGAACATTGATACTAATAGGTATTACTTTATTTTAGCTGTATATACCAGACCATACCACTGAGCATGTAGTATTAGTGCTATCACTAGTGGTAGATGTGCAAGGAGTGACACTAGGGAGTCCACCTTGGTCCTGATGAGGAGTGGACTGCTTAGGAAGCAAGGTACATAACACCCCTTTTTTTTTTTAACCATACCACCCCTGTGCGACACATTAAATTAGTAATACCATCCAGAGGGTGGTATTTTTAACTCACCAAAGACCCCACCACTCCTATCCCTTCTAGCATTCATATTGATGAAACCATAAGTACTCCCATGTATTCAGTCGTTGCAGCACGCCTCGTTCTGCATCAGAACAGGAGGAAATCCAGTGATGAAGCATGCCACCGAGGGGTAACCCAGGTGGGTGAGGGTTTTTTTTATATAATTTTTTTTTTCTCCCTGTGGAACATAAGTGAAACACACTTTTTTGTTATTTCTGAAGTGTGTTGGAAACAAATACATTAATTTGAGCAAATTAAATTATTGCACTAGGTGATGCAATTTCCACAAATTTTCGTCTGTGCTCTGTATAGTTTTGTTAGTAAAACTGTACGACTGTAATGGTCATTTCAGTTGGAAATGTGTTTTTTGAAAGGCAGTGTGCTACCATACCATGATTATTCCACTGTGCACCACTTCGAGCTAGGCCTCTCTACTCTACCCTGTACCACTCTACTCTGTGCCAATGCACCCTTCACCACTGCAGACTAGGCCGCACCAATCTACTCTGCAAAACTTGACTATGGCACTGTGACCAGATTTTGAAAGCCAAAACCCTGGGACATTTCTCAAAAGATAGGACTAATTCAGCAATCACTGAGAGGCACAGAATAACACTGCCCGCTAATATAGAAACACAGCTGCTGTGTTAAAATAATTGTCATGTTTAAAACCCATTATCAAACATGTTTATTTAAATGGTTTTGGGAGCAGCTAACTAGTACTGCAGTGGAATATATGAAATATGCCTCCACTGTTTGCAGTCAACCCTCAGTGAAATCCGGGACTGAGCCAAAAATCTGTCGGGCAGCTGGTTAAAAAAAATAAATAAATAACTTTCCTGGCAAATCCGGGATGCCTGGTCACCCTAGCTAAAGACCGATGTGCCCTTTCTACAGCAAATACCTGTGAAAATATCTCTCGTCCGACCAGTGACTCTAAAAGATGCTGCCCATTTTTTTTCCATGTTATTCATGCTTTCAGTTTCTGCCACCACCATAATTCTCACATTATTACGACATTGGTGTCACTCCGAATGTTCATTTTTTAAATCTTCACCATTTTGATCTTGCACATCACTTTAGCCAGAGTTTTTTCATTGTCCCTCGAGTGGGCTCAGGTTCTGATATTCATGTATCTACTGCAGTCAGATGTGGGGTTTATCAATTTGCTTCTTTCCCTGATCTAGTTTCATGATTACAGTATCTGTTTTCCTTTCAATAGTGTTCAAGCTCTGTGTCATTCTTTTGAGTAGTATGACTACTTTATCTTGCAGCATGCCTTGCTTCTGCTGTGCTCTTCTGTCTGCCCTATTCCGTGTTGTTTATCAAACTGGAGCTTTCCCTGTCTCTATTCCGCTTCTTCAACTTGTTTAACATTGACAGAGTGTTGCCCTTTAAGATAAGTCTATTAAACGGAACTTGCTGTGCTGCCTGGCACCCCACACTACAAGCCTGACAGTGGGCAAGGCCTACCCACTCTTGCAGCAACCTGATCCACTTTATACCTTCATAGAACAGCATCTTAGGACCAACCGTGCCCGGTCCCCTCAATCTTCAGCCTTCATACTTGTTGGGAGGATTCATTTTAAGTGGGTAGCTCCACAGATGAGACTGAATTTTAGTGCCGAAGGCCTCCCAAGCTTCAGCAGCCAAGTGAAGAGTGTTGGTTGGCTGGTCATGAGTACAATACTAGCTGCTATTCTCTTTGGTGCACAGAGCACAGTTTTCAGGCAGCCATTTTAATGTGTGATTCTCTGGTGCTCCCTTTATGTACAAATCAGATGAAAAGCATGCATTGTGATTTGTGTTTTCTTACTTTTGCAGGTCATTAATCAGTCTTTGTTTCAGACTACTGTAGTTCTTTTTGTCTTAGGATACAGCCCATCCTACTTCATCATGTGTAGAGTATATAAAATCAAACGACCTGCCCTTTGTACATCTTCCTCTTGTCTACTGCACAAAACTTTCTATAGCAGGCTTCTCCAATGAATAGCTTGTCAGCTACTGGTAGCTCTCCTACTAGGTGTAAGTAGCTCACCTGCAGCCCAGCCTACTAAACTGTACTTTCTGTTTTAGAACATCTCCACCTTGGGTGATGCAAATGTGTGGTGCGATAACCCTCAGGGTGCAATGCAGTAGTTTAAACGGTGCCCAGACCTTTCAGTCAGTTGCTAATGAGAGAGCCAGTTCCACTGATCATGTAGCAGTGCCTTCCTATTTCTGTTATTTCATACGTGTCACCGCCTAGAATTCCAGCATTATTAGGATGTTGGAAAGGGCCCTGCTGGATTGATCACCTGCCCTTCACAGGTTAATTAACAACTTTAAATAAATACCGAAGGACATCTCTAGAGACAACTTTGTATTTTGGTATCTTCTTTAAATCAATCCTTCTAAGAAAGCTTGGACAAAGCTATCCGTTTGCAGAAAAATGACAATTCCTGAAAAAAAAATCTTGATTTTCTGTGGATCTAGCTAAACTTAAATTAGAAACCCATCAGCTACACAGGCAGTAGAGGAGGTCTTACAGTCCAGACATGAGGACATCTTATTTGGTGAAAGCTTAAATATACTAGAACCATACTAATGAACTAAAGACACCATATTATTATAGTAAACTGATTTCTCAGGTGCCCAACACAGTGAAAGTTATTTAGAATTATTAATGTACTTTATTCCCATTTAGTAATGTAAAGTGAAGTTATTCCTTCCAATGGCCTAAGTGAAGAGCTAACATCTTTCAAAATGATACAAATAAAAAAATATATGTAACTAAATATAAGGAGCACCTTCACAGTTGTCGTGATCCTGAAGCCTACTTTTTGTGGTATGAACAGCAGTTAAGATGTATGCCCCTTGGGCTTTCCTCTGGATACTGCCCAGTAACTTGGCTGCAACCTTTAAGAATTTTGTTGACTAAAAAGATCCTGATATTTCATGTAATCTTCCATTATCGTCACCAGTTGTCCCCTTCAGATGGAAACAATCTATGGTCGGGTTCTTGAGCAAACCTTCCACTTTCCCCGGTATCCAGCGCAACTATCAGTTTAATTGTCAGCAGGCAGCCTCTTGTACTGTTTATTATTCAGTGACGTGAAACTGTAGTGTGTGTGTGCTCTTCAAACATGACAACAAGCAACATCTCTCCCTCAGGACCTATGCAACAGCCTTGCAGATTTCTTCCACAACAACCATCAAAATCTACAAAAAACTTCAAGCCCCCAACTCAAGCCTGAAGATTATTATTATTATTTTTCTTCCTTCCAATGGTCATACCTCCACACACAACCACTCCACGTCTAACTACCTGGAACCAGTTCACCACTCTGGACTCCATCATGAACTCATCCACTCAGGGGCCCCCTCTGACCCATGCCCCCACCACATCTTCATACTAGGAGCACCCAGGATCAGCATCAAGCTTTCCACCCTACTTAACACCTCAATCGATTCTCCCACCTTCCCAGAAGACTGGAAGCATGCAGAAATCAAACTCCTGCTGGAGAAACCTTCAGCGGACCCTTACTAACTCTGCAACTACAGACCCATCTCCCTGCTCCCTTTCTCATCCAAAGTAATTGAAAAAGTAATCAACTCACCATCTACCTGGAACACAATCACCTCATGGACGACTCCAATCTGGATTCCACAGCACTGAGCTGGCCCTGATCGCTGTGACAGACGACATTGGGCCTTCCTCAACAAAGGAGATACATTCCCCCTAATCCTTCTAGATCTCTCAGCATCCTTCAATACGTCTCCTATCTCATGCTCATCAACAGACTTCATGACATAGGCATCCAAGGAGCTGCCCTCAAATGGATTGCCTCCTTCCTCACAGACAGAACACAAGTTCACCATCCATCCTTCACCCCCCAAACTCAAATCAATCATCTACAGAGTCCCTTAAGGCTCATCACCCAGCCCCATTGTTTTCAACATCTACATGTCAATGTTGCCAGATCACATGGACTCAACATTATATCCTATACCACACAACTCATTCTCCCCTTCTCTAAAAATTACAGCCTCCAGAACAAACTTACACCAATGCATGAGCAGCATTTCCAGTTGGATGAAGAATAACTTCCTCAAGTTCAATGCAGACAAGACTGATGTGTTGATCTTTGGCAGCAACAATAAGCCCTCTCCCCACCCCCTGACACCTCATGGTGGCCCACAGAACTGGGTCCCATTCCAACCCCAGCTGAGCACGCCAGGAATCTCTGTATCATCCTGGACAGCAAACTCCCCATGAGGTCCCAACTCAACGTAGCGTCATCCTCCTGCTTATGTTCGATAACATTTTCAAGTGACTTACCCAAAAACCTGTGACACGCCATAAGCAAAACTCCTGTCACCAGTCAACTGGACTATGGAAACACCCTCTAAGTGGAAATCGTGGCCCACCTAGTTCAAAGACTACATACCATCCAGAACACTGGAGCAGGACTCCTCCTTGCTGTCCCTTGTCGCACCCACATCCCCCCCCTCCCCACCTCCAAAAACTCCACTGGCTCCCGGTTAAGAAGAGATGCCCGTTCAAGCTTCTCACCCATGCGTTCAAGGCCCTGCCCACTCCGACCCTGCCCACATCCACCACTGCCTGAGATTCAACAAACAACTGTATTCCACCTCCCTTGCGCGCTGGCCTATACCCCAGCATACAAAGCAGCAGAGCTGGGAGGTGCGCCTTACCTTCCTTGCAGCCAAACTCTACACCTCAGGACCTCCTTAATTCTACAGGAGTTCAGTAGGATGCTGAAAACCTAGCTCTTTGGCTGAGACCCTGTACCCTGCCAGCACCTGGGTACCCTCGTGAGTGACACTTCGTGCTCCACAGGTCACCTGATTGATAGTTTGTTCTACAGTGAGTGGTGGCATTTTGCCTTTACACACTAAAAAAAGCACTTTAGTTCCCAGGGCTGGTGGGCCAATTCTTTACTTTGCCAAGCGTTTTACTTTCCTGTATTCACTTGTGTTTAAATTGAGTCTTCAGGGTACAGTAATTCAAAGCCAATAGTACTGTTTTCTTTGTGCCAATAAAATGCTATTTTTCCTGTGATGTGCATTAAAATTAAAAAGGATTTCTATATTTACCCGGAGTACACTTTTCTGCTGGGAAGAACCAGTACTGTTATATAAAAAATGATACATTTAGAATTTCACATTGCAGATTTTTATTGGAAGTACGTGGTCACCATCCTTAAATCACGGTTTTTCTAGTTTTTGTGACATGCTTAAAAGAAAAAATGTACTATCTCACCAGGTTGTAAATGCCAGACCTATTGGGTTTGCCAGTGTTTGTTGATGTCCCGCTTTGTGGCAGTGGGATTGCTAAACAATAGAAGATTGTTTGTTTGAAAACAATTTGCAGTATTTTTGTGGTGTCTGCGGCTTACCAAGTAAGACTATAAAACATAGGCCCTCATTCTGACCTTGGCGGGCGGCGGAGGCCGCCCGCCAAAGTCCCGCCGTCAGGTTACCGTTCCGCGGTAGGGGGGGGGTCGGAATCCCCGCGGCGGTGCAGCAAGCTGCGCCGCCGCGGAGGATTCAATGGGGCCGCGGTACACTGGCGGGACCCCGCCAGTGGTGCCGGTCCGACCGCGGCTTTAACGCCGCGGTCGGAATCCCCATTGGAGCACCGCCGGCTTGTCGGCGGTGCTCCCGCGGTCCTCCGCCAGGGTCAGAATGAGGGCCATAGTTCTCTTTGGTGTCTGAGCTTGTCGCCAACGTTTACAGAACGGTTAGAGATGTCTTGTTTTGTTGTAATCAACTGAGGGTTGTTTTTGCACTTGATTTAGACTTTGAGATGTCCTTCAGTATTTTCATTTTTTTTTTTTTTTTTTTTTTTTTAATCTGCTGATTTGCTGTCAAACCTTTTTTTCCCCAGAATTTCAGAAACGTTATAATTGTTTGCTGGAACACATTGAAATTCTGAGCCAAAGGAAAGCGAAATGTTTGCAAATTTAAAAAGGACTCTAATCACTATTATATTGGTGTGTTTACTTTTATGCCATCCTTTACCCCTTGGCTGCCGCCTTTGCAAGATCTTGGTTAAAAGGCCTTGGTTCATTTATATTAATTCAGCCAAGACCAGATTTGGACCCAACATAAGTGTTTGACGTTGTGCAGTCTGTGTAACTTTACAGGAAGCACATATGCAATACTTTTTCCCCCCTCTCCCCCATGCCATTAACTCTTAAGTGAATTCTACTTCTGTCCGTCCAATAATTATTTTTAAACAATGCTGTGCAAAATTCTTAGCTGCTTTTCATTCATCACAGTAGTAAATGCAGGTAGGGTCATATATTGTTTGTACTATGCAACACTGTAGGATTACTTTTTCAAATCACAAACATGTGCTGATTTGGAAACTGAGCACAGAATGTATAATAATTATGGTACAGGAACAAAATATTAATTGGAGGCTCCTACTCCAGTGTTGAGCACTGACTCATTATCAGCCCATTAAATGTCATACTAAAAGCTAGCGAGCAATCCACTTAAACTGAAGCACCAGCTTGTCACCACCAAAAAAGATGGTTCTCAGTTGGTCCTTATCCTAGTTCTATGAAGACTTAGCTTTTTTGATAATCTACAGTTCTGTGTAAAGAATAATCTGTGGAGCAAAGCCTTTCAACCATCTCACCCTCTCCTTTTCAATTTTTTGTTTCCCAAGAAGCACAGCGTTTTCCAATCTGTTTAGCATAGTCTGAGATGTCTTGCATTAGTCCGGTCTAATATACCTTGCACACAAAATTAAATTCCACACATTCATCTTAACCCTGCAAGCAAGTAATTTTGTCTTAATATTTGTCTTTAAAATCAACTACTCATAAAGGTAAAGGCAAGCCTAAAGTGTACAAAGAGTGAATATTTCGAACTCTTTGGTCTCAAAGTCTAAATAACAGATGACTACCCATATCTCACTACAAATCTCAAGACCTGCCGGTTATCAATGTGTATCTCTTATGAGCTAGATTTGGATGTTTGGGTTCTCAGCCCACATACATGCTACAAGTTCGTATGGATAGTAAATGTTTAAAAATTGCAGAATAATTTGACATAGTACCTATTTGTGTTTCTAAATGCCACCCCTGGCTCCATTTGGGTCTTACACCTCGCCAATAAAGACTGGAAAAAAAGCCATGAGCTATTTAAATTTGGATAGTACATGGTTCTCGCCCCTTTACAGCTCACAACGATTTGAGAATAAAATGTGCACAAGAAATACTCTTGGTTGAAATGCACCTGCCGACTATATTGGAGTGAGACAATGATATACTTCACATGAACTGATTGGTTGTGTAGCTGCCTGGGCATGCAGGGATGAACTTCTGAATGTAGTAACTCATTTTAACGAAGACACAGTGAAAGTGTCTGATAGCGATAGTACTGCATGTAGTAAATAAATAGTATGTCTCACTCACATTCCCACCACAAAACCCCCTTTGTCTCTTCTCTGGGGTGCCTTAATCAAGTGGGTGTTAAGATTCCAAAGGGTTTCATAGTGATATTGAATTTTGAAGGCCATAGGGACTTGAGCCATCTATCTGGATTCCTACCAACTAATAAGAGTTTAGTCTTGACATTTAAATTGTAAAACATTTTGAACCATTCGGCCTTGAACATCCTGAAGACACTTATCTAAGTTTATAGCCGAGCTGGGTGATTGATGCAGACTGATGAAAAGTTGGATTTCATTTGCATATGAGATAATAGTACCAAAATATTTAATGGCTATCAGCTGCCGCGTGTAATGTATTAAGAGCACAGTAAATCAGGCCTACGAATGCCACACGCAATGACTGTCATGGGAGTTAGAGGGGAACTGAGCAACTAGCTGGGGCCTATTATTAAAAAAGGAAGCAAACCAAGCAAATACAAGCCCTTCAAAGCCTGCCTCTTCCAGTTGTGCTAACAAAATGATTTGATCAACGGTGTGAATGCTGCAGACATGTGAGTAAGTGGAGAGCCACAGTGTTGCACTAGTCTGGCAGTGCCCTTAGTTCCTCTAATTCGGGTGCCGTTTCAGTACCGTGCCGGGATGAAAGCCCTATTGTGAAGGGTCTGAAAGGAAAACCTCTTCCAAATGACTTGTTATGAAATGGCTAGTTGTCTAGAAACAAGCAGTTGTGAAATTTTGCCAAGGATTGACAGAGTAATATGCCAACAGTTACAATTATTGCTACCTGGATATGGATGGATTTTTTTATTTTTTTTTGTAATAGACTTGTCCTCACTGTTCCTTTTTTCCACACATTAGGAAGTCTATCTGCCAACATACAAATGTTAGTCTGACGTCCCTTGAAAAGCTACACACTACAGAATGTTAGCCCTGTTTCTTAGGTAAATGGGATTGTAGACACCCAACAATGAAGAACGTGGTAAATCCAAGTGCTTGAAGATGGCTTCAATAAACGGGCACTGTGAAAGCCAGTAGTTTTTGCTTTGCCAATGCTTTATGGCCCCCACTATTGGCTTAGCCAGTGCTGGATGTTTTTATAGTGTGCAGACATTGGTAAAGCCCGTGTTTGTGACTGGCATACTAAGAGTATCAAACAATGTTTTCTATATTGTCAATATGGCTGCCATGTTGTAGAAAAATTGCACCTGCTGTGGATCCTATGAAAAATATAAATTTACTGCTGGTTCTTCGAGCCCACCCCCCCCCCCTTTTTTTTTTTTTTTAAATATATATATATATATATATGTGTATATATATATATATATATATCATTGTATACGTGGAAATCTGTGAGTTGGGATCTCAACCTGCAAAAACATAGTCTTGAAAGAGTGAAATATAACAATCCTGTTTTGCATAGCTATGTGAAATATGCTTTTCCGGTCTTTAATTGAACAATACTTATGAGGATTGAGAGAGGGCACTTTCCATGAGATGAAGCATTTAAGCTTGTGATAGGAAGTTGCCCAGTTGACAGACAGGTGGAAATGATGGATGCATATGTGAATCCTCATCTATCAAAACCTGGTGGCAGGGAGTTGAACGTTCTGGGTTCGAATTCAGTAGCAGAACCTCATTTCTATGATAGGAAAGTGGGCAGCTAATTACTAACTCTTCTTTGAAAACATAGTTTACTGTGTAACACTACTATTTCAACAAAGCAATTTGTTTAGTCCTTGAACACATGGCTAGTACAAGCGATCTGGGGTTGTAAAGATACAAACATGCAGAAAGAAGTGAGCGCGCTGTCTGTAGTTAGCCTAGAGGTGTATCTTTTCTGTAAATAAAGGGTTGTTCAGACCAGTACAGGTCTCTGGTCCGCCACCATCCTTGAACCTTTAAATACAGTTGGGGCTAGTCTTGGGTTTTCTACCATGATGCCACTTTGAGGTAGATGTGAAAAAATGATTTGCTTCTCTGAGGCTAGGGGCCCTATTGTTGTTTTTGAGCGTGGTGAACACACCCCAGAAAGAACTTCATTGTCATGGTACACTCTACTGTTGTAAATTGAGAGCCCTGTGCAGAACATTGTTCATTTACATAATCTCAATCTGTGACCATCTCAGCATTGTTCATATGCTGCAACAGGTGGGAGAGTAAGCAGTGATCCATTGAATGCAGTCTGAAAAGAAGAAAATCTTGCCTTTTCTAGCAGTCTGATCTCTGCACTGTCAAATAGGGACACATTGTAGTCTTACCATGTTTTACAAGGTAGGCTTCAGATGCTGGTTCTATTGTTCTGCACCTCTTGGTGAGTGGTCAAGGGTGGACGTGTATCGAGATAGCCATGAAAGGAAATGCTGACTCTATTATCAAATAGTACTCACAGCCCTCCATACTTGGAGATCTGTGTCTGATTGGTGCAGTTCTTTGCTCTTCTAGAGCCACAGTGGTTCCTGCAAACTTTTTCAAAAGCAAACTCCCAAGGTGGAAGTTAGTTAATAATAAACAAAAAAACCTAAACCTACACCTGGCACGTTGGAAGTTTACTCCCTGTGTGTGGGGGTAATTTTTTAATATTTTTGTGTCAAACTGCCAGGCTTTATCTGGTTGTCCAGAACAAAAAAAAAGCATGTTGAAGTTTCTGCTTAAATAGAGCAGATGGTCTGAGGTACTAAGACCAACATCCGGATGCCCGTGGGGCCGTCTTAGAAATATTTCTGGTGGCTCCATTGCTAAAACATGCTGGTTCACCCTCCTCTAGAGAGGACAGACTGTAATTTTGGTGTATAAGACACTTCGCCACATTCGTGGCAGAGGGTCCTGCCTGCAAAACTCTTAAGTACCCCCTAGTTTGTAGGCAAAAAGGAACTGTTAAGAGTTCATTTCTAGACACGTCTGGAAAAGAGGCTCTAGGTTGTTGGCCCTAGAATAGGTGAACCAAGACCTGTCTGTATGAACCTTCACACAGTTTTGCGATCCGTACAATGACATTTTTTTTTTTATACTGATACGTTGGATGGTCAGTGAGTGATAAATGACCCCATTCTCATAGCTTCTTTTCTCAGTCCTGTGAACTTGGATGGCAATAACGCACCAAGGTTGCTTAGTGGTTACCTTCTTTCAGTTCTCCAAATGAACACAGCGTAACTATTCTCGTGTGAATTTTAGTAATCTAACGTGCAAACCACTCTTTTTATAAAGACACTTTTCTTTTCTACTGTAAACAAACCCCATCTGTCAGAACAATTCCTAGCAAGACATTTGTAGGTGTGATGGCACAGCTGTCTGCAGACAAAATGTTACCAATTTTTTTTTGGGGGGGGGGGGCAGAAAGCACACATGGCACCAGGGGATAAAAAAAAAGCTGCTACTTTGAGAACCACCGGCACACAGAATAGTATAATATTTGATGCTACTAATATCATTATTCTAAATTTTTGGCTTTCAAATGTAAAGTATTTTTGGCTTCAAAATGGAAGCCAGTGTGCAATAACTAAGACTTTTTGCAAAATGTCATCTGAATCATAAGATGGTATACATGGGTAACCCCACGTTCAGAAGTGTTCAAATGACCACTCTTCCTAACATCCGTATCTTGTGCACATTTCAGAAATGGATCGGTCTCCTTCATTCATACCCATATTTCTTTCACCATATTTTACTATATGAATTTCTGTATGCTCAGTACATTATGAAAAATCATAATCTGCAGCTTATTTGTTGCCTTTGGCTATTGCATGTTTTTTGGAGAACCTACAAACACTATCTTTTTGTCCCAGAAGGGTATATACCTGACAAAATGATCCATTACTCTTCTAAATCAGTCATCGTGACCAAAAAAATTAAGAGGAAAACATTACCACCAAAGGATATTTCCTTCTCTTCTTTTTCATCGTTTTTATTTAAAATATTAGTTTCTTTGTGAAAACATTGAGGTATCCACACAAACGACCCCCTACTTTTCAGAAATGTATAGTTTTCTGGGATCACTCATGAGTTGGACACCTGATTCCACTACCAACTACGAGTAGGTTGATATTACATAAGGTAGAAACAATAGACCACCTCTTAGTAAAATGCCAAAATTGTGGGGGGAAAATCGTTTTTTTGATACAACTTATTCCTAAAAGCTTGGGGGATCAGGTCTTAGCACACAAAGCATTCATTGATGCCATTGTTAGAAAAAAGACTTTCTTCTATTTTTCTGTACAAAAATAAAATTTAGCTGTAGTTTATTTTTCTCGTCACACCCCCCCCCCCCCCCCCCCCCTTCTCTCTTTTTAGGGGAATCTACCGACCCTGGGTAGCTTTGGAATCCCCAGTCTGTTGGGTATGAAGGTGTAAGTGTGAAGTACCACAGGTGTGTGTGTGTGTGTGTGTGTGTGTGTATGTATGTATATATGTATGTATATATCGGCTAAGGGTTTAAGATCTGCATAGTGTATTTAGCTCTACCCAGAGGAGTATAACTCCCTCACCCCATGCCATCATTCAGGAAGTGCTTTGTGACATGCTTGAAGGACTATTTTACATTTGAACAGTATACACTTATCATTCTGTCACTTTCAGTTCATTATCTCCTATATGTATTTCATGTAGAAAGTTATCCTTTTCATGTTTCTCTCAGCAGTTGCATACATTCACAACTTAATATCCTCTAACATTGAGCACACTCAAGAATCACCAAACAGTCCTCTCCTGGGGGAAAAACCCCTCTGTTTTAACTAACTACTTTGACATAGTTCTAGGCTCTTGTCGTTTGACGCCTGGACTTCTGAAGTGCTACCTTAACAGATGTGTGGCAGGCCTCCTTTTTACCTCCTGAAACCTTAGGGAACACAGCTATAAATCACTCTGATCCTCCATGAAATGCCCTGGTTGCCAGTAGGTGCCATAATTAAAGTCATACTTGTCTACATCGTGTCGAAAGCCATCCATCTGTAAAAACCATCCTACTTGATCTCCTCTGTAAAAATCTCAATTTGTGGCAAAAGTCTCAAAGAAATTTAGACCACTTCCCCACCAGTCAGTCTTTTTTGGTATTTCCATTTCAGTGTCAAATAACAAACTGTTCTTTAAATAAAACTATTTGTTTTGACCGTACCATTATCTCTATCCTCCTTCTCCTTTTTTTTTTTTTCTTCTCACTGTGCTTCAGCTTACCCAGCACTCCCGTTCTCTCCCTTCATCCCTCCTATTTTTTCTTCTTTTTTCTCCCAGCTCATATTTGTACTTTGCGCCCCCCCCATGCTTATCCCTTCCACTTCTCACTTCCTTCTCTCTTGACTACATCACCTATGCTCACTCCTCTCACTTTTTGCTGACTTGCATCTTTCTTTTTGTTTGTTTTTTATTCCCTTTTTCCCTCCCTCTTCTGGTCTGATCTTTGTTACTCCCTCTGCACCTGCCTGATCCCTCCCACCTTATGGGCGCAGTGAATGCACCTGAATTTTCGACAGCCTTCAGCTATTCTTTTTCGTTCTCTTTTGCTGTTGTCACAGGTGCTGATGTTTAGTTGGTCAGTCAATCAGTGATTTGTAAAGCGCAGCTAATCACCCATAGGGTCTCAAGGCGCTGTTTGCAGGCATGCTGCTCAAAGAGCCAGGGCTTGCGGTCCTTCCTGAACTACTTCAGTGATGCGGTCTGCCAGAGTTTGAGAGGTAGCATTTTCCATAGTGAGTCCAAGCTCCCTACAGACCTGATTTTCATTGCTCATTGAGGAAAAAAAAAATCTTAAAACCTTGCGGACATGGTAGTTCAAGATGATTATATCTCTCAATAAGGCATCCTCTGTGCAAACCAGTCGCGCTGGTGAGCCTTTTTTTTTTTCCCCCCTTGAGAAGGGCATTCTCCTAATAAAATTTTGTTTCAAAATCACATAATGTGAAATATTCCGTTACAGTATTCTCTAATTTTGCCCAAGTTTTGCCTAGTCACCTGTTGTGGGTTTGGGCTTGTGTAGCTTTAAAGATCTGTTTTGGGCTTCTTTTAAAGCCTGACTCCCAATATCTGTTAAGAGTGAAGGGAGCAATGTCTTTAACTTGTCATTAAGAAGTGGGCTTAGAATGATCTTGGTGAGTCATTGGAGGATCACAGTGTCAAGCGAGGGATGGTCTTGTAAGAGCACTGTTAACACCTTAGGATTTCAAAGTGGTCTGTGTCATCAAAAGGGGGCACACGCAAGATGGTTTTAGAATTGAAGTATTTCCTTTTGTAGTATTAGTCTGCACAAGAAAAAAGTGTGCAACACCAATACATTTTAAGTTTATGCTCTTCCAAAAGTAGTGCATGAATCAAATAAAAAGACCCATATTAAAATCAGATTAGAATAGTGAAGGTAAGTAATTATGAACAGGACTGTCAGAAGCATTTTTAAAGACGTTTACGGAGTGCTGACCAAGGCCACGGCATGTACTCATTTCGTGCTGTTGGCACTTACTGCAATGTATATCTTTTTTTGTAAGTCTAGTTTTTTTTTTGGGGGGGGTGGGAGGTAGGAGTAGAAGCTAGTTTAGAGTCTCTGCTATTAGGTAGCCCGTGGTGCACCATTGAGCTCAGTAAAAGGTAGGGATTTCAAAAAGCCTCTAGCCTTAGAAAAACCTTAAGTCTATGCCAGGCCACAAGAAGAGTATGGTATGGAGGCTGTACTTCTCTGACCTTGCCAAGAGAGATGATCTACTAACAAGGCATCATTTGGCGACTATTAGAGAGCACAATGGGGTTGCATTGGAGTGGGAAGGGGGGGAAAAAAAACACTGGTAAGTGCGTTACTGCTCTTTGTGTCATTGAGACATTATATTTTGGTAAAGTTGAGATTCAAGTCTAGAAGAACCTTGGTTGAGCCTGGCATTGTTTAAAGACAATAGTATGGCAGATCTATAAAATATACTGTTGCCGGTAGGGTTTAGTTGCATTTCAGGTAAAAATTCTACATCTTTGTATGCCAAGTGTACTTTCTTGTTCATATTGAGCTATGGTAAAGGAGGCCATTCATACCCTAGTCACATCACTTCTTGGTTTCTTTAGCTGCATTTTGGCATGCAGACTAGTAGTAAAGAATTTATTGCTGGTAGTCGATTTTCTTTTAGTTTACTGTTTAAGGTGAGCATGATAAAAAAGATTAATAAATGTAACATACATGCTATTCTAGCATTAATCCTGGAAGCTACAACCTACTATCATCCTCATCCAAACAGACATGTACCGTCCAAGATTTTTTTTTTTTCCTTTCCAGGTGTCCGGCGTATTTCATATTTGTTTTTCCTCTCTACATTTACCAACAAAACATTTTTGAATGCATTGTTTTAGTCTCATTTGCAATAACTCAAACATAGTTTTCAAACCTAGAGTTTCTTAACAGGAAGAATTTTTAGGCTTGCCTATACTGCTTGTTCTGAGTTGTAAGCTTGAGTATTCACATGGTTTCTGAACTGCTGGTTGTCATTCTAGGATAATGTGTGAACATATATGTTCACCCAAAAGTAAACAAAGAACAAAATTCAAAAACCATAGAAAGAATAGCCAGTTGGAGTTCAGCAGAGTGATGCGAATAGCACTATCCAAATGTCCTCTATTACAGGCACAGAAGAGATGGTTTAAGCCAGAGGTGAGCTGGATTAACCCAGATGTGTGTGTTTTTTTTGTTGTTTTTTTTAACTGTTTTTAATAACTTTATAAAATATAGGATAGTTAGGCTCTGCTCAGAGTTGGGAGTTCAGACCCAACCCTCCAATAAATAGCTGTTATGTTTCTGTAGATTTGATGAGGTGTTGAGTGGATCAGTTGCAGAGTTGCTGATAGAGCATTCAAACTTTTACAAGTATGCCAGCACTTCATTCCTGTAGGCCATCGGTTAGTGACTTCTTTCACCACAGATTTGACATTGTGAAAGTTCCTTAAGTTCAGCCACATCTTGGTTTTGTGTTATTTTAAGTGTTTGAAGTCTGTCGATTCGATTTGCATATCAGTCAAATGTTAGTTTTGAAAGAGTGAGAATTTTAGGAAGCAAGAAGAGAAGATTTGGGGGAGTCGTATAGGGACATTTTCTTCTTAAAACCTTTTTATGGTTTATTACGAACTATAGGTGCAGAAAATTATGGCTGAATAAAATCTGATGGCATCCTGAATTAAGCTTTTTTTGGTTGCTTAAATTTCAGAAATGAGCAGATGTCCAGGTTTTAGGTTTTTGTGTGGTGCTTCTAAACTTTACTTTGCATGCTGTACAGTACACATTTTATACATGAGAAATTGGTCTGCTACTACAAAATTGCTAATCTATGATAAACATATCGTGCATAGTAAACCATGTCTCTGTCTTCATGTTCCGATGTATTGAGGTCATGTTGCCAATCCGATCCTTTTCTCTCTGTAGTATATTTTGATTTTTCTTATTGTAACACCTAAACTGACAATTGATCATCTAGTTCAGTGATGTACCCTCAAAATGTAATAGTAGTTTGTCACAGACTTGTTGTTCAAGCTTGAATATGTTTACCCAAATTTAATTTTTAAAAAAATGAAAACCTACAATTGCCAAAAGGAACAAATAACACAGAGCATGCAGCAGTTATGTATGTATGTAAGGTTGGTTGCAGTATCATCTTCTACTTAAGAAGAACAAGAACACTTATTTCTATATCTTCGTTTAAAATTTCATACTTTAAATTGGTGTAAATAAATTGACAGATCTGTTCCTAAAGAGTCATAGTGAGTGAGCTCTTAGCTTGAGGTTTGTCAGTATTTCTATCATGTGATGCAAATGTTTCTACTTGCTGTCCTCCCTCTATTAACTTTGCACCACCATGCGATGACATCAGTCATCTGGTAACCTGAGGAGTGTCCTGGTCTTCAGGTCTAGTATGGGAAAGCATCTTGTTAATAGATCTGGGGTCCCAAGAATCTAAATGTGTGCGGTCTGTATGCACTAACAGGTCTCTTTGAAAAACATACTATGATTGTCCAGCTCCAGCAGCTTTATTATGAACATCCCCATTAGAAAGAAGGAAGCACAATGACGAGTATGAATTTGATTGAATACATAAGGAAATAAATGGTTGGGTAAAGAGGAACAATGCTGTACCACTACAATCAAAAGTTGTGCTTTTAATTACTTTGTAAAAAAAAAAAAAAAAAAGTTGCTGGAGAATGTGGAGGCTTGCAAAAACATTTTTTTTTAATATTTAGAAATCCATACCTTTTTATAAGTCTTTAGGTTGAGCGCGCAAGCTCTTTGACCTTTTTAAGTATTATGGGTTTTTAGCCACTCCCACCGCTCATCCATCGCCTTAACTCGTTTGTGGGTTTGCCTTTCAAAAGTCCTTTATCATTGGTAAATCATTTTCTAGCTCCTTGGGGCGGTTTTGTTACCGCCTTGCAGACTGCCCTTGTTGCATGGGTAATTGTACGATTGCCGATATGTTTGACAGCGAGCAAACTTTTTATTTTTGCATCTCTCCTTTGAGCTGTAATTGTACGATTGCCGATATGTTTGACAGCGAGCAAACTTTTTATTTTTGCATCTCTCCTTTGAGCTCATGCTCATGGCGGTCATGGCACTTTGAGTCAGCTCGCTTATGTCAACTGTTTTACATCTCATTTTTAATTTAAGTGGCAAGGGAAGTCCAGTTAGGATTTACAATGCTAATAGCTCTAACTCGAGTAAATGCAAAATCCATTGCATTGCATATGCTTGTTTATACTTGGGAGCAAAGATGCAGTCTTACAGGAAACAATCAAAACTGCAAGCATTATGGAATTTGGCAAGACAGGCGAAGAAGCCTGGAGGAAACTGAAAGTAAGTTCCTCTGATCTTTCTCATGGGAGCGTGTATGAGGTTAGACGATCATTCAGGTCTGATGTTTTACTCTGGCTTGGGTACTCACAGGTCACCATGCCCTCCCTTCTTGTCATTGGCACAACCAGGAAACTAGAATTGCTCTTCACTGCAGCCCCCACTGCCTTACTGGCTTGTCACCTTTACTCGGCACAAAGGTGATAGCTTGATCGGCACAGCAGTAATGCAGTCTTCATGGCAGTCCCCCCACATGACATATAGGATCACCAACTTTTCCCTGCACACAGTCAACGGCCTGATCGTTTCAGCAGCAGCTAGCTTGATGGGTGCCCTCTCTGGCCTACAGAGGTCACCTTGATTCTGCACACAGCCTCTTCCTCACACCTTGCGATATGGATACCTTTGCGATGATCCTTCACTGGACCTCGCTCTCTCCAGTTGCTTTCCTTTTCCGCACGGAGAACATGGGTCTTGGCAAACAGTAAGGCACTTGTGCCCCCCACACCCAGCTCGGAAACTAGCAGACCTTGGTCCCCAGCGCTGGTTACAGGCAGAAGTCTTGCAGAGTTGCTCCTCCTCACACATTCTGACTAACTGCTTGGCAGTTGACAGTTTTGGGAGCCTCAGGTTCCCCTTCTTACAGTTCATTTCCAGGTTCAAAATCTGATTTAGTGTCTGAGTCTTTGAATTTTGTCTTGGAAGCCTGCTTCCTTTTGAAGTGCCCACTGCTCTGCCCATCCTCCACAAAGCTGTCTGTCCCAACAGCAACCACTCCAAATCGGATAGTCCCACATCACAGGTCATTGGAGTGACTAGAATTTCACACCCGAATGTCTGACAAAGTGACATGCATCAAAAGCTTACCTCTGGGCCCCAGCACTACTCTTTGATTCCCTTATCCCCATCCCCTTCCTGAGATGTGCCCAGGCCCCATTCCTTCCACCTCTCTTGGTATCGGAGAGAACCATTGAACTGTACCGAAGCGTCTGGCTCTTGCTTCCTCCAGTGTGTCCCACCCAGCTCTCAGAAATGCAGCAATCCACAAATCTGTCTGGGGGACTCTTCTATTTCCTCCAGTCAGCCCTGGGTCTTCTTAAATTGAAACCAAAGTCTTCCATGTATTTTTCCACTCACTCAGTCCTAACAAGGCACAATGCCAAGGAATGACAAAACAGATCTATATTTAAAGAGTCCTTGTTGATTTCCTCTTTGTTAGCCTCAGTTTTTGAAGGATTACACAACACCGGAGCTGTCACCATTTTAAACCATGTTGTTTTATTAATTTTATTGATTTGGATACAACAAATGTACAGCTACATCACCTGTGTGCACGGTGTCTTATGAGAACCTCATTGTGTTCTCTCTTTCTCTCTGTTCAGTGAAGTCACGAGTACAGATGCCTAGATCTATCACTCCTCCATTACCCCTACCTTTAGAATCATTATCCTCCTTAAATTCTCCTTAAATCCATACAATAATGTAATCTGCTCTTTGATGATCATTAACTCATCAGTACGCCAGTTGCTAGAAATCGGGTTTCTGGTTGGCCAGGGTATGTGCCTCAGCCAGGCAGAGTCCACTACTCTAGTCAGGGAGTGTAAGTTACACACCAAAAGTAACTTATGCCCATCCCCGGTAGCTTGCTCAGAGCAGTCAGGCTTATCCTCGGAGGTCATTGACACAATAAATGCATCACACACCGGGTTATATAAAATTATTATACATAAACCATAGACCAATATGTTAGAAATCAATGAATACCTTGCCAAACAGGCAATTGTTAGAAACATCACCATGAGTGAAACAAAGGAACTATTAGTTTGCCAAACTTCATGAAAGACGCCACTGTGCATATTATGCAGCTCCCTGATAGACTGCTCGTTATCCTGACCAATATAAGGCATAAAACTGACATGAAGCTTAAATGCCTGGCTCGTAGTGCACAAGCCATGTATATGTTATGAGGCTTCCAACAATAGACAGTCTCCTCTGATGGTACTTTTATCGTGGTTAATAAACACTGGGCCATAAGTGGCATAACCCATAAGTAGTGGGTAAGCTTTGTGGATGGTACTTTTTCCTGATATTGCAAGACTCCACAATAAACAGTTGTCCCCATAAACATTCGGGACCACGGCGTAGGGCCCAAGGAACCCACGTGCCTTTTATGCAACTTACAGTCCTGTCAACGGATGAGCTTCCTATCTACAGCTGTAGGCTTTCACTCCAAGGTTTATGGTAATTCTTCTGATAGTTCCCCACTGCACAGTCCTGAAGGTGGCAGGGGCCTGTGATGACGATCAGGGCCTCGTTGAGGCTTCCTCCCAGTCACCTGGTGGAGGGGGGTGTTCTCCCCCAGGTATGTCCGCATGGATTGAGGTGGAAGGGGAGACAGGCCCATGTAAGAGAGGAGCAGGGAACCCTATTCAAACCCACCTTCCCCCAGTTGCAAGCTGCCTTGTGGCTCAAAGAAGCAGGTGGGGCCCAGGTCCGAATGCCGTTCCTGGGCTCTGCTGTTAGGAGCGGGCGTGGCAGTCAGGAGTGCGCCGGCTCAGAGGTTGCCTTTGTCCTCCAGGGAGCGGTGCTCCAGGGTAGCCATTGTCCTCCTTTGTGGAGCGCTCACCACGCGCTCCCTCAAGTCATCCCTTCTGCTACCTCCTCCACTCCAGCACCTAGCCTGCCTTAACCATCACCCTTGGGGTGATATAAGGTGTGGGAACTCTTTCCTGATGCCAAGAAGGAGCGTAGCACTTTTCTCATGCGCTGAAGGCAAATAGCGCGCTCACCACTTGTTTTGGGGGGAAAAAAATGCGCTTATGCCAGGATCCCAAACACTTTATAGTATAAAGTACCAGGGACAGTCCCTCCTGACACCAGGATCCAAACACAGCACTCACCACGCGCCCAATTTTGAACAAAGCTGAAGAGCAGGGAACAGCACCCAAACCCCCCCCCCCCCCCCCCCCCCCTCCCCCTCCCCTCTGGACTGGGCTCTTTGCAAAGCACTTTGTGGTGGGGGGTGCAAAGGGGCAGGCAAGCCAGCACAACTGGGCCAGATGCAGAGTGGAAGTCCCTCCTGCCGCTCAATTAACAGCAGGCCAACACAATAAAAGCAAGGACAAATGGTGGTTCCTCCTGAGAGTACCTGGGTCCAGAATCTGGGAGCAGGCTGGCAGCAGGGCCACAAACCGAAAAACCCTCCTTTGAGTCCTTTAGGCCGCCCAGTACTTCAGACAGCTGGCAGCAACAGAAGAGCAGTCCAGAGGAGTCCATCAGTACAGTCCTTCCACAAAGAAGGTTCTGACCAGCACTAACCAGTTCTAGGAATGCCCCTTTCTCTTCTGTCGCTGGCTCTAGACATCAGTAGGGGTAAACAAGCCCTTTGTGTGAGGGCAGGACACAGTCTATATAATTGTAAGTGCACCATGCAATCCTGCTACACCTCCACCCTCCCAGTGTACTGGCTGTCTGAGAAGTATGCACAAAGCCCAGCTGTCATTCTGCCCCAGATGTGGATTGGAGTAAAGTTGCAAAACACCAGAGTCCTAAGCACAGAGAAATGCTTGCTTTCTAAAAGTGGCATTTCTATAATGGCAATAAAAATCCACCTACACCAGTAAGCAGTGTTTCTCACTACAGTTTCAAACATGCCTAAGCTATTCCTCATAAATCGGAAGATACAACTTTTACATATGCCAGGGCATTTCCTATGCACTCCTGTGGGAGGAGCAGAGCTCACAGTAGTAAGATACTAAATAGGTTGTTTGTCACTACTAGGACATGTCTTTATGTACTACATGTCCTACCTTTGACATACACAGCACCCTGCCCATAGTGCTATCTAGGTCCTACCTTTTGGAGTGACTTGGGTGTAGTAAAAAGGGAGTTTAGGCAGTGGCAAGTAGTTTAACTTGCCAAGTCAAAGTGGCAGTAGGCTGCGCGTGCAGGTCATGCAGTGGCAGGCTTGAGACAGGTTTGAAAGGCTACTTCTGTGGGTGGCTCATTCTGCGCTGAAGGCCCACTAGTAGTATTTAATTTACAGGCCCTGGATATATGTTATACCACTTTACAAGGGACTTGTAGGTAAATTAAATGGCCAAAGGGGTGTAAACCAAATATACCAAGTTGTAGGTGAGACAGCACATGCACTTTAGCACTGATTAGCAGTGGCAAAGTGGCCAGAGTCGTAAAGCCAACAAAAAGAGGAGCTGAAAGGCAAAACGTTTGGGGTTAACCCTGCAGGAAGGGCCATTTCCAACACCAGTGCAAAGTCCAAGAATTTACCTAATGTTAACATGTATAATGGCTTATTCTGTGGCCCTTAAGAGATAATAAAAGCGGATTATATTTGTAGTCTACTAGGATAGCCTCTGCTAATAATTCTTTTCAAGCTTAAGACAGCCAGAGACCTCTTTGGCCCTGCCCTTATAGCTACTTCTAATCCCCATTCAAATGAACTCTACACTTTACTATCTGACTTGTTAATTGTTTTATAATTTTACCATAAAAGAAACAATCGCACCCTTAACCCACCTAGTTTAACCTATATCCAGGGCCACTGAAATTATAATATTTATGGCTGCACCTTTTCCCACCTTTATGATAGGTTTGATGCACTTGTCCAATAATTCATCATCTTCTGCATAATTTAAAAAACTATTTATAGCTCAAATAGATCAAACTTGTAAATTCTACCCACGGGTATTGCTGTGCAGTTTGTTGCATAGAGGCAGGTCACCTTTCAGTTTCTGATTGTATGTAGGTATTAGACAGATATTAATGAGGTGAAACTGTGTTAACATGACAATAATAAAGTAAACTACTTCAAAATGTGCCATTTTATGCTGTATAATGTGCGCATGATTTGATCCCCCTCTGCCACATAATTTCAGTGGCCATGTCTACACTTCACCCCGAAAGCTGCTTTAACCCATACATTGATTTCTCTTTTGTCCTCTACCCTGATCTAGGTAACTAGCAGGAATCACTCTTGCTTGCTCTGTAAACTGCCTGATTATCTAAAGTTGATTCAAGCATAATGTGAATGAAACTGAGAACCTTGTCATTGTTTTTGTACCTGGTGACTCTTTGAACTTCGTTTCTTCTGACTGTAGTCTGCTCTGCATGAAGCCGTGGACTTGTTGTTGACACAACCTTTCATTCTCTGAAAAATTCAAGTGCATTATCTTACTGCTTTGTTGAGAGTGGAATACCGTTTTCGTGAAATTACTTTTATTTCTTTTTTGCTTTGGTGTTTAATTTTTATGCTGAGCTATAGCAGCGCACTGTCGCTGCTTTTCAGACATTTTGTTATGTATTTGTGGGGCTTAACCACACCCATCTCACGCCCATCACTTTCATTTGTTCCTGGATTTGCCTTGCAATAATCCCTTGATGTCATTGGTAAATGTTTTATGTTTGTCTCGCCTTGAAGCTGTTTTGTTATGCCTTGCAGACTGACCCCATCACATGGATAATTGCACCACTGCCGATATGCTTTAGTGTGGGCGAACTACTTTTTTACTTTCTCTCCCCTTTGCGCTCCATGGCGCTCTAAAGTTTGATACATCGCAAACTCGATTGCCGTATTGCATAAGTACAAGTTAGGCCACATTGTTTCCTCTGCCTTTCCTTCACGAGCCACAAGAGGAAAAACTTCCCTGACCATAAAAAAAAAAAATATATATATATATATAGTTTGCATTACAGCTACGATATGAACATGTTTGAACAACAGTGTTTTATCTTTTATTTTTGTGTTTGTTTTTTTTTGCTGCTCGTTCAGTTTTTTTATTTGATTAGTGACTTTGCATGACGCTGCGCTTTATCTTTAAGTATGGGAGGGGCGCACCCACCTCCATTTCTCTCAGTGCAGCGCAGGTTTGGTTTATTTAGAGCTGGTTTTCCTGCATAATGGTGGCCACTATCTCCGAGGCTCTTGCGGTGGCTGCTTCATACCATTCATGCTTGTTTATTATGTTTACAGTGCATTTATGAAATGTTTAGCCGGCAGCTCGAAAGAGTGTTGCACAATGCTCACATACAAGTATTGGCTATTGTGGCACTTAGGCCTCTCTTCATTTAGCTCTTCATTTCACTTGTCTCCGCTGCTCCTCCTCGTTTTAAATGAGCGAACCGTTCTGTACAATCGATCCACGCTGAGGTGTGCCTTTTTTTTTTTAATGTATGGCCACAGCGGTGCTTTTGTTAGCTGACAAACATTACATTATGATGACAAAGTATTTTCATAGATTCTGCGTGGACTGCGCCATATTTATGTGACTGGGATACAATTATAAATTAGATAGTCACAGACGAGTGTGGGATGCGTTAGTTTCCTTATTAGCCTTTACAACAACACCTATTTCAGTGAATGGGAAATAGTGTTTTTCTCTGGCCTCATACCTAGAACGTTTGCTTGACATTTAACTATGGCGGACAAGCTAGATTATGTTAAACTTGTTTACACTGCATGCCTCTTTGCACATCCCTTTCAACATTTTTACTCCTAGCCTTCCCTGTTAGCCAGCCAGAAACTCCGAATAGAAAAGCACTTTAACTGCCTCACTATCAAATTAGCATGACAAACTTAAATTAGGATGCTACTTGGCAATATTTTAATTTTTTGCTGCAGACAGAGGAAGAAGGTAAATTGAAGTGCTTTAGTTATATGCAGGGCTGCTGGAATTATGTGACAGGAAAGCAACAAATTGTGAGACGGGGTTGACCAATTTATATGCGGAAAAGCCCAGTTATTAATTTACCATGTCAACAGCTCTCACTCAAACAAATGTGAGGCCTGTTGCACTGCAAATGCTTGTTCCTTCGAGCACCAAGACATCCTATCTGATAGAGCCTTCTAGTTGCAGATTCCTTACCTTAGAATTTCCCCAGGTGTCATTCTTCAAGCAGTACCCTTACATGCCGTTAGTTGACTCCGTGTCCGTCGTCATGTTCGCTGTGATGACATCTGGGTCCAATGTAGGTGCCACCTCGGCACAGTGACATCAGTTATTTTCTTTCTGTGCCACACGGGAAGAGCTACCCTGGTCGCTTTTTGACCGGCCTCAACACTTTTGTTAAATTTTGTGGTGAATGTTGGTGCGTCGAAGACTGGGTTCAAGCCTTGCGAGGATTGTCACCGAATGATGTTGGTGATGGATCTGCATCTGGTATGTTTGTGGTGTCTGGAGCGCGGCCACGATCTGAAGTCGTGCTCAGAGTGCCAGGCCATGCACCCGAAGGCTTTGTGGGAGCAGTCCCTAAAGCTGATGGCTGCCCGGTGCTCGACTCCGCATCATTTCCGGTCTCGCTTGAGAGGAAGGTCACGAGACCGGTTGTGGAGTCGCCACCACTCGTCATTGGGACATTCGGGTAAGAAAAAAAGTAAAAAAAAGTCGAAGAAAGCCAGGCATTCTTTGGCTTCACCCCATCGCTCGCACAATGCGACGTGGGAAGAGCGTTGATGCTCTAAGCCTACCACTGGGTCCGCTCCATGCCTCCCCGACTTTCCGGGAGCTGGAGCGACCACTGCCCTACTAAAGGAATTTTATGAGTCCATGCGCCTCATTTATGGGCAATCTGACTCCCCTGCGGTGCCTTCAGGGGCTGAGGAATCTGAGGGGGGCCCTTCGGGTTGTGCACTGGCAGCTCCGGCCCCCAATGATCCATCCGGATCCGTGCTGGCACCGGTCGCACCACTGAGACCTTCACTGCCGTCTAAGTCAAAGACACTCCCGACGTAGGTTGGACCCACAATCTCTACTTCGACCTGATTCCTGGCGACCCAGAACGGCATCAGCCGACGCCACTTCAGACGTCGATGGGGCCTAGCCGCCCCAGGTTGGATTCAGACCCTTTTTACTACAGGAGAAATGCAGACAAGTTCACCATACAATGTGGGCTGGACACAACAGACTCTATCTAGGTAGATCGGTTGCGTCGACAGTGGCATTATGACGCCTGGTTGGAAACTTGTGGTTTTTCGGGGGATGTCCAGCAGACCCTCATGGTCATGCCCTTTAATGGCTCTCATCTCTTTGGAGATAAGGCAGACTCGGCGCTGGAGAGATTTAAGGACCCCGGGATATGGGTTGGTCCCTTGGTCTTTCCACTGCCCCTCACCCCCAACAGTCTGCCTTTCGCCCCTTTTGTGGCCACGGGAGGGGCTCCCTGTTGTGTCCCTTCCCCATCCACCATGCCACGCATGCCATTCAGCCTCTGCATTCCAGGGACGCGGAATCCTAAGGATGCATTGGACAGGGAACCAGAGGCCTGCCCAGTCCCCCACCGCTGCAGCCTCCAAACCTTCATAGTACGCCCCACCACCTCCAGCCAGTTGGCGGCAGGATACACCATCACCTGCCCTATTGGCAATCCATCACAATGGACAGGT
Source organism: Pleurodeles waltl (assembly GCF_031143425.1). Lineage (NCBI taxonomy): Eukaryota > Metazoa > Chordata > Amphibia > Caudata > Salamandridae > Pleurodeles > Pleurodeles waltl. Next base: position 154,652,764 of record NC_090445.1, on the reverse strand, counting down.
GGATTTTGCAGATCATCTGATAGGGCTACCTACCCTTCGAGACTTCCACTCCGGCCATGCCTCTATCTTTCCATCACTTAACAGAGGATCATTTGGCACTTCTCTGCAAGAAAATTGCAGATCTCTTGGAAAAGGGGCCCATAGAGAGGGTTCCTGCGCCACAAATAGGCTATGGTTGTTATTTCAGCTACTTTCTGGTGCCCAAAAAGGACATGGGCTTACGTCCTATCTTCGACCTCAGGACTCTCAATCGCTTCCTCTGGAAGGGGAAGTTCAAAATGCTCACCTTGGCTCAGGTCCTTTCTGCCTTGGACCCAGGAGAGTTGATGATGGCGTTGGATTTGCAAGACGTATATTTTTATATCCCCCATCTTGCCTGCCCACAGGAATTACCTACGATTCGTGGTAGGTCACAAGCACTTTGTTTATTGTGCTCCCTTTCGGCCTTAACAGCGCCCCTCGAGTGTTCACGAAAGTGATGGTGGTGGTTGCAGCTTATCTGCGCAGGTAAGGGATTTCAGTCTTCCTCTACCTCGACGACTGGCTGTTGAACGCAGACACGCCCTAGAAAGTTGTGTCTCACCTTCAGACTATGACGAGCCTCCTGCACACATGTCGAAGTCACACCTGACCCTCCCCTCCCAGGCACCCCCTTTCATTGGTGCTGTTCTGGACACAGCGCAGTTTCAGGCCTATCCTCCCGATCAGAGTCTGGGATATTCAGGCTATGATTCCGATGTTCAGCCTCTATCCTGGGTTTTGGTGAGAATGACTCGGAGGCTTCAGGGCCTCGTGCCCTGCCCCCCCCCTGCATTGTGCTAGTGACACATGCCAGATTGCATATGCCGGCTCTGCAGTGGGACCTGAAGTTCAGTGGGCGCAGCATCAGGGGAATCTCTTCTGCATGGTCCAGATTTCGGAGGGGACTGTGAAAGATCTGCAGTGGTGGCTTTCGAATCTGGATTGGGTCAAAGGCAGAGCCCTCTCCCTTCCTCAGCCAGAAATTACAGGAGTGAGATGCGTCACTTCTGAGCTGGGGCGGCCACATGGGAGAGGCGGAGATCAGAGGCCTCTGGTCTCCGGCGGAATCCGGACTTCACATCAACCTGCTGGAGCTCCGGGCGATCAGACTTGCTGTTGAAAGCATTTCTTTCCTCTATCAAAGGGAAAGTCATGCAAGTGTTCATGGACAACACCACCGCCATGTGGTACTGCAACAAAAACAGGGCAGTGTGGGGTCCTAGACCCTTTGTCAAGAGGCGCTGCGCCTCTGGACGTGGCTGGCACATCAGGACATTTCTCTGGTGGTTCAGCATCTGGCAGGCTCTCGGAACGCCAGATCAGACTAACTCAGCTGTCGACGCATAGTCTATCAGTCTATCATTTATCCCTTTCAATCTAACGTCTTCACAAAGGTCTTTAAGGCTTCATATGATCTTAGTGAGGCTTGGCATAGGGTGGTTTTGATGTGATTGCAGGTTTAAAATGGTCTGTGGGTAATCAATTTTAGGTCGAGCATGAGCGTTCAACCTCGTGTATACTTTTAGTATAATTCTTATGGCTTAAAGTGATTTCATTTGTTGGTTGCAGTGTCCTTTAAAAATTCTTGCTCACTAGTGGTCAGTTGTGCCTTTTTCTCTTTTCTTCTTCTGTTTCAGAGCAGTGACCAACTACTGTATTATTCCACTTTGGTTTCTTTATCCGTTGCTGTGACGGACTATTTTTTGTCATTCCTTTGGTGCTCCCCTATCACTGTGGGTGTGATGTCAGTAGCCACCGGTGACCTCCAAAATACTACAAGAAAAGATGAAATTATAAGTCGGAGTTGATCAATTTATGTGGCTACAAAAGTCCAGTTCTGAATTTACAGTGCCATAGTTCTTAAGCAAGAAAATGATAACCCTATTGCAAATGCTTGTTTTTATTTTTTTCATTTCAAGAATTGTCGGGCTTAGAGCATAGATGAGAAAGGAAACTGGTATGGTTTGGTTAAAGAGATGCACATAAAAAAGATATATTATCAGTCATGAAGAATATGGGTAAAAAGTATGAGAAATGTAGCTAAAAATGGTTCCGCTGGTTATGCTTATTTCCAACGAGCAGACTGAAGTGCCGTTTTTGGGCTGTATAGGAAATAAGAAGAGTAAAGTAACAGCATGACCGGTGATAAAAGATAGGGCAACTTAGGAGAGTTATGAGAAAGGGAACTGAACAAATTGTGTAGGGTCATGATGGTCAGAGAGACTCGCAGCGTCCAGTGTTGGGCTATACAGTGTTTATGGTGGTTTGTTTTTAGGTCGAGCGCACAAGTGTTCTAGCCTGTTGTAATCTATCTGTGGGCTTTTAACCAAGGCCACCGCATGCCCATCACTATCACTCGTTCATGGGCTTGCCTTTCAAAAATCATTTGTCATCATTGTTAAATGCTTTACGTTTGTCTCTTCTTGGGGCAGTTTTGTTACCGCCTTGGCCATTGACATGTTATATGGATAATTGCACTTTTGCCGATACGTTTGACTGCACGCAAACTTTTTTCCTTCTGTGTCTCTCCTTCACACTCATGATGGCTGTGGCGCTTTATATTGGCTCGCTTATGTCAACTGTTTTATTTTTATTTTCAATTTATGTGGAAGAAATGCCCAGTTAGGAATATACATCGCTAATAGCTCTAACTCAAGTAAACGCGAGACCCATTGCATTTCAAATGCGTTTATTTTTTTATTTTGGTGTGTTCATCCAGGCACCTCTCACAGAACCTTTAGGGTGTTAGATTTCTAAAAACATGTATTGTCTGTCTGCTTTTCTAGTGAAGCACGGCCAAACCCTCTACAGGGATGTGGAATTCCTATCGCCCGACGCCCGGGACATCTTGTTTGGGGTCAAGGGCAACAAGTTTTTATGTTTACTTTGTCCTTGGGACAAGTAGGCCCAACCCTCTGCAGCACAAACCCTTTGGCTGCCTGTTTACAGAGAGTGGAACTCTCTACAGTTGAGGTAATGTGTTTCCAAAAGATAATGCTGTTCGAACTTGTATTTATGGTTCATTATTTGAAAACCTTCATTATTAGGGTGAGTGCTGTAAATAAATGTTTTAAGGTCACACTTCACTACTGACGTTGGTTCCAGTACAAATAAAAAAAACGTGTATACACATGTTTGAAAAGTTTAGGCTATGAGGCTAAGTATAATGCTCCCAAAATGCTCTCTGATTAGATGCAAATGAGGTGTCATTTAGTAAAATGTTTTGATGCATGCTAATATTTCCCAAAAATATTTCTAATGGAAAATCAGTGTAACCATTTTCAACACGATTATGGGAAGCATGAAAATAAACAAACACTGACAAAGCCAACTGATCTGACATATTTTTATAAGTCTTTTAGTTTCATCAATGCGTGTCTTGTTTTGACATGGCTTTTGTAACACTTTATTGTTGTGGGAGCTACCAGGCCCTCAACATTGTAACAAACCCTGGCAAAAAAAAACAAAAACGTTTTTGAACTCTAAAAGCACACGTTGCCACCAGTGGCATAACAAAGGCCCCGCAGCCGCCCTCCAGGGGGCCCCTTCAGCACAGCACCTGCCCTGAGTGAGTCTGGAGAGGGGGCTCCTCCATATTCTTTGCAAAGGGGCACCCTCCAGTTTCGTTACGTCACTGATTGCCACTGTAGTTCCTGACACTGAACAAAACTACTTTGTGTGCCAATGTGCTCCTTGTGGAAGAGAAGAATGCGATCACTCACAGTAAAGCCAGCCGAAAGAGAGAGAAATAGAAGTTTAATAAAAACAAAATGTCTTTAACACCAGACCTAATTAGGGACCAAGACCCACATGTAGGTAGCTTTTTGCATGTCGCAAACAGCGACTTTCGCTGTTTGCGATGTGCAAAAAAGCACATTGCGGTGCACAAACCCAGTTTTGCGATTCGGTAACCGAATCGCAAAACGGGTTTGCGACTCGCAATTAGGAAGGGGTGTTCCCTTCCTAATTGCGACTCGCAGTGCAATGTAGGATTGTTTTGCAAACGCGGGCGCAAACCAATCTCAGTTTGCACCCATTTCAAATGGGTGCTAACACTTACACAAAAGGGTAGGGGTCCCCCTGGGACCCCTTCCCCATTGTGAATGTCACTGTAAACATTTTTTCAGAGCAGGCAGTGGTCCGCAGGACCACTGCCTGCTCTGAAAAAATGAAACGAAAACGTTTAATTTTTCGTTTTTGTAATGCATCTCGTTTTCCTTTAAGGAAAACGGGCTGCATTACAAAAAAAAAAAAACTGCTTTATTGAAAAGCAGTCACAGACATGGTGGTCTGCTGTCTCCAGCAGGCTACCATCCCTGTGAGGCCGCCATTCGCAAGGGGGTCGCAAATTGCGACCCACCTCATGATTATTCATGAGGTGTGCATTTGCGAAGCCCTTGCGAATCACAGATTGTGTCAGGGACACCATCCTACATTCGGATTTGCGACTCGCAATTTGCGGGTTGCAAATCTGAACCTACCTACATGTGGCCCCAAATTCTTAAAGAAAGTCACAAAAGTGCACCCATGGTATATGTCGTACCCCTATAAAATATTTGTGAACTGTATTTTAGCATGGGTAAATACGCATGTGTAGATTTGCTCATGTGAAAATCTATTGAGCATTTGCAAGTTCATTTTCCCTCCAGCCACTTTCTTCCCAACCCTGGAAGAAGTTCTAATTCTGCCATTGTCAGGAGTAAATGTCCAACCTTTCTTATTATGGGAAAATATTAGAGAGAAGCTGGTGAAGATCTTTAAAACATGCAGGTTAGTAGGTTTGCAGACTCAAAGGCATTCCAGCCCTGGAACTATTGCTTACTGCTTCCTCCAGCCCCAGTATGCAGATCTGCAGAAAGGTGGAAAAATAAGGAAATTGCTACAGTAGGGATTGAAACTGCAAGTATTCAAGCCCTACTATGGTAGTAGCCCTGGCATAATCAGAGAGGCTATTATCAGAGCTCTTACATAATGAGATTGCTGCCATAATTTGGCGCCACACTACATGGCACCAAAGGGACAAGTAGATCTTTTTACAGGACAAGTAGATTTGAGAAGCAACCTGTCCTGTGGACAAGTAGATATTTTAATAAATTCCACACACCTGCCTCTACATATGGAAGGTAATATTAGTATCCCTTTTTCATTTGGAAAGGATTAGTTTGGACCCAAGGCAAGCATAAGATCGATAAGTAGGAGTTTGTCTGGTGGTAATGAAGAAAGGTTTGTATATGCGGAAATGCCTAGCTAAGCATTTGTGACATCAGTGGTTAATTGAGTGTTGAAGATATTCCCAGTCAATGTAGATTTGGCTCCAAAGATTTCATACATACATGCAATTAAATATTGTGTGTTAGCTCTTGTTGGGCTGTCTTATAGTCTGTGGGTTATTCTAAAGCATGGGTACTCACAAACATTTTCCCAGGGGCCAAAAAGCTTGGTCTGTGATGTGCCCAAGGGCCGCACTGAGGCCAGCGGGATGGCGGTTGGGCAACAGAGTTGGGGGATTGGCAGAAAAGTAGGTGTAGGCGAAACAAAGAATATACATGTAGTGGCTGAATTGAACTATGTGAAACCAGAAAACCTGGGATTAATCCCTACTTCCCCACTTTCCCAAACTGTGTGATCTTAGGCTGTTGTTTATTTTCACTCCCCCTCCTTTTTCTTCAAAAATCACATATGAGAACCTCAAAATACATGATTTCAGGGTGTGCATTATACAAAACCTGCTCCTGTGTTTGATTTAATAAACTATAATTCTGTTCATATATAATAGGAATCAAGGGCACCCAAAAAGTACACCTAACTGACTGCCTCTTTGATTCACTTTTGATGTTGTTTTCAGGTTAGGGGAAATAATCAATATTTCTAAATTCAAGTTTGAAAACTATCACTTTTAAATTAAACATTTTCAATGCACTGATATAATAAATTATACTGAAAAGGCCTGCATGTTAACTCAATACATTTTTTGAAGTTTGAAGCCACTGTAATATTTTTACACTTTTGCAGCAAGATGTTTTAAAAAATGAACTTGTTTATAAAGTGAAGCACAGATTTCCCTAGTTACGTCCTTTCTTCCAAGACCCATTAAGCTTGAAATAAGTGATTGCCTGTCTACTTTATATATTTTTTTTTTTTTTAGAGCTGAGTTGAGTAAACAGCAGCTCACTGTTCCGGTCACCCAAGGGGGCCGCATGTAAAGGTCAGGGGGGGCCGCATGCGGCCCCCGGGCCGTACTTTGAGTATCCATGTTCTAAAGAAAGCACAACTCCACACAAGCCAGGGAGGTAGAGAGATCTATTTGTCTGACCTACCGAAATTGGAAAGTTGTCACTTTTCAGTGAACGGTTTACCTTTGCACACTGTTCTGTTCCTCTAGTCTGCTTATATTGTATGGCTGTGTGTTAAGTATTTTCCAGTTCCTGGCACTGTACAGCTCATTGGGTATTAAATACAGTGATGTAGTTCAGAGGTTTTATCTCTCATAAGGGCTTACCAAAATGCTGTCATTGGTGGTTTTACAACGGGACTGCCCTAGTTTTCAGTATGTTCGTTTAATTACTATTTATGAAACAATCCCTAATCTTTAATTGCATGGTTGTTGCAGTTGGGGCTTCCCATTTGTTTAGTTTTGACTCATTGATGTAAAAATCTGTCGTCATTAAATCTGGTGGAATCCTTCTCTGATCCGACCACCTATTGAGAAATAAATTACTTAGCTAGGCATTTTGCAGTTCTCTATATTTGTGAGACTCGAAAAATAAATATTTCTTTCCACTTAATGCTGCAACGAATGCTGGGGTTGCATACAGTGTTATTGTCAAAGGTGCATATGTTGTTTGTGCATCATTTTATGGCAAGCTTCCTCAACAAGTAGCTTGTGAGGTACTGGTAGCTCTCCAGCTATATATGAGTAGCTCCCCTGCAGCCCAGCCTACTAAATGAAAAGCTCTCATTTGGTTGAATTAATATATGCATACCAAAGCATATATTAAAGATTGAAAATATGTGCGTTTTTGGAACTCCTAAGCTGATAAGAGAAAAATGTCTGACTCACTAAAAAATATTTAAAGCTGATATTTCAGTAATCAGTCATGCAATAGTGGGGAGACATTACTAATGTCATGACTTTGGTGCAAGAGGTGTTGCAGATATGGCTGTTATGTATTACCCAGGTAGGGGCTTTCCACATTGACAAAGCTTTTTAAAAAAAAAAAAAAATTATTTTATTGCTGGCAACCAAGCCTGGTGAACAGAGTTGACCATTGCTGGTAATGTTGCATATGGTGGCCTCTAGCGTAATCTTGTCTGGTGTGGTCCCTATTACAGCACTAATATTAGTAGCACAGCATAATCTTCACTAAATGGAAGTAGCTCATTATTACAGAAAAGGTTGGAAACCCCTGATCTATGGACCGGTATTGTAGTGTGCACATTAAATTAGTGTGAAAATGCTGAAACTCACTTTGAGAAAACTGCTGTGAGCTGGCTGCGCCGATTTCGGATGGATTCAGATACTTAAGAAAAGTTTTACTTTTCTTGCTCCTGAATAATTTTTTTAGCGCAGTAGTTAATATCGCAATGCAGATGCTTAAACCTTAACAGCTTAGTATTGGCTGATAAGTATTGTATTTGTTTATGTAGATTTTGCACTAGTTTGTTTCTTTTAATATCGGCTTGGTCCTTGGTCCTCCATCCAGCTCATTGCACGCATGGTGCCTTGCAGGAATGTACCTGAACGTGAATAGAGTTTGTATTCTTTGTTGCGAGTTTCTTATTCTGATTTTTGCTGCTATTGTATAGTCTATGGTCACTAGAGTGATAGTAAGAGCCTTGAAAATCTCACAACATTCAGATTGTTAGAGCGTTTTGAGACTTTTAGTAAGGGTGAGCCATCATCAGCATGCACACTGAATGGACGTGGTTCCCACAGGTTGACAGATTTGAACAAATTCTGGCTTGCGCTCTCCGAAATTAAAGACCTGATTGATGATGTATTTTTTTTTTTTTTTTTTTTTTTTAACCCTGCAGCCTTTTGTTTGTGCTGTAGGCCCTGCATTAAGTCCTCAAAATGAAGATTATTTAATATTGTTTCATTTATTTGAACTGGACTTTGAGGAAAATGATTGCTCCTGTTTAAATTCCTTCTTAACATAATTGTCTAAAATTGTATAATAAACTGCATTATAAAGATGTTAGCAACTAGATTTTTAAGTTCCACGCTGGGCCAAATGAAGAGTTCCACCCCATGACCAAATCTGTTTTTGAAACCTTAATTTTAAGCCTCCTGGAGGTCAGACGACTAGAAACTCCCCGCTTTAAATGTTTAGTCAGAACAGTAGTTGCACATGGCAGGTGGCAGTTTTACAAGTGAACACAGAGTGGATTAGTGTTGTATTTTCACATTGCTTTCAGCATAAATGTAGTCCATCTCTTGCAAATAAGAACCATACAATTCAGTCACAAGAAGGTTTGGAGGACATTATTGATGATTGTTGTGAAATTCATTCAGTATGTGGAAGAAAACTATATTGAATTAAGGAGCAAGTTGGCTTTGGTCAGGGCTCCTGGGACTCTTGTGTCTTGTTCTTTGAGTACGCCAAAGTGTTTTTATTTTTTATTAAAAAAATTACTGATTGGTTAGTCTGCATGAAATGGTGATGCGTTTTACCGAGCACGTCCTTATCTAAGTTGTAAAGCAATCGAGGAACGTTTCTGCTGAAACCACATCGAGTGACTTAACCCCTTCTGTGCCGGGGGGCAGATCGGCCTATTATTATGAGGCCAATCTGCCACCAAGGGGGACAGAAACCACTAGACACCAGGGAGTTTTTTTTTTTTTTTTTCTTCGTGAATTTCATGCAAGGGGAGCGACCCCTTAGGCAAGGGTCGTTCCCCTGGGGGGCAAATTTATTTTAGGCCATATCTGCCACCCCTTGGGGGCAGATCAGCCTATTTTAATTAGGGGCAGAAACCACTAGGCAGCAGGGATTTCTTTTGTTGTTGTTGTTGTTGTTGTTGTTGTTTTACAGATGGGGAGCGACCCCTTAGGCAAGGGTCGCTCCCCTGGAGGGGCAAATTGTATTTAGTTTTGGTTTGGCATCCGCATTTCGCGTATTGAAGAGATCGGTTAATTACAAGATGGATGGGCTATGAGATGTGAAGGATGCCCTAAGATACTCTTACCATAGAGACTACCTTAGAGTCGTCTGTGAATGGACGTTGAAATCAGAGTTCTTCTCTCATCGTGGTTTTGGAAATTCATCCACACCTGCGTATGGATGTATATCAACGGGAAGGACAATAGGATTGATAATCTGTGGCATTAATATTGAAAAGGAACTGCCCTAGTGAAGGCGGCCTCATAAATTAGGACACAGCCGAGACGCGCGTAGGCTTGGTTCCTACTGCTGTTTAGATGGATTATGAATTTATGGTGCCAAAATTTCCTCTTTCTTGGATTAGGTAAAATGGAGACACAATCAGGATTTGAATATTGGGATGATATCATTGTGACCATTAATAAGGTTCCAAAAAAAAGAGAATTTGTATATATTCAGATGTACTTATGAAATTTAGAGTTATATTTTTGTCAATTGTTATGGTTTTATTATTCTCACTGTCTTGTCTCGTGTGGCACTTTGTTTTTGTCTATCTATTTTTGTAGTGTATGTATTTATATAGTCTTTGGATTAGTATTTGTTCGTTTTCCCGTGTAAATAATTATTTTAGGCCATTTCTGCTCCCCCTGGGGGCAGTTCGGCCTATTGTTATTAGGCCGATCTGCCCCAGGGGGGCAGAAACCTCTAGACGCCAGAGCAAAATTTTTTGTGTTTTGTTTTTTTGGAGATTGGGAGTGACCCATTAGGCAAGAGTTGCTCCCCTGGGGGAAGGGGGTGGGGCAATTGTATTTAGACCATTTCTGCCATCCTTGGGGGGCGGATTTTGGGCAGAAACCACTAGGCACCAGGGATCTTTGTTTATTTGTGCCAACGTCACGCAAGGGGAGCGACCCCGTAAACAAGGGTCGCTCCATGGGGAGAGTGGGGGGGGCAAATGTATTTGAGGCTATTGCTGCCACCGTTTTTGTGATGGAACCTTCCGGAATCAGCAGAAATCCACAAATTCCTACCACCCAGCATTCTCATCTATACCAATAAAACTTCTGCTGCACTTGTCAGCCTAAAAATGTTTTTTTTGCAAACTGCCCTTTTGGACACCCTTTGTTCCCCCTCAAAATCGACATGTTTTTGGCTCTTCCCTTTCACAAGCGCTTGGCCCACCTACACAAATGAGGTATCATTTTTACTGGGAGACTGGGGGGAACATTGGGTGGTATGAAATGTGTCCCAGTGCAGTGATCCCACACACACATGTGTTTTTTTTTTTTAATGTTTTTTTTTTTTAATGTTTTTTTTTTTTAAGCTAAATTTGAGGTTTGCTGAGGATTCTGGGTAAGAAAACATTGGGGGATACACGCAAGTCACACCTCACTGGACTCCCTCGGGTGTCTAGTTATCAGAAATGTCTGGGTTTGGTAGGTTTCCCTAGAAGGCTGCTGAGCCCAGGACCAAAACGCAGGCGGACCCCTGCAAAAACAGGTAGTTTTGTATTTGATAATTTTGATGTGTCCACGTTGTGTTTTAAGCCATTTCCTTTCGTGGGTGCTAGGCCTACCCACACAAGTGAGGTACCATTTTTATCGGGAGACTTGGGGGAACGCTGGGTGGAAGGAAATTTGTGGCTCCTCTCAGATTCCAGAACTTTCTGTCACCGAAATGTGAGGAAAACTTTTTTTTTTTTTAGCCAAATTGAGGTTTGCAAAGGATTCTGGGTAACAGAACCTGGTCAGAGCTCCACAAGTCACCCCATCTTCGATTACCCTAGGTCTCTAGTTTTCAAAAATGCACAGGTTTGGTAGGTTCCCCTAGGTGTCGGCTGAGCTAGAGACCAACATCTACAGGTAGGCACTTTGCAAAAAACACCTCTGTTTTCTGTCAAAAAATGGGACGTGTCCACGTTGTGTTTTGGGGCATTTCCTGTCGCGGGCACTAGGCCTACCCACACAAGTGAGGTATCATTTTTATCGGGAGACTGGGGAACATAGAATAGCAAAACAAGTGTTATTGCCCCTTATCTTTCTCTACATTTTTTCCTTCCAAATATAAGAGTGTTTGTAAAAAAGACGTCTATTTGAGAAATGCCCTGTAATTCACATGCTAGTATGGGCACCCCGGAATTCAGAGATGTGCAAATAACCACTGCTCCTCAACACCTTATCTTGTGCCCATTTTGGAAATACAAAGGGTTTCTTTTCACTCTTTATACTTCAGCAAATGAATTGCTGTATACCCGGTATAGAATGAAAACCCACTGCAGGGTGCAGCTCATTTATTGACTCTGGGTACCTAGGGTTCTTGATGAACCTACAAGCCCTATATATCCCCGCAACCAGAAGAGTCTAGCAGACGGAACGGTATATTGCTCTAAAAAAATCTGACATTGCCGAAAAAAGTTAGAGTAAAACGTAGAGAAAAATAGCTGGTTTTTTTTTCACCTCAATTTCAATATTGTTTTTTTCAGTTATTTTCTGTAGGAAACCCTTGTAGGATCTACACAAATTACCCCTTGATGAATTCTGAATTTTGTCTACTTTTCAGAAATGTTTAGGTTTCTGGGATCCAGCATTGGTTTCATGCCCATTTCGGTCACTGACTGGAAGGAGGCTGAAAGCACAAAATATTGTAAAAATGGGGTATGTCCCAGTAAAATGCCAAAATTGTGTTGAAAAATTGGGTTTTCTGATTCAAGTCTGCCTGTTCTGGGAAGCTGGTGATTTTAGCGCCGCAAACCCTTTGTTGATGCCATTTTCAGGGGAAAAACCACAAGCCGCCCTCTGCAGCCCCCTTTTTCCCATTTTTTTTTTTTTTTTTAAACATTTTCACTGTATTTTGGCTAATTTCTTGGCCTCCTTCAGTGGAACCCACAAAGTCTGGGTACCTTTAGAATCCCTAGGATGTTGGAAAAAAAGGACGCAAATTTGGCGTGGGTAGCTTATGTGGACAAAAAGTTATGAGGGCCTAAGCGAGAACTATTCCAAATAGGCAAAAAAAAGGCCTGGCACAGGAGGGGGAAAAGGCCTGGCAGTGAAGAGTGAAGAGAATGTTGAAAGAGAATTAACATTTGCTGTTTTCCGTGATTGCAGTCTCCAAAAAGGTGGCCAAGGGTTGCTCATAGGAGATAGATGGAAACTGTCAATTTGTTGGCTGACCACCTGGTGGCCGTGGATAGTGTTTGAATGTACTTTTAATTTTCTTTTAGTAAGTTAGCTAGAATGTACATTTAAAAAACGAGCTTCACACAGTTACAGCAGTTTGGAAGCATGCTAATGTGCTACCACTGCTTAAAGCCCCTCTGCAAACCCTCTCGACCATTCCAGCTACCACCCTATATCTAGTCTCCAATTACTGGCTGAAGTAATTGAAAATTGATAAGTCAACAGTTATCACTGGATGTATAACATATAAACGTTTATACCCATCTCAGTCAGGTTACAGGGCCGAACACAGTACTGAAACTGCATTGCTTGTAGTCACTCACAAGATCAGACTGAGTTTGGATGAAGCGAACCTGCTGCCTTTATGCCACAGTATCTCTCTGCAGCCTTCTATGCTGTATCACATACCATCATGATCAGAAGATTGCATGAGAGAGAGAGACCCATTCCGAAGCCTTTCTGACTGAACAAAAGTCATTCCTCTTGCACCATTCATATCCAGTGCTGTTCTCATGCCTTGTGAGGTGTCACAGGTATCCTCTCTAACCCCATATTTGTTTAATATCTGTATGGCACCTGTTGGTGGTGGCGTGCTCTGTTTTTGAAGTCTTATGCCCAAGATACATAGTGATATCCATTGCTGGTGACAGAGTCCACGAGAAGTAAATTCTGCGAGTATCAAGCTCTGGCCCCTTGGAAGAGACAGATTTGTCTTGAACTAAAAAGGTGATAAGACCAAGATTGCACTGTTTAGCATACCAGGATACATCAAGTCTGATGAATGGTGGCTGAGCAAGCTTAGCCTTGCCCCCAACACTGGAAAGTGTCTAGAAACCTGGGCATTCTAATTGACCGTTTTCTTAGCATGAAAGAACATGTTAGCTGTTGGTGGCTCCTTGCTACAGTGTCCTATGTATGGTTTGCAGGATTTTCAATTCGATATCCCTTCACTGTAGGAAAACAAATTCCCCAGTATCAATAACTAACAGATTATATTATGGCAGTGTTTTGTATGCTGGCATTGACTATCTGCTGACTCTTCTTCAAGCCAGTCAGAACACCACCACCAGATTGGTGTGCCATCTACCTCCGAGATCCGCATTAATTCCCTTTCTGAAATGTCTTATTTGGCTGCCAGTTCTGAAGTGCATCATCTTTAAATTCTTGTCACGTGTATAGAGCTCTCTAAACCAGAGGCCTCTGCCACCTTTGTAGCAGAACCAACACCTGTAAAGTAACTAGGGCCATTAGGTCTCTCTCGCATGACATATATTCCGGGACAGGAGATAGTACTTTCACTTACTTGTCAGTTTTGCACTACAACAATGTTCCTGCTAATATATGTTTATTCTAACTTTATGAATTCCAATTACTGCTTAAAATGTTGTTGTTTACAATTAGCGTGCAACATACCTCTTTTCTTCATTCTTTACTGTGTGCATTTTACTTTATCATTGAACTGGGATACCCCTTAAAGTGAGCAGGCGCGGTATAAGCTCTCTTAAAATAACAATCAATGTAAAAGGTTTCTGGCTGCCATGCAAAGGCTAGAAGGTTTTTGTGCCAGTTACTGGCATTGTGGCTTCCCCAATACTCAGTGGCTTGGGATGAATAGAGAATATTAAGCATTTGGATTTACAGTGCTTCCATTCTGCACACTAAAACTTCCTGATTCTGGGTGGTACCTTTGCTACTTAGTCTACAGTGGTGTCTTATCGCAAGCTAGCAAATTGGCTTTGCAAGCAAAAAGCTCACTGACATTTGGTATGTTTAGTATCGCATGAAATCTAACTAGCCCTTTAAGCCTTCTGGCGTTAATGCGTAATAGTCCTGCTTTTGAAAAAATCAGTGTCTCAAATTTTTACAGAACTGGATGAAACCCTCTACCCTTCAGCTTCATAGTCGATTAAAAAAATGTTTACACTTTTACCTTTTCACTTCCACCTCTTTATCACCCCTTCAGCCACACAAATTTCCTGCAGTTTTATACCATTGATTTACTTATGTCTGACACAGAACTCTGAACAGAAAGTGGTGATCGCCCATCTCCCTAAAATTTCAAACAAGTGGAAATTGTCTGGCAGTAAAGAGGTAAAGCCTACATTGATAACAGGAGCAAGATGGCCCTTGGAGTTGAATTCATGGTGTATACGCAATGGTGTGGCACACAGTTCCAAGATTCTAATCCCACATGGATGTGGGTTCGACAGACTTTCCTCTTTCCAGTGCATGTAGAATGAGTGCCTTTTTTGATTTAAAAAAAAAAAAAAAGCAACATTGTTGGCATTTCAACTGCTGGCTACAGACAGTTGTGCAGGTTGCACACTTAATTCCTGAAGGCCGAGCGGAGCCTTTCCTGATAGGATAATAATCACACTTCTTGATTACAACACACAAAGCAACAGAACTATTATTATTCTCTCTAGTAAAAACGGTTGGTAATGTTTCAATCCCACCTAGTAGGAAAAGGGCAGTTTGCATGGTTACTCCCGTTTTTTTCTAGATTTCTTTTTGCCGTTTTTTTTCCTCTGCACACTGGCAACCACGCCCCATTGCTTACTCCCTGATCTCTAAAACATGTTAAACTTGGCCACACTCCGGATGAGTTATGAGTAAAAATTTCTGTAAAAGTAATGCTCTGCACAGCATTATGGGGCAAGTTCCGTGCCACAAATATTTTAATATGTTGATATGACTGTAATGCTTAGAACAGCCTCTAGAGGACACCACAATGGAAATAGCATTTGTAAGAAACATGGTCATGTAACTATATAGTTAGCACACTAGAGGGCATAACCACACAAAAATAAAATGGCAATAAATAATGCAGAGCAGCCATATATGCAGCCCCAACAGGACTTAGTGCATTACATAATTTCAGGGGTAGCAGACCTATAGCAATGAGATTACAAACAAGGCCTTTAAAACATAAGTTATTCCCAGCTGGAAAACAAAATGTACAGGCATGAGAATGCTTAAAAAGACACTGAATGGTGGGAAGTGTTATTATTTTGGGGTCCCCACTAATCTAGTGTGGGGACCCAGAGAGACCGAGTGTGCTCTGCTGTGTTGAACGTTTTGGTGGTGGTCTCATTGTCCTAGGACCACCACAGGCTGTGTTATGGGCAAAAATGTTTTGAAAAAGAATGCTTGCAAAGCATCATGGGTTGCGTTTTCACAAGTACAGTGAATATTGTAGTATCTGCTCTCCCGCTATGCCGGGAAATTCGCTATCGCTTTTAGGCTTTCTGTTTTATGTAATGCATTTACCAATTTCAAGTGTTTTAATTGCAGTGCCACAAGAAATTACTCTGATTAGGTAACTGAACAATATGACCAGCGCTTCAATACCGCTGATCGAGTTCACGCTGAGCACCAAGGCCGCCATGCAGCACGAAGGGGAGAGACAAAAAAAAATAGTTTGCCAATGGTGAACTATATCGACAGTCATGCAATTATCCATGTAACGGGGGCAGTCTGCAAGGTGTGACAAAAACAGACTTAAGGCGGTATAAACGTAAAGCAAATATCTACGATATCAAGTGATTTTTGAAGGCAAGCCCACAACAAGTGCAAGTGAAAGTGATGGGCATGGGTAAATACTTACAACATGTTAAAGCGTTTGCGAGCTAGACCTAATGATTCCATTACTTGTAATAGTAATTTAAAATCCAACTTAATCATCAAGTTGGATTCAAAATTACTATTTTAAAAATGACACTTTTAGAAAGTTGTCATTTTCCTGCATATGTTTTTCTGCCAGACTTGTCTCACCTGACTGATGGCCTCCAGTGGTAAAATGTGTTTTACTTCCTGGCAGTCAACAAAGTGTTGGAACAGGTTTCTCCCTGACAGGGAGGCCATCCGGGCAATTTCCAGGAACTTAATTACCTTCATAGAGTGCCTACCCTGCATGACAGCCAGTCTTCAGTCACTATAGGCGAGGAGCAGCCCCCAGAACTGGTTTTGAGTGACCAGTATTATCCTAGCCACACCTGTGGGTGGGCACAGGAAGCTCTGCACAGGGGAAGAAGGGCTCTGCAAGTTGGTTTTAGGTAGAGAGGGACATTGTGGTATAGTTAACAGTAAAAGACACAGGAAGTGTTGCAAAAGTGGACAGGGTGACCCAGTTGGTAATGGAGTGTTTAGAAGATTTCTCCACCCACAGTCAGCCACTGGGCACAAATGTGGCACCCCCAGTACTCTAGTCGGAACACCTTTCTACCTGTGGTAGACAGGACCGTGCCCATAAGTAGACCCACAAGGGCTGGACTTGCTCCCACTTGTACCCAGGACTGCGTAATGGACTCCAAGGGTCGGTTGGCTAACCTGTAGGACACAAAAGCTCAGACAATCTCTCTTTCTGGAAGAGCCCAGCTGACTAGTTCCAACTGGATCTGCCGTGGACCCTGCTGGTGGCTTCTACTGGAGTGAGTCCCGACTCCAAAGTGGTGCCCCTAAGGTCATTGAGCCCTTTGATAAGTGGCTGTGTAGCCCTCCTGCCTAATCCTAAAAGCTGGGAGTTAAAAACATTTTTAGCAGTATTTGCCTGGAGATCCGACAAAAGACTGGAACCAACCTGCCAAATCAGTCAAATGAAGGTGCATTGCCGCTGGGCCAAAGATTCAGGTTGCTCCTGCCTTGAGGTTTTCCACAGCAGCAATTCCTTTTCAGCATAAGATTGTGAAGATGATGTCTGGCATTAGGGAGACCTATTCGACTACAACTTCAGCCTTGCCCTCCTGGAGGATCCAGAGTTCCAAAAAAGTTACTGAGTCCAAAGGTAGAAATTTTCACTGGGAAAAGGTGCCAAAAGTACCCAGTTGGTGAGGGACCTTCCTTGGGTGCAAATTTTGGATTTCTCCTGCTCTGAGATTTGCTGCCAAAAGTCAACTACATCACAGGGACTTCATCCAACAGTCAGCTGACCTCCTGAAACCTATTTTGATCACAGCCTGCTGACTTGCCCTGTTGAGGATTTATTCATTCCTTTCAGAGCCTAAGTCAGAAGGAAACACTTTAATCTGGCGCAAGCCTGGTCTCTCTATCCAACCCGTGCTTCATCACAGTTGACTTAATACCTCACCCTTGTCCCGATCTATTGCGACCAGTTGCATGCAGTTAAATCTAAATGGCCTCAGGGGATCATTTTACAACAAAAAACTATAATTAAATATTTATACATTTAGAGATGCACAACACCTGAACAAAGTTCACAGGAATCCATCCCCACTCAGCACTCTTCAGAAATGTTCCTTGTATTAAAAGTGGATTACACATTTCTGTCTCAGCGAATCAGTGAATGTAATTATGTACAACTAACATGATTGATAGATGTGTGTTTCTTGTTCCTAGAACCACTTGTTAATCCCTTACTTCAATACAGACCAATTGATCGTAATTGCATTGCTGGTACACCTGTTTATTGTTCTTTTCTCTGCATTAATCCTCACTATCTGCCATTGGATTAAATCCTGTGGGTGTTTTTTTTTTTGTTTTTTTTGATTAAGGAGCTGTAGATCTCTAGATGCATAAATATTTAACTACAATATTTTGTTATAAATGATCCCTGTGCTGACCGTTTCCTTTAGTTTTATACTACTATCCAAGTTCATAGTGGGTTATTGGGTCACCCTTCTCTTTTCTTACAGTTGCAACCAGTTGGCGTTAGCACTTTTTGGCACTGTTTTTATCTAAAACTTTGAAAATTAATTTATCCGGATCTCCTTATTGGATTTTTGCTGTTCTGGTGTCACTTTGTTCATAAAAATATTCGCTATTTTAAAATTAAAAAAGTTAGATTTTTATTGTTGTTTTTAAATTTTTAACTGATTTAGTACTTCTAAATGCTTTTCACATTTTCTTAAGGCTGTCTGTTCTGTGCCATTGCTACCAGAGGCAGACATCTGGTTTAAAATACTGATTCTAACAAGAATAGTAGCATTGCTCTTGGCTGCCTACCATTCACCCCAACTAATAATCAATTTTTTCACAAACTGGTTAATGCATTTTTTTTTTTTTTTTAAACAAAATCACTTTGTCTCATTAGCAGTCCAAGTAATTATTTTATGTTTGTGGTCTTTGGCTTTGCTACCCCTTAGATTTTAGGTTGTACCCAATTTATTTATTTAGAATAAAGGATGCACACCTTTTATATGTCGAGCGCACAAGCGCTTTGACCTGTTGAAAGTATTGTGGGCTTTTAACCACGCCCACCTCACACCCATCACTTTCTCGTTTGTGGTCTTGCCTTTCTAAAATCATTTGATATCAATGGTAATTGCTTTGTTTGTTCCGCCTTGGGGCGGTTTTGTTAACGCCTTGCAGACTGACCATGTTATATGGGTAATTTCACCATTGCTGATATAATTCATCATGGGTTAACTTTCTTTTGTCTCTCCCCTTCGTGCTTCATGGCAGCCATAGCTCTCACAGCACAAACTCAGACGGTATTGGAGCGCTGGTCACATTGTTCACACTGTTACCTAATCACTCGTTTCTTTTTTTGTTGTCACCTTCACACTCCATAGCTTTCTCAAAACACTTATAATTGATGAGTGCTTTACTAACAAAACATAAAAATCTGCAACGGGCCCTCCCGGCACAGCGGGCAAACCAATGCTACAATATTCACTGCACTTCGGTAAAGGTGCCCCATACTGCTTTGCAAGCATTCTTTCTCAAAACATTTTTGTACTTAACTCAGCCTGTGGCGGTCCAAACACAATGGGCCACCACCGAAACATTCAGAATGACGCACTTTCTGTTTAGGTCATCCTTGGGTCCCCAATCTAGGTTCGTGGGGAACCCAAAATAACCCTTCCTACCATTCAGTCCTTTTTTAAGCTTTCTTATGGCTGGAACTTTTGTTTTAGAGGTTGAAGTAGTTTGTGTTCTAAGGGCCTTAGTACTGCAGTAAGCCTGCTAGGCCTGAAGATGTGTAAGGCGCTACGCTTTCTTTTGCAAAATATTTTTGCTCATAACTCAGCCGGTGGTGGTCCTGGGACAATGGGACCACCTTCAAAACATTCGCCACAACCTGCTTTCTGTCTAGATCATCTATGGGCCCCACACTGTTAGTCGGGAAACTAAAATGATCACCCCTCCCTCCATTTAATTTTTTTTAACCTCTCATGGTTGGAACAGCTGAGAGTAGTTTGTTTTTTAAGGGTCTTGTTTGTAATATCATTTCAGAAGGCCTGCTAGCTCTGAAAATGTGTAATGCACTATGTCCCTAGGGGCTGAGTATATTGTTACATTGCAGTACTTCCTGACATTTTGTTTTCGTGTGGTTATGCCCTATGGGGTTAACTATATGGTAAAATGACTGTTTCTTATGAATGCTATTTTCATTGTGGTGTTCTCTAGTAGCTGTTCTGAGCATTACAGTCTAATGTCAAACTTTTATTTCTGATTAAGGTTTTTATTAGGTTTATATGATAATTGTACATGCTTTATTAATCTCGCCTCATTGCATTGATGACCATGATTCAGGCCAACTTAACATCCTTACGTTTTGACTGTTTAAACACTCTTGATATGTTTGGGTGACCCTTCTAGTTTATTTCTTTCGTTACTCCTCTGTGGCTGTCTTGTGTCTTGTTTTGGGAATAGACCACCGAACAACTTTGATGGTGGGGTGGTGAAGGGGTATTCTATTGAAATTAGCATAGCAGATTTAAATTAGGATGGTAAATGGCAATATTTTCATTTTTGGCTGCAGCTAGAGGAAGAAGGTAAATGAAAGTGCTTTAGTTATATGCAGGACCACAGGAATTATGTGGCAGAAAAAGACCAAATTATGAGACACTTGACCAATTTATGTGGCAAAAAAGTCCAGTTATGAATTTACAACGCCAGTAGCTCTAACTCAGGCAAACACGAGACCCATTGCATTGCAAAATTGTTTTTATTTTATTGATCATGCATATGACTTCTATTCAAACACTACGAACAATTTTCTGAAGACCTTGTATGTACATGTCTAGGATTCTGATGATTAACAGCACAGCAACACCGTTACTCACAGAGATCTGAAATAGGAAATGAGAAGTAGGAGGAAAAGCTGTTTTTTTTGCTTTAAAATGTCTATTTTTGC
This sequence comes from Pleurodeles waltl, assembly GCF_031143425.1. Classification (NCBI taxonomy): domain Eukaryota; kingdom Metazoa; phylum Chordata; class Amphibia; order Caudata; family Salamandridae; genus Pleurodeles; species Pleurodeles waltl. The sequence continues at coordinate 154,632,365 of NC_090445.1, read as the reverse complement.
CCCATCCAGGAGAGCAAACGTTTGAAGAAATGGATGAGCGTAACAGTCATTTATTGTGCGAAGAAAAGGCTCAGCTTGAAAATCCTCATTATGCCATTCTCGGAAACTTGTTAAAACTAAGAATTTTGTTTGTCTAAATTTAAATAAGTCTTGTGCATAATCCCACAGCAGAGACAACTTTTGAATTAAGTTCGGTTTTAACAGATACTGGGGTAGGTGGAATAGCTTAAATGTTGCCAGGGATTCTAAAGGCTCTTTTGGTGAAACTGGATTGGGAGGATAATAATGTAATTGCGGCTCTTTTAAATGTTCCAACTACACTTCTATATTATGCGTGATCTGCATGAAACACTTTTCAAAGAAATTCTAGCAGCAATTTCATGTGCCCATATTTTTTATTTTTTATTTTTATTTTTATTTTTTTTTATGGACCTTGTATAGAAATATATGCCAGTTACACCTCTACTATTTTCTTGTAGTACTTGAACATTTTACCAACCATGCAATTCTGTGGAGATACTTTACAAGTAGAATAGCACCCTTGCTGACCAATGAACTGCCTATCGAAAAGATGAGATGCAGTGTGGCCTATTTTAAGTGGTCGGTAGGTAGGCCTATAAAGTGATTTAACTCTCAAACAACTAAATGCTAATAGTATTATATATGTACTCCATGAAAAACAGATCTTTTTTGTCTTCCGAACTAGAGATGTGTAAGCAAAAGTCTCTTTGTGGTAGTCTAAACCCCATTTCTGTGGTGTTCACAATCGCAACCCCCCTCCCCAACTCCCTTTTTATTGTAATAGTTAGTTCATACTATATTTTCTCTGAGGGTTCACAGTGTAAAACTGCTTCCTACAGTATTTCTCATCTCACATTTTATAACATTTTGTTCCTGTATTGGTTGGGGTTTTTACCATGAAAACACCCTTCCACGTATTTGGCATGGGATCAGATACCATCAAGAAATAACTGAAGACGGAAAAGTGCAGTTTTCATAATTGCTAGGGTAGAAGGCTGAACCAGCCTGTGGCAATGTTTGCACGAAAGCTCCTTGAGGTCTGGCTGATTTTCATTTCTGGTTTGTTCGGACCGCTCATGTTTCAGTTTTATCCTTTGACCATTGTTAGAATGAGGAAATAATCCTCTGTTTGGCACCAGGTAGTAACGGCACAGTGTTCGTCTTAGCTGGGAAACAACCATTCATGAGTAGGCAGCCTTTTCCTTTTTAAAGTTGCTGCTGTGGATTAGCGGTTTACTCCCAGGAAGTTAAAGGGGTGGAATTGCTTTAGCCTGACGCCCAGGCCATATTGAGGCCAAAGCCAAAAGGTTTATGTTGTTTTGCTCACAAAATAGAGTAGGCTCAACACCCTGCTGTAACAAACGTCCAGACTGCCTGCCTAGAGAGCCCCGCGGTATGGTTGCAGGAGAAAGTAGCGTCTGCTGCTAAGGCAGGTCATGCATTCATGTGTATAAGATGTTGGATATAGTATGGTTCAGTAATGCACAACATGTACTGTTAGAGTGAGTGCTGTAATAAATACAGTGAGCTGTAGGGCTCAACTTGCATCCGCAATAGTTCCAATATAAAAATGGATGCACGTTTTCACGTTTATCAATTCGTGGCTATTTATACTGATTACAGAATGCTGCTTTTATTTTATTCAAATATTCCCATAAGGATGAAGCAAAATTGGTGAATTCATATTTCAGCAAACCTTGTACCCAAAGAAACCAATCTGAGTGACTTGGAAAACAAAATCTGGATGACTGTTGCAGACAGCTTTGCTAATCTGTTAAATGTGCTTGCGCTCAAAATAAAATGCACTCAAAAATATTTGCCACTCGAAAAACAGGTCAGATGCTGTTTACTAAACTGCAGTGCATTTTTAGAGATGGTTTAAAATTTTGCTAACGCATCATTTAATAAAACAGATTTTACTTATGTTCATATTTTAAAATCCCAATAATGATGGAGCATAAGGGTAAAAACTGACATGGGATCAATTTTTTTACCCCTCATTTTAGTCATTACAGAAATTTGATTATTATTTTGAGTGGATCTCGACCCACCTCGAAGAATAATTGCAGATTTTTTGAAGGACCATTTACCCTCACAGTCATTAAGTTAATCTAACCTCAACCCCCAGTACAGAGTAGGAAGGCTTAATTTACAGCAGTGCCTAAAGTATCTATGTAGTACCAAAGCAGTAGTCAAACTGCAAAATAATACAAATCTCAAACCAGATTAGAAAAATAGAGTAACAGTTATTGAACAAAAATCTCTGTAAGTGGAACTAGAGACATGGGTTTTTAAATTTTAAGTGGAAATGGTGCCAAAAAGCATAAAGAGCCAATGACGTGGTCATTGGTCGTGGTAGACTGAGAACAAATTGAGGATGACCACAAGAGACCATCTGGGTTAGTCTTGTTAGTCTTGGTCAAAGATTGTACTTTCTAACTTAGTTATTTAAAGTCACAATCCACTATAGGATTTCCTCCTCCCCCCCCCCCCCCCTCACTGAAGAACCTCATGGGAGGCACTTAGTAGACTCGCAAGGTTCCAGGCAGAGGCCAACAGCATGGTACAGTCTTGCTCCAGTTGCCTCTGGTCTGGGTATGCTTCCAGGAAAAAGCCTTTTGTAGCTCGTTGTATTGTAGCTTGAGCAGGAGATCAACCTTGCAACCTTGGAGCTCCACTTCTTTCCTATCTGTGATGCATTCTACACAACTGCAGATCCGTGGGCAAACATGCCACTGAAGGAGCCAAAATGATTGTAACACAAGAAATGGACATTCCTAATGGAAATATGACTTTGTGACCCCACCCCACGTCCAACTCCCAGGAATCTCAATGTAATATCTTGACTGATGGACAAAAAGGAAGGCTGGGATAAAAATCCTTCAGATCAACACCTTTAAGCCTGAAAACTACTCCACTTTTGAATATCGAAGGGTAGACTTCACATCAAGGGACTAACCTCAACTGATATCCATGTCATCTACCAGCTGCTGGGGTACCAACAACTTTCTCTGAACAACTACCAGTCCGCCTAGCACAGCAATCCCTCCTTGACACCAATAATGTATACCCTGGAGACTTCAGCTTACATTGGCTAATACAAAACCTAAAAGAATTCCTCAAACAATTGATAAAAGCAATACTGAAACTTACTCGTGGCCAAAGCTGACTCAGTGTCACTGAACTCTGTCATGCCAGTTGAATAATCAGACACTAAATCGCTCTCCTCCAACTAACTGCAGGGAACCTAAAACACAAAAATCAGTCCTACAGAACCAAATGTTGGGTAAGAAACACAAAACAAAATGCCTTGAATGAACTGGAGGGCAAAATCAATGCTCTCAAACAGCCACCAGAAAGGCATCACTCAGTTTGTGACCTAATACAGACTACAACACCATGATGTTGAGTATACTCAACCAAGATGCCCATTCAGCTTAAATTATTCAGAAGCAACCCATCAGAATACTGGTTCAAAAAGGAGCTCAACAAAGAGAGGAGAGAGCTCAGAATAGCAGAGTAAAGACCACACAACTCTCCAGTGTCACATCTCACCCTCCTACACATCCTTCAGATCAAAGCTGGACAAGCCAGAAAGCGCCCCACATAACTCTGCAACATCCGGAAAAAAACATAACCACCCTATAGAATGCTGAGAGGAAAATGCAAAATTTGTCTGAGACAAGATTACAAAGATCACACTCTTGCTGAACACATGAAATTCTCATGTGGCTATTTATTTTTGAGTGAAAAAACAATTTTTGCATGTGGAAGCCAAACTTACATGTGCAATCCCTTACGTTTGGTTTGTGACAAGATTTAGCAGAACTTACCTAATTATAACACAAATGACCAGTCATTGCTATAGTACTTTTGTACATGCTCGCAATCCTATTAAAATAAGGGAAATGTGGCACAGTAAGATGAAGTGATCTTCCCAGCAGTTAAGTGGAGCAGGTCAAAATGGGGGTCCAGTGTGGGGCTCAAGTAGAATATGGTTTTCATTACAGTAACGTTTGTGAAAGTGAATGCATTCTTAAAGATAGTTTTGTCAGATTAATTTACAAGAAGTTTCCTCTGAAACTAATGTAAGAAAACCAGCAGTGGTATATTGTGAACTCTGCTTAAATCTGAAGAGCAGCATAACGAATGTGGTAGCATATTCAGAGCCCTAGTATGATCAGAAAGCTAGCTTAATCAGGGCATACTCATAAGCAGAGCCTTTGCATACTCAAAGTCTGTGAATAATCAGTCATTTAAAATGTTTACTTTTTAGTATTTTCAGAGGCTTGTATAATCAGAAAGGTATATGATCACAGCCTTGCTGGAATCCAAAGCTTGACCCAATATATCCCCTACACATAACCAAAGAGGCTTTTATCGTAGCTCTGATATCAGGAGAAAGAAAAACTGCATGGTTCCTTGAGCAGTTTTTTTTTTTTTCCACACACCTGTATTTGTTTCTTTTTTTACATCGTAGCCTAGTCATGTAGATATCTCCCCTTTTTAGGGTCGAGCCTGCATAGCATGCGCTAGCTGTAGTAGTTAGAAAAGGGCTCGGAGCCCTGCACATGTCACGTAAGTGTCTTTCATTGGTTCGTGGGCTTGCCTTTTAAAATCTGATTGCTTTCATTAGTTGAAGGCATGCATATGTCATGTCTTTTCAGGTGGTTAGCCCTCCTCGAGCGCAGCAACCAAGTACTGAAAACATACGAGGCTCGCTGTTTTCCATCTGTTTTGAGGACGACTACTTTTTTTTTTTTTTTTTTTTTTAGCGCGATCTAGCTTGCTGAAGTCGAGCGCTTTGCATGACATCGACCCTGAGACCGTTTCTATTTCCATTTTTTAGCAGCGCGATCACGCTCGTTTTTTCTATCCATTTAATGAGGCAAGAAATGTACGGGTGGGAGTTTACAACTGCTAATAGCTCTAACTCTGAGAAATGCGAGACCGTTGCATTGCAAATGTTTGTTAGCTGTTGCTCCTGCATGCGCCATGTGATTGATGAACTGATGATCTTTTGTAGGAAGATTAGCAATGCCTCAATGTGATTGACCAGGAACTTCAACAAAAGGAATCATTATAGGAGGGCTCTTTATGTCAGACTGAAGTAGCAACTGCTCTTATGTGAGGACACATGCCTACAAACAGTGCCAGGAGATGAATCGGTTTTTATTATCTGTAGTGCATGTTTTACTGAGACGTCTAATGTTCTTCCAAAAGCTTATTTAATTACTACTCTGTACGTAATACTTCTTCATGTGTCAGACTGTTAGAAAGCTGTGAAGTTAGAATGAATAACGTGTTTATTGAGAGGGGTGTATTTACTCTGAAACATAAGGGAAGCTTCTCACATCATTCACTACAAAAGTTGAGCACTGGCAGAAACAAATCAAGTTGTTTAGATAAAAACAGTGGTGGAGGCTGTTGCATACTGTCTTGTTATCTTCTCTTGCTTTCACAGCTAAAAGTTCCACTTCAGAACAAATGCACATGGGCTCTAATGCACCCCCTTGCATTATCCGCACAATCGCCCATTAACGCGAAGGTTGTGACGCTTAGAGGTCTGAGACCCCAGCGACTGGCCACAGCTGACTCAAAGTGGCAGCTCAGAAGACCCACCACCACCAGGCATAATATGTTCCCTCAAAATCCCACCTGCAGAGTAAATCATAATATTCCCATATCCCCCTGCTCACACACCACACCTAATCATGGGTCTAGGCCATGCCCACAGCTTTCTCTCCCACGAAACCCTTAACTCCTGGCCAAACACAAAAGAACAGATAATATCTGCTCCAAAGCGCTGGGAGTCAAAGCCAGTGATGAGCAAGCACTATACGAAAACTGAATAACATAACCATAACATGTTAGCAACTTGGCTTAATCCTTTGCAAAGGACTCGAACAGAGCTCCCCGCACACGAAATTTCTGGAGCTCTCGAAGTCCCTGGTACGAATTATTTCAAAGGAACTTGATAGCTCTGGTGTTAATTGCCATCGCCATGCATTTAGAGGTCGTGTTCCTGACGCACTGCCAGCCTTGGCATGCATTGTCTGTGTATGCAGTAACAGCCTGTCACCTGTGCGCTGTAGATAAAGCAAAATGTCCCGTCAACAAAGATAAGGGTCAGCTCGGACGGTCGTCGCCGGTCGACAGGAGCGGCTACTCGGAAAATGATCTTCTGAACGAATCTTGGAGTTTATTGCCTGACGTCAGTCTGGCACCCGGGTAAAGAATGCCACTGCAAATCTGCCCCCCGCGTCTACAAAGCTGTACTGTGGCAGGAAAGTGTTGTTCTCATCACCTCCTTTTTAGTTACATAACTGACAGTTTCTCTGAAAACGGAAGTATATACCTTTCAGATTTGACACGGTCTCGTCTCTGTCATCGTAATTTCTTACTTTTAGTAACTTTTTCGCAGTATAGCATTTGCATCTTGATTCTTCTCATTGTAAACCCGTTTAGGATTTGTGCATGGTTGTGCTTGCATTTTTAGGTCTGGGGTTAGCCAAGACATTTTGATTTTATCAAACAAATAGGTATACTTGTAAGGGGCGTTCAGCGAGCCCTCTTACTCGTGTGGTCTTTTATAGTATTATTCACATTTTTCTAACACCCAGTACCCCATGGGTCAGTGGGGCAACCCACTATAGCCACTGGCTAGCTGCACTCTGAATGATGATATTCTGCCTTTTCACAAGGAGAACATCCGGACACCACTAGTTCACTTACGGACTGCTATGGCAAAGTTTGATTCTCAATAAAAATAAATAAAAACTAAAAATATATATAATATATATATATATATATATATATATATATATATATTATTTTTGGTTTTCGGCAATATTTTTTTAGGTTGATGGGAGGGCCCAGCATTTTCTCTGCAATAAAGTTTTGCAAACACAATGGCGCAAAAGCAGAACCAACATTGACAAAATCTAAAAGGCTGGCGGCCAGTGCATGACCTGTTGGCTTTGCCAATGCTTATTTTTAGTGCAGTGCATTTTCTGTGCCTGAAATGAGAAATGTAAATTAAATAGACATCTTTTGAGACAGATGCCTGCTTTTGTGGCCCATCGTAAGCCTTGGAATCTATCGAAACACAGGCAGCCAAGGTATGTTTCAGTGAAGTAAGTCAGTGTTTTCGTGTGCAGTCAAGGGTGAATCCACAGTTTTCTTAATTTGACACACTAGTGAGGAAAGTTGCATTACTTGGGTTCATGTAGTTGTGTAATAGTGCCTGTGCACCGCCCTTCGTTTGTGGACCCCAGGCATCCATTGATGCCACATTCTCCTTAAGGTTATTTTCTCTAGTACAGTGGTTCCCAACCTGTGGTATGGGAAAACTGGGGGTCCGCGAAGCCTTCTCAGGGTCCGAAATGCTTAGAAATTTAAATAGCCGATTAATTAGGTCCCCAGCTTTCAGTAATGATTCAGTGGGGCTCCCTGGGTTCCAGTAATGATAAAGTGGGGATCCACAAAAGTCAAAAGGTTGGGAACTACTGCTCTAGTAGTCAGGGCGGGACCCTGAATAGCAGGGTTGATTAGGAGATTGCTTGCTGGAGATTAGGGCTGTCTCACCTTCTCTTCCTACATCATCACCCAGATACTTGCATTTTATTTTGAGATTTGCAGTTGCGTTATGTTGTTCCTTTTGCTCAGCTATGTTTAAAGCTTATTACACTGAAGACGGTAAAGCCTCCATAAATTCACAGCTGAGTTACTTACTGCCCAGTAATTTGTTTTCACTCATTTTGTTTGGCTGGATGGCTCATGCACTAAATAATCGTTTAATCTGCAGGGCAGTTGGTTTTTCCCATGACTGATTTCAAGATGACACAAATAATCTTGCTTCTGGTCCTATTTAAATTGATTTTAGGAATACAACTCGTTCCTACTCTGTGAGTTGACCCTTGTTCAAAAGACTTTTCCTCCTCCACCACCAGTGGTGCTCAATACTCATGATGTGCTATGTATATACTTGTGAATGCTGATTACATCTATTGGTTTTAATAATAATAATAATAATAGTTCAGGAGAGCAGTTTTCAGTCGTCCCTTCATCCACTGGTCTTTTGTGGTGTCATTCCCGTTTTGCTACCCAAAAACAGTGTGCAAGGTCGGTCGGCCTCAGCCATTGAGTTACCTGATTGAGTCACATAATTCTACCAGTACACATCTGCACAATAAGTAGTCCCCTTTAGTGTCAGGGACTGTTATTGCATTGTTAATTTCGCATAAGAAAATATACAGTTAGGCCTTTAGATGATGCTTGTTTTCATTTAATTTAATTCCTTCATACAAAAGCTATTCCCTCACAAAGCATTGTCAAATGAAAAGATCAGCCACAAGCACCTTTGCCAGTGCTTGTTTTTCTGCATGCGAGTGCTAGTAAATCGGGTCTCATATCCATTATTCGTCAAAGTATTAAACTAAGTAATGTGTGCGTTTTTTTCCCCCCCTGACAGTTTTAAACAAGATCTCCACCTGCCGCAGTGGGGTTTGGCCCGAAGTGTGGTGTTCCACTTGTGCCTGGTGTGTTTTTCCTCCTGGAAAGTACTGCAAGCTAACAAACTATGGCGGCTCGGAGCAGTACCGCTCGACCGAATGGACCTGCTGCTGCAAGCAAGATTTGCCAATTTAAACTTGTGCTCCTGGGGGAGTCTGCCGTGGGGAAGTCCAGTCTGGTCCTGCGCTTTGTGAAAGGCCAGTTTCACGAGTACCAGGAGAGTACGATAGGAGGTGAGCTTCCTATGCATTTTATTTAAGTAGTCTTATTAAATTATTGGTAAACGTGCAATGCAAAACATTCCCCTAATGAGCATTTCATAGTGCTGGACAACTGGAAGGGCAAAAGAGACGAGGGTGGGATCAGAAACGTTTCCCCTCGGAGATACCACTGGAGTTCCTTCATTAGAGTGTCCTTTTGACCGTAGATGATTATACAGATAGTATTATACAAACAGAGATCACAGCACACAGTATACAATGTAAGACAGATGAGTCAAAACAACATAGTCATTGAAGGATAGAAATTAATAGAACAATCGAGCACATCAGTGTTCATATCTTGTCTCCATAGAAGAGTTCATTTATTCTGAACGAGCTGGTGTTCCATATAACAGGGAATAATTTTTCTATAACAAAAAACAGCCAACACGTGTTTCGTCACACCAGTGACTTTTTCAAGGCCGAAAATGACGGGAAGGTTCCATACCCGTAAAGTCAGATGCGTCTCAGCGATAGTAAAACGTCAGAGTCACAGATAAATAGTCTCATATATAGTCCAAAGGTCATGCGAAGCAGTCCATCAAAAAAGAACCCTGGTAAGTCCAACACGTATGTGTCGTAAGTCAAGAAACTACAGTCCGGCCGTGTGACGGCGTCTTTGTATCTGTGTCTCTGACGTTTTACTATCGCTGAGACGCATCTGACTTTACGGGTATGGAACCTTCCCGTCATTTTCGGCCTTGAAAAAGTCACTGATGTGACGAAACACGTGTTGGCTGTTTTTTGTTATAGAAAAATTATTCCCTGTTATATGGAACACCACCTCGTTCAGAATAAATAAACTCTTCTATGGAGACAAGATATGAACACCGATGTGCTCGATTGTTCTATTCATTTCTATCCTTCAATGACTATGTTGTTTTGACTCTCATCTGTCTTACATTGTATACTGTGTGCTGTGATCTCTGTTTGTATAATACTATGTGTGTGATTTGATCACACATTATTGTTGCCCAAGGGTAGTAGGGCATATGATCACGTGCACCATTTCCTGCTCATCAGACTATACAACATTTATGTACGAATCCTTCTGAGTGCGGCCATCTCTCACCCTTACTACCCGATATAGCTATCTACTGATTATACAGATAGGTTAACCGCAGAGCCATCTGGAATGTGAACCCATCCAGTGTGAAGTATACCTGCTGAGATGACTGGGGTCCCATCAGTGTCTAATCGAACTGCTGAAGTACGTAAAGGGTGAGGCCTGTCAATGTGTGACAAAGGAGAACAGTTTTCAGCTTCTGAATATGAGGTGGTCCTGTTGCCACCGTCTACGGGACAGTCTGATCAAGGGTTTTGGCCTACAGGAAGATAGGATTTTACCACTAGATTGTACTGGAGTGATCATGTAGTTCGTAGGCGACAGGTATTTAGTTTATGATGAATCGTTTTCGGTTGTGTTAACCAGTAAAGCATTTGGTTGAGAGTAACTGAATTATTTGTTTGTGTTTTTATATAGCACAAACTAGACATTTTACATTGATAGCTTTATCATGTCGATGCATACAATCCGAAAACTAGTTTTCCCTTCTCCTGGTTAACTTTCTCGCCTCAAACCTAATGGGTGATGTAAGACAGTTCTGTGAATTTGATGAATATCGTAACAAGGGTTTACTGTTCACTAATTGTTCTTACAATATGTGATTAATTGAGGTCACTTATTAGCTTCATGCCAGAGGTTCACAGGATTAGAGCTCATTGGATAATTACCTGGTCCTGCTTTTTTTCTTGTTGTTCGCAACATCAGTTTTGATTTTTTGTTGCGACCATGCAGATTGTCTAATTAGAGAGCAGACTGCCTAATCTAGTGAGCAGACTGCAATTACTTGTACATCATGCAAGATTTATTAGGAGAGAGACTTTTTTTTTTTTTTTTTTTTTTTTAAAGAGCCTTGCTACACCCTTGCCACATTACTCCTGGTCTAGACCCGAATAACTCTAAGGCAGTGGTTCCCACCCTTTTGACTTCTGTGGACACCCCCCCTCCCAACACTGAATAATTATTGGAATCCGGGGAGCCCCTCCCCCCAAGTAAAGCTGGGGACCTAATTTGTTAATGATATTACATTTTCTCAGTAGTCATGGACCCCCTGATTAGGCTTTGTAGACCCCCAGGATTCCCCGGACCACAGGTTGGGAACCACCTGCTCAAAGGCATGTGGCATCCTGATCTTTATCTTGCAGCATCGTTTCAGCAGTTTCTCCATGTGTAGCAGAGGCTGGCTCATTTGTTGAAGGCTTGTTTTGACATTTTTCTTTTTCAGTTTTTGTGTGTTTGGTGGGTGCCTTATCAAACTGAAATGTGCTTTCCCACATGAGCTGAGAAGCATCTGAGTCTTATCGGATTTGCGTATCCTTTATGAGCTCTCAAGCAGGTGGCTGCAGCATTTTTTTTTTGTACTTCTTATCTGCAGCCAGAACCCTCCACCAGACTATCTTCCCCAGTCGAGGTGATATTATTACCTGGCGGGATGGGGCAGGAAATTACACACTTTAATCTTAGGGATGATGACCAACTGGGGACACTTTTCTCTCTGCTCCTTCCTTCTTTTTTTTTTTTGTGTGTGAAAGCTTCACTTTTGAAACAAATCTTTCAAGCAGCAGCATTGTGATCTAATGGCAGATTTTACAGGCACCTTATGATTGCTTTGTGAGCAGTGCTTGAAAATGACTGGAAACTTTTTTTTTTTAATAAAGATGCTTTATTGTTTTCCAAAAGGAGATTTACAAAAACATTGCCAAGCCAAGTGATACACATTATTGCATAGCGCCCTACTGTGCGCATAAAACTTATTTCTGATCGAATAGGATCACTTGAGATGGGTAAACCAATACGGAAGAAACGAACCCAAAGGAAAATGTGTGAGTTGAATAAAGGGAAAAGAGTGAAAAGGGTGAAAAGTGTCTCCTGTCCACGGGTGGTTCGTGTTGTGGGTTGTAAATTTTGGAGGCATTTTTGGCGCCTTGCGGCCAGTTTCGATCGTGGATGTGCCCTCTGTTAGTCGACCCCACTCAGTTATGCGGGGTAGGGCTCCCCTGGATCCAGAACGAGATTGAACAGGAGGACCAGGTCCGCAAGTATTTGGGTCCGTCAATGGAATTGGTTTTTGAATGTAAGTGTAAATTGGAATCCCATGTAACCTAGTCCTCTCCCAAGGCCTCCCAACCTCCCCAAATCTTATTGTATTTGCCCGGGCACCCCCTGGCCTCGTACACCACTCTCTTGTTGTGCACACCAGTCCATCCCCCGTTTCCATTTATTTAGGGACGGTGCTCCCTCTGTCATCCATTTGGTCATGATATCCCTTTTGGCAACCAGACATGCTATTCCCACAAAGGATCTATTCATTCTTCCCAAATCTGTGTCTCCCGCCACCCCCAGTAGAAACAGGAGCAGTTCGGGGGGTAGGTATGTTTGCAGGGCCCCAGAGATTTGTGCTGCAATCTTTTTCCAGTATTCCTCTATGATCGGGCATAACCATGTCATGTGGTAGAAATCTGCTCCCGGCTGGGAGCATCTGGGGCAGGCAGCTGTGGAGCGGAGACCCGCCTCGCATAGTCTCTTGGGTGTCATGTATACGGCGTGTAAAAAGTAGGATTGTATCAAACGGAGCCTGAAGGATATAGTTGGGGTACCAGGGGCTGCCAGGGCATCATTCCAGTCCCCTTCTTCTATTCTACCCACCCACCCCACTTGTTGCGAAGTCTGGTCATAGGACTAAGGGTTTTGGAGATCAGTGAGCAGTATATTTGTGAGATTCCTCCCTTGCCCAGGTTGCCCATCAGTACTTTGGCCTCCATTGGTGAATGGTCTGGCGTGGGCGTGTCAGTACGCATGTGTGTCATTAGAGCATGACGGATCTGAAGGTATCTATAGAACTGCGACTTGTTCATGGAGAAGGTGCTCTGGAGGCCCTCCAAGGATTTCATGTGTGAGCCCTCCCAGACATCTCCAAGTGTGGAGATTCCGATTTCGGCCCATTTCCGGAATCCCTGCAGTCTCCTGACCTCAGTCAGGAGACTACCGTGCCACAATGGGGTTTGACCGGTGATTCGTTTCCACCAACCGGTAATCCTCTGGGCCTCTCTCCTTCCCAGGAGCGTCACCTTGGTCACCTCCGGGGTGCAGTTGGGAATTGGACATCCGTAAAGGGCGTTGAATACTCCCGCGTATTGCAGCGTGCCGAGCTCAAGTCTATAGGCCGGATCCGACCAGCCTCCACTAACCCAGTCGTTCACCACAATGAGTTGCGTCGCAAGGTGGTAGTAGTATAAGTTTGACATCGCGAGACCCCCCTCACACAAGCCACGTTGGCATGTAGCGAGTGCCAGTCGCGGGCGGGCGTTTTTCCATCAAAATTGGAGGATCATTGAATCCAGGTTTTTAAACCATTTCTTGGGATTCGGAATGGAAAATTCTGCAGCAGATGGAGAAATTTGGGGAGGACCATCATTTTTAAGAGAGCGACTCGCCCAAGTAAGTTAATGGGCAAGGTTTGCCAACGCAGTAGGTCTGTCTTGGCTTTAGCTACGAGCGGTGCCACATTGAGTTCCCACGCTAACTCCGGTACAAGGGAGACTGAGATCCCCAGGTATTTAATACTGTTTCGCCGAATGGGGATGGTTTGCTGCCAATCTATGCAATCCCTCGCCGGGTGTAACGGAACAAGTAGGGACTTACGGTGATTCAGAGTGAGGCCGGATGCTTCAGAGAAAAGATCAAGCAACTGCAGAATACGCGGACCGTTTGTGGCTGGGTTCGCGACATATACGAGAACGTCGTCCGCGTAGAGGGCTACGCGGTCTTCAGAGCCAGAGGGCCAGGACCATCCCTCAATCAGAGGGTCCTCTCTGAGCAGTTTGGCGAGTGGTTCTATCACTAGCACGAAAAGGAGTGGGGACAGGGGGCAACCCTGGCGCGTGCCTCTTCCTATGTGAAAAGAGTCCGATACCGTTCCATTCACCTGTACTCTGGCCGTCTGCTGTGAGTACAAGAGTTTCACGAGTCTCCTAAATCTGGTGCCAATCCCGTTGCCCTTCAGTACCTGATGTAGGTATGACCAATCCACTGTGTCAAACGCCTTCTCGAAATCGAGGAGGAGAAGAGCTTTCGGTGAGTCTGCTAGGATATCACGGTGCGCCAGGGCCAGGTGCAGGCGTCTAATGCAGTGCCTGGTGCTCCTGGTTGGCATGAAGCCGAATTGGTCCGGGTGGATCAGCGCTGAGAGGGCAGGTTTTAGCCTTGCTGCGAGGATCGAACAGAGTATCTTAACTTCAACGTTTAAAAGGGAGATAGGGCGATAGTCCGCACAGTTCCGTGATGGTGGCTGGGTTTTAGGAATCACGGTAATTGTGGCTTGGTCGATACCTAGTGGAAAATGGCCCCTGCTCTCGGCCTCCTCATACATGCTAAGGAGGTGTTGCCCCACTGCGTCACCGCAGCTTTTATATAACTCGACTGGTAAGCCGTCTGGGCCGGGGGTCTTACCCGAAGCTAGTGCGGTTATTGCGGCTGTCACTTCCTCCAGGGTTAGTGGCTCGTCGAGCGCATCCTTGACTGTGGATGACACCTTGGGAAGGGTGATTTCGTCGAGGAGGGGAGAGTCCCTCTCTGTTTGTGTCCGTGGGTGCTCCTTGTGCAGGCGCTCGTAGTAAACAGCGAAGCTCTGTGCAATGTCCCTAGGGGCTCTGGAGAGCCCTCCGGACCCGTCCGAGATCTCGGGTATAATTCTGTTAGCCATAGGACATGTGGCCAGCCAGTGCAGGAGTTTCCCACTCTTGTCGTCCCCCCCCCCCCCCCCCCCCCATCCATATACTCGGGCGGTGGAGGCCCTCCACATGAGCTTGGCTGATTCTAGGGTGAGGGCCTTGACCTCTTCGCGCATTTTCAGGAGCTGGTGAAGGCCCTGGGCCGAAGGAGAGGCCAGATGCCTGCGTTCGTGGTGTGGTGTCTGCGATTCTAGTTCGGCTATTTGGGAGATATGAGCTCGTTCCCTCACTCGGATGAGGTGTTTGGCGTGGCCTCTAATTGTTGCCTTGCATGCTGCCCAGACCGTGCCCGGCGACTGCACTGAGCCTACATTATCTTCAAAGTACTGTATCAATCGGGTTCTCACTGCCTCTTTATAATCCTCCTCCTGTAGGTACCAAGCATTTAGCCTCCAAGTGGGCCTGTTAGTCGGGTCGGCGTTGCCTAGGCGCACCTGTACAGGTGCATGGTCGGACACCCCATGTGGAAGGATCTCTGTTCCCGTAACGTTAACTATGTCTAGCGCTGGGGCGAATAGGAGGTCTATTCTGGCATGTGACCCATGTGCCGCTGACGTATGTGTATTGCCTAGTTTTGGGGTGCCAGGTTCGCCATATGTCACACAAACCGAGGCTATCCGCCTAATATCTGACCGTCGACGCTCTGGACGAGCGGCCGGCTGTTTTGTTTCCTGATACATCTAACTCAGGGTGTAGTACTGCATTGAAGTCCCCTCCTATTAATGTGGTACCCTGGGGAAGGTCAGCTATAATCTGTTTGAGGGAGGCCAAAAAGGTCTCCAATCCCCCGGGAGGGGCTTATACACTTACTAGGTTTATGGGTCTCCCGTGTATCAGCCCAGCCACCATTATGTATCTACCCTGTGTGTCAGCACGTGTGGCTGTTATTGTAATGGGCAGAGAGCGGTGAAGCAGTATAGCCACACCCCTGGAACCTCTAGAGAAGCCCGCGTGATGGACCCTGTCATATCCCCCTCTGGCGAGCATGGGGCATTTGGTTCCAAGGAGATGCGTCTCCTGTAGCATAATCGCCGCAGGGGCATGCCTGCGCAGGGTACTATATATCGCTGATCTCTTAATTTTGTCCAGGAGGCCATTTACATTCCAGGACAGAATTGTAATCATTGTAAGCGGCATATGAGTGGGGTTAAGTGTGTGTGTGTGTGTGTGTGTGTGTGTGTGTGTGTGTGTGTGTGTGAGAGAGAGAGCTGGGCCGTGCCAAAGGGGTGCCTCTCCAGGTGTTTTGTGGCGTGGGACAGGAAAGAAGAGGAAAGAAAGGAAAAAAAGGAACCCTCACGAGTCAAGAAACCTAAGCATACATTAATTTGTAACTGTGGTGTAAACATAACTCCCCCTCTCCCCACCCCATACTTCCACCCAAGAAGCATCTGTCGCCCTAACACCCATTTTAACCAGTTTTATCTACTAAACCTGGCGTTAGTGTGGAGTGATGGACCACTCCTGAAACACGGATCTCTTGCAATGTTTGTTTAGAAGGTTAGCTTAAGTGCCCCTTTCGGGCATCAGAGCTTAGTCTTGCAGCAAATATTCAGTATCTACTCGGCGAGCCCCCGACAAGCGCCCTTCCAGCAGGGCCCCGCCGTCTGGCTCAAACCAAATAGGTTCCTCTGCCCAGCGCCTAGGACAGGCCCGGGTCGTCGCCACTAGGCCCACTGGCTGGTGTCTCTTTTTCCCGGTGTGAATCCCGTCGCAGCCTCAGTGTTCGAGACTGGTGTGACCTCCCGATCTTCACTCATCCGGGTCGCCGGTTCTGTTCCACCTCGGCCTCCACGTCTTCGGCTTCTCTTCCTCTCCCTCCGGGGGAGCGAATGGTCCCCGGCCGAAGCTCCTGCCTGCTCCCTAGGCTCCCTGCTAGGCCTCGGAGCCTCTTCCGTCAGCCATGTCCATGCCTCCTCCGGTGAGTTGAAGAAGTGAGCTTTTCCGTTTAGGATGACCTTCAAGCGTGCGGGGAACAACAACATGTAAGAGAGCTGCATGGCTCTTAGCTTCTGCTTAACCCGCTAGTAGGACCGACGTCTGTTCTGTACCTCGCGGGTGTAATCCGGGAACACCAGGATTTTGTGATTGTCCCATAAGAGATCAGCCACATGTCTGGCTTCTACGAGAACTCTGTCGCGGTCTCTGAAGTTAATAAAGCGAGCTAACATCGTCCGACGCGGGCCCCCAGAGGGTGGCCGGGGGGCCAGCGACCTGTGCGCCCTTTCAATCGAGAACCATGGCGACAGCGACTGGTCTGGCATCCAGGATTTGATCCAGCTCTCCAAGAACTCGACTGCTTTGTTCTCTTCCACTCCCTCTGGAAATCCCACAAAGCGCAGGTTGTTCCTCCTGGAGTGATTTTCAGCATCCTCGGCCCTTCGGTGGAGTTCGCCATTTCGGGATTGCAGTTGGGCCACTTTAATTTTAAGTTCAGCAAGGTCGTCTTCCGTTTGTGAGACTCTAGTTTCAACCTCTGTTATGCGGCCCACAGCATTCCTGAGGTCTTGCCTAATGAGGCCCATGTCCACACGGACCTCTCCTATCTTGGACTCCACTGCCAGTTGTGAGGACTGAATAGCCATTAGGATTGCGTTTACTCTGTCGGGTGTGGAGGTTCCTGATAGCGTCGTAGTCTCCCCTTGGGGGGGCGCCGGGACGGTATACTGTTCAATTTTCTGCTGCGAGGCCGGGGCTGCCTGGTGGCCCTGTCCTTTCCCATTTTGTCCCTAGCTTTCTCCCGGTCTGGGGGCAGGTCACTCAGGGGGTATCGGAGATCTCGCTGCAGGATGAGGATGGAGAGATGGTCCCCGCTTCGGCCCACCTCCGGCGTCGGCCAGGTCGCTGTGTAGCATCAGGGTCCCCGCTTAGTACCCCCTTCGCGGCTGTAACAGGATTCTCGCTAGAGTCAGTAGGGTCCCAGCACCAACCCAGGTTCTTCAGGTATCCATTCCCTACTAGATAAGGGAGTTCATTCCTCAGGTCCCGGACCTCTCTCTCTGATGGCCCTCGTGGGCAGGCCTCGCTTCTCCGAGCGTCTCCCCCGCTGGACCGGGCTCTCTTTAGTGTCCGCAGGGGCCAAGGTCCTATCAGCAGCCCAGGATATGCGCGGCACTTGTGGCGGGTCTGCTCACCAACCTCCCCAAGGCGAGGGAGCTCAGGATCCTCTCTCATCCGTGGCCCCAGGCCCGGGCCCACAGAGTCTGCCTCGCCGTCCCGGGAGGCGGCCTGGATCCCGCGCCAGGGGCCCACCTCAGCCGCGTGGCCCAACCTCGAGCCCCGCGCCAGGGGCCCGTCTCAGCCACGGGGCCCAACGGTCCTCCGCTCCCCTGGGCCCAGTCGCCAACGCGACTCACCAGCGGCTGGCAGTGCCCGGCTCCGCTCCCTCTGCGCCCTCGCGCGTGGGGTCCGGAACACCGCACTCTGCTCCAACAGCCCCAGGGTCTGGCCACCGCTCGCCTCCCCGTCTCGCGGGGCTGCTTCGAGTCGCGCCGACTCCACTCCTCTCTCGCCTCTGGGCCCCGACCATCTCCAGGGCACCTTCCGGTGTCGGATTTTTTCCGATTTTTCAGCCTCGGGTCCCGCGGCACCCAAGGACCCACAAGGGGTCTCCTAGGTTCCCGCTACGGGTGCGGCATGGCTTGGCCTTCCGGGCGGATGACGGAGGGGTCCAGAGCCACTCTTAGTGTGCGACCGCCATCTTGACGCCCTTGGCCACGCCCCAAATGACGGGAAACTTAAGATCCCTAAATAGCAATACAGTTAGCTAGAAAATGCCTAGCACCCTTGAATTATGATTTCTCATTTTGCGAAATGTTATAGAGAATTTTTGGGCGAATGAGTTAAACTGTTCTCCACAACTGTCATCAGTAGAGAAAACTGTTTTCAAGGTCCTAAACCTGCCTTTCTCGTTTCCTTCTACTGGGCCTCTGAGATCGCTTAATGAGCCTGTACCCCAGCGGTTACTCCACAGTAAACCCCTGTTATGGCCAAACTACTTTTGCAGTCCGGGAGAATGTGTGAGCTTCAGTAATTGTGATGCTCAGTTGCAGGACAAACTGGGGAACTACACAGCAAAAGGCAGGCCAATTCCCCCTGGGCCGTGTTGCCTTATACCTCTGGTTTCAGAGTTTCAAAAAACCAGCTGAGAGAGAATATTGTCCTTGGGAATATGCCAAAAAACATAAGCTTTGAAGATTGGGTGGCCCCACTGAGTGAGATCTTAACTTGTCTTTTCAAAATCGGTTCAGAGCTAGTCTTCATTTTCAAAAGTGACTTTAAATGAATTTATCAATGGGCTGGATCCAGCGACTATTTGCTGTAGAGGCAGCAGCTTGCCAGACTTGGGACAAACACAGAACTGAAAGAGTTCGTCTAATTTTAAACTAGTATTACAAAGACCCGCCACTTCTCTCTCTATTTAACCCTTAGCAAATCAAGAATACCAGTATTTTTATTTTTCTTGTTGGTGATCACTTCTGGGACAAATTTATTTGCTACTTGCAGCAGATGTGCGTAGTTCAGCCCATTTTGCTATGAGTCACTGGCCCTTTAATAATCTTTAAGTAACACCCCTTTTTAGAGAATATATGTAATGCCTTTCAACACCTTTTCCGTCACAATTGCTTTTACATGTGCTGGTTGTTCTTTCCTTTTGAAGAAGGCACTTAGCTTCAGATCTAATTTTTATGTTATGAATGCAATTTTATTGTAATGCAGTTTAACTTGTATATTGCTCTCTACCACGACATCTGATCTGCATTCTTGTGTGATGCAGCAAAAGCCGAAATGTGTTAAACTAGTGCACATCTTTAGTGTGATCCAGTTCAAAGTTTGTGTCTTCTCAACAGGGCCATCCGGGAGTATGCCTTCTCTCCTCTCATGACAGTAAGAACTAGCCTTCTAGGGCAGTAAACAGTTTGGTTCAAGACGTGTTCAGAACCTTCCAGAGAAACACATTGAGTGTCCTAGTTAGAACGAACAAAAGCCAATTCAAGGGGTTTGTTTTGGAGGCTGTTCTCCATTAGAAACTGACAGAAACTCTTGGTCTAAGAAAAAGGTCTGCCCCTTTTAAAATCCTTACCTTCCTTCAATCTGTAGAGGGCAGAGATTGTTTATTTATTTATTTTTTATGGACTCAATTGAACACTAGGAACTGGGTTATTTTGATAAATAAGGGCACAGCACCAACTGAGAACTGTTTTGTGAATTCTAGTTTATAATCCATGATGTTCCCACTGTGCGAATCCATGCAGTTCTTTTCTGTAGTCTTCGGCCAGTAACTAGAAAAACTCAAATTTTGCAACAGGAAGTAGTCTGTCAGCATTTTTACTGCTTCCTTTCTCCCAAACAGCAAGGTAGGTCAAAAGTATATCTCTGAGAAACGTTGAAAACTTATCTCTAGATACAGGCAAATACTGTACAGGCCAGCCCTTTCACGTCTCTAGATTGTCACGAAATACCGTTTAAAACTGTAATTTTAACTTGGAAAAGGAGGAGTACGCTTAATCAGCGAAGAGTGTTTTAGGCACTTTTATTCTTGTTTTTGGAGCTTTATTTTTCTTTCAACATTGCTGCAGCCCACCGGTCTTGCACGTAGCTTTCGGCCAGGATCCGAGTAAGCATGCACTGTGATTCCTGCTTTGTCATACTGATCCATTTGTTATCATCTGGGAGTGGATGCATTCCAAGTGCCTTTCTTCCCGTGCTCGATAACAGCTTGTTTTCCGCTCCTCGGGAGTTGTCTTTGAATGACATTTTTTCCTTCATTTACAAGGAATAGAGTCCTGAAATTTCTGCGGAGAAAGCATTTCTGGTTCCCTGCCACTGCTAAATTCTATTTTTGGGCTTAGTCAATCCTTTACAATTAATACATTTTCTCGTCAGCAGCATGAGATCTATTTTGCAGCATAATTTAGGAGTATGACTTACTGTGAGAAAATGACCTGACCCTGAAGTCCTTAGGTTGAACTTATGTCCTAAGAATCCGAGCAAAACCTCAAGAGATGCTAGCTGTGCGTGGAAGACGCTTGATTTTGTTTGCTCATACTTCTTCAATCTCACTATGTAGACTGCTGTTAAGTTTTGAAAAGGGTGGTTACTTCAGAGTTTGTCATCAACGTTGTCATTTCATTTCTGACCGTTGTTGCACGTCTTCTGGATAAAACAGAGGTCATATGGCGTAACTATGACGCTGCGATTGAAAAGCTTGCAATCCAAATAGACCGATGGATTAAATTGCCCCTCATGATGGCTGGGTGTGTAGCTATCATTAACATGGTAGTTCTTCCTCGCTTCAACTATCTGTTTCTGAATATTCCTATTGCCTTGACAAACATTTTTTTTGATAGTTTGAGAGGTTTACTTAAGCGACCAATCTGGTCTGGGTGTCCACGCATTAGCGGAAGTACACTACCACTTTTGTATGACCGTTGTGGATTCGGGGTTCCTGACTTAGTTATACTACTTAGTGGCCCAATCACATTTTGTTTACTACTGCTACCATCCTGAGGCCAGACTCCCATCTCTTAAACCTGAGCTTGCTCAGGTTCCTGATCTCCCTCTCCCTCCCCCCTGCTTCTACACAGACTCATTCAGAACCCTACTGAATTGCACTAATAACGACTTGCTGGGCTAGGTCCAAACGCTCATGCTACCTGGGTATTAAAATCCTATACTCCTACTTTTGACCCTCTCTAATGACAACTGGCATCCCCTTACTCTGGAATGGTTGGTGTAACAGACGCTCAGTTTGCGACTTGTGGGTGACTTCTTTACTAATGGCATGCTTTGATCTAGTTCCTCAGTGCGGGAGAGTGATCCCTCTAACCCTGTAGATGGGTTTATACTTCATTGGTTACACTGCACGCTCCAGGACGTCTTATCAACGTACCCTAAAGGACCACCCAAATTAACTCTACTTCTAAAAGTTATTACTGTCTCAGACAACAGTAACCTCATATCCCACCTTTATGGCCTCTCTGTACAAGTGCTGCCCATAGGTGTCGAAAGATCAAGGGCAGCCTCGGAACGAGATCTGGGATAGTCTGTCCCAGACAAGACTTAGCACTACTGTTGCACCCAAACCAAACCCAAACTTTACTCAAATAGTCATCGACCTAAACTTTTTTACAATACAAATTCCTACACAGGGCTTATACCACCCCCAAAGCATTAGCTAAACTTGACCCTGCTAGGTCTCACCACTGTCCAAAATGCAGAGCAGAACAGTAGTACTTTCTCATGTGGAATTGTGTAAAGACCAACACGTATTGGGAAAGCATCTGTCACATTATCTCTTATGCTTGAGCACTCAGTAGATCAAGATTCCCTCATGGTCTTATTAGGATATGTCAGACTACGCCCACTGGATCAAGGCGATTCGCTGCTATTCCATTACTTTTGGCTAAGCGGCAGGTGGCTCTCCATTGGGGGAGTAGCAGACTTCCTACCATTACTGCCTGGCTGCAAGACGTGTCATATTGTGATACAAACTCTGAATTGGATGCCTCCCTGCTTCCAATAACTTCTAGACCCAAAGATATTTGGAATCCACTTAGATTATTTAATGACAACTGATCATTTCTCGGCACAAAGAGATTCTGAATAATAGTCACGCAAGCACACAGCTCCCCTTCCAATTGACTCAACTACAGGTTCCACCTGGTCAGTTCCTTTTTATCGAAACCCATGTCATTTGCACTACAGTGTCTTATTGAATTATTTTGCTGGACTGTATGCTCTCTCCTGGATTATATTATTTTACTCACTCTGTTTTCTTTCCACCTTGCTGCTCCCATCAATATTTTATTTTTGTCTCATCACCTATGTATTTATAAAATGTCGGATAGCTGACAAAGGATTATTCCATGCCCCTGTAGACCCCCACCCTCCCCAAATTTTCTCCCACTGTCTGCCAGTCCTGAAGACTAGGCGGGGACTCAGTACTCCACGCCTGTGCTATATTGCATTTAGCTACCATTGCTGCTATGGCCAACCATAGTGCAAGCTGTTTTGGCCAGTGTTCCTCCCCCACTATATTCAATAGGAGCAGCTTGGGATCCAGCGGGACCGCCCTTCCAATCACCGGGGCTGCATCCCCAGCAAACCCATGCCAGTAGGTCTGCAACACAGGGGATGTTCATAGAATGTGATAGAAGGTGCCCTCCTACCCACATCATTGCAAGCATTGCGAGGTCTGTGCCCTATTCATCTTATGCATCACCAGCCTGGAATAGTATTCAGAATCCCCAGCTGGATCAGTCTAAACCGTGCTTTGATCGCCACGACCCAGGGACCGTGTCTCGCCTCCCCCCAATCCTGATCATTTAATGCACCCAGATCCACCTCCCATTTGGCTCGTAAAGCTGTCATCGGGTTTGGGGAATTATTCAACAATTTCTTGTACAATAGAGGGATGGCCTTCCTCACCAGAGGTTGTGTCAAAAGGCGGTTCTCCAGCGGAGCTGGCTCCTGCAACTGCTCATGCTCTGGGATAATCTGACTCCATGCATGCTGCAGCTACCTGAACTGTTCCGTTCCCGCCATTGCGTATTCTTGTTGTAGGACTTCGAAAGTCACCAGTGCCTGACCACTCCAGACGTCTCCCAGGTGTTCGATTCCCCAGGAGAGACCACCTGCAGAACCCACCCAAGGTCTTAAAGTCCCCCAACAAGTCACTACACCACAGTGGAGTCCATGCTGTCAAGGTTGATCCCCAGTTAAGAAAACGGGTGATGTCATGCCACACATTCACCACCGTTGTAGTGTGCACCAGCAGCAATCGCAAACTTGCGTGGGCATAAAGGGCGGGCTCATATTCCTCCCCCTGCCCAACAGCTGTCTGTCCACCCGATATGCTGGGTCCTCCTGGTCCGCAAAGATCCAATCATGAATGTTGACCAGTTGAGTCGCCCAATAATAATGAAGGGGATCCGTAATTGCCAGCCCACCCTCATACACCCCAAGCTTCAGTTTCGACAATACTACATGGGAACAGCTGCCATCCCACAGCAGTAGTCTGATGTTCAGGCCAAACTCCGGACCACCTCTGCCGGTATCCTATAGGGAGTCTTCTGAAAGACATATAGCAGGCGGGGCAGTGTCAACATCTTGTAGAAGGCTGCACTACCCATGAGAAAAAGAGGTAACGTCCTCAAGTGGGCCACATCCCTGTGGCATCTATCAAGCTGGGGTTGGAGATTTTTCTGTAGAAAGCACTTCTGATGGATACAACTACCTGTGGATTCCTCACCTAATGAATACTCCCATGGCGCCAGCATTCGACGGAAATCTTCTTACTAGTCTCTGCACGTCGACGAGGACGTCACTCTAGCCCACGCGACGCCGTCTGACGTCATACAGGCAATAAGAGGTCCTCGACGACGTGCGGACGTCGGTTCCCTTTTTTCCGTGCATTCGAAACGGTTATCTTCGAGGGAGCAACTGTTACTTTTGTGGTTACAGTGTATTTTTGCTGCGTAGTCTTTCGCTGTGGTAATAATGTCGCAGAGAAAGTCTGGATTTAAGCCTTGTCGTGAGTGTGGAGGCAAGATGTCGGTGACGGATCCTCATTCCGATTGCCTTTGGTGTTTGAGCTCCGACCACGACGTCTCGACTTGTGATTCATGCCAGCACATGAATCCAAAGGCCCTCAAAGAACGTGAGGCGAAGCTGTTTATGGCAAAATCAAAGGAGAAGCATCACAAGAAGTCTTCTTCTCCAAGACATCGGCGTCATCGAGACTCCCGGCGCCGTAGAGAATCTCGGCGTCATTCGAAGGAGACTCGTTCCAGGTCTTCGGATCGGCGCCGAAGGACATGGGAGATCAGTCCCACGGTTACGCTGCATCCTTCGACGCCGTTGCCCTCTCCGGCGTCTCCAACTTCACCTGGACAGGTGTCGGTGATTGAGGTATTGGAGCCTCAGGTGTTTTCTCCGGCGCAGACGTCGAGGCCGGCGTCGGGGTCGCCTCCGAGACAGGCACCTCAGTATCCGGCTTTTCCCACCCCTGGAGCCGATAGTTCCGCATTCTTGAATGCGATGTATGCCATCTTCCAACAGATGGCTCCAGGGGGTGCTCCGGCTGGGCCTTTGGCCTTTTCTTTGGGTGATCCTGCGCCTCTTCGGCCGGCACCCTTTATGCCCTTTCTCCCTTTTGGGAACGTGGGCTCGGCGCCAGTGTCGGCGCCGGTGGCCGCTCCGGTGGCGTCAGAAGGATTGGCCCCGGGGATTTCCATCCCGTCGACGTCGGGATTTCGGCCTGTGACTCCGGTGGGTCCATCTGCTTCAGCTGCTCTTTCGTCGGCGCCGAAGTTACCTGTGGTGCCGGACGCGGCGTCAGTGGCTTCTGAAGATCAGCGCCGATCTTCGACTTCGGCGGAGGCATTGTCGACTCCGCGTATTGAACAACGACTTCATTCGAGGAGACGTGCTCTCCGTGTATTAGAAGAGCAGGAGTACCAACGAGCCCTGGAGGAAGGAGAGCTAGAGGACTCGGGTGATGGGCTGCGTGGACTGGAGTCGGCCAGTGGGCTGGACACTTCCCCTGAGTGGGATCTTTCGTCCCCGGGGGAATATACTGAGGAGGCTGCTTCCTTTCATGCAGTGGTACGGAAGGCAGCTAGTTTTTTGGACCTGCCTTAGCCGGTGGTGGAGGCTAAACAAAACCTTTTAACAGAGGTGCTACATCCGGCCTCAGCTGCGGTGGAGCCTCTGTTGCCATTTAATGACGCTCTGCTGGATCCGGTGTTAGAGGTGTGGAAGAGGCCGGCATCTTCCCCAGCAGTTCACAGAGCCGTGGCCAGGAGGTATCGGGCGGCTCCGACTGACCCTGGTTTTCTATCTAGGCACCCTACGCCGGAGAGCTTGGTGGTGCAGGCCTCCTGTTCATCCAAGTCAGCGCCTGGTTCTTTCCCGACGGTGCCTGGGGACAGAGATTCAAAGAAACTAGAGGCGCAGTCCAAGAAGATTTTTTCGTCCTGCAGTCTGGCGTTAAAAGCCACCAATGCAACCTGTATCCTGGGGAGGTATATTAATGCTCTGATGGATGACATTTCCTCATCGTTTACAGAGCTTCCACAGGGTCTTTTGGATCTTGTTTCAAATGCCCAGGCTGCTGCGACCCAGATTATCCAGACGGGACTGGATACCACCGACTCGGTAGCCAGAGCAATGGGCACAACTGTGGTGGCAAGGAGACAGGCCTGGCTCCGTAACTCGGGCTTTTCTGCAGATGTACAGTCCATATTGTTGGATCTCCCGTTTGATGGGGACAAACTGTTTGGAGCCAAGGCTGATTCGGCCTTGGAACGTTTTAAGGAAAGCAGGGCCACGGCTAAGTTGTTAGGGCTCCAAGCTCCTTCTTCCACGGCCTCTTCCAGATTTTTCAGGAGGTTTCGTGGATTTGGGCGTGGCTCTTCCTCCTCTTCCTTTCGGGGAAGATATCAGCAACCTGCCTCGTCCCATCCCTATAGATCTTTCAGGGGGAGAGGTAGGGTCCGCACCAGAGGAGCCTCTCAGCAGCACTCTGCCTCTTCCTCATCCTCTGGCGGGGTGCAGCAGGGGAAGCAGCCTTAAGCTTCCACCATTTCCCACTCACTCCTCTCCTGTAGGGGGAAGATTACAGCATTTTCTCACCAAATGGAAGACTGTTACAACGGACACTTGGGTTCTCAGTATTGTGGGAAAAGGCTACACCCTTCCCTTTCGGGAGTTCCCGCCCCTCATCCCGCCCCACCCTTCTTATTGTTCAGAAGAACACCTCCTGTTGCTAGAACAGGAGGTACAAGCCCTCCTTTCCAAGGGCGCGGTGGAGTTGGTCCCAGAGCAGGAAAGGGGTCGAGGATGTTACTCAAGGTATTTCCTGATTCCCAAGAAGGATGGTCGTTTGAGACCAATTCTGGACCTGAGGATCTTGAATTGGTTCCTCAAGCAGGAAAAGTTCAAGATGCTGACCCTAGCACAGGTGCTTTTGGCGTTGAACAAGGAAGACTGGATGGTGTCTGTCGACTTGCAGGATGCTTACTTTCATATCCCGATACTCAAGTCACACAGGAAGTATCTCCGGTTTGTGGTGGGATCGCAACACTATCAGTTTGCGGTCCTTCCGTTTGGTCTTACTTCAGCACCTCGAGTCTTCACGAAGGTGATGTCGGTGGTTGCGGCAGAACTCAGAAGGAAGGGGATAGCAGTATTCCCTTACTTGGACGACTGGTTGATCAAAGCCAAGTCCCCGGAGCTTGTGTCGCATCATCTGCAGTCAACAACCCAGTTGTTGTTCGACCTGGGTTTTTCGGTGAACGAGCCCAAATCTCACCTAGAGCCCTCTCAGCGCCTCCTGTTCATAGGGGCAGTACTGGATACAACATTGGGTCGGGCCTTTCCTCCGCCTCAGCGGATTCAAGATATTCAGGATTTGGTTCCAATGTTTCAAAATGGAGCGGTAGTTCCAGTCCTCAAGGTCCTTCGTCTGCTCGGTCTGTTTGCCTCCTGCATTCTGTTGGTCACGCATGCTCGCTGGCACATGAGGGCTCTTCAGTGGTGCCTCCGAAGGCAGTGGTCTCAACACAAAGGGGATCTAGAGGGTACTGTCAAGATCTCCAGAAATGCTGCTGTGGATTTGAAGTGGTGGATTGCAAGCAACAATCTTTCACAAGGAAAGCCGTTCCAGCAGTCGCCACCAGTGGCCACAGTCATAACGGATGCTTCCACACTAGGGTGGGGAGCTCATCTGGGGGATCTGGAGATCAAAGGTCTTTGGTCTCCAGAGGAACAGATGTTTCACATCAATCTGTTAGAGTTACGGGCTGTACGTCTGACTCTCAAGGCCTTCCTCCCTTCCCTTCGTGGTCAGTCGGTACAGGTCCTAACGGACAATACTACCACGATGTGGTACATAAACAAGCAGGGAGGAGTGGGGTCGTACCTTCTCTGCAGAGAAGCTCTTCGACTATGGTCCTGGGCAAAGGACCATCAGATTTGCTTGATAGCAAACCATCTGGCCGGAGTCTTGTGCGTGCGGACAGTCTCAGTCGCCATTTCTCGGCAGACCACGAGTGGCGTCTCCATCCAGATCAAGTCCGTTTAATCTTCCAGAGGTGGGGGTTTCCTCGGGTAGATCTGTTTGCCTCTCGAGAGAACGCGCATTGTCCGTTGTTCTGCAGCCTCCAGTATCCGATGCAGGGAGCGTTGGGGGACGCGTTTCAAATATCCTGGTGCGGCCAGTTGCTTTACGCGTTTCCTCCCATACCCTTGATTCCTCGAGTATTGAGGAAGATTCGCCAGGACCGGGCTCTAGTCATCCTAATAGCTCCGGATTGGCCAAGGAGGGTATGGTACTCCGACCTTCTCCAACTCTCAATGTGCCCTCCGCTCCGTCTCCCTTTCAGGGCAGACCTCCTGTCGCAGGGGCAGGTTCTACACCCCAACCTCCAGAGTCTGCACCTACATGCCTGGAGATTGAACGGGGCAACCGGAGTTCCTTCTCTCTCCTGCCTGAGGTAGTGGATGTTATATTAGCGGCCAGGCGACACTCCACTAAATCTATCTACGCTAATAGATGGTCTAAATTTGTTGCGTGGTGTGGAGAGAGGCAGATTGATCCTTTGCATGCTCATCTATCGGACGTTTTGTCTTTTGCTCTGTCTCTAGCGCAGAAAGGTTGTGCAGTGGCTACCATTAAGGGTTATTTATCGGCCTTGTCAGCCTTCATATGTCTTCCAGACCAACCATCTTTATTTAAATCCCCTAGTGTTATCAGATTCTTGAAAGGTCTTCTAAATAAATATCCTCCAAAGCCATTCGTTATGCCGCAATGGGATTTGTCCTTGGTCCTGACTTTCCTTATGGGGTCCCCTTTTGAACCTATGCATTCTTGCCCCTTAAGGTATTTGGTTTTAAAAACAGTCTTCCTGATAGCTATAACATCAGCAAGGAGAGTGAGTGAGTTGCTGGCCTTATCAGTAAAGCCCCCTTATACAACTTTTTATGGGGATAAGGTGGTGTTGAGGACCAAGGCTGCTTTCCTCCCGAAGGTTGTTTCACCCTTCCATTTGGCTCAGGCAATTACTTTGTCCACGTTCTATCCTCCGCCTCATCCTTCCAAAGAGGAAGAAAGACTGCACCGTCTGGACCCAAAGAGAGCGTTGAGCTTCTTTATTGATAGAACAAAGGATTTCAGGCTGGAGGATCAGCTGTTTATTGGATACGTGGGCAAGAGGAGAGGAAAGGCAGTCCACAAGAGAACACTATCCAGGTGGGTTGTTCTTTGCATTAAAATCTGTTACTCTTTGGCAAAGAAGGATCCTCCTGAGGGCATTAGAGCTCATTCCACCAGAGCTAAGTCGGCCACTTCGGCCTTGGCCAGAGGTGTTCCTGTGGTCGACATCTGCAAGGCCGCAACTTGGTCGTCCCTTCACACTTTTGCAAAACATTACTGTTTGGATTCTGAGGTTAGAAGGGACGGCCATTTTGCACGGTCAGTGCTGCAGGATTTCTTGGTTTGACCATTTAGGCACCCACCGCCGGGCGTGGTACTGCTTTGGGACTCTATTCATTAGGTGAGGAATCCACAGGTAGTTGTATCCATCAGAAGAACGAGTTACTTACCTTCGGTAACGACTTTTCTGGTGGATACATTAGCTACCTGTGGATTCCTCACGGTCCCACCCGCCTCCCCGTTGCCTTTCTGGTCTTGCCAAGTAATCCTTGAGTACGCTCCTCTTGGTCTTTGAGGGTGCAATGGACGTTGTGTATATATTATATGTATATGTATATATCTTTGTGTATATACTTGATGTGTAGATATATATTTTAAAAAGAGAGAGTTATATATATATATATATATATATATATATAAAAGATTTACAGTTATTCATGCAATGTTGTGTATTTTTACAATGTAATGGGATGTTGCCTTGCTCTTTCATTGCATTGCCTGGTTGTTCTCATGCACGTAAAAAATGATTGGTACTGACGTCCGCACGTCGTCGAGGACCTCTTATTGCCTGTATGACGTCAGACGGCGTCGCGTGGGCTAGAGTGACGTCCTCGTCGACGTGCAGAGACTAGTAAGAAGATTTCCGTTGAATGCTGGTGCCATGGGAGTATTCATTAGGTGAGGAATCCACAGGTAGCTAATGTATCCACCAGAAAAGTCGTTACCGAAGGTAAGTAACTCGTTCTTCTGGTTCGTAGTGACACATATCCCCATATATTTGAAAAACTCTACACAAATTGTTACTTTACAGCCCGGTGGCATGGTGGGACGGGGCCCCCGCCAGGGGAAAGATCAGCAGTTAATCTGGTAACCTAAATGATCCCCAAATATGAGAAAGACCTGCAATATTCTGTCGATGGACCCCTGGGGTTGTGTGACATGTAGCAGAATGTCGTCCGTGTGCAGGGAGAGACGTTCCTCCCATGTTGCACCTGAGTTTATACCCCGAATCAGATTATCTTGTCGGATCTATTCTTCCAAGGGCTTAATTGCCAGGGCGAACAAAATGGGAGAGAGCAGGCACCCCTGCTGGGTGCCCCTGTGTAGGGTAAAGGGCCACAATAACGTAGCATTGACCCGTACCCGAGCCACCGGTTCCCGGAATAGCAGTCTAATCCAGGTCAAGAACTGCAGAACCCACAGCGAACCTCTTGTGCACCACAAAAATATACGGCCATTCCACAATGTCGAAGGTCATCTGGGCGTTGAGAGATAGGAGTGCCGCCTGTTCCTTATGCTGGCCTTCCGTCATGTGTAAGACCCCGTAGAGTCTCTGCAAGTTCAGACGTGTGGATCTGGACGGCATGCAAACGGATTGGTCTGAGTGGACCAGCTTAGCAATAATTAAACAGTCTAGTTGCCAAAACCTTTTCCAGGACCTTGACCTCCGTATTAAGAAGGGAGATGGGCCTATAAGAAGCACATCTCTTGGGGGGGAGGAGGGTGTCTATCTTTCCTCAGAATCAGCACGACAGTCATGGTCCTCTGGACCAGCGGCAACAGTCCCACTTCCCATGACTCCCATAACATGGCCAACATGTGTTTAGTCACCTTGCTCCCCAGGCATTTAAATAACTCAGCCGGGAGTCCATTTGGCCCCACCGCCTTGCCCGACTGGAGTTCCCATAATGTCGAGGCAATTTCTTCTTCTGTCAGCTAGGCATCTAACTCCCCTCTCTCCGCCTCCAAGAACCCCAGTAACAGTATATCCCGCAGGAGGTCCGTACAGTCCTCCTCAGTCATCCTAGACCTCCTCATAATATGTGGTGAAGGCCTCTTCTATGGACTCGTTAGACACATACCGTCCCCTCCTTAGTCAGTACCGCCCTGACAAACGAGCACCCCGACGACTGATATTATTTCTCCGCGCCCTCCCTTCCTGATAGTCCAGGAGCACCGCCAGCCTCGCAGTGAGGAACTGTACCTGGTCCTCGAGTTTCTTGGATGTAGATTGTAGACGGGTAATGTCTGTCTCTGCAGCTGTGACCTTTTCTGAGACTTTAAGATCAGCTTGTCCCTGAGGAACAACCACAGCCACTGAGGCTTCTCTGGCAAATGCGCAATAGATAGGGGGAAATGGAGGGGGGGGGGGGGTGAGGAACGCCCGCCCTCCCCTGAAGGGGCCCGGCTATTGTCAGAACGGACGGCCAAACACTGTTATCACTCCCGCTTGCCGCCTCGTCCCAGGCTCCCACAGCAGGCCACACGCAGGAGGCAGACAGCCACGAGTCTGTCCGCTCCTCGGCTCCACTCCTCCTGCCCCTGGCACCCCGTCAAGGCTGCGCTGCCGTCACCGGGCTGCAGGTCGCTCATGCAACGCCCACAAATGTGCACAGGGCTCGGCTCCCTGCACCGCGCCCCCCATGTCCCCAAACAGCCACCCTGCTGCCCCAGATGCACCCACACCACTGCTCCCAGCGGGCGATTCAAATAATTGAGCGGATATTTGGGGGATTAAAAATAACCGCAGAGCTCTCCAGTAAATGGAGTCCATCTTGGCTGGCGCTTAGCCACGTCCCCGCAGTCTAACTATTGCTTAACATCTGTTAGTCTCATTGTTATTTCTGATTTCTAATTAGCCAGCGCATGCTGGCTTCACTTCATCTTCTTTCGGCTTGGGCATAGACCACGTACTGCTTAAACTTGATTGCTGTCCTTCCGCTGACCGCGCTATGATTGAGGAACTATTTCTAATTTTTTTCCTTCTTCCCCTGTCGTCCTTGTTGAGTCTCTTGCTATTTGTAGGAGTTTTACGATGATGCTTGCACTGTAAAGAAGTCATTCTTTGAAATGGATGTTTGTGACAATAGATGTTATCCCAAAGTATTTTCACTAAGACATGGATATGTATGCAGTTGGTTTCTGATTGGATTTTTTTGCCAAATGTCACATTTTTTTCAACACATGTTGAGATTAACAGATTTGCTCAAAATCACAAGGTTGTTGTGCTTGCGCCATTACTAGGTTCTCTATTCCCCGTTCCAAAGCAGATCGGTTTTCCAGCTAAGCCACTTCTCCCTGTTACATCTTTCTTTCAGTTAAGCACACAGTGCTTATCACGGAATCTTGCACTTATAATTTCTGCAGGGACGAGACTAAGGGTCATCATCAATTTATGATAAATAGATAGCCAGTTCTCGGGGACCCTGTGAGAAAGTAGCCTCTTTCTAGCCTTGTTACCCCCACTTTTGGCCTGTTTGTGAGTATATGTCAGGGTGTTTTCACTGTCTCACTGGGATCCTGCTAGCCAGGACCCCAGTGCTCATAAGTTTGTGGCCTATATATATGTGTTCCCTGTGTGATGCCTAACTGTCTCACTGAGGCTCTGCTAACCAGAACCTCAGTGGTTATGCTCTCTCTGCTTTCCAAATTGTCACGAACAGGCTAGTGACCAATTTCACCAATTCACATTGGCATACTGGTACACCCATATAATTCCCTAGTATATGGTACTGAGGTACCCAGGGTATTGATTGGGGTTCCAGGAGATCCCTATGGGCTGCAGCATTTCTTTTGCCACCCATAGGGAGATCTGACAATTCTTACACAGGCCTGCCAGTGCAGCTTGAGTGAAATAACGTCCACGTTATTTCACAGCCATTTACCACTGCACTTAAGTAACTTAAAAGTCACCTATATGTCTAACCTTCACCTGGTGAAGGTTGGGTGCCAAGTTACTTAGTGTGTGGGCACCCTGGCACTAGCCAAGGTTCCCCCACATTGTTCAGGGCAAATTCCCCAGACTTTGTGAGTGCGGGGACACCATTACACACGTGCACAATACATAGGTCACTAACTATGTATGGCGTCGCAATGGTAACTCCGAACATGGCCATGTAACATGTCTAAGATCATGGAATTGTCACCCCAATGCCATTCTGGCATTGGGGAGACAATTCCATGATCCCCCGGGTCTCTAGCACAGAACCCGGGTACTGCCAAACTGCCTTTCCGGGGTCTTCACTGCTGCTGCTGCTGCCGCCAACCCCTCAGACAGGGTTCTGCCCTCCTGGGGTCCAGGCAGCCCTGGCCCAGGAAGGCAGAACAAAGGATTTCCTCTGAGAGAGGGTGTAACACCCTCTCCCTTTGGAAATAGGTGTGAAGGCTGGGGAGGAGTAGCCTCCCCCAGCCTCTGGAAATGCTTTGATGGGCACAGATGCTGCCCATCTCTGCATAAGCCAGTCTACACCGGTTTAGGGATCCCCCAGCCCTGCTCTGGCGCGAAACTGGACAAAGGAAAGGGGAGTGACCACTCTCCTGACCTGCACCTCCCAGGGGAGGTGCCCAGAGCTCCTCCAGTGTGCCCCAGACCTCTGCCATCTTGGAAACAGAGGTGTTGCTGGCACACTGGACTGCTCTGAGTGGCCAGTGCCAGCAGGTGACGTCAGAGACTCCTTCTGATAGGCTCTTACCTCTCTTAGTAGCCAATCCTCCTTCCTAGGTAGCCAAACCTCCTTTTCTGGCTATTTAGGGTCTCTGCTTTGGGGAATTCTTCAGATACCGAATGCAAGAGCTCACCAGAGTTCCTCTGCATCTCCCTCTTCACCTTCTGCCAAAGGATCGACCGCTGACTGCTCAGGGCGCCTGCAAAACCGCAACAAAGTAGGAAAGATGACTACTGCAACCTTGTATCACTTCATCCTGCCGGCTTTCTCGACTGTTTCCTGGTGGTGCATGCTCTGGGGGTAGCCTGCCTCCTTCTTGCACCAGGAGCTCTGAAGAAATCTCCAGTGGGTCGACTGAATCTTCCCCCTGCAACCGCAGGCAACAAAAGACTGCATCACCGGTCCTCTGGGTCCCCACTCAGCACGACAAGCGTGGTCCCTGGAACTCAGCAACTCTGTCCAAGTGACTCCCACAGTCCAGTGACTCTTCAGTCCAAGTTTGGTGGAGGTAAGTCCTTGCCTTCCCACACTAGACTGCATTGCTGGGTACCGCGTGATTTGCAGCTGCTCCGGCTCCTGTGCACTCTTCCAGGATTTCCTTTGTGCACAGCCAAGCCTGGGTCCCAGACACTCTAACCTGCAGTGCACAACCTTCTGAGTTGTCCTCCGGCATCGTGGGACTCCCTTTTCTGACTTTGGGTGGACTCCGGTTCACTCCTCTTCTAAGTGCCTGATCTGGTACTTCTGCGGGTGCTGCCTGCTTCTGTGAGGGCTCCCTGACTTGCTGGGTGCCCCCTCTGTCTCCTCATCCAAGTGGCGACATCCTGGTCCCTCCTGGGCCACAGCAGCATCCAAAAACCCTAACCGCAACCCTTGCAGCTAGCAAGGCTTGTTTGCAGTCTTTCTGCGTGGGAACACCTCTGCAAGCTTCTTTACGCCATGGGACATCCATCCTCCAAAGGGGAAGTTCCTAGTCCTCTTCGTTCTTACAAAACACCAAGCTTCTTCCATCCGGTGGCAGCTTCCTTGCACCCTCAGCTGGCATTTCCTGGGCTCCTGCCCACGCTCGACACTGTCGCGACTCTTGGACTTGGTCCCCTTGTCTTACAGGCACTCAGGTCCGGAAATCCACTGTTGTTGCATTGCTGGTGTTGGTTTTCCTTGCAGAATCCCCCTATCACGACTTCTGTGCTCTCTGGGGGTTGTAGGTGCACTTTACACCTACCTTACAGTGTCTTGGGGTGGGCTATTTTTCTAACCCTCACTGTTTTCTTACAGTCCCAGCGACCCTCTACAATCTCACATAGGTTTGGGGTCCATTCGTGGTTCGCATTCCACTTTGGGAGTATATGATTTGTGTTGCCCCTATACCCATGTGCTCCTATTGCAATCTATTGTAACTTTACACTGCTTGCATTACTTCCTTTTGCTAATACTGCATATTTTTGGTATTGTGTACATGTATCTTGTGTATATTTGGCATCCTCATACTGAGGGTACTCACTGAGATACTTTTGGCATATTGTCATAAAAAATAAAGTGCCTTTATTTTTAGTATATCTGTGTATTGTGTTTTCTTATGATATTGTGCATATGACACCAGTGGTATAGTAGGAGCTTTGCATGTCTCCTAGTTCAGCCTAAGCTGCTCTGCTATAGCTACCTTCTATCAGCCTAAGCTGCTAGAAACACCTCTTCTACACTAATAAGGGATAACTGGAGCTGGTACAGAGTGTAAGTACCCCTTGGTACCCACTACAAGCCAGGCCAGCCTCCTACATTGGTTGTGCAGCGGTGGGATAAGTACTTGTAACTACTTACCACTTTGTCATTTTGTACTTTTCATAAGAGAATAATGTACAAAACAAGTTCAGTGTATGTACACCTAACCAAAAAGTTTTTATTTTCTTCTCTTACACTTTCTGCTAAGTGCTAAAAAGTACTCCTAAACTTTCTAAAAATTTCAAAAAGTTTTTTTTCTGGTCTTTAAAAAGTCCTGAAACTTTTTCTCTCTTCTCACTGTACCTAAACCTTCTTCTATCATGTCTGATGTGGGAACGTCTCTTAAAATGGTCAATACAACATATGACAATCTTAACTTTAAGAGCCTAAGGAGTCTCTGCATTGATAGCGGTTTAGTGGTAGGAAAGAACCCTTCTAGAGAATTTCTGTTTAACATGCGCATTGAGAATGATAAGGCACAGGGTGGCCCTTCATCTGAGAAGTTAGTAGATAGCTCCCACTCTGACTCAGGGGAGCCCCTTGAGGAAGGTGTACAGGGTTCTCTTCCAAATCTGCCCCTTAGCAGACCACCTAGCAATGCTGGTAGTAATAGAAGCTCTCATCATAGTAGGGATGCTTTTGTTCCTGGAGGCCAGGTTGTTAGAGTGCAAGCTGTTAGGGACAGGTCTCCCTCTGTTGGTTCCAATATATCCTCAGTGTCCAAACATTCCCAACCCACCCACCCTGAAGACAAAATGTTAGAAAGGGAACTCAACAAGTTGAGAGTGGAAGAGACCAGACTGAAGCTTAAACAGCAACAGCTGGCTCTAGACAGGGACTCCCTAGATCTGGAGGAGGAGAGACAGAGGTTGGGGTTTGGACCCCATGGTGGCAGCAGCAGTAGTATTCCTGATAGCAATTCTGTGAGAGAGCATGATTCCAGGAATCTGCACAAGATAGTTCCCCCTTACAAGGAGGGGGATGACATTAACAAGTGGTTTGCTGCACTTGAGAGGGCCTGTATGGTACAGGGGGTCCCTCAAAGGCAGTGGGCTGCTATTCTATGGCTATCTTTCAATGGAAAGGGTGGGGATAGGCTCCTTACTGTTAGAGAAAGTGATGCCAATAATTTTGCAGTTTTGAAGGATGCACTCTTGGATGGATTTGGCTTAACCACTGAACAATACAGGATTAAATTCAGAGACCCCAGAAAAGAGTCCTCACAAGATTAGATAGACTTTGTTGACTGTTCAGTGAAGGCTTTGGCGGGGTGGTTACATGGCAGTAAAGTTTCTGACTATGAAAGCCTGTATAATCTTATTCTGAGAGAGCATATTCTGAATAACTGTGTGTCTGACATGTTACACCAATATCTAGTGGACTCAGATCTGACCTCTCCCCAAGAATTGGGAAAGAAGGCAGACAAATGGGTCAGAACAAGAGTGAACAGAAAAGTTCATACAGGGGGTGACAAGGATGGCAAGAAGAAAGATGGTGAGAAATCTCAGGATAAGCATGGGGATAAGGTTAAAACCAAAGATCCTTCTTCAAATCCTAAACACTCTTCAGGGGGTGGGGGATAAATCAAATTCTTCCTCTTCTTCACAACATACACACATTAAAAAGCCTTGGTGCTTTGTGTGTAAAAATAAAGGCCATAGACTAGGGGATAAGTCCTGTCCAGGTAAACCCCCTGAGCCTACCACCACTAATACATCAAACTCTAGTGCCCCTTGCAGTAGTGGTAATAGTGGTGGGACTGCTGGCAACAGTCAAACTAAGGGTGTAGTTGGGTTCACTTATGGGTCCATCATAGAAACTGGGGTAGTCAGTCCCAAGACAGTTTCTGTCACACCTAGTGGCATTGGCCTTGCCACACTGGCTGCTTGCCCCCTTACAATGGATAAGTACAGGCAGACAGTTTCAATAAATGGTGTTGAGGCCCAGGCCTACAGGGGGACAGGTGCCAGTATCACTTTGGTGACTGAAAACCTAGTAGCTCCTGAACAACACATCATTGGACAACAGTACAAGATTATTGATGTCCACAACTCCACTAAGTTTCTTCCCTTAGCTATAGTTCAGCTTAGTTGGGATGGAGTTACTGGCCCTAAGCAGGTGGTAGTGTCACCTAGCTTACCTGTAGACTGTCTCTTAGGTAATGACCTAGAGACCTCAGGTTGGGCTGAGGTAGAGTTTTATACCCATGCAGCCATGCTGGGTATCCCTGAGGAATTGTTCCCTCTCATTTCTACTGAGATGAAAAAGCAAAGGAGAGAAAAAGGCCTGACTGAAAAATCAGGATCCCTCTCCAACAACAGGTAAAAAGGGTATCACAGTATCCCCAACCCACCCTACCATTCGAGATACCATTCCTGTGGTGGGAGAAACCTCTCCTAGGGTGGCACCTGTACCAAGGGACTCATCATCTGGCATAGCTGTACTCCCTGAGGTGGAAGTACCTCTCTGTGGGATAACTAATATTGGTGAGAAAAAGAGCACCATTTTAGTTAACATGGAGCATCCTTCCAACCCTCCCAGAGAAACTTTAGTGCAGAAACCCTGCACTCTCTCAACACTTAGGACAGCAGCCCTGCCCTAGTGTGGAGCTCATAGGACAGCATCCCTGCCCTGCTCCAACTAAAGAGAAACAGCATCCCTGTTCTCTCTTACAGCCATATGGACAACGTTTTTTTGCCCAGCTATGGCTTTACTGAGACCGCATCCCTGTCTGGCATTCTCATCACTAGAAATAGGTCCAGTGGACAATTCCCACTGTTCTAAACTAAAACTTACTGATAGGAACTCTGAAAATATATCTTCACATTGTTGGTTAGCTAAAAAACTTCAAACAGGGTGGTTTACATCCCCACAGGGAAGTAACCATATAGTTGATGATAAAGGGAGTAACCAGTCTATTGCAGAACTACTCTCCACTTATCACCACTTAGACAATAAAGACTCAACTGGCCAAGGTTAGCCTTATTGTCCTTCGTTTGGTGGGGGGGGGTTGTGTGAGAAAGTAGCCTCTTTCTAGCCTTGTTACCCCCACTTTTGGCCTGTTTGTGAGTATGTCAGGGTGTTTTCACTGTCTCACTGGGATCCTGCTAGCCAGGGCCCAGTGCTCATAGTGAAAACCCTATGTTGTCAGTATGTTTGTGTCACTGGGACCCTGCTAGCCAGGACCCCAGTGCTCATAAGTTTGTGGCCTATATATATATATGTGTTCCCTGTGTGATGCCTAACTGTCTCGCTGAGGCTCTGCTAACCAGAACCTCAGTGGTTATGCTCTCTCTGCTTTCCAAATTGTCACTAACGGGCTAGTGACCAATTTCACCAATTCACATTGGCATACTGGTACACCCATAAAATTCCCTAGTATATGGTACCCTTCACAGATGGGCCTCCGTTCACAATGCTGTGCCTGGGATGTCCGAGGACCCTCACAAACTTTTAGTGGCTGTTTATAGCGTTCAAAACCAGAGGTACTGCAGACCGCCGTATCTGAAGAAAACTAACCCCATGTATCAGTTTTCAAGTATTGCAGAGGTTCTGAGATCGAAAACATCTGTCACAGCCAACATGATTATATTTGGTAAGAATTCAGCAGACAAGCCGTTCTCCTTATATTTTTAAGGGGGGGTGGGGGGAGGGGGGGGGAGAATCACACAGCATGGATTTACTGCGTGTGAGATTGAGTTTCCGACCAGTTGCTTTGGTAATTATTGATATATATTTAAAATACACCACAACACACAGTGGGAAGGTAGCCATTTCTTCAGCAGAACCAGGCAATATACCACAGATCGGAGACAACCTTTTTGTAGGTTAACACTGAAAGTAAATTATTTTGTTTATTTAGATTTTTTTTTCCTGGCAGTTCATATAAATAGTATTCCCTTTTTATAGAGTGAAATATGTCGGGTTAACAGTTAATTGCCGTATGATCTGATGCTAAATGCAGTTAATGTCTAAAAGAAAAAAATATAGTTTAGAAAACAAAAGCTTCATTTTTTTTTTTTTTTTTCTTTACACCAGTGAACATTTCCTTTTGAAACCCATAAAATTGAATTCATTTTTAAATGTATTGTGATATAATTACGTTTACTACTGAGGAGCCGTTGAAGCATTTTGAAAACCTAGAAAATGTATGTGAAGATTGACAGGATTGGGGGTGCACTTTTTTTGATATGTTACATGAAACTGCTGCCTTCCGCCCAAGCTTCCATGCATTGACACGGCAGAAGCGTTGGAGCCAAGCCGGGTCGTCTTTTAAGGGGCCGAACCGGATGCAAATGTGGATCTGTGATCAGAACGCTCTGTGAACTGTTTCCAGTCTAGCACGGCACTGGTTCCAGTTTGCTTGTAGGCAATCCTCATAATTTCCCTGGGATGGGATATTGCTCCAGTAATTACAATAAGGCATTTTCATGAGGAAACTCCTGATTAAGAGGTCCTTGTGCTGTCCTAGTAAGGCACATAGAAATGTTGTAAAGGGCCTGAAACACGTTGACATATTTAGTACGAAGCTTATGTCGAAATAGAGATACAAACAGGAAGCTAGCTATGGAGTGTATTAGAATTTGAGACCAATTTTTTTTTTTTTTTTTAAATCCATTGAACTCTTACATGCTTCGAATAGTTTGAACCTTTGGAGTGCTGGTGGATAATTAATTTGAATTACATACAAGGACTGTATGATTATCAGGTTGTTTATATTGTATTTAGTTGCTTATTGTTGTGAGATGTTTGTTTGTAGTAATTGTCTGTTAAATGTCATGTGTAATAATGAGATTTGCATTGCCATGAATTATTTATTCCTATAATATAAAGTAAAAATGATGTAAGAAGAAAGATACACAGGAGGGCTTGGAGTTGTTGTGTTTCAAACATATGTACTGAAAATTGGATACTGGATAAGGGG
This sequence comes from Pleurodeles waltl, assembly GCF_031143425.1. Classification (NCBI taxonomy): domain Eukaryota; kingdom Metazoa; phylum Chordata; class Amphibia; order Caudata; family Salamandridae; genus Pleurodeles; species Pleurodeles waltl. The sequence continues at coordinate 154,592,252 of NC_090445.1, read as the reverse complement.
ATATAAAATAGGTGACAAATTTATTTTTACTTGCCACACATTCCCATTTGGGGTGTGAAATTTGTTTAACCCTTCCTGCAGAGGTTTTTTTGTTTTGTGTGCCTATCCATCACATCGCCAAACCATCAGACTGCAGCAAGCCAGGATGTTTATGAAAATTACTTTTCTTTAAATTGAACATAGCTGGCAGGGGACACATTATCTGACACTTGTAATCAGTTTAGACTTCGACTGCGCTACTACAAGTTACATTTCAATATTCTAAGTTAATGTGAATGAAAAAGGTAGGTCTGGGTCTAAGACTATAAATCTCATTCTTAATTCAAAACTTTATTTAGAACTGTAGAAGCCCAATTTTCTGTATTGCCACCGTTAAACTAGAAGCTTCCTTTGCAAATATCCAGAAATTGTCAAAGCAATTACATAAGTGTCTTTATAACTCTAATTCAAGTGAATTATTCAACTCTTGTTTCAGTAAGAAGAAAACATTTCTTACAAAATATAACCATTTTATGAAACGGATATCAGTTATTGGCACGGTTAACAGAATACAATTTCCAGAATATTGTGTCTGTATTCACCTCAGTTAAAGTAGACAAGATTCATACAAGCATTAGCAAAGGCATGCCATGGTTAGTCAACTTTGTGTGCTGCTTTCAGCTTACCCAGAAAGAAGATCCCATAAGTAAGCAACCTCTTGGGCGGTAGCTATGTAAAAACTCGAAATAGTGTCCCTTTGTTTAACAGGCTGCATTAGCAGAGTTGATCTGTACCCTCATGGAGGAGTGTTAAAAAAATAAATCCAAAGATGAAGTTTGCATTGTGAGTTATGAACCCTAAAAGGCATACGTACCAAATAATGAATGGGCATTTCAGTAAATCATCATTTTTTTTTTATTTAAAAAAGTGCAACACATCTTTACCTTATGAACAAAAAAAGCTGTAAATCCAACAAAATTTCAGTGTGAGCAGAGAATAACAAATTAATGAGAGTGAATAGCACTGTCCCATTATTGTATGCTTAGGCAACTTTCAACCATGCTGCACATTGGTCACATTACTGTATAACAGGGATAAAACACATTGACAAAGTAAATAGCTCTCGTACAGATGTGATCTTTTGGCTTAGCCAGTGCTTGTTTCCGTTCTTCTGTATTGATGTTTCCAAGGGAGACCAATTTTTTTAGGGTGACCACTTCCTTTCATGTCCTTATTAACATTGTTTCCCGTCCTGAACTTTTGTGTAATCACCTAATGTATTCTGAGTGTTGCTTTTCTTCCATTGGGCGAATTAGAATAACACACTTGAAAAAATTATATGTTGGTGGAATGTTCAGGACTGGAGACAGTGTCTGTAGGGACCTGAAGTGTGGTCACCCTACCCTTTTTGTAGCTTAGCTTCTTAAGTGGTTCTTGGAAAAATAGCACAGCTTGTACATCTTACGTTCAACCCTTGGCTTCAAACATGGTCCATCATGTCTCGAATCAGCAGCGCAGGAATAATTTTAACTCCGTTTTTCTACTAGGACTCTGGATGTGTCCTTCTACCTCCATTAGAGTGCTTTAGGGCTATTTTATATTTGGAATCAGTCAATGAGTGGCCTAGACTGGCAAGAGAGCACTGTTGAAAGCATCTGAAAATAAAGCTGCTGTTTTCTGTAACAGTCATTGGTCATATGCTCTTCTCTGCATTTTAAGTACAATAAGTTGAAAGTTTGAATGTTGTACAAAGCATTGGTTTTTCCCCAGTGCTTGTTTAACAATGTGATTTACTTGATCGGTTTGCACATTCCCATTCCTTTGCAAACTTTCTTCCCTAAATTGTTCTTTTTTCCTTAGAGAAATCGAATTTCTTTTCTTTTTCTCCTCTTCAGATATTTCTCTGTGCAATGTAAATGTCCACATCACATGAAATGAGGATGTATTGGAGAGATCATGTATAGACTAACAATTGTATCTTCTTCTTTTTAGCTGCCTTCCTCACACAGACAGTCTGCTTGGATGATACCACAGTAAAGTTTGAAATCTGGGACACAGCAGGACAGGAACGGTACCACAGCTTGGCGCCCATGTACTACAGAGGGGCTCAGGCAGCCATTGTTGTCTATGATATCACTAACACAGTAAGTACTTCATGGCAGCCTTGGCATTTGCAGGTAGTTATAAAGGAGATACATATTGTGTTCAGGGGTTTGTTCTTACAGGATCATCACTCATTGGGTTAGGACCTATGCTGTAAAGAGATCTGGCACAAGAATAAACATGATCCATTAATATATATTGTAGCTACAGATCTTTTTACAGTCTGTACCCCAATGTCAGGAAGAACTTTCATAGCTTGGGCAGTCTCGAGTCATTTGGTTATTCAGTGAAGTATCAGTGTAAGTGGTTCATTAGCTAAGCAAATCTCCGATTACTCACACCCACAAAAAAACCTATGCAGGGTCATCACAATATCTTGTTTTTACCCTCAGAGGAGTCTCCTACTAACCAGCTTCCAGAAAATTACTTTTTTCAGATTTTGCATGCATATTGGCAGCATAACACCTAAAAATGGATCTCAACAGCAAGGAAAATATAAAAAAAAAATGCAAATGAAGTGGCTTGAGTGTGGAAGGAAAGAGGCCTCGTACGATGAGGCCCATCTATGATTCATACTAAATGGCTTCCTTTGTCTCTCCTAACATAAGACCCATGCTGTGGAATCACATAGTTATAAACACTTTGCCTTACATAAAGTCTTAACGTTCCTTTTCTCCACATCTAATGCTCCTAACTTTAAACTTCTAGAGTGTGGCAGCAGCATGAATGTAGGCCTGGGTAAAATCATTTGTGTCCCACTAGCAGCAGCATGCATGTAGGCCCGATCAAATTAATGTGACCCACTAGATATAGACTGTTACTACTGCTGTGAGACCCTAGACTTGGGAAATTGTCAGTGCCCATCACTGCATTATATTCACAAATTAAATTCCCTGTCACCCAGGTAATCCCCCTGTACTCTTTTCTAAACTATATTATTAATGTATTCATTTGAAGCCCAAACTGAGTGTGCTATGAACACCATACTTGAGGCTTTCTATGCGGTAAAGAGCACTACTAACATTCTCCTGAAAAGAAAACCTTTATTCCGAAGATTATTTTTTATAAGGGACTTATGTAAAATATACCTTTTGCATTACTCTCTACATAAGGCCCATTTTTATCATTACTCCTATTTTGTTCTCCTTGAACCTACTTGACACCTTAGCTGCAGCATTTGGACCCTCTTGACGGTTCTCTGGGCTTTTGATCACCAGCCCACTTCACAGAAATGGTGATGTGGTTGTGACATCTTCTAAATGAGCCTTTTTCAGGCCATGTGGACCTGCTGAAGGTTCATGTCGACCCCTTATGCAGGGTGTAAATGTAACTATAGAAATAGTTTTGGCTGCTTTACTCAGGACTGCTCCATATGCCAGTTTTTTTCCATGTTCATTTATTTCTTGAAGAAGCCACCTTTTTGCATAACTTCAGTTCAATGTGTCCGTTCTCACTTCTAAATACAAAGCGTAAAAAAGGACGTGACTGAAATGTAGAGTGAAAGAGTGATATCAGAAGAACTGATCTAGTCTCTATTTTGTTCCTCAATCTGACAAGACTAACATTTCCTTTGCTGTCTAAAAGGGTGAAGATGACTTGTTTATTGATGAGGCATCATTAGCTGCTTTGTACTAGTATTCAAGAGCCTATTCAATGACTGGGATATCTAGAGGCATTCCACTGTTGGCTGAGACTGTCACAGAGAAGACCGCTTACTCCAAAGTCATTGTCAGCGACTCCTCCATTGATGACCACGTCATCAACAATAAAGCAAAGCTTAATCCGCCACATAACGTGCCCTCGTCCATGACTCCCCCTCCATCTCTCTCCCCTCCCCCCAAGAAACGCACATCTTATTAACATGCAGCAATGTCCACAAAAGAAATATTGACTCTTTGAATACTTGTGCAATTATCTATGCTTTACCTGTGCCTATTTGTGACTAAACTGAGATGTGCATGCCAAGAACTTGCATATGTTACCTTGGTCTGCCCTGTTCAACTCACTTGAAGATTATCCCTTGCTCCTCACCAGCACCACTACTTCCACCCATGCGGCAGCTTGTAATGCCTGCCAGTTCCATCCTTACTAGCATGGATGGATGGATGCATGAGTTCTTTAAAAGATTTTTAACTGCATCCACTCCACAGGTCCCAGTACGAGAGAAGCCAGAAGCTGATTATGACTTTAGTATGAGGAGAGTGATGTTGAGGGCCTAAAAGATCTGGGGGGGTCACATCATGAAGAACCAGTCCAGATGGATGATCTCTAACCTCTTATGGCAGCTATGAATTGGTCTCCCAAAGCAAGCACCTCCACTAGATTTCCTGTTAACAAGATTGCCAAATTGAAATCTTTTATTTAAAAAATGTGTACATCAGGAAAATGAGAATTTCCAATGTCTAATAAAGAAAACATTGCTTTTTACGAATTTAAATAGCAACCATGGAAATCTATTAATTGAATTTGTATGCTTGACCATCTGTCATAAGGCCATCATCGCCTGATTTAATTCATAATGGTGTCTAGGATAGTGGAAAATATATAGATTTGTGATACCTGTATGCTACGTTACTGGACTCTCTGATTACTACTACACCAAAAAGCTGAAGAACACTGCTCAGTCCTGACTTATTTGCGGTGGGCGGTGCCTTTTAACTCATTAAATATGTATGTGCTGTTACTGCCTCAAGTGTGGAAGTCTCATTTCGGCCCTCTTTATTGTATATTGTATACACGTATAGAGCGCAGACACACCAAAGGCACCATGGCTCTATACATGAAAAAACGAGTGCCTAAAAGACGACGAGAAGTGAGGGCGGGAGAGTCTGGATTACCAGAAAAGGAAAGTTCAGTCTTTATGAAAAAAAGCATACTCCGAATTAAAACCAGGCTAAAGTATAGTGTTCGATACACAGAAGTCTGGAGCCTCCCCATCCAAAGCATGCTTCCTTGAACTATAGGATCTTCATTGGACACAAGATCCAAATTTCAACAAGCAGGACGTTGTTTAGGGGACAGTGAGATCCAAAATAAACTTGGGGCTTGTGTGGCATGGCTGTGAGACAGACACATTTAAAATGGGTCCTCTGCCTTAGCTACAGGCAGCGTAGTGACCGCTAAACGCCTGACCCTTTTGTTTCTTATGCAGAGGCACCCAACATTCCAATCAAAACACGATTGGATAAATGGGCCTGCTTCTCGTGAGGAATAAAAGGCAAGATTTCCATTGAAGTTCACAGAAACAGAAAACAGGTTATCTTTTTTTTATCAACATATTTAAATATTTGGTTAAAGAACAATGGAAAAAATTAAACAATAAAAATTACTAACCCTAATCACTAACCTATTTTCTTAGGTGCCATAGTTGCCAAATCTGACATGACCAAAATCATTCCTAAATTAGGCATAATGTACTCTAGTTGCCACAGAAGCCGCTATGTTCCTTCGATATCTTGTAGTATTGGTAGTGACATATTGTGTAGAACACTCAACCAGTGCATTGTCACACAAGTCGATATGTCCCTGCACATAACTTGTAGGAAAGGAAAATGATTTACTTGGCCTTGAAGCCTTTCTTTCAGGACTAAGCTCTATGGTGGGTATAATCAATTCCCTTCCTGCAGTGCACACATAATTGCTCAGTTTGCTCATCAGAACCTAAATAATGCAAAAACCATACTTTCTTTGTATCAGATATACATTAAATTCTTCAATCATTGTTTCCATTTTGCAGGTGGATCATCAGGTAGTTAGAGGAGACATAAGTGTGCCCATTGTCTAGCATAACTAAATGCATACTATCATTGTAAATCAAAGCTTGACTGGAAATCTTTTGTTATCAAGATAGATGGTAGACCCGAATGATGTATACCTTTGGTCATCTTCATTAACATTTTTACTCTTTTAAACCGTGCAGATATGTTGATGAGGACCCTACATGTTTTTTTTATTTTATTAAAGACATGCATGTTGCGGAAGGTCACCAGTCAGAATTCTGATGGGATACCTTTACTAAACTTAACCTCTTGCACCCAGAATAATTGAAAGTACCCCTTCTCATCTATGATTTAAGTTTCCATGCCAGTAGAACATTCACAAAACATGCATGCTCAAACTGGTAAACCTAATTGGCAAAATGGTCATCGCAAGTTTTGAAACGCTTCATTGTTGCTTTCTACATGACAGATGGCAGCCTCTTCCATTTCACATTGAAACATACATTAAAAACACTATTCACAGCTATTCTGCTTCATGCCAGATCTTTTTTTACCTCTTTTGGGTTCCACCAAAGATGCACACTAGTGAAACATACTAGATGAGTTTCAGACACCAGAGGATGAGAACCAGGGCAGTGTCATCCTTGCAAGCTTTGGGGTTAACTTGCAATGAGGAGTCTATCTGGCTCGGGATATACATTGTGGTGTGTCTCCATGAAATCTGTTATGCCAAGTAGAGGTCACACTGAAGTGTGTGTGCGCGCATCAAGATAGTCATTTAATTGACACAGATCCATAAAAATACTTTTTCCCTGAGCTAACAAAAATCTGATGCTAACTGCAAGGTTATACATTACATCACCTCCAGCAAACGTGACCATAACCTCACAGTAACACTTGTAAGGATCCAGTACATCATACCTTTGCTTATTTGATATATTTTTAAAGGGGCTAGCAATGCCTTTGTAAAACAAGTGATTTAAGGCCTAAAGTGGTTATCTGTTTGCTACTGTCACATGCTATTATTTTGATAGCTTCCCTAATACTCTGCAGGAGGTCTGTTAGAAGAGGGAGATTATAATGCTAATTAGCTTTCTGATGTCAGTTTCTGACTTTATTTTCCGTGGCCTGTTTGAAGTGCTTTACTTTTAACTGCCCTTTTGTCAATATATGTTCAGTGGCATGTGTGGCTGTAGATACACATGCTCTGCATACTTCTGCCATCTAGTGTTGGGTCCGGTTGTGTACATGTTGTTTTTCTTCAAAGAATTTGTTGGAGTCACAAGTTAGTGATCCCTCCTTTCATTGATAATGTGCATGGGCATCAACCCATTTTTAGATTCTTTTCTTTCTGGGTCCGGACGTGTTCTTCGTGCTCCGGTTCGAGCCAACTTCGTGTCCCTTCGGAATTACTTTGACTTCTTTATTTGTCTGTATTGTTTACAATCGCTTTTCATTAACATACTGCAAACGCGGGACGTAAAACACACTTCGTCTGGTCGCCGTACTCTGCCACCCCTCACCCCCATGATCAGGCCTCTTTTTTTCCCACATTTCGGTATGTAACTGAAATGTGCTGCTATTAGAATTTCCGTTTTTGCCCTAGGTGTCACACCAGATACCCTCACACAGACCTCCACTCTGTGTCTAACCTTTGTTTATCACCAGATCACAACTAAGAGTACTGTGAAGGCTGTCAATTGTTTTGGTTGAAGAAGACGCTACAAGATAGTTGAGCATGACGAAAAGAAATGCAACGAAAATACCTAGAGTAGAAACCGGATATCTTCGGGCTCCAAGACATCGAGCCACAGGAAGAGTTCCATGAGACTACTACGTTGGCAGAAGAGGTCTTATCCATTTCAGAATCCAGATCCAAATCTTGGGCTGAAGAGGGCGTGCAGACATAACCGGTACCAGCGACGCAGCGCGCAGTGAGTGAGGCACTCTGCTTCAACAGAGACTAAGGCTCTGTTGAGGGGCCACCACTGCCAGCAGGCCATGATCAGCACCGAATGATTGCCAAGGATGCCTCGCATTCCTGCTTGGTACCGAAGGCCAAGCCTAAAGACTCCTCTCATAGAATGACCGCCAAGGTTTCAGCATCCACCCAACCTAGGCTGTCTTCGGTCCCAACATCATCACCATTGAGCTTTTCGGCACCAAAACAAAAACATTCTTCGGCACTGAAAGTTTCGCCAATCAGATCAAAACCATCTATTTTGGCACCAGAGCTTATTTTACAGACTATGGCAGAGAAGCTCAATCCGAAACAAAAGACTTTACATATTGAACCAAATACTGGTTGAATCATTGCAAATTCTTCCCATGTTAAGCCACATACTTCATTTGAGGAGGCTATTGATATCCAACCACCTCCACAGAAGAAAAGGGAAAAGGATATTGCCTCCAGTCTAATACCGCCACCTCCTTCACTACATCATTCACACTCTGAGGCAGAATATTTAAAACAAGAAACTTCATTAGGGTTGCCACGTTCCTATGTAGAAGACCAGGGGAGGGATGATCACATACAACAGCCACCATTTGTTCCCTGGAACACACAAAATTGACCCACCGGGGAACACAGATCCTGATTTATAATCTGCAAAACCATCTCCACCACACAGCACTACATCTTTTAATGAGCTAGTAGCTAGGGCGGCTGCATACCATCAGGTCCCATTGCATAAGTACCCTATAGAAAATGATTTTCTATTCAAAACCCTTCCTTCTACCACTAGGGCAGCTCAGTATCTGCCAGTGTTAAAGGGAATGACACTGCATGGAGTTGACATTTTTAAAGACCCTGTTAGTGTAAAAATAAAGTACACCCGGGGTTGACAAAAAATATAAACCAGCCCCAACAGATCCTGCTTATATTAAGGGACAGATTTCACTAGATTCCTTAGCAGTCTCCAATGCTCGTAAAAGTGCTAATTCTCAAACTTCTGGGGATGCACCTCCTCCAGACAATGAGTCCAAGTTCATTGACGCTTCAGGCAAAAGGTTGGGGACTCAGGCAGCCAACCACTGGAGGATTGCCAACACACAAGCCCGATTGTCAAGATATGACAGAGCTCACTGGGATGGGATAAAAGATCTTATTCTGCATCTCCAGAAGAATTTAAAAAGAAGGGACAACAACTTTTGCAAGAGGGCAAGTTGATTCCTAACAATTGTATTAAATCTGCTCGCAATGTGGCATATACAGCTGCCAGGGGAATAAAAACAAGTGTAATATTACACAGTCATGTATGGCTGCATATATCAGGTTTTAAACCTGAAGTCCAGTAAGTGCTGTTAAACTCTCCCTTGCATCAGGAACATCTTTTTGGTCCACAAGTAGACCAAGCTCAGTAGAAAATGAAAAATTATGATGATGTTGGAAAGTCTATGGGAGCTTTACAAACTCCTGGAAACAGAGGCTCCTTTCGTAAAACAACTTTCAAACAAAATAATAGCAAGTAGCGTACCTCTTTCAGACAGCAACGTTCACTATCACCTTCAAGAGGTTTTTATAGAGGGTCATATAAGGGAAACCATTCCAGAGGAAGAGGTACCTTCACTTCCACCTCAAAACAGTGACTCTCTCCTCATGTCGGGGGACATCTACAGCAGTTTTTCCCCAGGTGGCAAAATATAACAGACCAGTGGGTTTTGGACATTATCCAACATGATTATTGCCTGGAGTTCATAAACACACCTCCAAATATACCACCAAAAAAGCACGAACTCTCTAAAACATCTCCAGTTGTTAAATCAAGAAGTACAGGCTTTCCTTCACAAAGGAGTATTAGTTCATTCCTAATCACCAAAAGGGGAAAGGAGTTTACTCACTCTGTTTTCTCATTCCCAAAACATTTGGGTCCCTTTCGTCCATTTCTAGATCTCGGATCACTGAATCCATGCATCCTATCAGAGCATCTTCATATGGTCACTCTGCAAGATGTAATACCACTATTATAATAGGCAGACTTCATGTCCGACCTAACTGTCAAGGATGTTTATTGCCACATCTCAGTACATCCAGCACACAGAAAACTTCTCAGATTTGTTGTACAAGGCAGACACTATCAGTTCAAAGTTCTCCCATTTGCAGTAGTTGCAGCGCATCTACACAGACAAAGCATTTGTGTCTTCCCATATCTGGACGATTGGCTTATCAAATCCAGTTCCTTTCAGCAATGTGTGCAGCACACAGACAACCATTCATCTCCTACACCAGTTAGATGTTACCATCAACATACAAAAATCACACCTACAACAGTCTCAGATGCAGCCCTACTTAGGAGCTGTTCACAACACACAATTAGGATTGGCTTATCCCAATACAAACAGGATTCAGAAAATAACCTCCTGACTGTATGACCATTCTTAAGGAAGCATGCAGACCCAGAACTAGAGCATGTTTTGCCGCTAAATGGAAAAGGTTTGCTATTTATTGTCAAAACAAAAGGATCGATTTGTTTAATATAACTATTCAAGAGATTCTTTGCTATTTGCTCTACTTGCAAACCTGTGGCTGAGCACACACTTCAATACGACTGCTTTTGGCAGCAATAGCAGCTTATATACAAAATAGGCAACATTATTAAAAAATACCAGTTGTTAAAGCATTTATGGAAGGTCTTAGGAGTGATACCTCCCACGGTGCCTCCAGCACCAACCTTGAATCTTAATATTGTGCTTTACAGACTTATGGGACCTCCATTTGACCCTTTACATAAATGTCTAATCCAGTTTCTTTCTTGGGAAGTAGGCTTTTTGGTGACAATCTCTTCACTAAGACATGTGAGTAAACTTCAGGCATTAACCTTAGAAAACCCCTTTTTCCAGGTACATAAGGATAGGGTAGTACTTCCTACCAATCCAAAGTGTCTTCCAAAAGTGGTTTCCGCTTTTCACTTGAATCAATCTGTTTAGATACCAGTATTCTTTCCTCAACCTGATTCAGTTGCTGAAAGAGCTCTACAGACCTTAGATATTAAGAGCAGTACTGCAGTACATTGATAGAACTAAAGACGTCCGAAACGCGAAACAACTTTTTGTGGCTTTTTCACCTACACATATTGGGAACGGTATATCTAAAGCAAGCATATCAAGCTGGATAATTAAATGTATCCAAACATGCTATACTAAAGCTAAAAGATCTCTACCCATACCTCCTAGAGCACACTCAACTTGTAAAATAGGTGCATGTATGACTTTTTTTGGGAAACATCCCCATCATTGACATCTGTAAAGCAGCCACATGGTCAAATCCACACACAATTACCCCATTTATTTATTTATTTTGAGACAGCTGCAATACCCATGGGTTAGCCACCGCTTGTGGGACTACACTGCTTTTACAGTCTATGCAGAACATGTGTATCTACAGCCACACATGCCATCACACGGATTATGTTACTTACCCTGTAAGCATCTGTTAGTGGCATGTAGTGCTGTAGATTAACACACGCCCACCTCCTCAGACACCCTTAGCTGTTGCAGTATTGATTACACTTCACGGACATGGACCTCTCATACTAATGCTATATTCAAACTCCATCCTCACCCGACTGCGGGAAAACAATCTAACAATGGAGTTGGTGCCCATGCTCAGTATCACCAAAAAGGGGGGAGTGGGAGACGGGGTCACTTTACCTTGTGGCTTTGACGACTTCTTTGAAGAAAATAACATGTACACATCCTGACCCAACAGCACATGGCAGATGTACGCAGAGTGAATCTACAGCACTTCATTCCCTGAACAGATGCTTACAGGGTAAGTAAGATAATCCTTTTTTTGTATTATGTAAGCGTCTAATGTTTAAAATTACTTAAATAAGCAGAGAATAGATCTTACCATATCCTGCCTGTTCCTGGTCATCATACATTTTTAGGTGTCACTGAGAGTCTTGTTGCTTGCTTCTAGCTTGTGTGTTGCATTTAAAGTCATTCAGTGCCACATGTGCCTACATGGTGAACGTTTTTCTCTATATTTAAAGAACAAAAATCAACTTTTCATCTGTTTGTTTCTCTGCCTTTTTTCAGATGTCGTTTTTTTTTTTTTTTTTTTTTTTTTTGCTTCCTAGTTGTCTTTCCTATAAGGCACTATTAGCACGGCTTCATGCTAACCAATTTGGATTAGTGTTACCCTTTTTTAGGGCATTTCATCTTTTTATATCTATCTTGAGATGGACCAGGAGCGATACTGTCAGTGGTGCAAAGGGGTCTATGTTGTCTCCCTTAAATCCTGCTTTTGTCTGTGATTGCCCTAACTGTGTCCTTATTACTTTGCACCTGTCCGTAATGCATTAGTAAAGTGCTTGTTTGGGATTTGTCTTGTATCATTCTTGTTAATTAGCTTGTTTCCCTTGTGTTTTCTTACAGAAGGCATATAATCGTGTTATTTTTGTGTCAGCCTTCCTTACAAAGCACACTTCACATTGTTGGTGTTTTCTGCAGCACCTCTATAAACCAAAACATTATCATTGAAGCTAGGATTGTAACCTCAATACACTCAGTGAAAAGCTGCTCTAAGATGTCCATAACCAATAACAAAGCTTGGTTTACCTAGACTAACCTAAGACGTTCCACAGAATTTGGCAGTAAAAGTTACCAAAGAAAGGCCTAAAACGCATATATTTTGACATCTTAATGTACGTGGGTGGATAACACAACAAGGTGTGTTGCTCACCAGATATTCCTTCTCATAAGGGTGGATGAAAGAGGTCTTCTGAAGAAAAGTTGCTTTTACAAATGTTTTAATGCTCTTTCCAAAAAAGACCTACAAGAAACCTGCTCACATATGGTGTTATAGGGTTGTGGGCTCATCACATTAAACATGCAAACTACTCCGCTACTCAAAATGACAGACAAGCCTTGAAAAAAAGTTACACTTTTTTAAAAGGAGCAAAATGTCTGCATACAAGCTATGAAAAAAAACTGAATTGAGTTAAAAATACATGTAATAAACTGTCCTACCACTTTTGAGGTCTGTTTCTCTATCACTTTGAAGTTTTCTCAATTTCTTCTCAAGGTGAACACATTCTATACATACTTAACTAGCATTTGTATGTGTATTAACCTTAATTTGTCTCCTGGAAAAAGTCAAGTGATTTATCTTCACAAAGGTATAAGAGCTGCACTAATGCTTATTTACGAAGAGCAACTCTTAAATGTAGGAAGGAGAAAAATGGGGATAGGGTGGGTAGTAATATACCAGTGCACAGCATTATTAAGAGGGTAACTAGAACCCTTGAAAGTCATTTAGGTCTACTTAGGAGAAGTTAGGGCTTCAGAAACGCATGGCGTTTTACAGGTGCTGTCTGTAATGTTTTACCCCCTCATCGGATTCATTGATTTTTATTTTTATTTTTTTTAAACATATAATTTGTTCTACTTTTTTCTGACCCTTAATATTCTTTCTTAACACACAACGGCCGTGTGTGTGTGTGTGTGTGTGTGTGTGTGTGTGTGTGTGTGTGTGTATATAGTATGGTTACTAAATTCCCAATTGTACATGCTTTGATGGTATTTTATCCCTGTTTTTTTTTTTTTTTTTTTTTTTTTTTCTTCTCTTTTTCTTAAGGATACATTCACACGAGCCAAGAACTGGGTGAAGGAACTCCAGAGACAAGCAAGTCCTAACATTGTTATTGCTTTATCTGGCAATAAGGCTGACCTCGCCAATAAAAGGGCTGTTGATTTTCAGGTGAGTCTGAGATGGACCTTTTTTTTTTTTTATCTGCAAAAGCCTAATAGAGCAAGAGGTTCCTGGCAGCCTCTCACTACAGCAAAGAACTCTCCACCAAAGCAGCATCACCTTCACTCTGATAGCACTAGTGAACACCTGGTAGGCGGGAGTATCGCCAACCATTCCCCTCACTAACAGAGAATATCGATAATCCCAGATAGACGCCAATTTTCTTCTGATCTGTAACTCTAACATTCTTCTTAAGGACACTGCTTTTTGATCTACTACTCAGTGCAGAAAAAAGTACACATCTTGAGGTACCATCAATGTTAGGTTGCAGTGTAGAAAACAATGGTTCAAGAGAAACTTAGGATTCTTGCACCTTGACTGAACTTTATTATCTATGTCCGGGTGATTAGAGCTGTTGCATAGATATGCAGAAAACTTAACGTCCGAATTCCTACATATGAGAAACACCGAATATTTCTAAGATTTAATTTACATGTCAAAGAACAATACCAGTAAAAGTACTCTTTAGGATGAAAACCTGCCTCCTAAGCTTTCTCCCAATGTATACAGTGGTAGCTGCTTTGATTCAGTGAAGAGGTATCTTGGTCTACTTCTGCCTAGTCAAATAGTTGCTTAAGGCAGTATGTTTTGCAACATGGTACTGGACCTTTATTAACTCCTGGATCTGCTGAATACAATAAATTGAGGCTTTCCTGGGGACAAGTTTTACAAAAGTGTTTCCTTCCAAGGACAGACTGTCTATTCTGAACAAGTGTAAATTGTAGCTCTGTTATCCTATACTATTGTATGGTATGGGATGTCTTCATAGTCCAACATGCTAGACTGAATATGTATACTCCTCAGGAACTAGTGGAATATCAGTTGTCCCTGACACCAGGAAATTAGGACAGACATATCCAGTTCTTTGATAACTTTCTTCAGTCCTTAGCTTGGTGAGGCAAGAAGTAAAACATGGTGCAGAGAGTCAGTTTTTAGAAATCTCTTCCACAGCTCTTAATGGATACCTCCGTGGAGGACTTATATAAATGTAACCCTTGCCTCGGATTGGGAGGGTGAGGGACAGGTATTTGTCCAGGTCTGAGCAAATGTCAATTCAACATGTGAAATGGAAGATGCCCTATTAGGCCCTAAAATCATTGCTTTCTGCAATTGCCTTTCTATTAACTGTACAGCACACAAACACCACCACTGTCCTGCATCCACTCAACAAGCAAGGAGAGAGGATCCATATCCAGAGGTCTGTAAAAGAAAGCTTTAACAATTTGGCATTTGTTTCTGATGAGTAACATAAACCACAGATAGGTCTATCACCTCGGTCTCACATTTGTAAGGCAGACTAATACACAAGCTGCATCTGGGAGAGCAGAAATGTGTCAAACACCACAGTTTTTCTCAATATTTTCCAAGGCAGTTTGTTTACCAGCAATGCAAATGCATAATACTGAGACCTTGCAGACCCTTCTTTCACAAGGATGCCCTTTGCCTTCTCAATACATATTCAGACATTCAGTCATTCTGCTTGTCAGTCTTCCTGCTACCAAAGTAACGGGTAATGCAAAGCAACAATAATTCTCATTTCTCCTGAATTATAAGATGGAGCGGTCTGCACTTGACCCACGCACTTGTCTGAACACACAGTTCACTTTGAGCCAGGTCCGATCTTCTCTTAAGATGGGTAGGCAATAGAAGATCTCAAACACCATTGTGCTATTTGACCTGTAGAATAGCTTACTGAATCTTCCAGATGAATCCATAGACATGGTGAAAGACTCTAAATGTCCTTCCATGGAATTGTCACGTCTGTTAGAAGCAGAGGCGAAGTAGTTGTTCTACCCTGTTTGTTTGTGTCAACCTGACGTGAATTTTACAAGGATCTTAATGCCAGGACTTAGCACCTGCCCCTGATAGATTACGTGTTCATTGGTATGGATGATAGTCTCTCTGCTTGTTTTATCAGCAAATTATCTCTTTAAACTAAGTTTCTAATTTGACTAGTTGTCTTAGTTTGTAAATCTACACCATTTGCCCATAGCCTGTGACTCTCTTTTTTGTGTTTTGTAAATCTGTTTTTATTGTTTTACAGCAGCAACAACAACTTCAGAGTCAGCGAGGAGGGATAGAGGGAGGAGGGGCGAGTGATGATCTTATTTTGGTGGACTTCACAAGCATTTTGCATGATTCCATTTAAAATTAAATTTTCACAGAGAACAGTATAATAATTGTGGCTCAGCATGCACGTACAGACCAGGCGATTCCCCAATTTAAGAGCATGGGACAGGAAGGGTATCTAGTGTGTTTGTTTGGGGGGGGGGGGTGGAGTAGTCTCCTATGCGAGACACAGTAGGTATAACGACGCCATGTACTCTGTATAACGCTGACAGAGTTCAGTCTGTGCATTGGTGGAATTATCAATGTTATTCGTGGGTCTGTGTAACTACGGGGCAGTACAACTTCTGTATCAGACAATCCTTTCATGATGGGTGAATGTAATTTTGGGTGTCAACATTCGCTACAAATATGTCCCAGCACCCACTCTGCGCAACAGCCCTCTGCCCCACAGGGAATGCAAGATGCTTGCCTCCTCCCCACCCCCTGTAGCACCATTTGGTGAAGCAGAATCTGGGATTGCGGGAGACCTCTTTAACCTGTTGGAGATCTCTAGTCAATGTTTTCGGGGTTAATGGGTGTGAGAGAGACTACTCTCCATCTATTGAGCACTTCGTTCTTGCTCCCATTGACATCCATAGTTAGGGCTTTGTATAATAGTGAAATGGCTCATTTCTGGCCAATACCTGATAGAGTATGGAGGATGGCCAAATGTTGTGGTTCCTCATCAGTTCTCCAGGTATTCTGCACCAATTGATGGAGGGCATGATATGTTGAGAAATGTCCTGGGCCCAAGGAAGAGATGTCCATAAAGTCGGCTTAGGCCCTAAATGAGCCTTCATTGAAAAAGTCCCAGTCTCTTTTTCGGGCCAAGGGATCAAGTTATGGCTCGTGGGCAAAGCGGGTCTGCCTGGTACCAGAATTGTGGGGATGGAAGACGTACCCTGTATAAAACAGGGCCAACACACTTGCATCATTGCCATCAAATTAGTTCCCTTTACGGAGAGCGCGTGCGGTCGAACAACCTGGTATATACACTGGTCCTGCCCATTCTTGCACGTTCTTACTCCTTTTCTGCACTGGGGGACTCACTAAGCTACCGTATGAGGCCACTGTAACTGCGCAGCAGCATAATAAAGCTCAAAGTTTGCATGCTTAGACCACCCTCCAGGAGCAGTTGTGTGATAGCTAGGGGTACGTGACGTTGGTCTTTCCCCACAACAGTTCCAACAGCAAACCATGCAGTTCCTGAAAGAAGCCCCTGGGAATCACTATTGGCAATGCGGAAAAGTACAGCAGCCTAAGGAGTATCAACATCTTAACTATCACCACTCGTTAAAGTGGAGAAAGTGGCAGGAAACCACAGAAGGGGAGCAATCCATGAATAGAGTGAAGCGTGCAGCCCAGATTGCCATCTTGAAGGGCGTCCATGGAGTGATAAATTTGTATGCCTAAATACTTAAAAGGATTTGTGGCACCACTGCAGGCACTGGTTCAGAAGATCGTCCTTGAGGGGTGCAGGGATCTGGGCGAGGGGGGAGAATCCATGACTGCCTTATTCAACAGAGGCCCAAAACGTCTCCAAAGGCACCCATGAGAGCCATCAGGGAGGTCTCACTATTATTTAAGAATATTAGTGCATCATCTGGGTAAAGTGACACAAAATGAGGAGTATCCAATTCCTGTATCCCCCAGCTTTGAGCATGTAAACGCAGATGGCAGGCAAGAGGCTCCATAGCAAATGCAAGAGTGGGCAGCCCTGTCTGGTACCTCTGGACATCGAAAAACTGTCATATCAGTTGTCTTGTTTCTACTCTGGCCAGCGGATTGCAATACAAGGTGCAAACCCACTTCAAGAATCCCGGGCTGAAGTCCATATGACGAATGGTTGCTAGTAGAAACTCCCAGCTAAGAGTGTTGAAGGCTTTTTCGATTTCTAAGAACACCGCAACTCAGTCATGTGTGTCCTATGGGGAATCGTGTATAATTTGCAGTAGACGTCTGATGTTAAATGAGTGTACATCCAGTAGGTCAATCTCCGGCTGAGGTAAGACTACTTTTAGCGCCTCACGCTGTGAGCCTGGAAGCTGACCACCCATCTGCGACTCATTGAACACTTCTAGCAAGGGCTGGGTGAGGAGCATAGAGTATGTGGCGTAATATTAATCGGTAGTTCATCCGTACCTGGCGTCTCATTTCAGGCTATCTGAGCTACGGCTGCCTATAGCTCTTCGAGTCGGATGGGCTCGTCAAGGTCAGCTGCGTGTAGTGGGGAGAGTTGGGTTGTAGGGAGATCCCCCCAGCAATGCTTCCATCTGCTAGAGGGTGGGAGCCAGAGGTACAGTGTACAGCATGCGGTAGTAGTCGTGGGAAGGAGTTTGTGTAGTGGCCAGTGAGCCATCATCTAATCTAATAGCTTCAATCTGCGAGCAAGCCACGCCTGTAACCTCCCAGAGCTGTCACCCGCCGCTTGTAATCTGGTCAGATGGTATTTATAATTATGTCTGCTTAAACACGTTCTGCTTCCCTTTGTCTTTGGGAGGTTGCAGAGGTGATCAGGCTTGGCCAGCCGGGCTGCAACTGCCCTTTCAAAGGAGCATAGCTCCTCCTTCTCAAATGACATCAGTGGGGGGGAGTAGGGGTTCTGCGAGTGCCTTTGTGTGCCATGTGGGAATATTTGGGCACAGCCTGCCACACTGCAGTTCCAGTAACAGTGGACAGTGGTCAGAGCGGATACGGGCCAAATACTCTGATCTCACATTCACCCATCCCAGGTAGGCAGAGCCGGGGATCATGCCAATTCTGGTAGGAAAGTCATGGGCCAAGGACTAGAAGAGGTACTCACTGTCTCAAGGATGTGTGATACACCATAAATTTCGGAGCCTCCTACCCGAATTCCGGGAGCCAAAACACTGGAATGTCTGTCTCCTGTGTGCACCATGCAACGAGGGGAGAGCACACAATTAAGCACCCCCGCCCCAAAAGGCAGGACGGCGTTGTACCATGAAAAAGTGCAGGTGTGAGCTGGTTGAGGAAATCCACCAATTATGATTGGGTGCATAGACTCCCTTATGGTTAAGGATGACCAATCCATGAGTCCTTCCAGCACAACATATCGACCCTCAGCGTCCGCGCTATAGAGCTCCATAACATAAGGGACCTCAGTGCTATCCACATTAATTCTCCTCTGGCCAATGGCGATGCGGATAGGCCATATATCTGCCCTCCTATTTGAATTTTCAAACTTGTGTTTCTGTGAGGTGCGCAGTTTTAAAATATCGAAATGTACGCATTGGCACATATGATATGTATGAATTCGACCTTGTTTAATTGGAGTCGCCATGCCGCGCACATTCCATGTCAGTACGGCGTAGTGGGGGATAACATTATGGGTGCGTGTGCTCATTGCGACAGAAAGCTTGGAAGCGCTCTTGCTTCAGGTGACTTGACCATACCGGACTCTACCCCGACGTGTGTGCGTGCAAGGCAAGTATCTCCCCAAGGGGAATATTTCTCAATTCCCTCAGTCCAAACAATCTAAAAGTAACAAACGCAGTAATACTAACCAAAACCCTGCAAGGCAGGTGACATTCAAGCCTTCTGTCAAATAGCCCAAACTCATAACCTATGCAACAAAAACACCTGGGGTGAACCATGTCCATGTGGAAGGCACTTGGCGGGTGCCTCACCTCCTAACTGCGGCCTTTAGCAAATGGCTCTTCATCCAGTACCTGTTGCAGAAAGCAATAGCTACCCACCCATTGTGGGTCTTGGTAGCTCGATATTTTTCCCGCCACACATCCTCGAAATCCTCTCATGCCTCAGTGGAGGGTAAATATAACATCTAGTAGATATAGCTCCAACATGCCTTAACAATGTGGGTGGCGAGACAGAAGCCAGGTATGTAGAACGTACCTAATAATTGGGAGCAGCGCACCAATGTTGTACTAGGATATTAACTACAAAAGGAAAACAGTTGTGAATGATGTAATGGCCAGGACTCAGAGCAGTGAGTGGGGTAACATACGGGCCCTCGGTTATGTCCACTGTGGATGCACGGGAGCTCTTTTAGTCAGAAACTTAGTCTGAGACATGCCTTTCTTAGTATTGAGAAGGAGTTTGTAGTGTACTGAGTGGCCTCTTGCAATACCTTGATCCGTTCCTCTGCTTGCTTCGTTTTGGTAGGTTTGGCCTTTGATTGTGTTGACAGTGGCGAGGTGTCAGTCATTCTGGGTGCCACAGTTGCATACCAAAGATATAGCTCAACCATGAACAATGTCCAGACATCTTCTGGTGTGGAGAAAATAGGAATCTTCTCACTGTGTACAACCCAGAGTTTCACCCGAAACATCAAAGCATATTTAATTTTCTGATCGCAGAAGCGCCCCTTAACCTTGGCATAGGAGCTCAATAGCTACTAGACCTCCACTATGAAGTCAGGGTATGCAGTGACAGAAGACTCTTCAAATCGCCATGGCCCCTGAGGACGGAAGAGCTTGAAGGATCAGGTCAATTCCCGTGGAGGCGGCCTGCCGGGTATTCTGTGCGCCCTTTCGATCAAGAAAAATATCAGCACTTGACTATCTAGTATGTTGTCCATTAGCCATTTCTCTGTAATAAGGTCTGCACACAGACCCATCACTCTCTCAGGGAAACAGATAAAGCAGATATTATTGCACCTGGAGTGCCCCTTTGTGACTTCCGCCTTGCGATGCAGGGTCGCTACTTCTCCATTCAGGAGTTTCATCTGGGTTCATAGGTCCTGGACAGCCGGTCTCATGGTGCCAATTGAGGATTCTGTTTCTTTCACCCTTTGAGTCAGTTTGCGGTGGTCGGCACGCAGGAGGTTAACACGCTGAGAGATCGTATCAGTCTTGGCTTCCTAGACTCTTTAGTATGTAGGATTGCCTGCAGGATCCTCTCAGAATGAGTAGTGTGCATGGAGAGTTGCCTCAAGTTGGTGCTGGGCAGCTGAAGTGCGGTCAGTGTGGCCTGAGGAGGGCAATGAGTCCGGGTATTCTTTCAGTGAGGGCTTGACTTTTTTAGGCTTCGCCATCATGCTATGGTATGTCCAGAATATTGTGGCAGGAAGCGTGGGCAAATGCAGGTACCACCATCGTGAGTCCGAAGGGAGTGGGGAGGTAATTGTGCCTTTGTGTGCCTACACTGCTTGAGATGGCTAGTTGTGATGGTGTTTAGTCATTGGAGGGGAGTGGGACAATCCTTGAGTCAAGGATGCTAAGAAGCACGTTTGGGTAACAGAACACTGTTTCCAGTCAGTATCCGGTCATCTCAGGATGTCACTGGGCTGATCGCTACAGAAGTGTGTATCCCAGTTTGGTGCTGTTCCCAGGTGGAGAGACAAGCATTCAAGGATCCCTACCACGCCTCGCAGTGGCAGTGTGCAACAATTCAGGGGGGCCCCCACTGGTAGCTGAAGCAGAGAGGCGTCAGTAGTGCGAGGGTAGTTCTGTGTAGCAATTAAGGGTATCTTTAGTGCTTCCTTCAAGAACCGCAGTGCAGGAGACCACATTCCCAAACAACACCCTCCACCCCACCCCACCCCCCTCCACCCCCAATCCCCCTTTTTACCTGCAGATATCATCTTGTCTAGATATTGAGGCAGGGGGCTATGTCAATTGCAGACATGCAGATGCCCCCACGCCCGATTGTGTTTGGTCCTTTGGTAATTAATGGAGCGCACGGCTCTCGATACGTGCCAGATAAAAGCTTTGCACACCTTGGGGAGAGCAGATGATGCAGCAAGTTATCCTGCTGTGGGGAGACCAGAATATCAGTACAGTATCGCCGCCAGCCCAGACAGGCCTCCACTCACCGCCGCTGCTCTATGTAATGAGAGTTGTGTCCAGGACACTCCTGATGATGCCAGGTCCTGGGCTGCTTGTGTCTGGGTCAAGCTCCCGCACCATGCAGAAGAATGTCTGCCATGGCAGCAGTATTGCAGAAGGGCATGTCATGAGGTGGCCACAGGTGGAGGTTGCACCACCACCACCTGCACAGGCTGCTGCTCACATTGTGTTGCAGCGACTCTGTCCCAGTTACTCGGAGGGCTTCTGTACCCCACGGCTGCTCTGCGATGCGTTGCAGGCCGAGCTTGGGGCTGGCAGGCTGTCTATCGGTCATGGCCCCACTTCAAGCCACCCCTGTGTTAGGAGCAATGCCAGTAGTGCCCAAGCACACCTGACAGCACAGGCTGCAGTCAAAAGTTAGCAGCACCTGGAACCTGGATATAAAAGTAGCGGGACAGGACAGGCCACATTGCCAAGCCGGCAGTTCGCTCGCTGTCAGCTCTGGTTCCACCTCCCAGTCAGGCGGAAAAAACAGTCTTCAGGTGTCATCCCCTCGCCGCATGTAGCAGGACATTGCTCATCTCAGCAGGGTAGCTGGATGGGTCAGTTTTGACAGGATGTTGTTTATGCCTGAAGTGGAGCTTTTCACTAAGCATCCTTCTCTGCCACCATCTTGGCCACGCCCTATAGCCAGCGATTCTTACTTGCCACAGACATCTTAGGTTTTAGATATGTTGGATTAAATAGCCTCTCAAGAAGTTGGTGAATTCTGCTGTTAAATAATACTTTACCTGTGGCGATCTTGTCAAATCAAGAGTCTTAAGAACTCATAGGGTAGCTCTCCTTTTCCAGCGGTAAAACAGGTTTTCTCTCATGAGTGTTTGGAGTGCCATTGAGTCATTCACTAGATGCATCAATCCTGTGCTATAAACCCTGTACTCAACACCTTCATTTGATGAAGCATCTACATCTACCTTAAAGTTACGAAGTTTCTAGATTTTTGATGAAAGGTATCTTATTTAAGGTGGCGTTGTGTTTTGTCTTCCGGTTCCATGACTCTGAAGCTCTTCTCTTAGCCTTCATACTGCAACCACTGCAATTAAAGGGGACTACATTTCTCATTCCATCTTTCTAATGTTGGAATTTGGAGGAAAAAACGTTTTATTTGGTTAAAAAAAAAAGGAAAAACTACCTGGGAGGTGTGAATTCATCCCCACCATAAAGCATTTTGCAACTTTATTGGTTTTTCTTTTCAAAACCAAACTTATATTCTATATTATGTCAGTAGACTAAAACTCTAATGTAGCATCAGTAGTTGATTGGGTATGTGCTGTGTTTTTTTTCTTTCCCATTGACCTTACTAGCATTCAACATTGATCTTCATCGTTTCTGCTCTGCCATTGTTTTTCTCTCATTTTTTATTGTGAATGTAATTTGAACTGATTCTGAATGACTGACACCTAACTTAGTAGTCACCTCACCTACACTGGCTGGGCAGTAAAGCAATTATCAGTGACTGAGTTATCTATAGTTGTTTTCCATACATTTAGTACAAGTTAAGTACACTATTGGTTTCTACAGAACACTTGCTCTGTGAAAGCACAAAGAGAAAATACTAACAGATCATTTTTAATTGTTTACAGTTGAAGAGGAACAGACTATAATTTACATTCATATAGTTAATTCTCTTTCATGGTGTCAAAGCTGGCTCCTCCGTAGATCACATTTTTAGCCAGTTTGGGGTGTTCCTTACCAGTTTTGTCTAATATCTACTTTTGTAACTCCTTGCACCTTTCTTAATATTTTCTGAAGGCATGAGCTAGCTATTTTTTTCAGTGTTTCTGAATGTTAATAAAGAACCCCGGATCAACAACGAGCCAGGGGTCTTCACCCTTTTGTGTAAATCATTGGAGCTACCAATAGTATTATCAGCCAAGAATACGTTAGTAACCACCTTGTCCAAGATTACCAGTAGTGTTCACCTCAGTACATCAGGACGGTTACCAGCAGTATTGTAAAAAAAAAAAAAAAGGGGGCTTTATCAATTTGGAATTACTTTACATAGGTAATAGATGCCAGCTACAGCTCTCTTGGAAAAAAGCAATCATTTTAGTAATAAGTCTCTGCATGTGATGTATCACTAAAAAATTACCTTTTAAAAATATTTTGGAAAATCATCCATTTTTCTCTAAACATCAGTTTATGAGTTCTGAGACTACACACACGTGTCTTGGGATACGTAGTTTTGCCACACATTTGTTCATTTAACCACGCAAAAAGTTCCAATTTAGAATGCTGGGATGCATATGGGAGAGCTAGTGTTGGGTAGCTGGAGAGCTCAAGAGTTCTGGTTGGAGAAGTCTAGTTTACCGTAACTTTGGGTATCTTGATTTATTTAATTTAAAAGTATAAGCACTCCCTTCATTCTAGTAGGACTTATGCAAGGGAAGCAGAGTAGCTTATTTTAGAGCCTTTAACAGATCATCAAAATGGACTAAGGAGCCAGCTCTTAATGTATTGCATGTGCGGGTTTTGGGAAGCTTCCGTGTCTACTATGAATATCGGATATGCATTTGCCCTGCTATGTGTGGGTATATGGCTATGTAAACAGAGTCCGGTTGCTCAAAATGAGAAAATACAAAGGGGTTTGAACAGCTTCTGTAAATAATTTTAAACCTATTTTATTTTCCCAGGTTGTGTATGTGTTTTTTTTTTTTTTTAAATGTAAAATTGAACTAAAGTTGGCTTGGAGGCATTTCATTTTGTTGTTTGACGTGTCCTTCCTTATGTCCTTGGTGATAAGGAATGGCTGTTATCTTTGCTACATATGACTTTAATGAAAATCTTGATTATAAAGAATCGAAGTTACACCCCAAAAATAATTCTGTATGGAACTTGGGCTGAACTTTAGACACAAGCTCTCCCTTTGCTTGAGAGCATAAGGAAAGTAAAATCTTGATTTATTTAATTTAAAAGTATAAGCACTCCCTTCATTCTAGTAGGACTTATGCAAGGGAAGCAGAGTAGCTTATTTTAGAGCCTTTAACAGATCATCAAAATGGACTAAGGAGCCAGCTCTTAATGTATTGCATGTGCGGGTTTTGGGAAGCTTCCGTGTCTACTATGAATATCGGATATGCATTTGCCCTGCTATGTGTGGGTATATGGCTATGTAAACAGAGTCCGGTTGCTCAAAATGAGAAAATACAAAGGGGTTTGAACAGCTTCTGTAAATAATTTTAAACCTATTTTATTTTCCCAGGTTGTGTATGTGTTTTTTTTTTTTTTTAAATGTAAAATTGAACTAAAGTTGGCTTGGAGGCATTTCATTTTGTTGTTTGACGTGTCCTTCCTTATGTCCTTGGTGATAAGGAATGGCTGTTATCTTTGCTACATATGACTTTAATGAAAATCTTGATTATAAAGAATCGAAGTTACACCCCAAAAATAATTCTGTATGGAACTTGGGCTGAACTTTAGACACAAGCTCTCCCTTTGCTTGAGAGCATAAGGAAAGTAAAATAGATTTATAGAATTACAAATCTGTAAACCGTCCTTTGCTAAAAATAGTCTGAGCTGGGAAGGGCAATAGAAAATAATTGCACAGTTTAAAAATGTAATTACAGAGCACCAAGCAAGGAAGATTTTACAGATGTCCTCGAACTTAAATCCCTGCAGCTTTGTTTTAATATATGGGGTTTTAAAGGACACTGCCTGGTTTACTATGCAAATTCCGTGACACAGCCTCAGACGAAGTGCTTTTAATGACTGTTAATAAAATATGCTATTTATGCTAGTTACAATGTCAAACCACTTCTATTTTTTCATCATGCTGCATGAGACAGGGAGTGATCATTCTTGTTGTACTGTGCAGCAATTAAGTTGTTCCCCTAAAGGGGCTCACTTCATAGCTGAATTTCTTGCTCAATCCATGTACCTCAGTTCATGAACATCGCTTTTTAGGCTTTTCACTGAATGCCTTAACTCAGACTAAAATAGACACCTGGGATTGTCTTGTGCACCTGAACTTGTACCCCTTTTCTTGCAGGAAGCTCAGGCATATGCAGATGACAACAGCCTGCTATTCATGGAGACCTCAGCAAAGACTGCAATGAATGTGAATGAAATCTTTATGGCAATAGGTAACATAATGTTTTTTCTACTTTTGAACAGTAACTTTCTTTTTGAGAAGTTATTTACTTTGGCATTTGCTAACTGTCTCAGTTTCAACAAACTGAAATTGTAACTGTAGATAGTAAAGTGCTTTGGAATCAGAAAAAAATGCTTACAACTATACACGCTCCCCAATTTATCATTGCTGTGTTCCATTAGCAAATTCTCTATGCTCATCAGAATTATTATTTAAGTGTACTATTGACATATTTTTTATATCCAATCTTTAGGTTAGCAGGCTACACTTATGAATGGTATTATTTAAGTTTAATTGAATTATACCAATTCTATAACACTCACACCCTGTATGTGGACCACTTAAGCACTTACCCACGTGGATAGCAAACTACACCATGTGTGCCTGTGTGGTTGAGAGTAGGATTGGGTGGAACTCACTAAATAAGACTCCACGGAATTCCGCAGGGTTACATAAAATCTATGCAAGATTCAGTGGGCTTCCACCAGCAGGCAGAACTAGGCACGTCTCACTGCTTGCGCAGATTTAGCATTGTGGGACCATGTTCCATTCCGAAAATTCAGAGCGACCGACATCACGCTGTGTCAGAGGGCACAGCTACTTAATTTTGCTACAGCTAGATTAGATTTTCTTCTTCAGTGGCAGCCTTCTGACCGTGGTTGCGACCTCCCTCCTTAGAACAATCTAGCTACCGAAAATCGTGCAACTAGACAGCAAATCACATTTGCCCTTGCCAACTTACCGTTTGGGGCCGCACATGAGGAAAAATAACCCTCGGTGATTGGTGGAATTTGGCCAGAACTTCACGATTCAAGAGTAACATGGAGTCGCCAAAATTATGCAAGTACTGTTGGCAGAAAGTAATATTTTGGCCACCTTTTAGTTGAGGGGGTGTTGGTGTTTTTTTTTTTTTTTTATATATATAGAAGTGCTGTCATGTTGTGTATGATGAGATGGGGTGCAGGTCTGTTATGAAACACTGGACCTGGCAGTGTGATTGGCGAGGGTAGATGAAACACAAATTAAAAATAATTACTAATCCTGCTTGGTTAAAGGGGCAGTGGGATACTGTGTGAATGTGTACCAAAGTGTGGCGGGGGGGGGCTAATAAGTGATGGCCCAGTAGTCCATATAGCAGTATCTGACAGACAGCGGTGCTGTTCAACGAGTAAAAGGATCCTCAAAGGGCATTAATGGTAATTGGTGACGAAAGCAATAGCCATGCACCTTTTTATTTTATACTGTCAACTGCTGAACAAATACACCTCAAGGAGGAAGGTTGTAGTAGAGCAACCAAGGTTGGCAATCAGAGCAGAAACTATACAAAAACTTTAAAAAGCTCTGATTCTACCTACCTATCTACCTACTTCTGCTAGCCTGAAGAATTCAAAATTTGAGTAGGGGTTTATGCCACCAGTCTCGCTTAAGGCATATCAGCACCAGTTGAGCAAGTCTTTGTTCGTAGGACCAACCCCAGCTAGAGAGGCGCACTGCACACATGAGGGTGAGAGACGAAGCACTTGGTAGGTTCCTTCCCTGAGAGAGCAAGAACAAATTAACT
This sequence comes from Pleurodeles waltl, assembly GCF_031143425.1. Classification (NCBI taxonomy): domain Eukaryota; kingdom Metazoa; phylum Chordata; class Amphibia; order Caudata; family Salamandridae; genus Pleurodeles; species Pleurodeles waltl. The sequence goes on along the minus strand of NC_090445.1, from coordinate 154,565,110 downwards.
TGCTTTGTGTTACTCTGCTGTCCTGCACACAAAGTTAAATTTGTGGGTACTAGGGACGCTTGTTCTTTCTGGTTTACATAAAGGCAACCTTCTGACCTTCTAGAATTTCCTTGTTTAACAACCTCCACCTTTATTGTTAGTAGTGAATGACTTGCTTTGCCTTATTAGTTAATACACATGCATTAAGGGGATTGTGGTTTCTTTCTACCATGCTTTCACAAACAATATGAAAAAGTCACTTTTTTTCAAAAGACTGCAAACGTTCTTTATTTATTTTACAAACTTAGATGAAAACGTTATTCATAGCAGTATCTTTACTTCTGCTGAGTGAGGGCAACTTCTCATTTGTTTATAGTTCATGTATGCCCAATTAGCTAGTTTAAAGAGTAGAAACCAAAAGAGGATGCTGGAAAACTACAGTTCGTGACAGCAAATAGGTCCCTCAGTGCTTCTTGAATTGGCCTTTTTAAAAGGAAACGGGCCAAGATGTTGGGAGAGAGAGAAAAATTGATGGTGCAAAATACCTGCAAATGTCAATCTGTAATGCAAACTTATCTTAATTTACCTTATTTGTTCCTATCCCATCACTTCCAAAATCTGGCCAGCACAGCTTCTGGGTTCGGCTTTGACTTTGCTTTCCATTAACTAATACATTTTCCACAGGACAATGGGAAGTACCAAGACAAAAATATATAGGGATGTTTCCAAAAGCTCAATACCCTCTGTCCCAATAAGGAATGACTTTTTCGTTTTCTCTCCTCACACTCGCCAATATAAACCATATCAGATATGTATTCTTATCACAAACCCACCCTCAATTAAATCATAGCAAATTAAGTAGCAAGAACTCAACAACTGTACAAGTTTATTTAAATTAGTAATTTGGAGCATTGCACCTGATTAAATCATAGCAGCAACACATTACTTTAAGAAAAAAAGATCATAATTATGGGTATGCAAAACTTGCATAATATGTTTCCGTGAAATTATGGAAAAAATTATGCAAAATGCGTCATTGCACAAAATGCAAAGCTGCCACTTTTTGCTATGTTTTATCACAATAAATGTTCTTGTCGATATTGGGCACAGGGACACATTTAAACAGCCATTCGCTTTCTGTTCTCAGCATTCACTATAATTATTGTTACCACAAATTGTGCGTTTACTGTAAGTTTTTGCCACAAATGGTGTATAAATACACAAGATGGTGTAATGTTGGAAATGTGGTGTAAAATGAACTTCCCGATATTATGCAGAGTGAGCTGTTATAATTTGAATTTCATCCAGCCCTACAACAAATCGACAAAAAAACAAGCTACTGTACTAAAATACGTTCAGGTCTACAAGTCAATAGAAAAAATCACAAACTGAGTCTAAATGCAAAATGCCAAAAATTTCCTACAACAAACTGCCACCCCTTATAAAAAATAATACAGAAAATGTATAGGTTTACAAATATTACAGTCAAATAGAAGCGTAACCACGTAATGAGCGATTGAGGGACATTAATTTTCCCTAGCATAATGGCAGTTTCTCCTTTTTGTTTTTTCTGAACATTAAGTAAAAAAACAAACATCCCCTCTAGCTAACATAGAATTCCACATTCCCATGCTACTCTAGAGTAAAAACTGAAAACATATTGGTGCTCTCATCTTGTGATACATGTCATTTGGTTTTGGAAACCTACTTTGTATCCACTTTTAAAAACGTTTAAGAACAGCACGTTTATTAAACTTTCACGCTCTGGAGAGTTAACTTTTTATTTTTTTACTTACATCTTTTTAATTAGCATTTTGTGGTAAATGATCAACAACAGTTGGCATTCCATGGATTAACAACTCGCTTATCACATAAGGCCAGTGTAAACCTCCCAGATTATTCTGCATTCATATCCTTCTATATGCAATGCCTAGACTAGATAAAAACCACTGACGCTGAGAGGGAGAAGGTCCTCAATCTAGTGTATCCTGCTAGAAAGCAGAAGGTAGAGAGTAAGGTTGTTCTTATGATCACTAAACAGAAAAACATCCTCCGGGACAAACAGAGTTCACATAGGAACCTCTTTATGCAATTTCAAATAGTGGGGAACATGGGTCTGCCGAAATAAATCCAGGGAGAAAAACCAATAGAAGTCAAGTTTCTTTATTCCAGAAGCAGAAGAACCCACAGGTCAGTCCTCTGACCTCCATCCATGTCAGAGGACTGGAGGAACTTCCAACAGTTCTCAGAACCTTCTGAGTGTTTAAAAGAATGTTCTTGACTTATGCAAGAGATAACTACAATAAAATAAGCAACCATAGTACATAAGCATGTATATAAAGATGACACATAAAATACCTAACTTCATATTACATCACCCTCTTTCCACAGCCAAACAAAACAAATAACTAATATAATTCAAAATCCTGTTATTTAACCTCCGTTTTGGAACTACATGTTCTTTCGCATCTCTGTCGTAGTCATGCAAGTGTTGCCTGAAACAGAAGCCTCAAGAACTGGAACACTTCTTTCTTGTCGAGGAAGATTGTTAGCCCGTGGATCAGTGTTTTTCATAGAACAGTCCACATCCAAGAATAACTTTCACTTACACCATTATTATGACGTGTTTTGGTAAATCCCAGCCTAAACATCTGAGAGGGGAACAACACTCTGTTACCCCATCATTTCCCTTGTTAGAACACTGAAGCTTTGCTAGTTTTAAGCACCTTAATATGCCATGTATATTTCAACTCTCCTTTCAATATTTTGGCAGTTTTTTTGTTATTTAAAACCAATTATGTACTTTAAATTTAACATTATGTTTTTTTTCTACAGTCGTACTATTTGTTCTGTTTATTTTGTTTTTCTAGCACCTTGTCTCTTAAAAGCTTGTACTTTCCCCCACCCTCCGCCTCTCCTCCCCCACCCCTCCAATAATCCATTGCAACCTTTACTCAAGGCCCTTCCTGAAGAGGTACAGAAAAAAAAGGTTTGTTGGATGTTTTTTAATGCTTGTCTGAGACAGTACATTCCTGACATTTCTCAGTCAGGACCAAAACTGTTTTATCTAGACCAGGTCACCAAAAGTACGGTTTCAATTTCTTTGCAGGCAGATGAAATACCCAAATGGCCATCATGAGCAATCATAGTTAATCCTGCGGGAAGGAGGAACAAAAAGATTTAATCACCAACAAATCTGACAAACAGTAATTTGCCTGATGGTCAACCAACCTTCATGTAGTGAAAAACGTTCTGTAACACCTCATCTTAAGCCAGGGCAGATACCTATTCACTTTCCGATATAGCTCCATTACACATGCAACAGCATCCGCCACCACACATTCTTTATCACTCTCATAAGAGTTGCTAGAAACAGATGGCAGCAAGTAAGACAGTCTGCTTGAATGTTGTTACCTCCTTGAACATATTTGACAACTATAGGGTATTCTTGGAGTCTGAAAAGCAGTCTTACCAATCGTGCAGATGCTTTGCTAATTCCCTTGCCACTCAAAAGGTACATGGGAGGTTTGTGGTCAGTGAACAAATTAAAGGATGTACCCCATATGTATGTCTTAAACTTGTTCACTGCCCAAACTCATGCAAGTGCCTCCCTTTCGATTATGCTGTAATTTGCTTTTGCTTTGGACAATGTCCTAAAAGCAAAAAACACTATTTTCATGCCCAATGGCACACTTTCTAAACACAGCCCCTATAATTCTCAAGCTCACATCAACAGTAATGAAATATTTTTCTGGGGGTTCATACAGTTGCAATTAAGGGGCATTGATGACCAGCTCTTTAATGCTTTCGGAAGCTTGATTCATCTGTGAGGGCCAATCAAACTTGCTCTTTTTTTTAATAACAACCTGTGGTTGAACTAAAAGAGTATATCCAGGAACAAAAAAAGCATAATTTTTGCATAAGCCCAAGAAGGACCTACAGTATGTGCATCTTTGTCCGCTGAAGGTGGTCTATTTTTGATAGCCTCACTATTATAAGCCTTAGGTTTGATACTGGTTTCTAATATTGTGTGACCTAGGTATTCTACCTGCTTAACCATCAAGTTAAATTTTTCTAACTACCGTCATACCATGCTCTTCTAGTGTTTTAAATATTCTTTCCAGAATGACCAAATGGTATTCTTCGGTTTTAGTAAACCCCAGGTTGTCATCTTGGAATGCTTGTACCTGTGGTTCATTACTGAAAAGAGTATCCATCTTCTAAAAGACACTTGCTGCCGATGCAAGGCCAAATATTCTTAAATATTTGTATGCACCATAGGGTGTAAAGGCTGCGAGTCGTGACTGAGGGCAATTTGATGGTAGGTCAAATGAAGATTTGTTGTGGAAAAATATTTGCCATCCCCTATGTTGGCAATCATTTCTTAAATGCACGGCATGGTCTGGCAATCCTCCAGTATATTTTGATTAAGTGACCTCAGATCAACACATAGCCTAAAGTTGCTTGACGGTTTCATGGTGAGAGCAACCGGGAAAAAACCACTCCGAAGAGTAAGTAGAAGCAATTTCACCTTCTGAGGAAAGTTTTTTTTTCCAGATGTTTTTTTCAAATCTCCCTCACGCTTATGTTTACAGGTCGTACCTTGTGTATGACTAGTGAAGATTTTTTTTTTTTTTTTTTACTTTATGGCGTGCTAAAAACCTTTTACTGTACCAATGCTAGCACTAGAAACACCTGGAAATGTATTCAACATAGATTGCCTACCATAAATCTGAGTCTCTATGGTTAAAATCTGTATTTCACTTAGTACAATAGGTTCATCATGGCGTAAATACCCAATTTCACCAAATCCATCCCACTATATCTTGCCTTTTGACAGCCACATACTTTGGTACAAATGTCTCTATTCAAACACTCAATTGTGAATACAAAGTAACTAATAATTCAACATCCTGCTCTCCAAATGCTTATGGGACTGCTTGAAAGTGGGTAGCTTTACTGCTGCAATTACACTTCTCCCTTACACCAGGAAATACAGGATGATTTCCCATGTGGTTTCTAGAACAGCATCTCCAATACTAAACCCTTTCTTAATTTTACTATTCTTATTAACAGCCCAAATCATGGATTCTTCCGAAATGCAATTAACTGGTGATAAACCAGCTTGATTACCACCCTGAAGGGTTCCCTGATTCATCAGGACTTGTGTTGCTATAATAGACCTCTCAGTACTTCTTGCAATATCAAGTCTCCAACAGAGTCCAATTTCTGCATGTTTGTGTGTGTGTGTGTGTGTGTGTGTGTGTGTGTGTGTGTATATATATATATATGTTCGATGGCATGTGTAGCTGCTGATACTCATGCCGTGCACTGTTCCTGCCATCTAGTGTTGGGATCGGAGTGTTACAAGTTGTTTTTCTTCGAAGACACAGGGAAAATACAAACCATTCCTCCGCTCAAGTTCAAAAGAAAACTGGCTTTTCATGAGACTGAAATGCAACCAAAGGCCAAGGTGGTTAGATAAGTCACCGCCCCCGCATTTCTCACCACAAACGTCACCACCCCCACATTTCTCACCACAAACGTCCCCACTTCAACCACCGCAACTGTCACCAGTGGGTACACCAATGGCACAGTCACCCACACACACTGGGATGACGCAGTACGATGCGGACCCCTGGGATCTATACTACCCACCAGTTTCGGACAACAGTCCAGAGTGTTATCCTAAAAAACCTTCATCTCCAGAGGATAGCACGTCCTACACGCAGGTACTGGCCGGAGCAGCAACATTTCACAATGTTACAATGCATTCAGAACCAGTGGAGGATGACTTTCTGTTTAACACTCTGTCATCCACGCATGCTTCGTACCAAAGCCTGCCAATGCTACCAGGCATGCTTAAACATGCACAACAGGTTTTCCAAGAACCAGTAAAAGGGAGAGCCATCACGCCCAAGTGTCGAGAAAAAATATAAACCGCCCCTGTCAGACCCTGTGTTTATTACACAACAGCTCCCTCCAGACTCCGTTGTAGTGGGGGCTGCAAGAAAGAGGGCAAATTCAGTCATCAGGGGATGCGCCACCCCCTGACAAGGAATGCTGTAAGTTTGCGGCAGGGAAAAGAGTGGCATCGCAAGCGTATTGCCAACTCACAAGCCCTCCTTGCACGCTATGACAGGGCACATTGGGACGAGATGCAGGATATTATCCAACATCTACCAAAAGAGCATCAAAAACGTGCCCAACAAGTGGTGGAGGAGGGACAGGCCATCTCCAACAACCAGATCCGCTCTGCACTAGACTCTGCTGATACAGCGGAACAGACTGTCAATACAGCAGTCACCATTAGAAGGCTCACATGGCTGCAAACTTCTGGTTTTAAACCAGAGATACAGCAGGCGGTATTGAATATGCCGTTCAATCAACATCAGCTATTCGGGCGGGGGGTGGACACTGCAATAGAAAAAATGAAAACGGACACGGCCAAAGCCATGGGCGCGCTCTACTCCTCTCAATACATTGGAACATTTAGGAAACCACAGTTTAGGGGAGGGTTCATTCACCAACCCGCAGAACCATCCACCTCCCAAACAAAACCCACTTACCAGTCTCAGTACCAGAGAGGGGGGTTTCGTGGTTCCTACAGAGGACAGTTCCCAAGAGGAAGAGGGAAATTTCAGCCTGCCAAGCAAACACCTAGTAGCAAGCAATGACTTCAGTGTCACACTACCCCAACACACATCACCAGTGGGGGGGAGATTAACAAAATACCACCACAATTGGGCACACATTACCACAGACACATAGGTTCTATCAATTATCCAACATGGGTACTGCATAGAGTTCACAAAATTCCCTCCAGATGTTCCCCCAAGAATGCACAAAATGGCAATACACCACCTAGACCTATTACGAATAGAGGTCCAAGCACTACTAGCAAAACAAGCCATAGAACTAGTACCTTATCACCAGAGAGGAACAGGGGTTTACTCCCTATATTTCCTTATTCCAAAGAAAGACAAAACGTTAAGGCCTATTCTAGATCTCAGAACGTTAAATCTCTTCATCAAATCAGATCATTTCCACATGGTAACACTACAGGACGTAGTTCCCTTACTAAAACAAGGGGAATACATGGCAACACTGGATCTAAAAGATGCGTATTTTTACATACCCATTCATCCATCTCACAGGAAATACCTCAGGTTTGTAATACAATGCAAACATTACCAATTCAAAGTGTTGCCCTTCGAAATAACACCGGCACCCAGGGTATTTACAAAATGCCTAGCTGTTTAGCAGCTTATATAAGGAGACATCACATGCATGTATTTCCGTATGTAGACGATTGGCTAATAAAAGCCAACACTCAACAACAATGTCAAATTCACACGCAATATATAATAGATACTCTACACAAACTAGGGTTTTCTATAAATTACCAAAAATCTCATTTACAACCATCCCAAATACACCAATACTTGGGAGCGACACTCAACACACAAAAAGCAATTGCCGCTCCAAGTCCACAAAGAGTTCCATTTTTTCAAAATATAAGATCAAGCATGCAGCCAAACCAACAATACACGGTCTACTTTGTGATGAAACTACTAGGCATGATGTCATCATGCATAGCTATTGTCCCAAACGCAATGCGGTCCTTACACCAGTGCCTGGCAAGACAATGGAAGCAGGCACAGGGTCAACTCCAAGATCTAGTGTTGATAGACCGCCAAACACACTCTTCGCTTCAATGGTGGAACCCTGTAAATTTAAACAAAGGGCGGCCTTTTCCAGACCCAGTGCCTCACGCCATTATCACAACAGACGCCTCCATGATTGAGTGGGAAGCACACCTCAACAATCACACATACAAGGTCAGTGGGACAGTCAACAAAAACTTCACATAAATCTCTTAGAACTGCTAGCAGTCTTTCTAGCACTAAAAGCCTTTCAGCCCCTTCTAGTCCGCAAACACATTCTTGTCAAAACAGACAATATGACAACAATGTATTATCTAAACAAACAGGGGGGGGACACACTCGTCACAACTCTGTCTCCTAGCACAAAAAATTTGGCATTGGGCAATTCACAACAACATTCGCCTGATAGCACAATATATACCAGGCATTCACAATCCGCTAGCTGACTATCTCAGTCGAGATCACCAGCAAACTCAGTCGAGATCACCAGCAAACTCACGAGTGGGAAATACATCCCCAGATTCTGCAGGATTACTTCTACCGCTGGGGGACACCAAACACACATCTGTTTGCAACAAAACGCAAAATGCCAAAACTTTGCATCCAGGTACCCACACCCTCAGTCCAAGGGCAATGCTCTATGGATCAGCTGGTCAGGGATATTTGCTTACGCTTTTCCCCCTCTCCCGCTCATTCCTTTCCTGGTCAACAAACTGAGTTAAAACAAACTCAAACTAATACTCATAACACCAACGTGGGCTCGCCAACCGTGGTACACCACACTGTTGGACTTCTCGGTAGTACTGCACGTCAAACTACCAAACAGACCAGATCTGTTAACACAACCCAAACAACAGATCAGACACCCCAATCCAGCATCGCTCAACCTAGCAATCTGGCTCCTGAAGTCTTAGAATTTGGATATCTAAACCTTTCAAATGAGTGTATGGAGGTCATTAAACAAGCAAGGAAACCGACAACAAGGCATTGTTATGCTAATAAATGGAAAAGGTTTGTTTTCTACTGCCAGGCAAATCAAATCACACCGCTAGAGGCCTCCATACAAAACATTGTAAGTTATTTACTACACTTACAAAAGGCAAATCTCGCTTTTTTTCTTCCATAAAAATCCATCTCGCTGCAATATCTGCTTATCTGCAGATTAAACCTACAAAGTCGCTTTTTAGAATCCCATTTATTAAAGCCTTTATGGAAGGACTTAAAAGAATCATACCTCCAAGAACACCACCAGTACCTCCGTGGAATCTTAATATTGTGCTTACACGACTCATGGGTCCACCAGTTGAACCCATGCGTTCTTGTCAAATCCAATTCTTGACTTGGAAAGTAGCCTTTTTAATAGCCATCCCTTCACTACGAAGAGTTAGCGAAATACAGGCGTTTACTATACAAGAACCCTTTATACAAATACACAAACATAAAGTGGTTCTCCGTACAAATCCACAATTTTTACCAAAAGTTATGTCACCGTTTCATCTAAACCAAACAGTTGAACTCCCACTCTTCTTTCCACAACCAGACTCAGTAGCAGAAAGGGCACTGCATACATTAGACATAAAAAAGCGCTAATGTATTACATAGACAGAACAAAAGCATTTCGTAAAACTAAACAATTGTTCGTAGCTTTCCAAAAACCCCATGCCGGTAACCCTATATCCAAACAGGGCATAGCCAGATGGATAGTCAAATGTATTCAGACCTGTTACCTTAAAGCTAAAAGAGAATTACCCATTACACCAAGGGCACACTCCACTAGAAAGAAAGGTGCCACAATGGCTTTTCTAGGTAATAAACCAATGACCGAGATTTGTAAGGCAGCCACTTGGTCTACACCCCATACATTTACTAAGCATTACTGTGTAGATGTGTTAGCAACCCAACAAGCCACAGTAGGACAGGCTGTATTAAGAACATTATTTCAAACAACTTCAACTCCTACAGGCTGACCACCGCTTTTGGGAGGATTACTGCTTTGTAGTCTATGCACAGCATGTGTATCTACAGCTACACATGCCATTGAACGGAAAATGTCACTTACCCAGTGTACATCTGTTCGTGGCATGTTGCGCTGCAGATTCACATGCGCCCTCCCACCTCCCCGGGAGCCTGTAAACGTTTTAGTTGCATGTAAATTGTATATATGTAAATAAATATTCCTTTACTACAAACTATGTACATACATATCTACTCCATTGCATGGGCATCTTTAGTATCCTTATTTTACCAACTCCTACCTCACCCTATGCGGGAAAACAATCTAAGATGGAGTCGGCGCCCATGCGCAATGGAGCCGAAAGGGAGGAGTCACTCGGTCCCGTGACTCGAAAAGACTTCTTCGAAGAAAAACAACTTGTAACACTCCGAGCCCAACACTAGATGGCAGGAGTGTTACAAGTTGTTTTTCTTCGAAGAATTGTTTTTCAATCATTGGATTGAGTGACTCCTCCTCTTCGGCTCCATTGCGCATGGGCATCGACTACATGTTAGTTTGTTTTCTTTCCTCCATCGGGTTCGGACGTGTTTCTTTTCGCTCCAATAGTTCGAGTCGGTAAAGCTTTAAAACTCTAATTCTCGCCGGTATTGTTTCGATCGCGTCATCTTCTGTCGACACTTCGGTACTGTCAGGGCAAACATCTTTACTCGCCCTTCAAGGCGCCTGCGCCCAACTCGGGCCTGGTCGGGCCGACCGCGTGGAAGCCTTATGGACCAGACCCCATTCCGATTTTGTCCTCGGTGCCACGCAAAATTTCCCTACACAGCACAACATCTCGTCTGTAATCTCTGCCTTTCCCCAGATCATCGGGAGGAAAATTGCGAGGCCTGCAGATCCTTCAGTTCCAAGAAGACTCTGAGACAGAAGAGCTCGGAGACTCGAGATGGCATCCAAAAGCACTGAACGTCTCGAAGAGGAGGAGATCATGCAGTTGCCTGCAAAGTCCCAACAGCAGAGAAGTCAAATTTCATAATAAACAACAAACTTCTTTGTTTTAAAAAAAAAAAAACTACAAAAAAAATCTTTTCCCCAAGCACATCTGAGGGAGGAACATGGTACAGGCACACTTTGTTCAGACTCAAAGTTCCAATGCCCGAGGACAGCTCACAAACACCCAGCAGCACTGCTCAAACATTTTGCAAGATGGCCATACGCCACTAGTGGGTACTTCGGAGTAGATGACAGATACTAAACTGACAATTTCACGAGCATAGGCTTGATTCACTACTACTTACCTTTTCTTCGGAGAGTCCCGGAATTCCGCCACTCTTTGCACCATTCAGCACCTTGTGCCAAGACTGTGATGCATGAAGAAAATGGCCTAAGGAATGTGGGGCTTTGGAGGAAATCCCATCTGAAGCTTGTGTTGGTCCCACTTTGCGTACACAGACCCCACTTAAACATTTGTTTTCCCCAAAAGTTACTCAGTTTCCTTTCCTAGGGATTTCAGCGGTCCTTACTCTGACATGGAAAACTGGCAACGTTTTTGCATAATACTGCCTTCCTGAAAATCAGAACGCATAGGTTAACTTTTGGCCCACAGATTTTACAATAAAGAGTTGATTTTTATAAGGTGTTAGATTAGTTCCTAAAGGAACTGCTCATTTTGAACGGAGGAACTAGAATTGTTAACCTTATATTTGAGGGGACATCCGGGGCATCAGTACCAAGACATTCCTTATAGCATTTGGAAGTAAGCAAGAAGTCTTTAATTTACCACTGCTCTTTTACAGTTCTTTTAAGAGGAAACCTTTGTGGGCTACCTAATTATCTTATCAAGGATAGCCTAACTAGTCTTTTATAAAAATGAACATTGTTCCAGCCTTCTTGGACCCTATATATTCACATACCTATGTCCTCTTTTACCAAATGGATTACAGAAAATTAAGTTACTTACCAGCTACTCTGATTTTCTAACATTGATGCCTTTTATACATTATAATGCTTAGAATAATTCCTCTAACAGCGATGAAAGTATGGGAAATATATTCTGAGGCAGAGAACTTGTTAAGACTTTGCAGTCAGCATGACCATCAATGTGAATAGTCATTGAACTTGGTAATTTCTGTTCTGCACAGCATCACCATGGTCTTATCCCTTGGGAATCCAAAGCATTGATCGACTGTCTACTGTGGTAAAATATACTACTATTCAGTGATAAAAGCATCCTTCCAGCTTGATAAGTTGGTAATTTGCTAAATTGCAAAACGGCCAACTATGAGATCTTTTTCCCAAGATAAAGAATCTATTGAGAAGACCCATCAAAACCAACCTTACATAAGGTAATTCACATACCCGGATGTTCTCGTTTTTCTTCCCCAACTGGTTTCCAGTTGCCTGCACAACAGGGGTGATCAAGAATGCATTGTCTAGTAGCCTGGCTTATGAGTGTCTGCATGCACTGAATGTGATCCACCAGAATGTTGGGTGAGTGCATTATAATACGTGCAGTGTTAATGCATTAGAGCTGGGAGACATTGGTTGTTATTAACAGATACTGAAAAGAAGCTCCCCTGTGACCTGTGCGAGATATGCTGTCAATTGAATTAAGCTAGTATATTCTGCACTACAATATATCATTGGCCATTCTTCTGAGAGGCTTCTATCACAGGTTTCTCCAAGCGAACGTTGTTTAGTTTTAAATTCTTCAATACAAAACATGAGCATCCCTCTTTCAATCATGAGTGATAACCCATCCCAGCGTTACTGTCATTGCCATGTTCTTGTTTTTTTTCTGCTGATCTGTGCTTCTCCTGATGCCCCACCTTTTTTGAGTGTTGATTTGTTTGGTTTTTAACTGTCTCCCATTCCTGAAAGTATTTATTTTGGTTTGCTTTCTCGTCTAAAGCAAAATCTGCTACAAAAATATTAATCATGTTTTTTCTTACCACTGTGTCTTGTTTGAGTAATTACCATTGATTGGTTTCCTGTCTCTTCAGTGCTGAAATCCTGTTGTTTTTTATTTTATTTTTTGCATTGGTCTCCAGTCTGATGGTGTCCTGTCTAGAGGTGTGCAGATAGCCACCAGAGATGGTGAGCTTGTCTGCAAGATAACCAGGGTCCTAGCGATAATGGCTTTGTAAATAATGTAGTTGGTTTTGAAGATGGTACAGGCTGACGAGATTCGATGTAGTTCCATCAGAATGTGGGTGGATGTGATATTTGTTCAGACTCCGCACGAGACACGCTACAGCATAATCACCCTGAGCAGTGCTAATGTGCCTGGGAAGCCTTTGAGCGGGGGAATTATGACCATCCAAATGCAAGAGTATGAGGCAAGCAGTTCTGAATTAGCTTTATGGAAGATAGTTGCTCTTTCTGTATAGACATCCATGTCTGAATGAGGTAGAGACAGGATTTTGAGGCATTAGGCAGATGACCCTTTCAAGTACAGTTGTGTATTGTCAGTATATTTCTAATGTTTGTTTTTAGGGATCTGTAGGTGCCTGTGTGGACTAACTTGGATGGTCGTTTGTGGCGACGGCAACTGAGAGGTCTAAGTCAATCAGGAAGCAGGTGTTATCTTCATCTGTTTTCAGGGAGGACATTGCTTAAGATGTGTAAGGTAGATCTCTGTGCTACAGCGTGATCTGAAGACAGAGCGGTAGTGTTGCTGTGACCTTGAAGGTGAGCATAGGCTGCTTTTTTTGATTCTGTAAATAGAGGGTGGGTGAGTTTGCAAGGTCATCATTGCCTAGTACAGATTTATTTAAATGTGGGAGGATCTGGCCTGTTTTTAGAGTGAGGATAGGGTATAAAGTCTTAAAAGGAAGTAGTTTGAAGTAGTTGACTGTGTTGGTGAGATCTGTAATATGTAGGGCTTTGAAGAATGGCCATTGTGGGATTCTTTGATAAGGTGTGGGTGTAAGAGGGGAAGCAGGCTTGGTGTTGTCACTATGCTGTGAGATCGTGTATATATTTTCACTATAGAAAAGGTTGATGAGATTGCACCAGAATGTGGGATAGGTGGGTCAGTAGGGGTTGATGCACTGCTTGGTTGTTTTGAAGTCTGTTCTGTTTGTTAGTGACTTTATGGTGGCGTAGGTATCATATTATAATTTTTTCTAATGTTCTGAGCTGTATACATGATACGTAGGGGAATTTCAGTATCATGAGGTCATAGGGGCTTTTCTTTTCCATTTTCTTTCCTGTCTGCAAGTGTAGAATATTTTGATAACCAGGTTTTTTAGAGTAGTGGGGGGGCTGAAGATTTTAGGCTTATACTTGCATGTTTTAGTAGGAGCGTGGCTGTTCACTTAATTTTTAGGAAAAAGTGTTGGAAGTCATTTAGAACGGTGTTGCTGTCTGTAATAGAGTTGGCAGGGCGAAAGATGACAATGTCTTGTAGATGGAGAAGTCTTGGAATGATTTGTTCAGAATGCTGAGCAGAAAGATGGGGCTGGTGAGGCGGTCATTACAGTCCAGAGGTATGTGGTGTTTGCATTGGATCGTTTGTGAAGTTGAGTAGACTATACTGAGAATGTAGCTTTTGGAGTGTGGCGTTTGGGTACAAACAGAAAGACTTGCAAATGATAGCAAGGCCTCTTCTGTTAATTGCACGATCCACACGATGGAAGCTGTAGTCTCTAAGAAGGACGTCTAGGAAGTGGGGATGGGCCGTGTTTCTGTGATGAAGCTTGTGATTGGTGATAAGGTCTGCTATGTGTAGTGCATGGGGTACTGCAGACAGTTATTGAGCATGAATTGAAAGGTGTGATCTGTCATTTGAGCATGTCGTAGTTATTGGGTTGTTTTCGAGATATGGTCCAAGTCGTGTGAAGCTGCAATGAGTGTCGTCCGATATACCTTTTTTTTTTTTTTTTTTTTAAATCTTCCCAGGGTCTGACTGGATCTTGAAATTTTTTTAGTACAGCCTTCCCTTGCATCGTCTGCGCCAGTAGTGACATGTGCAATGTGCCACCCCAGCTGAACTCAGTTTCTCCTTCTCTACGCCATCAGCCCGGATCCATATCGAGCTTCCCTCAGTCACTTTCGACTGACTGCAACCTTTCAGCTTTTTGTCAGCGACTAATGTGCCTTTTTTGCTCGTTTTTGACAGTCTCTGGAGAAACCCACAGAGTTCAAACCTTGTGGAGCCCGTCATTGATGGATATCTCTTACAGACCCCCACGGGGACTGTCTGTGGTGTCCTGAAAATGACCACGACTCCATTTAATGTGCGGAGTACAAGACAGTGACCCCAAAGGCCACTTGAGAGCTCATCATGTGACTCCGCTCTGTTCCAGGTATTGTTCATGTGGGAGGTCTCTTGTGTCTGTGGGTGGATCTGAATCGCTCTGGTATCGACTTCGCAACCTCCTTAGACCGTTCGTTTCCATTGCCACCAACGCCCATCGGCTGCACCAAACCCATCGTTATTCCCGACTTAGGTTCAAAACCGGACTGGTGTAGCACAACTTCACTTCCAGCTCCAACCAGCCTGATTTGGAGACAGAGCCCTATTAACCTGAAGGGCTCACTGAGGTACATGAATGAATGAAGGGGATCTGAGGATCCGTGTTCCTTCTCTCAAACCCCCCCCTCCCTTCCTCCTCCTCCAAGCAGATTCCTTGGCTGATTACAACTGGTATGAGGACCCAGCTGACTCCAGTGGTCTAAATATCTTACCACATACTGGCCTCCTTTCTCCTCCCACAGTGGCTATGGAGGAAGAAGCTTCCTTCACAATCATGGTCTGGAGGCCAACTGAGGTGCTGGACTGACGGCTGCCCACTGCTCAAGTTGAAACAAACTTTTTGAAGGAGGTGCTTCAACAAGGGACATCCCCATCAGAACCCTTACTACCCATCAGTGAAGCCCTCAATGATGTCCGGCTGGGATATGGACTTGAGCCCTGCACATGCAGTCCTGTGCTCAGGACTATCTCCCTCTGCCATTGTCCCACGCCTGGGGAATCAGCCTTCCTATCCCTGTGAGCCTGATGGTCCAGGAATCATCGTTCCGAACCAGACTCGGCGATTTCCCTACCACACCACTGGATAGAGATTCCAAAAGGCAGAATATCTTCGAGAAGATGATCCAAAGGCAGAATATCTTCGAGAAGATGATCCAAAAGGCAGAAAATCTTCGAGAATAATTTTTTTTAATTTTTTTTCCCCACCAGCCTTGCACTGCAGTCCGTGAACACCGGAAGTTATTCCCATACTGCGTGGGAAATGGTTGTGCACGTGCTGCCTATGGCCCCATATGAGGAGAAGGCAACACTGTCCCAAGCTATTGCTGATGGGCGAGATGCAGCAAAGTTCAAAATTCAATGCTAGTTGGATACAACCTAATCACTGAGCAGAGCCATTGATTCTTCAGTGGCACTTGGACATCATGTCTGGTCGAGGAATACTTGCCTTTCAGGGGATGTCCAAGCCTTGCTTATGGACATGGCCTTTGATGTGACGCATCTCTTCAGAGACCAGGTGAATTCTGCCTTGGAGGAATCGAAGGGTAGTAGGGCCACTGCTAATTCTCAGAAGTCGCCCCGTACAGCCCCATTCCACCTTAATCCCCTTACGTGGCTATGGTAGGGGCTGTCAGACACGCCATTTCCCACCTAGTCACCATGGCTAGCAGGCTCACTTAAGCCTCTTTAGTTTGCCCTCATTCTAGCATGGACACCCTGTTGGTGGCAGAATCTGACAGCAATGGAGAGACATGACATTGAATAAATGGGTACTTCAGATTGTCCAACGGGTTTGCACCCTCCCATTCCAAGAAACCCCTCCTGCCACTCCCTCCATCCCAGATCAGTTGACGGAGGATCATCTTGCTCTCTTGAAACAGGAAGTACGTGCCCTTCGGGCCAAAGGAGCCATTGTGAGGGTGGTAGCTTCAAAAGTAAATCGTGTTTACTATTGCCGCTACTTTCTGGTGCCAAAGAAGGATGGAGGCCTTTGTCCCATCCTAAATCTGCACCTTCTCAACTAATTCTTGAAGAAGGAAGAATTCAGGATAATCATCCTGGCTCATTCTTATCTGCTCCTAATCATGGGGACTGAATGGTAGATTTGGACTTGCAGGATGCTTGCTTCCACATTCCTGTCCTGCCTGCATGCGCTACCTGTAGTTCACAATGGACTAGGACTGTTATCAGTTCGCTGTGCTCCTCAGGTGTTCACCCAGGTAACAACAGTGGTCGCCGCACATCTGCCGTCAAGGGTTCCAGTCTTCCCCCTACCTTGACGATTGGCTGGTCGAAGGCAGGCTCCTCGAAGCAGTCGCCCCACCTCCCAACTACTGCAGACCTCCTGCATTCACTGGAGTTCACTTTCAAGGTGCCAAAGTCACACCTGACTCCCTCTCAAGTGCTCCCTTTCATTCAAGGTCTTCTGGATACAGTGCAGTTTTCGGCGTATCCTCCAGGACAGCAAGTTCAGGATGTTCAGGCTATGATTCCAATGTTTTAACATCTATCCTGGTTTTAGTTGACTGACTAAGGCTGTCGCCATCGTCCACAAGTCCAACCTCCGCCTGAACACACTCTGGAAATTCCAAAGAATCTACAAACCTGATGGAACACCTCCACTTCCAGCTACACACAGCCCGACCGCCACCATTAGGTAAACCCTCATCTACTGCCCTCCCAGACCACGAACACCCTTCACAGACTCCATCACGGACTGCATTTCCGCACTAGCCATCACAGCCACCAACTACACCCTACTGGGAGACCTCAACTTCCACCTCGAAATTCTACAAGACCCCCAATACCGCATCCCTCCTGGACAACCTCCACAACATAGGACTCCGACAGATCATGACAGAGCCAACACACTCAGCAGGACACACCCTCAATCCTGTCTTCACCACAGGAACCTCCACGACCTTCAGTCGCACCACAGAACTCCCATGGACAGACCACCGATGCATCCATTTCACCTTCAACACACCCACCGTCATCAGAGCACCAGACATCCCATAGAAACTGGACAAGAATAACTGACTATCATCTCGCCGCCGCCCTTGCCGCCCCGCCATCGCACACAATGACATCCCAAACACCGCAGCACCTACCTTCCACAAATGGATAGCCCCCCTCAAAAAGAACAGCACCCATCCAAAGAAACCCAGCTGGTTCACCCCCGAACTCCGAGAATCTAGACGCACTTGTTGCCGCCTCGAAAAAATCTGGAGAAACACCAAATCCACAGAAGCCCATAGCAACTTCAGAGCCGCCACCACCGCACACCAACTCATCAGAAACACCAGAAAGAATGCTATACAAGACACTCTCCTCACACGCACACAACAGCAAGGAACTCTTCAGCATCATCAAGGAGTTTGCCCAACACAACAGTGAAACAGACATCACACCCTCACAGGACCTCTGTAACAAACTCAACACCTACTTCCATCACAAAATCAGGACCATCCACGACAGTTTCAGCAAAGGACAACCTATGCACAGAACCCCCCTCTACCAAAACCAGACACCAACTAACCAACAATCACTCCCTGGACAGCCCCCCCCCCCCCCCCCCCAGTTGCCAACTGGATGACAAACAGCTGCCTTCAACCCAGCACTAACAAGACAGAAGTACTCAACATGGGCCCTCAATCTAGCGTGTGGTGGCCACCCACCCTGGAAATCCGCCCGCCCACCCACACCAGCCAAGCTCGCAACCTCTGAATCATCTTGGACTCCAACCCCAGCATGAACCAGCAAATCAACTCTGTCAACTCCACCTGCCTCTGCACCCTCCGCCTCCTACGCAAGTCCTTTAAGTGGATCCCCCCACAGAACATAGAAAGACCGTCACACACGCCCTGATCACTAGCAGACTGGACTACGGCAACTCACTCTATGCTGGAATCAACAAGAAACTTACCTGCAAGCTACAAAACATCCAGAACACCGCCGCTAGACTGATCCTCGACCTACCTCATCTCTCAACACCTGCGTACACTGCACTGGCTTCCCATAGAAAAAAGAATCACCTTCAAGATCCTCATCCATGCACACACAGCTCTCCACAACACTGGACCAGCGACTCAACCTCCACGTACCCCACGGGGCCCTACGCTCAGTCCAGGTCTCTCTCACAGAAGTACCCCGCATCAGGAAAACACACACCTTATCCTACCTTGCTGCCACCGCCAGGAACACCTTTCCTCTCCATATCAGACAAACCACTTCCCTCCTCAGCTTCACAAAGGAACTGAAGACATGGCTTTTGTAATAACTGCCTAACTGGTATACGCTACTCGTTCCCTCCACCCCCACCCCTTGAGACCCTAATGGGTGAGCAGTTGCACTTTACAAGCACTGATTTATTGATTGACAGAGTGACCGAGTATGCAGCACCTTACAGCCTCCATTGTCCTCATCACTCACTTGTGCAGCTTTCCTTTCTCAACCAAGTGCCTTAGAGTGAAACAGTGCCTCGTTAATCAAGGCTTCTTCCAGTCATCGAATTGCAGAGGCTTTGGCACAGTTGCGTAATAGTGTTTGCTGCCTGAAGCCCACAGTTGAGCAATTTGTATTCTAAAATGTATGGATTTCTATGTGATATTTAAGAAAAAATGGCAAACCCAATAGATTTCATGAAACTTATTGACTTTGCCAATACTTGTTCCTAAAGGTGGGGACACCTTTTCACGTCGGTCAAAACATCACCCTTCCTTTCTTTTCCCTCTGCCTCCTCCCTCTAAGAGAAACACCACCCACTGGAACCAAAACAAGCATTCTTGTTATATATTGATTGTTCCAAAGATTTCCAGGTGGATAATCAACTTTGTTGGATATGCAGGGGAAAAGAAAGGAAAAGCAATTCAAAAGAGAACCACCTCTCGATGTATCATTCTCTTTATAAAGGTGTGCTGTGCAAGAAACATTCCCCTGAGGACTTAAGAGTTCACTCTACCAGAGCTACATCTGCAATCACTGTGTAAACTGGAAGAGTCACAGTCATAGACTTCTGTCTGGCGGCTATGTGGGCATCGCTGCACATGTTTGGCAAACACTATTGCCCCAGCAGTAGTCTGGTGAATGGGCACTTTCTCTATGCGATCCTCCAGTACTGTTTGGTCTGAAACAATCCAGACTTATCTCCAGGAAGAGATATTTCTTTGGTATCTATTCTAAGGTAGGGAATCTACCTCTAGAAGTCTACATCAAATGATCAAGTTACCTTCAGTAACTCTTTATCTTGTAGAGATGCTGTATAGTTGCAGATACCTTCTTGACTCTGAGATCAGTCTTGTGTGAGATCGAGTTTTTTCCAGAGCAGTATTACTTCTCAGTACCAAACAAGCCTGCAGATTTTGGGTATATTCCTTTCCAAACCGTCTAGTTTAAGGTGCGGAACAGTTAGGCAAAATTACTTTTGATAAAGGGCATGCTGTGTGAGATTGTTCTCACTGTGACATCCTTCTATGTTCTTAATTGCAGGCCATGAGAAAAAAACTATCAAAGGGGGGCAGTGGAGGAAGTATTACTTAAATCCATTGCCCCTGTGATTATTGGAAGAGGTCTGAATCTGTGTGTTCTGTTGAATAAATAGTAGGCTAGACACTCTTGACTGGATAGCTCCTTCAGGTGAGGAAAGATCTTGGACTGATTGATTAATGGAAGGACCAACATTCACTTACAGTAGAATACTCCCACTACTTGCAGGTACATGGCACTTATACAAGGCTGAATCGCATACTGATAGATAGCTATTACTACATATGGTTGAGGAGGATCTGGGAAAGGGACTTCTAACACATTCGCATCATGGGGGCTGCTCACAGGCTCCATTAAATGCCAAGTGAAAGGGCCCTTAAAAGCTAAAGGGTAGTAGAGACCGAATGAGACCCTACTCAAGGACGCAGTGACTCCCACAAAAATTGTGCCTTGTCTTAAACATTAACTTGAGAATAATGTTGGAGGTGAGGTGAGCACAGGTGTCTTGTGAGTTTTGAAAGCTGTAGCTGAGGACTTTTTATAGTAGTTCTATTCTAATTAAAAGATTAAGGGCCACTTAAAACATCACTGAGAAAAGACTTGCAGATAGGTTAGGTTACACATAATCACACTTGCATCTCATTTGGCATAAGCGTTATTATTCTTAAGGGGACAGCTTTGGATCCCAGAAGATATTTGCTGACCCATCTAAATGCTAAATATCACATTGACACCAATGATGCAGTTTACTGGCTACCGAATTACGAAGTTTGTAGTTTAGAGAAGATGATTTTTAGGACACATGCAAGTGTCTAGAAAGCTTTCAGCATTTTCTCATAAATGATAGAAAGGAACGCTATTTGGCCATCTCTGCCTGGAATTTCAGACTTTGACAAATAGAGATTGGAGCCATCCATAACTGGGGACTTTGGTCTTTCAGGCAATACAAGCTCTTTAAGGCTTCTGACCAGATGGGTCATTTACAAGGTTTTATTGAGCGATGTCAAGACTACTGAATGAAATACTTTGGTGCAGCAGTAGCACTGAGAATTATTGAACTTTCCATAGCTCTTTTCTCCCAAACCAAAAAACCCCCCAATATTTGGTAGTCTTGTCATCTGTTTAACTTAAGTGATAAGCTTTTTTTTTTTTTTTTTTTTTTTTAGTACTGTCTGTGAGATTAGCTAGCCTTCTGCCTGAAATGTTGCACCCAAATCAGCCAGATTTCATCAGAGGAGTATAAACAGAAGCCAACAATATAAATGTATTGCCCATTGTTGATATAGTCCAGAGAGATACTAAGGAAACAATCCTTCTCTATTTAGACGAGGAGGCGTTTAGCAGGTTGCACTGAGCGTTTCGATCAGCCATTCCAAGAAAGGCAAGATTTGGAAAAACATTTTGAGGGAATTATTAGTAAAGTATCAGAAGCCTGAGAGGAGCGGTTAATGGCAGGCGTAACGGAGAGAGCCCTTGTAGGTAGAGGCACAAGACAGTGATGTCATTATACTCGGTTTGCCTTGGTCCTTGAGTCCCTCTTAAAAAATAAGATTTCTCACAATAGATAGGGTAAACTAGAGCAGGGGCATCTTCAAATGTGGTTGACAAAATCTGCAAATGTCTATGTAGTGATTCTGTTCTCCCTTCCAAACATGGTAAAAATGGCATACACCTAATTAAGGGGCGGTGGGGGTGACGGACTTTGTATCTGCAGATGTGAAGCTCTGGTGGCGATCTGCACTTCATGTCAACAACAACCTTCTCTTGGCTGCCTCTCTGGCTGAGGTTCCTCATGTGGAACTCGACTTTGAGAAGGTAAACATTCCACCAAGATGATCCCAGCCCCTATATCTGACTTGTGCTCTATCATGGTCAGCCTAAACTTTTGAGTCTGACCCAAACCAGTACGATCAGATAACCACAAGTGATGCTTTATGCTTATACGTGCTATTTTTACCTGAATTTTTTTTAATGAATTTCTCTGGTTTTACATGTTAAATTTTTGGAGTTTTGGTGTGAAGTAGAAGTTCTTCCAGGGTTGCGACAAAAGTGGTTGGTGAGAAAGCGAATGTGTAAACGCTCACCAAATTTTTGCATGAGGAAACCCACACATGCATATTTGCTTGTGCTAAAATACAGTTCACAGATATTTTCTAGGATTACAAATTCCTGGTCTACTTCTGTAAATTCTTATGAATTCATGAAAGCCACTAATGCAAATACATATACCACGGGTGCACATTTGTGACATTCTGTTAGAATTGGGCCCCTAATTAGGTCTGGTGTTAACCAAGACATTTAATTTTTATTCAGACTTCATTTCTCACTCTATCCATCTATCGACTGGCTTTACTGTGAGTGATAGTATTCTGCTTTTTCACAAGGAGAATATTAGCACACAAAGTAGTTTTGTTCAGTGCTCAGGGACTACTGTGACAATGTGTGCTTTTTGAGCCCCCCAAAAACGTATTTTTTTGCTTTTTGCCAATCTTTGTTACAATGGTGAGGGCATGGCAGCGCTCACAACAATAAAGTGTTGCAAAAGCCTTGTCAAATAAGGCGCTGATTGACAACACCAAATGACTGACAACCATTGTCAGATCGATTGGCTGTGCCAGTGCTTGTTTATTTTCACGTTTCCCATAAGCTTGTTGAACATGGTTACACTGACTTTCCATTATAAATATTTTTAGGAAATACTAGAATGCATCAACACATTTTACTGAATGCCGCTTCAAAGAAATAGTATGCAAAAATTCACAGTAATTTAGGAAAACATTTTTTCCTACTTGATTTTTTTTTTTTTTTCTGAACATATTTTGAAAGCAAAGAATCCTCAACGTTGCTTACAAGCTTCTGCAAACATTTGCATCTAATCCGAGAGCATTATATGCAGCCTAATATTAAACGTTTCAAACGTGTGTACACGTCTTTTTTTTTTTTTTTTTTTTTTTTTTTTTTTTTTTTTTTTTTTTTTACTGGAACCACTACAGTCAGTACAGTGTGACCTTACAGTGTTTAGAGTGCTCACCCTAATAGTAAAGGCATTGTAATAATGAGCCATAAATACAAGTTCGAACAACATTAACTTTTGGATACAAATATTACCTCAACTGCGGACAGTTCCCTTGCCTGTAAACTGGCAGCCCAAGGGTTTGTGGTGCAGGGGCTTGGGCCTACCTGTCCGAAAGATGAAATAAACATGAAAACTTGTTCTCCTTGACCCCAAACATGCCCTGGGCATTGGGCTATGGGAATTCCACACCCCTGCTTTACAAATCTCCCTGTCTTTACACACCAGCCCTTCTTTCAGTCTTTGGAATATCTGATAGGTGATCTTATCTTTCGCAATATGCTGCACAGAGTAGCGCTTCTCAGACTTTATCTCCTGGCAGACTGTGGCTCGCTCAAAATGCCTAAACTCGATCATTATTATCTGGCTTCCCAACTACATTGAGTGGCACTCTGTTTTTTTTTGGGAGTGCGGAATCAAAGCCAACCCAGACTATCTCTCCAACTACCGCCCCATCTCCCTCCTCACCTTCCCAGCCAAGGTTGCGGAAAAAATTGTCAACTCCCGACTATCCCACTTCCTCGAGACAAACAACACACTCGACCCCTCCCAATCTGGGTTCCGCAAGAACCACAGCACAGAAACCGCCCTCTTAGCATACACCGACGAAATCCGATACAGAGTCGACATGGGTGAGACCGTAGCACTCATACTCCTGGACCTCTCTGTAGCCTTTGACACTGTCTGCCACCACACACTCAGAACACGCCTTCACGACGCAGGGATAAGGCACAAAGCCCTGGACTGGCTCACCTCCTTTCTCACCAACAGAACCCAAAAAGTCAGACTACCCACCTCCCCCTTCCAATCGCCCGCCACCAAAATCACCTGCGGAGTCCCCCAAGGCTCCTCCCTCAGCCCCACACTATTTAACATATACATGACCCCACTAGCCAACATCATACCCCATGAATCACCATCCTCTCATACGCCGACGACACTCAACTCATCCTCTCCCTCACCCGCAACCCCAACACTGCCAAATCCAACCTACACAACGCACTCATCGACACCGCCACATGGATGACAGCCAACCACCTGAAACTCAACTCAAGCAATACCGAAATAATCCTCTTTGGCCCACACAAAAACACCTGGGACCCCTCATGGTGGCCCACCACGCTAGGCCCTGCACCCACCCCCGCCAACCACGCACGCAACCTCGGCATCATCCTAGACTCTTCCCTCTCGATGACCCAACAAATCAACGTTCTCACCTCCTCATGCTTCAACACACTTCGTATACTGAAAAAAACATTCAAATGGATCCCCACAGAGACCAGAAAAACTGTCACTCACGCACTCATCAGCAGCAGACTTGATTACGGAAACGCCCTCTACGCCGGAACCACTCTAAAACTCAAGCGCAAACTACAGCGCATCCAGAACTCAGCAGCACGACTCATCCTCTACCTCCCCTGACACGAACACATCTCTCCACACCTCAAATCCCTCCACTGGCTCCCCATTGACAAAGGGATCACCTTCAAGATCCTCATCCTCGCACACAAATCACTCCACAATACAGGCCCCCCCCCCCACTCGAAACCTCCGCTCTGCTGACCTCTCTCTCTCTCGCCTCTGTCCCCCACATCAAGCACACCACCACCGGGGGCAGATCCTTCTCCTACCTTGCACCCAAAACCTGGAACACCCTCCCAACCCACCTCCGCAAGACCCAAAACCTACTTCTCTTCAGGAAGGGCCTCAAAACCTGGCTTTTTGAACAGTGAACCTCCCAGCCCCCCTCCCCCAGCGCCTTGAGACCCTCGCGGGTGAGTAGCGCGCTTTATAAATCTCTTTGATTGATTGCTAGATTACAGCCCACGAATCAATCAGATACAGCAATGCTCCTTCCCCATTGTGACTTAGAACAGTTACTTATGTTTTCCATCCCCTCGCTAAGGCACCACTGCTGAGTGCACATCTCCTCCAGGTCGCTTATCAATGCTTTCGCAGGGCTATGTTTATCACTCAGTCAACTCTGCCTTACACCCCAGCATTGCCACTACTTGGTCTGCTGCGTGTGCGGGTGTCAACCTCCCTTAGGGAATTAGCACCATGGCACACGACAGGAATACACAGTGTAGGCGAATTATATTGTGACAGAACCCCACTATCCCCAGAGGATCTACTGACCGACTTTGAACTTCCACCAGGAGAATTTCTGCTGCATTTTTTTTTTTTTTTTTTTTTTTTCTTTTTTTTTTTTTTTTTTTTTATAGTTTTGAGCCAGTCATGGGGAGAAGTGCAAATGGAACCCCCAGCCTGCATCATCTTGCTATTTAATACCTTCATGTTCATGTCTTCGGTGCGGGTAGCCATCAGACTCGATGATTGGCACGTTACGTCTGACCTCGGCCATTCCTCTCACCACACTCCGTTGACTTTGGGAAACAGACTTTCGGTGCACTTGTACTGACCGCATACAGCAAATTATCTTAACTTACCCTGCCCTAGTGCCCTGAAATGCACGTTTTAAAATGATGCTATTCTATTTAGTACTCCGAGTTTATTTAACATCCAGCAAAATAGACCATCATTTTAATCGTACGGTTGCTGCTTGTCCCCGTTGCCTTACCCATGATGAGCTATTGCACATGCTCTGGTCCTGCCCGTCCCTCACGGGTATTGGAGGGACGCCACCACACACTTGATACGCTGAACTGATAATACTGTAACTTACACTTGGAAAGTGTGCATTCTGGTACTCTGCCGTCATGCTAACAAGTACGGAGCAGCAACACGGTTTGCGGACTTAGCCCTCATTTTGGCGAAAAGACTGATCACCCGTGAATGAAAAGCAGCTCTCCCACCCACGGCTGCCTCTGCATGGGTTTTGTCCATGTGCGCAATACTATGCAGGTAAGAGGTGAAAAGTCTCTGTAAATACCTTATTTCTGAGACATGGGATGCACTTTGGGGACACTACGCGATGGTACACCTGTTACTTAACACCCCCTTTGAGGAGGACGTCTGTGGTCTATATTCCCCGCTCGCTGCATCACATGTACTTGGCGACAACGAAGGCTCTTGCGATACCTACAGTTGGTCTGTGAAACCCAGGTGGAGTCCTCCGGGGCTACGACTTTCAAGGCACTTTATTGTTGTCACCTCGAGTGAATACAGGTTTATATTATTTTATACTCTATTGTTTTACTCCCCATATGTACTCTGATTTACACTTTGATACATTCACTATTGCGCTAGATGTGGTCCTAATTGTTAATTGCTTGCAGCCCCTTGGACTTTATTATACGTGATCTTGAATGCCACTGTGTGTGGTACACATGCTGTTTTGGACACACAAAATGTTTAAACGATTCCTTGTAGCCCATGCATTGTGTTGTAACGGAAGCATTGTAAGAAAAAGAAAAAAAGCAAATAACATTTAAAACAAAAAATAGATCTATCAACAGTCATCTAGTATGTGCAAGGGCAGGGAATGTGTGGTTTATAGCACATATTTTAAATATGTAGTGTGGTCCACCTCTCTCCCAATATTTAAACATGTCAAGCACTGGAGTGATTGTTTCTCTTCTTTATTTGTATAGCATTACAAATTAGTTCCATTTTAGTGCATCGAAGTTTTTCGTAAAAAAAATAAATAAATCTTTAATTAAAAATCCTGCTTAATGTCAACTACACAGGAATCACTTTTTCTCATCTGGTTTTGTCACTCTTACGTGAGGGATATAATTTAAAATGCCTGTCTCGTGGAGAGAACACAACTAAAAGCCGTTGCACTTATACCTGTGGTAAACAGGTGTGACCCCAGTTTTCCTTGCTTAACTCGTTTTTCAGGCTGTTTGAGGACAGCTTTCTTTAATCCAGTTTTAGATGGTCCTTTTGATACGGTCTAGATGCAAACACCGTTATTTCCAGTGCATGTTGAAATGCTGCAGCTGACAATTTTAAAAATAAGCTTACATATGGTAGGCTTCTTTTTTCAAATAGTCCAGTGCAGCGCCTGGAAAAAAAAATAGGACGCAGTTTGCGGTGGTCTGTAGTACTGCCTTTGCTCCAGAAATGTCAGTTATACCTGTGGTAGAAAAACTGAGAATCTGTTTGTGATGGACAGAATTTGTGTATCCTCTGCCCTGCAATGTTTTGGCACATAGGAGTATGATCTTCTCAGCTGATGCCCCTGAACCTTATTTTTTTATCTTGGTTATATACCAGCAAGCATATCCATGCCCTTTTTGTTACTCTTCCTGGTTAGAGTGAAGATACTGTTTGTTGGGTTTCGAGCCAGGATTTGCTCTATTATAAATGTAAATTTGTTACACTCTAGGTTAGGTTTTGACCAGTTGATGTCGTGTTAATCCCTATTCTCTAAATTGTTTCACTGTTAGTTTAAACTGTTAACGTTTTATAGATGCGATCTTTGCCCTGCTCTCCTTTGTTGATTTCTTCTAAGGCAGTGGTTCTCAAACTTTTTGACACATCCCCCCCCCCCCACCGCCACCCTCCCCCCTGCAAGTGGGACAACTAAAATCAGCCCAACCCTCAGAATTGTTCACAATTATTCTATTAAGATGAAAATGTTTTTATGTCTAGACTTAAACATTGCAGTTAAGTTCTGTTACCGTTTTAAAAATGCAATAAATGTTTTTCTGACTAAAAAAAGAAGTGTTATCTTCATAATGCCTCTTTTTGTCAGAGCCTCGACCCCCCCTTGGAATCTCTTGAGGCCCCCATAGGGAGACCTCCCCTCCCACCCCCCCAGTTTGAAGATCTCTGCACTAAGGTGATCACATCTCCCATAGACAGGTTTCTGCCACGGCTGGAAAGGTTAAAGCATTACACAGCTGCAGTAGACATATCTTACTGGTGGAATGCTGATGTTGGAGATTAATTTGTTAATTAATGGCCAGAGCTCACATAAATCTGGCTGGTAAAAGCCCAGGAGCATTAACATTCCAACAGCTGTGAAGAAAGGCCTCATGGAGCTGAGGAAATTTGTTTTATTTATTAGAACATTCTGCCCTCTAGTGGCAGAATGTTCTGATAGCCTTATAGCCCTTCCTAGCTGGGCTATACCAGCAATTAGAGGCCCAAGCTGAGTGCTGGAGCGGGCCTTTAATGGCTGGTAGAGCCCACTATGGCGGGCTCTAAGGCTATATTAAATACATTTCAAACACGTCATTTTAATTGCAACCTAGTTAGAAAAGTGTTACTATTGATGCTTTTGCTCTAGGTAATCCTTCCCAGTAGAATTCATTGTGTATCTTATGAGGATGTATTTTTAGTAACTGATAATTCTGAAAGCCTTCTGTACCCATACATTTGTACTCTATTGTTGTTGTAGCCAAGAAATTACCGAAGAATGAGCCTCAGAACACTCCTGGAGCCCCGGGGAGAAATCGAGGTGTGGATCTCCAAGAAAACAACCCACCCCATCGGACCGCATGCTGCAGTAACTGAGCCTTTTGCCCCAAATCCAAAAATGTTCTGTCCAAAAAATAAAATATAGAAAAAAAAACATCACCAACAAGAGAGAATGACCTGACTGGAATCTGCATTAACCAATCGCACTTAAGACAGAGCAGCTGCTGTGATTTCTCCGTAAACCTCTGATCATT
This sequence comes from Pleurodeles waltl, assembly GCF_031143425.1. NCBI lineage: Eukaryota > Metazoa > Chordata > Amphibia > Caudata > Salamandridae > Pleurodeles > Pleurodeles waltl. The sequence goes on along the minus strand of NC_090445.1, from coordinate 154,536,393 downwards.
AACTGGAGGGGTAGTCCACCTGCACTTTCCTGTACAAATACTAATTCAATTTTAAGTCTTAAGTCTCTCTTTTTTTTAAAAAAAAAAATCTATATGAACTTTTGCTCTTCGAAACAGTGTCCCATCGTTTAACATCGCTCAAAACCTCCCTCTCCCAAAAAATGCCCTTCCTGTTCCTTTCAATATATCATTCTTTCTTAGCAGATGGGGACTGGGGTGAGTATGGCATTGAGTGAGCTCCGCTGGGTATCAGCAGCTTGAAAATGTCGTTTCCCTAGCTGATGTACCCAGTGTTTGTATTTTTGATTTCCTGTAACCAAGGAAACCACAGGCAGAATTGTGTTTAAATGATTTTTTGTAAAAATGCGAAAACTGCATCATGAACCCAGTTGGGAAATGGAGAGTACTGGTTAATACCAATTTTCTTGTACTATTAAAGAAGGGCTGACTTAACGCAGTTGGCTGTGGAAGTTCGACTCTTAGGAGGTTTGGAATGCTCAATAGCTACTTTCCATGCACCTGCAGAACTTGTCATTAGGACTTGTCTCTAGGAGCATGTTATTTCAAAATGATTCTCTGAGGAAAGAAGTGGGAAAGAAAAGTAGTAGTTTGGGGTGCCACTATAAAACCAATGCCGTTTTGGGTCAGCTGTCCAACCTTCGAGTTCTGTAGCATGGTATACAGCCCTCTCTGACGTGATACCGGAAGAGGAACAAAGTACAACGCTAAGTGTTTGTAAGGATGTCATTTGTTTCTGTTGTATTTGCATTTTCAGGCGTTTAGTTTTTTGTGGTTTTGCACAGGATTCAGAAATTATGAAGTGAGTGAATAGTATGATGGGGACTGCGATCCCTGCCTATCCTGAAATAAAGAACTGTGTATCACATGGTATTATGACAGACAGGCAGTTAGCCTAACAAAAAGACTGCCGGAAGTTCGTCTATGAGCGGTAAGCAGGTATTTAATTGTAGCATTTCTGAAAACTGGTGTGATAACACTGTGATTGTGTTCTAACACCGATTGATATGGTAGGTGCATTGCTTGAACAAAATTATACTGGTTCACATAACTATTGCCTCTTATCAACCTCGCAGCTTTTTGCACCATTCTCCAGTCATCCAAACTCATACGTACAAGCTTAGGGACCTGAGAGGTATTAAACTGTTCCATCTTTGGTTTGTATTATAACTATCCGTAACAGTGCATTAACGTTTAACATCACAGCCTTGCCTTGAAAAAAAGTGCAAAATTTGAGCTCCAGTGTGATGAATTGTCTTTTAATTAAAATGTTAGTTTGTATAGAATTAATACTCGTTTTGTATGTTTCTGATTTCATCTCCCTGCTCAACTGTCTAGCTTCTTCCAAATATTACTAAAATAAGAAGTTGAAGATTTCTTTACCAAATGCCCTTTCCAAAGGTAACGTCTTACCATCTCTGTACAACTCCAGAAATGTAGATGTTCATTATTGCAGTTAATCGCCCCTCTAGAGATACGACCGATTTAATCCATGCATGGTTTTTGATTTAGCAGATCTGAAAATCAGTCCTACTAGTCATCAATGACCTTCCCTCCCACTTACATGTGGTAAAATGGGAGCACATTAAAAACACTTTATATCTGTTGCTTCTCAAATAATTGATTGGTTTTTGTTCCGTTTGGGCCACGTATGTGGAAATTGTTGCCTGTGGTATGATGCATTGGTTTCTGGAATGGTCTGGATTAATCACTAAATTAAATTCAATCGCACAGGGTAGGCAGTCAGCTCAGCAATAATTTGCTCTATTCTGACCAGGTCCTCATTGCCCGTAAGCTGCGTCAATAAGATTGTTTGCTTGCTACTATTGTATGTAAATGACATATGTGCATTCCTATTGGGCAGAAGCTGAAAAACCTATCACTCTAAGTGGTAACTGTTGTGAGACACCTGCTACAAAGCAGGACTCGAATCTGTTTTTAATGGGTGGCATTAATGATTAAGCTGGAAGACCGTATTAGGTGTGTCTCCCGCAGTACTAATTCAGTTAAACTACAATTGACTAAAATAAGTAAGTTACTTTAAAATTCTGTTTAAAGGGAATGTTTTGGGGTTACAGTTCATAGTTGGGACCTTGTATTTAGATATAGTTGATGTCTAATAACTTGCCAGGAAAACATTTTGGTTGTTACCTCTGGTAGCTATTCATGTAAATAAGAAGGACATTTTTACACAACCTCAGAGCTATCACTGTGAGATGCCTGATGTATTAAAATAACGTGTTTGGATGCACTTGTATGTTGCTACTGGTGCTTCCGGTCAATGCTTGCCTTGTTAGAGGAGCACATGCTTGAGGAGTCTTGACTTCTCCCACATTTTCCAATTGTGACTATTTTTTCCCCTCAAAATTCCTGTAACAAAAATATTGGCTCCTATCATACCATCTATTGCTGCTACAAAAGAGCAGGGCGTTGACTCAGGTTCTTTAAGAGACAGAAGTAAAGGACAGGAATCCTTGGGCATGTTTTACTTTTATTTGGCCTTACGCAGCCACGGATGCTTTGTTGTTCCACACTAATCCAAGCCGCTGTTAGGCAGATGGCCACCTGCACAGAAATTTATCAGCAGCTACTTTCGCCAGATATCTGTACACGTGATCTGTCACTTTTTTCCAAGCAGTAGCACCAGGCTATTAAGAGAACCTCCAGTTCGTTGCTGTGACCAGATGCTGGTTGTTACTAAGTAGGCGCCTCACAACTAACCGAAAAAGTGGGAGAGGGTTTGCCTAGAGCAAATTGCATCCAATATCCTTTATGGAAACAACACTCTTTGTAAAATTCAGAGGCTGAGCAATATGTTTTGACCAAATGACTATCGTGGGTATTGAAAGCGGGGGGGTGTGGGGGGGGCAGTTTATTTTTTTCTCCTTTTCTATATTTTGTATTGTATGGTGTTTTCCAACCAGTAACTGGTCAGTGTCTTCTGTATAGTACTTACTGAAAACCTCCATTGTCTTTATTGGTTTCTAAGTAGCAAGACAAATTTCCAACCTATCTATTCACTTATGGTATAAACCATTAACAACCCCAATTTTCAACCCTCATACGTTTTTTCCACAAATTAATATCATGTTTGAAGGGGAAAAGCAAGACATTAGGAATTTTATGAAATTAAGCCACTAATGTTAACGGCTCACTCTTAGCACAAGCTGGCCTGGGTTGACCATGTACAGTGATGGATTACAACATTTTCAATATTTGTCATTTTGTCTGTGCAAGCAGAAGCCATCTGTATTATGGAAAACATAACATGTAATTCTTCAAAATAAATTTGGAGGGAGCTATTAAAATGAATCCTCTTAATCGTGTTTAACCATTTCATGATTACTATTTGTTTTCCCTCTAAAACTGCATTGTTCAAACAACGTTTCCCGTTTGCTGCTGTGCTTCCATTTACATACAAAATGTTGATATTGTGATCTTTGAGCGTACATAGGCACGGCTATGACACTGGAAGGCTTTGTTGAAGCAGTCATTAAGTGGTTGGACATAGCGATTCAATGATCAAATTAAAGCAGACCAACTTGCAAATGCATTGTTTAAAATAAATTATATATTTGCCAGTGATTGTGTAATTATCCTATTTGTATCAGTTTTGCACACTTCCGATGATCACAGCACAAGTGATGTTGCTACTAGTTAATAATGCTTTTCCTTCCTTCATTGACCAGTGATAGAAGTTGGATCATAGTGGATTTTTTTTAAACTCCAAATACTAGAGATGAACCTTACTCATTGCTTATAGGAGTCAAGGTTAGCTTATTCCCGATGCAAATTCCAGCTTCAATGTAAATTAGTAGAATATTCATATTATGTCAGTCTTATCATTTTGCAGTTTTACTTCTACGTTTGTTTCCTTTTTTTTTTGTTCTAATTGTTTGTGCATGCAGTTCATGGGATAGTGTTCGTGGTAGAGTTTAACCCCTATCCATTGATCTTATCATGGCAAGTAGTTTTACTCAGTTATGGGATATTTCTTAGATTCACATGCTTGAATCATCCCTGTCATCAAACTGGTAGTCCCAGAATACTATTACAGTAGCAGTCTAATGTTAAATATAGCCCAGATACGACAAACAGTCACTTGAGTAGGATACTCCTATAATTTAAAATGTACCAAATGTGAGGCAGTCACATTGAAGCTGCCTTAGGACCACAATCTTCAGATTTCTACCATCCCTCGTGTGTGAAGGGAGGCCACTCGAGCTCTGTTCATTTTACTTGAGATAAGTGTGTCTCCCCAGTACTAATTCAGTTAAACTGCAGTTGAGTAAAATGAGTTCTGATGCAGGTAGTTCAACATAGTTTAGGACATAAGCAGACTTTCCTTGGGAATTTTTGCTTCTGGCTGACCATTTAATATGTCAGCCTACAAAAAGACCTCTTCAATCCTTGTGGCTCTTGTAGAAAGACTTCTCTGACCTCCCACATGAAGATTACATGTATCGTTTGTATTATGACCTAAAATATAAAAACTGAACAATTTGCAGGAAATTCTCTACAAAGACCCTTGATAGGGAAGCAAGAATTTTTCTGTGCCTACAAAAAGCTAGAGTGCTACTGCTTAAACGAAGAATAAGATTCCACCTCAAGAATGACCCAAAATGGTCAAACTGTAACAGTTTCGGAAGAGGAAGAAACATATACTTCTAAAGCGTCATAAAAAATATATATATATATATATATATATATATATATATATATCTCAAAGAAAATAGAAGTGCATCCTGTCAGTAGATGCTGTTAATCTCCTCAAATAATCCACATAGTCGAGAAGTCACAATAGGTGGCACCATCATCTCCCTGAATGTTAGAATGTTTATATGCACAAAGGGAGCTTGTCGCAGAAGACTCTTCATGGACTGGTGCTGACCTGGGGTAAGCTTATATGAATGGGCATTCATAGTGTAGCTCTGTAGTGTTTACAGAAGGTCTGTGGTGCTTATTATGTACATATTACGGGATAAATGTGCACAAAAGTACAGTTTCACTCCATTTAGGCTTACAGGGTCTAGCAAGGTACCTCACCGGGTAAAACATCCACCCAGAGTATGGATTTCCAGTCCCCAATATCACACATAAACAGCTTATGGCACTTTAAGATTTGTCATACTTCCCTGACAGTAATCGAGGTCTAAGAATTGGTCACCCATACTGGGCTGAGTTAATTATTCTGCTAGCCAGCAGTGGAATCAGTATTCCTCACACAGTAGAGTAATTAACAGTGATTGGCCCAGTTCCTTGGGATGGAAGAGGTGAGGATGTAATCTATATCTGTTAATTAGATTGTCACACTGTGCCTGGGTTGGGGTAGCCTAAGCCCACTGGAACAAAGGAAGAGAACCAGACACAGAATGGGGCTTGCTTTTGAAATTTTGGTTGGAAGGGATCAGGCAGCTTTGTCATTAATGAAAGTGAGGGAACTGTTTCTACAGACAACTCGAAATTGCCATTATTGATTGCCCAAGAATGCTGGGCAGAAAGGTTGAGACAGTGGTGGAGGGATCATGTGATGGCCTAGGATTTGTCAGGGGTGCATGGTTCTTAAAGATTTAGATTTACTCCTAGTTTCACTGTAGAGAAAACCTGGACCTAAGAGTGACGACGTTGAAAGGAGAAGTCCAATGATGTCTTGCAAGGTTGGACTAAAGCACCTTGACTCCTTCTGACCCCTCAGGACTAGAATAGATATTTCCAGTGCCAGTGGTCCTGGGGGAATAGTTGGGGGGAATGGACCTGCTAAGAAACTCGGAACAGCTCCTAGACAACTGTGGACTGGTCGTTGGCTCTGCTGACCTACTGGTGCCCTTCAAGAAACTGGAAGGCTGTGCAGGCAGGAGAGTGCAGCAAGGAGTGGTTTTTTTCTGGCTGGTTGCAGGGGGGCTGCACATGCTACCCCCACCAGCAGGAGAAGAGCATCAGGAGACAGGTCTGGTGCCTTGAGACAGAAAATCCAGCTCCTCATTGAAAGCACCTATGTGGAGGTTGGTAGGCCTAACAAAAATGCTCCTCTGGGTTAGGGTGGCCACCAGAAGCAAAACTAGCAAAAGAACACCAGCTTCTTATTGGCCAGTAGGGCTATTTGAGCCTAGGATTCAGGGCGTCTCAGCCTGGGCGTCGAGGCAAAGGGCGGAGAGGACAAGGGCAGGGGCCTGTTTGGGACAGGTAGGGACTAGGGCCAGAAATGCTGCCCAGTTCTCAGTGGACCAAGAATGGTTCCAGCCCCTACACATCCCTCAACATGCAAACACATATTCTACAAAGACATCCAACTCATGCATCACAAACTGACCACAGGCAGATTGCATTGTCCCGTCACCCAACACAATACCCTTTATACAACCCATATACACATATCCCCCACAACTACAACAGTCAAACACCTACATTCTCGCAGTAAACACTACTCTGTCCACTCCCACTAACACAACCTGCCATCACCCACACAACACAAAACTACAGTATACATTTCTCTCAGTCTCAGCCTTCCAGATACACACTCTCTGCTCTTACTAACCAACAACACTATCCGCTGTTTGCTCCCCACAGACCACCTGTCATAATAACAATGCCCAAACCCTGCCTTCAAACACACCATCTACAAACACTCTTCCCCTCTCTTCACCAATTACACACAACTATACAATCCCCACATTTCACTCCACCACACATTACCTCTTCCAGTCATCGCAACTAACACTAACTCCCCTGGCACACATCCATCACCTCTTACACACCTCGTACATTCATCTCCAAAACACATCAACACCCCATCTAACACTCACATTCCACTCACCAGCACTAACTCACATACAAATCCCTCACCAAAAACAACTACACCAATAATCCCCTCTCACTATTCCACAAAAACTATACCGACCACAAACGGCATATCAAAGCAACACAAACTTACATTACTCTTATCGTCATACCCACTCCCACCCTCAGGACTACAAAAAGAATACAAATTCCATCCTATCTCCACTCCTACTTTCTCACTCTTCACGAACACCTACCACAAGCACCCCAACGCAGCAACTTTCACTCACTCGCCTCTCCTCCATTGCACAATTTAGAGCCTTACATCATGATCCACATGCTCCTCCACCACCCCTAACCCATACTCCATCCACTCTAAACAAACGCAAACAAAATAAAAAACATGCCACTCATAGCAACCTCGCATCCCCTTGTCTATTACATAATAAAATTACCCTACAAAAAACAGCACACTCCTCATGGCTCCCTCAGCCACCAAGTCCACCACCCACACACACAGACCCAACAAAATGCCTCCTTAACCTGTTGGAAGAGGAACACTATATTGAAAAGCAAGACTATTATGAGCCTCAAACAGTTATCACAACTAGCAACACTCCTGCTTCAAGCTCACATTATACTACTTACCCTTCTCCTAAACAAAACAACACTACCACTAATACACCTTTTCTAAGCTGCCAGCTCATAAATGCTCGATCACTCTCAAAAAACAAGCACCACATCTACGACCTGCTCACAGACACACAACCTGACTTACTATTTATAACTGAATCCTGGTTGGGAGATGACATGGCCCCAGTGTTGCACGGAGCTGTTCCTCCAGGCTATCAAACCATCACACAAAACCATATAGGCAAGAGAGGAGGTGGCCTAGCTATTATATTCAAACAGGCATTGAACCTCAGTAAAACAGACAACATCTCCATACAAGGTTGTGAAGCCCTCCTTACCAGATGCCACCCTACTCCAACTTCCTCCTGTAACTTTCTCCTCCTTTACAGACCTCCACCTAACTCCACATTCCCAGATGCTTTTCTAGACACAGTCTCAAACCTTATTACACTATACTCCAACCTATGCATTCTTGGGGATCTAAACATTTGGTTTGACAAACCCAATATGCCCCATCCAAAAGCTATCACCACTGGCCTAGTCGCATTCAACCTACATCAGATTGTACACAATCCCACACATCTCGCTGGTCACATCCTAGATGTCATTTTTGCTAAGCCTGAACTAGTTACTAATCATTGCATGCCCTGATGGAGGACCCTGCTGAACCTCTCAATAGATACTTCATTGTGGGCCCTACTTGGAGGCAGTTCCTCCATTATGGAGTCAGAAGGTCTGGTCTCCATTCTGGTGGAATGGAACAGGGCTAGGGCGCATACACATTGGCAAGGGAGAGTGCCCAGTGTTGCACCCTGTTCTGGAAGGTGGCATGTTGCGCAAAGTTCTTGAATTGGCAGGTGTTTGCTGTGATCTGATTGGAATTTTCATTCTTGGGGATGTGATTTAAGAGGGGACCTATTAAGCCCTTTGCAAGCTTGCAAGAATACTACAATCTTTTGAGCATGCAACTCCATAAATACACAGAACTTAGACATTCCCTACAGCTTGAGACTGGGGACTTGTTGGGCCTCCTGGGGTTGTGACCCCTCCCCCCCCACCCCACAGAGAGAGCCAGCTGGTGGGCGTAAGGAGGTCTCTGCCACATACAAAGTAATCATAAGCAATATCCCTAACAACCTTGGGAGGTTTCAGTAGACTGGGAATGAGACATGGGGGATGTTGAATAGGCGGTGGCCTTGATGCATTCCTGAGAGGTGGCTCGTTCCAGATTGACAGTTAAAAATCCTTCATAGATTGTATATAGCTAGAAACAGACACCATAGGATGTGGAATATTGCTAGTGTGGACTGCCTACGTTTTGGGGTCTCCGTTAGGTCCTTTTTTTCACAAGCTATGGGAGTGTTCTGAAATGTGTAAATTTTAGTAGAGCATGTGTAGAGAACCGGGCGAACATCTTTGAAGAAGATATCTTGAGTAATTCCCACTTAATTCTCCAGGGTGACCTGGGGGATATTGACCTTCCCCGCAGGAAATTGGTGTTCTGATCCATGGACCTGGTAGTCACAAAGAGGGATATAGGGAATGTCTGATGTCAAACACTACCTACCAGGGGATAAAAGGGATGGACATGTACATGGGGGTTGAAAAAGTGGTGTATGTAGCCAGAAGAAGTCCTCGGAAATTTGATAAGATATGGGGCTGCTGGAGGGCATACTGTGGGCTGGGATCAGATCACCTTCCTCCTTCTTAAGCAGAGGGCACACATAGAACCGCTACCCGCAGCCTGGGAATGGGAGCTAATGCGACCTCACTAACTGTCTGAAATCTGCTGTGTCCCCCAGAACGACACAACTACCTCCATACTGGGACACTTTGAGCCCCACCCCTGTATTCCCCACCCATGCTAAAACTCTCTCTCTCTCTCACTCTCTCACTCTCTCACTCTCTCACTCTCACTCTCACTCAGGACTAGGTAAAGCAAGACTTCAGCATCTCATACCCAATCCAAAAATCAACAGGTTCGCCCGTCCTTCCCCCCCATATAGTCCCCTTGAGGCAAAGTTATTGATGGGTAAGCTGGGAAAGGCGGAGTGGCCCATATCTACAGCATACTGGTAAGACATGCCCCCAATGGTTTCCAGTCCCTGGACAGAAATCGGAGGGATGGGTCTGGAGACTTGATGACATGGACTGGACCCTGGCATGGTTGGCCCCTGAAGAAATAGCAATATCCTTGAGGCTTAGGCTTGTACAACTTGACTACCTTCACACCACCTACCTTTCCCTTCACTGGTTTGGCCGGCTGGCAGGACCCTGATCTGGAGTGTCCCAGATGCCCATGTCCAAGGGGTGATTTTTATGTTGTGTGGCAGTGTCCTCCTCCCCCCCCACCCCCCACCCCGCAGCCTACTTGCAACATATGGATACTTTCACCTGGATACCGAAGGATCCTCCTCACTCATCCCACACAGGCACTCTTGACCGTCCTTGACGAGGTTGGGGATAGCAAAGACATAACCTGGAGATGGAGAGCAGACTCACTGCCCAGTCTCCCTGAGTGGTGTAAGGGAATGGACTTGTGAGCACAACTAGAAAAACCCACATACAACACCAGAGGCTGTCCACGGAAGCATTTCTGGATATGTGGCAAATGGATGGACTATTGTGGTCTAGGTGGTTAATTCCTTCACCTGAAAGACCACCTATGGTGGGGAAGCCATTGTTAGACCTGGCCCTTTTTGCAGGGTTATCCTCAAACACAGTTGGAGCTATTGTGTTTCTAAGCACTTTACTAAGATTTATTCTCACCTTCCCGGTGGCAGTAAGGAACCAACCCTGCACCGGCTCGAGCAACGCTTCACCTCCCAGACTTTTTGCAATGTCTTTGTTTCCTCATTGTTTTCCAAGGTACTGTACCTGGGGTTCATGCAACTCAATGACCAGCCCGCACTCCATTGTGAGTGGCGTTTGACTGTTAGAAATGACTACATCAAGAGGACGTGTTAGCCCCATTTAGAGCTATTGTGTTTCTATGCACTTTACAAAGATTTAATCATTGGAAATTTGAATCTACTTGTGTAGGATGGATTTTTTTGTTGTTTTGGTCTTGTTGATAAATATTAGCTATTTTTCTAAAAGTGTATGTGCATGTGCGCGCCAATGTGTACACACACGCACGCACGCAAATACTTTACACATTGACTTGCAGAACTCTGTGATACCCCTACCCTGACTGAAGTGAGGGTCCCTATTTGGACAGGGTGCAAACCAATGCTAACTAGATACCCCATTTCTAACATTGGTGGCAGCGGTGGAATAAGACTTTTATTTATTCTTTACATACAGTGATTGGTGTACTCTGCTTCCATATTGCAGACCATTACACCCAAACACACTTGTTTGATTTTTCTCTTTTTGCATATACTGAGTTTTATCCACAATCATGTCACAGTCTGGTGAGCCATCGGTTGGAGCTGCAGATTTGGTGTTAGAGCTGAAGAGGTTGGAAACCTATACAGTGCCTCAGCTCAAAAACATCTGCAAGAAGTTCAAATTTCCTTTTAAAGGCCTTACTAGGAAGGAAGATCTGCATAAGGTGCTGAGGACTTGGTTGGCAAACAAGCAGACTGGTGAGCTCACAAAGTATGAGACTGTTTTTGATGAGGAACAAAGCCTGCACCTGAGATGGTTGAGGGAACCAGCTTCTCCTCTAGGACTGGGGGGCAGCTGGAATGGTGGAACAGTTCCCTCCAGAACTGGCAGCAGTGTTTCCTCTCCAGGTCTGTTTCCAGAGGAGCTGGAGAATAGGCAGAGAACCAGGAAGTTTGAGTTAAAGCTGATAAAGCTCAGGTTTAAGCAGGAGAGAGAAAATGCTTTGAAGAAAACAAGACTAGCCCTTGAGGAGGAGAAAGCTCTTTTAGCTCAGTAGCTCAGTCTGATGGAACTGGAAGCCAGGAAGGTCGAGTTCAGCGCAGATGGTGGCAGCGAAAGTACCATGTCCAGTAATGAAGAAAAGATCCACATATCCAGAGACTAAGGGCCCGATGTACAACACCTTTTTGCAGTCGCATAAGGCGAAAATCACCGTTTGCGACCACAAAAAGACTAGGTACGATGTACCACCCCTATTTTGTGAAGTGGTATGCAGTTACTGACTCGCAAAATAGGGATTGCACCTTGCAATTAGGACGGGTCATCCCAAGGCATCCCTTCCTAATTGCAAGTCGCAGTGGTATGTATGTTGTTTTGTGACCATGGATGCAGTTGCAAAACAATCGCAGTTAGCACCAATTTCAAGTTGTTGCTAACGGGAAGGGCTCCCCAAGGGACCCCTTCCCCTTTGTGAATGTATGCCTACTCTGAGAAAATGAAAGAATATTGTTCACTTTTTGTTTTTTCAATTGCATCCCGTTATCCTCTTACAAATCAAAAACTGCTTTATTGAAAAGCATTCACAGATATAGTAGTCTGCTTAGCCCAGCAGGCCACCATCCCTGTGAGTGCGGCCTTTCCTAATGGAGTCGCAAATTGCGACCTACCTCATGAATATTAAAGAGGTAGGTCATTTGCGACCCTATTGGGAATTGCTAAATGTGTCTGTGAGACATGTTTCATTTTGCGAGTCTCTAATTGCGATTCACAGTGATTTGCAGTTAGAAACTTGCAAAATTAAATGGTCGTACATCTGGCCCTTGGTTCGGAGGAGGGCAGTGACATACACCAGTGGGCTCAGGCATATGAGATAGCTCCAGAGGTGCACGTGGTCCCTGAGGTGGATTGGGGAACTGGCATGGGGAGTCATATTCCTGGTGGTGGGAGGGACACTCTACTGGCTCTAGAAGGGAGTGACAGGGAGAGGTGTACCTCCATGGAGGAAGCTGGTATGGGACTATGGAGTCACCCCAGAAGAGGGTAGGTTGAGCTTCAGGGGCAATCAGACACTGTCTAACCAAATGGGGGATGAAATGGAATACTTTTTTTAAGGCACTGAATGGTTGGGTGAAGGGTAGTATGGTTAAAACCTGTTAGGGGCTGTACAATTTGATTGCTGAAGAGCATATGTTCAGTCACAGTTACCCAGAGCTACAACAATACTTGGTGGAGTGCAAGTTCTCTGATGCCAGGGAACTGGCACGGGAGACAGAACTCTGGGCAAGTACCAGTGGGTCTGATGAGGCACTGAGGGAGTAAGCCTAAGGGAAGTGGCTCAGGTTTCCCCATCAGAGTGAGGGGTAGGGTTACAGTACCCTAGACAGGTCCTAGTTTAGTTGGGAGTGGGGTTGGCGGGGGGATGGGGAGAAGGGTCCCATGTCTTTTCCAGGGGTAGGAGAAGGATGGGATATGGCAGAGGCCCCCAGGGTGCCCTGTCTTCAGCCTGAGTGGTTGGACCGATCTCAGAGGGGTCACAAGCAGGTGGACTTGGTCTGTACCAGGAGACCATCCACTGATAGGAGTCCCATATTGTGAGGATAACTTGAGGTCACAAGTTTCCCATCCGTTCTGGTGTCTGGCAGCACTATTCTGTAGAGGAGGGTGCAGGAGCCCAGATGGAGGAGTGGGAGGGGGAGACAGTCCCAAGCGGGTCGGGGTGGCCTGCTCTGAGGTTGCTGGTCCCCACAAATGACCCTGGTAAAGCCACTGTTGGCTTGGGAGGGCTTGATACTCTCTCAGATGGACAGGAATATGTTTCCCCTGGGGGGGGAGAATGGGGGAAGGGGAGGGTGAGTTGTACTCCTGGAATTGCCACACACCAGCTAAGCCTAAGGAATCATAGGGAACCAGTTTCAGGTTAGCACCCCTGAGCTTGGGGGGGCATGACGGGGGTGGTAATTGTGAAGGATGGCTGCCACAGGCATCCTGGCAGTTCTGGAGTCCTGGGGTACTACGACCAAATGGAGGGTACAGAGCCCCGGGAAGGAGAGCAGCAGAGAGGAAGGACTCAACCCTGACTCCTTTTCAGCTAAGAGTACAGACCCTGGGCTGGAGTACCAGTCTCAGGATACCACCCCTTAACTGATGGAAGGGAGAGTAGACAAAGGATGCCAGTCACCTGGACCTACTGTCCCCCCCACTCTGAGAAACCACAGAGGTTAGAGAGCCCTGGAAGTGCTGATGCTTGGATCTCATCACTGACCGCTGTATGTAGCCACTGTGGGTTGCTGTCCTTGTGGACAGTGTTGCCTTTGGGTTGGGGACAGGAGTCACACCCGGAGGATAGAATGGGCCACACCCCTGCATTGGCAATGGTGGTATTGCCTGCCTACTGGGATACATCTATGAGTAAAGTAAGTTAAGGTGCTGCACAGATGGCGCCCACAGGAGAGAAGGATTCCCCATGGGTTAGCTTAGTGGGCTCTGAGATTATGAACAGAAGAATCCAGTTGGGTTCAGAAAGGTGTAGAACTGGAACACGCACCTGCTTTTGCGGGCCAGGGTCCATATTCTAGCACCCTAAGCAGGGAAGTCCATCAAGGTATTGATTAGTCTACCCTGGCTTTAGGCTAGACGGGGGTTGTGTTGGACCTGGCCCTTTTTACACGGTTATCTCCCAGCTTTTTGTCGTCTTTCTATTTTTTCTACCCTTTTTTTCTCAGTTATCTCCCAGCTTTTCTGTTGTCTTTCTATTTTTTTCTACCCTTTTTTGTTGTCTTTAGGACTCTGGGCACTTTACCACTGCTAACCAGTTCTAAGTTGCATATATTTTATGTCTAAAATGTATTGGTGATCGGTTTCTCCGTGATTGGCATATTTGATTTACTAGTCTGTCCCTAGTGAAGTGCACTATGTATGCCCAGGGCCTGTAAATCAAATGCTGCTAGTGGCCCTGCAGCACTATCTGTGCCATGTACATGAGTAGCCCCGTAAACATGTCTCAGACCTGTCACTGCAAAGTCTGTGTGTGCAGTTTTAAACTTTCATTTTCACCTGGCAAGTGCACTTACTTGCCAGGCCCAAACCTACCCTTTTACTACATGTAAGTCACCCCTAAAGTAAGCCTGAGGCAGCCCCCTGGGCAAGGTGAAGTGTATTTAAAAGGTAGGACATGTACTGGTGTGTTTTACATGTCCTGATAGTGAAATACTGCTAAATAAATTTTTCACTATTGCAAGGTCTCTGTCTCCCATAGGGTAACATGGGGATTGCCTAGAAAAAATATATATTTTTTCAGTTGAGAGCAGATAGAGATTTGGAGTTTGGGGTCTCTGAACTCCCAATTTAAAAAATACATCTTTTGGGAAAGTTGGTTTTTGAACTGTAAGTATGAAAATGCCACTTTTAGAAAGCGGTTGTTTTCTTGCTTAACCATTCTGTACCTCTGCCTATCTTTTGAGTATATGTCTGGGTCAGGATGACAGTTGGGCTGTTTGTGTATTCACTCTAGACAGTCACACAAAGGGAGCTGAGATGTGCCCTGCGTATCCTGATGGCCCATCACTAGGCTGATGGGTCTTTCTGAGCTAGAGTGGTGGGAGGAGCTGACACTTGCACTTGAGTAGGGCTGTACCGGCCCTCATGCCCTCACACAGAGCAATCTCCAACCCACAGTGTGTGTCTGGTGCCAGGGCAGGGAAAGGCAGGGTACCACAAAAACTTCTCCTTGAAGTTTGCCTACTTCAAAGACAGAAATGGGTATAAGTACTGAACTTCTGACCCCTCATAGTTAGAACACTTCTGGACTGAGGACATTCTGCCAGGTAGAAGAGCTGGTTGCTGTAGGAGTGACTGCCGCTCTGCCTGTTGCTTTGTTGTGCTGGCATGCTGCTTCTGTCTTGGTAGTGAAAAGATTGGACTTTGCTTTCTACATCCTGCTTTCCAAGGTTCTCCAAGGGCTTGAGTTGAGCTTGCCTCCTGCTAAGAAGTTTCAGGGCCATCAAAGACTTCACCTGCCAGCGCATGGGTTCTCTTGCTGAGAGTCCTGACTTGCCAAGGGGTGCCAAATCCAGTTCCGTGACCCTTGGAAGTGAGTTCTGGTGTAACCAAGAAACTAAGCACATTGACTCCAGAGCAACTTCGGAAATAGTGCCGCTGTCTGACTCCACACTGCTGCCTCCACTAGAGCTGTGGTTCCCTGCTGAGTGCCACAACCATGGCTTATAACACATGCCCGATGCCTCTGCAGCATCTCTGAAGTCCTGCCACAGCATGAGTCCAGAGTGCCTTGTCCTAGGCATCTAGGACAACCGACTCCACCACAGCATCTGTGGCCCTGTGAGTAAAAAGTCAATGTCATCCATGTTGACCTGCTGGATTCCTCAATCCTGCCGGGTCGTAAGGACCCAACGCCTCGCCATTGACACCGCATCACCTCCCTTGCAACCGTAAGGAACCAACCAACACCTCACCTCTCCTGCCTAGCATGAAGGAACCAACACCTCACCTCCCCGGTGGCAGTAAGGAACCGACCACGCACTGGCTCCAGCAACACCTCTCCTCCCAGACTCTGTGCAATGTCTGTTTCCTCATTGTTTTACAAGGTACTGTACCTGGGGTCCGTGCGACTCCATGACCAGCCTGCACTCCCTCGCGAGTGGTGTTGGAGTGTTGGAAATGACTCCATCAAGACCTGGTGGCCCCAGTTAGAGCTATTGTGTTTCTAAGCGAAAATTTGTCTTTACTCGTGTATGTTGGATTGTTTTTGTCGTTTTGGTCCAGTTTTACTCTAATCTATCTATCTATCTATATATATATATATACATATATATATTCGATGGCATGTGTAGCTGCAGATACACATGCTGTGCACATCCCGCCATCTGGTGTTGGGCTCTGAGTGTTACAAGTTGTTTTTCTTCGAAGAAGTCTTTTCGAGTCACGAGACTGAGGGACTCCTCCCATTTCGACTCCATTGCGCATGGGCGTCGACTCCATCTTAGATTGTTTTTTTTCCGCCATCGGGTTCGGACGTGTTCCTTTTCGCTCCGTGTTTCGGGTCGGAAAGTTAGTTAGAATCTCGGAAAAGACGTCGGTATTGTTTGCGTTCGGTATCTGGTTAGTTACAACAGATCGACACCGAATTTAAAAGAGTTCCGGTGGCCCTTCTGGGTTTTTTCGATCCCCCGTCGGGGCCTGGTCGGCCCGGCCATGTGTGAATTCAAGGCTGATGGAACGGACCCCATTCCGCTTCTGTCCAAAATGCCATAACAAGTATCCGTATACGGATCAGCATCTGGTCTGTAACTTGTGCTTGTCCCCAGAGCACAAGGAAGATACTTGTGAGGCCTGTTGAGCGTTTCGGTCCAGAAAGACGTTAAGAGACCAAAGAGCCAGAAGACTGCAGATGGTGTCGACGCCGACAGAACAAGAGCGTTTCGAGGAAGAAGAGGAAGCTTTCTCTATCCAAGAGTCGGACTCGGAAGAGCTCGAGGCCGAAGAAACGCCGAAAACCGTGAGTAAGACGTCGAAACATAAGACTCACGAGAAGTCAACAAAAGCCCAGGGGACGCCACCGCCAACAGGCCATGGCTTAACCCAAACAAGCGGTGACCGAGCCAAGGCACCGAAAAAGGGAACGCTGGTGTCGAAGTCATCCGACTCCAGTCGAGATACCGCCACACAGCAATCTCGGACCCGAGACATCGGCTCCGAGAAATTTCGGCACCGTCACAGCAGCACCGAACAAATTAGGCATCGAGACACCACCACGCCGAAAATTACAAAGGTTTCTTCGGAGCCTAAAAAGACCTCAGAAAAATTTTCGGTTCCGAAACATCCAGCCTCGGAGCCGAAAACAGGTTCCTATACAGAGGAACAAGGATTGACCTCCCAAATGAAAAAACATAGATTTGGAGAGGAACTTCAAGCTGTAGAGCCAGACTATACTCAAAGGAGGCTCCACATTCATCAAGACACAGGGAAGATAACCACTCTTCCTCCAATTAAGATAAAAAGAAAACTTGCCTTTCACGAAAAGGACAAGGAGCCACAGGCAAACGTGGCAAAGAAAACAACTCCACCACCTTCTCCACCACCATCAGTGCACACATCACCAGTAGCAACTCCTCCACTGATGCACTCCCCGACTCATACTGCCATGAGTCAAGATGATCCCGATGCATGGGACCTTTACGATGCTCCAGTATCGGACAACAGCCCAGACTCGTACCCTACCAGGCCGTCCCCTCCTGAGGACAGTACATCTTACACACAGGTGATCGCAAGGGCAGCTGCTTTCCATAACGTCACCTTGCATTCAGAACCAATTGAGGATGACTTCTTGTTTAACACGCTAACCTCCACTCATAGCCAGTACCAAAGACTACCTATGCTCCCAGGAATGCTAAAACATTAAAAACAAATCTTTCAAGATCCTGTTAAAGGCCGAGCCATAACTCCAAGGGTGGAGAAAAAGTACAAGCCACCGCCAACATATCCAGTTTATATTACAACGCAGTTAACACCAGACTCAGTAGTTGTCGGGGCAGCTCGTAAGAGAGCAAACTCTCATACCTCGGGAGACGCACCACCTCCAGACAAAGAGAGTCGCTAATTTGATGCTGCAGGCAAAAGGGTTGCAGCACAAGCAGCAAACCAATGGCGCATTGCCAATTCACAAGCGCTTTTGGCAAGATCTGACAGAGCGCACTGGGATGAGATGCAACATTTGATAGAACACTTACCCAAGGAGTTCCAAAAAAGAGCACAACAAGTGTTGGAAGAAGGACAAAGTATCTCTAATAATCAGATACGGTCTTCAATGGATGCAGCAGATACGGCTGCAAGGACAGTAAATACTGCAATAACAATAAGAAGGCACGCATGGCTCTGCACGTCAGGTTTCAAGCCAGAAATTCAACAAGCCGTGCTAAATATGCCATTTAATGAACAGCAGTTGTTTGGGCCGGAAGTCGACACTGCTATTGAGAAACTCAAGAAGTACACTGATACGGCAAAAGCCATGGGCGCACTCTACTCCCCGCAGAGCAGAGGCACCTTTCGCAAAACACCTTTTAGGGGAGGGTTTCGAGGACAACCTACAGAAACCACAACATCACAAACAAGGCCCACTTACCAAAGCCAATATCAGCGGGAAGTTTTCGGGGGCAATATAGAGGGGGACTTATTCCAAAGAGGTAGAGGAAAATTCCAAAGCCCCAAAAGTCCTCAAAATAAGCAGTGACTCACAAGTCACCCATCCCCATCACATAACACCTGTGGGGGGAAGATTAAGCCAATTTTACAAACATTGGGAGGAGATAACAACAGATACTTGGGTACTAGCAATTATCCAGTATGGTTATTGCATAGAATTTCGAGAATTCCCTCCAACAGTCCCACCGAAAACACACAGTATGTCGAAACAACATATAAATCTTCTAGGATTAGAAGTTCAAGCATTGCTCCAAAAAGACGCAATAGAATTAGTACCAAAACAAGAACTAAACACAGGAGTTTACTCACTGTACTTTCTAATACCCAAAAAAGACCAAACTCTAAGACCTATACTAGATCTCAGAATATTAAATACATACATCAAATCAGACCACTTTCACATGGTTACATTACAAGAAGTAATCCCACTGCTCAAACAACAAGACTACATGACAACACTGGATCTAAAGGATGCATATTTCCATATACCAATACATCCTTCACACAGAAAGTACCTAATGTTTGTATTCCAAGGGATACATTACCAATTCAAAGTGTTGCCATTCGGAATAACAACTGCACCAAGAGTTTTTACAAAATGTTTAGCAATAGTAGCTGCACATATCAGAAGGCAGCAAATACATGTGTTCCCGTACCTAGACGATTGGTTAATCAAAACCAACACGCAAAAACAGTGTTCACGACACACAAATTACGTCATAGAAACCCTACACAAACTAGGTTTCTCAATCAATTACTCAAAGTCACACCTTCTGCCGTGTCAAACACAGCAATACCTAGGAGCAACAATCAACACAGTAAAAGGGATTGCCACTCCAAGTCCACAAAGAGTCCAAACATTCCAAAATGTAATACAAGCCATGTATCCAAACCAGATGATACAGGTCAAATTAGTAATGAAACTCCTAGGCATGATGTCCTCATGCATAGCCATTGTCCCAAACGCAAGGTTGCACATGCGGCCCTTACAACAGTGCCTAGCATCACAGTGGTCACAAGCACAGGGTCAACTTCTAGATCTGGTGTTGATAGACCGCCAAACATACATCTCGCTTCAATGGTGGAACAGTATAAATTTAAACCAAGGGCGGCCTTTTCAAGACCCAGTGCCACAATGCGTAATAACAACAGATGCATCCATGACAGGGTGGGGAGCACACCTCAATCAGCACAGCATCCAAGGACAATGGAACATTCAGCAAAAACAGTTTCATATAAACCACTTGGAACTGTTAGTGGTGTTTCTAGCTCTGAAAGCATTTCAACCCATATTAACCCACAAATACACTCTTGTCAAAACAGACAACATGACAACAATGTATTACCTAAATAAACAAGGAGGAACACACTCGACACAGTTGTGTCTCCTAACACAAAAAATATGGCATTGGGCGATTCACAACCACATTTGCCTAATAGCACAATTTATTCCAGGGATTCAGAATCAGTTAGCAGACAATCTCTCTCGGGATCACCAACAGATCCACGAATGGGAAATTCACCCCCAAATACTGAACACTTACTTCAAAATGTGGGGAACGCCACAAATAGATCTATTTGCAACAAAAGAAAACTCAAAATGCCAAAACTTCGCATTCAGGTACCCACAACATCAGTCTCAGGGCAATGCACTATGGATGAACTGGTCAGGGATATTTGCATACGCTTTTCCCCCTCTCCCACTTCTTCCATATCTAGTAACCAAGTTGAGTCAAAACAAACTCAAACTCATACTAATAGCACCAACATGGGCAAGGCAACCGTGGTACACAACACTACTAGACCTTTCAGTAGTACCTCATATCAAACTGCCAAACAGACCAGATCTGTTAACACAACACAAACAACAGATCAGACATCCAAATCCAGCATCGCTGAATCTAGCAATTTGGCTCCTGAAATCCTAGAATTCGGGCACTTAGACCTCACACAGGAATGTATGGAGGTCATAAAACAGGCTAGAAAACCTACCACTAGACACTGTTATGCAAATAAGTGGAAACAATTTGTTTATTACTGCCATAATAATCAAATTCAACCTTTACACGCATCTGCAAAAGAGATAGTAGGATACTTACTACATTTGCAAAAATCTAAACTAGCTTTCTCTTCCATTAAAATACATCTTACGGCAATTTCAACTTACCTGCAAATTACGCACTCAACTTCATTATTTAGGATACCAGTCATAAAAGCATTTATGGAAGGCCTAAAGAGAATTATACCACCAAGAACACCACCAGTTCCTTCATGGAACCTCAACCTTGTCTTAACACGACTCATGGGTCCACCTTTTGAGCCCATGCACTCTTGTGAAATGCAATACTTAACGTGGAAAGTTGCATTTTTAATTGCCATCACATCTCTAAGAAGAGTGAGTGAGATTCAAGCATTTACCATTCAAGAACCATTTATTCAAATACACAAAAATAAAGTTGTTCTACGGACCAATCCTAAATTTTTATCAAAAGTAATCTCACCGTTCCACTTGAATCAAATGGTAGAATTACCAGTGTTCTTCCCACAGCCAGATTCGGTAGCTGAAAGAGCACTACATACATTAGACATCAAAAGAGCACTAATGTACTACATTGACAGAACAAAACTAATTCGAAAGACAAAACAACTATTTGTCGCCTTTCAAAAACCTCATACAGGAAATCCTATTTCAAAACAAGGCATTGCTAGATGAATAGTTAAGTGCATTCAAACCTGTTATCTTAAAGCTAAAAGAGAACTGCCTATTACACCAAAGGCACACTCAACCAGAAAGAAAGGTGCTACCATGGCCTTTCTAGGAAATATTCCAATGAACGAAATATGTAAGGCAGCAACATGGTCTACGCCTCATACATTTACCAAGCACTACTGTGTAGATGTGCTAACTGCACAACAAGCAACAGTAGGTCAAGCTGTATTAAGAACATTATTCAAACTACTTCAACTCCTACAGGCTGAACCACCGCTTTTGGGGAGATAACTGCTTACTAGTCTATGCACAGCATGTGTATCTGCAGCTACACATGCCATTGAACGGAAAATGTCACTTACCCAGTGTACATCTGTTCGTGGCATTAGTCGCTGCAGATTCACATGCGCCCACCCGCCTCCCAGGGAGCCTGTAGCGGTTTAGAAGTAGATCTTAAACATTTGTACATTTGTAAATATATTACTTAAAACTTTATTATGTACATACGCATTCACTCCATTGCATGGGCAATATTACTAGCATACACAACTCCTACCTCACCCGCTGCGGGCAAAACAATCTAAGATGGAGTCGACGCCCATGGGCAATGGAGTCGAAATGGGAGGAGTCCCTCGGTCTCGTGACTCGAAAAGACTTCTTCGAAGAAAAACAACTTGTAACACTCCGAGCCCAACACCAGATGGCGGGATGTGCACAGCATGTGAATCTGCAGCGACTAATACCACGAACAGATGTACACTGGGTAAGTGACATTTTCCATATATATATATATATATATATATATATTCAATGGCATGTGTAGCTGCAGATACACATGCTGTGCATTATACTGCCATCTAGTGTTGGGCTCGGAGTGTTACAAGTTGTTTTTCTTCGAAGAAGTCTTTTCGAGTCACGAGACCGAGGGACTCCTCCCTTTCAGCTCCATTGCGCATGGGCGTCGACTCCATCTTAGATTGTTTTCTTTCCGCCATCGGGTTCGGACGTGTTCCTCTTCACTCCGTATTTCGAATCGGGAAAGTTAGCTAATTATCGAAAATTCGACGGTATTGTTCGCGCTCGGTACCGGTTTAGTGTTAGTATATCGACACCGATAGAAGCGCTCCGGCGGCCCTTCGGGGCTTCCACTCTTTAGTGGGGCCTGGTCGGCCCGACCACATCCATTGTCGAAACTAATGGACCGGACCCCCTTCCGCTTCTGTCCGACGTGCCACGCGAAGTATCCTTTTACAGACCAACACTTGGTCTGTAATCTGTGTCTATCACCGAAACACAGGGAGGATACTTGCGAGGCCTGTCGGGCTTTTCGATTGAAAAAGACCCTACGCGATCGAAGAGCCAGAAGACTTCAAATGGCGTCGACACCGAGAGAACAGATCGGCATCGAAGAGGAGGAAAGAATCTCCATCCAGGAAACGGACTCAGACGACTCCGAAAGTGAGATACAGATGACAACGCAGAAAACTGTGAGTAAAACTGCCCTGTCCAAGACTCACTCCAAGATCATAAAGGCCAAGGGGATGCCACCGCCAGCAGGCCATGGCTTAACCCATCGAAAACACGGTGATCAACCATCAGCACCGAAAAAGGCCTCGCAACTGCCGATGACAGCCGACTCCGGTCGAGATTCCGGCTCCGAACGATCTCGGCACAGAGAGTTCTACACACCCAAGGTTAAAAAAGTTGCTTCGGAACCGAAAAAGACTGTTTCGAAACCTTCGGTACCGAAAAAGGCAGCCTCGGAGCCGAAAATAGGCTCCTACACCGAAGAGCACAGACTTTCCAGCCAAATGCAAGAGCATAGATTTGAGCAGGAAATAAGTATGGGGGAACCAGACCATACTCAAAGGAGGCTGCACATCCAGAAAGAGACTGGTAAAATACAAACTCTTCCTCCAATTAAAATAAAAAGAAAGCTGGCATTTCAGGAGTCAGCAATGCAGCCAAAAGCAAAGGTGGCAAGAGACAAAACAACACCACCACCAATGTTTTCGCCACAGCCTTCGCCACTACATTCACCACAGCTGTCCCCGGTAACAACGCCCCCAATGCAGTCACCGACACACACGGGGATGACACAGGATGACCCGGATGCATGGGACTTATATGATGCACCGGTCTCCGACAACAGTCCCGATTGTTACCCAACAAGGCCGTCACCTCCAGAGGACAGCACTGCATATATGCAGGTATTATCAAGGGCAGCTACTTTCCACAATGTAGGAGCCAATAGAAGATGATTTCTTATTTAACACCTTGGCATCCACCCAAAGTCTGCCAATACTCCCAGGCATGCTCAAGCACGCAAAACAGGTCTTCCAGGACCCAGTGAAAGGCAGAGCTATCACGCCTAGGGTGGAGAAAAAATACAAACCTCCCCCAACGGACCCTGTGTTTATAACACAGCAACTGACACCAGATTCAGTGGTCGTGGGAGCAGCAAGAAAGAGGGCAAACTCCCAATCATCAGGGGACGCACCACCGCCTGACAAGGAGAGTCAGATGTTCGATGCTGCGGGCAAACGAGTGGCAGCACAGGCAGCCAATCAATGGCAGATTGCCAACTCGCAAGCTCTACTGGCTCGCTACGACAGGGCACACTGGGACGAGATGCAACACATTATACAGCACTTGCCCAAGGAACACCAAAAACGTGCCCAACAGGTTGTTGAAGAAGGACAAGCAATTTCCAACAACCAGATAAGGTCTGCACTGGACTCGGCAGACACAGCAGCATGGACAATCAACACTGCGGTAACCATTCGCAGGCATGCATGGTTACGGAGCTCAGGTTTTAAACCGGAAATCCAGCAAGCTGTGTTAAATATGCCTTTTAACCAGGAACAATTGTTTGGGCTGGAGGTGGACATGGCAATTGAGAAACTAAAGAAGGACACAGACACAGCCAAAGCCATGGGCGCACTCTACTCCCCACAAAGCAGAGGCACATTTAGAAGGCCACAATTTAGAGGGGGGTTTCATACTGAAACCCCAGAGCCTTCCACCTCACAAACCAGACCCACCTATCAGGGGCAGTACCAGAGAGGAGGGTTTCAAGGCTCATACAGGGGTGGACAATTCCCAAGAGCAAGGGGAAAATTCCAAAGCCCTAAAACAACTCCAGCCAAACAGTGACTTCAATGTCACAAACCCCCAACACTTAACACCAGTGGGGGGGAGACTTACTGCATACTACAAAAACTGGACAAACATAACTACGGACGCATGGGTCCTAGCCATTATCCAACATGGTTATTGCATAGAATTCATAAATTTCCCACCAGATGTGCCCCCAAGAGCACACAATATGTTCAAACAACACTTAGACCTGTTACAGCTAGAAGTCCAAGCATTGTTACAAAACAAGCAATAGAACTAGTACCCAACCATCAAAAAGGAACAGGTGTCTACTCCCTATATTTCCTAATTCCAAAGAAAGACAAAACGTTGAGACCCATATTAGACCTCAGAACACTGAATCTCTACATCAAATCAGATCACTTCCACATGGTAACACTTCAAGACGTGATTCCCTTGCTCAAAAAACAGGACTACATGTCAACGTTAGATCTCAAGGATGGATATTTCCACATACCCATACATCCTTCTCACAGGAAATACTTAAGGTTTGTCATCCAGGGCGTGCATTACCAATTCAAGGTGTTACCATTTGGGATAACAGCCCCAAGGGTATTCACAAAATGCCTTGCAGTAGTAGCCGCTCATATAAGGAGACAGCACATGCACGTATTCCCATACTTAGACGATTGGTTAATAAAAACCAGCACTCAGCAACAGTGTCTTCTTCACACACAATATGTTATAGAAACTCTACACAAACTAGGGTGTTCTATAAATTACCAAAATCACGTCTACAACCATCCCAGATACAACAATACTTGGGAGCAACACTCAACACACAAAAGGCGATTGCCACTCCAAGTCCGCAAAGGATACAAGTGTTCCAGAATATAGCATTAAACATGCAGCCAAACCAACACTACCAGGTGAAGTTTGTAATGAAACTTCTAGGCATGATGTCTTCATGCATAGCCATTGTCCCAAACGCAAGACTACACATGCGGCCCTTACAACAGTGCCTAGCAAAACAATGGACACAAGCACAGGGTCAACTCCAAGATCTAGTGTTGATAGACCGCCAGACACACTTCTCGCTTCAATGGTGGAACCCTATAAATTTAAACCAAGGGCGGCCATTCCAAGACCCAGTGCCTCAATACATGATCACAACAGATGCTTCCATGATTGGGTGGGGAACACACCTCAACCAGCACAGTATACAAGGACATTGGGACATTCAACAAAAACAACTGCACGTACATCATTTAGAACTGTTGGCAGTGTTTCTAGCATTGAAAGCATTTCAACCACTGATAGCCCACAAACACATTCTTGTCAAAACAGACAACATGACAACAATGTATTACCTCAACAAACAAGGAGGGACGCACTCGTCACAACTGTGTCTCTTAGCACAGAAAATTTGGCATTGGGCAATTCACAATCACATTCGCCTAATAGCACAATACATCCCAGGCATTCAAAACCAGTTAGCCGACAATCTCAGTCGAGATCACCAACAAACACACGAATGGGAAATTCATCCCCAGATCCTACAAGATTACTTTCTACGCTAGGGAACACCAAAAATAGACCTATTCGCAAAAAAAGAAAACTCAAAATGCCAAAACTTCGCGTCCAGGTACTCACACCCTCTGTCCAAGGGCAATGCGTTATGGATCAGTTGGTCAGGGATATTTGCTTACACTTTTCCCCCTCTCCCACTCATTCCTTATCTGGTAAACAAACTGAGTCAAAACAGACTCAAACTAATACTCATAGCACCAACCTGGGCTCGCCAACCGTGGTACACAACACTGCTGGACCTGTCAGTAGTACCTCATGTCAAATTACCAAACAGACCAGATCTGTTAACTCAACAGATCAGACACCCGAATCCAGCATCGCTCAATCAAGCAATCTGGCTCCTGAAGTTTTAGAATTTGGACACTTAGACCTTACACAAGAATGTATGGAGGTCATTAAACAAGCAAAAGAATCCTACTACAAGACATTGTTATGCAAACAAATGGAAAAGATTTGTTTACTTCTGCCACAATAATCAAATTCAACCACTACATGCTTCCGCAAAGAACATTGTAAGTTACTTATTACACTTACAAAAATCTAAACTAGCATTCTCTTCTATTAAAATACATCTCACAGCAGTATCCGCCTATCTGCAGATTACACATTCAACATCGCTTTTTAGAATCCCAGTTATCAAAGCATTTATGGAGGGATTAAAGAGAATCATACCCCCAAGAACACCACCAGTACCTTTGTGGAACCTTAATATTGTATTAACACGACTCATGGGACCACCATTTGAACCCATGCACTCTTGTGAAATGCAATACTTAACTTGGAAGGTAGCCTTCCTAATAGCTATCACATCTCTTAGAAGAGTAAGCGAAATACAAGCATTTACTATACAAGAACCCTTTATACAAATACATAAACATAAAGTGGTTCTCTGTACAAATCCCAAATTCTTACCAAAAGTTATATCACCATTCCACCTAAACCAAACAGTGGAACTCCCAGTCTTCTTTCCACAACCAGACTCAGTAGCCAAAAGAGCCTTACATACGTTAGACATAAAAAGAGCACTAATGTATTACATTGACAGAACAAAACAGTTTCGCAAAACAAAACAATTGTTTGTAGCCTTCCAAAAACCTAATGCAGGAAATCCTATATCCAAGCAAGGCATTGCCAGATGGATAGTGAAATGTATTCAAACCTGCTATATTAAAGCAAAAAGAGATCTACCTATTACACCAAAGGCGCATTCCACTAGGAAAAAAGGCGCCACTATGGCTTTTCTAGGGAATATACCTATGACAGAAATTTGTAAGGCAGCCACATGGTCTACACCTCATACATTCACAAAACATTACTGTGTAGATGTGTTAACACAACAAGCCACAGTAGGACAGGCTGTATTACGAACATTATTTCAGACAACTTAAACTCCTACAGGCTAAGCCACCGCTTTTGGGGAGATTACTGCTTATTAGTCTATGCACAGCATGTGTATCTGCAGCTACACATGCCATTGAACAGAAAATGTCACTTACCCAGTGTACATCTGTTTGTGGCATGAGACGCTGCAGATTCACATGCGCCCTCCCACCTCCCCGGGAGCCTGTAGCCGTTATAAGTTGAATGAAAATAGTAAATTTGTAAATAAAAACTATTTTAATACACATTATGTACCTACACACTTGCTCCATTGCATGGGCACATTTACTATATTCACAACTCCTACCTCACCCTCTGCGGGGAAAACAATCTAAGATGGAGTCGACGCCCATGCGCAATGGAGCCGAAAGGGAGGAGTCCCTCAGTCTCGTGACTCGAAAAGACTTCTTCGAAGAAAAACAACTTGTAACACTCCAAGCCCAACACTAGATGGCAGGATAATGCACAGCATGTGAATCTGCAGCGTGGAGTGTTACAAGTTGTTTTTCTTCAAAGAAGTCTTTTTCGAGTCACGGGGCCAAGTGACTCCTCTCTTTCGTCTCCTTTGCGCATGGGCGTCGACTCCATCTCAGATTGTTTTCTTTCCGCCATCGGGTTTGGACGTTTTCCTCTTCGCTCCGTATTTCGAATCGGGAAAGTTAGAAAATAATCAAATTTGTCGGTATTGTTCTCGTTTGGTACCGGTTTAGTTTTAGCGTATTGGCACCGACATCAAGACCGCTTCGGCGGCCCTTTGGGGCTTCCGCTTTTCATCAAGGCCTGGTCGGCCCGACCACACCCGTCATCCAAGACTAATGGACCGGACCCCCTTCTGTTTCTGTCCTAAGTGTCACGCCAAGTATCCTTATACAGGCTAGCACCGGGTCTGTAACCTGTGTTTGTCGCCCGAACACAGAGAGGATACTTGTAGGAAGTTGGCTCTGTATGTACTATTTCAAAGTAAGAAATAGCATGCACAGAGTCCAAGGGTTCCCCTTAGAGGTAAGATAGTGGCAAAAAGAGAGAATTCTAATGCTCTATTTTGTGGTAGTGTGGTCGAGCAGTAGGCTTATCAGAGGGTAGTGTTAAGCATTTGTTGTACACACACAGGCAATAAATGGGGAACACACACTCAAAGACAATTCCAGGCCAATAGGTTTTTATATAGAAAAATATATTTTCTTAGTTTAGTTTAAGAACCACAGGTTCAAGATGTACAAACAATACTTTAAATGAAAGGTACTTCACTTAGGAACTTTGAATTAGCAAAATAGCATATACAGTTTTCACACAAATGGCAAATAGCTATTTCAACAGTTCCTGGGGGAGGTAAGTGGTTGTTAGATTTGCAGGTAAGTAAACCACCTACAGGGTTCAAAGTTGGGTTCAAGGTAGCCCACTGTTGGGGGTTCAGAGCAACCCCAAAGTTACCCCACCAGCAGCTCAGGGCCGGTCAGGTGCAGAGGTCAAAGTGGTGCCCAAAACGCATAGGCTTCAATGGAGGAGGGCGTGCCCCGGTTCCAGTCTGCCAGAAGGTAAGTACCCGCGTCTTCGGAGGGCAGACCAGGAGGGTTCTGTAGGGCACCGGGGGGGGACACAAGTCAGCACAAAAAGTACACCCTCAGCGGCCAGGTGCAGTGTGCAAACAGGCGTCGGGTTCGCAATAGGTTTCGATGGGAGACCAAGGGGTCTCTTCAGCGCTGCAGGCAGGCAAGGGGGGGGGGCTCCTCGGGGTAGCCACCACCTGGGCAAGGGAGAGGGCCACCTGCACTGGAGGTCAGATCCTTCAGGTCCTGGGGGCTGCGGGTGCAGTGTCTTTACCAGGCGTCGGGTCTTTGAAGCAGGCAGTTGCGGTCAGGGGGAGCCTCGGGATTCCCTCTGCAGGCGTCGCTGTGGGGGGTCAACTCTGGCTACTCACGGTCTCGCAGTCGCTGGGGAGTCCTCCCTGTGGTGTTTGTTCTCCCCAAGTCGAGCCGGGGGCGTCGGGTGCAGAGTGCAAAGTCTCTCGCTTCCGGCGGGAAACGTGTGTTGTTTCAAAGTTGCTTCTTTGTTGCAAAGTTGCAGTCTTTGTGGAGCAGAGCCGCTGTCCTCAGGAGTTCTTGGTCCTTCTAGATGCAGGGTAGTCCTCTGAGGCTTCAGAGGTCGCTGGACCCTGTGTAACGTGTCACTGGAGCAGTGTCTTTAGAAGTGGGGAGACAGGCCGGTAGAGCTGGGGCCAAAGCAGTTGGTGTCTTCGTCTTCTCTGCAGGTTTTCAGCTCAGCAGTCCTTCTTCGTCTTAGGTTGCAGGAATCTATCTTGCTGTGTTCTGGGAGCCCCTAAATGCTCGATTTAGGGGTGTGTTTAGGTCTGGGGGGTTAGTACCCAATGGCTACTAACCCTGAGGGTGGCTACACCCTCTTTGTGCCTCCTCCCTGAGGGGAGGGGGGCACATCCCTAATCCTATTGGGGGAATCCTCCATCTGCAAGATGGAGGATTTCTAAAAGTCCGAGTCACCTCAGCTCAGGACACCTTAGGGGCTGTTCTGACTGGCCAGTGACTCCTTGTTTTTCTCATTATCTCCTCCGACCTTGCCGCCAAAAGTGGTGCCGTGGCCGGAGGGGGTGGGCAACTCCACTAGCTGGAGTGCCCTGGGGTGCTGTAACAAAGGGGGTGAGCCTTTGAGGCTCACCGCCAGGTGTTAGAGTTCCTGCAGGCGGGGGTGAGAAGCACCTCCACCCAGCACAGGCTTTACTAGCCACAGAGTGACAAAGGCACTCTCCCCATGTGGCCAGCAACATGTCTGGTGTGTGGCAGGCTGCTAAAACTAGTCAGCCCACACTGGTAGTCTGTTAAGGTTTCAGGGGGCACCTCTAAGGTGTAAGGCCTACTAGAGGGGTGACTTATCTATACCTATAGGCAGTGTGAGGTTGGCATGGCACCCTGAGGGGAGTGCCATGTCGACTTAGTCATTTTATCCCCACCAGCGCACACAAGCTGGCAAGCAGTGTGTCTGTGCTGAGTGAGGGGTCCCCAGGGTGGCATAAGACATGCTGCAGCCCTTAGAGACCTTCCCTGGCATCAGGGCCCTTGGTACCAGAGGTACCAGTTGCAAGGGACTTACCTGGATGCCAGGGTGTGCCAATTGTGGAAACAAAAGTACAGGTTAGGGAAAGAACACTGGTGCTGGGGCCGGGTTAGCAGGCCTCAGCACACTTTCAAATCATAACTTGGCATCAGCAAAGGCAAAAAGTCAGGGGGTAACCATGCCAAGGAGGCATTTCCTTACAATACTTGTGAAGCTTGCTGAGCGTTTTGATCCAAGAAGACCTTAAGTGATCGACGCGCAAGACGACTACAAATGTCGTTGAAGCCGAAACATCTCAACGTCGAGGAGGAAGAGAGAATTTCCATCCAAGAAACTGACTCGGATGAATCCGACGGTGATTGACCCACGACGGCGCGGCAAACAGTGAGTACACCTGCCCTGTCCCACACCCAGGGTCACGCCAAAAAACTCAAGGCCACAGGGACGCCACCGCCAGCAGGCCATGGCTCAACCCACAGAAAAGAAGGTGACCAAACATCGGCACCGAAAAAGGCCAAAGATTTGCTGAAGACTTCCGACTCCGGTCGAGAATCCGGCACCGAAAAAAGCTGGCATTGAGTTATCGAGTCGGGCAAGCCTCAAAAAAGCTCATCGGAACCGAAAAAGACAATTTCGTTGGGGATTTTGGTACCGAAATAAAACTGCTTCAGAGCTGAAACACTCTTCCTACACTGAGGAGCAAGGTCTTTCTATGCAGCTCAAAGAAAAGCACAGATTTGAGCAAGATCTGGATTTAGAAGAACATGACCAGACAAAACAAAGGTTAGAAATCCAGAAGGACACAGGGAAGATACAAACCATCCCTCCACTCAAATCGAAAAGAAAACTAGCTTTTCAAGAGACTGAGATGCAACCCAAAGCCAAAGTGGTTAGAGACAAGTCACCACCACCACCACTTTTCTCACCACAACCATCCCCACTGCAATCACCACACTTGTCACCAGTGTGTACACTGATGGCGCAGTCACCCACACATACTGGGATGACTCAAGATGATGCGGATCCCTGGGATCTATACGACCCACCTATATCGGACAACAGCCCAGAGTGTTATCCGACCAAGCCTTCACCACCAGAGGACAGTACAGCATTTATGCAAGTACTAGCCAGGGCAGCTACGTTCCACAATGTAACAATGCACTCTGAACCAGTGGAGGATGACTTCCTGTTCAACACTCTGGCATCCACTCACGCATCCTACCAAAGCCTGCCAATGCTACCGGGCAGGCTCAAACACGCACAACAGGTCTTCCAAGAGCCTGTAAAAGGGAGGGCCATCACACCAAGGGTCGAAAATAAATATTAACCGCCCCCGTCAGACCCAGTGTTTATAACTCAACACCTCCCTCCGGACTCAGTGGTTGTGGGGGCTGCAAGAAAAAGGGCAAATTCACAATCATCAGGGGATGCCCCACCCCCTGATAAAGAGAGTCGAAAGTTCGACGCAGCTGGGAAAAGAGTGGCATCACAAGCAGCCAATCAATGGCGAATTGCAAACTCGCAAGCCCTACTTGCACGCTACGACAGGGCGCACTGGGACGAAATGCAAGACATCATCCAGCATTTGCCCAAGGAACACCAAAAACGTGCCCAACAAGTGGTTGAAGAGGTACAGGCCATATCAAATAACCAAATACGGTCTGCCCTAGACTCTGCAGATACAGCTGCACGGACTGTCAACACAGCTGTGACAATTCAAAGGCATGCATGGCTGCGAAGTTCTGGATTTAAACCAGAAATACAACAGGCGGTACTAAATATGCCGTTTAATCAACATCAGTTGTTTGGGCCGAAGGTGGATACCGCGATTGAGAAAATGAAAAAAGACACGGCCAAAGCCGTGGACACACTCTACTCCTCACAATACAGAGGCACATTTAGGAAACCACAGTTTTGAGGGGGGATTCGACAACAGACATCTGAACCATCCACCTCCCAAACAAAACCCACCTACCAGTCGCAATACCAAAGAGGGGGGGTTTCGTGGTTCCTACAGAGTACAATTCCCAAGAGGAAGAGGGAAATTCCAGCCCTCCAAACCAAACCCTAGCAAACAGTGACTTCAATGTCACACTTCCCCAACACTTGTCACGAGTGGGGGGGGAGACTAACCAAATACTACCACAATTGGACACACATTACCACAGACACACGGGTCCTATCAATTATCCAACATGGTTATTGCATAGAATTCACAACATTCCCTCCAGATGTTCCACCAAAACCGCACAGATTGTCTCCACAACACTTAGACCTATTACAAATAGAGGTCCAAGCCCTGCTCCAAAAACAAGCCATAGAGCTAGTACCCTATCACCAGATGGGAACAGGCGTTTACTCCCTGTATTTCCTTATTCCAAAAAAGGACAAAACACTAAGGCCTATCTTAGATCTCTGAACACTGAATCTCTTCATCAAATCAGATCATTTCTACATGGTAACACTTCAGGACGTAGTTCCCTTACTAAAAAAAAGGGGAATACATGGCAACACTGGATCTCAAGGATGCGTATTTTCACATACCCATCCATCCATCTCACAGGAAATACCTCAGGTTTGTAATACAAGGCAAACATTATCAATTCAAAGTGCGACCGTTCGGAATAACAACAGCTCCCAGAGTATTTACAAAATGCCTAGCCGTAGTAGTAGCAGCAGCAGCAGCTCATATAAGGAGACCGCACATGCACGTATTCCCATATTTGGACGATTGGCTAATAAAAGCCAATACTCAGCAACAATGTCAATTTCACACGCAATACGTCATAGATACTCTACACAAACTAGGGTTTTCTATAAATCACCAAAAATCACATCAACAACCATCCCAAATACAATAATACTTGGGAGCAGCACTCAACACACACAAAGAGCAATTGCCACTCCAAGTCCACAAAGAGTTCAGTCGTTTCAAAATGTAAGATCAAGCATGCAACCAAACCAACAATACACGGTAAGGTTTGTGATGAAACTACTAGGCATGATGTCCTCATGCATAGTTATTGTCCCAAACGCAAGACTACACATGCGGCCCTTACAACAGTGCCTAGCAAAACAATGGACGCAGGCACAGGGTCAACTCCAAGATCTAGTGTTGATAGACCGCCAAACACACTCTTCGCTTCAATGGTGGAACCCTGTAAATTTAAACAAAGGGCGGCCTTTTCAAGACCCAGTGCCTCACACCATTATCACAACAGACGCTTCCATGATTGGATGCAGAGCACACCTCAACAATCACAGCATACAAGGTCAATGGGACAATCAACAAAAACTACTTCACATAAATCACTTGGAACTGCTAGCGGTATTTCTAGCATTATAAGCGTTTCAGCCACTTCTAACCCACAAACACATTCTTGTCAAGACAGACAATATGACAACAATGTATTATCTAAACAAACGGGGGGACACACTCGTCACAGCTGTGTCTCTTAGCACAAAAAAATTGGCATTGGGCAATTCACAACAATATTCGCCTGATAGCACAATACATACCATGCATTCAAAATCAGTTGGCCGACAATCTCAGTCGAGATCAACAGCAAACTCACAAATGGGAAATACATCCCCAGATTCTAAAAGATCACTTCTACCGCTGGGGGACACCAAACATAGATCTATTTGCAACAAAAGAAAAAAGCAAAATGCCAAAACTTCGCTTCCAGGTACCCACACCCTCAGTCCAAGGGCAATGCTCTATGAATCAGCTGGTCAGAGATATTTGCTTACGCTTTTCCCCCCTCCCGCTCATTCCTTATCTGGTCAACAAACTGAGTCAAAACAAACTCAAACTAATACTTACAGCACCAACTTGGGCTCGCCAGCCGTGGTACACCACACTGTTGGGCCTATCTGTGGTACCTCACATCAAACTACCAAACAGACCAGATCTGTTAACACAACACAAACAACAGATCAGACACCCGAATCCAGCATCGCTCAACCTAGCAATCTGGCTCCTGAAGTCTTAGAATTTGGATATCTAAACGTTTCTAAACAATGTATGGAGGTCATTAAACAAGCAAGGAAACCCACAACCAGACATTGTTACGCTAACAAATGGAAAAGATTTGTTTGTTACTGCCAGGCCAATCAGATTACGCCACTAGACGCCTCCACATAAAACATTGTAAGTTATTTACTACACTTACAAAAGTCCAATCTAGCCTTCTCTTCCATTAAAATACATCTCACTGCAATATCTGCTTATCTGCAGATTAAACATACAAAATTGCTTTTTAGAATCCCAGTTATTAAAGCCTTCATGGAAGGACTAAAAAGAATCATACCCCCCAGGACACCACCAGTGCCTTCGTGGAATCTTAATATTGTATTAACACGACTCATGGGCCCACCATTTGAACCCATGCATTCTTGTCAAATCCAATTTTTTACTTGGAAAGTAGTCTTTCTAATAGCCATTACTTCACTTAGAAGAGTTAGCGAAATACAGGTGTTTACTATTCAAAAACCCTTTATACAAATACATAAACATAAGGTGGTTCTCCGTACAAATCCACAATTCTTACCAAAAGTCATAATCACCATTTCATCTAAACCAAACTGTCGAACTCCCAGTCTTCTTCCCACAGCCAGACTCAGTAGCAGAAAGGGCATTACATAAGTTAGATATAAAAAGAGCAGTAATGTATTACATTGACAGAACAAAAACCACATGCAGGTAACCCTATACCCAAACAGTGCATTGCCAGATGGATAGTCAAATGCATACAAACCTGTTACCAAAAAGCTAAAAGAGATTTACCCATTACTCCAAGGGCACACTCCACTAGGAAAAAAGGCGCCACAATGGCTTTTCTTGGTAATATACCAATGACAGAGATTTGTAAGGCAGCCACTTGGTCTACGCCTCATACATTTGCTAAACATTACTGTGTAGATGTGTTAGCAAAACAACAAACCACAGTAGGACAGGCTGTACTAAGAACATTATTTCAGACAACTTCGACTCCTACAGGCTAACCACCGCTTTTGGGGAGATTACTGCTTTGTAGTCTATGCACAGCATGTGTATCTGCAGCTACACATGCCATCGAACGGAAAATGTCACTTACCCAGTGTACATCTGTTTGTGGCATGTTGCGCTGCAGATTCACATGCGCCCTCCACCTCCCCAGGAGCCTGTAGCCATTTTAGTTGCATTAATATTGTAAATATGTAAATAATTTTTACTTTAATACGCTATGTACATACACATTTACTCCATTGCATGGGCACCTCTAGTATCCTTACTTTAACAACTCCTACCTCACCCTCTGCGGGGAAAACAATCTAAGATGGAGTTGACGCCCATGCCCAATGGAGCCAAAAGGGAGGAGTCACTCGGTCCCGTGACTCGAAAAGACTTCTTCGAAGAAAAACAACTTGTAACACTCCGAGCTCAACACTCGATGGCAGGAACAGTGCACAGCATGTGAATCTGCAGCGCAACATGCCACGAACAGATGTACACTGGGTAAGTGGCGTTTTCCATATATAGATATATATATTTATATATATTTGCACCCTAAGTAGGGACCCTCACTGTGTGGGTGTGTGTATATATAGTATGTGTATCACTGCCAACTAGAGACCCCATTTCTGCCGGGCTGTGTGGTATAACTGTTTGAATATGTTTTACATATTTTATTGTAATGTTTGCCCCCAAGAAATACAAAAACAAATCCACATGTCTTTCAGCGACATCGATGCTAGCATTGATGGCAATGGAAGAGAACTCCATTCCTATAGTCTTCTGACTCCAAGCCAGATCCACCTTGTTCCCAACTAAGGTCACATATCGATGTCGTTCCAACACACCCGGCCCCAGTTCAATCTGACTCCAACAAAACCATGCCTTCCCTTCCGAGCCTTACTCCAGCACTCCTACAACATTTTGATATGGACTTTGACCAGAGACAGTCAGCCTTTAGGGATGAAAATGGTCATGAGGGGAAGAATTTTCCCCAGCACTGTGATGATAATTTATGTCTGGATTTTCAGGAGGTCAGTGAGTTGGACTCTTCCCTGTACACTGAGTTGTGTTATTGCCTTGAACCACAGACAGATCAGAGCATCTTCTTTGCTGTCTTAATGAAACGTGGCTAGATTTACAACTGGCAACTTTGAAAGTCACAGCCAACGTACTGACAAGTTTTGCAACCAGGACAAACTTAATCAGAACCATTACTTCTGTTTAAAGAAGCCCTGACTGACACCCTTATGGGAACCTGGTCTAAACCCTGTTCCTGTCCACCAGTGAACCAGCAGGTTTCCAGACACCACAGGCCGGAGCCAGCTACCATGATTTCTTAACACTAGATTGTTTAGTGGTTCAAGCTTCCACCTGTACTGTGAAGCGTAATTCGTTCCCCATGCTGACAGTGTCGAAATGTCTTAAGACATTCCTGAGCGGTTGTTTTCATCGGTCAAATT
This sequence comes from Pleurodeles waltl, assembly GCF_031143425.1. NCBI lineage: Eukaryota > Metazoa > Chordata > Amphibia > Caudata > Salamandridae > Pleurodeles > Pleurodeles waltl. The sequence continues at coordinate 154,499,612 of NC_090445.1, read as the reverse complement.
ACATTATATGCTCTGGACCGGATACTACAAAATGCTTGGTGGAGCAGTTGGCACTAGCGTGGAGGTTTGGCGGCACTCGTATGAGATCCACAGACTTCTCTGATGACAGGCAAGCCTCTTTAATGGACATACCATCCGATTGGTCTCACCTTTATGACAAGAAGGCTGATTTGGCATTGGAATGTTTTAAAGCAAGCCGTGCCACAGTACACATCTTAAGTCTTTCTGTTCTTGATTGTGGTTGGCTCTGCCTTCCAAAGGTGCAGAACGAGTCAAGAAAGAAATAGAAGTCAACAAAAAGAGAGAACCCGGAAGCAGGCTAGCTGGGTCACTGAGGAACTCCACTCATCCAAACAAAACTGCTAACAACTGAAAGGAAAATGGAAAGCAAACCACAAAAGAAACTGTCAAGGACACTTACAAAGCAGCTCTAAATTGCCACCACCAGCAGATTATTTAAGCCAATAAGAATGCCTTAACCGAGCGCAGATATAACAGCTCCAGTAGCTCTAAAGAAATCTTTGCGATCCTCAGACTTCACCATACCAGCTTCCACCACAAACCGCATCACCCTCCTCACAGGACCTATGTGATGACCTATCAGAATTTTTTAGCAACAAAATCAAAACCATCTACAACAACTTCGACCCAGAATTTTTCAACAACAAAATCAAAACCATCTACAACAACTTCGTCCCACAACCAAACCTCTGCAGCCTGGCCTCCAGCCTACCCACGAAAATCCTCAAACACTCTGATGACATGGGAAACATTCACCTGGGACGAAACAGTCAACATCATTATAACCATCTGCAACTGGGTGCTGACACACCTCTGCGCCCACTACATGTACAACATGGGCGCTCCCCCAGTCAGCGAAGTATTCACCTGAATTCTGAAGACCTCCAACAAGTGACGTGCTCAAAGGGTCTAGAAACATTCAGCGTTCAACACACTTCTAAAGAAACCTTCAGCAGACCCCACCCAGCTAGCACACTACTGCCCGATCTTCCTACTAGCCTACACTAGACCACCTACATGAGATCTAACTGCCTCAGCATGCAAAACTGAAGTTGGGAATTTTGGGAATGAAAACCTCTCCTTGGGATTCCACCTGGTGGCCTGCAAATCTCTGCTCCACACCAACCACCACCACCCATGCCAGAAACCTGGGCATCATCCTAGACAACAAGTTTGACATGACAGCCCAAGTAAACGTGGTGACCTCCACCTGTTTCCTCAGGTGACGATGATGTGAAAAATCTTCTTGTGGTTACTAGGAATATTAGAGAAACAGTCACACAAGCTCTAATAACCAGCAGACTTAATTACTGCAACACACTTTGCAAGAATCACCAAACAGCCCTTGAGCAGGCTCCATACCTTCCAAGACGCTGCAGCAAGACTTATCTTCAACCTTTGCTGCACCCACATCACATCACACCACACCTCAAGGAACTTTTCCTTGGTCCCCAAACAAACACACTGTGTTTAAACTCTTTACACACACTTACAATGCACTACATAACAAATTACCCCCCTCACCTCAACAGACTCATTCATTTCACCAATCTCCCAGGCACATCTCCTGAGCCGCACTATGACTAGCACATGTACCCCACACTCACAGAAACAGAACCAGAGGGTTTGTTTCTTCTCCTAAATCTCCCCAAAACATGGAACAACCTCCCACATCACACCAGAACCCCTTAATTGTTTCTTGATTTCTGCAGGGAACAAGACCTGGCTTTATAAAGTCAGAGAGACAGCCGCCTACCCACGGATAATGAGTGTGCTACACAAATAGTCATAATACAACAGCATGCAGGAGGTGGCACTTACATGTGGTTTGGTTGGTAACTTCTGGGGTGGAGCTAAGTTCTTGCAAAGTCACTGACATTACCTATTAGTGTGCGGGAGTAATTGTATTTAAATCAACTGGGTTTTGTCTGGTACCTAGGGGTAGTCTAAAGGTGAGGGATCTACGATTACACAGGGTATTCACCAGAAATAATTTTATCCAGTATTGGATCTTTCATAAATTCACATGCTTGAATCATCCCCGTCGTCGAAGTGGGAGTCCCACGGTACATAAAATAGCAATAATTAACAAATAAAAATGTTTTGCCATAGGCTATAATGGAAATAGTTTGTGAAAAGGACCCAAACCTGCCTGCTGACCAATCAGGCACCAGCACCCTCTAGAACACTCTCCAGAGAAGCTCCTTCCCTCAGATTTTCTACCGCTCGTCGTGTGAAGGGAGTCTCCCTGAGCTCTGCTCAGTTTTCTACTTCTTCAGAAGCTTTTTTCTCTCAAAGAATTTTAAAAATGTCGGATTCTTCTCAAAAAGGCCTTTTCCGCCCTTGCAAGACCTGTGGAAAGAAAAGGCTCCATGTGGATGATCCACATAAAGACTGCTTGTATTGTCTCTACCCACAACGTCAGGTGAAGGACTGCAAGATATGTCGTACTTTCTCCACAAAAACCCTCAGAGACCGTGAGGGTAGATTCCTGACATGGTTACAGGCAAAATCCTGTACTTCAGGTGAGGAGAGTGGGTCAGAGAGGCCACACAAAAGGTCCAAATCTGAGGACCTGGGCCAGACCGAAAAATCTAGAAAGAGGCAAAAATTACATCATGGAAAGGGCTTACAGACTTCAATTTCCTCTGAGCCATCCTCTCCTCTTCAAAAGAAGGAGTCCTTCCGTATTTCTCCTTCCTCAGAGCCTTCTACCTCTAGAAAGGTAACTATTAAAATCAAATCGACAACGACACCACCGTTGACGACCGTGATGACGGTATTTACAGCTACCGTCTCCACTACATCGTCGACAAGACCATCGTCAGCGACAACTACATTGACGTCAACGGTAAGGGCTCCTATCCCTTCAATCAAACCTCCATCTACGAGGACTCCAAAACGGAGTGTATCGTTAACATCATCATCGACGACGACAACATCGTCGCTTATAACACAGTTGACGACAGCCCCGTCGACTATAATATCATCAACGACAGCGTCATCGGCTGTCTCACCGTCGACGAGGACACCGTCGAAGAAGCAGTCGTCGACGAAACTACCGTCAACTACACCATCGTTGACGACACGGTCGTCGAGGGAAAAATCATCACTGGTCACAGTAACGTCGATGGCATCTTCAACTCTGACACCATCTACTACTTCACTGGTGCCTGTCACACAGATAGAGGCTATTCCTACCTCTTCCAGGTCTCCGGATCTCCGAGCCATGGTCAGGATCACATCTCTGCCCAGATCAGACATTAATCCCATAGACATGTCTCCAAGCAAGGTGTCAACTTTAGTACCCAGTCATCTACTCGACTGGGAGGAATCTGATGGGGGTCCATTCGGAGATGCACACAGCCCATCACAGCTCCACGTTAAATATCAAGAAGAAGATGACGAGGATGAGTATGACCAATACCAACCATACTACTCACATCAAGAACAATATTACCAACCAAGAGAGCCTCAGCCAAGAGACTCTATACAGATGCCTTCCTCCTTAATCCAGGATTTACAATCTATGCTACATGATTATAGGAGAAGGTTCCAGTGGCAGCAGAAGATCAGCCACCACCGTCAGTTTCTCCTGCTACACCAACCAATGTCCCTCCTCCTCCACCTACTCCAAGAATGACACCCCACTCTGTGTTAGCTGCACCCCCTAGAGATGAAGGTTCCACTTCAGGGGAAGAAGAGGAAGAAGGAGAGATTTCTACCCCACAACATCCTACTGAGGAAGGGGATGACTACTTGGGCCCCACTCCCTCTCCACCACCTCCTCGCCCATCTGATTCTCCACCCGAGGATATAGGTGGTTTCCACAATATTATGGACAGAGCTGCCGCACGCTTCCACCTTCCAACATCTGTCTCCCAGTCGGAATGTTTCCTGCATGATTTTAAGGAGCAGTCAAGGAAGTCTGTACGGTCCATTCCGTTTATTGATTTTATATGGAGCGAGGGTACAAAGATTATGCGCAACCCAGCAACAGTCCCACCAGTCCCGCAAAAACAGGACAAGAAATACAAGGCAACCCAAGATTCTCCGGCATGTCTTACTGGCCACCCAAAGCCTGACTTGGTTATTTCACAAGCTGCTCAAAGGCGTTCTAAGAACCCATCGACGCCTATTTCTACTCCTCCAGACAGAGAAGGAAGGAGATTGGATAATGTGGGCAAAAGATTCTCCTCCATGTCAGCAATCACTGTCAGAGCAGCAAATTCATTGGCAATCCTGGGTCGTTATGACCGGCAAATGTGGTCTGATATGCAACCTTTCTTGGACCTCATCCCTGAAAGCAAGCAAGCAGAGGCACGGAAGATCCTCCAAGAAGGTGAGCATACGTCGGAAGAAATAATCAACTGCGCTCTGGATATAGCCTCCACTGGCTTTCGTCAGCTACCTGGTGCCGCTGTCTTACGCTGCCAAGGTTGGCTCAAAGCCACATCTTTCAGGCCGGAAGTGCAGTCCAGAATCCTCGACATGCCCTACTATGGCGAATCTCTCTTTGGCAAACACGTAGATGACGCACTCCAAGCCATCAAGACCGACACGGACACTGCCAAGTCCCTAGGTACCCTGCAGTACCGAAAACAACCCTTTCGGGGTGCTAGAGGAAAAGGTTTTACCTCATTTCGAGGTTCCTTTCACAGGCAGTACCAGCAACCCCAATATAGGCCTTCCTACCAACAACAGTACAGGCAACCATATACGGCTTCCTACGCCAGACAGGGAGGAAAGAGAAGACAGGGTTCACAAATGCAAAGCAAAAGCAATGATCTTATCCAGGCACTGGCTATGCTTCCCCAATGTTCACACCATCAACAAATAGGAGCAAACATTTCCAACTACATCCAGGAGTGGAAGAAAATAACATCAGACAAATGGGTACTGGATATAGTGGCAAGAGGTCATACCCTGGAATTCATACAAAAACCACCGCATCATCCACCAAGAACAGGCAGACCTCTCCATCTTCGTCTGCTTCAACAGGAGGAATTCATTATGCTTGCCAAGGAAGCTATAGAAACAGTTCCAGGTCCGCAACAAGGTCTCGGATTCTACTCCCGTTTCTTCGTAATAAAGAAAAAGTCAGGGGAATGGCGTCCGATACTAGATCTCAGGAAACTCAACAAGTTCCTTCGGAAGCAATCTTTTCGGATGATCACACTGTCTGATATCCTGCACCTCCTTAATCCTGGAGATTTAATGACAACTTTGGATCTCCAGGATGCCTATTTCCACATACCAATACATCAGAAACATCGCAAATATCTCGGCTTTACTGTAGCCGGTGCCCATTAACAGTTCAAAGTCCTACCATTCGGGTTGAGATCGGCTCCAAGAATCTTCACGAAATGCCTTGCCCCAGTCGCAGGTTTCCTCCGCAGCAAGGGTTTCCAGGTGTTTACATACCTGGACGACTGGCTAATAAAAGCTCTGTCTATGCTTCTAGCCTCCAAAACGACAAATGCTTGCTTAAAATTATTCCACAGTTTGGGGCTAACAGTGAATCTACAGAAGTCGGTCACACCTCCCTCATGCAGAAGAGTCTTCCTGGGTGCAGAATTAGACACCATCCAGAACAAAGCATATCTCACTCCAGCAAGGCAGCAGAAGCTAACCCACTTAGCTGTCAGAATCTCCACAAAAGAGTTCATTTCAGTACGACTGTTCAAGTCGCTTATGGGCATGATTTCCTCTGCCATCGTCCTAGTTCGACTAGCAAGGCTGAGAATGAGACTGTTGCAGGAAGAACTGCAACTCCAATGGACCCAGTCACAAGGGTCCTTCGACGACTTAATAACTATCACACCAAAAATTCGGCAGGCGTTGAAGTGGTGGTCTCAGACCAACCACCTCTCCCAAGGTCTTACGTTTCTAGCACCAATAACAGACTTTGTCGTCACCACAGACGCTTCCTTGGAAGGCTAGGGAGGCCATTTGCAAGACATGCGCATTCAGGGAAGATGGTCCAATCTCCAGAAAGGAATGCACATAAACCTGCTAGAACTGAAGGCGAACCATCTCCCGCTCAAGGCTTTTCTTCCACGCATCGCAGGGTCCTCAGTGTTGGTCAGGACGGACAATACAACAAGTATGTTTTACATCAACAAGCAGGGAGGAACAAGATCCCTCTCCCTCTCAAGGGAAGCTCAGTCTCTTTGGGACTGGCTCACACTGCACAATATTCGCCTCAGGGTGGAGCACCTGCCAGGGGTCAACAACGCCCTAGCGGACTCTCTCAGCAGGACGGACGACAACTGCCACAAGTGGGAACTCAACCAGAACATTCTCGACGGCATCTTCCAACGATGGGATCAGCCGATCCTGGACTTGTTTGCCACCAACCTGAACGCCAAATGCCAGTTCTACGCCAGTCGATACCCACTCCCGGGGTCGTGGGGAAATGCTCTTTTGATGAGATGGTCCAGGATCTTTGCCTACGCTTTTCCCCCCCATCCCTCTGATTCCCAGGCTCCTCAGGAAAATGAAGTCTGAATGCTGCAAGATCATTCTCATAGCTCCCAGATGGCCCAGACAGTATTGGTACATGGAGCTCCTACTGTGGCCAATCCAGTCCGCCTTCCTTGCAACCACAACCTTCTCACGAAGAATCAGGGTCTCATCCTTCAACCCAATCCAGCTTCGCTGCAATTGCATGCTTGGCTCCTGAGTACAGAGAGTTTCACGATATGAACATCGATCAGGAATGTAGACTGATATTATCTAGGGCACGAGCAGGGAGCACAAATAAAACGTACAAACTCAAGTGGAAGAGATTTTGTGTTTGGTGCTCTCAAAACAACTTCCACCCGTTACAAATTAAGCCTGAACAAATTCTTTCATACCTTCTCTCTCTCTCCAAGGCTGGTCTTTGCCATGCATCAGTCAAGATTCACCTAGCAGCTATAGCCTCCTATAGGCGATCGGCTGAGATGCCCTCAATCGGCTCATCCAGAATCATTAAGCAGTTTATGAAATAACTCTTCCTCACTTTCCCTCCGGTGCGGCTACCTCCGCCAGAGTGGCACCTTAATATAGTCCTATCTCAGCTCATGAAAGCTCCTTTCGAACCCATTCACAGGGCGGAACTCAAGTACATCACATGGAAAGTGGCAACCCTGCTTGCTCTCACTTCTACCAGGAGAGTCAGTGATATACAGGCATTCACTACTAAAGACTTTTTCTGATGACTTTTTATGCTCAGAACCAACCCCAGATACATTCCCAAGGTGCCATCTTCATTCCATCTCAATGAGCCCGTGATATTACGAACCTTTTTTCCAAACCCAACTACAATCGCAGAAAAAACTCTATATTCTTTGGACATCAAAGGATGCCTCAAATTTTATCTTCAAAGTACCTAACAAATCAGGAAATCAGATCAACTCCTGGCATCTTATTCTCTTGGACGACAGGGAGCAGGAGTCACCAAGGCCACTATAGCCCAGTGGATTTCCTTTACAATCTAATTCCGTCACACCAAGGCAGGAAAACCGTTGACTAGGCGCCCGAGAGCCCACTCCACGAGAGCAGTCTCCACATCGGCTGCTTTGTTTCAGGGTATTGCCCTGGATAAGATATGTCAAGCTGCGACATGGAAAACTACGCACTCCTTTATGCAGCATTATTGTTTGGAGTCATCGCAGAGAACCGACTCTCTAGTAGGACAAGCTGTTCTACGTCATCTCTTTCATTAAGGTGAGATTTTCCCTTGGTTATATAGAAATGGTTTGATATGCAAATAGCCATGATTTCCATCATATATACTTTGACATGCTTCTATATAAGTATGTATTTAGTTATATATATATATATATATATATGTGTGTATTTATAACACAAATGTTCAGTATATGTACTTAGAAGTATCTATATTTCTCTGAAGTACATAATGCAAGATTTATGAGCTAACTATTTTATATTGGTTACAAAGGATTTTCATGCTCGCACCCTCCATCCACTGCGAGTATAATGTTTATCAACAGTACTGCTGACTATTCAGATTCAAGCATGTGAATTTATGAAAGATCCAATACTGGATAAGAAAACAAGTTACTTACCTGTAACTACAGTTATCCAGTATTGGCATCTTTCATAAATTCACATGCGATCCACCCTCATCCCCTTTGACGCTCGCATTTCCTCTCCGGTTATAATCTTTCACTTTTGGCTGGAAAATCTGAAGGGAAGGAGCTTCTCTGGAGAGTGTTCTAGAGGGTGCTGGTGCCTGATTGGTCAGCAGGCAGGTTTGGGTCCTTTTCACAAAAGGACATGGATAGGCTATATGAGCGATTACTATTTCCATTATAGCCTATGGCAAAAAAATGTTATTTGTTAATTATTGCTATTTTATGTACAGTGGGACTCCCACTTCGACGACGGGGATGATTCAAGCATGTGAATTTATGAAAGATACCAATACTGGATAACTGTAGTTACAGGTAAGTAACTTGTTTTCTTACTGAAGGTAAGCACCTTGTTCAGCTGACAGCGTGGGAAGGGGAGGGAGTAAGGGTAAACAAAAACAGTATGGAGGGAGGAGAAACAGGGTAAAAGATATTGAAAGGTGGAAGGTTTTGGTGGAGGATTTCCCTTTTTTCAGGTAAATAAATTACACACCTTAAAAATAGGGAAGAATGGGTTGCAGTATGAACAGCCTGAAAAAAGAAGCAAAAGAAAAAACAAACGAGGCCACCATGTTATTTCACAAGAAGGACATTCACCAGATTGGGTTTGTGAGCCTGGCAAATGCCTTCATAGTGAAAAAATATGCGGACACCAATCATGTACGCGTGTCATCAGAACTGATTTATCAATATTAGTTTTTCTCAAAGTTAAATTACAACTATTTATCTGAACTGTGAGTTAAACAACTGGGCAGTAGTTACAGATAAGGCCTGGTTATCAAACTAATATCTCTTACACTTAGTGATAGCTGGGTGTTGTGGTCAATGCTCCATGTAACACTCCAGCGCCCGGAGGAAATCAGTCAGCAGAATATCGTTGAGTGAAGACCAAAAGATGGGTTCAGTGGTCTAGTAGAAAGTATTCAATGTTATTGTCAGTCTGTGTATCTTGGGTGCTGAACATTGCAGTGGATTGTCCACCTCTTCAGCAGTATTCTCTACAATTGTGGCAAATAGAGAAAATGTATCCCAGGGGAACATCCCAGCAGAAAACAGCACAAGGGATTGCTCAAGAAGTGAAGACCACCACGTTTTCAATAGTAAATCGTCTTCAAATAAGGTAGATGCTGCCAGTCAGATTTCTACTAACCGTTTGGTATTCTGATAGAGACTTTCCATGCCTTTTTGAATATTTACCAGGCGTGAATGGATCAGGAAGCTTTCCAGTACTGCTTCTGTGCGTTGAAAGCGTGTGTTGCGGATCCACATTGATGCAGCTGTTCCATTCCTGAAATTTCTTGTGGAGCCTTATATACATGCCGCTCCTGCATGCTGACATCACTTTCGTTCTGCGAATCCAGATGCAGATTTGGAGCTTCTCTTGTCTCTAAATGGCCACCTTTTTCATTTTTTTTTTTTTTTGTTTGTTTTGTTTTATTATGTTAATGTCCACAGTGTACAATTGAGGTCACCCCCTAAGACAACAGATTGTAAGCCTTGTAAGGACTACTGCAAGCAGATAACTGTGACTGGTCCTCCTCAGGTTTACCTTTGTTGCCTGTGCTCGGACTTCAACTCCAAGACCTATGGAGACTGTGCGTTGATGAACCCGAAGGCAATCAGGGAACACAAGGTGAAACTTTGCCACCTAGCACAATCGGGTGCAGCACCGGCACCACACCAAGTCCAGCTCATTCCCGGTCCTAGAGTCAACAGAGCTGCTATCTGTCATGCTCCAAGTCCTCCAGTAACCACAAAAATTTGAAGCAGATTCCCACTCACCTGATGAATCGTGGGTGGCACCAACAGTCCCATTTCCGTTGCACAAATTTGGAGCCAATTCTGCAGTTGGCTTTAGCACAACCTGAGTTTCCAAGCCTTCAGCCACAGCGTGCCTGATGGAAAAGTTCCACGCAGCTGAGCTTCAGTTCTTTGGATCGCTACCAACTTCCTCTGCAGCGCCTTTGGGCACCAAGGAGCTGAGTCTTTCCACCTGGATTACCACCGGCTGGTTCATGCTCTGTTTCATCACTAAGGCTTGTCCCATGACCAGGCCTGGTATGTCGACACTGATGCCAAATTTGCCGCCTGAATATGTGGCCCAAATTGCCCTCTCCGATGCCGGTCTGACTTTGGCCGACACCACAACCGAATCTGACCAGAGTTTCAGCACTTACTTTACCACAAGGCAAACAACATACATTCTTTACACACCCTTTTCAGAACGGACTCAGATAAATGTTAGGACTAAGGTGGTGGTCTGGTCAGAAAAGACATAGATAACGATTATGACTAAGATTGGTGTAGGGCTGAGTTTGCTCAGCTCTTTGCAGAAGACAGTATGAGAGCTAGGAAGAGGCTAGTGGACTTCACATTCCCTTTCTCTCTTTCTGGCCCAGCCTCAGAAGAATCTGCTTCTGACGCCATGGTCATGTGGAGGGCAGCTGAAGTCCTTGACCTCAATCTCCCCATTAAGGAGGGGACAACGAACATACTAATTGAAGTCTTGCAGCCGAGTTACACTGCTTCTGAGCTTCTCCATTTCAGCAAGCCCTTGATAGATACTATCCTAGGGGCATAGGCTATACCTTTTAGCATTTCTCCAGATAACCGACTAATTGCCAGGCGCCACAGTCCTGCTGCAGTAGCCAGACCAACCCCAACAGTTTTTCTACTACTCCCACTGACAGGGATTCGAAGTGAGTGGAGGTATTTGGAGAGTGCCTCTTATCAACCAGCTTGGCCCTGTGTTCCATAAATGCCTCCTGTTTGTTGGGCAGCTACTCTCATGCCCTCGGGCACTATTCCTCCCTAGTGTTCTGGAAGACCTTTGATCTGTTCTTTCTCAAGCCATTCAGGATGGTTGAGATGCGGTCAAATTCATGATTCGTTTTGGACACCTCTGACTCCGCTGGATGAACTTTAGGCACTGGCACCAGTGTTGCCATTTGTTGCCATGCATGACTATGATTTGCTAGGTTTCAGGCAACATCCAGTCCTCCCTGATGGACATGCTGTTTAATGGAACTCATCTGTTCGTGGACAAGGCTGACTCTGCCTTTGAATGTGTTGGAGAGTAGAGCTACTGGTTGTTCTCTGGGCCTTTCTGCCCAGCCTCACCAGCAGCAGTTCCAGCCCTCCTTTTGTGGCTTTGCACGAGGTGTCCCTTACTGCCAACCTGTCCTATCCCAGCATGGAACCCAGCAGTTTCACAGGAAAGGCCGTGGTGCCCACTGCCTCTGCGGCTTCGGTTAGGATGTCACTTAGGCCCTCATTCTGACCTTGGCGGTCTTTTCGCGAGACCGCCGAGTTACCGCCGCGGTGAAGACCGCCGACCGCAGCGGTATGCCGCTGTGCGCATTCCGACCGCTGGGAGCGTTCCGCCGGGAAACCGCCAGCAGCCACACTGGCGGTCGGCGGAAAAGTGGAGACTGGTCAACCTCCACCGCCACGCCAGCAGAACACCGCCCACAGAATTACGACCCACATATCTGTGTGGCGGTCTTCTGTTGGCGGTCACCTCCCCATGGCTCCCGTCGCCTCCCGGAGGACCAACGCACAAGGTAAGTTGACCGTCCGTGAGGGGAGGGGGAGGGGGGGTGTTGTGTGATGTGGGCGTGTATGGGGGTGTGCGTGTGAGTGTGTAGAGGGGGTGTGTGAGTGCGTGTATGCGGGCGGGGGGTGCTGCTGTGTCTATGGGTAATGTGTGCTGTTCGGCAGGTGCGCATGTCTGCATGTATGTGTGCGGGTATGTGTCCCCGTTGTGTATGTGTGTGTAGGGGGTGTGTATATGTGCATGTTGGGGGTGTGTGCATGTCGGGGTGCATGTATGTGCATGTCGGGGTGTGGGTGGGGAGGGGGTTTGTACCACCTCTGGGGGGTGGAGGGTGTGGGGGGAGGACTCGGGTGGGTAGTGGGGGGTGGGGGAGACCCCTATCAGTGCCAGGGAAGGAATTCCCTGGCCCCGATAGTGTTTACCGCCATGGTTCGCATGGCGGTTCCCTTCCACCAGAAACCGCGGCGGTAGGCAGGGTCATGATACCGTTGGCGGTCTCGGGACGACCGCCGGGCCGGAGTGCGCAAACTCCAGCCCGGCGGTCATGACCGCCGTGGCGGTCGGAGTGGGGAAGTGGCGGTCGATCGCGGCGGTGACCGCCGCGGTCAGAATGCCATTTTTCTGACCGCCGGTCTGTTCGCGGTCCGACCGCCGCCTCTCCGCCGACCGCCAAGGTCAGAATGAGGGCCTTAGTCTCCCAACCTCCCGACTCCGCAGCCCTACCTGCCAATCTTTAGTTGTTCCCTTACAACGTTGCAGCCACATAGTGGGAAGCATAATACACCTATTGCATAGTCTCTGCCACATCTTCTGCTGTCTATCCAATGACTGACCGAGGACCATCTCTCCATTTTGCAACAGGAAGTGCAAAGCCCTTTGGCCAAACGAGCTATCAAGAGAGCTCCAACACAAGATGTAGGACGTTGTTGTTATTCCTGCTACTTTCTAGTGCCCAAGAAGGATGGAGATTTTTGGTCTATTCTAGACCTGCGCCCTCTCATTTTCTTCCTCCAGAAGGAGAAATTTCGAATGCTTACCCTGGCCCAGGCTTTGTCTACCTTAATCCTGTAGACTGGATGGTAGCATTGGACCTGCAGGGCTCTGATTTTCATATTCCCATCCTGCTTATCCATCGGTGCTACCTGCAGTTTGTGTTGGGAAAGGAGCATTTCCAGTTCTCTGTGCTCCCTTTTGGTCTCACCATTGCCCCTCGGGCATTCACATAAGTGGTGGCAGCATACCTTTTGAGGTCTTGGGTGCCAGTCTTCTCCTACCTCGATTACTGGCCGTTGAAGGCAGACTCCCTGAGGTACTTGTGAACCACCTCTATACTACGGGGAGTCTTGCCATCTTCCGGGTTCACTATAAACATGCCAAAGTCAGACCTAACTACTTCCAAGACGCTCCCCTTCATCTGAGCTAGTGAGAACACAGTTTGGTTATATGCCTAGGACTGATGGCCTCCTGCATCCTTCTGATCGAGCACATCAGTTGTCACATGCAGGCTCTGCAGTAGGATCTGAATTCCCTGTGGGCCAAACATTAAGGGGACCTCTCAAACCAGGTCAGATTGCAGAGGAGATTGTGAAAGATCTTCAGTGGTGGATACCGGCCTGCAATTGGTTCTACAGCAAATCCCTCTCCCTTCCCAACCCACAGCTGAAGTGTGTTACTTCTAGGCTTGGGCGGCCAGCTAAGAGAGGTGGAAATCAGAAGCCTGTGTTCTCTGGTGGAGTTCCAGCTCTATATCCACCTTCTGGAGCTGGGGGCCGTCCGCTTGGTGTGGAAAAATCTTCCTGCATCCATGGAGGGGAAGTTTGTACATGTGCTTACGGACAACACCACTGCCATGTGGTACTGCTACAAACAGGTAGGGCATGCTGGGGTCACAGACCCAGTGGCAGGAGTCCTTGAACCTGGTGGCGAACCATCTGACAGGCTCATTGAATGCCAAGGTGGGCCAACACATATGTCAGTGCCTAGCGGGTCACGACCCTTAGTTACAAACAGAGGTGGCACGAGATGTCGTCCATGAATGGGGAGAACCTTGGCTTGATCTGTTCATCACTGCAGAGAATGCGTAATGTCAGCACTTCTGCATACTGGAGTTTCTGAGGCATCTCTCACTGTGCGACACACTCTGCCTCGAGTGGAACTCTGAAATCCTTTATTCTATTCTGCCAATACCACCCCTTCCCTCAGTGCTCAAGGAGATCATGACAAACTATCCTCCGATAAGGCTGCCCCTCATGAAGGCTCCGCTACTGCAACCGAAATGTCAGGTTCTCCATCCACCTTCGACTTTCCTCCCGAGTTATTTGATGTCATCTTAGTAGCCAGGCATCCATTAGCAAAAACTGTATATGCCTGTTGTTAGGACAAATTTGTGGTTTGGAGCAGCACTCGCCAGGTTGACTCCCTCCAGGCCAAACTGTCAGATGTTTTATTGTTTGTTGCCTAGCAAGTCATTGTTTTGGGCACACTCAAGGGTATTCTTTTGGCCCTCTCTGTCTTGTCACAGTTACCTGGTCAGCCCACTCCACCAGGGTCAAAGCTGCTACCCCGGCATTGGCATAATGTGCCTCTGTCCTAGACATCTGCCAGGCAGCTATGTGGGTGTCCCTCCTTAAGTTCACAAAGCTTTAATGTCTGCACAGACAAGTCTGCTGAGAAGGACATTTTGGCTGATCAGTACTTCAAAACTTTCTGGTTTAAGTTCATCCAGCGACCCTCTGTCACGGTTTTCACTGGGCTTACCGTCGAAGTTGATGAGGGTTGGGGAACGACCCCGATTCCGGCAGGTTCTGCTCTGGCCGAGGTAGGGGCGACCCCTTCCGGTAGCCACGGTGCTGTTTGACAATAGCAAGCCACTACAGTCCATGCCCTCCAGAAGGAGTCCCAGAGGAAAAACCCCAAAAGGGTAAAAAAAACTCCAACAGGAACTCCCTGAAACAGAAGGAGGACACAAGGATGTTAGAACTGAAGATCCGAGAGTACAGGAAAACTGGAGACGAAGATAGGTCAGGAATAACTGGATCCAGAAGAGGAAACCAGCCGGAGCGTGACTACCACCAAAGGAGTGTTGCAACGCAATGAGCAAGAAGCTGAATTCCCCTTATATACCCCTAGACAGGAAGTAGGAAACAGGAAGTAGAAACACCACCATCTTGGATTGGGGAAGAGAGTATGTAAGGAAATGCCTCCTTGGCATGGTTACCCCCTGACTTTTTGCCTTTGCTGATGCTATGTTTTGAATTGAAAGTGTGCTGAGGCCTGCTAACCAGGCCCCAGCACCAGTGTTCTTTCCCTAACCTGTACTTTTGATTCCACAATTGGCACACCCTGGCATCCAGATAAGTCCCTTGTAACTGGTACCTCTGGTACCAAGGGCCCTGATGCCAGGGAAGGTCTCTAAGGGCTGCAGCATGTATTATGCCACCCTAGAGACCCCTCACTCAGCACAGACACACTGCTTACCAGCTTGTGTGTGCTAGTGAGAACAAAATGAGTAAGTCGACATGGCACTCCCCTCAGGGTGCCATGCCAGCCTCTCACTGCCTATGCAGTATAGGTAAGACACCCCTCTAGCAGGCCTTACAGCCCTAAGGCAGGGTGCACTATACCATAGGTGAGGGTACCAGTGCATGAGCACTGTGCCCCTACAGTGTCTAAGCAAAACCTTAGACATTGTAAGTGCAGGGTAGCCATAAGAGTATATGGTCTGGGAGTCTGTTTTACACGAACTCCACAGCACCATAATGGCTACACTGAAAACTGGGAAGTTTGGTATCAAACTTCTCAGCACAATAAATGCACACTGATGCCAGTGTACATTTTATTGTAAAATACACCACAGAGGGCACCTTAGAGGTGCCCCCTGAAACTTAACCGACTATCTGTGTAGGCTGACTGGTTCTAGCAGCCTGCCACACTAGAGACATGTTGCTGGCCCCATGGGGAGAGTGCCTTTGTCACTCTGAGGCCAGTAACAAAGCCTGCACTGGGTGGAGATGCTAACACCTCCCCCAGGCAGGAGCTGTAACACCTGGCGGTGAGCCTCAAAGGCTCACCCCTTTGTCACAGCACCGCAGGACACTCCAGCTAGTGGAGTTGCCCGCCCCCTCCGGCCCCGGCCCCCACTTTTGGCGGCAAGGCCAGAGAAAATAATGAGAATAACAAGGAGGAGTCACTGGCCAGTCAGGACAGCCCCTAAGGTGTCCTGAGCTGAGGTGACTCTAACAAAGAGAAATCCTCCATCTTGCAGATGGAGGATTCCCCCAATAGGATTAGGGATGTGACCCCCTCCCCTTGGGAGGGGGCACAAAGAGGGTGTACTCACCCTCAGGGCTAGTAGCCATTGGCTACTAACCCCCCAGACCTAAACACGCCCTTAAATTTAGTATTTAAGGGCTCTCCCTGAACCTAGAAACTAGATTCCTGCAACAACAAGAAGAAGGACTGCCTAGCTGAAAACCCCTGCAGAGGAAGACCAGAAGACAACAACTGCCTTGGCTCCAGAAACTCACCGGCCTGTCTCCTGCCTTCCAAAGAACTCTGCTCCAGCGACGCCTTCCAAAGGGACCAGCGACCTCTGCATCCTCTGAGGACTGCCCTGCTTCGACGACGACAAGAAACTCCCGAGGACAGCGGACCTGCTCCAAAAAGACTGCAACTTTATCCAAAGGAGCAGCTTTAAAGAACCCTGCAATCTCCCCGCAAGAAGCGTGAGACTTGCAACACTGCACCCGGCGACCCCGACTCGGCTGGTGGAGAACCAACACCTCAGGGAGGACCCCCGGACTACTCTACGACTGTGAGTACCAAAACCTGTCCCCCCTAAGCCCCCACAGCGCCGCCTGCAGAGGGAATCCCGAGGCTTCCCCTGACCGCGACTCTCTTAAACCTAAGTCCCGACGCCTGGAAAAGACCCTGCACCCGCAGCCCCCAGGACCTGAAGGACCGGACTTTCACTGCAGAAGTGACCCCCAGGAGTCCCTCTCCCTTGCCCAAGTGGAGGTTTCCCCGAGGAAGCCCCCCCTTGCCTGCCTGCAGCGCTGAAGAGATCCCTTGATCTCTCATTGACTTCCATTGCGAACCCGACGCTTGTTCTAACACTGCACCCGGCCGCCCCCGCGCCGCTGAGGGTGAAATTTCTGTGTGGGCTTGTGTCCCCCCCGGTGCCCTACAAAACCCCCCTGGTCTGCCCTCCGAAGACGCGGGTACTTACCTGCTGGCAGACTGGAACCGGGGCACCCCCTTCTCTCCATTGAAGCCTATGCGTTTTGGGCACCACTTTGAACTCTGCACCTGACCGGCCCTGAGCTGCTGGTGTGGTAACTTTGGGGTTGCTCGGAACCCCCAACGGTGGGCTACCTTGGACCAAGAACTGAACCCTGTAAGTGTCTTACTTACCTGGTAAAACTAACAAAAACTTACCTCCCCCAGGAACTGTGAAAATTGCACTGTGTCCACTTTTAAAATAGCTATTTGTGAATAACTTGAAAAGTATACATGCAATTGAAATGATTCAAAGTTCCTAATGTACTTACCTGCAATACCTTTCAAACAAGATATTACATGTTAACTTTGAACCTGTGGTTCTTAAAATAAACTAAGAAAAGATATTTTTCTATACAAAACCTATTGGCTGGATTTGTCTCTGAGTGTGTGTACCTCATTTATTGTCTATGTGTATGTACAACAAATGCTTAACACTACTCCTTGGATAAGCCTACTGCTCGACGACACTACCACAAAATAGAGCATTAGTATTATCTCTTTTTACCACTATTTTACCTCTAAGGGGAACCCTTGGACTCTGTGCATGCTATTCCTTACTTTGAAATAGCACATACAGAGCCAACTTCCTACATTGGTGGATCAGCGGTGTGGTACAAGACTTTGCATTTGCTGGACTACTCAGCCAATACCTGATCACACGACAAATTCCAAAATTGTCATTAGAAATTGATTTTTGCAATTTGAAAAGTTTTCTAAATTCTTTAAAGTCCTGCTAGGGCCTTGTGTTAGTCCCTGTTAGCATTTCTTTTAGAGTTTAAAAGTTTGTAAAAGTTTGAATTAGATTCTAGAACCAGTTTAGTTTCTTAAAAAGTATTCCAACTTTTAGAAGCATAATGTCTAGCACAGATGTGAATGTGGTGGAACTCGACACCACACCTTACCTCCATCTCCAGATGAGAGAGCTAAGGTCACTCTGTAACATAAGAAAAATAACAATGGGCTCCAGACCTACCAAAGCACAGCTCCAGGAGCTGTTGGCAGAGTATGATAGAGCCAACCCCTCTGTGGATAACACAGAGGAAGATGATAGTGAACTGGAGGAAGAATCCCCTCCACCAGTCCTATCTAGGGAGAACAGGGCTTCTCAAGCCCTGACTCCAAAAATAATAGTCAGAGATGCTGGCTCCCTCACAGGAGGGTCCAACCTCTCTGAAATCACTGAGGATAACTCCAGTGAAGAGGACATCCAGTTAGCCAGGATGGCCAAAAGATTGGCTTTGGAAAAACAGATCCTAGCCATAGAAAGGGAAAGACAAGAGATGGGCCTAGGACCCATCAATGGTGGCAGCAACATAACTAGGGTCAGAGATTCTCCTGACATGTTGAAAATCCCCAAAGGGATTGTAACTAAATATGAAGATGGTGATGATATCACCAAATGGTTCACAGCTTTTGAGAGGGCTTGTGAAACCAGAAAAGTGAACAAATCTCACTGGGGTGCTCTCCTTTGGGAAATGTTCACAGGAAAGTGTAGGGATAGACTCCTCACACTCTCTAAAAAAGATGCAGAATCTTATGACCTCATGAAGGGTACCCTGATTGAGGGCTTTGGATTCTCCACTGAGGAGTATAGGATTAGATTCAGGGGGGCTCAAAAATCCTCGAGCCAGACCTGGGTTGACTTTGTAGACTACTCAGTAAAAACACTAGATGGTTGGATTCAAGGAAATGGTGTAAATGATTATGATGGGCTGTACAATTTATTTGTGAAAGAACACCTATTAAGTAATTGTTTCAATGATAAACTGCATCAGCATCTGGTGGACCTAGGACCAATTTCTCCCCAAGAATTGGGAAAGAAGGCGGACCATTGGGTCAAGACTAGGGTGTCCAAAACTTCCACAGGGGGTGACCAAAAGAAAGGGGTCACAAAACCTCCCCAGGGGAAAGGTGGTGAGACAGCCAAAAACAAAGATAGTAAAGAGTATTCTACAGGCCCCCAAAAACCTGCACAGGAGGGTGGGCCCAGAGCCTCTTTACAAAACAATTCTGGGTACAAGGGTAAAAACTTTGATCCCAAAAAGGCCTGGTGTCGTAACTGTAGTCAGTCTGGACACCAAACTGGAGACAAGGTCTGTCCCAAGAAAGATACCACTTCTAACTCCCATCCAGCTAAAACTGGAATGGCCAGTCTCCAAGTGGGATCAACAGTGTGCCCAGAGCAAATCAGGTGTCACACTGAAGCTACATTAGTCTCTGAGGGTGGGGTGGATTTAGCCACACTGGCTGCCTGGCCCCCTAACATGCAAAAATACAGGCAGCAGCACTTAATTAATGGGACAAGTGTAGAGGGCCTGAGGGATACAGGTGCCAGTGTCACCATGGTGACAGAGAAACTGGTTTCCCCTGGCCAATACCTGGCTGGACAAACTTACCCAGTCACCAACGCTGACAATCAGACTAAAGTACATCCCATGACTATGGTAACTTTAGAGTGGGGAGGGGTCAAAGGCCTGAAACAGGTGGTGGTCTCCTCAAATATCCCAGTAGACTGTTTGCTTGGAAATGACCTGGAGTCCTCAGCATTGGCTGAGGTAGAACTGAAAACCCATGCAGCCATGCTGGGTATCCCTGAACTGGTGTGTGTCAAGACTAGGGCACAGTGCAAGGCACAGGGTGAAAAAGTAGAGCTGGAGTCTGGAAAAATGGCCCAGCCTACCAAGAGAAAAGGAAAGTCAGCTGGGAAACCAGCTGCAACACAACACCAAAAAGAGAACCTCTCTTCTCAGGAAGAAGTTCTGCCCTCTGAGGGAACTGAGCCTATGGAGCTGGAACCTTATCAGGTTGAGCTCTTGGGCCCAGGGGGATCCTCAAGGGAAGAGTTGTGTAAGGGACAAGAAACCTGTCCCTCTCTTGAATGCCTTAGGCAGCAAGCTGCTGAAGAGTCCAAAGGCAAGAAAAATGGAACACATAGGGTCTATTGGGAAGATGGACTCCTGTACACTGAGGCAAGAGATCCCAAACCTGGTGCCACTAGGAGAGTGGTAGTGCCTCAGGGTTTCAGAGAGTTTATTCTGACCTTAGCCCATGATATTCCCCTTGCTGGGCATTTGGGACAAACCAAGACGTGGGAGAGATTAGTCAACCACTTCTACTGGCCCAATATGTCCCAGAAGGTTAAGGAGTTTTGCCTCTCCTGCCCCACCTGTCAATCCAGTGGTAAGACAGGTGGGCATCCAAAGGCCCCCCTCATTCCACTTCCAGTGGTGGGGGTCCCCTTTGAAAGAGTGGGTGTGGACATAGTTGGTCCACTAGAACCTCCCACAGCCTCAGGAAATATGTACATCCTAGTAGTAGTGGATCATGCTACTAGGTATCCTGAAGCTATTCCCCTTAGGTCGACTACTGCCCCTGCAGTAGCCAAGGCCCTCATTGGTATCTTTACCAGAGTGGGTTTCCCTAAGGAGGTGGTGTCTGACAGAGGTACCAACTTCATGTCAGCATACCTAAAACACATGTGGAATGAGTGTGGAGTGACTTACAAATTCACTACCCCATATCATCCACAAACTAATGGCCTTGTTGAGAGATTCAACAAGACATTAAAGGGCATGATCATGGGGCTCCCAGAAAAACTCAAAAGGAGATGGGATGTCCTCCTGCCATATCTGCTTTTCGCTTACAGAGAGGTGCCTCAGAAGGGAGTAGGATTCTCACCCTTTGAACTTCTGTTTGGCCACCCTGTAAGGGGACCACTTGCTCTTGTTAAAGAAGGCTGGGAGAGACCTCTTCATGAGCCTAAACAAGACATAGTGGACTATGTACTTGGCCTTCGCTCAAGGATGGCAGAGTACATGGAAAAGGCAAGTAAAAACCTTGAGGCCAGCCAACAACTCCAGAAGTTGTGGTATGACCAAAAGGCTGCACTGGTTGAATTTCAACCAGGGCAGAAAGTCTGGGTTCTGGAGCCTGTGGCTCCCAGGGCACTTCAGGACAAATGGAGTGGCCCTTACCCAGTACTAGAAAGGAAGAGTCAGGTCACCTACCTGGTGGACCTGGGCACAAGCAGGAGCCCCAAGAGGGTGATCCATGTGAACCGCCTTAAGCTCTTCCATGACAGGGCTGATGTAAATCTGTTGATGGTAACAGATGAGGACCAGGAAGCTGAGAGTGAACCTCTCCCTGATCTCCTCTCATCAGACCCTAAAGATGGCTCAGTAGATGGAGTGATCTACTCAGACACCCTCTCTAGCCAGCAGCAGTCTGACTGCAGGAAGGTCCTGCAGCAGTTTGCTGAACTCTTTTCCCTAACCCCTGGTCAGACACACCTGTGTACCCATGATGTGGACACAGGAGACAGCATGCCTGTCAAAAACAAAATATTTAGACAGTCTGACCAAGTTAAGGAAAGCATCAAGGTGGAAGTCCACAAGATGCTGGAATTGGGAGTAATTGAGTACTCTGACAGCCCCTGGGCTAGCCCAGTGGTCTTAGTCCCCAAACTTCACACCAAAGAAGGAAAGAGAGAGATGAGGTTTTGTGTGGACTACAGAGGTCTCAACTCTGTCACCAAGACAGATGCTCATCCCATTCCTAGAGCTGATGAGCTAATAGACAAATTAGGGGCTGCCAAATTCTTAAGTACCTTTGACTTAACAGCAGGGTACTGGCAAATCAAAATGGCCCCTGGAGCAAAAGAAAAGACAGCATTCTCCACACCTGATGGGCATTATCAGTTCACTGTTATGCCCTTTGGTTTAAAGAATGCCCCTGCCACCTTCCAAAGGTTGGTGAATCAAGTCCTTGCTGGGCTGGAATCCTTTAGTGCAGCTTATCTTGATGATATTGCTGTCTTCAGCTCCACCTGGCAGGATCACCTGGTCCACCTGAAGAAGGTTTTGAAGGCTCTGCAATCTGCAGGCCTCTCTATCAAGGCATCCAAATGCCAGATAGGGCAGGGAACTGTGGTTTACTTGGGACACCTTGTAGGTGGAGGCCAAGTTCAGCCACTCCAGCCTAAGATCCAGACTATTCTGGACTGGGCAGCTCCAAAAACCCAGACTCAAGTCAGGGCATTCCTTGGCTTGACTGGGTACTACAGGAGGTTTGTGAAGGGATATGGATCCATTGTGACAGCCCTCACAGAACTCACCTCCAAGAAAATGCCCAAGAAAGTAAACTGGACTGTAGAATGCCAACAGGCCTTTGACACCCTGAAACAAGCTATGTGCACAGCACCAGTTCTAAAAGCTCCAGATTACTCCAAGCAGTTCATTGTGCAAACAGATGCCTCTGAACATGGGATAGGGGCAGTTTTGTCCCAAACAAATGATGATGGCCTTGACCAGCCTGTTGCTTTCATTAGCAGGAGGTTACTCCCCAGGGAGCAGCGTTGGAGTGCCATTGAGAGGGAGGCCTTTGCTGTGGTTTGGTCCCTGAAGAAGCTGAGACCCTACCTCTTTGGTACTCACTTCCTAGTTCAGACTGACCACAGACCTCTCAGATGGCTGATGCAAATGAAAGGTGAAAATCCAAAACTGTTGAGGTGGTCCATCTCCCTACAGGGAATGGACTTTATAGTGGAACACAGACCTGGGACTGCCCATGCCAATGCAGATGGCCTTTCCAGGTTCTTCCACTTAGACAATGAAGACTCTCTTGGGAAAGGTTAGTCTCATCCTCTTTCGTTTGGGGGGGGTTGTGTAAGGAAATGCCTCCTTGGCATGGTTACCCCCTGACTTTTTGCCTTTGCTGATGCTATGTTTTGAATTGAAAGTGTGCTGAGGCCTGCTAACCAGGCCCCAGCACCAGTGTTCTTTCCCTAACCTGTACTTTTGATTCCACAATTGGCACACCCTGGCATCCAGATAAGTCCCTTGTAACTGGTACCTCTGGTACCAAGGGCCCTGATGCCAGGGAAGGTCTCTAAGGGCTGCAGCATGTATTATGCCACCCTAGAGACCCCTCACTCAGCACAGACACACTGCTTACCAGCTTGTGTGTGCTAGTGAGAACAAAATGAGTAAGTCGACATGGCACTCCCCTCAGGGTGCCATGCCAGCCTCTCACTGCCTATGCAGTATAGGTAAGACACCCCTCTAGCAGGCCTTACAGCCCTAAGGCAGGGTGCACTATACCATAGGTGAGGGTACCAGTGCATGAGCACTGTGCCCCTACAGTGTCTAAGCAAAACCTTAGACATTGTAAGTGCAGGGTAGCCATAAGAGTATATGGTCTGGGAGTCTGTTTTACACGAACTCCACAGCACCATAATGGCTACACTGAAAACTGGGAAGTTTGGTATCAAACTTCTCAGCACAATAAATGCACACTGATGCCAGTGTACATTTTATTGTAAAATACACCACAGAGGGCACCTTAGAGGTGCCCCCTGAAACTTAACCGACTATCTGTGTAGGCTGACTGGTTCTAGCAGCCTGCCACACTAGAGACATGTTGCTGGCCCCATGGGGAGAGTGCCTTTGTCACTCTGAGGCCAGTAACAAAGCCTGCACTGGGTGGAGATGCTAACACCTCCCCCAGGCAGGAGCTGTAACACCTGGCGGTGAGCCTCAAAGGCTCACACCCTTTGTCACAGCACCGCAGGACACTCCAGCTAGTGGAGTTGCCCGCCCCCTCTGGCCCCGGCCCCCACTTTTGGCGGCAAGGCCGGAGAAAATAATGAGAATAACAAGGAGGAGTCACTGGCCAGTCAGGACAGCCCCTAAGGTGTCCTGAGCTGAGGTGACTCTAACTTTTAGAAATCCTCCATCTTGCAGATGGAGGATTCCCCCAATAGGATTAGGGATGTGACCCCCTCCCCTTGGGAGGGGGCACAAAGAGGGTGTACTCACCCTCAGGGCTAGTAGCCATTGGCTACTAACCCCCCAGACCTAAACACGCCCTTAAATTTAGTATTTAAGGGCTCTCCCTGAACCTAGAAACTAGATTCCTGCAACAACAACAACAAGGACTGCCTAGCTGAAAACCCCTGCAGAGGAAGACCAGAAGACAACAACTGCCTTGGCTCCAGAAACTCACCGGCCTGTCTCCTGCCTTCCAAAGAACTCTGCTCCAGCGACGCCTTCCAAAGGGACCAGCGACCTCTGCATCCTCTGAGGACTGCCCTGCTTCGACGACGACAAGAAACTCCCGAGGACAGCGGACCTGCTCCAAAAAGACTGCAACTTTATCCAAAGGAGCAGCTTTAAAGAACCCTGCAATCTCCCCGCAAGAAGCGTGAGACTTGCAACACTGCACCCGGCGACCCCGACTCGGCTGGTGGAGAACCAACACCTCAGGGAGGACCCCCGGACTACTCTACGACTGTGAGTACCAAAACCTGTCCCCCCTGAGCCCCCACAGCGCCGCCTGCAGAGGGAATCCCGAGGCTTCCCCTGACCGCGACTCTCTGAAACCTAAGTCCCGACGCCTGGAAATGACCCTGCACCCGCAGCCCCCAGGACCTGAAGGACCGGACTTTCACTGCAGAAGTGACCCCCAGGAGTCCCTCTCCCTTGCCCAAGTGGAGGTTTCCCCGAGGAAGCCCCCCCTTGCCTGCCTGCAGCGCTGAAGAGATCCCTTGATCTCTCATTGACTTCCATTGCGAACCCGACGCTTGTTCTAACACTGCACCCGGCCGCCCCCGCGCCGCTGAGGGTGAAATTTCTGTGTGGGCTTGTGTCCCCCCCGGTGCCCTACAAAACCCCCCTGGTCTGCCCTCCGAAGACGCGGGTACTTACCTGCTGGCAGACTGGAACCGGGGCACCCCCTTCTCTCCATTGAAGCCTATGCGTTTTGGGCACCACTTTGAACTCTGCACCTGACCGGCCCTGAGCTGCTGGTGTGGTAACTTTGGGGTTGCTCGGAACCCCCAACGGTGGGCTACCTTGGACCAAGAACTGAACCCTGTAAGTGTCTTACTTACCTGGTAAAACTAACAAAAACTTACCTCCCCCAGGAACTGTGAAAATTGCACTGTGTCCACTTTTAAAATAGCTATTTGTGAATAACTTGAAAAGTATACATGCAATTGAAATGATTCAAAGTTCCTAATGTACTTACCTGCAATACCTTTCAAACAAGATATTACATGTTAACTTTGAACCTGTGGTTCTTAAAATAAACTAAGAAAATATATTTTTCTATACAAAACCTATTGGCTGGATTTGTCTCTGAGTGTGTGTACCTCATTTATTGTCTATGTGTATGTACAACAAATGCTTAACACTACTCCTTGGATAAGCCTACTGCTCGACGACACTACCACAAAATAGAGCATTAGTATTATCTCTTTTTACCACTATTTTACCTCTAAGGGGAACCCTTGGACTCTGTGCATGCTATTCCTTACTTTGAAATAGCACATACAGAGCCAACTTCCTACATTGGTGGATCAGTGGTGGGGTACAAGACTTTACATTTGCTGGACTACTCAGCCAATACCTGATCACACGACAAATTCCAAAATTGTCATTAGAAATTGATTTTTGCAATTTGAAAAGTTTTCTAAATTCTTTAAAGTCCTGCTAGGGCCTTGTGTTAGTCCCTGTTAGCATTTCTTTTAGAGTTTAAAAGTTTGTAAAAGTTTGAATTAGATTCTAGAACCAGTTTAGTTTCTTAAAAAGTATTCCAACTTTTAGAAGCATAATGTCTAGCACAGATGTGAATGTGGTGGAACTCGACACCACACCTTACCTCCATCTCCAGATGAGAGAGCTAAGGTCACTCTGTAACATAAGAAAAATAACAATGGGCTCCAGACCTACCAAAGCACAGCTCCAGGAGCTGTTGGCAGAGTATGATAGAGCCAACCCCTCTGTGGATAACACAGAGGAAGATGATAGTGAACTGGAGGAAGAATCCCCTCCACCAGTCCTATCTAGGGAGAACAGGGCTTCTCAAGCCCTGACTCCAAAAATAATAGTCAGAGATGCTGGCTCCCTCACAGGAGGGTCCAACCTCTCTGAAATCACTGAGGATAACTCCAGTGAAGAGGACATCCAGTTAGCCAGGATGGCCAAAAGATTGGCTTTGGAAAAACAGATCCTAGCCATAGAAAGGGAAAGACAAGAGATGGACCTAGGACCCATCAATGGTGGCAGCAACATAACTAGGGTCAGAGATTCTCCTGACATGTTGAAAATCCCCAAAGGGATTGTAACTAAATATGAAGATGGTGATGATATCACCAAATGGTTCACAGCTTTTGAGAGGGCTTGTGAAACCAGAAAAGTGAACAAATCTCACTGGGGTGCTCTCCTTTGGGAAATGTTCACAGGAAAGTGTAGGGATAGACTCCTCACACTCTCTAAAAAAGATGCAGAATCTTATGACCTCATGAAGGGTACCCTGATTGAGGGCTTTGGATTCTCCACTGAGGAGTATAGGATTAGATTCAGGGGGGCTCAAAAATCCTCGAGCCAGACCTGGGTTGACTTTGTAGACTACTCAGTAAAAACACTAGATGGTTGGATTCAAGGAAATGGTGTAAATGATTATGATGGGCTGTACAATTTATTTGTGAAAGAACACCTATTAAGTAATTGTTTCAATGATAAACTGCATCAGCATCTGGTGGACCTAGGACCAATTTCTCCCCAAGAATTGGGAAAGAAGGCGGACCATTGGGTCAAGACTAGGGTGTCCAAAACTTCCACAGGGGGTGACCAAAAGAAAGGGGTCACAAAACCTCCCCAGGGGAAAGGTGGTGAGACAGCCAAAAACAAAGATAGTAAAGAGTCTTCTACAGGCCCCCAAAAACCTGCACAGGAGGGTGGGCCCAGAGCCTCTTCACAAAACAATTCTGGGTACAAGGGTAAAAACTTTGATCCCAAAAAGGCCTGGTGTCGTAACTGTAGTCAGTCTGGACACCAAACTGGAGACAAGGCCTGTCCCAAGAAAGATACCACTTCTAACTCCCATCCAGCTAAAACTGGAATGGCCAGTCTCCAAGTGGGATCAACAGTGTGCCCAGAGCAAATCAGGTGTCACACTGAAGCTACATTAGTCTCTGAGGGTGGGGTGGATTTAGCCACACTGGCTGCCTGGCCCCCTAACATGCAAAAATACAGGCAGCAGCTCTTAATTAATGGGACAAGTGTAGAGGGCCTGAGGGATACAGGTGCCAGTGTCACCATGGTGACAGAGAAACTGGTTTCCCCTGGCCAATACCTGGCTGGACAAACTTACCCAGTCACCAACGCTGACAATCAGACTAAAGTACATCCCATGACTATGGTAACTTTAGAGTGGGGAGGGGTCAAAGGCCTGAAACAGGTGGTGGTCTCCTCAAATATCCCAGTAGACTGTTTGCTTGGAAATGACCTGGAGTCCTCAGCATTGGCTGAGGTAGAACTGAAAACCCATGCAGCCATGCTGGGTATCCCTGAACTGGTGTGTGTCAAGACTAGGGCACAGTGCAAGGCACAGGGTGAAAAAGTAGAGCTGGAGTCTGGAAAAATGGCCCAGCCTACCAAGAGAAAAGGAAAGTCAGCTGGGAAACCAGCTGCAACACAACACCAAAAAGAGAACCTCTCTTCTCAGGAAGAAGTTCTGCCCTCTGAGGGAACTGAGCCTATGGAGCTGGAACCTTATCAGGTTGAGCTCTTGGGCCCAGGGGGATCCTCAAGGGAAGAGTTGTGTAAGGGACAAGAAACCTGTCCCTCTCTTGAATGCCTTAGGCAGCAAGCTGCTGAAGAGTCCAAAGGCAAGAAAAATGGAACACATAGGGTCTATTGGGAAGATGGACTCCTGTACACTGAGGCAAGAGATCCCAAACCTGGTGCCACTAGGAGAGTGGTAGTGCCTCAGGGTTTCAGAGAGTTTATTCTGACCTTAGCCCATGATATTCCCCTTGCTGGGCATTTGGGACAAACCAAGACGTGGGAGAGATTAGTCAACCACTTCTACTGGCCCAATATGTCCCAGAAGGTTAAGGAGTTTTGCCTCTCCTGCCCCACCTGTCAATCCAGTGGTAAGACAGGTGGGCATCCAAAGGCCCCCCTCATTCCACTTCCAGTGGTGGGGGTCCCCTTTGAAAGAGTGGGTGTGGACATAGTTGGTCCACTAGAACCTCCCACAGCCTCAGGAAATATGTACATCCTAGTAGTAGTGGATCATGCTACTAGGTATCCTGAAGCTATTCCCCTTAGGTCGACTACTGCCCCTGCAGTAGCCAAGGCCCTCATTGGTATCTTTACCAGAGTGGGTTTCCCTAAGGAGGTGGTGTCTGACAGAGGTACCAACTTCATGTCAGCATACCTAAAACACATGTGGAATGAGTGTGGAGTGACTTACAAATTCACTACCCCATATCATCCACAAACTAATGGCCTTGTTGAGAGATTCAACAAGACATTAAAGGGCATGATCATGGGGCTCCCAGAAAAACTCAAAAGGAGATGGGATGTCCTCCTGCCATATCTGCTTTTCGCTTACAGAGAGGTGCCTCAGAAGGGAGTAGGATTCTCACCCTTTGAACTTCTGTTTGGCCACCCTGTAAGGGGACCACTTGCTCTTGTTAAAGAAGGCTGGGAGAGACCTCTTCATGAGCCTAAACAAGACATAGTGGACTATGTACTTGGCCTTCGCTCAAGGATGGCAGAGTACATGGAAAAGGCAAGTAAAAACCTTGAGGCCAGCCAACAACTCCAGAAGTTGTGGTATGACCAAAAGGCTGCACTGGTTGAATTTCAACCAGGGCAGAAAGTCTGGGTTCTGGAGCCTGTGGCTCCCAGGGCACTTCAGGACAAATGGAGTGGCCCTTACCCAGTACTAGAAAGGAAGAGTCAGGTCACCTACCTGGTGGACCTGGGCACAAGCAGGAGCCCCAAGAGGGTGATCCATGTGAACCGCCTTAAGCTCTTCCATGACAGGGCTGATGTAAATCTGTTGATGGTAACAGATGAGGACCAGGAAGCTGAGAGTGAACCTCTCCCTGATCTCCTCTCATCAGACCCTAAAGATGGCTCAGTAGATGGAGTGATCTACTCAGACACCCTCTCTAGCCAGCAGCAGTCTGACTGCAGGAAGGTCCTGCAGCAGTTTGCTGAACTCTTTTCCCTAACCCCTGGTCAGACACACCTGTGTACCCATGATGTGGACACAGGAGACAGCATGCCTGTCAAAAACAAAATATTTAGACAGTCTGACCAAGTTAAGGAAAGCATCAAGGTGGAAGTCCACAAGATGCTGGAATTGGGAGTAATTGAGTACTCTGACAGCCCCTGGGCTAGCCCAGTGGTCTTAGTCCCCAAACTTCACACCAAAGAAGGAAAGAGAGAGATGAGGTTTTGTGTGGACTACAGAGGTCTCAACTCTGTCACCAAGACAGATGCTCATCCCATTCCTAGAGCTGATGAGCTAATAGACAAATTAGGGGCTGCCAAATTCTTAAGTACCTTTGACTTAACAGCAGGGTACTGGCAAATCAAAATGGCCCCTGGAGCAAAAGAAAAGACAGCATTCTCCACACCTGATGGGCATTATCAGTTCACTGTTATGCCCTTTGGTTTAAAGAATGCCCCTGCCACCTTCCAAAGGTTGGTGAATCAAGTCCTTGCTGGGCTGGAATCCTTTAGTGCAGCTTATCTTGATGATATTGCTGTCTTCAGCTCCACCTGGCAGGATCACCTGGTCCACCTGAAGAAGGTTTTGAAGGCTCTGCAATCTGCAGGCCTCTCTATCAAGGCATCCAAATGCCAGATAGGGCAGGGAACTGTGGTTTACTTGGGACACCTTGTAGGTGGAGGCCAAGTTCAGCCACTCCAGCCTAAGATCCAGACTATTCTGGACTGGGCAGCTCCAAAAACCCAGACTCAAGTCAGGGCATTCCTTGGCTTGACTGGGTACTACAGGAGGTTTGTGAAGGGATATGGATCCATTGTGACAGCCCTCACAGAACTCACCTCCAAGAAAATGCCCAAGAAAGTAAACTGGACTGTAGAATGCCAACAGGCCTTTGACACCCTGAAACAAGCTATGTGCACAGCACCAGTTCTAAAAGCTCCAGATTACTCCAAGCAGTTCATTGTGCAAACAGATGCCTCTGAACATGGGATAGGGGCAGTTTTGTCCCAAACAAATGATGATGGCCTTGACCAGCCTGTTGCTTTCATTAGCAGGAGGTTACTCCCCAGGGAGCAGCGTTGGAGTGCCATTGAGAGGGAGGCCTTTGCTGTGGTTTGGTCCCTGAAGAAGCTGAGACCCTACCTCTTTGGTACTCACTTCCTAGTTCAGACTGACCACAGACCTCTCAGATGGCTGATGCAAATGAAAGGTGAAAATCCAAAACTGTTGAGGTGGTCCATCTCCCTACAGGGAATGGACTTTATAGTGGAACACAGACCTGGGACTGC
The DNA here is from genome assembly GCF_031143425.1 of Pleurodeles waltl. Classification (NCBI taxonomy): domain Eukaryota; kingdom Metazoa; phylum Chordata; class Amphibia; order Caudata; family Salamandridae; genus Pleurodeles; species Pleurodeles waltl. Next base: position 154,469,295 of record NC_090445.1, on the reverse strand, counting down.
CCATGCCAATGCAGATGGCCTTTCCAGGTTCTTCCACTTAGACAATGAAGACTCTCTTGGGAAAGGTTAGTCTCATCCTCTTTCGTTTGGGGGGGGTTGTGTAAGGAAATGCCTCCTTGGCATGGTTACCCCCTGACTTTTTGCCTTTGCTGATGCTATGTTTTGAATTGAAAGTGTGCTGAGGCCTGCTAACCAGGCCCCAGCACCAGTGTTCTTTCCCTAACCTGTACTTTTGATTCCACAATTGGCACACCCTGGCATCCAGATAAGTCCCTTGTAACTGGTACCTCTGGTACCAAGGGCCCTGATGCCAGGGAAGGTCTCTAAGGGCTGCAGCATGTATTATGCCACCCTAGAGACCCCTCACTCAGCACAGACACACTGCTTACCAGCTTGTGTGTGCTAGTGAGAACAAAATGAGTAAGTCGACATGGCACTCCCCTCAGGGTGCCATGCCAGCCTCTCACTGCCTATGCAGTATAGGTAAGACACCCCTCTAGCAGGCCTTACAGCCCTAAGGCAGGGTGCACTATACCATAGGTGAGGGTACCAGTGCATGAGCACTGTGCCCCTACAGTGTCTAAGCAAAACCTTAGACATTGTAAGTGCAGGGTAGCCATAAGAGTATATGGTCTGGGAGTCTGTTTTACACGAACTCCACAGCACCATAATGGCTACACTGAAAACTGGGAAGTTTGGTATCAAACTTCTCAGCACAATAAATGCACACTGATGCCAGTGTACATTTTATTGTAAAATACACCACAGAGGGCACCTTAGAGGTGCCCCCTGAAACTTAACCGACTATCTGTGTAGGCTGACTGGTTCTAGCAGCCTGCCACACTAGAGACATGTTGCTGGCCCCATGGGGAGAGTGCCTTTGTCACTCTGAGGCCAGTAACAAAGCCTGCACTGGGTGGAGATGCTAACACCTCCCCCAGGCAGGAGCTGTAACACCTGGCGGTGAGCCTCAAAGGCTCACACCCTTTGTCACAGCACCGCAGGACACTCCAGCTAGTGGAGTTGCCCGCCCCCTCTGGCCCCGGCCCCCACTTTTGGCGGCAAGGCCGGAGAAAATAATGAGAATAACAAGGAGGAGTCACTGGCCAGTCAGGACAGCCCCTAAGGTGTCCTGAGCTGAGGTGACTCTAACTTTTAGAAATCCTCCATCTTGCAGATGGAGGATTCCCCCAATAGGATTAGGGATGTGACCCCCTCCCCTTGGGAGGGGGCACAAAGAGGGTGTACTCACCCTCAGGGCTAGTAGCCATTGGCTACTAACCCCCCAGACCTAAACACGCCCTTAAATTTAGTATTTAAGGGCTCTCCCTGAACCTAGAAACTAGATTCCTGCAACAACAACAACAAGGACTGCCTAGCTGAAAACCCCTGCAGAGGAAGACCAGAAGACAACAACTGCCTTGGCTCCAGAAACTCACCGGCCTGTCTCCTGCCTTCCAAAGAACTCTGCTCCAGCGACGCCTTCCAAAGGGACCAGCGACCTCTGCATCCTCTGAGGACTGCCCTGCTTCGACGACGACAAGAAACTCCCGAGGACAGCGGACCTGCTCCAAAAAGACTGCAACTTTATCCAAAGGAGCAGCTTTAAAGAACCCTGCAATCTCCCCGCAAGAAGCGTGAGACTTGCAACACTGCACCCGGCGACCCCGACTCGGCTGGTGGAGAACCAACACCTCAGGGAGGACCCCCGGACTACTCTACGACTGTGAGTACCAAAACCTGTCCCCCCTGAGCCCCCACAGCGCCGCCTGCAGAGGGAATCCCGAGGCTTCCCCTGACCGCGACTCTCTGAAACCTAAGTCCCGACGCCTGGAAATGACCCTGCACCCGCAGCCCCCAGGACCTGAAGGACCGGACTTTCACTGCAGAAGTGACCCCCAGGAGTCCCTCTCCCTTGCCCAAGTGGAGGTTTCCCCGAGGAAGCCCCCCCTTGCCTGCCTGCAGCGCTGAAGAGATCCCTTGATCTCTCATTGACTTCCATTGCGAACCCGACGCTTGTTCTAACACTGCACCCGGCCGCCCCCGCGCCGCTGAGGGTGAAATTTCTGTGTGGGCTTGTGTCCCCCCCGGTGCCCTACAAAACCCCCCTGGTCTGCCCTCCGAAGACGCGGGTACTTACCTGCTGGCAGACTGGAACCGGGGCACCCCCTTCTCTCCATTGAAGCCTATGCGTTTTGGGCACCACTTTGAACTCTGCACCTGACCGGCCCTGAGCTGCTGGTGTGGTAACTTTGGGGTTGCTCGGAACCCCCAACGGTGGGCTACCTTGGACCAAGAACTGAACCCTGTAAGTGTCTTACTTACCTGGTAAAACTAACAAAAACTTACCTCCCCCAGGAACTGTGAAAATTGCAGTGTCCACTTTTAAAATAGCTATTTGTGAATAACTTGAAAAGTATACATGCAATTGAAATGATTCAAAGTTCCTAATGTACTTACCTGCAATACCTTTCAAACAAGATATTACATGTTAACTTTGAACCTGTGGTTCTTAAAATAAACTAAGAAAATATATTTTTCTATACAAAACCTATTGGCTGGATTTGTCTCTGAGTGTGTGTACCTCATTTATTGTCTATGTGTATGTACAACAAATGCTTAACACTACTCCTTGGATAAGCCTACTGCTCGACCACACTACCACAAAATAGAGCATTAGTATTATCTCTTTTTACCACTATTTTACCTCTAAGGGGAACCCTTGGACTCTGTGCATGCTATTCCTTACTTTGAAATAGCACATACAGAGCCAACTTCCTACAGAGTATAACAATGAATAAAGAACATGCGTCCAAACAAAGAGAAACAATGCATGCTGTGAAGAGAGGAAGTGAGCTGCATGCTGGGAAAGGGAAAAGGCATGCATAAAAACACCACCATGTGCAGGTATCCGGCTTTTGCCTGTTGTGACCGGTAAGTGGGGAAGAAGTTTTCCTACATGCCAGAATGTTAAGCGCACTAAATGCGCTATGCGCGGCAGGTTCGAGACCCAACTCGGGGTCACATCTCCTGCCGCGTTGCGGCAGAAACGAAAGAAGGGGGCGCGGCGCGTGCCGTAACCCCTGGCCGGACTCGCGGCTTCCCCCGCAGCCCGCCTGCAAGCCGCGGCTTCCCCCGCGGCTTGGATGCAGGCCGCGGTGTTTACCAAATGCCGCGCCGCAGCGGCCTGTGCTTGCTGCCGCGGCGTGACACCCACCTCTAGGTAGGTACTGCTTTGGTATCTATTCAAAAGTTGAAGAATCTGCAGCTAAAAGACTCTAGCAGAACACATTATTTACCTTCATTAACACTCTTTCTGGTGGAAACTGAGTAGCTGCAGATTCCTCAACAACACACCAATCCTCCTTGATGTGTTTGGACTCTGCACATTAAAAAGATCCCAAGTCTAGGAATCTAGACACTGTCAACCAATTAGCTTTTAGGGCTTGTTGTCTCAGGATACGAACAGTATTGAAAACAACTGACATCAGCGTGCAGGAGTGGTGCTTATATAGACCACACACATCCTTTCCAGAGAGAAACGACATCAGTGTGAAGCCACAAGGCACAAACTTCCAGTGCACAGAATCATTGCTGAAATGTTTCCACATCCAATCTAATGCTTGGGGAATATTCAAAAGTTGAGGACTCTCCAGCAATGTATAGAGTCTACCAGAAAGAGACTTACCGTAGGTAAGTAGCTTGTTCGTCAGGTATTTCTGGATTTTAAAGTTCTCTGTGAAATTATCTAAAGATTTCTTAGCAACTTGACTAATGACTTCTATTGTTGGTTATGTGCTTTGACTGCTATTTCATGTGGACATATTGTATTGTGGTCTGCAACATCTAGGCTAAAAAATAATTAGGAACCTTTAAAAAATGGAGAGCTCCTGTTGCAAATTAAAGCAACCACTTCTAGTGTTTTTAGTTCTCTTTTATTTAAATTAAAGGCTGTGCCTTTGGCAACTCTTTAATCATGTCTGTTTTCTTTATTCCTTTTAGTATTTTAGACTTATGTGGTGTGGGGAAACAAAACCTCCATACTTATAAAGAACTATCTGTGTGGCATTGGAAAACTCTGTTATAAAACGTGCCAGTTTGATAGCAGCTCCTAATGATTTGTCTGTGCTTTAACATTAGAGTGATATCACCTACAGTGGATGAGATAGCCACCCTGTAGACTATCCACAAGAAAACCAAATATCAGGATTATGGATGGTAATCGACAATTTGCCTACTTAAAAAGAAAAAGGAAAAAAATGCAACATCATCGCCTGCAATCTAGTTAGAGAAAAGTAATGAATTCTGAGAAAACAATATATTCTCAGATAACATAGATAAGTGTGTTGAGGCTTCCAACATTTATTTTGTTTTACTAAACTGCCTCTTGCATAAAATATCCTGTGTGAATTATAAAAAATGTTTCTATTCCTTTTAAGGTCGAGCCCCCAAGCGCTTTGACCTGTTGTAAGTATTGTAGGCTTTTAACCACGCCTACCTCACGCCCATCACTTTCACTCATTCGTGGGCTTGCCTTTCAAAAAGCCCTTGATGTCATTGGTAATTGCTTTACGTTTGTCCCGTCTTGGGGCGGTGTTACTACCTTGCAGACTGGCCCGTTACATGGATAATTGCACAATTGTCGATATATTTCAACGTGGGTGAACTGTTTTTTCTTCTTCTTTTGTCTCTTCCCTTCATGCTCCATGGCAGCCATGGCACTCACAGCGCTCACAGTGCCAACAGTGCAAACTCCATCTGCAGTATTGGAGCGCTGGTCACATTAGTCACCCTGTTACCTAATCAGAATCATTTCTTTTGGTTCTCCACTTCACAGCTTTCCCCAAAACACTTGTAATTAATAAATGCTTTACTAACAAACAGAGAAATCCGCAACACAGCTCTCCCGGTACAGCGGGGGAGCCGATACTATCTTTAACATCTACATAGTCCTACCCGCTAAGATCGTCAGACAGCACGGACTAAACATTGTCTCCTCTCCGGACGACACACAGCTGATCCTCTCCCTGACCAACGACCCATCAACAGCCAAGAACAATTTCCACAACGGCATGAGAGCAGTCGCCGCCTAGATGCAAGCCAGTTGCCTCAGGCTCAACTTGGACAAGACAGAGATCCTTGTACTCTGCTCCACCCCCTCCTCCTGCGACGACTCCTGGTGGTCAGCTGCCCTGGGAAATGCCCCCACTGACCACGCACGCAACCTGGGCATCATCCTGGACTCAATGCTTTCCATGACCCATCAAGTCAGCGCTGTCTCTTCAGCCTGCTTCCACACCTTGCAGCTCCTTTTAAAGATCTTCAAGTGGATCCCCAGTGAGACTAGAAGGATGGTCACCCACACCCTGCTCAGCAGCAAATTGGACTACGGCAACGCACTCTACACTGGCATCACAAAAAAGCTACTAACAAGACTACAGAGAATCCAGAACACAGCAGCCAGACTCATCCTGGACATCCCCACCACAATCACATTTCCACCCACCTCAGAGACCTCCACTGGCTCCCGGTCGACAAACCCATCACCTTCAAGCTACTGACTCACACCTATAAGGCACTTCACAACATCGGACAAGACTACCTCAACCACTGCCTGACCTTCTACACTCCAGCCAGGCAACTCTAATCCTCCCATCTCACCCTCACCTCCATCCCCAGAATCAAGAAAAGCACAGCTGGAGACAGATCCTTCTCCTACCTCGCAGCCTGGACATGGAACACACTCCCTCTCAAACTCAGACAAGCCACATCAGTGAAGCAATTCAGAAAGGATCTCAAGACCTGGCTCTTCAAATGATCAGCATGCCCACCAAAGCCCCTTGAGACCCTATGGGTGATAAGCTGTGTGCTACAAGTATTGATTGATTGATTTATGCTACAATATTTACTGCACTCAGGAAAAGTTACCCCCTAATGTTTTGCAAGCATTCCTTTTCAAAACATTTGTGTTCATAACTCACCCTGTGGTGGTCCTAGGACAATGAGACCACCACCAAAACTTTCAGCATGATACACTCCTTCTGTTTAGGTCATCTCTGGGTCCCCACATTAGGTTGGTGGGGACCCTAAAATAATAACCCCTCCCACCATTCAATCCCTTTGTAAGCTCTTTTATGGCTGGAAACTTTGTTTTACAGCTTGGAGTAGTTTGTGTTCTAAGGGCCTTACTATTGTAGTAGGTCTGTTAAGCCTACAAATGTGTAAGGCACTACACCCTTAGGGGCTAAATATATGGCACATTACTTTGTGCCATTCTGTTTTCATGTGTTTATACCCTCTAGAGGCTAATTGTATGGTAACATGACCATGTTTCTTACAAATTATATTTTTATTCTGGTGTCCTCTAGGGACTGTTCCGAGCATTATAGTCAGCATGCTACAATATTTGCTTAACATTTTTGCTCATAACTCAGCCTGTGGTGGTCCTAGGTGTCTCCAATGAGTAGCTTTTGAGCTACGCATAAGTAGCTCTCCTGTGTGGAGACCCCAAAATCATAACCCCTCCCTCCGTTCATTGTCTTTTTAACCTCTCATGGCTGGAACATTTGTTTTACAGCTGAGAGTAGTTTACTAACCCTGAAAATGTGTAATTCACTACGCCCTCTAGGGGCTAAATATATGGTTACAGTGCAATACTTTCAGTCATTTTCTTCTCATGTGGTTATGCCTTCTAGATATGTATTAACATGACCATGTTTCTTACAAATGCTATTTTTATTGTGGTGTCTTTTAGGAGCTGTTCTGAGCATTACAGTGTAATGCCAAACCTTTATTTCTAATAAAGGTTTTTATTGTGTTTATATGATAATTGTATATGTTTTATTAATCTCTCCTTATTGCAATTATAATCATGATTCAGTCCAACGTAACTTCCTTATTACACTATGACTGTTTGAACACTTGTGATATGTCTGGGTGACCCTTCTAGTTTATTTCTCTCATTACTCCTCTATGGCTGTCTTGTTTGGGGAATTGTTAGCCAGCCAGCAACTCTGATGGTGGGGTGGTGAAAGTGGTATTCTTTTGGAATTAGCATGGCAGATTTAAATTAGTATGGTAAATGGCAACATTTTCATTTTTGACTGCAGATAGAGGAAAAGGGTAAATGGAAGTGCTTTGGTTATATGCAGGGCTACTGGAATTATGTGGCAGGAAAAGACAAATTATGAGATGGTTTGACCAATCTATGTGGCAAGAAAAGTCCAGTTATGAATTTTACAATGCCAATAGCTCTAACTCAAGCAAATGCGAGACCTATTGCATTGCAAATGCTCGTAATTTGGTGTAAATATGTTCATTTGTTTTGGAGTTCTAAAGATGAAAAAAATTGTTATCTAGGGACGTGGGTACCTGTGGGATCCGGGTGAAAAGCGAGGCCCTGATTGGCTGGCCGCCCAGGTTTTTTTTTTTATAGGCTGATCCACGGATCTACCATGGCTCACTATTAATCCGTGATGGATCCGTGGATCCGAAGCCCGTTGGGGGTAAAAAAACTCACCCTCTCACACACTATAACCGTGTAGACTGTGCATAGCGTGGGGTTGGATGCATGCGGCCAACCCCTGCAGCGGACGGCCAAAGGCCATGCACAGCTGTGGTTGTATTAACATACAGTAATTATATATTACTTTACGGTAAAAAACATGGAAATTCACTTAAAAAAAACAGGTTATAGGGACATTATATTTAGGTTTATCTTTACCCAAACAAAGCCACCGAAATTCTGCAGTTATTGTTATTGTTATACTTTTCTGAAGTAACAATAACTCATGCCATTAAGTAACTTTATGCCATGAGTTACAGTTTCTTAACTTAAGTCTAACGATAAGTATAACTATAACTGCTGAGTTTCTGTGTTTTTGTGTGGGTAAAACGTCAATCTAACTATAAGGTCCCTGTAACCTTTGTTTTTTCAAGTGAATTATTTATAACCACACTAATTATTGTTTGTGTGTATTATGAGTTTAACAGTAAAACCAATTTCTGTGACCAGATAATGACAAGCAAAAAGTGTCCTATATGCTACCTACAAATAATACTGGTGAATTTGGACTTAAAAATATAAGAACAAAGGGAATAAGTGAGGGACAGTGAGAGAGAAAACCTTTCCCAGAGAGCATCTCTCAGAGACAGAGAGGGTGAGCAACTCATTTACCAGTACCAGCATTCCCTATCCTATCAGCTGAGGCACACTCATTTTTCTATATGTCCCAAACTGTTGAGAAGATTGTTTGATGAAATGCACTATTACTGAGACAGAACACACCTATCAAACTATTTGACTAATTTCACATATTTACAGTGACCTAGTCTTGGGTATGATAGAACTGGGTAATTTGAAGAGAGGCGGCTCATAGCCCAGAGTCGATTAATTTTCATTCAAGATGGTTCCCTAATTTTTTCTTCAAAACAGACCACCATAATAAGTTGTGGAAGTGATTGTAGCTCACCCAAAATTGAGTTTGCACTCTACGCGTTGTTTCTGGTAATTTAGATGTACAAAGAGGCCATTTTGATGGAACATACAATATTCATGAAGGACATTACACTACTCTAACTTGTTTATATACACGTTACATATGTAGCTGGGAAAGTGCAGTTCGACATGCACCATTGTTCAAGCCCCATCACCCCCACTATGCTCCTAAATGGCTGCCCTATTTGATACTTACTGTTTGTGTCAATGGTTGATTTCCACAGCCTCCTTGGATTTAGTGAGATGAAGCTGATGGCCAGCAACCCAACCCTGAAAATTGTTATAGCACCCCTGGTGCCTGCCTCTCACTCCTTCAAGTGTCTGGTACGGCATGACTATGCAGTTTTGTGTTCGACATCGGGAGTCTGTGAACATCTGGGGCAGGCCAAGGACTGCTGATGGTGCTGGGTGGGTAAGTGGTTCTCTCTTGACGAGAATATTGTTCAGTAGTGTTGAGACCAAGCTAGGTCTCACACCATCGCTGAATTGGCTCACTTATACAGTGGGACACGTGGGCCCTTATTATATAAAGGGTCCACCTTTAGCCAAGTGCACTTGGCGCATACCGGAGACTGTGCCCGATTACAGTCAATGCGTGGCCTCCAGGACAGTTGCAAACTCATGCCTGCCCTTGGGGGAAATGCATTTGCAAGGCAGATACTTTATTTGAAGCCACCAGTCTACCTTTCATTTTGCAGGTGGTAATGTATTCTGGAATACAAAGATTGAGTACAGTGAGTGACTGCGCCTGCCTTCATATATGTGGGCAGAGACCATTGGACTCCCTCCTGCTTTGAGGAAGTATACAATCAGCTACTCTGACAGCTACATTGTCTCTACCCTTGTGTCTATAAAGCGGGCGGGTGTAGAGTTTCCCTCATTTTCATGGGGGCATGTTTCCTCGTGGTATGCCCCTATGAAAATGAGAGAATCGCTCCTTTGTATTGCGGTGCTATCTGTATTACAGGAGAGGCCATGTAAGTGTCTGCAGCCTGTTGTGTAATACTGAGATCCCTAGGGGTACAGAACGTGGTGTACTCACCACTCGCACTATTACAACACTTTCCATAATATTGCCCCCTATTGAGGTGTAGCTGAGGGCATGCAGATAGCAGCATGTTGACTATGACCTGAAGGCCAAGTCCTGAACATTCCCTTCACCTGGCCTTGCTGAGGTATAGCACAGCCACTGGAATTATACAATTCGGCAGCCTCTGCATTTTCTGTATAGCTTTGGATGTGCCACATTTGGCACATAATCTATCATCTGTGCCATAATCTGCAGATTTTAACAAAAATAAATGTATAGCTCAAATAGCTTGAAACTTACTAAAACGTTAGCGACACGTGTTCCTGTGCAGTAGAAAGACCTTTTTAAAGGTTGACAAGTCATTTTTTCCAAAAACATTTTTGGAGTGTTTGGATGAGAAATTGGTAGTAATAAAATACAATCTTTGCCTAGATAGTGTTACCATGTGTAAAGTGTAAGAAATGGCAAACGACTGTAGTAATACTAAAAGAAGCATCCTAGCCAACCCCATCAAAGCCGGTGCTAACCACAGCAAAGAACTCTTCTACATCGTCGAAGAGTTCTTCAACCCCATGAACTCTGACAACATCATCACCCTTCTCAGGAATTCTACAATCCTCTAGCGGACTGCCTCCATGACAAGGTCTGCACTGTCTACAAAAACGTAGAACCCTAACCCCCCTCCCCGACACCCTCAGCCACCTTGCATTCAAAGAGGCAATCCCTGATCACCTGCTCACCACCTGGGACAAGCTAACCACACAGGACATCACTGCCATTATGAAAGCTATCCACTCTGGAGCTTCCAACAGACCCCTGACCCCAGAACATATTCGGCCTCAGAGCAAGGTCTTCAGCAAGGAGCTCACCACGATTCTCAACAAAGCCATCACCTGACCACCTTCCCCGAAAACTGGAAACATGCAGAAGTCAAACCCTGCCTAAAGAAACCCTCTGCTGACCCCAGCAAATGCAAGAACTACCGTCCCAGCTCTCTAATCCCTTTTCCCACCAAAGTAATTTAGAAAGCCATCAACTTGCAGAACACCTGGAGAGCAACAACTTTCTGGACTCCTACCAATCCAGATTCCGCTCCAACCACTGTACTGAAATCACCCTCCTTGCTACCATTGATGACATCAGAATCCTCCTGGACCAGGGAGAAACAGCGGCCCTGATCCTCCTTGACCTTTCAGCAGTGTTCAACACCGTATCACACCACATCCTCATCAAGAGGCTCCACCACATCATAGTCTAAGGAGACGCCTGCAGATGGATCGTCTCCTTCACCGGAAGAACACTGTTCACCTCGAACCTTAGAACATCACTTGCGCCGTCCCTCAAGGATCAGCCCTCAGCCCTCCACAGTTCAACACCCACATGACTCCCCCACCCCTGGCCAACATCGTCCGAACCCATGGACCAAACATCATATCCTATGCAGACGACGCCCAGCTCACCTTCTCTCTATCTGAAGACCCCTCCATCTCAAGGGCCAACTTTAACAGATGCATGACAATCGTTGCCAACTGGATGAAGTACAACTGCCTCCCCTTCAACAACTCATGGAGGCCTTCTGCAATGCCCACTGACCACTCCCACAACCTTGGCAACATCCTGGACAATAAGCTCACCATGAAGAACCAGATCAATGCAGTCTCCTCCGCCTGCTTCCTTAGTCTTCACATGCTCCTTAAAATCTTCAGATGGATCCCGCTACACACCAGACGCACGGTCACTCAAGCCCTTATCACTAGCTGGCTGAGCTACGGGAACGCACTCTACGTAGGGATCTCCAGTCATCTACTAAAGAGATTGCAGATCATACAGAAGCCTCCCCACCCCAAAAAGCTCCCCTGGCTCCCCATTCAGAAGAGATGTCAATTCAAGAGTTTGACCAACACGTAGAAAGCCCTCCACAACCACTCTTTGAACTTCCACCAGCCTCCTCTGCTTCGCCTCCCTCTTCCTCGCGCACACCCCTCGCATCTGCTGAGGCAACAGTGGAGGAAGCTCCTTCTCCCACCTCGCCTCAAAGTCCTGGAACAACCTCTCCATCCAGCTGAGGATCTCAACCTCTTCAGGAATTCAGGCAAGGACTAAAGGCCTTGTTGTTCAGCGGAACCCCCTAGAAGCAGCATTGCTCGCAGCACCTAGCTATCCTCTTAGGTGATTAGCTACGCCAATCCAGCATTATGCTGCGTAATCTGCCTTTTATTGCTGCATTATTTACTCAACCCTGCCGCGTAATTTGATCATCACTTGCCGCATAGTTCCAGAAGCCCTGGCTATAAAACAGGAAACTCCACAGCCATAAGTAAGGGCCCAAAGAAAAACATCAACCTGGAAGTCCCCTGTCATTACATTACAATAGAGACTCAAACACTGGCAGCAGTCTAAAGCTATGTTTTCTTTAAAAATAAGGCAACAAACAGTGCCGTTAGGCCAGAATTTCACAGGTAATAGTAACATGTATGCCTTAAAATCATAGTTTTTGTTGCGATTACTCAATTTTAAACATTATGGGCCAGATGTATGAAAAAAGCCTTTTGCGATTCGGAAATAGCGATTTTCAAGAAATCGCTATTTCTTATTCGCAAAATGCAATGTATCATATTTGCGATTCGGTAATAGCGATTTCTTTAAAATCGCAAATGCTATTACCAAATCGCAAATTGCGATACAGCCCCCATTCGCATCTAGGGGCCTGTCGGCCCATATTTGCGAATATTTTGAATGTCCCAAATTGCGAATTCCTAACTGGAATTCACAATGTCAGGAAATGCAAAGTCCAAGGTGCTGGGGGCCTGAGGCCCTCTCTGCTGCACCCCAAAACATTTTTTAACAACATGTAAGGTGCACACATGCCAAAAGGGCATGTGTGCTTTACATGTAAAATTTTAAAATGCATTTTAAATGCATTTTTAAAATTTGCACATGATTACCACCAAGTTCAACTTGGTGGTAACAGCGATTCCTTAATGCCCAATTCGCATTAAGGAATTGCTTCATACATGTGCTTTAGAAATAGCAAATAAGGAATCCTTATTTGCGATTTCTTATTTAGAGAGTCGCAATTTGCGACTCTCTAAACAGGGTCGCAATTTTAAGGAATCGCTATTATAGCGATTCCTTAAAATTGCATTCAGAATGCCTTTGATACATTGTGAAAGGGCTTTTTACATTTGCAAACGGGCATTCACATTGTTTGCGAATGCAAAAAGCCTTGATACATCTGGCCCTATATTTTTTTAACTAAGAAGAAAAACGAAGTTGACTTCATCTGCATTCCAGAGTGTAACCCGTTAAAGTAGCAGAAAGTGTTTCATTTGTGAGCCCGCTTTCTACAATTAAAATGAAAGAGTTTTTATTTTTTTTAATTTTTTTTTATGAGGGCGTCTTGCTTTGGTTCTGTCCCAAGGTCCTTGTAGATGTACATCTCTCATGGCACACAAATATTACTTACAATGGTGGAATTGTTTTGCCTTACATAGTTACCCATAGTAGGGTTAGTACACAGCTTTGGCTCTTCTTAAAATTCTATACCAGATTAAGTCATTTAGATATGCTTATACCTGTGAATACCCATACCATACCATATATAACTTTATTTCGGCTATAAGCCATAAAAGTAAACAATACAAGACATAACATGATTAAGAAGCATAGCACTTTAAAAATTTTAAGAATGTATAGACAACGTTATTTTTAAACATTTTTTGTTTTTACGAAATCTCAAAAACATATAAAAGTATTAGGTTGTTAAAATTTAACTTCAATTAATTAAAATTTTATCAAGCTAATTAAATATAATCTAAAATCAAGTCATTAGAAGCACATGATTATCAGAATTCTAGTTAGTGTCACCTATGTATTTTACAAGAACCTTGCCGCTGAGTGACCAATTTTAACATTTGTCTCTGTTATCCGAGATAAAAAGAGAAAATTGCATAATTTACTTTTTTTTTTTTTTTTTTTAAGAACCCTAAATAAATAGTGAGGTCATATATTTATAAAACATTCAAATCGTCATTATTCTTTAAACTAAAATCCAGACCGTATAGGTTTTAGGTTCATCCGGTTAAGAACTAATGTATTAAGTGAATATAGTCTAGAACCAATGTATTAAAATTACACATTTATAATAGTTCTTTTGTTCTTAGTAACCATGCACTTCGCAGATATCCCACCACAGAAAAAACTATTTTATCATTTGTATCAGTTATTAGGAGTCGTAATGCCGTATTCCATTCCCTTATCCCAATAGCCCTACATAGTGGAGCAATCCACTTTTTCCTAGGTACCAAATATCTAGGGCAGAAAAACATAAAGTGCGCGAGTGACTCTTTTATCTTTTGACAATGATGGCAGTATATTGAATTGCAGTCCTCCGATCTCCATTGCGCTGTGAATGACTTAAGCGGAAGAGTCCCTAGTCTAAATTTAATAAATAGTGTTTTAGTATATGGAGGATTTACATTATCCATATAGGCCTCGAACTTGGGACTACATTTATGGTCTAAGAACTGCAAAGTCAGACTACCATGATTTTTTAACCAAATTTGGGTCAAAATGCTCTCCCAGTAACACCTTTTTACACGTTCCTTTGTTCCCTTTGCCAAATTGTGGGGAGCACTCCACACCTCCTCCATTTTGAGAAATTTACACGTATCTCTGATGTATCTGAACCAAGGGATCTTTAATACGCTGTCATTTGCAAGAAATTCATCTAGTGCTTTATGGAGAATGGACCGGTCCTCTGAGGACCAAAGATTAATCCAATACATTAGGGGTCTTAATGCAATTTCATTGTGTATTTCATTTAGGGCTAAGTCAAATCTTAGTGGAGTGAGAGGGGTGCTCATCGGCAACTTTAGGAAATTTCGAATAAACCGGTTTTCTACAGTGGTCAGACACCTAGAGTTGGTATGACCCCAAAGCTCGGCACCATAGATTGAGGCCGCTACTGCCACTGATTTGTAAACGGTGATGGCAGGTGTTATCTCCCCTTCACAAGTATTAGCTATTTTCTTAGCTATCACTATAGACCTTTGCCTAAGTGTTGTCAGACTCTTCTTAATCTGTGCCGACCAACGTTGGTCGTCACTTAACCTAATCCCCAAATAATCAAATTGTCTGACTCTCTCCACTGGTTGGCCTGCTATCATCATTTTTCCCCTAAATAGTTTGTGTGGGTTATAGGCCATAAACTTAGATTTTGTTGGATTAATTTCAAGTCCTCTGTTAGAGCAAAAGTTATAAAAAGTGTCCAATTCATTTTGCAAGCCCATAGGTGTTCTTGAAATTAGTAAGGTGTCATCGGCGAACATTAAAATAGGGACTGGGGTTCCAGCTAATCTAGGGGCATCATGATTACAGTGTAGCAATTGGTCCACAGCACCGTTTATGTAGAGGTTAAATAGTGTTGGTGCCAAGATGCAGCCCTGCCTAACCCCTCTATTAACGGGTATGGCTTCCGTTAGGTCGCCACTATCTGACCAACGTACATGAGCGTAAGTCCCTTCATGGAGATATCTAATCAGTCTTAGTAGTTCGCTATTGGGTTGATAACTCTCCATAACTTCCCATAATGTATCCCGAGGTACCATGTCAAAAGCAGCTTTTAAGTCAATAAAAGCTACATACAATTGACTTTTGTTGAGTGACAGGTATTTCCAGCAGAGGAGGTTAAACCTAAATGCCTGGTCTATTGTACTCACTCCTCTTCTGAAGCCTCCCTGGGATTCGGAGAGAATTTGGGCATCATCTATCCATGTCTGTAATCTGTTCAGCACTTGCTTAGCGAAGATTTTTTGACTAACATCAATAAGACTGATAGGTCTATAGTTATTCGGTTGTTCCCTTGGCCCTTTCTTATAAATAGGGACTATAACTGCTCCTCGCCATGTAGTAGGGAGTCCTCCCCCCCTCAGTATCTCGTTACTAAGTGCGTTTAGATACAATGACCACATTGTCAGACGAGAAAGATATAAATCTCCTGGGATACCATCAAGACCAGGGGCCTTTCCCTTGCGTGTGGATTGGAGAGCCTCTGTTGTTTCTTTTATGGAGAATAAGTCCAGGTCAAATTTGGGTGGTGTTGTACTCCCCCACGTTAGGGTATTGCCAACAGGATCATTAGGTTTTAGTAGGGGTGTAATAGTACTATTGGTATGTGGTTTTCTGTATATATTTGAAAAGTGCGTCATCCAAATTTCTGGCTGGATGACAGGATAACTTTCCATTTCTTGAGGGCTACTCTTATCTGACACTAGTTTCCAGAATAGGTTAAGATCCTTCTCCTGGAGCGCCACAACCATCTTGTTCCAATTCCTATTCGCCCATTCTTTTTTTGCATTTTTAAGTACATCTTTGTATACAGTCCTGCTCTTCCTTATCTCTCTTAAATTCCCTTCCTTAAGTTCTCCCAGTAAGTGTATCTTAGCTTGACGGCAGGAGTTGGAGAACCACCTAGAGGTTTTAATCACAGTCTCTGTCCGCCTCCTTACCGTCTGAAAGTGTGGTTTTAGTCGGATAGCCAAGATATTATGGAGATAGACCAAATCAACCAATTTGGTATTTGTATGTTTCAGGGGGGAAAGTGTTGTTGCAACTGTTCTATAGATCGCTAGCTGGAGATTTACATCACTTTCAACCCGATCCCATTTCACATTTTTACGGTCATTGGTCCTAATGAGGGCACTATTTGAAGTCCACGTTGATAGTGTCTTGGAACTAAATACAATAGTGGAAAAGGAGGTACTTAAGGCTAGATGGTCACTATCAATACGAGGGAGAACTATCATGTCAGTTAGGGATTTCCAGAGGGCGTCATTTACTAAGACATAGTCCAGGTGGCTAGTATATACACCTCTCCTATATGTAGGTGACGCCGGATTGTCTGATCTGGTATTCCCATTTACTATTCTTAGTCCCTTTATTTTTATTAGGTCTTCCAGTAGGTCTAAGGCTCCTCCTTCTTTCTTAGATGTAATTTGCACCGGCCCTGATCTATCCCATGAGTCTGTGAACTGGGATCCCTCTTGCTGATTGCCATCTCTGCGGTTCAATTGCATATTGAAGTCGCCCGCAACCATTATACCCCGCCCATTAGGTAAGCAGTTAAGAAATTCTACTATTGAACTCATCTGGATGGTCTGGGTCCTTTGGGTGCCAGGTCTAATATATAAATTTACAATTATTATGTTAACAAGACCTTTAACAGTACTAATTTCAACTGCAACGGCTAATAAATCCCTCAAAGGGGATACTATCTCTTTAACTTTTGGGAACAAGTCGTGTTTTAACCAAATTATCAGGCCGCCTGAAGCCCTACCTGATGGTGATGGTAATGCAGCCTTCTGGAAGGTCCAATAGCCTTCTCTATTTGCTACAGATGGCGCCCAGGTCTCCTGCAATAAAATGATGTGGTGTTGATCTATAAGTCTGCACCAGTCAGGATTAGCTATGTTCTGAGTCAGGCCTGCCACATTCCAGGATAGAATCTTAATCGGTGGGTCATGGTCATGCCCATTTTCTGGTAGATTTTCCCTAGTCTCATATGTACAAAATATTTCTTGCTGGGACTTCTCCTTTGGCGAGCCACTACAATAAATTTTGGGCTCTGCTCCCAGGATATTAGGTAAGTCATTTTTTGTAGTATAAGAGTCGGGATTGGGTATGCCATTGCTCCCAGCTTCAACGGCAGGAACTTCAACGGCAGAGACTTCGCGTCAATCTATGTCTGAAGTATGGGTTTGCTTTCGATCCCTTCTCTGCGGGCAAGAATATTGGGCCATTATAGTACTATTTATCTCTTGTGGAGACCGGTTTATCAATGATTGCGGAAGTTTGTGAACAAGTGTCATTTGGGAGGAGGTGCCCGGTCTCATTCTTTCCTCAAGTGCCAAAAGGCCCTTAACTAGATTCTGACTGGTCAATTTTATCCCTATGAGATCTGATGTTGAACCTATTTTTGTAAATCTCTGTGCAATGACTATATCGTCCCTTATAATGGATCTACACTTCTTTGTCCTTCTTATCCAATGTATAACTTTATTTTTAAGGGAATCCCCTTGCTCAAATTGATCTTTACTTAGTTTGGGGACGTTTGTTATGTAAATATCATAGTCGTTATGTCTAGTCTGGCATTGGAGGTTATTTCCCAAGGGGCATTTGGAGCTTGTATCTAGGTGTCTTTCTCTGTGCACCTTCCAATTATTCCCTGTGTCCAAGGGTGGATTGTAGTTATTACGAACACACGCTGCAGGAGGTGCGTTATTGCCCCCCTGAGTAGTCTGTGTTACCATTTCGACCCTTTGACGCCTACGCCTCTGTGGGATAGGTGTTTCCGGTATTTCAACTGACTTTGGTAAGGAATTAAGGTCTAATTTTTGTGGTATCTTCCTTATATCCCCAATTACTGCAGATATGCCGTCCAGCTTCTCATATATCATATCAGTAAAAGATGTAAGATGCTCTCTAAGGCTTAAAATTTCATCTCTTATCTGTACTAGCTGGAAGGCAGCTAGATGTTCATCTTGAGTGACTATGACTGGGACTGGTTTCTCAATTTCCCTTGAGATGGTTCTCTCTAATTCAGCTGGCGATGGTAGGACAAGGGGTAAGAAGCGGTTATTGCAGTTTGGCAGGGGGGATACACCATCTTGCTGGTTAGGCAGATTTAAGTTAGGGCTCTCTATTGGATTCTTTAAAATTTCTAACTTCCTGAGTTCTGTACTGGTGCCTTGGGGTATAGATATCTGCGAATCTCTGTGTACAGGAGCGAAGAAAGATTTTATGACATTAGAGGAGGAAGGAGCATCTTTCCTATGGGATTTTGAGGGTTTCGTGGCTAGCAAACTCTCCACTTCCTCTATAAGATCGTCAATTTGGGTGAGCGTACAATTTTCGGCCGCGTGTCGAGGTGCTCTTTTTGCCCTTCCCTGCTCAGTAGGATTACTGGTAGCTTTCCTTTTCCCCATCTTGGTAAGCTATTTGCCTCAAAGACGTTATAACTAGTGCGCGAAGGGGGAGTTATGAATACCTTGGGTAATAAGTTCCAGAAGCCGATAGGCCCTAATTAGGAGGTAGTGTGATATGCGTAAGATTGATTGTACTTAAATAGACCCAGGCGCACTGCTTTTAAGGGGCATCACATTTGAGCCTACCTCGTTCAAATTATTAGGGGGGTGGCCCTGCCCTGGCTCTTCCTGGCAATGACGGGCAAGGACGGGCCCGCCCTTGGCCCGCGCGCGTCCCGCGGCAGCGGGAGCGCGTCAATGTTTTTAAAGGGCTCCTTGCCCTGACGTGTGGCGGCTGGCCCCTCCTCCTGCTCACAAGTGCGCTACCCTGTGAATACCCTTCTTTCACCCCAAGATACAATCTGTATAAGGCTTTTCATAATTTATGATCCTACTGATAGATGTGAATATTTGGGAGTAATGACAGTCACTTTGAGGGAGTTGACAGACATCCTCACAGTCATGGGCAGTTGAATATTAACAAGTGGTAAGTTGTCCCAGGCCATACATGAGTAGCTCACCCAGTTTTTTTTTAGGTCTTGCCTACGACAATGCTTGCGCTCGTTAGGTTTCGCCCACAACAGCGCATGTGCTTTTGCTTATGTGAGATCCAATATACAACAAGAGGCTTGCAGCCTGCCCATTACTTACCATTCATTGGCTTCATTGTTAATCCTATTTGCTGTCTTCTAATTGGTCAGCGTGTGTGGACTTCACTTACTCTTCTTTCGGCTGGAGCATGGACCAAGTATGGATTGCTTCAGCTTGATTGCTGTCCTTCCCGTGATCGCGCTGTGATTGTGGTACTATTTGTTTATTTTTCTTCCTCTTTTGTCCTTGTTGAACCTCTTGCTATATGTAGCTATGTTTTACTATGCCACACACACACCTTAAAGGTCTTTTCTTTTTTGAAATGGGTGTATATTGTGACAACAGATGCTATCTCCTACCAAATGCATTTTTACTACAACATGGACACAATTGCGTTTTTAGGTGATAGGATTTGTGTGCCATATATTATATATATATATATATTTATTTTTTTCATGCAAGGGTGGTGGTTAATTGATTTACTCAGAATCACAGGGGTGTTGTGCCGGTGCTACTACTGGACCCTAATTCCTCCGTACCAAAGTAGACTGGTTTTATCCTTTAAGCCACATCTTATCCCTGAGAAATCTTTCCTTCAATTAAGCACACAATACTTGACATGGAAACTTGCACTTAAAATCTGAACATGGAGGAGGTTAACAATAATCATTACATTTGATAGATAGCTAGGCCTTGAGGACACTGCACATGCTTCACCATTGATAGGTCTCTGATCACAGTGCAATAATAACTAACATCTTCTGCTTTCTTTTGATTCGTATTGCCATCTCAATTTTCGAGACGGACCAATATATAGCTGCTCACTTTCAGCCATGCTTCCAACATCCTGTCACACAAATTCAAAGCCTTCCACAAAAAAAATGACAAAACAATAAAAAAATTACAACAGGTAAAGCATTTTAAAAATCTGTTGTTTACAATTTTTGCTTTCTATTACCAGAATAAACCACCACCCCCCCAACAACCCTACAACTAAAACAAGCATTGGCAAAGCCAATAGGTCTCGCCTTTAAGACTATTTATTGGCTCAACCATTGCCTTTTGTTCATGTTGTACAACATAGGCATTGCCAACTTTGGCAATCATTTGTAGCCAAGAAGTATGGCAACATGGCTGCTACTGTGCAGCATAGCTAAAAATAATTTTAATAAAAAGAGCCGTGATGCGTCCAGCACTTATTCACTTTACAGAAACGAGTGCATTATCCCTGACTGCTTAATATTGCTTTTTAAAATCAGTTTTAGCCATACCGCAAAGCATCAGTGTTGCTGTACAGTGTGGCTAAAAAAACATTGCCAAAGCTAATAGCTCTCATAGGCGAGAACAACTGACTTTGCCAATGCTTGTTTTTTCTTTGCATTGTGTGGTACCTATGGTTATGCATTTCCAATGCTGAAAAACAACACTGCAAATGTCAAAATGGAAAAAATAAAGAAATGCCTGGGTGAGCGAACTGCTCACACCTAAGAAGGGACAACTTGCCATAGCTGGGGAAGCCCTCATTGCCTCAGTGTGATTGAATGATTGTCGCATAATGATTGGAAATTAAACTGGTTTTAGGCACGTTTTGGTCAGACAAGGTCAAAGTCTCTGTCCGAAGTCGCAAAATAAGATCAAATGGGGAAGATGGGGTTTCAGTCTAGTTTCTTGGTTCGAAGAGCACTTGCACAGAATGCTGCATTGGCTTCTGTTGTGTTTAAGTCATGCAGTCAAGATAAAACGAGAATTGGGAAATCCCGAAGGTCTTGCCTTGAGGACCTAGTGGTTTAGCCAATCCTTTGCAGCATCGGCAAAATAAAAGCCAATGGCGTGGCTGCTGCTAGCTGTTGCGTCATTCTGCTAGTGCAGGGATGTGTGCACGCATCACAATGGAGCAGGTGCCATTCCTTTAAATTATTTATTTACCAACCAAAGATGGCAGGAGGCGCCACTTGGACCAGTAAATAAAAAATTTACAAATATCTTTAGCACAAAAAAACACAAAATACTTCTTTTTTTTAATTGACTGCAGCTGTAGGGCGTCAGGTGGGGAGAGGCGGAGCACAAGGAAGACAGCAACATGGGGAAAAGCACACGATGGAGAGAGCAACATAGGTTGCAGAGGGAGAGGAGCACATGAGAGCAGCACGTTTGAGAGCAACAGGAAGCATTGGGACAGGTAAGGGGGGAGCACATGAGTAAGAGAGCTAGAAAACACATGCACTGTCATGGAGTGTTTATCCAGAAAGGCAAATAAAATGTTCTCTAAAAGTGAGCAGTGGAAGGATACAAGTCAGCCAGTCAAAGAGATGGTAAGGAGGCCATGCACCAAGGGAGATACAGAAACAAGATGACTCCCTGGACAAGGAAAGCAATCAAATAAGAAACAAGCAACTGACCTTAACAATAAAGCCAGCCAATGGTAAACAATGGGCAGGTTTTTGTTAACCTCTGAAGTTCTTGGTAATCCAAAATAGATCTTTGGCAACCTAATAGCTTGTGGCTAAAAACTCTGTTTCTTTGCTAACCTCTAGTTCGTTCCCCCACAGCCCACCAAACTCTGAAATCGGATAAATTCCCTCCCCCATCCTCATGGTTCCTACTGTTTTCAGCACCCTCGTGGGCCGGAACTATTCTGCTTGATAGGTTAGAGTCCCCGCGTTAATGCCCTGAAGCAACTTCGGTGATGCGATTCGCTCAGAATCGCAAACTTTCTTATTTCTGTCATGATCGTTTCCATTTCTACGGCTTACTCTGTTTTACCCACCACACTTGCTGCCGCCCTTATAGTTTCTAGATGGCAGCTTAGTGTTAACTGAAAAAATAGCTCAGAGTTAGCACTCGCTTCTGATATCTGCTGTGATCTACAAACAGGGGTTCGAGTCCCAGCGCAGTCACTCGTAATCGGAGAAACATTGTTAGGTAATAGTAAAAGTTCTTATCTACGTGTGGTGTGGAACGTTGTACAAAGCCAAGTTATTTATTTGTTTTATTTTTTGTGAATGGAGTAGAAAAGTGATGCGTTTTGAGAAACCCCTCTAATGCATATGTCGTCTGAAAACTGAATATTATTAGAAAGTAAAATGCTTCTTTCCAGGTCTTCTTTTTAAATGTTTAATGGTTATATTTTCAAAGCTGATAATCTGTTTATTAAAGAATAGAATTATTATATGGAGCTGTGAAATGTGAGGGAGTCTCCCTGGTAGAGGTGTGTGAGTATACTACAGGAGCAAGCAGGGACGCTGTAAACACACGCCATTCATGCAACACATAAATTTCCATCTCCAAACTAACAACAACACCACAATAAAAGGCACCCTCGCTTACAGACCTCTGGGCCCGAGTACCAGCCTCAGCCACGACATCAGAAAATTCATCACCCTGCTCACCATTGAATCCGAAAACTAAATTTTTCTGGGAGATCTCAACTTCCACCTTGACGACACTACAGACATGAACTCCATCGACCTCCTGGAAAGACTAAACAACATAGGCCTAAATCAACTGAGTACCACCCCCACGCACAGAGCAGGACACATGCTGGACCCGATCTTCACTTCCAGCAAGAGTAAGATAGAGCTACACCTCGGAGCTCACCTGGTTGGACCACTCCGCCGTACACTTCACCATCGCAATACCCCACCGCATCATCCTGAAGCACCGTAAACCTCCTCCCCCGCGGTGGGTCCAAGGTCACCCAGCAGCACTGGACCGACGCACTCTGCAACTCACAACCCGACGTCACCGACAATGTGGATCAGGCTGTACAGAACTTCACAAACTTGATTACTAATGCAACCGATCGTGTCGTCCCTCCCAGAAAAGTTATGATCAACAAACCCACAAAACAGACTAGCTGGTACACACCCGAACACAGGGAGGCAAAGCACAAGTGCAAGCAAGTAGAGAGAAGATGGCGAACTAGCAAAAACTCTATGAACCGTGCCACCTTCAAATCAGCCCTCAACCCCCTCAACGCCTACCACGGCCAGATCAAAACCACCAAAAAAGTCACCCTAACACCAGATCAAATCTAGCACCAACAGAACCAAAGCATTAATGGATGACAGAATGTAAAAGTGAAATGGTAGTATCAGTAGGTGGATGGAAAGATGAATGGATAAATGCATGGATGAAAGACACAAGCTCTTTTGGGGAGAGTCGTGATGACTTGTTTTGTTTGCTAAGTGCCATAAGAGCTTTGATTTTAAGTGGTGGATATTATAATTTTCTGGCTACTCACTTGGGAGCAAGAGCTCATCAGACAATAAAAGTGCCAAGATGTGCACACACACCTCTGCATCAAGAACTTGTCACGGTTTTCAATGGGCTTACCGTCGAAGTTGAGAAGAGTTGTGGAACGACCCCGGTTCCGTCAGGTTCTGCTCTGGCCGAGGTAGGGGCGACCCCTTCCGGTAGCCACGGTGCTGTTTGACAATAGCAAGCCACTACAGTCCGTGCCCTCCAGAAGGAGTCCCAGAGGAAAAACCCCAGTAGGGTAAAAAACCTCCAACAGGAACTCCCTGAAACAGGAGGACACCAAGGCGTTAGAGCTGAAGATCCGGAGTACAGGAAGAGTGGAAACGAAGACAGGTCAGGAATTACTGGATTCACAGGAAGAAACCAGTCAGAGCGTGACTACCACCAAGGAGTGTTGCAACGTAATGAACAAGCAGCTGAATTCCCCTTATATACCTCTAGACAGGAAGTAGGAAACAGGAAGTAGAAACACCACCATCTTGGATTGGGGAAAAGAGTATAATAGTGAATCAGGTACATGCATCTAAACAAAGAAAAACAATGCATGCTGGGAAGAGAGGAAGTGGGCAGCATGCTGGGAAAGGAAAAGGCAGGCATAAAAACACCATCATGTGCAAGGGTTCGGCTTTTGCCTGGAGACATTGGTAAGTGGTGAGCAGATGTTTAATTCATTAGTACAGGAAGACTTGATGTAAAGCGCACTAAATGCGCTATGCGCGGTCAGGCCTGAAACCCACTCAGAGTCTCAAGCCCTGCCGCGTCTGCCTTTGCAGCAGAACTTAAAGAAAGGGGCGCGGCGAGTGCCGCGACCCCTGACCAGGCCTCTTGACCTTCCCGCGGCTTTCGCGCAAGCCGCGGCTTCTCCCGCGGCCTGTGCGCCAGCCGCGGCCTCTCCCGAGGCTCGCACACAGGCCGCGGCATGAAGGGAATGCCGCGCTGCGGTGACCCGAGCCCGCGGCCGCCGTAGGAGCCGCGGTGGCCGCGGCGTGACAGAACTATCCTATGAAAAATTAATAGCACAACATGTATTCCCACTTTTACATCTATATCATCAGGTATGCTCAATTTTAATAAAAATATAGCGTATAAAATGTGTCATTCTACCTTTCATGTATTCAAACTTCACTATGTTCACAAACGTATTGTATGTTGTTTTTAATGATCGGTATCCATGTGAAACACTTCAGAAATCATGACTAAAGGTACAATATTGTTAATAAATGCATTGCTTACACATCTGATGTTTACAATTTAAATATTCACAAATAAATATGAAGAACAGTTTTCACTTCTCTAAGACGTGCAGAGCGACCATAGGCCATTCTACAAAACATGATTTAAGGGAAAGTGAAGAAAAAAAATAAAATGTTTCAAAAGGTAAGGCAGACTATTTAAACAGTACACCTGGTGAGTTAGGTTGATTAAACATCTTTGACTTACAAATGACTTGTTTCAGATTAGATGTATGCTTCATTATCCCTGTATTGAAGACAAGCTGCTGCACTGGTTACTGGTGCACGAATTAATGGCATACAAAGCCCCCTCTGGAGATGCCTCACTATACATATGGGATGGAAAATATACCACTGCTACTCAAAATGAAGAGCCAGATTCTGCATGGAATGATTTGCTTCTGAATGTTCTCTGCAAGGGGTCGAGAGGCCCCAGCCACGTGGTACCAGTGCTCTGGAAATCATGCAGCTTGCTAAGATTCAGATCAATGTCAGGACTCTCCACTCCACACAGCATCCCCTGCCTGCAAATGTCCTCATTGAAGAACCATCTACCTCCCTAACAACCAGCCTTCAGAAACCAACTTAGAGCCACAGTCCCCAACAATGCAAAATATTGGGGTTACAGAAAACTACATAACATGTACCTATCCCCCAATAAACAAAGCTGCCGGTCTTCATGAACCTTCTTAGGACCCACTTATCCCCGGAGAGATCCACCCAAAACTCACACACTGCCAAAAACTTACCCTGCTGGACTTCAGAATTTACTTAAGACCCAGCTATCCCCTAACTCAATGTACTCGAAAACTGCTGAGCTATCCCCAAAAAACCCAACCTACAGGCTTTCAGAAAGCTATTCACGACCCCAACACTCTTTCCCACCTGCTCTCAGAAGCCATGCAAGAAACACCTTGCCCTCCTGAAAACAGTGTGACTCAATCCTACCTGACAGCTACACCTTCATAAAACGACTCCTGACTTACCAACTACCAAACCACCCTACCTACTTGCCTTCAGAAACCAGTGCAAGACGTACCTAGCTCTCAACACTCCAACCCCACAAGCTCGCTGAAACTATGCAATACTGATCTAATCATCTGAGAAACGCCATTTATTAGTGTTTAGAAGGCTACAAAAGACCTACTTGCTCACCCAACAAGCCAACCAAACCAGTCTTGTGAAAAAATACTATACACCCACTGATATCCAAACATCTCAGCTTACTTGCGTTTTAAGAGCTGCTTGCGCCTCCTCTTAGGCCCAAAAACATAAAGTAGTCCGGGAACCGAAATTTACACTCGGGTTGCTTGCACCTTTGCAGTTTTAACATTATTGATGCTCTGAAGATACCAGACCACGCTAAGCATCATTCTTAACATTTAATAGCTCACATGCATTGCAAGGTCTGGCAGTTCCTCAAGGATCAACAGAGTAGGAATGTAGGAAGTGAACACTATGCAATCATTAATATGCTTTCATGCTGTGCTTTTGGCTGGCCCACGTCTAGCTTGTTTCTGAGTTACTTTAATTCAGTATGTCAGACAGGCATGCTAGGAAGATTTTTCTAATTAAGAGGAATTATTCCGCGTCCTAAAATAATGTATCTTAAATACTCTTTGCATCAATCTTTTAGGCTGTTGCCATTCCTCCTTGGCCATCTGTTTTGCTGCTGTCTTTACTTCCATCTTCTTCACTTTGCTCCTCAGACCGGGTGCTCGTAGTTGTCGCTGTACTCCGCTGGATTGGCACATTCCTTTCGATCCCAGGTGACACTACCTTGCTTAGCTGGATTGGCACAGTTCTTTCGCTTCTATGTGACAGTTGCTTGCTGAGTTGGATTGGCACATCCCTTTCGATCCTGGCTGGTGGTTCCTGCAGAGGCCCTTCCACACACAGCTGGCCATTGCTGGACAGGAAGCAGGCCAACTCCTTAAGGTTCAAGGCCGCTGGAAGGTCTGATTCCCTCCGAATGAGTTCGTTCTTGTAGGAGATAGAGCCGTCATCACCTCGCCTCTTGCTTTCCTTGGAGCCCAACAGCAGCAGTTTCCTACCAACCAGTTTCAGAGTTAGTTCCTCAGCGGAGAAGCCGGGAATTGCCATCGTAAGGGCAAAGGTCCCCTCTTTCTTCTCTTTCTGGGTGGAGCCTTGCAGGCTGGTGTCGGGTGTTCCACCATGGTCCTGGTTCGCCATGGTTAAGTCCTTCAGCAGAAGCCGATGGAACTCCTCCAGATGCTCCATGGTTTTGGTCGCCTGCTTCATTGTCTCAATTCTGTCTTGCTCTGCCCAGGCCAAGATGGCCTCCGCGGAGAGGCAGAGTGTGTGCATGGGCTCCAGGAAGGGGAGCAGAGAGCCCGAAGGAGGCTGGAGTAGCAGGCTTGGGCTGAACATGATTTCCGGCTATGTAGCTTGTCAAGGTCCGTGTCCACAGAGCTCAGCGTCCGCTCTGAGCCACGGGAAAGGTTTGCTGCTTTTATAGACAAGACTCAGGATTTCCAGGCCCTTCCTGAATTCCCGACCCCTTACACACAGGCGCCACATTTCACAGGTCGGCTTCTATTTTAGTGGCCCTGGAAACGGATGACTCGCGCCCATCATAGCTATGTTCTTTTCTCATGGCGTGCCGTAGTCTGTGTATTTTCAGGCACTGTCCTGTTAAACTCGGTAGCTCAGAACACGTACCGACTCAACTTACAAAACTCTCCGATGATGCACAGTCTATAACCGGCCACGTTGCACACCCTGTGACTGAATGTTCTTCAAAGCACAGACTGTTATTTATAATCAGTTACTAGCCAAGGTCATGGTTAGGGGTCGCCAGGAGTAGCAGGTACCATTTCCGCTTGACTTTTGGCAGCTCTGGACTAGCCCTCGCTAGCCATGGCCTTGGTGGCACCCGAACCTTTTCAAGGCTGTAGCAGCCCTCTTCATTTTTTTTTTTTTAACTTCTCGTCCTTCAGTAGCAAACGGGGAGCTCTCTTTAGGGGCCATAGGGAAGAGAAGGGGTCAACTCAGCGATGTCTTTGGCAGAGACGTTTTAAGGCATGGGCAAAGTGGGCTCTGGCCCAGGGCCCCCAACCTTTCATGGTGCCCCCTACAGAGAGGTGTGCCCTAATGCCCTTGAATAATTCTGAAACAGATTGTTTTAAATACGATTGTCCTTTATAGGTCCAGCACATACGTACTCTGACTTGTTATAATCTGTCTGTGGGCTTTTAATCACACCCACCACACGCCCATCACTGTCACTGGTTGGTGGGCTTGCCTTTCAAACATCCTTTGTTATCAGTGGTAAATGCTTTGCAGGTGTCCCTCTTTGGGACGGTTTTGTTACCACCTTGCAGACTGCCCCTGTTACATGGATAATTCCACATTTGCTGACACGTGTGAGAGAATTTATTTTTCCCTTTGTGTCTCTCATTCGGGCTCATCCTCATGCCGGCTGTGGTGCTTTCAATTGGTTCGCTTATGTCAACTGGTTTACTTTTCATTTTACATTTAAATGGCAAGAAAAGTCCAGTTAGGAATTTACAACGTTAACAGCTCTAACTCGAGATCCATTGCATTGCAAATGCTTGTATTAATATGAGTGGTGCGAGGAGTCGATTACAGGCATTTTGCAGATAAATGTTTGTGTTTCATGCAATATCCATAAAAAAGTTCTTTTAGATCAAAACAGGACCTCACAAATGAGAAATGGGAGGGTGTCACAGAGATTATCTGTAGTAATATTAGTGAGTTGCTACTGTCTTACGATATTGACACCAAACATCACTGTCGGTGACCTGGCCAAACAACACATGAAAGAGCTGAAACTGGGACATAAATTCAAAGCTGTTCTGAACAGTGGCCCCAAAACACATTTGGCCAGGGCTCCCAAAATCCCTTATATGTCCCTGCCCTTCAGGGGTTCAGAGATGTGTGATGTAATTTCTGCTACATCTGGTGTATTTTTTTTTACGGACATCCTTTTACTAGCTATGGCATTTACCTCTTTCCTGTTCAAATTAATTTTCAATAATCCACAGTTATTTGCAAAGCTTACATCTTGGCAGAATCGCAGTCACTCCACACTCACAGTGATAAGTGCGAAAGTTGTTCAACGTGGTGATGGATGTGAATAGTCGAGCAACGATGTTCTTGCCAGAGGGAGGAGACAGGCCTAAGAGAGGGAGACAGGCAGAGGTGGAGAGTTTGTAAATAGATACATTTGTAAAGTTTGCTCCTGGTTTTATGATTATATTTTTTTACGTTTCAAAATGTCTATATCCATATTTGTTATTCTCATCTAACTGGCTGTCGTCCATCCTCTTTGTGGGCGAAAAAATGAAGTTGCAAGTAGTAAAGTTCAAATTGCTTCTAGGCACTTCAGAGAGCTACCTGCTAGTAGCAGGTTCGTGTTTACATTAACTAGCTCAGGTGCTGTCCGTAGTTTCATCAGGGTTACAAGGCTCTACTTTAATTATAGAATAGAAATCTATACAATACAGGCCCTGTGTAGGAGGCTGGCCTGGCTTATAGTGGGTACCCTGTGGTACTTACACCCTGTGCCAGGTCCAGTTATCCCTTATTAGTAGAATAGAGGTGTTTCTAGCAGCTTAGGCTGATAGAAGGTAGCTATGGCAAGGCAGCTTAGGGTGAACTAGGAGACATGCAAAGCTCCTACTATACCACTCATATCATATGCACAATATCATAAGAAAACATAATACACAGAGCTACTAAAAATAAAGGTACTTTATTTTTATGACAATATGCCACAAATATCTCAGTGAGTACCCTCAGTAAGAAGGTAAGTAATATACACAAGTTATATGTACACAAACCCAAAACAGGTAAGTAAGTCTCAGAAAAGTAATGCAAACAGTGTAGAATTACAATAGGTTGCAATAGGCAGACATAGGTCCAGGGGCAACACAAACCATATACTCCAAAAGTGGAATGCGAATCACGAATGGACCCCAGTCCTATGGGAGCTTGTAGAGGGTCGCTGGGACTGTAAGAAAACAGTCAGGGTGTCCAAGATACCCCACCCCAAGACCCTGAAAAGTAGGAGTAAAGTACACCTACTACCCCAAAAGAGCACACTAGTCGTGATAGGGGGATTATGCAAGAACAACAAACACCAGTAAGGCACTGAAGGTGGATTCCTGGACCTGCAAGGCAATGGGACCAAGTCCAAGAGTCGCAATAGTGTCCGGGGGGCAGGAGCCCAGAAAACCCCGGATGAAGGTGCAAGGAAGCTGCCTCCGGTGGAAGAAGCTTGGAATTCTGCAACAACGAAGAGGATGAGGAACTTCTCCTTTGGATGGAAGATGTCCCACGTTGTGATGAAGGTTGCAGAAGTGTTCCCACGCAGAAATACCACAAACAAGCCTTGCTAGCTGCAAGGGTTACGGTAGAGGTTTTTGGGTGGTGCTGGGGACCAGGAAGGACCAGGATGTCGCCCCTTGGAGGAGAAGACAGAGGGGGCGCTCAGCAACCCAGAGAGCCCCCACAGAAGCAGGCAGCACCCGCAGAAGTACCCGAACAGGCACTTAGAAGATTTGTGAACCGGAGCTGGCTCAGAGTCACAAAGGAGGGTCCCACGACGCCGGAGTCCAACTCAGAGGGTTGAGCACTGCAGGACGGAGTGCTGGGGACCCAGGCTAGGCTGTGCACGAAGGAAATCCTGGAAGAGTGCAGTACACAGGTTTGCAGTCTAGCGTGGGGAGGCAAGGACTTACCTCCATCAAACTTGGACTGAGGGATCACTGGACTATGGGAGTCACTTGGATCGAGTTCCTGTGTTCCAGGGACCACGCTCGTAAGGATGAGAGGGGACCCAGAGGACCGGTGATGCGGACTTTTGGTGCCTGCATTAGCAGGGGGAAGATTCTGTCGACCCACGGGAGATTTCTTCTTGGCTTCCAGTGCAGGGTGAAGGCAGATGACCCCCAGAGCATGCACCACCAGGAAAAAGTCGAGAAAGCTGGCAGGATTTGGCGCTACAATGTTGCTGGTAGTCGTCTTGCTACTTTGTTGCGGTGGTCGATCTTGGCAGAAGTCAAAGAGGGAAGTGCAGAGGAACTCTGGTGAGCTCTTGCATTCGTTATCTGAAGAATTCCCCAGAGGAGGGACCCTAAATAGCCAGAAAAGTAGTTTGGCTACCAAAAAAGTAGGACAGGCTACCAAGAAAGGTAAGCGCCTATCAGAGGGGGTCTCTGACGTCACCTGTAGGCACTGGCCACTCAGAGCAGTCCAGTGTGCCCCCAACACTTCTGTTTCCAAGATGACAGAGGTCTGGGACACACTGGAGGAGCTCTGGGCACCTCCCCTGGGAGGTACTGGTCAGGGGAGTGGTCACTCCCCTTTCCTTTGTCCAGTTTCACGCCAAAGCAGGGCTGGGGGATCCCTGAACCGGTGTACACTGGCTTATGCAGAGATGGGCACCATCTGTGCCCATCAAAGCATTTCCAGAGGCTGGGGGAGGCTACTCCTCCCCAGACCTTCACACCTATTTCCAAAAGGAGAGGGTGTGACACCCTCTCTCAGAGGAAATCCTTTGTTCTGCCTTCCTGGGTCAGGGCTGCCTGTACCCCAGAAGGGCAGAAACCTGTCTGAGGGGTTGGCAGCAGCAGCAGCTGCAGTGGAAACCCCGGAAAGGCAGTTTGGCAGTACCTGGGTTCGGTGCTAGAGACCCGGGGGATCATGGAATTGTCACCCCCAATACCAAAATGGTATTGGGGTGACAATTCCATGATCTTAGACATGTTACATGGCCATGTTCAGAGTTACCATTGTGACGCTATACATAGGTAGTGATCTATGTATAGTGCACGCATGTAATGGTGTCCCCGCACTCACAAAGTCTGGGGAATTTGCCCTGAACGATGTGGGGGCACCTTGGCTAGTGCCAGGGTGCCCACACACTAAGTAACTTGGCACCCAACCTTCACCAGGTGAAGGTTAGACATATAGGTGACTTATAAGTTACTCATGTGCAGTGTAAAATGGCTGTGAAATAACGGACGTTATTTCACGCAGGCTGCAGTGGCAGGCCTGTGTAAGAATTGTCTGAGCTCCCTATGGGTGGCAAAAGAAATGCTGCAGCCCATAGGGATCTCCTGGAACCCCAATACCCTGGGTACCTAAGTACCATATACAAGGGAATTATATGGGTGTACCAGTGTGCCAATGAGAATTGGTAAATTTAGTCACTAGCCTGCAGTGACAAATTTAGAAAGCAGAGAGAGCATAACCACCGAGGTTCTGGTTAGCAGAGCCTCAGTGATACAGTTAGGCACCACACAAGGAACACATACAGGGCACATACTGTGAGCACTGGGGCCCTGCCTGGCAGGATCCCAGTGGCACAAGGGCTAAAACAACATACATACAGTGAAATATGGGGGTAACATGCCAGGCAAGATGGTACTTTCCTACACCATGGCGCAGCAAAGAGATATTCACCATAATCACAAGGAACATTGGAACCGCTTGTGCTGTGGTTGGAATATAGGGGGGATTTTGGCGTGAAAATGTGAGGGAGGGTGTTTTAAGGCTCTTCTCTTAAGTATTAGCACGTGCATTTATCTGTAGATTCAACAGGAAGTATCATCCTTTGATTAACTTCTATTCTGTCAGCACAGCTGTTGAGTTTGCAGGATTGATACATAGAGAGACACTCAAACGAAGGCCTTAACAACTGCATTTTTCAGTTTTTTAAAGTAAATTCAGGCAGGGAAAACAGATATTCTCCTGCTGTGTTTATGTGTAGAAATAAGTAAACAAGCCTTCACAATGCCAACAGGTCTGGCTTTTAAATGAAAGTGCCTATTCAGTAATTGATAGATTTAGAGACTCAATAAGGCATCAATCACACATGCACTGTCACTCATTCTTGTATTCATTCATCCACACATCTACAGAAACTTTTAAGCCTGAAGACTTTTTCCCTTGCCATACCTCCACACACATGACCATCCCCAGGCTAACCACCTGGAAGCACCTCACCACTAAGGACACCATCATGAAATGCATCCACTCAAGGGCCCAGTCAGACCCATGCCCCCACCACATCTTCAACCTAAGAACATCCAGGATCGGCCTCAAACTTTGCACCCTACGCAACAGCTCACTAGATTCAACCATCTTCCCAGAAGACTGGAAGCAAGCAGAACTCAAATCCCTGCTGAAGAATCCTTCATCAGACCCCAAATACTATCAACCAACAACTCACCATCTACCTGGAACACAGTCACCCTGTCGACAGCTCCCAATCCAGATTCTGCAGCAACCACAGGACCAAGACAGCCCTGATCACGGCCACAGACGGCATCTGGGCCCTCCTCCACAAAGGATGGACAGCTGCCTTTATCCTCCTCGATCTCTCAGAAGCTTTCAACACCATTACGCACCACACTCTCATCGCCAGACTTCACAACACAGGCATCCAAGGAGCTACCCTCAGGTGGATCATCTCCTTTCTCACCACCAGAACACAACCAGTCTACCTTCCACTCTTCACCTCCAAACCCAAACCAATCATCTTCGGTGGCCCTCAAGGTTCATCAGTCAGTCCCACCCTCCTCAATATCTACACGTCCCCCCTTGCCAACAGTCAGATCCCACGGACTCAACATTATATCCTACGTCAATGACATGCAACTCCTCTCCCTCTTCAAAAACTCCACTGCTGCCAGAACCAACTTCCACCAATGCATGACCAGCTTTGAAAATTGGATGAGGAATAACTGCCTCAAATTAAACACAGACAAAATGGAAATCTTGATCTTCGGCAGCAACAACTCCCCAGGACGCCTCCTTGTGGCCCACAGAACTGGGGCCCACTCCAACCCCAGCTGAGAACGTCAGGAATCTTGGTATTGTCTTGGACAGCAAACTCATCATGAGGCCCAGTGTCATCTTCCTGCTTCTTCATCCTGCGCAGCTTACATATAATTTTCAAGTGGCTTTCCCAAAACGTGAGACACAACATCACCCAAGCCCTCACTACCAGTTGATTGGACAATGGAAACACCCTCGAAGTGTAAATTGAGGCCCTCCTAGTTCAAAGACTACAGACCATCCAGAACTCCGTAGAAAGACTCATCCTGGATCTCCTCGTCACCCCCAGGTGAGATGCTAGTTCGAGTTCCTCACCCCTGTGTTCAAGGCCCTGCACGACTCCAGACCCACCTACACCAACCACCGCCTGAAACTCCACCGACCCTCCAGACACCTCTTGCTCCCTTCCCCTGGCCCATACCCCCTGCACACAATGCAGCAGAGCAGGGGGACGCTCATTCTCCAAAGCTTGGAACCTCCCCTACTCTACAGGAGTTCCTTAGGAAACTAAAAATCTTGCTCTTTGACTAAGACCCTGGACACTGCCAGCACCTGGGTACCCACATGGTAGACAAGTCACGCTCTACAAGTCGACTGATTGATTGATGCAGCCGTTCATTCTCTCACTTACTTATTTTTCCATTCATTCATTAACACAATCACAAAAACACACACAACCAAATTTAGCAACATATGCAAAATAAATTAACAGATTAAAAGTAGAAAAAAGAAATACGCTGCTGCCTAGACACGGTGGGAATATGTCTGTAATCACAAATAAAACTAAACATAGGGAGTGGCCATCTTTAAGTGGTAGTTCAATTGTTAGAGTGTCATTGTTTATATATTTCTGCATTTCTGCCACATTTAGCATGAACGTGTTGGCCATTTTGGAATGCTAAGACAAGTATACACTATAGACAATACAATTCCATGATAGTTGTCTGTTTTTGAGAGGCACTCGCCACAGGTAGTGCAGAGCACTGCAGATAAAATAAGCGGCAAGTAAGTGGCCCATTAGAACCAGTGAGTTGTAGTGTGCTCTAAAAATAAAAAATAAGAAATGAAAGGGAAGCTACAAAGGTTGAAGATCGAAAACTAAAGGACTGGCCTACCATCCCTGTCACTGAAACACATTCATTGTCAAGGGGTTGTGCACATGTGGTCAACCAGGTTTGCGGTAGACTGCCTTCCCTATCTGCCTTGACCGGATCAGGACCAGAATGGTGGGAAAATGGAGGATCCACAGGGAGCTGAAACAAGTACGAGGGTGCGGATAAAGAAACCTGAGTAAGAGAGAAAGCAGTGCTAAGAAATTAGCTTAGGAAGACAAAGCCATGGAAGCTGAAGGCAGCAGAGGGAAGCAGGAGGTGGTATACAAGAAGTTGGGAAGATGGGAGGGAATATGAATTAGGAGACAGCTGATGGTACCAGGCCAGGGCAGCAATGCGGGGGTCATAGTAGTGAACATACCCTATGGACGTAATAAAGGAAGTAGGAATTGCAAGAAAAGTCAAAAGAGAGGTGGAGAGTGAGGGAAGTGGATTGATACACCAGAATAGTCACATCACAAAAGCAGAAAGGAATAGAACTTGCCAGTAAAATGGATCAGTCGGTTAAATGCTTGCAGCTGACATTAGCTGTGGTCTGCAGGCCGTGAGCTTCAAACTGAACAAGGCAGGCTCAGCCTCCCATCCTTCTGCGATGAGTAAATGGAGTACCATTAAAGTGGTGAGTGGCACAAACTCCTACAGCGCTGAAGTGCTTTAGAGGCTGAAGCGCTGAATAAAAAATAAGCTTTTATTATTGGTCTGAGCAGGGTGCGAAGTCAAGAAAAAGTGGAAGGGTTGGTTAGTGAAAATAGGAGAGGGTATTATGAGCTTACCCCAGAAGACTACAATGCATTTTCATAAGAAAGTGAATCAGTCTGACAATACCGACCTATCAATGAATGATAGATATATTTGTCACTGGGCCAGCCCACCAAGAAGGGCATTTGAGAAGCTGGCATTCACCAGCAGCGGATGCAGCGATTTATCCCAGTCAGTCCTGTTTTGTCTGTTCCTCTTGAGCACCAGGAGCCCCCTCTCTTTGTATAGGAACAGTCTTGTTGTCCCAGAGTAACATGGCATTGAGCCTGGGGTCTTTCTTGTTTAGTGGTGATGTGTGGTGTAGAGCCATTGTCTCTATTACTTACCAGTAGCCTTCATTACTGTCTTCCTCGCCACATTCCTTGGTCGTGAGGATTCACCTCACAAGCTTATGAACTGGGAAGAATAAAAGGGTCAAGTGGTATTGTCTTTGAGAGCATGTGTGTCTGCTTCAGTGTGTGTCTGGCACGTACCTGTATGTTCTGTATTTCTTTGCCATACTTTGTAACCTTTCTTGAGCTGTACAGCTGTGCACTTTTGTCAGTCGATTGATTAGTTTCTACAGTGGTACGGCTTTTTTTAGCTCTGTGAAATTGACTTTTTTGTCAACCATACAGAAGCATAACTTGTTATTTGAATGTGAAAAAATAGAGTCTTAGCAATGATGTTGCAGGTTTGGAATGCAGCTTAGCCATAGACTCGTGAACTTGTCTCACCATCTGGGATATGTGGCGCTTGCAGCATTTGCACATGCCGAGGTAGCTGGCATGCTTCTATTCTGGAACACCGCGATGTCATTCTCATTCCGATCATCGTTGGGAAGTGTCCCATGTTGTCTGTGTGTCAGGGCAGATGGTTCCAGAATGCTTGGCAAGTGCTATAAATGCCTCTCAGATGTTGGGTGGCAAAGAATAGCAGCTGGCAGAACAGTGCAGACGCAAGGGAATCTTATTCTTGTCGCGGAAAGCAGCCCAGTCGGAGAAGATGCTGTGTCCAAGCCGGAACCACCAACCTTCGGGCTCCCTGATCCCTTTCCTGGAGCCCATGCGCACCCTGTGGCCCACTTCCCGCACCATCTTTGCTCGAGCAGAGCAAGACATGATCCGTATGATGAAGGAGATGGCAAGGACCATGGAGGCCATGGAGGAGTTTCATCAACGTCTGCTGCGGGAGGCAACCATTCCCAACCGGGCTCCAGCCGATTCACTCAACAGTGGTCTACTGGGCTACAAGCAGGCAGAGAAGGCTGGAGAGACCTTTTCAATGTCCCTGGCAGCCCCAGGCTTCTCCGCTAATGAACTGACAGTGAAGCTGGTTGGTAGAAAGCTGGTGATGACAGGTGCCAAGGAAATAAAGACTGATGACGGGCAGGGCTCCTTCTACAAGTACGAGGTCTTCAGGAGGGAATCGGACCTGCCTGAGGACGTGAACCTGGAGGGCCTGACCTGCTCCTTCTCCAGCGATGGCCGGCTCCACGTTGAAGCTCCGCGGCAGGCACTGCCAGCCACAACAGAAAGGAATGTGCCAATCCAGCTCATCACATCGGCCAAAGGAGCAGCTACCATGAGCAGCTCTCAAATTCAAGGAGCAGGAAGTAAGGAGAACCACAAGACTGATGGGCAAGAGGGAAGTGTGGACCAAGCCAAGACTAAAGGGCAAGAAGAAAGAAGTAGAAACCAAGGCAAGACAGAAGGGCAAGGCGCAGGAAGGACGGAAAACAGCAAGACTGAGGCATCTGGAGAGGGGAGCACAGACCAAAGCAAGACCAATGAGCAAAGTGTGGAAGAGCACTCCCCGCTGTTTGCTAGAGTGATGGACAATGAGAGGGAAGGGCAATCTGCTGGGCAAGGAGGGAAAAGAAAGGATCAGTGCAAGCCAGAAGGGCAATGAGCAGGGACCATGGAAGCACGAAGACTGATGGACAATGAGAGGGAATTACTGACTGTGTGATAAGGTGATGGACGAATGGACCACCGCACAGATCGGTAAATAAGGGGAGGGGAAAGTATGTATTTCAGCGAGACTCAGAGGCGAGTAGAGGGAAGTAGGGAACATAAGAGAAAGGAGCAGAAAGTAGGGGATGGAGGACTATTGAGAAGCACAGGAGGGAATTGTGGAATGCGACTTAAAGAACTGGCTGTCGGAGCAAACAATATTAAGAAGGAGTAATGATGCTTTCATATGCATTTTAAAATAAAGTGTAAAAACTAATAAAATATGTGCATCTTGCAAAATGGGTGAGCTTACTTTTATCTGCAACGTATATTTGTAACTTTCTGAAGTGAAATCTACCTTCTGATTGGTCAGATTCCAGGCTGCAGGCTACTCTGACCGGTAAGGCAAACCCAAAGACTTTTACTATATGTGTCTGTGTGTATATAGGTATAAATGTACCTGTTTATTTTTGTATGGCACAAGCCAGGCTGGATAGCAACAGATGCAAGTCATGTTTTGAGATGCTAAAACGGGGTTACGTTTACAATCTGAATTGTGTCCTCTTTTGGACAATTATTAGGGGTCCGTGCATGCCTGACATGTATTTTTTGCACTGCGGAGAAGTGTTTAGCATAAGGATGTGGTCATGTTCTCTGTGGGGTCCCCAGTGCACGGATGGGGTCTCCCAAAGTTTTATTTTGGATTGTTTCCCTACTTTCTGTTTTGAGCTTAAGCACACAAACATTTTATTTGATAGAATATATTTTTATTCTGGTGATCATAGTAAGTGTAAGGTTTAGAATTCTTAAGTAACACTTCACAGAGATTAAGGAAGGGCGTGGGGCAGTGTGTGTTTGTGTGTGTTTGTGTATGTGTGAGATCAACCACCTTTGCTAGGGTGCAAGATTGTAACACAAGAACAATTTAAACACATGTTTACAGTGACACATACATTGGAATACCCCAAGAGAGAAGATGCATTCATCAGTTAGCGGCTGCCAAGGGGAGAAGATGCAACTTACTCCTAACAGTGCCCTTACTGCTCCCTGGTATCAAAGGTCAAAAAGAAGCTGTAGGAACAGGAAGTAAACATGACTCGAAGAGCCTTGCTTACTTACCGCTCCTGGCCCAACCCCAGCCAATCGGCTGCAAAAAAAGAGGCTTTTGGCAGTCTAAGAGTGATGGAAAAAGTCGACAGCTTCGAATGGTACGTGATGTCACTTCCACTAATCCTGACATTTTAGTGTGTTCATGTCCATGGTACATGCTGACATATGTGCAACCTGTGAGTGAGACGAATCGACTCAGCCTATTATTCTTTGATTGTTAAAAAGGCATAATTGACATGGATATTAGATTTCAGTGTCCTCCGTTCTCTTAATGACAAGGCTCTTTCACTGTTGATAAAATGAGTATCATTGACATTACTATTAGATTCCATTATCCTCAGTCCCCCTAAGGACAAGACTGTTCACCCCTACAGCGCTACTTAAATTAGAGCGGCTTGACCTATCACTGCTGTCTCAGGCGATGATGTCTGTTCATGCTCTACGTGTGCCTGTCCTGCAGAAAAGTAAAATACATTTAAATGTGAATATTGCTTGAATTATATGTGCAAAAGGGCATTTGCAATTCACATACTGTGAATTTACTCTCAAAAGTGCATTTACTCTCATTATTTACTTCCAATGTTGTATAATTTTACGTGCGAGAAAAAAAATGCACCCACAGATGAAAAGTGGGCATCCCAGGAGGGGCCTGCCTTACAAAATAGTTGTGCATCAGTTTTCACAAAGGTTTCGTTTGCTTTGGATACTATTAGAGATTTACTCACCTTACGAGCAGGAGTAAATGTGCCTCCAAGGTGAGAATGGGTAGGCAACACCCCAGCAGTTGGTGGGTTGCATCAGTTTCCTATGTAGAAAACCCTTAATAAGGCAGTAAAAACAAGTGTACTTTTGCTAAGCAATTACACATGCATAAATGTACAAGATGTATGCATTTGTAAATGCTAATACATGTGAGCACCCATGGAAGGCTTCCCAGGAGTACTCCTGGATTATTCTGACAATAAAAAAAAGCTGTAAATCTACTCCAAACATAGGTGTAATCCTGCGGGTGAAAATGTAAGAACTTGTTTGAGAATCTGTTCCTTGGACACTAATCCGTTCCACCATACAGATGGAACCAACAGAATTTTGGTCATAACTATTCAGAATGTGTCCAAAAAGCAATATGCTGGCAACTAGTTCCAGTTGTAACTATTTGCAACTGGTCAGATGGAATTTTACTAGAGTGAGCACATACAGATAATGGAAGAAGGGTAGAGGAAAAAAAATAAATGGGGCCACCCATACTCTTCAGTTTCCTAAATACAAGACTGCGGTGTGATATACTCACTGTTAGGTCTCCTCACTGTCCGTGCTTGTGCCTGTCAGACACATCTAGTGCCCGATGCTATAAAAATCCTTCAACGCCGCCCCTTGAGAACATCCCAACAAGCCCCATTTTTGGATGATTTTAAAGTTCATTTTCTATTGATTATTTATTCTCTTATAGGCCTCTTACCCTAAGGGTGTTGTCACAAAGCTCTCTACAGTTTTGCAGACAGCACCACAAAGTGTGGACGATGGCAGATTCCATGGATGTCCAACTTTGGCCCACAAGGGCCTGGTCAATGCCAGATTTTAAGGATAACCACTGATAATATAAATAGTTGTCATGATGATATTTTAAACATTTAATTATCCCTCGTTCACATAGGAAACATTTTGCATTGAGCATTGGATTCTGCTGTTAAATCATATATTATTTTTGTGCAGAATGACAGAGTGGTATAATCAGCTGTGTGGTTTGTTACATCGAGACTTCTGTGGGTATAGGTAAACACATTTACAACATTTAAGCTCCTCTTTCTCAAAAAAAGAGGCAACCGAACTGGCAAATTCTGTATTATTATAGTTAGGAATGCATTAGTCCTTCCAATAATAAAAAAGCA
The DNA here is from genome assembly GCF_031143425.1 of Pleurodeles waltl. Classification (NCBI taxonomy): domain Eukaryota; kingdom Metazoa; phylum Chordata; class Amphibia; order Caudata; family Salamandridae; genus Pleurodeles; species Pleurodeles waltl. The sequence goes on along the minus strand of NC_090445.1, from coordinate 154,429,029 downwards.
TTGACAAATCCAATGCCCATAGCCTTGGCCCTCTGGTGGGATGTTTCTTTTTATTTTTAATTAGAAGTACATACCACAGAATACGTTTGCATTGTCTCCCTACTGTCACAGGTTGCTTGCATACGTCTTGCAAAACAGACAGGATCTTCAGTATTGTTCCTACACATTCCCTTGATTTAATTCCCTTTCTCCATTGTGATTAGAATTCCTTTCAGCTCCATGCCCAGCGCCAGGGTGCTCAATTTCGAGCAACAGTTTTGCGCTTTACAAATACCCCTCATTCATTCATTCATTCATTCCCTGCCTCTCCCCTAAAGCGTTTTTGAACCCTTGGAGATGGCCCGTCTGGGGTTCGTGTGGAGGAGATAAACAAATAAAGCGACAAGTCCATCAACAACTTATTGACAGTGGGTAATCAGATACTATAGCAGAAATAAATCCTTTCAGGGGTCGTATTACATGTACGGCGCACTTACCATGTTTGCAAAGTGGGCAAACAGAGAAAGTGCACTGTATTACGGTGAATGCGTTACACACTCAAGTGAAATACAGAGCGCTGCTTCAAAACCAGTCTGTGTTTCACAGTCCAGGTGGCACCCACCTGCACCTTGAAGAGCAGGCAGCACAGTGAGTGACCGCACCGCATGCACCTTGAAGAGCAGGCAACACAGTGAGTGACTGCTCCCGCCTGCACCTTGAAGAGCAGGCAACACAGTGAGTGACCGCGCCGCATGCACCTTGAAGAGCAGGCAACACAGTGAGTGACTGCACCCGGCTGCACCTTGAAGAGCAGGCAACACAGTGAGTGACCGCACCGCATGCACCTTGAAGAGCAGGCAACACAGTGAGTGACCGCACCGCATGCACCTTGAAGAGCAGGCAACACAGTGAGTGACTGCTCCCGCCTGCACCTTGAAGAGCAGGCAACACAGTGAGTGACCGCGCCGCATGCACCTTGAAGAGCAGGCAACACAGTGAGTGACTGCTCCCGCCTGCACCTTGAAGAGCAGGCAACACAGTGAGTGACCGCGCCGCATGCACCTTGAAGAGCAGGCAACACAGTGAGTGACCGCACCGCATGCACCTTGAAGAGCAGGCAACACAGTGAGTGATCGCACCGCATGCACCTTGAAGAGCAGGCAACACAGTGAGTGACTGCTCCCGCCTGCACCTTGAAGAGCAGGCAACACAGTGAGTGACCGCGCCGCATGCACCTTGAAGAGCAGGCAACACAGTGAGTGACTGCACCCGGCTGCATCTTGAAGAGCAGGCAACACAGTGAGTGACCGCACCGCATGCACCTTGAAGAGCAGGCAACACAGTGAGTGATCGCACCGCATGCACCTTGAAGAGCAGGCAACACAGTGAGTGACCGCACCGCATGCACCTTGAAGAGCAGGCAACACAGTGAGTGATCGCACCGCATGCACCTTGAAGAGCAGGCAACACAGTGAGTGACTGCACCCGGCTGCACCTTGAAGAGCAGGCAACACAGTGAGTGACCGCACCGCATGCACCTTGAAGAGCAGGCAACACAGTGAGTGACCGCACCGCATGCAGGCAACACAGTGAGTGACTGCTCCCGCCTGCACCTTGAAGAGCAGGCAACACAGTCAGTGACCGCATGCACCTTGATGAGCAGGCAACACAGTGAGTGACTGCACCCGGCTGCACCTTGAAGAGCAGGCAAAACAGTGAGTGACTGTACCCGCCTGCACCTTGAAGAGCAGGCAGCAGAGTGAGTGACTGAACCCGCCTGCACCTTGAAGAGCAGGCAGCACAGTGAGTGACTGTACCCGCCTGCACCTTGAAGAGCAGGCAGCAGAGTGAGTGACTGCACCCGCCTGCACCTTGAAGAGCAGGCAGCAGAGTGAGTGACTGCACCCGCCTGAAGGGAGATGTCTGGGTGGGTCCCCCTTTCTCCCTTGGAGAGGGCTGCTTTAGGAAGCACACTGAAAGAGCACGCCCTCTTGAGATAGCGCTGGTGTAACACACGCAGCAGCGCTATGTGCATTAAGGGGCAGCACAAGTGCCTGCGCCCCCTTCTGTAACACTAAAGTGCCCTGGGGGCACACAGAGCGGCACATATGCCCGTTGCGCCTCGAGGCATTTTCTATAATGATGCCCCAGATGTTTAAACCACTGTTTCTGTCTTCAACTTCCATCGCCTCTTCTCGGAAACAGGTTTATTTTCTGTCGGCTAATTTAGGGTGACCGCCTGACATGGTAAAGGATAAAAATTCAGGACAAACATGCAGGACAGAAATTCAGATTTACAGACATATCTGAGGAGGTCACAGTATAAAAAACAGACGGCTGACACAGGCACAAGTGAAAATACGTTTATGTTGCGTGGTTTCTAATAGATAGCAGTACTGAGCTAACATTCATATGTTGCTGGACTAAGTTAAGGATTAAAGAACTAGCCAACGTATACACACCAAGCAGATGTTGACAGTCGACATCCGGGGCTAATCACGATTCTACCCCCATCCCACATTTTCCTTGTTAAAGGAGGAATTTATCAAAATGAAAGCCAAGATACTAGGTACTGGGGACAGCCGTGTAGTTTGGCAAGGCAGTAGCCAAAAGAAGCCATCAATGAAACTGAATCACTGCAGGAGGCCACACAAATGTTGAACGGGTCAATCTGCAAACTTAACAATCAAACCTGGGGAAGGTACACACATGAACTCCTCAGACACTTTTAGGCACAACCCTAATTTTACCATCCAAAACCCATATCTTCATTATGCTTGTCTATCGTCCACCCGCTGTCCTACTACCGCCCAGAACAATTCTTCAACACTATTTTTACCTCTGCCAGTCATAAAAACTTCAACATAATTCTTGCCAATTTAAGCCTGCATCTTTGACAGCACCTTGATGATTTTATTTCTAAGCAACTATTAACTCATATGCAGGATTATGGAATTTTGCAATACATTCGAAGCCCTACTCATTCTGCAAAGCATATTTTGGGTGCTCTATGGGCTCCTAATGACTTCATGAAGTCAGTTAATTGCTTTTTTATGCCATGGCCTCAACATTTATTGGTTTCACCTTGGCAGGCCATGCGCTGTCAGCGTTGCTCTTATTTGCTTCACTCCTGTTTGTCATGAGATGCGGGCTTGAGGTCCTCTTCTTGTGTTTGGTGCTCCTCTGGAGCATGGACCAAGTACTTGTCTCCATCCACTGCTCCCGTTTTTAAAGCTACTTTTTTGTGTTCAAGGACTCCATGTGATTGCTTGTGTTTTCAATCCATCCCCCATATCCCCAGCCATGTATTGTATATCCTCTACTACGTGCCCCCTTCCATGTTGCATCTTTTCCCTTACACCCACTGCTCTATATGCCACTGCACTCTACGTCACTCTACTCTACACCACCGTACTTTATGCAACTGCACCCTGCTCTGCTCTACACCACTGTACTCTACATCTCTGCACTCCACTCTTCACCACTCTACTCTATGCCACTGCACCCTACACCACCCTACTGTACACCACTCTACTCTGCCCACTCTACTCTGTGACACTCCACTGGACGCCACTCTGCACCATTGCACTCTTCACCACATAATCCACTCTTCACCACTCTACATTATGCCCCTGCACTCTATGCCACTCAACTGCAGTCTGCACCACTGTACTCTAAATCACTCTACTGTATGCCACTTCTCTCTACGCCACTGCAGTCTGTGTCAGTCTACGTTATACCAATCTATTGTACACCACTGCACTCTATCCCACTGCTGTCTACTCTGCAACACTGCACTTTATGCCACTCTACTTTCCTGCACACCACAGTATTCTATGCTGCTGCACTCTGTGCCACTCTACTCTTCCTTACACCACTCTACTATTTGCCATTGCATTGTGCACCACTCTAATCTACACCATTGCACTTCTGCACCACTCTACATCACTACATTTTACACTACTTCACTCGATTCCATGCCTCTGCACTCTATGACACTCTGCGCTGCACTACCGTACTTTATTGCACTGCACTTTACACTACTGCACTCTACAACACTCTACTCTGTACCACTCTGTGCAACTGCATTCTATGCCAGTGCACTCTACTCTGCACCAATCTACTCTATGTCACTGCATTCTATGCCACTGCACTCTGCTCTGCACCACTCTACTCTAAGCCACTGCACTCTACCCCACTGCACTCTACTTTGCACCACTCTACTCTACGCTAATCTGCACCATTATACTCTCTACCACTGCACTCTATGCTGCTGCACTCTACTCTTCACCACTCTCTATAACACTGCATTCTATGCCACTGCTCTACTCTGAATCATTCTACTCCATGCCCCTGCGCTCTACTCCACTTTATTATATACCACTGCACTCTACTCTGCACTACTATACTGTATGCCAATGCACTTTATGCCAATGCACTTTATGCTACTGTGCACTACTCTGCTATATTGCACTACAATCTATGCCACTGCACTCTATGCCACTCATCTCTGCATCACTTCACACTACACCACACTAATCCACACTGTACCACTCTACTCTGTCACTGCAGTCTAGGCAACTCTACTTTAGTCTGCACCACTCTACTCTGTGCCACTGCACTCTACTCCACTGCACTCTACACCACTCCACTCTGCACAACTCCACTCTACACCACTGCACTCTATGCCACTCTTCTCTATTCTGCACTACTTTACTCTACACCACTAGTCTCTATTTTGCTGCACTGTACTCTTTGTCAATGCACTCTATACCACTTTACTCTGCCCCACTGCACTCTATGCCACTCTAATCTGCATCACTCTACTCTATGGCACTGCATTCTACACCAATGCACTCTACACTGCTCTACTCTCTCACTACATTCTATGCCACTCCACTGTTCGCCACTCTGCACCACTGCATGCTATGCCACTCTAATCCACTGTGCACAACTCTATGCCACTGCACTCCACCCACTCTACTCTGCATCACTCTACTGTATGCCACTGCACTCTAGGCCACTGCATTCTATGCCACTGTACTCTACTCTGCTTCACTCTATATTACTACACTCAAGGCAACTGCACTCTTTGCAAATTTACTTTTCACCACTCTTCTCTACACCACTCTGCTGTAGTCCACTGTACTCTATGCCACTAGGCCCTACTCCATAATACTCAACTCCTCTCCACGCCACTCCACTCCACTGTACATCTCTACTCTATGTCACACTGCTCCACACAGTGCACTCTATGCCACTAAACCCCACTCCACTCAGTGCCACTCTACTCCACACCACTTCACTGCACTACACTTTACTCTGGACCTCTCTTCTCTCTATGCCAATCCAAGCCACTCTACTCCACACTATTCTATGCCAAGCCACTGCACTCTTCTCTACTCAGCTCTACTCCACTCTATGCCACTTCACGCCATCCCACTTCAGGCCATCCCACTCTGCGCCACTCTAGTCTACCCCACTCTACTCTACGCCACTCTTCTCAACTCTGTTCTATGGAACTCCACTCTACGCTAGTGCACTCTACTCTACGTGACTCTACTCAATGCTACTCCACTCTATGCTGCTCCAGTCCACTGTTCTCTACGACAGTCCACTCCACACCACTCCACTCTGTGCCACTCCTCTCTACGCCACTTTACCATACGCTACTCTACGTCATGCCAAGCCATTTTTCTCCACTCCACTCTGTGCCACTCCACTCCACGATGCTGTACTATATGGCTAAAAGACTATGGAAAGCCAATAGCTCTTGTGTAGGCAAAACCTATTGGCTTTTCCAGTGCTTGTTTAATTTCTTTTCAACTTAAATATACAAACACTATCACCTACACTGATGAACCTATTACTTCATCTAGAGCTTGGCAAAAGTTAACCACAGACTTTTACATAAGTCTTTCAAGTCCTCTTGTAACCTGGACGATCTTGATTCCAGGTACGCTATTTTATTTGGGTTAATACAAATACAGATCAAATAGCACCTCTGGCAAAATACAAACTGAAGTGTTTTCTAGATTTACAATAACACACTGTGGCTTTGTATACCCCCTGGCACTAACAACTTTGTCCATGTGCCAAACCAGGAAAGAAAGCCAGTTGGACTAACACCACCCGCAACCAACTGATTAGTACTTGAGTGAGATGAGTTTCAGGTAACAATCAGGTCTATGAAATATTACAGGGATGATTACTGAAACACATACAACCTCTCATGATCTAAAGGCACACTCAAAAACTCTAGAAAGCAATGGTTACATTTTAAACATTTGTTTTAAAATTTAAATCCTATTATAGTGCACATGATATGAATTGTAACTATCATAGAGGCAAACAGAGTAGTAGCAGCAATGTGAACATCAAAAAACATTCTAGCATATTTGCTGTTTAGCCTAATATCAACTCAACTACACCCTCATATCTTTTTTTTTACTAAGCTAAAGTTAGAACAAAAGGGAAAGCCTCAATCGAGTGTAAAAAATGGTTCACAATAGTGTACCTGTTTCCATTAATCCAGAATAGAATAGCTTAGGCTGCGTTTCTACTCTGCGCTGAAGAGAAGGCTGATAGGCCCCCACCATGTGAAGGCTGAATGAGCTTCTTGTTAGCCCTCAGCAAAAGTAGGTGAAGCGATTCTGCATTTCCTGTCCCATCTCCTGGCACAAAGTTCCTCTCTAGCTCTCAACATTCTGTTCCTAATTTATTCCATTATCAGGTCTATGTTGAATCTTCCAGAATAAACAATTAGCAGAAAGTGGCCTGATGCTTTTTCACTTATTTTAATTCTGTGAAACTGTGCTCTTTGAACAATAATAATAAACAGGAAATGAACTTATCAGTTCACACCTCAGCAATAATTACTTTAGAACAGAAAATTGATCTCAGATTAAACACAGTGAATATATTCGGGAAGACTTGATTATCATGTTATGAAGAAGAGTGATATTAAAAAAGCATGCATCCGATGTTTGCCAAATCCAAATGATTAACATGTGTAGCTTAAGAAAGGGCATACAGAGAAGAGAAAAAACATAGGCCCTCATTCTGACCTTGGCGGGCGGCGGAGGCCGCCCGCCAAAGTCCCGCCGTCAGGTTACCGTTCCGCGGTCGAAAGACCGCGGCGGTAATTCTGACTTTCCCGCTGGGCTGGCGGGCGGTCGCCTTCAGGCCGCCCGCCAGCCCAGCGGGAAAGAGGCTTCCACGATGAAGCCGGCTCGGAATCGAGCCGGCGGAGTGGAAGCTGTGCGACGGGTGCAGTTGCACCCGTCGCGTATTTCACTGTCTGCGCAGCAGACAGTGAAATACATTTAGGGGCCCTCTTACGGGGGCCCCTGCAATGCCCATGCCAGTGGCATGGGCACTGCAGGGGCCCCCAGGGGCCCCGCGACCCCCCCTACCTCCATCCGGATCCCGGCGGTCGGACTGCCGGGATCTGGATGGCGGTAGGGGGGGTCGGAATCCCCTCGGCGGCGCAGCAAGCTGCGCCGCCTTGGAGGATTCTATGGGGCGGCGGTACACTGGCGGGAGCCCGCCAGTGTTGCCGGTCCGACCGCGGCTTTACCGCCGCGGTCGGAATCCCCATTGGAGCACCGCCGGCCTGTCGGCGGTGCTCCCGCGGTCCTCCGCCCTGGCGGTCTTTGACCGCCAGGGTCAGAATGACCGCCATAGTCCCCAAAATGATAACAATGGTATATGCGATAAATATCTTTGTACATATGTTTTTATGCACTCGTTGGTATGTCTTGCTCTCTCATACAGATCATCTGTTTTTTGCGGAGAAGGGGAGTGTAGGCGTTTTTGTTCATGGTGGAGGAAGTCCAAATGCCTCCGAAGAGCCCTTCAAATATCTGTTAATGTTCCTCAACAGCCCCCCACATTTCACCATAATTTTGCAAATGTGCTTTCATTTAAAAAAATCATTCATAAATAAATCCCAGCTCAAGAAACAGTTGTTAATAATAACGTATTTAAATGCAGTTAGTCTATCAGCCATTGAAGGGTGAAATGCTGGATTGGTCCTGCAAGCCTAGGATCTGTGGTTTACCCAGAGATGTGTGGTGCAAACCCAGCTGCTGAAGTATACGACTGGGACTGGAAATATCCAAATGCAGATTAGAAGTAGATGAGTGTAGCAGTTATTTTCACTAAAGAAAAGTAACCAGTGACTCGCAGAACACACCCAATCTTCAAGTAGAGACATTATCATCTTGTAGTATCTTACTGTGGTGGTTCCTTGTAACATATAGGTCATGTATACATTCTCTCTCTCTCTCTCTCTCTCTTTATTTCTCTCACTCACTCTCTCTCTCACTGTGCAGCCAGCAAATTATCCTTCTGAGATGAGACTGGTCATCAGAAGTGTTAGACCTGTCAGCACTTGGTGTGGTTTCCCCTGTTCTTTTTGCTTCTGACCTTATGTTTTTGATCCTGTGCTGGATTTGTTTTTTTGCTGGCATTAGGACTCTGGGCACTTTACCATGGTTTCCCCTGTACTTTTTGCTTTTTGCTTCTGACCTTATGTTTTTGATCCTGTGCTGGATTTCTTTTTTGCTGGCATTAGGACTCTGTACTAAAGTGCACGTGCTCACTGACTAAATTGGATTAGGGATTAGTTTCCCCATGGTTGGCATATTTGATTTACTAGTAAGTAAAGTGCACTATGTGTGTCCAGGGCTTGTAAATCAAATAGTACAAGTGGGCCTGCAGCACTGATTGCGCCACCCACACGGGTAGCACTGTAAACATGTTTCAGACCTGCCATTGCAGTGTCTGTGTCTGCAGTGTTGTGCTGCCAATTTCACCTGGCAAGTGTACTGGTCCCAAACCTTCCCTCTTTCTACATGTACGTCATCCCTAAGGAAGGCCCAAGGCAGCCCCATGAGCAGGGTGCAGTGTATTTAAAAGGTAAGCCATGTAGTGGTGTGCTTTAGATGTCCTGATAGTGAAATACGATTTTCACTATTGCAAGGCCCATCTCTCCCATAGGATAACATGGGGATTGCCTTGAAATATCTTTTAAGTGCAGTTTATTGGGAGCAGATAGAAATTTGGAGTTTGGGGTCTCTTAACTTACAATGTAAAAAACTTATTTTGATAAAGTTAGTTTTTAGATTGAAAGTTCGAAAATGCCACTTTTAGAAAGTGGCCATTTTCATACTTAACCATTCTGTGCCTCTGCTTCGCTGCTGAATCCATGTCTGTGTCAGACTGACAGTTGGGCTGTTTGTGAATTCACTCTAGACAGTAACACAAAGGGAGCTGCGGTGTGTCCTACCTATTCTGATGGGTCTTCGTGGGCTAAAGTGGTAGGAAGGAGCTGACACCTCCTCTTGGAAGGGCTGTGCCTGACCTCACACAATACAGTCTCCAACCCCCTAGAGTGTGGCTGGGGCAGGGCAAGGAAGAGGAAGGGTCTTGTGCATTACAAAGACTTTCCTTTGAAGTTTGCCTTTTTCAAAGGCAGAATTGAGTATAAGTATTGGACTGCTGACCCCACAACTCCAGAACATTTCTGGGTCAAGAGGAGAATCTACCAGGGAGAAGAGCCAGATTCTTGAGGAGGACTTGCCACTCTGCCTGTCGCTGGGCTATGTTGGCCTGCTGCTGCGTATGCCCTGGGAGTGAAAGGTCTGGAGATTGTTTTCTAGATCCTGCTTATGAAGTTTTTCCATGGGCTTGTACTGAGCTTGCCTCCTGTTGTGAAGTCTCACGGATATCAAAGACTTCATCTGCCAGTGCCTGGGTTCTGCTGTGGAGAGTCCTGACTTTCCAAGTGGTACCGAATCCAGTCCCCAGGCCCTTGGAAGCCTGCTGGTAACCTGTGGGGGAAAATCCACACACTGCAGTATGTGCATCAGAAAAATCGACGCACGGCCCGCAGCTGAAAATTTGACGCAGCGCCTGCCTCGCAGCTGGAGAATCGACGCAGTGCCTGTTCTCAACACGAACCCTTCGCACAGTGTGTCAGAATTTCCCTTGCATAGTTCCTGGGAGTCAAATCTTCAACATCACTGCACGGACCCGAGTCTGCGTGTCCGGAAATCAATGCATCGTCTTCCTGCTGGGAAAGAAACAACACATCGCTTACCCGGCGAGGAAAGAATTGACGCACAGCCTCACTTGCGAGTAAGGAATTAAAGCACCGCTTGCTTTTTTGATACACCCTCGCACCTGCAGCTTTTTTTTTAGACGCATACTAGGTACTTTGTGCTAAAACAATTCATCCATTGATTCTTATGGACAAAGGGCCAGATGTATCAAACGATATTGCATTCACAAATGGTGCGAACTGCAAAATTCCACCATTTGCGAATGCAAAATGGCATTTCATGATTTATGAAAGGAATTCGCAGTGCAATTTTAAAGAATCGCAAAAATAGCGATTCCTTAAAATTGCAACTCCATTTAGGGAATCGTAAATTGCGATTCTCTAAATAGGAAATCGCAAATAGGAAATTCCTATTTGCGTTTTCCAAAGAACATGTATCAAGCATTTCCTAAATGCGAATTGGGCATTTAGGAAATGCAATTACCACCAAATCCAATTTGGTGGTAAGCATGTGCAATTTTAAAAAATGCATTAGAAATGCATTTTTTTAAATTACATGTAGAGCACACATGCCACTAGAGCATGTGTGCGCTTCACATATCCGCAAATATCTTTTGGAGGTGCATCAAAGGGGGCCTTACGCCCCCAGCACCCTGGGGTTTGCATTACCTAATTTACGAATTCCTAACAGGCATTCACAAATTAGGTAATGCAAAACAATTCACACCTACAGGCCCATAGGGATGAATGAAGTCCCATTCCCTAATTCCGATTCGGTAATAGCGATTGCCAATTGTAAGAAATCGCTATTACCGACTCGCATTTTTCATACATCCCATTTTGCATTTCTTAAATAGCGATTTCAAAAAGTTCGCTATTTAAGAAATGCAAACCGGGAGCTTGATACATCTTGCCCTAAGTCTCTTTTTATTTTAAAATTTGATATCTTTACTTGTGTATGTTGGATGTTTGTCATTTTGGTCTCGTTTGATTTAGATAAATTTTGGCTATTTTTCTAAACTGGTGTGGAGTACCTTTGTGGTGTTTTCACTGTTACTGTGTGTGTTTGTACAAATACTTTACACAATGCTTCTGAGATAAGCCTGACTGCTTGTGCCAAGCTATCAAGGGGGTGAGCAGGGGTAATCTGAGCTGTGTATCTCCCTAACCCTGACTAGAGCTGAGGGTCCCTACTTGGACAGAGTGTAAACTGACTGCCAACTACAGACCCCATTTCTTACAAGCAGTAATTGCATTTGGACACATACTACCTATCTGACAGGTGTGGCAACGTTCACTTATCTGCAGTGGGTCTATTAACCGGACCTGATGTATTACTGGGATTGACATATGTAACCTTTGGGTTACACATCTCAGTATGCATTGTGAATAGGCATGTACTATTGCCTTTAGTGCCCTGATGCATGTCATACTGTTATGCTAGTATTCATTTTGGCCCTGGCTTCCTGGTAATCTAGCATGAGCACAGAAGGCTAGGCCTGGCCCTAGCAATATGAGGTCTAGAACCTGCTCTGTGACCTGGAAGGATGCACCAAGTGTGCCTTCATATTGGGCCTTGGACTACTGTCAGTGCCTAGGGTGCTTCACAGAAAGCGGATGAGAATATCTTCACCCAGACAGTGGAAGTGTATTGCCTGCATTCCACTTGGTGGACAGTGAACAACACTGAACTGAGAGGATAAGGACCTCTAGAAATTCAATTTTTCTTTTTAGAAACAACTGATGATTATTTCTTCATGAGCACTGTCATTTGGTTGATGGTAGGGGGAAAGGTAGGGACTTCAGTTTCTGTTATCAAGACCAAAATGTTTCTAGGTAGGGCCTGCCCTTTTGTCAGTCTCTGATTACTTTTTCAGGACAGTTTATGGCTGCCAGGTGCAGAGATCTCTCACATCATTGTGCCCTTATTTTGGATATTCCTACTTGGGGCCAGCCTTACTGCTACCTGCTGTGGGAGCTATCACCTTGCACAAAGGCTGCATCTGAGAAGCAGCAAGAAAATTACATTTTAAAGGGAACCAACACAGACTGGTTCTGAAATCTTAGACTGTGGATCCACATCTCATGTCTGGAAAATGTGTATAAAAGTAATATCCAAGCAACCCCACTTTGAGTTCCAAGTTTTTCTTGAGTAAGGAAGGATGTGTTCCACTAAGTATTCAAAGAACTGCTACGTAACTAGGGATTTTGTCTGTTTGGCAACCTGTCTCCCAGAGGTAACGGGACATCACCTTAAGTTTGCTGTTTCTGCTGGAGGAGCTGAGGGTTTGCCTAAAATGTCTAGAAACCTGCATGCCTGACGACAGCAAAGGAGTGTACCTGGCACTGTCTAGGATGAGAGACTGTCCAAGATGAACACTCAGAGAATATTGACTATCACAGAGTGCAAAACCAGGAGTGGCTCTTGCTGTATAGGGTTCCCTTGGGACTCTGTAGTACCTGCTGGGCTGCATTAAGACTTTTCTAGACCAAGCCCCACTGTGTCACTGGCAATCCACTGTAGGGTTGAGACTGGTGCTACCACTGTGAAATTGGTCAGGGAAGGTGTGTTGTTGCTGAAGCTGAAAATCTTGATCAGCCCCTGGGCCACAAACAGCCAAAGACACACCACCACCAATGATGACTCAGCTTTTGCCTCCATCTGCCAAATCTGACTACCGGTCAGGAAGGTTACTGCTGCCAAGGATGAACACTGCTGTGAAGGCCTATCCTACCAACTACAACCCACAAACTTTGTTCCAACGCAAGGCTGTTACCATGGCATCTGTGGAGGAGGAGTAGGCACTGCTAAGAGGTGGGGAGTAAAAACAATACTTGCTGCATTGCTAGGACTGCAGTGATCACCGACAAGAAAATGAGGGGTTAGCCGACGCCTGGGACAAGAGACTAACATGCTCTGATGAGTCTGTTGCGTAGGTTTGAGTCTTTTGCCACGTAAACACAAAGGGTAAAAGGCATTGAGCTGAATTGTGCAATTGACCAGTGACAGTATTTGATTCCATCTACACCTGTGCCTACTCAATGCCTATGCTTGTAATGTGTTGAGAACCTTTGTCGTGGAATCTTGATCCTAGTAGATAGGGAATTAGGGAAAAAGGGATGCAGCACCTCCCTGATAAATGCAACCTAGGTTACAACCCTATATTGTGTTCCTATTGAACTGTGTAGTATTTAGTTTTGTGTTAGATTAAAGTACTTTGTTTTAGACTACATTATGGTGTCTAGTGTCTATTGAGTTCTAAGCCTCTGGTCCCCCACACACCCTCTATGAGAAGGCTTATACTGTTCTCCCTCGCTGCCCTGAGAGTCAAGTGCAGAAAGGGTTGTACTTGGCCCAGTTTGCGGCACCATAGTATGTTGACTCTAGGACACCAGTGTCAAACACCTCAACTACAAGGGTGTGGGCTCTGTAGTCACTGTCTACCCTGTGGTCCCACTGAATGGAATCTGACAACATCTGTATTACAACTGCATTTACCCACTAAGCAGTATAATGGTTATTGGATCTCTGACTGCAGGCTGCTTACACACGTAAACCCTTGGGCTATCTAATCGGGATTGATAAACCATTGAGTTGTCTAACTGGGATAGAGACCCATAACCTGCAGGTAGTACAGCTTTCTGAAGCACATGCTAAACAGGTGAGACGGCTCAGTGAGTTAAATTTAAGTCATTGATATTTGGTATGATATTCAGCTCACAAGTTCAAATCGAGACAGGGGTTACTTAGCCTTCCCATATTTGGTATTTAAAGTGCTTCCAAGTGAAAGAAGTGTGCTGTATACCAAATAGTCCTGATTACCTCAGTTACAAATTACTAACTTACTTTATGCTCTTTTGTACATCACACAGTAAAATGCTTGTGTAGGTTTTGAGGGCTTTTGAACCACATTTTACATTTCAGAGATTAAGGATTGGGCATCAGGAGCAATTGCCTAGGCCCTTTCAATTGCTCTCTCTGCCTACCTCTACATTTTTACCTCTGTCTCTTTGCTTCACCTCTTTTCTCCCTACGTTTCATCTCACTTTCTCCCCTCCACCTCTCTTTTTCTCCGGTGTTCTCAGCTTCACTACTATCACTACTCTATCTGTCTTTCTGTTTCTACCTTCACTTTCTCTAACTTACTGCAGTCTATATCTGACAACCTAATCCCACACTACCTGTCTATCCTAAATCTGTCTGCCTGTAGCTCTTCCAATCTCACGTCTTTCTTTCTACATGATCTCTCTTTCTAGAGGGGGGTAAACATTTTACAACTGCTCCGTAAGAAATTGAACAAGGCGGACTTGGGAAAATTGCTGCAGGTTAGTCCTTAAAGATTCAATTTAAACGTTTATTGGAGTTAGAAATGATTTTCAGCTGTTTAGCTTTTTTTTTTTTGGATCTCGTTTTATTGGTAAGTGTTAATTTTATTATTTGTAGCACGTTTGTTTTATATTGCAATGGTTTTTATTAACCGAGCAATAAAGTTCTACTACTCTTTCAAAGTGACCGCTGTCTCTACCTGACCACTCTTTGTACCCCACTCCTCTAGGTGTCTACATTTACTTCTCTCTAATTTTCCAAAAATCTCTACCTCACTCTAAATGCTTAGTCATCTCTCTGCCTCTCTTTCTCTATTTAACTCTTCCTTGTACTTCTCTTTACCATTCTCTCTCATTACCTCAAGATTTTCTCACATCTACCCTACCGCACCTAGCTCTCTTCCCAGTGCTTAATTTGAGAAAGAATAAATGCGGGGCCCAAATGTTTGCTCAGAATCCGTGGCTGTGCTATTGAAAGTGCCAAATACCAAAGCTGTGTTGCACATCATTCCTCTTTCACCTACCACCAGACACACCCTGCCTCTTTCTGTTACCCTTTCAGGCTCGGTTTCGTCTTTGCTTTCTCTATTTGTCACCTTTTCCTGTATTTCTAGTTCTCCCTCTTGCCACCTATCATGTTTCTTTTATGTTTTTCTCTCTAACTCTATGACAAAGTCTGATGAGGAAAAATAGGTGCCCGCCCCCCAGAAAGAGTGCCAGTGGACACCACCTGCAACCCTGGCTCAAATTCAGCACTGCTTCTTCTTCATCTATAGTTCTACCTCCCATCCGCCCTAGTTTACGTCTCTTGCAGTGCTAATATCATTGCCTCTCCGTTGTCCTATCCTCTGCCAGCTTCCATTACTCTAATTCGGCAGGGGGGTTGGGGGTGTCACTATCTTGCCAGAGAAATGTACAAATAGAAAGAGGACTATAGGGACAAGGCATGTCAAAGGAATGAAAGAAAATTGTTACCAAACCTGACTGCATTGAATGATGAAATCCTCAGAGCAGCACTTTCGTTTTCACTGTTGCAGTGAGCATGCCATCTGTGGAGGAGGATTTATTTGTGATTACAGATACCGAAATTAATGCTATTTCAAGTACTTTATGCATATGTTTTATTTTAATCTTATTCACTATTTCACTAAACGTACCCAAATCACCCTCACTGTGTCTTTCCTACAACGGGAGGAACAGGCGGGATAAACAGTGAATTCCAGCTAAAATGTTGTTGCAAGACAAGACATTTTGATCCCAATGCAAATATGGGTTAATCAGTGCCCTTTCTTCTGGGGCTATTTGGTTGAGAGACTCGAGGCAGCTTGAGCTTTTTACCGTTTTTGCTTGCTCCTTTTTCTGAAATGTCGCTGTATAAATGAGTATTGTTTAGCAGCAT
Organism: Pleurodeles waltl; assembly: GCF_031143425.1. NCBI lineage: Eukaryota > Metazoa > Chordata > Amphibia > Caudata > Salamandridae > Pleurodeles > Pleurodeles waltl. Next base: position 154,413,259 of record NC_090445.1, on the reverse strand, counting down.
GAGAGCTTGAATTTGCTGAAAATGGGTAAGAAATGCAAAGCTGTTTTTTTTTTGCGGTTTTATATAGCGTGAACTCGACCTGAAGGTATTGGAGCATTTTACATGAGCACCAGTTACATTACACAAGGACACATTCATTTTTTAGTAGGCATGGGTAGTTTAAGTGATTTGCCTAGAATCACAGGATGTTGAGCCAACCCAAGGCTCGAACCGGGCTCCTCAGCTCCAACGTCAGCAGCTCTAGCGCTGTTGCGAACAGGTGATCCGAAAAATGTCTTGTCAGGCTCTCAAAAAATCCTTAGAATGGCACAAGTATGCACAGCCACACCCTATTCTTTCCGTGTTCCTAATACTGTCTTCATGGGTCTCCTAAAGTGTTCGGCATCACCATTGCTGGGAGCCCCTGGGAAGTGATTTGTTGATGGCATTGCTGAGGTTCTCTAGGTAATTTTGGAGCTCCTGCCCTTGAGACAGGAGACATTGTCAGATGAATGAGTAGTGGCCATAACTTTTTCTAACTTTGGAAATACTGTTTCCATTGACTCGTTGACAGTCTCGAGCTACTGGAGCCTTGAATGTTGTTCACCTATACTTAGCGATTGCCTGCCATATGACGTGCTGCGAAGACCATTTCTGACTCTCTCCCACGGATTCAGCACAGACCTTCTGATATTATGGAAGCTGCTCACCCTCTCCTGGCGAATGCCTGGACACATAAAGCAGTCATCTCTTCTACCAGTACGACCACCCCCAAAACAACATTTTCTCCAAGATCTCTACTTTTGTTTGACAACTTTGTAGCGTCAAACATGAGTCAGTTTGATCATTATCGACTTGAAGATTGATGGAAAAGGATGTGAGAATCTTCCAAGGCTAGCCCTTCTTACCAGCTCTTTGTGAAGGTTCACGTAGGAGGTTTGCTTTCTCAAAGCAGGGGTACAATACATGTAATATCTGAACTGTTCTTTTATTTATTTGCCTGATGTGTGTACATGGCCATCTGCAAGTAATCTTCTTTTGCTGTAGCTATGGACGTTTTTCAACCTCTGTATATTCAATCACAGTTGCTGGGCAGGAGTCTTCCCATGTGTGGTAGTCCCTGGTGAGCTAGTTACCTTGATACACTCGCACCATCACTTTATGGACCATGACCAACCAACTTAACTGGATGTCCATACATATATTCAGTGATTTTCTGTTACTTCTCAGAGAATATGGTGGCTCGCAGCTCAGTTTTGTAGTTTGCTCTTTGAGGCCTACAGCTTAACCAGCGTGAGCTACCTGGTGGTGACATGATGGAGTAATATAAGGTGCCAATTTCCTCAGTTACGTCAGTTCATTTTTCTGCACCTTTTGACTCACATCCAGAGTGCTCTCCTTAGTTTTTCTGTAGTTGCAGAGGTGGTGATAGGTCTTAGGCATCTGAGCTTTGCTGGCTATGTTCTGTTCTTCTTCATCCACCTCTGATGGTGCACCTATTCCCCCGTGGTGCCTTCACACTTTCGACCACTTCCCCACCAGTGGATTTTACCCAGAGGCCTTGTCTGTTTGTTTGTCTTCAGCTCTGGTATTGGTCCGGGGCTGGTGTCATCATCAACTCCACCACCTCTTTCATCTGTCAGTGAAGGTTTGTATAGATGATGAACTTCCATTATACGTGATGGTGTGTTCCAGAACTCTTGGTATTCTTTTGAGTCTGATGCCAATTTCAAGGTCTAGCCCATCGTGGTGATGCATTCTGGTGCCGCGGATGGAGACAAGGAGTGTATTGTCCTTCCTTCTCTGACTCTAAAGGGGCTCTATTCACATTTTCATTCTACCAGTCAATACTCGATTGGTCTATGAACCACCCTTTGGAGGACATCCTCTTCTTCTATTCTACCTTTTGTAAGGTGGGTTCAGTCATTATATTCCTCCTACCTAAGTTAGAGGTAAAAGGTGACTTGTTGACAGATGTCCTAAAGTCAGGTTCCGCCTCATCAGAATTCTTGTTGCCTGTTCTTGATGTACTTATGGTCCTTGTGCAGGCACTATGGTGTAGGCCTATCTCAGCTCTTAGTGTTGTTGCTCGGATCATGCACAGATATCGTTCATCTAATAAAGTGGCAGCACTTTTTTTGCCCCTATTAAATGATTTGGAGTTGTCTCTCTTTTGGGTTCCTGGGCACAGCTGTAATTCTTTTCCTTCTTCCTCCTCTTCTCTGTCTGAGGAGTGGCATCTTGTTGATGTGTTGAGGAGGGAAGCCTTTCTGCATTGTAGTCCCTCCTAATGAAAGGAGTAGCCAGAAGAATAAGATACCCCCCAATTTGAACAATACAGCACCATGTGAGTGAGTGAAACCGACAATTTTAGGTTAGACATTGGAATTGTTCTGACAACGTTTCCTTTCTCCCTACTTCCATTCTTTCCCTCCTTTTCAACTTCCCTTCCTTCCATTTTTTACTTTCCTTCTATTCTTCTTACCATGCTGCTTCCTTCCTTTCCTTCCATCTGTGCATGAGTCTTCACTTTGGTCTTTTGCCTCCCAATTATTTTTCTTTGCACTTTTTATCGTTTCTCTTTATCTTCAAATCTTGGTTCCACTGCCACTTCCTGGTCCAATATCTGTGCCATGCCACCTTCTTTCTTGCAGTGTAATTTATTAGCATGTGCTTCTGTCGTGTGACCTTTGAGTCTCAGATAAAAGTTATAAAGGCTCATTAAGAACAACTTATTTTTTCAGTGGTACCCCCGCGCCCCTGCTCCTACCTTGTCAAATACAGCTACAACCTGGACTTTCTGAGAATTGCTCGAGGATCAGGCCCTACAAGGGACAGAGGTTTGGGGAGAGGGGGAGGGTTGTTTTGGTTCTAATATGGCACTCCTATTTTCACACTCAATTGTCTTTGGACTTGAGTGCTAAGCTGCACTGACTGAAGGTACGGGGCATCTTTGGCCTGTCTTTCTGCTCCCTCCAGTTGACCAGATTGTTTGCTGTTTTGGCCTTGTCCCTGCCATTAGCTGGCAGCTGGACTCCCATCAATCCATTGACCTGGCTATTTTGGTTCTCCGTCAGGGTTTAGAATATGGGTAGTGTATCGCCCTGCTTATTGTTCAACCATTTGGGTCCTGTTTGGTTGCAGGTGAGATGTCCATTAGCCTGGGGTACATCTGCCTCTGGTTCCAGACAATTCCGATGTTTGGGAGGGGGGACAACTACCCTTTTCTTGGATGTCTTTCCTTCTGGTCTTCCATTAGCATAGGCGTTTCCTCTTCTGGTTCACCCCTGTGATGTCCCTTAGAGAAATGCCGGGGTGGTACATTTTCCTTAACGTTGGTAGTGCTTTGTGTCACAGCGATGTGTTGTGATGGGGCTCTCCTCAGTGGACGCTGTTGCATTGTAGTACTGTTGGTGGTTTCCACTGTTTCGGTGCGAACGAGCCCCTTTGACCATTAGAGTTGCCTTTAGCATTTAGTCTTTCCTGGTTCTAACTATGCTGTGGCTGCTTTCAGAAGATAACCTATTTGGGCTATATCCATGTTTGAGCCATTCTTCTGCAGTGGATGGTTGTTGCAGGCCAGTGCACTACATCTTTGGTGCCAGGACTTTCCTTTGTGAGTTTATTTGCCAAGCACTGTGTTTATGGTCTAGGGTGTGTAGCCCTTGCATTCTACATCAGTTGGTGTTCTGTTGTCTTAGTGACTAGAGGGCTCTGTTGGGTGTGATTTCCCAGACTTGTGTGTTGTGGGATGTCTTTCACCATATTTCATGCTGGTGGTTGGTTTTTCAGCTTGCCCGCTGTTCTTGCTCTTGCTCTGCTTTCCATGGGTTCCTCTTGTCCTTTAGCTCTTGGTTCGCACCTCTTGTGGTTTGCTGGGTTCAAGAGAGTGGAGATGTTATCTCTTCCTCAGTGTTGGATTTTCTGGTGTTGCCTTGGTGACTCTATAGTTACTGCTATGTATTATATGTATTCTGTTTGAGTAGCAGAGTGGCTCTGCCATTTTTGCCTCACAACCCATAGACAACACGTTGTTATCATACTGTTAGTTATCTTACTTTAACCCTACCTGCTGTGGTGGCATCTGACCACTGAGTACTGTTGCGACCTGTTTTGTATTTCTGTTTCGGGTGGTTTTTATGGTATCCTTGTTCTAGAGTTCTCACATTATTTGGGCCCCCACAAGCCTTGTGGTGCTGTCTGGTATTTTCTTCCACTGGACTTCCTGCCCTTGTTGATGTTAGTTTTCTGCTGGTATTGTGCTGCAATGCCCTAGCGTGTATTGGATCATGCCTGCTGATTCGTAACCTGCAGTCTGCTTTATTCTACCCCTGGCACTTGTACTTGCCTTTCGGTTGCAGTTGCTGTTCCAGTGCAGATGACCTCTGGTTTGGCATTTGCTTCTTGAGTATGCTGTGCCTCGGAGTGGGGGTTGCTTTGTACCTAACATGCGCTGTGGCACATGGTTCTCTTCACTGCTAATCAGACCCACGAGGTACTGGTTTGGTATTAACTCACGAGGTGAGCGATCTGCCGGCAGACGTATCCATAAAATAAAAAGCTACTTAGCTTTGGTAATGATCTTTCTGTTGGATATTCTGTCTACATGCAGATTATTTACTGTTCCCATCCACCTCCGTGTTCTCATGTATGGTTGTCATGTGGTAGCTTAATTTCTGGTGGATTTTCTGCACTGCCTTTTGCTTTTTGTCTCAGTTCTGTCTTCATCTCCAAGGGCATGGAAAACTCCCGGTAACTGACATTAGCTTACCGAGTGGCACCTGATATGACTCCATGGTGTCAAGTTCAAGAAGGAGTCAGACTCGAGATGGAGGTAAGTCGCCACCTGCAGGCATTGGAGAGCTATTTCTAGATTCTTGATCCAGTCTGGCACCTGGGAGGATTCCTGGGTGAGGAATTTGCAGTTAAATCGAATATGGACCAAAAGGATGATTGCCGGAGATGAGTAACTTTTTCTTATTCGGAGCAATTCTGAGCATCAAAAATAAATAAGTATGCATGTACCAATTTTTCTCTTCATCAATTATGGATAATTTATATTATACAGTTCTTACATTCCATCAGTATTAACTCGCAATTTCAACGTGATCTGCCATGATATGCGATTGGTTGCCCCGAAGAAGGAACCTTAAGTTGCAAACCATGTCTACTGCCCGAATGGAAGATTTCATTGTATATTTTGAAAGACAATCGGCTGTCAATAAGGCTATTGTATATGCTAATGTGTCAATGTGTAGTCGGCATGCCCAAAAAGAGCTGTTGAAATTCCTCAAGGCTACTGTCCACTTTGCAATTGCATACACTCAACACAAGGTGGGCATGCTGTAGTTCATCCACTGTGCTAAAGCTCAGGATAGTGCCTGCACCATTCTCACATGTGCACCTCAACTTGCTTTACTGAATTGTCATGTCGGGTGGTGGACTTAAAAATGGCATTCAGCGGAACGGAAGCCAGGCCAACATAGCCATATATTCTCGTTCATGTTTAGCAATGGCCAAGTTTGGTTTTAGCTTCCACAGCTATGAGCAAGACACATTCACCAAGGCCCCCTTCTTGATTAATTCTCTTCTTTCTAGGCCCTGTAACGCAGCCAGGTTGTTGAGTGTGTACACCAGACCCATATAATAATTCTTCTTGTTAATTACTTCTGAAAGGGAGGCTGTTCCTTTTGTTTTTTGGCCACTGACAACATTTGGAATAGTTTTGTTCTTCAGAATCAGTTAACTTCGGATCTCTGCTCGTTTAAGAAACAATCGAAAACACGGTTGCTTGCTCAATATTTTATTCCCACTCCTGTCAATATTTTTATTTTTTTGTAGCTCCAGATTACCCTTATTATGTATTGGTGTGTTTGACAAAGTTAAAGTCAAACACGCAATGAAACCAAATGACGGCATCAGAGATACAAGATCCTTGGACCTAGGAACTTCATTTTACCTCACTGAAAGGGGATGCTAGATTAGCAAAACATTGGGACCGCCCGGGGCCAAGGAAATGCGTAGACCGGGACAAAATGGAGACATGGCAACTATCCTTCACAGAATGGAGTTGCAGGGTTATCAGAAAGTCGACAACGGTGATAGGGAAATGGAGGGAATGGAACAAAACAGGTTGGAGCCCCCTCTACTTCACAGAATGGGGATGTTGAAGAAATTCAAAACCTTGACCAGAGATATGAAGAAGTACACATCACAAAGGGATAGGAGGTCACTGTATCAGGACAGTGCCTTTCAGGCTATAAAGAACTCAGTATTATTCTTTGGGAGTAGCTAGCACTGAGGAACTAAGACCTCATAACAATAATTGAATTGCATAGAACTTATTCTAGATATCTATAGAAATCTATAAGGAAAATAGACACCCTGTAAAGCACTCACTCACACCAAAGGTGGCTCTAGAATACATTCCCTTGCAGAGAACATCCACTGGGAATAACCAGAAGTCTGCCCAAAGTATCAACTGGGGGCCACCGGACAGAGGCAGCAATACAGTAAGACCCCAGGAACACAAATAACGACATCAACACAGCCGAGAGAGGGGAACCAACAGTGGATGCAGAGTGGTAAACAATGCTCCTCACGGGCTGAATTGTGCAGAAACCCCCAGAATTAGAAGGGGGAGAACCACCAGACTGCAGGGGGGCCAAACGACAAGGGGCAACAGGACACAGGGAGCCTCCGGATAAACAAATCAAAATAGCGAAGGCCCGGGGCACATGGTGAGCCTGAGAGACTTGTACACACACATGGTGGAGAGTGGGGGAGCACCCGGTGGGACGTATAAGCCAGTGGAAGCGACATCGTGAGTGTATGATCAGTGAGGCAGTTCATAGGGGACAGCAGGGATGCGCGCAGCCCTGGCATGTGCCCATAACAGCGAGATACAGAATACGGGGACCTTGGTCAAAGGCGCCACTCTCAAGCACCTACTAACAAACAGCTTGGATAGGTACGCAGCACGAATGGATGCATGGGGGGCCTCCTCCCAAGGAGGGACGGTGGAGCCACCAGAGAAGACTTGAGTCTGGGGACGGAACCCTCAGTGAGAACAATCATGGCAGCCATACAGGACCTCCAGGGCTCCATTGCCCCCCTAGAATCGAAACTAGACACAGTCCAGATCGATGTCAACCTCCTCAGGGCGGACATGGGCAAGATCTCCACGAAAGTAGCAGCTGCAGAAACCCACAAAACGACTAGAGAAGCAGGTCCAGTCACTCACCAAAAAGAGCTAAATAATGGAGCATAGGCTGGAAGATCAGGAGGGACGATCTCCAAGGAACAATGTGAGGGTGGTGGGAGTGTCAGAGGGCATGGAAGGCCCGAGCACACACCTATTTGTGGAGGGCTTAGTCGTAAACAAGCTCAAGTCAAAACACCTGTCTAACTCCTTTTCGGTGGAAAGGGCACACGGGGTACCTGGCCCCCGCCCAAACCGGGAGCACCACCACGGACAATAGTCATCAGAATCCTTAATTACAGAGACAGAGATGCCATATTACAGGTGGCTAGAACCTTTGGGGACCTGCGACAAGACAACACAGTTATATGTTTCTTTCCGGACTTTACCCTCCAGGTACATCGCCAACGGAAAACCTTTGAGGAAGTTAAAAGAGCGCTGAAGGCCAAGGAACTGAGATATATGATGCTATTTCCGGTGAAACTGAGAGTGGAAGCAGACGGAAAGACTTGGTACTTTGGCATCCCCGAAGAGGCGTGGGACTGGCTGGAGGGCTGGAGACCAGCAAACAAGCTGGGGAGTGGAAGGAGAGCTCACTCCGATGGTGCAACGGGTACGGGGAAACTCGGACGAGACAGGAAGAATGGAAAGCACCCAACTCAAGAAGGGGACTGAGAATAATTAGATCAGACGGACACTGAAGTGTCTAAATTCCTTCGCACAGAAGGAACTGAGAAGGAAGGTTGGAGGGCGTCTTGATTCATAGCGACCAGCGTAATGGCAAACAGCCAGCATAAAGGGGGAGACATTGGGTGGGTGCCCACATAAGATCTGTTGAGCGACACCTCATAGGTGGCGGCACACTCCTGGCGAAGCATAGTTTGTTTAGTGTGACAGGCACTCTGCAAGTTGGGGGGGGCAGTTCGGAGCTCATGGCGCAGAGTAGCAGGGAGGGGGGAGTTGGGGATGCAAGAGGTTTCAAGTAAGGACTTAGGGATAGTTATGTTCTTAGTGTCACATGTTAGGGGCATCTGGGGTTCACACAATGCAGTTCAAAGGGTGGTATCTCCTTGGAAGGGGGAAGGAGGAAGGATTGAGAGGAGGGAGGGCCTGACTCTATATAGAATCATTGGGGCGAGATGGGTGGTCCGGTACAAAATTTGACCATATGGTCCTGGAACATAAATGGGCTGGGGAGCAGGATTAAATGCACATTAGTACTACAGCATATAAAGCATCACTCCCCAGACATGGTCCTACTTCAGGAAACACACCTAAGAGGCAATCACTATAAGGCACTGGACAGATTTGGCTACATCCTCAAAGCACACGCAGGGTACACTACTGATGCTAGGGGAGTGGGCATTCTGGTGAATAAAGCGATACCCCTTATCATCCACCAGTTGTGGCATGACCACATGGGCCGCTACGTGGCTCTCTCGGGTACCTGGGAGGGTGTTACATTCAACTTGTGCTCCGTATACCTTCTCCCTCCACTACAGGAAGCAACTCTTGCAGAGGTGGGGGACCTGCTATTACACCTACCCTCTGGGATCCTCATTTTGGGTGGCGACTTGAATCAGATCATGAACTCGGAGTTGGACAGATCTGGAACACCAGGAGGGGGGGAAGGCTCAGGGACACTTCCCAGTTTGCCAGGGCGCTGGGTCTGACTGACCTCTGGAGGGAAGGAAACCCACATGCAAGATAATACTCATACGTTTCAGCAGCCCACAGGAGTTTCTCCAGATTGGATTACATCTTCACTCTGTGAGCGCATATTCACCAGTTCCATGACGTGACTATTCAAGCGAGGGGTGTCTCTGACCATTCTCCGGTCAGGGTTAAACTGCTGGGCCCCTAACTGAATTATACGCTGCAGGGCAGACTGGATGTCTAGGATCTGGGATCTGAGGGAGCCAGGGTTAGAGAGAAACATGCGGGAGGGGGCAACCCTTTACTTCTCGGAGAATCAGGGTTCAGTATCATTGGCGGGGACGTTATAGGAAGCCTTCAAGACAGTTTTGCGGGGACAAGCGCAGCCGGCCCTGGGGGTGGCAAAGAAGGAGATGCGGCCAGCATGCGCTACCATAGAGAAAGACATAGTCAGCCTGGAAGCGACAGCCCTGGCTTCCAACGATTCAGAAGATCGTGAGCAATTGCGACTGTGACAATAAAAGCTGAGAGCTCCGGCAGAGAACCAATCCATGCAATATGCCATAGCGGTCTGGCGTAGGCTGTACGATTTGGGCGACAAGGCGGGCAGGTTGCTAGCATGGCTCGAGCAGAGGGACAGAGAATGTACATGGGTACTCAGAGAGGGTCACACAAACGACTGGGGCAGCCATAGCAGAGACCTTTGCAGATTATTACGAAAACTTGTATGCTTCCAGGACAGGAATGTCCACGGAGGTTTCGGAGGATTTCCTCATGGATATCTAACTACCAGTACTGAAGAAAGACGGCAGAGACGCACTGGAAGCCGTTGTGACGGAGGAAGATGTGATCCTGGCATTCCAAGACTTGCAGACGGGGAAGGCCGCGGGTCCAAATAGGATCCTAGTCGAACTGTACAATGGAATGGCCACTGTAATTGCCAGTCCACTACCTGAAATGTTTAAGGAAGCCAGGGACAAGGGCTGTCTACCGGCAGACCAAAGGGCATCGACAATTGTGGTGATTCATAAGGAAGGGAGGCCTCCGGAGGCGTGTAGCTCAAATAGACCGATCTCTCTCCTCAATATAGAAGTCAAGGTACTAGCCAAAGTGTTAGCCAATAGGTTGCGGGTAGTAATAGGATACCTACTGCATCCGGATCAGTCGTGCTTCATGCCGAACAGAAGCACGAGACTTAAACTTCGGCACTTGTTTGGTGTGCTACATCTGACCGCAGAGCCAGAGGCAGATCAGGCGGCCATGATGGCGCTCGACTCCAAAATGGCGTTTGACTACCTGGAGTGAAACTATAGGTTTGTGGTCCTGGAGAGACTGGGGTTCGGGCCGCAGTTCTGTAAATGGACCAGGCTGCTGTATGCTGCCCCCAAGGCGCAAGTGAAGGTCAATGGAGCAGTGTCACAAGAATTTGAGTTGGGGAGGGGAACCAGGCAGGGTTGCCTGCTGCCCCCCCTGCTCTTTGCTCTAGCATTGGAGCCATTGGCAGCATGGATCCGTCAGGATCCTTTGGTGAAGGGAATCCAAATGTCGGGAGGCTGGGAGGAACGTAAATCCTTGTATGCGGATGATATCCTGCTTTATGTCTCACGGCCCTCACTGAAAATAGGCAGGCTCATACAAATATTTAGAATCTTTGGCGATTGTTCTGGATACACAATAAATTGGTCCAAGTTGGTGGTATATCCTCTGGCGGGAGGGAACCCAGCCTCCCGGGAGACTGTGGGGTCCTGGTGGTGATGGAGGGCTTTTGCTACTTAGGAATATATGTAATCAGGGACCCCGGAGACTTCCTGAGGAAAAACATGACTGTCCAACTGGAGAGACTTAAAGGAGATGTGACACACTGGCACTACCTCCCTCTGACTTTGATGGGAAAAGCAGCGATTTATAAGATGATGAGCCTTCCGCGCCTCCTCTATGTCCTGCAAAACATCCCATATAGCATTCCGTGTGAGGTGTTTGGCACAATCGCCTCGGAGGTGCTGAGATTTCTGTGGGGGAGGGGGACACCGAGGATTGCCTAACCAATCTACAGAGGGGACCAGACAAGGGGGGATTAGCAATACCAGACATTCAGAAACACTACTGGGCATCACACCTTTTGGTTGTCAATGACTAGATGTTTGGGGACCAACAGGACCCAGCATATAGGTTAGAAAGACATCTGATGGGGTGGGAGGGGGCAAGAGGCCCTGCAACATGACACTCAACAGGAGCGGGCACTGTCACCTCACACGAGGGCAGTGACCTAGGCATCTAAACACCTGGGGCACTGGGGGAAGCATTGACACAGTGATAAGTTATCCGAGGAACGAGGCCTAGCGGGATTCAGGAAATGGGAGACGATTGGCATTGAACACCTAGGGGACGTGTGGAGGGGACAGGCGTTCGTTAGTTCCGAGACACTTAGAGAGGAGTACGCACTGGCACCCAGTGAACACTTTCGATACATACAGTTCGGACTTGCGCTGAGGAGACACATTAGGGAGGGGGACAGCCTGCCTGATGCTTCCCCCTCCCTGGGAATTCTTTTGGGGGCCTTTGGAGAGTTCCTTATCTGCAAGTTTATCTCCCCCCTCTTTCTTCTGTTGGGAACCCTGACCACCTTTGTGGGAGTCCCCCCCAGGTACCTTCTTGGACACTCTGGTGCTAACCCAGAGGTCCGCCTCCTCAGCAAGCTTCCTGGGATCAGTCAGCTTGCTATCCACTAAGTGCTGGCGCAACTCTGTATAAGTAGTATTAAGCATATGCTCTCTTAGAATCAAGTCATATAAACCTTTATAATCAGCTACTTTGTTGCCCCGCACCCATCCATTCAGTGCCTTACTGGAGAAGTCAAAGAAATCTACCCATGTTTGTGTGGTTTGTTTGGTGCTGTCCCTGAACCTCTGACGGTATCCCTCAGGGGTCAGCCCAAACTTGGCAAGTAAAATGGCTTTCTGAAGTGGGTATGTGTTTTGATCAGGTTGATCCATTGTGAGGAGTGTATCCCTCCCCAATAGCGGTACATAACCCCACATAGCTACCCCCCATTGCCCTTCAGGAACCTCATGAGCCCTTAGTGCAACTTCATAAGCAGCTAACCATTTATCTATGTCATCTCCCACCACAAAACTGGGCACCACATTTTTGGGTATACGAACCTTCTTTTCTCCAGCAGGTCCTGTCAGTATGCTGCCACCATTATTGCTGGATTCAGACTGCCTTGCCTTGATCTCCAGCTCCTTGAGACTCAGTTCATGAGCCAACAATAGTTTCTTTTCAGCCAAAGCTCTTTCAGCTTCCACCTGTTTGGCTGCTCTTTCAGCTTCCGCTTGTTTGGCGGCCCTTTCAGCTTCTGCTTGAATCTGTTTGGCTGTTCTTTCAGCTTCAATCTGTTTGGCTGCTCTTTCAGCCTCAGCTTGTTTGGCTTCTCTTTCTGCCCTTCTCTCCTCCTGTTGAGCCTCAATTTTCAGTTTTGCCATTTGCAATTGGAACTCCCTTTCTTCTCTCCTTTCCTCTGCGGTCAGGCTTTGCACAGAGACACTGCTCCCTGGTCTGGAAGGGTGCACAATTGCAGTGGTAACACCATCCACAGATAGTGAAAATTCCTCTGAGGGGCCATTTTCTGGCTCCTCTTCCTCATCATCCTCTAAATGGGCTTCTGCCCAGGCCCTCAGCGCCACTTGAAAGTCCTCCTTTCTGGAGGCCCCTTGGGTGGGTACCCTCAATGCCCTGCAGAATCCTCTTAGTTGTTTGACCGTATATGTATCCAACTGGACTAGGTCAAAGTCCCCTGTCTGAGACCCAGTCAGAGACATGTTGAGTGAGGATTTAGTTTTTGAAAATTGTCAGGAAAAAAAACGGATTTGCAAAAAGAGATAAAAACCAAGTTGACCTTCAACTGTGGGTAGGTAGTGAAATACTTAGCTACTGTATGTCACTGCACAAATACAAGTCCTATCCCACCGCTGCCACCAATGTTAGAAATGGGGTTTTTGGTTGGCAGTCAGGTTACCCCCTGTCCAAGCAAAAGCCCTCACTCTAGTCAGAGTAAGTCACACACAATCCAAGATTATTCTGTGCCCACCCTCTGGTAGCTTGGCACGAGCAGTCAGGCTTAACTTAGAAGGCAATGTGTAAAGTATTTGTGCAATAAATCATACAATACCACCATATAGCACCACAAAAATACACCACACAGTGTTTAGAAAAATATATAATATTTATCAGGATAATTGTAGGTCAAAAAGAATAAAGTTGCAATGGGAAATTGTAGAGATATCACTGAAAAGTGATATAAAGTGTCTTAAGTCTTTAGAATATAAACAAAGTCTCTTTCAAGCACAAGTACCTGGTTTAGCGTGGAAAAATCTCCTCAGAGGGCCACAAAAGAAGAGGTGCGTGGAAAAAGGGTGTGTGCGTCGATTTCTCCTCAGCACACACGGACTTGCGTCGTTATTTTCCACGCGGGGAAGTCGTGCGTCGTTTTCCGGCGCGCTGACAGTCTCTTTTCGTGGATCGCGGGGATTACCAGATGTCCCGGGTCTGTGCGTGGATTTTCCTGCTTGTTTTCCGGCTGCGCGTCGTTCTGCGGGGCTGCGCATCGAAATTACGATCTCACGGCAGGCGTCGCGTCGATTTCTCCTCTAGAGGTCGGGCGGCGTTGTCATTGCGAAGTCGTGCGTCGGATTTTCGGTCGTCCCGAGAGCGTCGCGTCGATCAGCGTCAGTGTGCGGCGTTTTTCTCACCGCGGAACAAGCTGTGCGTCGAAATTTTCGGCGCACCGAGCGTCCAAGCAAAAGAGGGAAGTCTTTTTGGTCCTGAGACTTCAGGGAACAGGAGGCAAGCTCTATCCAAGCCCTTGGAGAGCACTTTCACAGCCAGACAAGAGTTCAGCAAGGCAGCAGGCCAACAGCAAGGCAGCAGTCCTTTGTAGAAAGCAGACAGGTGAGTCCTTTGAACAGCCAGGCAGTTCTTCTTGGCAGGATGTAGTTTCTGGTTCAGGTTTCTTCTCCAGCAAGTGTCTGATGAGGTAGGGCAGAGGCCCTGTTTTATACCCAAATGTGCCTTTGAAGTGGGGGAGACTTCAAAGAGTGGCTAAGAAGTGCACCAGGTCCCCTTTCAGTTCAATCCTGTCTGCCAGGGTCCCAGTAGGGGGTGTGGCAGTCCTTTGTGTGAGAGCAGGCCCTCCACCCTCCCAGCCCAGGAAGACCCATTCAAAATGCAGATGTATGCAAGTGAGGCTGAGTACCCTGTGTTTGGGGTGTGTCTGAGTGAATGCACAAGGAGCTGTCAACCAAGCCCAGCCAGACGTGGATTGTAAGGCACAGAAGGATTTAAGTGCAAAGAAATGCTCACTTTCTAAAAGTGGCATTTCTAGAATAGTAATATTAAATCCGACTTCACCAGTCAGCAGGATTTTGTATTACCATTCTGGCCATACTAAATATGACCTTCCTGCTCCTTTCAGATCAGCAGCGGCCACTTCAACAGTGTATGAGGGCAGCCCCAATGTTAGCCTATGAAGGGGGCAGGCCTCACGGTAGTGTAAAAACGAATTTAGGAGTTTTACACTACCAGGACATATAACTACACAGGTACATGTCCTGCCTTTTACCCACACAGCACCCTGCTCTAGGGGTTACCTAGGGCACACATTAAGGGTGACTTATATGTCGAAAAAGGGGAGTTCTAGGCTTGGCAAGTACTTTTAAATGCCAAGTCGAGGTGGCAGTGAAACTGCACACACAGGCCTTTCAATGGCAGGCCTGAGACAAGGAAAAGGGGCTACTTAAGTGGGTGGCACAACCAGTGCTGCTGGCCCACTAGTAGCATTTAATTTACCAGCCCTATGCACATAAAGTGCACCTTACTAGGGACTTATAAGTAAATTAATAGTCCAATCAGGTATGATTCAAGGTTACCATGTTTTAAGGGAGAGAGCATATGCACTTTGGCACTGGTTAGCAGTGGTAAAGTGCGCAGAGTCTAAAAACCAGCAAAAACAGTGTCCACAAAGTGGAGGGAGGCAGGCAAAAAGTTAGGGGTGACTACCCTAAGGCTGTCAGGTATAACAAAAGCCCATCAAGCTGCCTAAGGAACCGTCAGTACAACTGGTGCCACTCAGCCTTAGACGAGCCCCATTCCATCTGAGACCAAATGTGGAGACTGGACTCAAGAGGCTGGAACAAATGGGCATCATTGAGAAAGTATGTGGACCAACACCATGGGTCTCACCTATGTCATAGCAACAAAACCAAAACCTCATGAGAGAGTCAGAATGGCATTACTATGAGGCTGCCAAATGCTGCCATTAACCCCTTTGCTGCTAGCCCCCTGCCCACCTCCCCCTTACACAGACAATGCTGAGCCCTTTTTGGATATTTGGGTTTGTTCGTGCTTAGAGCCCTATAACTTTTTGCCCACATAAGATATTGTTTTGTCTGTTTTTTTCCAATACCCTGGGGATTCTAAAGTTACCAAAGATTTGTAGGTTTCCTTGGAGAGGACAGAGAAAATGGGCAAAATACAGCTACATTTTGAGTTTTTTGGGAAAAATAGGAAAAAAGTGCTGCAGAAGAAAGCATCTGTTTTTTTCCCTGCAAATGGCATCAACAAAGGGTTTGTGGTGCTAAAATCACCAACTTCCCAGCTTTTAGGAACAGGGAGACTTGAATAAGTAAACCACATTTTTCATCTCGAAATTCTGAAATCAGCAAGGGATCATTTGTGTAGGTCTTTTAAAGGAAGTAACAGATGAAATAAATAAAATATTGAAATTG
Source organism: Pleurodeles waltl (assembly GCF_031143425.1). NCBI lineage: Eukaryota > Metazoa > Chordata > Amphibia > Caudata > Salamandridae > Pleurodeles > Pleurodeles waltl. Next base: position 154,397,641 of record NC_090445.1, on the reverse strand, counting down.
AGTTGAAACAAAAAACAGTTTTTAACTTCTTCTAACTACAGCAGATTATCAAAAGCAATATACAGTTATGTCAGCTGGACCCTTCTGGCTCTGGGAATATATAGGGCTTGTAGGTTCACCAAGGACCCTGGGTACCCACAGCCAATAACTGAGCTGCACCTTGCAATGGTTTCTAATTGCATATAGAATTTCATTTGGTAAAATATAAAGAGTGAAAAATAGGTACCAAGGAAACATGTGTATGTCTGAAATGGGCACAAGATATGGAGTTTAGAAGCAGTGATTATTTCCACAACTGTCAATTTGTGGGTACCCATACTAGCATGTGAATTACAGATCATTTCTCAAAATGACTTATTTCATAGACACTGTCTTACATTAGTAATAACACATGTTCTACTATTCTATGTTTCCCCAAGTCTCCTGATAAAAATGGTGCTTCATTTGTGGGTAGGCTTTGTGCCTGTGACAGGAAATGACCCAAAATGCAACATGGACACATCACATTTTTCCACCTAAAACTGACCTTTTTTGCAATGTGCCTAGCTCAGCCGGCACCTAGGGACACTTAGCAAACCTGTACATTTTTTAAAACTATACACACAGGGAAATCCAGGATGGGTTGATTTGTGTGACTCATACCAGGTTCTGTTACCCAGAATCCCTTGCAAACCTCAAAATGCCTCTAAAAAACACATTTATCTCATAGTTGTGATGAAAAGTTCTGGAACCTGAGGGGAGTCACAAACTTCCTTCCACCCAGCATTCCCCTAAGTCTCCTGATAAAAATGCTACCTCACTTGTGTGGGTGGGCCAAGTGCCTATGATAGGGAAGGGCCCAAAACTTATTGTGGACACATCAAAATTATCTAACACAATTTTTGCAAAAGGTGCTTCCGTGTTTTTGGTTCCTGGTTTTGTGGCCATGTAAGAAAACCTACCAAACACAGACTATTCTGAAAACTAGACAACCCGGGGAGTCTAGGGAGGTGTGGCTTGCATGGATCCCCTTAGGTTTTTTTACCCAGGATCCTTTGCAAACCTCAAATGTATCACAGTTTCCTCACATTTCTGTGTGGGATCTCTGCACCGGCACACATTTCCTACTACCCAGTGTTACCCTCGGTCTCCCGATAAATATACCTCACTTGTGTAGATGGGCTAAGTGCCTGCGACAGGGAAAGACCAAAAACATATAGAAATTGAGGGGGAACTAAAGCAGGTCCAAAAGGGCAGTTTCATTTTTAGGCTTACTCTGCTTTGGGGGCCCACACAAGTGGGGCAGAGTTTTTATCAGTACAGATGGGGCTATGTTGGGTGGTAGGAATTTTGTGCTTCCATCACAGAAATGTAGGGGAAATGTGTGATTTTAGGCAAAGTTGGAGGTTTACAGGGTTTTGTGGGTAAGACCCCATGTGCCCCCTAGAGGGGGGGAAGAAAGACTGTGCTGATTTTTTTGGGGGAGGGGTGGGGGCATTACAATGCTCATTCTGGGCACACCACCCCTAGATGAATTTTAAAAAAACTGGTACCTAGTGGGCTTTCTAAAAGACTGTGACAATTTTTGGGAGGGGTGGGGCACTGCAATGCCCATTTAGGGCAGCCCCCACCTCTACATAATCCCTGGTTCCTAGTGGGCTTCCTACCCCTAGGGGGCAGATAAGGGGCTATGGACTCCATCTGCACTGGGGGGGAACAGAAAGACTCAAAAAGAGCAAAAAACAAAAGGGGGAGCAAAAGCCCTTGCCCTTGCCCAAGAGGCTGTTCCCCCCCCTCCTTATGTCTAGTGGGTGGATTCCTGCTTGGAGATCATACTCCTGTGGCGATCCCCAAGCAGGGATCCACTAGGAAGGTGTGCCATTGGAAAGGGGAGCTTCTCCCCTTTCCAATGATACCTCTCCCGTCTGCCTCGTGCTTGGGGGGCTGAGATAGCTCCTGAGCACTGAGGCAGTGAAAGTGAAATGAGTTGGTCGGCTCATTTCACGTTCGTTTTCAGTGAAATTAGGTCAGTGCGCCGAGCGCGCTAATCATCATTTCACTAAAAAAAAAAACAGCCTCAGGAGATGCGGAATCTATTCCACAGCTCCCGAGTCTGTTGTGTCAGAAAGTAAATCCCTCTGGTGTCCACACCAGAGGGATTTCCGGTGCCATGTGCGTGGACGGCTGGGTGCAGCCCAGCGCACATGAGCACTGTAGCTTCGGACGGCTTCTGGCCGCCCGACAAACATAAAGAGTTAAGAGAGAGAGGCACACCATCCTCATGTGTATGACATCTTGGCAGATAATGATTCCAAATGTTTTTCAAAGTTATATCTGAAGTCTGGCTACTGCTCGTTGATGCTGAGGAGTCAAGCTGATACATCTCTACCTTCTAGAACCATGTGAGTGCTCAGGAAGTACAAGAGACTAAGCTTTGAAGTGTCATTGGCCCCTGAAGTTGCATAAGTATTCAGGCCCATATTTATACTTTTTTATCGCCGCATTTGCGTCGTTTTTTGACGCAAAAGCGGCGCAAACTTGCAAAATACAGGGGCATATTTATACTCTGGTTGCGCCGAATTTGCGTCGTTTTTTTCGACGCAAATTCGACGCAAAACTAACGCCATATTTATACTTTGGCGCTAGACGCGTCTAGCGCCAAAGTTCCCGGAATGTGCGTCATTTTTTAGCGTGAACCCCTTCCTTGCGTTAATGATATGCAAGGGAGGCGTTCCCGTCTTAAAAAATGACTCCCAGGCCTTTACGTGGTATTTATACTCCCGGGCAAAAATGACGCCCGGGAGTGGGCGTGGCCAAAAACGGCGCATTTGCGCCGCTTTTTAACGCCTGGGTCAGGGATGGCGTTAAGGGACAAGTGGGCTCAAAATGAGCCCAGAGTGCCCTCCCCTGCCCCCAGGGACCCCCCCTGCCACCCTTGCCCACCCCAGGAGGACACCCAAGGACGGAGGGACCCATCCCATGGACATTAAGGTAAGTTCAGGTAAGTATTATTTTTTTTTTTTTTTGTGGCATAGGGGGGCCTGATTTGTGCCCCCCTACATGCCACTATGCCCAATGACCATGCCCAGGGGACAGAAGTCCCCTGGGCATGGCCATTGGGCAAGGGGGCATGACTCCTATCTTTACAATGATAGGAGTCATGTTGATGGGGGATGGGCGTCGAAAATAAATGGCGCAAGTCGGGTTACGATGATTTTTTCGACGTAACCTGACTTGCCCCATTTTAAGACGCCCATGCGCCATTTTCCCCCTACGCCGGCGCTGCCTGGTGTACGTGGTTTTTCTCGCGCACACCAGGCAGCGCCGGTCTGCTTGCGCCGGCTAACGCCATTCAATAAATACGGCGCCCGCATGGCGCTTCAGAATGGCGTTAGCCGGCGCTAATTTTTTTGACGCAAAACTGCGTTAGCGCAGTTTTGCGTCAAAAAGTATAAATACGGCCCACAATTGTATTTTGCACGTTTGCACCGTTTTTGCGCCAAAAAGCGGCGCAAATGCGGCGCTAAAAAAGTATAAATTTGGGCCTCAGTTTTTAGGGAATAGTGAGTTATTGTGAATGAATGAAAGCATGAATGAATTAATAAAACTTTATTTATAGATCTTTTCTGCTACCTGGATGCTGTCCCAGCACTGCAAGACTTAAGACCAGACCAGAACATTAAGATATGTGGAACAACAAGGCTTAAGCTTTTTTTCTAAACACACAATAGTTGGGTATGTTTCTAATGTGCAAAGGAAGAGTATTCCAAAGCCTGGAAGGAAGATATGCCTCTTCCTCTACAGAACCCGATCCTAGGTACAACTATTTGATGGAGAGAGGCTGAGTGAAGAGAATGTGCATGATGATACCACATACATTTCTTCCTAATGTCGGCTGGCCTAGTTCTGTTTCGAGCTTTATGTGTAAGACACTACGCTTTATTGATGGTATGTTAGCATACTGGGAGCCAATGCAATGCTTCCAAATGCTTTGTAATGGCGCTCTGGTGGGGAACATTGAGTATGAGCCAGGCTACAGCACTGTAAACTATGTGGAGTCAGTGACAGAGTTATGGCGATGCACCTAGGTATACTGAGTTCCTGTAGTCCAGATGAAAAGATGTAAGGGCTTGCGCTACATTGCTTTCCTGGACTCCTTTAAAGTTGAGTTATTCACTTTCTACTCTCAGATAAAGCTGTATTTAAGCTGGAAACTTCCCATGGTGATATATCGAATGGTGCACCAATTTATTGTCACCCTGGCTCCAAGAAAGACTTCAGTCACAAACAAGCAGAACATCTAGCCCTTCGTGCTATCCTCTAAGAAATTTCTCCTGGAGGGGACTTCAACTACCACACATAAATAGCTACTGACCCTGATGTGTCACTTCTACAATTTGATCTTGAAATGCTAGGCCTACACCTTAGAGTTACTGGGCCTACACATTCGGTAGGTCATACATTGGACTTTATTTTTTCTAATTCAAGACTCCTTCACACTGATACTCCAGAACCTCTAACGTGGACTGATCACTTTGTCATCACTTTTCAGATCCCTATTAGGGTCTTCTTTTCAAAGCCTAAAACGTAGGCCCTCATTATGATCTCAGCGGTAAAAACCGCTGAGATCAGCGCTGGCGGTCAACAGAAGACCACCAGCGCAACTACCCCCCCACCGGCCATATAACAGTGTTTCAGGGAAAAGAGCTGTAACATTGACAGTGGCTCCAAATGGAGCCGCCGCCAATGTTGGTGTGCGGCAGGTGCAGCAGCACCCATCACGCAGATCACTGCCCGTAAATCGGGGAGGTACCTGCGCGATGGGGCACTGCACGGGGGCCCCTGCACTGCCCATGCCAAGTGCATGGGCAGTGAAGGGGCCCCCAGGGAGGGCCCAAATCGCCCCAAGATACCCATTCCGCCAGCCTTTCCCTGGCGGTGTGAACTGCCGGGAAAAGGCTGGCGGAATGGGTATTATTATCCGGAGGGCAGCACTGCCCTGTCGGAGAGGAATACACCGCCCCCTCTAGCACTACCGCTGGCGGTGGCGGTGTCTTCCGGCGTGGGGTTTTGGGCGGTTCATTATATGTCGGTCTGGGCCGCCATGCCGTATGGTGGTATTTACCGCCACCGCCGGCATGGCGGCCCAGACTGCCATGTACATAATGACCCCCTTAATATCACTTAAGGTCAAGACCTTAGAGGCAGGTCACCCTTCAGTCTTTCAATTCTGCTTTCCAGGAACCTAATTTAGTTAATGCACAGGATATTAATTCTGCCGTAGACATGTTTTGAGAGTCTGTCTCCCAAGCACTAGACAGAGTTGCGCTATATAAATAATGTATTTTCAAATCCAGCAGACACCATGCCCCCGGTATACAGTTGAATTGAGGCTTGTCAAATCACGCTGTAGAAAACTGGAACGAAAATGGAGGGTTTCAAAATCAGCTGTTGATAAAACTAACTACAAACTAGCACTAGGTGTTTATCACAACAAAACCAGGGCAGCATGCTTACAATATACCATCAATAGGATGGTCAAGCGGGAAGCTCCACAAAATAACTATTTAAGATATTAAATTAATTTACCAAACCTCTTGCCTGCTCTTCCACCATCCCTGCCTCTCAGACACTACGTGACACCTTGGCAACTCAGTCTGAAACAAAAATAAAAAAACATCCACCAGAATTTTCATATCAGTGCTACATTCCCCACAGAGACACTTTGACAGTGCTTGAAAGGTTTGACCCTTTTTCTCAAACTCAGTTATTAGATTGGTTAGTGGAAGTCAAATCTGGCTCTACCTTCCAATCTCTGCCCTCCATATGTGATGTCCACCCTAGCTACTTCTCACACCCCCATCACTACATCACTGTGTAATCAATCACTTTCATCAATCGAGGCTGTTCGTCAAGAGTGGAAATCTGTCTGTGTCATGCCCATCTTAAAAAAGCCCAATGCAGACCCAAAGAATCCAGCCAACTATCACTCAATATCACTTCTTCCTTTGATGGGCAAAGTTCTTGAGTACTTCATTAGTAAACAGCTGTTTTCATACACGGAGAACCACAACCTTTTGGATGCCTCACAGTCAGGTTTCATACCCTCCCATAGTACAGAAACCGCTTTTTAGCAGTAGCAGACTCAATTAGATTATCTGTAGACACTGGAATTCCAGCAACGCTGGTACTGCTTGACCTGTCAGTGGCATTTTATATTGTTTCACACTCTGTCTTGATTCAACGTCTTCATGAGAAAGGCATCCAGGGAACTGCCCTTTACTGGTTCAAAGACCTTCTCAATTGTAGGACCTAAATGGTTTACATTGGCACCTTTCAATCCAAGACCCTTTCCCTGGACAAGGGGGTTAAACAAGACTCTTCCTTAAGCCCCTTTAACATCTATGTAGCACCCCTTGCCCAGATAGTCAAATCCTGTGGCTTTGAAATTCTCTCTTATTCAGGCAATACCCAATTAGTTATCTCCTTTGGGCATGACATTGGAAATGTCCCTAAATTATCTTCAGCTAAACTGAGACAAAACAGAGATCCTTCTGTTTGGCAAAGCTCAACTACGCTGGTCAGAGGAATAGTGCCCAACTGACCGGTGATTTCTCCTGACAGAACAGCGAGAAATGTTGTTGTCCTTTTGGATGAACGCCTAGCTATGAAAGATCAGGTTTTATCCACAGGTGGTACCTGTTTCAGAACTATGCACCTCCTTAGGAGAATTTTTCAGTGGCGTCCACTGACTTCAAGGAAGACTCTACTCAAGTATTAATAACCAGTCGCCTTGACTAGGGAAATGTTCCAGTACTTGCATCTAATGAATCTCTTCTCTCCAAAATGCAGTTAGTCCAGAACACTGCAGTCCTCCTGGTTAACAATCTGCCACCAGGAACACCATCAGCCCCTTTCACTTAGAGCTATTCACTGGCTCCTCATTAGGAAAAAGGGCACTGTTCAAGCTGCTCTGTTTGACTCACAAATCCCTGATCTGCAAAGGCCCTGGATACATATGGGTAAAACTCACTTATTGTCCATATAGAAATGTAAGAACCAAAAATAAACTCTTATTGTGTCTGCACCATATCTGTACATCAAAATAGGGCGGTCAGGCCTTTTCATAACTTGCACCCTACCATTGAAATAGGCTGCCCCTGTACATACGTTCATGCACTGATTTCACAGGTTTTAAAAAAGCATTGGTTATTCTGATTTGCTGCATTCCCATTTGACTTCCGATAAAGCGCCGCGATGCACTTTCGAGGACGAGTCACTAGCGCTATATCAAGTACAAATTAACAAAACTTTAAATGTGGGAAGAAACCAGTAGTAATGGTAAATTGTTTGAAGAGTCCACAGTACATGAAAACAGGTGGCAGCTGCACGATTGATTTAAGCCAAGAAGAACTTACTGTCAATGATGACTACCAGTATTTTTGCAGAGCTGACCAGCATGGGATCTACCTAATTCTACTGGCATCCAGGATGGTGAACAGATTTTGGATTGTTTACGGGACATGAGTACCTGCTTCTTATCTCCACAACGTTTACGACTATTTTGACTCTAACAACTAGCAAAAGCGGATATACACTGATGGAAATTGACCCGAGTAGAATTGCAGGTCTCCGAAATGAAAATGATGATCTGTGTGTCTTCTGCATGGGAGGCAATGTTGAATCCAACACCTGTCACCAGCAAGGCTAGCAGAGATATGTAAACATTAAACAGAATGGGGACGAGCCCTGGGTTCCTCCACAGCGAAGGGAGAATAGCTGAGACTGAAAAGGTTGGACAAGTGATCAGCTGGCTTCTAACAGAAAGGAAGAAGTACAGTCAGTTTGCAGAAACCAAAGTTCGCTATGCGAGATAAGAGTACCATGTGAGACACTGTGTCGAAGGTGGTGGACTGGTCTAGGAAAAACAGATTGGCAGAGCTGCCATTCAAGATTGCTCTTAAATAACCTGCCGTGGCTACTAGGGGCATTTCAGTGTTGTGGTATGCTAAGCAGATAAAAGCAGGTTGACTGTTTTTTCCATTACTTTAGAAGAGCAGCAGAGAAATGGGTTTTGGTTTTTAAGTTGAGTAGGCTCGGTGGAGGGTTTTTGCAAAAGGTTGATGATTATAGCTTGCTTCAAGGCTGAAAGGACCGTATTAGCATCTAATGATATGTTGCACATTACTGTAAGAATTAGGCCAATCTGGTTTGGAGCCAGTTGCATATTGTGTGGCAGGAAGGGAACGAGAGGGGTACCTGGTGCTGTGGCCTGTAAAAGGCTCAAGACTTGGGGGGTCATTCTAAGTCTGGCGGGCGGCGGAGGCCGCCCGCCAGACTTCCCCCACCAAAATACCGCTCCGCGGTCAAAAGACCGCTGAGGGTATTTTGGGATTTGCCCTGGGCCACCCGCCAGCCCAGGGCAAATCATGCTTCCCACGAGGACGAGCCGGCGGAGTGGGAAGGTGCGATGGGTGCAGTGGCACCCGTCGCGTATTTCAGTGTCTGCACAGCAGACACTGAAATACAAAGTGGGGCCCTCTTACGGGGGCCCCTGCAGTGCCCATGCCATTGGCATGTCAGGGGCCCCGCAGCACCCCCTACCGCCATCCTGTTCCTGGCGGGAGACCCGCCAGGAACAGGATGGCGGTAGGGGGTGTCAGAATCCCCATGGCGGCGGAGCGCGCTCCGCCGCCATGGAGGATTCACAAGGGCAGCGGAAAACCGGCGGGAGACCGCCGGTTTTCCGCATCTGACCGCGGCCGAACCGCCGCGGTCAGAATGCCCTGCGGGGCACCGCCGGCCTGTCGGCGGTGCTCCCGCCGACCCTGGCCCCGGCGGTCTCTGACCGCCGGGGTCAGAATCACTCCCTTGGGTCTTTGGCAAAAGAGGTGGATTCAGACATAGAAGTCCCCAATGAGAAGGCAGGTGTCCCTTTGGGAAATAAAGAAAAATTATGAGTGGAAGTAGAAAAGTCTAGGTAACAATTTTTGTAATAATTTATTGTCACATAGCAATTGAGATGGGTAAATGATGTTCTCACCTACAATGATTTTTGAAAATATTTCAATAACAAATTTCAAGTTGGATTTTTAGACTTTTCGATCCTGGATGAGTAATAGACAGCTTTGGCTGCTTTAATTAAACGTTTGTAGTTCGTAAATGCAGTTCTACATTTAGTTTTAGTTCACTGTCAGGTGATTTCCTCCCATTCGGTTCTGCATGTTTGCAGTGACATTAGGCTGCAGGACGATTTTCCAAATACCATGGGGCCAAAAGAGGCTGCCTTTTAGGTTTAACATGGCATATAGGTGGCAATAAAATCCAGGGCAGATGTTGCCTGCTCGTTAAGATTAGAAGAGAATAAGTTGATGTCTCTATTATTAGACTGCTTTAATGAAGTTCATTTAGGGAGATTTATCCCCACTCTGACCACCATGACTGACCCACTCCTCAATGTTGTGAAATCCAACATCCTATTCACTTGGTAAAACGTCTATAAATCTGCATTTCTAGACACAAAAATACACTTCTTAGTGATAAACTAATGAGATGCTTCAACACCAAAGCAGCCGTAGAATTAGTAGTGGATGCCATCCTAGTAGACCTGGGTGTAGCAGTGTAAAAGTGCAAGAGAGAACAAGTATTTGCAATGGAATGGGTCTTGCGTTTACTCAAGTTAGAGCTATTAGCATTGTTAATACCTAACTGGATTTTTCTTGCCACATAAATTGAAAATGAAAAGTAAAACAGTTGACATAAGCAAGCCAATTCAAAGCTCCACGGCCACCATGAGCGTGAGCATGAAGGAGAGACACAAAAGGATAAAGAAGTTTGCTCATAGTCCAACGTATTGGCAAATGTGCAGTTATTCATGTAACAGGGTCGATGGCCAAGGTGGTAACAAAACTTCCCCAAGGAGGGACAGACGTAAAGCATTTACCAATGATAACAAAGGATTTTTGAAAAGCAAGCCCATGAACCAGTGATAGTGATGGACGTGCGCTAGGCGACACAGATAGATTACAACAAATCAGAGCGCTTGCGGGCTCGACCAAAAATGGCACCCAATAGTATTTGTTAGCGATTTCGAAGTGGTGATTGATCACATGCCTCTTATCCTGTTGCTCTGAGAGAGAGAGAGAGAGAGAGAGAGAGAGAGAGAGAGAGAGAGAGACTGCCCAAAATCCACTGTCTAGACTTGAGAGATGGGTCTTCCAACTCCCAAAGAATAACTTTACAATATTATCCCTTCCTGGGTGGCAGTTCTGCTGATTATTTATCTCATCATCCAGTGACAGAGATGAGCAACACTCAACAAATAGAGAAGACTATTTAAACCTTGTGACATTAAGCGCATGTCCCAAACCATTAACAACTACAAACATCATCCTACTGTAAGCTGAGAATAGATATCTACAGCACCCTGTTGCGATTCTGAAATCGGATTTGTGATAAACATTCCTTGCTAACCACCAGAATAAAGATTCTAACACCATGCAAACTCTCACAGAACCATGGGCAACGTACTGAGGGGCCTATTTATAATCCCCTAGCGCCACCTTGTGCCACATTAACGTAATTATTTTTTACGTTAATGTGGCCCAATGAGGCCGAAATCCCTGCGCCGTATTTACAGGGTGGCGCAATGCATTGCGCCACCCTGCAACCCTTTGCGCTACATTATGCCTGCGCCAGGCATAATGTATGCAAAGGGGGCATCCCCCGTTAGGGGAGCCGGAAAAATGGCGTAAGGAAATCTATGAGATTCTTAAGAATGGAGCCCTGTGTACTCTGCAGGAGTAGCGCCAATATTTTGGCGCTACTCCTGCAGAGTACATCAATAGCTACATGTGAAATGACGCTATTGCCCCCTACCCTGCGCCATAGTACGCCGTATTTTAAATACGGCGCACACATGGTGGAGGTAGGGGGTACTAAGGGGCGCAGGGAAAAATGGTGCTGCACTCGATGCAGTGCCACTTTCCATAAATCTGCACCTGAGGGGAATCTAGGAACCTATTGATGAGAGGTGGCATAATTGTCATAAAAGATATCAAAGGCTGAATAATACAGTACTGACCCCAGGGTCATCTGGATATACAAAGACCAAGGCACACCTCAGGGCCAAGGTGTGTTTTCCAAAAATGGATTCCAGTAGATGACTGTGTGAGAGGCTGGCAGCTGTGTCAGTCAATAGAGATGGGAAACTGACCAGCTCGTCAAAACTGAGGAGATCTGCACCACACTCTGGTTAAAAAGTTAGTGCAGACTTCTACATTCTATGGGATGGATTGCAACTATTAGTATTTTGCGATGCCCACTTAAAATATCCTGCAGTGGCAATCATACCATCCACCACATTCAAACACATCAAGCACAAGCTAGAGAAAGTATTAGCGGCTAATGTGCTGCTGAAAATTCTCTAAACAGACAATGGAGCTTAAAATTCTTAAAATACTCATGAAGTAGAATTCCGAGAATATCTAAAGATGCTGTAGATAGACCACTACAAGATCACCCTGCGGTGGCCTCGGGTGAATGATGAGGCTACGTGCTTCATCGGCACATTAATGAAAATACACCACATGGGGTATAGGAAATGACAGCTGCAAAGGATATCATGATCACTGCAACACAAGTAAATAAGCAGGTACACAGAAAATGTTTCAGTTTTCAAAAAAATATTTCCATCCCCATTACCATCTGAGACCAGAGAGAAATAAATGGGGGAGTGGGAGATGCCCATTAGGGGGATCAATTAATTCCTGCTCTGAAAATTCACCATTCTGACCCTAAACTGAAGAGCCAGGGATGCAGACCACGGATGTATCAAACCCTCTGTCAGTTTGTCCAGAAGTATCCAGCGGGAAACACAAATACATTCCCAAAGACTGAAAGATTTTCTTAGATATTACACTGGTTCATAAGTACATGGATATTGTTAGATTGGCCAGTTGTGAAGTTTTGCTGTTCACCTTTGCCTTGGAGAGGGATATAATGTGCCACCGGACACACACATAGATACACACAAGCACAGTAATGATAGGCTTATTGTCATCAAGACTATAAATCTTGGGAGCTGGTGCACAAGCCTAGTCACCTATTAACATATGAAAGTATTGGAGAAAAGGTATGTTCTCCCTTGATGTACAAGTGCAGCATACGCCCAGAAATATCCAATGCGCTGACATTGAATAACTTGTGACACAACAATAGGCACAGCAGCATATCCAATCTCGCAGAAAGCTCCTTCCTGGATGGAATTTTATTATCCTGCCTTGACAGAAGATGATTAGACCTTATCCATATCCCATAGGACACAGTTTATACACTCTGGGGGGTGGTTTGGATAATATGCCTCTCATGAGATTACACACCCAAGAATGTTCACCTGGCCGTGTTCCCCAGATAAAGCTGACCTGAAGATAGTCACCAAAGATATTCATCGTTCAATAGATTGGTCTGTTGCCCCCTTTTCCGACAGAAAATGTAATATGTGGACGGTTCCTGCCCCCAAAGGATCCAGACTTTTCTCCATACCCCATCCACACAATGTAATCCCGGCTCACTCTATCTTTTGACCATTCTTCCAGCCCAAGCTATTTGGATGAATTCAACCATGATTTCCAAAATTTCCTGGTCTGTATAGTGCCACCTGAAATCTTCCACGACATCAGTCTGAGATGGTTCTCCTGTACCAGAGGATGGAACAGATCTCTGCAGTCAGGATATCCAGTCTTACTGGTAGCGCTGTCAGGGCCCTCCGTAATAGCTGTAGCAGACTTGGCAAACAAGATTGTGATCTCCAAATGGAGGCCACCAAAATCAGATCCACTCTCTGGCATCGCACTTGATCTAAGAGCTTAGCGATCATGGCAATCTAGTCTTAATCCTGTGTCCCGGGCCAGTCCTGTAGGAAAGCAATCATGCTGTTGCTTCTTGATCTGGTTTCCTGCTGAAGTAGTTTGGAAGCTGATTGTTGGTCCTGGACATGAAGAAGTCTGTCTTGCAAGGGCCCCAATTGGCCATCAGTGCTTTGAAGACCTTGTGGTTTGTTCTCCAGTCTCTGTAGTCCCACCTGAATCTGAAGTTCCAGTCCGCTATCTCATTTCGCTTGCCTTGTAAATACTCCCCACAACTGATATTTGCTTTTCCAGGCAGAAATATCAGAATTTTTTTGCCAGTTCTGCTACATTCTTGGATTTTGCACCCCTCTGCTCCCAGACAATTGATATATCTTACAGCTGACACATTGTCCACCTTCAAGCACACAATTATTTGAAAGGATCTGACAGCAGACACTCCTGTAGCTCTAGGCAATTTATGCAGAACTGTAGTTCATCTTCTAAACTTTCACCCTCCCTGGAAATGTCTTTGCATCTGGCTCTCCAACCTCATTGACTTGTGTCTGACTCTATGATCATGTCTGGGGAGGTCCTGAAGATCGCTCTCCTATGCCATGCTTCCATATGATCCAGCCACCACTGGATCTTCTTTCTGACTTTCGTAGATAATTGAATGGGCTCTGAGTACCTCACACCCTTCCTGCAATGGTTTGCCTTTGATCTCCATAGTACTCTGTAGCATAGCAGGCCCAGGAAGGTAGCCTGAATGAAAGATGATAGAAGTCCTACCACTGTGCTCAGTTTTTTGAGAGACACTTGGGTGGTCATTCCAAGTTTGGCAGTCATTACCGAAGACCGCCATGCAAACGGCCGCCGAAACACCGGCAGCGATGGCGGAGTGAAGACTGCAGCATTACGAGTAACTCACACAACACCGCCAAAAATAGACCGAAAAAATCACACAGTCGGCCCAAATGACGGTGTGAAGGAGGAGGCAGCTGCACCACCACCACCGACACACAGAGAATACACCGCCTGCCAAATGACGAGTCACAAATCAGCATTGCGGATCCCAACATGATGGCAATCCATTGGTGGCCCAAACCGCGTCGGGGAAAAAAAGGCATCACCACATTAACACTACACCAGAGTGGACAACACCAATACCCAACACCTGAGACACGAACATACACCTGTCCACAGCACTACAAAACACCCCCCCATACATACCCAGAACCCATTGCAACTAGAAACTGTGACAGAGCGAGAGAAGAGCACTCTGAAAGAGAGGCATACCACAGGTACCATCATACTAAGCACGCATCACACAACACACCACTGCACACACATACCAGAGAGCACATGCACATACCACCACACAAATTCACAACTACAAACAGCACACCCAGAATCTCTGCACACCATACACCCCCACCTGCAACGCAACCACCATGGCAACACAAAAAAACCTCAAATTCACAGAAGAGGAGCTCAGGGTAATGGTGGAAGAAATCGTCAAAGTGGAGCCGCGACTGTTTGGAGCACAGGTCCAGCAGACATCCATAGCCCGGAAGAACGACTTATGGCAGAGGATAATCAACAGGGTGAATGCAGTGGGGAACCATCTACACACAAGGGAGGACATAGGGAAGAGGTGGAACTACCTTAGGGGGAAGGTACGGGCCATGGCTTCCAGGCATCAAATAGCTGTCATGAGGTCTGGTGGAGGACCCCCATCACCTCCCCCAGAAATGTCACCATGGGAGGAGATGGTCCTGGCCATACTACACCCGGAACGGCTGACGGGAATTGCTACAGGACTGGACACTGGTAAGTCCACTGTACTCACCGGCCAACATGTTCCCGTGCACAGCATGTACCCCCACCACTATCTCACCCCGTCACTACCCTAACATGCACCAACCCCCCAACGGACCCTATACCCACCCCTGCATGTCACAGCTCCCCACTGACACCATTCCCTCACAGCCCCAGTTAGTGCATCTATGCCTCACACAGCAGCAAGTACCACAACTACCACAATGCACACTTCCTACCCTTGCCTGACTGCTACATCCAGATCACTTCTCTGCAATTGCACGTCAAACCATGTCACTTCCCATCACCAATAAGTAGTAGGAATGCACATCAGTACATGGCAATGACAGTAGCAAGACAAATAATAAATGTACTCCAAAATAGGCCCATTGCAACTTTCCACTGATGGTAACACAAGCAGTGGACTGGTAACTGTCAATGCCATTACTGATCCGCAAATACAGTTAATGACGGCATACAACCATGTGTGTCACTGCAACAATACCATCATCTGACACAATACCTCTCATTATACAGGTCTCCCAAGTACTGATACACAGCAGAGGAGCCCAGTGACAGAAAGCCCAGGTCTGGAAGCACATCCAATAGGGGAGGATTCCCCAGGAAGTCTGGATTCGGACGATAAACCTGGCCCATCAGGCATGAGTGGTCAGTCTTCCACTACCAGCCTCACCCTGCCCACAACTCAAACCTCCTCCCCTGTGGCAGCCAGTTCCCATACCTGTGTCCCAAGGTCACATCAATCATCAGTGTGCCCCACAGGACATGGGTAGGAGTCAACGGTGCAAACACAAGACAATTTTGGTCCTGGTGTCAGTTGGAGGGGGCACACTGCACCAGGGGAACAGGGGGCAAGGGCTAGTGGGAGGGCAATTGTGGGCCAAGGGACGAGGGAGGTACAGGACACGACTGGCCAGGTGGCCGACTCCAGAGTCCTGGGAGCCTACCCGCAAACCCACAACAAGATGGGCCAGATACTCACAACCTTGCAGGACACCCAAAGGCTGCAGGGGGAATACCACCAGGAGGCCAGGCAGCAGTGACAGCCACTCAATGCCACCATGGTCTCCATTTTAGAGGAGTTCAAGGAACTCAACAACATCCTGCGGACATTCTCCACCCAACAGCAGGTCCCATCCAGTAGTCAGTCAACACAACTGCCCTCAACATCAGCACCTGCTACTGGAATGGAGGCCCAGCAGGAGGACCCACAGGCCACTAGCACCCCTGCCCCTGCAGCTAAGGACCCCCCGCAAAAGAGGTCGCCCATCCATACATCCTGCAGGACCTCAGCCCAAGACCAATCCCCCAACCAGGAAGTGATCCCTCTTCTGAACTGTCACCCTTGTGTGCAACTGTTAAACCCTGTTTGCTGTCCAATACCAAGGTCACACCTTTCAGAGGCAAATGGATAAAGGAACTGTGAACCAAACAGCTGTACCACCCACTCTGATCATCACATAGAGCAATACTCCACTCCTCAGGACTGTGATAGTCAACACTTAATAAACACCAATTATCACAAGTGATGGTGCATGTCTCTTCATTGTTTATATTGGCAATTTTGTCACAGGACAACAAAAGAATACACATGTCTACACAACAATAATGTACAAGTTACAGATGTAGTGGGATACTCCAGCAGGTGTGTAAGTACAGCCATATTGTTGTAACATCCACAGTCAACTATACCAACTGGCAACTCAGCAAGCAGAATACAAACAGAGATGTCACCTGAAGAGAAGAAAATAAATGGAATGAGGTACAATGTTGTAAGGAATGTAATCCACAGTCATACATCAATAGCAGTTGCACACAAACACAGGATGAGTGTCCCAGCAGCTATGATACACCATATGTAAGGGCCTGCATAGGCATTCACACACGTGTCGGACAGAAAATATGTAACATAGGTAACATCCTCTATTGTACGCCTCCCTGAGTAGTCAGGAACATGTACTTGGCACACAGCAGCTGACAAAACAGCATGGCATGCCTATGCAGCAGGACAAGACTGATAAGTCCCCCTAACATATCCCCACACAGGCAGACTGATGACCCTAAGCCTTTAGTACAACTATAAGGCTGTACCTCAATAGCACCAGCATTCCACATATGTACTTAGCAGCTGTGCATTTCCACTACATCTCATGGTAAGTCACCTACCCTTCAAGGTTGTTAACCAACATGTAAGGCTCTAGTCCCCACACATACCTTGATGCATGCAAATACTGGCTACAGATTGGCTTCAGCAATACATCTCCCATGTGCAGATGATATGCAATGCAGACGTACCTGTACATCAATGAAAGTAGTGACGAATCATGTCAGTCCCGTTGTCATGTGCCTCATCCTTGTCAGCCTCCCTCTCAGCATCAGAGTCACCGGCCACAAACACCGGTCCAGCATAAATGTCCCCATCCTCCAACAGTGGGATGTGCCTTCTGAGGGCCAGATTATGGAGTACACAGCATGCAACAATGATCTTGCAGACTTTCCCTGGTCGGTCCTGTAGGGCACCACCAGACACAGGAAGACAACAAAATCTAGCTTTCAAGAGACCGAAGGTCCGCTCAATCACACGCCTCATCCGGCTATGTGTCTCATTGTACCTATTCTCCCCTAATGTAGTTGGATGCCTCACAAGTGTCAGAAGCCAGGGCAGGTTGGGGTATCCGGAGTCACATGTGTGGAAAAGGGAACATGATCATAGGTAACAATGCTAGGCAGAGTGCTGACTGTGTTGTGAGGGGCAAAATGTCTGACATGGAGAGCAGTACACATACCTATGAGCCAGGCCCTTTCTCCCTGTAGCTGTGATACCATTGCAGGGACACTGCTGTTCCTCAGGATGTAGGAATCATGTACTGATCCAGGGAATTTAGTGTTCACATGTGTAATGTATTTGTCTGCAAGCCACACCACTTGTACATTGAGCGAATATGTACTCTTCCGGTTTCTGTAGACCTGTTCATTGATCCTCAGAGGTACCAAGGCAATGTGAGTCCCATCAATGGCCCCAATTACATGTGGGACATTGGAGATGTTGTAGAAGGCTGCTTTTATAGTGGGAAATTCTGGAGCTAGTGGGAACCTAATGTACCTGTGCATATGCTCGAGTAGGGCATCCAGCACATCCTGCAACACCTTACAGAACTGGGGCTGTGAAAATCCTGCAGCCAGTCCCACTGTGACCTGAAAAGAGCCACTCGCCAGGAAATGCAGGACTGACAACACCTCGACTGTTGGAGGAATGGCAGGGGGATTCCTCAAATCCGGCAGGAGATCTGGCTTCAACTGGGCGACCAGTTTCTTGATGCACACATGGTTTCGTCGGTAGGTCATGATAATGTGGCGCTATTCCATGGTTTCAAGAGCTATGAGTGGCCGGTAAATTGGTGCATTCCTCATCACTCCATAGTGGCAATATCTGTGCATGGCCACAAACAACACACTGTGAACCGCCCACAATGTAGGCTACCAAGTATAACACACAACAGTCATGTTGTGGGAATAAACATTACTCCACCCTCCATTCCTAACCAGACTATGGGGGTTATTCTAACTTTGGAGGAGGTGTTAATCCGTCCCAAAAGTGACGGAAAAGTGACGGATTTACCACCAGCCGTATTACGAGTCCATTATATCCTATGGAACTTGTAATACGGCTGGTGGTATATCCGTCACTTTACCGTCACTTTTGGGACGGATTAACACTCCTCCAAAGTTAGAATAACCCCCTATGTCACATAATTCCTGTGGGAATGGACGTATACAAGACATGTACACGTACACCTTCCATGTGTTCATATATGCTGATAAATGTTGTGACAAGTGTGGTAATGTCAACAGACACGCACTACATGTGTCAATATCCACAATGTGTGACCTAAAGTATGTATTTGTGAGGACAAGCAGGTAGTTACGCTTGTGAACTCAGGACAGTAATGTCACAGACTAATATTGCATCCATGTGTCTGGCATGCATTGGACAGCTGGAAGTGACTTTGTTCCGCCGGCGGAAGTTGCCATGGCGGAGGGCGGTCTGAACCACCATGCAACTCCTCATTGGTTAACATTGATGTTTATGAGAGACTGGGACCAATGACGATCACCACCGGTGGTGACGGTCATGATCGCTGCAGTCGTAACCGCCATTTTGTGTAGGCCAGCTCACTTGACTCCTGGCATTTGGGCAGAACAGACCTTCACTTTGTGTGCTGCTATGTCCTGT
Source organism: Pleurodeles waltl (assembly GCF_031143425.1). NCBI lineage: Eukaryota > Metazoa > Chordata > Amphibia > Caudata > Salamandridae > Pleurodeles > Pleurodeles waltl. The sequence continues at coordinate 154,378,741 of NC_090445.1, read as the reverse complement.
CTCTTGGAGCAACAATGGCACGCACTTCTGGGGAAAGGGCCCCAGCCTTCTCAACTGAGAAGCTGGTGGAAGGGGTCCTACCCCAATATGAGCGATTGTACGGTGCTCCAGGGCAACAGGTCAGTACAACGTCCTTTGTTGGACATGTTGGGTGGTGTATGATGATGTATGTGTGTGCACATTGACATGTCATGACTGAGCAGGCGTGTACCGTGCACATGATATGTGTGGGATATTGGCAGTGTGCATGGTCTATGTTTGTTGTGTGTCACCAAAGCTTACTGCTGTATTGGTATTATTTACATCATGTCCCCCCTTTTCTCACTGTTTCCCATTCAGGTCAGCACCCACCAGAAGAAAGGGTTATGGCGAGCTATCGCCAAAGAAGTGCGGACCCTGGAGGTCCATTGCCGGTAGAGCACCCACTGCAGAAAGCGGTGGGAGGACCTGCAACGCTGGGCCCGGAAGACCAAAGAGGCCCATCTGGGGACGGCCTCCCAATGATGGGCGCTTGAAGGCAGCACAGCAGCCAGAAGGGGGGTAAGTGTTGACTGTCAGGTGACTACTGCATGGTTGTGCACTGTCACCCTCGTTGGACTTGGAAATAACGTAGTCAGATGTGATTTAGGGAATGTACAATCCTGGTTGTCACACCCATCAAATAGGAATGTATGACAGTCGCTATGATGAGCCATGTAGGATCAATCAATCAATCAAAACATTTCTTAAGCACACTACTCACCCAGTAGGGTCTTAAGGCGCTGGGGGTGTGGGGAGCTGGAGGGGTTACTGCTTGAAAAGCCATGTTTTGAGATGCTTTCTGAAGGTTAGGAGGTCCTGGGTCTTGCGTAGGTTGGTGGGGAGAGATTTCCAGGTTTTGGCGGTGAGGTGGGAGAAGGATCTGCCGCCGGAGGTGGTGCGTTGGATGCGGGGGACTGTAGCGAGGGCGAGGTCGGCGGAGTGGAGCTGTCGAGCTGGTTTGTGGAAGTTGATTTGTTCATTGAGGTAGGCCGGTCCGGTGTCGTGGAGGGTTTTGTGAGCGTGGACATGGATGTTGAAAATGATCCTATTGTTGATGGGCAGCCAAGTGTAGGGATCTGAGGTGGGCGGGGATGTGTTCGTGACGAGGGAGGTTGAGGATGAGACGTGCGGCTGCGTTCTGGATGCGCTGGAGTTTTCTCTGAAGCTTAGCTGTGGTCCCTGCATAGAGGGCGTTGCCATAGTCCAGTCTGCTGCTTATTAGGTCATGGGTGACCGTTCTTCTTGTTTCTAAAGGAATCCATTTGAAAGTCTTGCATAGCATGCAGAGGGTGTTGAAGCAGGAGGATGATATGGCGTTGATTTGCTGAGTCATGGAGAGAGATGTGGTGGTACTGTGACACACATTCACCTGTACATATGGGTCTCTCAAGTATGCTATCATGTCACTGTCTGCATCCTTCATCTCTGCGTGTACTGTAGTAGTACTAGGTGATCATATTGGCACTGTATATGGGTAATGACAGGCATGTTATGTGAAGATTAAAATTGCTTCACTTCCTACATCAATGGACCTCTGTACCACATGTACTCCACACATTCCTGTCAGTTAGTTAGTTAGTGTCCTCAGTCCCTCTCTGCTAAGGTTTGTATCATCCTGTAATGGATGACATGTGTTTGGGTATGTTCCTGGGCTGGGTTTTAGGATAAGTCATTTTGGCAGTTAATAGGCATGTAGGTGTCTTCATTCAGGTGTTTAGGCTGAAAGGTTGAAATGAGTTTGGGCATTGCTTGCATGGACTTTATTTGGAAATGAATGCTAAATGATCTATTGTTTTGCAGGCAGGGACTGTTATCTGCATTGTTTGTATGTGAGGTGGATGTGTGAGTTCTCATCATTTCCTCCCTTACTGTTTCTCCCACCCTCCTTTTCTATCTCCTCCTCTGTCCATGTGTGCATTAGCATCATCTAGCGAAGGAGGAAGGGCACCGGCGAGTGGGAATGCAGCAGCCCACGGGACCCAGGAGGCTGGCACCAGCAAAGCTGAGGGGACCAGTGTGACAGAGGGCGAGAGGAGTGCCACGGGGAGACTGGAGCTACCAACACATCTGATTCAGATTCCTCCTCCGATGGCGGCTCCCTGGCAGTGGCGGACCATTATGGGACCACATCAACCCCATTGCTGTCCGCCACCCCCCTTACCAGCACCGCCCTCTCTGTAGCAACCCACCCAGTTGCCAGTGCCCATTCACCCAGGAGGGTGGGTGTTTCCTTCGCCGCAGGCACCTCTGCCCTTGCCCCAGTCAGACTTGCTGTCCTCAATGAGGAGGCTATTGACCTCCTGAGGTCCATCTCTGTGGGGCAGACAACGATCGTGAAAGCCATCCAGGGACTGGCATCCCAGATGCAGCAGACAAATGTGTTCCTGGAAGGCATTCACGGTGCCTTGTCTGGCCTCCAGAGATCGTTTCAGGCTCTGGCCTCCTCGTTGACGGCAGCCAGTGTCCCTTCTTCTTCTGTCCCCTCTCCAGCTACCTGTTCCCAATCCACAACCCCTCTCCCTACACCCGTCCAAATCACACCTACAGACCAGCATACAGCCACTACAACAGACAAGGTGGGCAAAGACAGTCATAGGCATCACAAATGTTCACACAGACATGCACACATACAACACACATCTGCAGACACAACGACAGACACTTCCCCCACCACCTCCTCCCTTGCAGTCACATCTCCACTCACACCTGCCAGCACTGCATCATCACACACTGGTCCTACTACCATTCGTGTCATACCCTCAATCACCACAACAGCAGACTCAGAGACACACATCCCACACACCACATCCACACTCACCACGACTACCATCCCTGCCACCTGCAGCACATCCACCTCACTTGCACACACCACCACAACATTCACTCACACATCTCCCATTCCCTCTCCCTGCATCTCTGCCCCCCACCTCCCAAAATATGCATATGTACCCACTCACCCACCCAAAATTCAGCCACCACACACATGCAGACATTGCACACATCAGCATCCACGTACAGCACACAGACATGTCAGGCAAGCACTCCCTCTACCTTCACTCCTAAACCTAAATCATGTTACCGCCCCCATTTACCCTAGAAAGCTTTCCATGCCGCTCTTGACCTATTTCCTACTCCTCTCCCACCCCGTCTTCCCCGTAAACGGCATGTCCTCCTGCCCATCTCAGGCCCTTCCACCTCCCATTCCTTGGGTGCCTCTGGTGTTTCCCCTGCTCCTCCAACCAGCAAGGAATCCAGCCCTCCCAGTGCTAAAGTCACCCCTCCCAAGTCCAAACCTAAACCTAAACGTGTCCCTTCTACATCCAAGCCTCTCCTACCACCCCCACACCCCAGAGGCCTATTTGCAGTCAGGAGGCAAATTGGGCCCATGTTTGAGGGACAATGTGTCCTGCAGCTGTGGACATTGGACTTGCCATTTGCACATTTTGTATATAGTTTCTTTCTTTTGTATATGAATACATCTGCCCACATTACTGTGGTTGGCAAGATGAGATGCTTGTCCTGGTATCCTTCTACATGGTGGTGTGACATCTGTGTGCATAGGTGTGTGAGGTCTGTGTGTGGATTGTGTCTGTTTTGTTGCATGCGCTGGATAGATGGTTTGGGCCATGGGGGTGCTGTGATGTGTGTGACTGCTTGCTTGTGTGATTGTGTGGGGTATTGTGTGCATCTGTGTGTATAGTGTTGCATGTGTGGATGTCCTTGTATGTTGGTTGTACGTGTTGTGTCACCTGTATGATTATTTGGATGTGTGTTTACAGCTATTGATTGTGAGTCAATGCTACATGGAGTTCATGGTGTGTGTGTATGTGTGGTGTCGCACAACTTGCCTGTCTATGTCAATGTTGAGGTGTTTGTGGTCTAGTTGTCGTTGTGTGGTTATGGGGAGTGTTGGTGTGCGTTGTGCTGTATGTTTGGCACATATCTGCTTGGCTTTGTGTGTGTATTTGGTACCTGACAGTGGCGTATGTGGTGTGTGCCTGTGTGTGGCCTTCACTGTCTGTGTGAGGTATGTGCATTCTGTGTGGGAGAGTATCACTGCCATTTCCTCCCCTCTGTGCTAGGTATACTTATGGTTGTCATCTTCGTCATTGTCGGTGGCCCTGAAGGTATATGGCGAGATACAACGCTGGGAAGACTAGCAGTTCGTTTGCCATGGAGGCCGCGGAAGTGTCTCTGTGCCTGGAGGTGGATGTTCCCTTTTATACTTTCTGTTTCCGCCAGGTTTTTCATGGCGGCAATGCCGCACAGGATAACCTAGCGGAGTGGGTACTCGGAATATGGAGGGCGGGACATTGGCTTCTGACTGCATGGAGTCGGCTTCCGCCGCCAGATGCTGCTCGTCGGAGGTGGCGGGGCTGGCGGTGGGTTGTCTGTGTTGCGTTGGGTTCACCAGGTTACTCGTTATATGGCGATCTGCACCGCCACCCTGGCGGCTGTCAAAAGACCACCACCGGCATGGCGGTTCAGTTACCGCCAAACTCGGAATGACCACCTTGGTCTCTTCGCATGATGGTTTGCGGTTCCTTATTGATGGCTGTCATCTTTTTCTCGTGAAGGCAGGGGGTGGCCTTCACCTAGTCTATGGCAAGTCCCAGGAAGAACATCTCCTGGCTTGGGTTCAGTTCCAATTTCTCCTGGTTGATGACGAATCCCAGATCTTATAATACTGCAATAGTCATGTTCAAGTTGGTGCACAGTTGGTGTCGGGATTGATCCATCAGCAAGTAGTCCACATATAGGATCAGTCTATATCTGAACAGTCAGGCCTCCCACAATTACCATTCTCAGCTGTTCTTTGACCAGTTTCAGGAATTTGATAATGCACAATGGCGCTGAAGATGGCCTGAATGGTAGTGCTTGAAACTCAGTTGCTCTCGCCACATGAACTGCTGAACTGCACAGATCTACTGTGTGAAAGAATAATGCCATCTGTCAGTGTGAGAAATTGGGTTGTTGGGTGAGGGGAGGGTGGTGTACCCTTCTCAATCAACAGCTGCAGTCCTTGTCAGGATGATCTACAACAGTCACTAAATTAACCTGTGCTTAAACCCTCTGGTAGCTTGGCGCAAAAGCATTCAGGCTTAACTAAGAGGCAATGTTTAGAGTATTTCTGCACCACTCAAACAAAAATAAAGTGAAAACACAAGATAAATCCCACACCAATTTAAAAAATAGAGTAAAATCTAATGAAACTAAAACAACAAAAATCCAATAAGTAGAACAGGAGTTATGAATTTGTAAAGTTTAAAGTGAAAAATAGTGCCTAAAAGATCAAAGTGTCAACCGGGGGCATCTAGTCATGCGAGGTCAGAGCAAAGTCTAAAGTTATGGCTGACTCATCAGAGTGTGGCTTGGATACACAAAGTGAATTGGGCCAGGTTCCACTTACTATCGGACTTAGAAGAAAGTTTGAGGAGAAATGTCTGAGAAGGTAAAATACAGCAAAGCAAGCAGCCAGCTGGTTCTGAGGAGGAAGCGACATTGTCAGGGAGATGCTGGACAAAGTCCTAGTGAAGATTTCTATGTATGGACTTAGGCCCTCATTCCAACCCTGGTGGTCTATGACCGCCAGGGTGGAGGGCAACGGAAGCACCGCCAACAGGCTGGCGGTGCTTCCAGGGCCATTCTGACCGCGGCGGTAAAGCCGTGGTCAGAAAAGGGGAACCGGCGGTTTCCCACCGGTTTTCCCCTGGCCCAGGGAATCCTCCATGGCGGCGCTGCTTGCAGCGCCGCCATGGGGATTCCGACCCCCTTCCCGCCAGCCTGTTTCTGGCGGTTTACACCGCCAGAACCAGGATGGCGGGAACGGGTGTCGTGGGGCCCCTGGGGGCCCCTGCACTGCCCATGCCACTGGCATGGGCAGTGCAGGGGCCCCCTAACAGGGCCCCATGAAGATTTTCACTGTCTGCTTTGCAGACAGTGAAAATCGCGACGGGTGCTACTGCACCCGTCGCACCCCTGCAACACCGCACATTCGGAGCCGGCTTCTATGTTGCAGGGGCTTTCCCGCTGGGCCGGCTGGCGGCCTTTTGGCGGTCGCCCGCCGGCCCAGCGGGAAAGCCAGAATGGCATCCGCGGTCTCTGGACCGCGGAGCGGCCATTTGGCGGTGACCGAATGGCGGGCGGCGACCGCCGCCCGCCGCGGTCAGAATGACCGCCTTAGTCTCTTCTATGGAAGGTGAAAATATCCAGTGGGATGAAGCTGCAGGCTATATCTGACGAGAACTCCAGGAGGCAAGATAACCTTCCAGAGAGGAGCCGCTGAACAGAATTTGATGCAGTGGAGAACAACTTAGCAGGAGCTACCACAAAGTCAGGCTGACTGGCGTTGCACCTGGGGCGGATAGATGAGCAGGGAGGTCCAGGGCTCCTCTCGGGTCTCAGAGCACTTTTTGGCAGAAAATTTTCCAAGTCCCAAGTTTTAGATTTGGGCTATATGGAAACCTTTAGCATCACTTCCGCGGGTCCAGGACTGGATGGGCACCACTTGGAGGGTCATGACTGACTAAGGCGGGTTCCAGATGTTGGTTCAAGATGGTCGGTGCCTTTTCCTATCCTTGAGGCTTTGATCAGGCGACCAGCCAACATGCCCTTGGAGTCACACTAGTAGTCCTGGGTTCAAGTAGAAAAGCAGGTCTCAAGCAGCAGGGCGGTCCTCTGAGGGCACAGGATAGGCTTCCGGCAGCAGAGCAGTCCTCTTGGAGCAATATGGCAGTCCTCTGACATAGACAGCAGGCCACAGGCAGCAGGGCAGTCCTTGGTGAGTCCGCCACAGGTCCAGAAGTGAACTGAAGAGTGGGTCTGAGGGTCCTAGTTTTATACCTGGTGCCCACTTTGAATTAGAAAAAGTTTCTGGAGTTTTCACCCACCGAAGTGTCTGCAATTACCTGCATCCTTGCCCTGGTCCCAGGATTTCTGTATTGTAATGGGAATATTCATGGTCACAAAAATGCCTCCATGTGCTGAAGATTAAGATGAAAGGCTAAATATTAGCTTGCAGGTAATTAACTGATGGGGGTAGCACCTGACATAATTCACCTTTGTAATTTTGTGTCTTTTTGGAAAATACAACCAAAAGAGGTATTGTTTACCCCAGTGGTTCCCAACCTTTTGACTCCTGAGGACCCCCGCTGAATGATTACTGGAAGCCGGGGACCCCCAAGCAATTTGTACGTTTTAAATTTCAGACACTAAAATAGTAATTCTCAAAGACTTTACAAACAAGTACACACCTAAGAAATACTCGAATCACTAAAGATATAATTATTTTATATTGAAAAAAATATCCCAAAATCAAAACATTTTAATTGGAATGTTGGTGCTACATCTTGGCAACTAACTTTGCAATGTTTGGTTTTATTTGGGAAAGCTGAATTCTCATGTCAGATTCTAAATTTCTCAAGTGATTTCTGATTTTATTTTTGAGGTACAGAAGATCTAAGAAAGCTTTTTCACATAAATATGTGGTGGGGGAAGGAAGTAAAACCATAAGGGCCTCTCATCTCCCCACAGCCTCTCTGCCAGATGTAATTCATTTGTTTTATAACACCTCTCATACCAGTGTAGGGTTTTGGAGCACTTTAAAGGGGACTACAAGGTGTAAGATTCAGATGTCATCCACACTGGTAGGTGTTTTCTAAGAGAGCCTGGTCTGGAGAAGCACAAACTTAGGTTTCAGAACATAACACAGTGGTTACTGCTGACTTTAATAATAAGAATGTATTTCTATGCAAGCAACCTTTTTTAGTAGCATAGGGAAAATAAAAAAGTGGGGCAAAAACATAACTTTCTAATTTGTGCCATGCAGTTTGCATGCAGCTCTTTGATGGCAGTTCATAGCTCGCTGTGCTAGATTACAATTGTAATTTGTGTACTGCACAGTAACAAAAGAAGCTCTGGGACAAAAGCAGTAACCCACTGTGCTATGCACATAAAATACTGTTCATTGCATGATACACATTCTTTGCAGAAGGCATATTAACCACCTATGCTACCTTAGATGAGTCAAAACTGCCACTAGACAAAACTCACATCTTTCTCCTGCAGGTACATTAATCACCAGAGGTATCTCAATGCTTTTATTTTTACACGAAAGATGCTGACTGTACAAGGAACTTTGCAGTGCTTTCAAAACTACTGCACAGAGGAAGTAATTAATGTAAAAACATACATGTGTTTCTGTCAGAGGCCCCAACTGGAGAAGTGCCTTCCTGCCGGCCCAGACCTGCAGACCCTCTGGGAATGTGTCACTGACCCCTAGGGGGGCCACGTACCACAGGTTGGGAACCGCTGGTTTACCCCTTTTGTGGTGTTAAATGAACAGGGGAGTGACTAGAGATGTTTGGCCTTGACTAGTTGTTTCAGTCAAGATTTGTCACTGAAAGATGATGGCTCTGTGGGAGAGGCCCCCTGATCTGGGCACGAGCTGACAACCAGAGAGAACGACTATTGCAAAGCCAACACTAATCTGCGTGAATGAGGCCTAGCCGCAGTCCTTCCAAGGTGCTATGCCTGAGGCTACTCCAACAAGTAGAGTGAGGCAGGCCGCCACAGCCCCCTCTATGGTGTTCCATTCCTAAGTGTGAGGTAACCTTGCTTAGCTCAAGTGTCCCAATATGGGCACCTTACTGAGCACAACCAAGGGAACCCCACAGTAGCAATTCCACAAATAAATCTAAAACAAAACAGTATTAACATAAAGACAAGAAGAAAGATTAGCAGTGTCTTAACTTGTCTCTGAACAGTGAAGAGACTATGGAATGATCAGAAGACAATTCTGGTTACTGTGATTAGGAAACTGGATGGTTAATTGGTTACAATTTAATTTCCCTGTGATTCTTGGGAAGTGTAGTGTTTATTACTGTTTGAGAAATGTACTTGGCAATGACCATACAGTTTCAGGGTATTTATGTGTTACATTCTATTGACAAATGTGTGACACTTAGGGTGACACTTTCCAACAGAAAGTATCCCCTTTGAGTGATTAGAAGCTTTAAAAAGATCTACAACCTGCAATATCCGGACCCCGTGCGTATCTGTCCGTTAGGTGAATGGCCGAGGTGATGCTTTGATATAAGGGTGACTATAAGCTCACCTTGATCATCGGCAGATCCATGGAGCACAATATTTGCCTAAATAATATTACAAAGCAGTGAAAAACAAGTAGTTATAATCAGTTCCCTATATGTAGCATGCAGAGTATTTGAGAGTGGTTAACACCAGCAGCACTTCAGGAGAGGCATCAGGGAGATTGATCCTTGGTCCTGATGAAAAGCCAAGAAGATGGCTTGAAACATTTTAACCCTTAGGAAGGCAGATACAGAGTTATCTGCCCTTCCCTGCCCGCATTTTTAATTATACTGACTAGAGGCCAGAATAAATATTAGTCCATCTACAAGGGAGGTATTTTTATGGTTTCTTGCCATATAAAAGTGCAACACCCCCACTCCTATTGTCATAATTCTACATCATATTAAATCATCTATAAATGCTTCCACGTAATTCGTAGTTCACAGCATGCCTCATTCCGCAGCAGAACAGGATGGACCCGATGATGGAGCATGCCATCAAGGGGCAACCATGGTGGGTGAGGGTTACATAAGAAAACAAGTGTGCTTTCTGCACCTTGTGGAAGGTTATTTTGCACCTGCCTGGATACTAAAATACTGGTCATGCGGGTAAAAAGCCAGCTAGCTGTTACCCCTAGCCTCAATGCGCTGCCTGTCATTACTGTTCTCTTTAGGCTCGATACAGATCCCGCAAACCTGAGGGATTCTGCACCATCTTCAGAGCCACCCTCAGCTCTTGCCAGCCCCTGTCCCCAATATTACCATGATCCTCAAGATGAATCGTGTTATTTACCCGCTGGCATTTTGACCGGTCGGTACACTGTGTAAAACAAAACTGCAAATCCAAAAACACAGCTTGTCTAGAAAATAAATAATTCAAGGTGACTCAAATGGCATGAGCCAAGTGTCCAGCTATATGGAAATGGAAAAAGGACAACTACACGTCTCATAGTCCAGCTTTCTAAAACCACACCTCGTGCCGTTTACCCTGGGCCTTTCTATGACCCTCTGAGTCCACTCACTTGTTTTCAGGGTTGCTCCATTTAAGGTTTCTGTGGACAGTACAATTAAAAAATGAACTATGTTGACCGTGGCAGCTCCTTTGACATACGTCTTCTGTCATGTAATCACAAAACGCAGGATCAGACCTTTCATACAAAGGGATGGATGTACTTGAAACCAATCCCATAGGAAGAAACATTACCAAGCTGGTAAAAAAATGTTGCAGCTGCCACATGTCTCGCAGTGCATGTCTCGCAATATTCAAAAATTGAAAGTCAAGGCACCCCTTGTGGAACACTATAATGACTGTCATCCCTATGAGCGTAACTTCACCTTCTGTTGTCTTCGACACATCACATTTTCCCCAAGGGGGGGCAATCTACCCTTGCGTCTACGTCAAGAGGAAAGCCAGATAATTATTCACTATGATACTGTTAATAATAACCTAAATAAGGACCATGAGTGGCATTATTGGTTGATGTAACGAGCCCGATGAGCTCCTCACTTTTTGTTCCTTTTTTGTCCTGGTTTATATTCCACTTGTTTTTTCGTCTCCTTTAACTTGCTTTTATATAGGGAGGAATTACCCCTTGGGATTAGCTTAGTGGCACCAATTTAGTTACCCCGAAATATGAGATATAGTGATACCTGTCTCTTAATTTTCATGCCACTCACGTTACCAGCATATGGAATAGCATAGAGGTACCAGTATAGCAACCTCCTTTATATGATATAGTAACATCATGACATAGTAACATCTGCCTCTCAGTTGTCATGTCACCCAGACTATAACTTTCTTTATTATTTGCTGTTCAACTTTCAATTTTTTATTCTCTTTCTCTCCTTTCTTTTTTATTACACTTAGGAGTTAGCATTATCCTTTCCAATGTATAGCTCAGCTACTCATTATTATACTCTTTTCTCCGTTTCTTTTCTCTGTTTTTTCGTTTCTGCATATTATTTCTTGTACCTAATTATTTGTTCGTAGTTAAGTATTAAATTAGTTTCCCCTTTCCAAAATGGCGCCGTCATCCAACGGCAACGCCACTACTCAAATTTACTTTAGTTTCCTCTAGTCCTTCATCTGTGTCTGTGCCATCAGATCAGAGGAAGGACTACCGCTAATAAATACGGGGTTTTTCCGGCGCGTGCCCTGAGATTAGACGATGGACACGTCAGAACTCAAAATTTTGTTCGTTTTCCAGAATTAGGTAAGGACCCAGCTATGCACTGATCAGTTTCTTATACATTTCAAGGGGGCCTGTTAGCGACCTCACGTTGCTTATAATTTTCACCAGTTACCGCTCGACAATGCTGTTCTTCACCTGGCATATCTAACTCTTAGTTCTCCTTAAAGTTAGGGGCTAATTGTCTCATTTACTGAGATACTGACTCTTATTATGATTTTTGAATATGAATCAAATTTCACACAAGCTAGTTTGGAATACACTGACCATTTCGGATTTTGTTGTGATATATTGAGCATACATTAGCTAATATTTAGATAACATTACGTATCTTGGATTGCTTATATAGTAAATGTCATGTATTTCTCATGTATAGATCTTTTATATTTACTGTGGCATTTATGCCTGAAGATGTTTGCTCTCTAAACAATATGGTATGTAACTGATATTGGTTAAGCTCCAAACTCTATAAATCACATTTTGTAATTCTCCTCTTCAAACTTATTTTCTTTTTGGCATGATAACCAATTACTAATACTACGTAGTCTAGTGCCAGCATGAAATCATATGATTGACAATTCCCCAGTAATTTATCGAACATTGATATAATTTCTCCTTTATTTATACCTCTTAACACTACTTAGGATTTATATTGCATTTCCTCATATCATTACGCACGGATCTATATCTCACGTACTGAGGGTGTTAACATCTCCTTCCAGTGACCCCAATGGAGGGGAAACTCACCACTGTCCTTTAACCTTTTTTCTTTTTTTAAGAGAGCACAGCAAAAATAATGCACGGATCTATATTTCACATATTGAGGGTGCTAATATTTTCTTCTAGTGACCCCTATGGAGGGGACACTCACCACTGTCCTTTAACCCTTTTTTAAGAGAGCACAGCAAAAATGTTGCATGCTCTTTTCTCATGCACCCAGGGTATTCACCCACTCGGTGTCACCTCTATCCAGTCTGAGATTTATCTTGAGCCTTATACTATATATTTTTTTACAGCCTTGAGAAAGCCCTGGCGCATTCGCAGTGTGGGGCTAAACACGTGTTGGCTGAAACTCCGTTGAACTTTGAAATTCAATTTTGGAATATACCACTTTTCCTCAAATCAAAGCGTGTCAAATTGGAGGCTGAAACTCCGTTGAACTTTGAAACCTAAATATTGGAATATACCACTTCTCCTTAAATAAAAGCGCGCTGAATTGGACCTAAGAGACTTAGCTTAGTATATTTCCTTTCTTTGAAATATTACAACCAACAAAATGATATCTTAATTGTGGGATCTTACCAATCAGTTAGTAGTGTTCCTTGTCATAGGAGGACTAGGGCCCGTGTCCTCTGGTTTAAGCTCCCACAGCTCAGGAAAATAGGCATTCCACACAGGAAGTTAACCCGTTTGGACCCTCCTTTCTCTTTGGATGTAACATAATCCATCAATAGTAGTCCAACACAGTCTACAAAATAGAAAGGCAACATTAAACTTCCTCTTTCTTACTGTTCTGCAGTTGAGATAAGAGCCTCACCATTCATATACTCATATTTTGCTGTGGTGTATTTTGCTGATAAGGTTGTCATTGCGGCACGCAGTGCTTTTACTGACCTTTCGGTCTGCTGTTGCCGCTTCAATGGGGGCGTGTTGCGCCCATTTAACCTCTTAGCTGCTGGGCCTTCACCCCCCCCCCCCCCCCAGTGCTGAGCCCTTTTTTGGCTAGTTGGGGTAGTTTGCGCTTAGGCCTTCATAACTTTTTGTCCACATAAGCTGTCCACGCCAAATTTGCGTCCTTTTTTACCAACATCCTAGGGATTCTAATGGTACCCAGAGTTTATGGTTTTCCCTGGAGGAGACCAAGAAATTAGCCAACATACAGTAAAAATTTAGTTTTTTTCAAAGAAATGGGAAAAAAGGGCTGCTGAAGAAGGCTTGTGGTTTTTTCCATGAAAATGGCATCAAGAAAGGGTTTCTGGTGCTAAAATCACCATCCTCCCACCTTTCAGGAACGGGCAGACTTGAATCAGAAAAACACATTTTTTAACGCAATTTTGGCATTTAACTGGGACATACCCCATGTTTACTACTTTTGGTGCTTTCAGCCTCCTTCCAGTTAGTGACAGGAATGGGTGTGAAACCAATGCTGGATTCCAGAAAGCTAAACATTTCTGAAAAGTAGACAAAATGCTAAATTCAGCAAGGGGTCATTTGTGTAGATCCTACAAGGTTTTACTACAGACAATAACAGCTGAAATAAAAAAATATTGAAAGTGAGCTGAAAAAAAGAGCAATTTTTCTCCATGTTTTACTCTGTAACGTTTTCCTGCAATGTCAGATTATTTAAAGCAATATACCGTTACCTGTGCTGGACTCTTCCGGTTGCGAGGATATACAGGGCTTGTAGGTTAATCAAGATCCCTAGGTACCCAGAGCCAATAAATGAGGCGCACCTTGCAATGGATTTTCATTCTATACCGGGTATACAGCAATTCATTTGCTGAAATATAAAGAGTGAAAAATAGGTATCAAGAAAACCTTAGTATTTCCAAAATGGGCATAAGATAAGGTGTCGAGAAGCAGTGGTTATTTGCACATCTCTGAATTCCGGGGTGCCCATACTAGCATGTGAATTACAGGCCATTTCTCAAATAGACGTCTTTTTTACACACTGTCTTACATTTGGAAGGTAAAAATGTAGAGAAAAACAAGGGGCAATAACACTTGTTTTGCTATTCTGTGTTCCCCAAGTCTCCCGATAAAAATTGTACCTCACTTGCGTGGGTAGGCCTAATGCTCGCGATAGGAAACGCAACATGGAAACATCACATTTTCCCAAAGAAAACAAACTTGTTTTTTGCAAAGTGCCTAGCTGTGGATTTTGGCCTCTAGCTCAGCAGACACCTATGGAAACCTAGCAAACCTTGGCATTTTTGAAAACTAGACACCTAGGGGAATCCAAGATGGGGTGACTTGTGGGGCTCTCACCAGGTTCTGTTACCCAGAATCCTTTGCAAACCTCAAAATGTGGCTAAAAAAACACTTTTTCCTCACATTTCGGTGACAGAAAGTTCTGGAATCTGAGAGGAGCCACAAATTTCCTTCCACCCAGCGTTCCCCCAAGTCTGCCGATAAAAATGGTACCTCACTTGTGTGGGTAGGCCTAGCGCCCACAACAGGTTATGCCCCAAAACACAACGTGGACACATCACATTTTCCCAAAGAAAACAGACCTGTTTTTTGCAAAGTGCCTAGCTGTGGATTGTGGCCTCTAGCTCAGCCGGCATCTAGGGAAACCTAGCAAACCTTGGCATTTTTTAAAACTGGACACCTAGGGGAATCCAAGATGGGGTGACTTGTGGGGCTCTCACCAGGTTCTGTTACCCAGAATCCTTTGCAAACCTCAAAATGTGGCTAAAAAAACACTTTTTCCTCACATTCCGGTGACAGAAAGTTCAGGAATCTGAGAGGAGCCACAAATTTCCTTCCACACAGCGTTCCCCCAAGTCTCCCGATAAAAATGGTACCTCACTTGTGCGGGTAGGCCTAGCGCCCGCAACAGGTTATGCCCCAAAACACAACATGGACACATCACATTTTCCCAAAGAAAACAGACCTGTTTTTTGCAAAGTGCCTAGCTGTGGATTGTGGCCTCTAGCTCAGTCGGCACCTAGGGAAACCTAGCAAACCTTGGCATTTTTGAAAACTAGACACCTAGGGGAATCCAAGATGGGGTGACTTGTGGGGCTCTGACCAGGTTCTGTTACCCAGAATCCTTTGCAAACCTCAAAATGTGGCTAAGAAAACACTTTTTCCTCAGATTTCGGTGACAGAAAGTTCTGGAATCTGAAAGGAGCCACAAATTTCCTTCCACCCAGCGTTCCCCCAGGTCTCCCGATAAAAATGGTACCTCACTTGTGTGGGTAGGCCTGGTGCCCGCGACAGGAATAGATCACACAACGGTCAATGTTGGTCCTTACATGAAGCAGCTGTTGACCCTGGGGTGATCGATTCCTGACGCAGGCACTAGGTATAGGCACTCAAGTGGGGTAGTGCTTTTATCAGGACAGGTGAGGAATCACTGGGTGGTAGGAATTTTGTGGATCCCAGCATATTCCTGTAGTTTGTGTGACAGAAATGCGAGAAAAATAGAGTTTTTATTCAACATTTCAGCTTTGCAGGGTATTCTGGGTAAGAAAACTTTGGGGAATCCACACAAGTCACACCTCTGTGGACTTCCCCAGATGTCTAGTTTCCAGAAATGTTTGGGTTTCATATGTTTCTCTATATGGCCGCCAAACCCAGGACCAAAAACACTGGTGCCTGCCTTACAAAAACAGTTTGTTTTGTGATAGATAATTTTGATGTCTCCACAATACGATTTGGGCGGTGGAATTTGGGGCTGAACTAAATTGGGGGGCTCCCAAGAGAGCACTCTCTCTCTCTGCTTGCCGCCGCATTCACCTGCTCTCAGGGTTGGGCTAACCCACTATTACCCCGTTGCACAGACTGTGCTTGCGAAGGGACAGCAGGACTGTCCTCATCACCTCCCTCATAATTTACTGGAAGAGGAGTTATCGAATGGGACTCCTCCGACTGAAAAATCACCCCCAGAGTCTGCTCCATTGTCCTATCCCTCAGATGCTGTCTCAGTATCTGATGGCTCAGTCTCTGATCCTATGTCAGAGCTGTCCTCTATAACCCGAGTGAGGGCAGCAGTCATCCATCAAGATGCCTTCTCTGCTATTGGCTAAACTGTTGCTCTAAAACACTAGCCTACGTAGACAGTCACAAAATCGATGGTGTGTGTGAGATACGTGCAACAGTAGAGGCCACCTTACTTGCGCTTCTTCCCTCAATCAGCACGTTCTTTCAAGACACTCACAAAACACCTTGTCACATACCATTCGTCACAGTCTTTAGCACCTCCTGCGCCCAGTCCAACAATCATTATTGGTGCTCCCACTCCCTCCTCCTCGGATTCCCTCATTACCACCCAGCAAATATGCCCTTCATCTCTCCATAGCCGCCCGCACCCGCACAAACATTTCATTTGTATTATAGCGCAGGTAATGGCTGACTTTACTAATGTACTCAGCTATTTACATAAAATGCAGATTTGCTCTTTGCAGTAGGTATATAAACCTTCTGCGCTTCTTTATGGCACTAAAACTGCCACTAGACAAAAGTCTGAACCCTTTGTAGCAGAAACATAAGCACAATACTTACTTGACTTTTTTATTCCTGCCTAAAAGCTACAGTTGAAATGCGTCAGTTGAAGTACTGTATGTGCACTGCTTTGAAGACGCAAGTTGCAACTGCAAGACAACTGGTGGCAAATATATATATATATATATATATATATATATATATATACATATATAGATCACTTTTATGTGTGGGCCTGGTTTTCCTGGGGGCCGATCGCAGCCCCCAGGGAAACCACACATGTGTTGACAAAAGTGATCTATATGTGTATAAATATATATATATATATATATATATATATATATATATATATATATAGATATATATATAGATATAGATATAGATATAGATATATATATATATATATATAGATCTATCTCTATATAGATATATCTATCTACATAGATCTATCTAAAGATAGATCTATATTATAGATCTATCTATAGATATATCCATGTAGATAGATATATCTACATAGATATATCTATATATATATATATATATATATATATATATATGTATATATATATATATATATCTATATATATATATATATATAGATCTATATATTTTTTTGTAGTTGTATGGTTTCCTTGGGGGCCAAAATGCCCCCCCCAGGGAAACCCTACAACAACTAAAATAAAATATTGCCCCCACAGGTGGTCGCCCAGCCCACGGGCGACCCCCTGTCCATTTCTTTTTTTTGTAAATTAAAAAAAAAAAAACAATTTAGCCCCTGGGGGGGCACAATCTAGAGCGATCGCGCCCCCCCAGGGGACACCTACCTTTTTTTTTTAAATATGCCCCCGGAGGGGGGGGGGCGTTTTCCGAGAGGGCCGACCCCCCCAAGTGAAATCCCTGGTGTCTAGTGGTGTTTCCTGGCCCCCGATCGCAGCTGTGCTGCGATCGGGGGCCAGGAAACACTTTCAGGAAGGCCTCGTAAGAAAGGGGAGAGTCTCCCCTTTCTTACGAGGCCTTCCCGAACGTGGGGAAGGCCGTTTGGGGCCTTTTTCCCCATCGGAGCAAGAAGCGGCCTTGCGGCCGCTTCCTACTACGATGGGGAAATCAACAAGGTGACGTCACAAAGGGGCAGGTGGGGGGCAAGGGGAGACACTGAAAAGCTTCTGTGTCTCCCGGGGATTAAAAATAAATAAATCTCTTCCTGGTGTCGGCCACTGCTCGTGACCCGCACCAGGGAGGTAGTGTGGGCGTCGGCCAGTGGCTGACGCCCGCATTTAAAGGGTTAAATAATGTCACATTAATATTTTAATATGGTTTACAGTTTAATGCAAATGTTTTCTTAAATAATTACAAGTCCCCTCTCTGGCTCTCTTCCCTCTTCCCGTCCCGTTACCCATTTACCCTAGAGGCCTTCGGATAGTCAGGCAACTCGGACTGTCATTGAAACCGCGCAATGTAGCCCAATTGGGATACGCGCGTGCGCATGTGATATTCTTGGGAGGGGCAGCCGTGACGCTTCACGCTGGGCTGACCTCTCCAGGCTGCAATAATTGGGGCCTTTTACATTGCAGGCACAGCATCAGAGAAGCCCGTTGCCCTTTCATTAAAGGATTTACTAGAATTTGACTATACTCTTGCTGCAAGGGGTAATTTTTGGAACCTTTTCTGCCTGTTGGAAAATTCACTCCCACCAACGTCCCCAACCTAAGCAGGCTGGGGCTGTAATGATTATTTGTTGGGTTCCTCTATACAATATATTTGCCCTTTTAAAAGCTATTCTGTACCTAGAATATCACTGATTACCTCTGGGATTTACACAGATAGTTTTCTTTATCATGTCAGTCTATGAGACCTACGATCAGGGCCTCAAACTCTATGGCCCTTATGAAGATGAAGATTACTATTTTGAAGCTCGTATAGAACAAGTGGTTGATTCATCCATTCATAAGTCTCTTGATAAGGCGCTTTTCTCTGCCCTGCAGCCCTTATCCCTACCTCTTCTTTCTGTGGACACTTCCCCTCCCGTTGGACCTCCCTCTGACCAATCTTGGCCCCATTCTAATCCTCTGGCCAAATTATCACATTCATCCTCCCAGGAACACGCCTATTCTGCGACTAACACCTCCTGCCCCTCCTGTGGCAGTCCCCCTTCCGATTCAGACTCTCTTTCTTCATCATCCTCTCAGGAATCTCATAAGGCACGCAAACGCTCCAAGAAGCGCAAACATTCCTCACCTCCAGCCTCCTCCCCTTTCACTTTTGAACCCACCAACATTGTGCACCCCAGATCTTCTGACTGGGTTCCAGCCCCAGCAATAGTAGATTATATGCATCTGCACATCAGGAAAGGGTTCGAAAAAGATGTGAGATCTAGACTAAAATCAGAGCGCCTGAGACCTGACCTTCCTCACAAAACTGCTGTCATCTCCGAAATTGATGCCACCATGGTGATGTTCCTCAAAAAACATAACAAAGAACCTAAGAAGGTGTGATGCCATTAATTGTGTTTGACCAATGACTTTGTGTTTCACCACTGCGCATATTAGTTGCTCAATGTTCACCAGTAGCACATTATGGGGGTCATTACAACATTGGTGGTAAAAGCCGCTTACCGCCGTGCAGAAGACCGCCAATACACCGCTGCAGAATTCCGCCACAGCTATTATGACCCACATTTCGGAATCCGCCGAAATTCAGACACCCACACAAGTCCGCCACACCAAAGGTCAGTGATAAACTGGTGATAACAAATCCTCCAACTCCACGCCAACAGAAACACGCCCATGCTATTACGACCCACAAATCCACGCAGCGGTCTTTCAACCGCGGTATTCCATTGGCGGTACACACTGCCGCGCTCAAAATACACACACATCTTCAAAACACCGCCACATTGGACAATTCAAAATACACACACCTGATACACATACAAACAACACTCCCACACACCCATTACAATATAAAACACACACCCACATCACCCACAAACCCCTACGACCAAACATTAGTCACGAAGGCCAGAGAGACAGCACTGATTAGACAATCCCACTACACAGAGGCACACAACACCATCACCCACACAACATCCACGCACAAAACACCACACACCAGTACACACCACACACATCAACACTCACACCGCCCCACACATCACACACACCACCCCATGTCACACCAAAGACACCCCCGCTTTTCCGAGGAGGAGCTCAGGGTCATGGTGGAGGAAATCGTACGGGTAGAGCCACAGCTATTTGGCTCACAGGTGCAGCAAACATCCATAGCCAGGAAGATGGAGCTATGGCGCAGAATAGTGGACAGGGTCAACGCTGTGGGACAGCACCCAAGAAATCGGGAGGACATCAGGAAGAGGTGGAATGACCTACAGGGGAAGGTGCGTTCAACGGTCTCCAGGCACAACATCGCGGTTCAGCGGACTGGCGGCGGACCCCCACCTCCTCCCCCATGTAGGAAGTTGGCTCTGTATGTGCTATTTCAAAGTAAGGAATAGCATGCACAGAGTCCAAGGGTTCCCCTTAGAGGTAAAATAGTGGTAAAAATAGATAATACTAATGCTCTATTTTGTGGTAGTGTGGTCGAGCAGTAGGCTTATCCAAGGAGTAGTGTTAAGCATTTGTTGTACATACACATAGACAATAAATGAGGTACACACACTCAGAGACAAATCCAGCCAATAGGTTTTTATATAGAAAAATATCTTTTCTTAGTTTATTTTAAGAACCACAGGTTCAAATTCTACATGTAATATCTCATTCGAAAGGTATTGCAGGTAAGTACTTTAGGAACTTCAAATCATCAAAATTGCATGTATACTTTTCAAGTTATTCACAAATAGCTGTTTTAAAAGTGGACACTTAGTGCAATTTTCACAGTTCCTAGGGGAGGTAAGTATTTGTTAGTTTTACCAGGTAAGTAAGACACTTACAGGGTTCAGTTCTTGGTCCAAGGTAGCCCACCGTTGGGGGTTCAGAGCAACCCCAAAGTCACCACACCAGCAGCTCAGGGCCGGTCAGGTGCAGAGTTCAAAGTGGTGCCCAAAACACATAGGCTAGAATGGAGAGAAGGGGGTGCCCCGGTTCCGGTCTGCTTGCAGGTAAGTACCCGCGTCTTCGGAGGGCAGACCAGGGGGGTTTTGTAGGGCACCGGGGGGGACACAAGTCCACACAGAAATTTCACCCTCAGCAGCGCGGGGGCGGCCGGGTGCAGTGTAGAAACAAGCGTCGGGTTTGTAATGGAAGTCAATGGGAGATCTAGGGATCTCTTCAGCGCTGCAGGCAGGCAAGGGGGGGGTTCCTCGGGGAAACCTCCACTTGGGCAAGGGAGAGGGACTCCTGGGGGTCACTTCTCCAGTGAAAGTCCGGTCCTTCAGGTCCTGGGGGCTGCGGGTGCAGGGTCTCTCCCAGGTGTCGGGACTTTAGGTTCAAAGAGTCGCGGTCAGGGGAAGCCTCGGGATTCCCTCTGCAGGCGGCGCTGTGGGGGCTCAGGGGGGACAGATTTTTGTACTCACAGTCTTAGAGTAGTCCTGGGGTCCCTCCTGAGGTGTTGGATCGCCACCAGCCGAGTCGGCGTCGCCGGGTGCAGTGTTGCAAGTCTCACGCTTCTTGCGGGGAGCTTGCAGGGTTCTTTAAAGCTGCTGGAAACAAAGTTGCAGCTTTTCTTGGAGCAGGTCCGCTGTCCTCGGGAGTTTCTTGTCTTTTCGAAGCAGGGGCAGTCCTCAGAGGATGTCGAGGTCGCTGGTCCCTTTGGAAGGCGTCGCTGGAGCAGGATCTTTGGAAGGCAGGAGACAGGCCGGTGAGTTTCTGGAGCCAAGGCAGTTGTCGTCTTCTGGTCTTCCTCTGCAGGGGTTTTCAGCTAGGCAGTCCTTCTTCTTGTAGTTGCAGGAATCTAATTTTCTAGGGTTCAGGGTAGCCCTTAAATACTAAATTTAAGGGCGTGTTTAGGTCTGGGGGGTTAGTAGCCAATGGCTACTAGCCCTGAGGGTGGGTACACCCTCTTTGTGCCTCCTCCCAAGGGGAGGGGGTCACAATCCTAACCCTATTGGGGGAATCCTCCATCTGCAAGATGGAGGATTTCTAAAAGTTAGAGTCACTTCAGCTCAGGACACCTTAGGGGCTGTCCTGACTGGCCAGTGACTCCTCCTTGTTGCTTTCTTTGTTCCCTCCAGCCTTGCCGCCAAAAGTGGGGGCCGTGGCCGGAGGGGGCGGGCAACTCCACTAAGCTGGAGTGCCCTGCTGGGCTGTGACAAAGGGGTGAGCCTTTGAGGCTCACCGCCAGGTGTTACAGCTCCTGCCTGGGGGAGGTGTTAGCATCTCCACCCAGTGCAGGCTTTGTTACTGGCCTCAGAGTGACAAAGGCACTCTCCCCATGGGGCCAGCAACATGTCTCTAGTGTGGCAGGCTGCTGGAACCAGTCAGCCTACACAGATAGTCGGATAGGTTTCAGGGGGCACCTCTAAGGTGCCCTCTGTGGTGTATTTTACAATAAAATGTACACTGGCATCAGTGTGCATTTATTGTGCTGAGAAGTTTGATACCAAACTTCCCAGTTTTCAGTGTAGCCATTATGGTGCTGTGGAGTTCGTGTTTGACAGACTCCCAGACCATATACTCTTATGGCTACCCTGCACTTACAATGTCTAAGGTTTTGTTTAGACACTGTAGGGGTACCATGCTCATGCACTGGTACCCTCACCTATGGTATAGTGCACCCTGCCTTAGGGCTGTAAGGCCTGCTAGAGGGGTGTCTTACCTATACTGCATGGGCAGTGAGAGGCTGGCATGGCACCCTGAGGGGAGTGCCATGTCGACTTACTCGTTTTGTTCTCACTAGCACACACAAGCTGGTAAGCAGTGTGTCTGTGCTGAGTGAGAGGTCTCCAGGGTGGCATAAGACATGCCGCAGCCCTTAGAGACCTTCCTTGGCATCAGGGCCCTTGGTACTAGAAGTACCAGTTACAAGGGACTTATCTGGATGCCAGGGTCTGCCAATTGTGGATACAAAAGTACAGGTTAGGGAAAGAACACTGGTGCTGGGGCCTGGTTAGCAGGCCTCAGCACACTTTCAATTGTAAACATAGCATCAGCAAAGGCAAAAAGTCAGGGGGCAACCATGCCAAGGAGGCATTTCCTTACACAACCCCCCCCCAAACGAAAGAGGATGAGACTAACCTTTCCCAAGAGAGTCTTCATTTTCTAAGTGGAAGAACCTGGAAAGGCCATCTGCATTGGCATGGGCAGTCCCAGGTCTGTGTTCCACTATAAAGTCCATTCCCTGTAGGGAGATGGACCACCTCAACAGTTTAGGATTTTCACCTTTCATTTGCATCAGCCATTTGAGAGGTCTGTGGTCAGTTTGAACTAGGAAGTGAGTCCCAAAGAGGTATGGTCTCAGCTTCTTCAGGGACCAAACCACAGCAAAGGCCTCCCTCTCAATGGCACTCCAACGCTGCTCCCTGGGGAGTAACCTCCTGCTAATGAAAGCAACAGGCTGGTCAAGGCCATCATCATTTGTTTGGGACAAAACTGCCCCTATCCCATGTTCAGAGGCATCAGTCTGCACAATGAACTGCTTAGAATAATCTGGAGCTTTGAGAACTGGTGCTGAGCACATTGCCTGTTTCAGGGTGTCAAAGGCCTGTTGGCATTCCACAGTCCAGTTTACTTTCTTGGGCATTTTCTTGGAGGTGAGTTCAGTGAGGGCTGTCACAATGGATCCATATCCCTTCACAAACCTCCTGTAATACCCAGTCAAGCCAAGGAATGCCCTGACTTGAGTCTGGGTTTTTGGAGCTACCCAGTCCAGAATAGTCTGGATCTTGGGTTGGAGTGGCTGAACTTGGCCTCCACCTACAAGGTGGCCCAAGTAAACCACAGTTCCCTGCCCTATCTGGCATTTGGATGCCTTGATAGAGAGGCCTGCAGATTGCAGAGCCTTCAAAACCTTCTTCAGGTGGACCAGGTGATCCTGCCAGGTGGAGCTAAAGACAGCAATATCATCAAGATAAGCTGTGCTAAAGGACTCCAAGCCAGCAAGGACTTGATTCACCAACCTTTGGAAGGTGGCAGGGGCATTCTTTAAACCAAAGGGCATAACAGTAAACTGATAATGCCCATCAGGTGTGGAGAATGCTGTTTTCTCTTTTGCTCCAGGTGCCATTTTTATTTGCCAGTACCCTGCTGTCAAGTCAAAGGTACTTAAGAATTTGGCAGCACCTAATTTGTCTATGAGCTCATCAGCTCTTGGAATTGGATGAGCATCTGTCTTGGTGACAGAATTGAGCCCTCTGTAGTCCACACAAAACCTCATCTCTTTCTTTCCATCTTTGGTGTGAGGTTTGGGGACTAAGACCACTGGGCTAGCCCAGGGGCTGTCAGAGCGCTCAATTACTCCCAATTCCAGCATCTTGTGGACTTCCACCTTGATGCTTTCTTTAACATGGTCAGATTGTCTAAAGATTTTGTTCTTGACAGGCATGCTGTCTCCTGTGTCCACATCATGGGTACACAGGTGTGTCTGACCAGGGGTTAAGGAGAAGAGTTCAGGAAACTGTTGTAGGACTCTCCTACAATCAGCTTGCTGTTGGCCAGAGAGGGTGTCTGAGTAGATCACTCCATCTACTGTGCCATCTTTTGGGTCTGATGACAGAAGATCAGGGAGAGGTTCACTCTCTGCCTCCTGATCCTCATCTGTTACCATCAACAGATTCACATCAGCTCTGTCATGGAAGAGCTTAAGGCGGTTCACATGGATCACCCTCTTGGGGCTCCTGCTTGTGCCCAGGTCCACCAGGTAGGTGACCTGACTCTTCCTTTCTAGTACTGGGTAAGGGCCACTCCATTTGTCCTGGAGTGCCCTGGGAGCCACAGGCTCCAGAACCCAGACTTTCTGCCCTGGTTGGAACTCAACCAGTGCAGCCTTTTGGTCATACCAAAACTTCTGGAGTTGTTGGCTGGCCTCAAGGTTTTTGGTTGCCTTTTCCATGTACTCTGCCATTCTAGAGCGAAGGCCAAGTACATAGTCCACTATGTCCTGTTTAGGCTCATGGAGAGGTCTCTCCCAGCCTTCTTTAACAAGGGCAAGTGGTCCCCTTACAGGATGACCAAACAGAAGTTCAAAGGGTGAGAACCCTACTCCCTTCTGTGGTACCTCCCTGTAAGCGAAAAGCAGACATGGCAGGAGGACATCCCATCTCCTTTTGAGTTTTTCTGGGAGCCCCATGATCATGCCCTTTAATGTCTTGTTGAATCTCTCAACTAAGCCATTAGTTTGTGGATGGTAAGGGGTAGTGAATTTATAAGTCACTCCACACTCATTCCACATGTGCTTTAGGTATGCTGACATGAAGTTGGTACCTCTGTCAGACACCACCTCCTTAGGGAAACCCACTCTGGTAAAGATACCAATGAGGGCCTTGGCTACTGCAGGGGCAGTAGTCGACCTAAGGGGAATAGCTTCAGGATATCTGGTAGCATGATCCACTACTACCAGGATATACATATTTCCTGAGGCTGTGGGAGGTTCCAGTGGACCAACTATGTCCACACCCACTCTTTCAAAGGGCACCCCCACCACTGGCAGTGGAATGAGGGGGGCCTTTGGATGCCCACCTGTCTTACCACTGGCTTGACAGGTGGGGCAGGAGAGGCAAAACTCCTTAACCATGTTGGACATATTGGGCCAGTAGAAGTGGTTGACTAACCTCTCCCACGTCTTGGTTTGTCCCAAATGTCCAGCAAGGGGAATGTCATGGGCCAATGTTAGGATGAACTCTCTGAACAGCTGAGGCACTACCACTCTCCTAGTGGCACCAGGTTTGGGGTCTCTGGCCTCAGTGTACAGGAGCCCATCTTCCCAATAGACCCTATGTGTTCCGTTTTTCTTGCCTTTGGACTCTTCAGCAGCTTGCTGCCTAAGGCCTTCAAGAGAGGGACAGGTTTCTTGTCCCTTACACAGCTCTTCCCTTGAGGGTCCCCCTGGGCTTAAGAGCTCAACCTGATAAGGTTCAAGCTCCAAAGGCTCAGTTCCCTCAGAGGGCAGAACTTCTTCCTGAGAAGAGAGGTTCCCTTTCTTTTGCTGTGTTGCAGTTGGTTTCCCAACTGACTTTCCTGTTCTCTTGGTAGGCTGGGCCATTTTTCCAGACTCCAGCTCTACTTTTTCACCCTGTGCCTTGCATTGTGCTCTTGTTTTCACACACACCAGTTCAGGGATACCCAGCATTGCTGCATGGGTTTTTAGCTCTACCTCAGCCCATGCTGAGGACTCCAGGTCATTTCCAAGCAGACAGTCCACTGGGATATTTGAGGAGACCACCACCTGTTTCAGGCCATTGACCCCTCCCCATTCTAAAGTAACCATTGCCATGGGATGTACTTTTCTCTGATTGTCAGCGTTGGTGACTGTGTAAGTTTTTCCAGTCAGGTATTGGCCAGGGGAAACCAGTTTCTCTGTCACCATGGTGACACTGGCACCTGTATCCCTCAGGCCCTCTATTCTAGTCCCATTAATTAAGAGTTGCTGTCTGTATTTTTGCATGTTAGGCGGCCAGACAGCTAGTGTGGCTAAATCCACCCCACCCTCAGAAACTAGAGTAGCTTCAGTGTGGACCCTGATTTGCTCTGGGCACACTGTTGATCCCACTTGGAGACTAGCCATACCAGTGTTACCTGGATGGGAGTTTGGAGTGGAACCTTTCTTGGGACAGGCCTTGTCTCCAGTTTGGTGTCCATGCTGTTTACAGCTATGACACCAGGCCTTTTTGGGATCAAAGTTTTTACCCTTGTACCCATTGTTTTGTGAAGAGGCTCTGGGCCCACCCTCCTGTGCAGGTTTTTGGGGGCCTGTAGAAGACTCTTTACTATTTTTAGTTTTGGTTGTCTCATCACCCTTCCCCTGGGGAGTCTTTGTGACCCCTTTCTTTTGGTCACCCCCTGTTGAAGTCTTGGACACCCTTGTCTTGACCCAATGGTCCGCCTTCTTTCCCAATTCTTGGGGAGAAATTGGTCCTAGGTCTACCAGATGCTGATGCAGTTTATCATTGAAACAATTACTTAACAGGTGTTCTTTCACAAATAAATTGTACAGCCCATCATAATTACTTACACCACTGCCTTGAATCCAACCATCTAGTGTTTTCACTGAGTAGTCAACAAAGTCAACCCAGGTCTGGCTCGAGGATTTTTGAGCCCCCCTGAACCTAATCCTGTACTCCTCAGTGGAGAATCCAAAGCCCTCAATCAGGGTACCCTTCATGAGGTCATAAGATTCTGCATCTTGTCCAGAGAGTGTGAGGAGTCTATCCCTACACTTTCCTGTGAACATTTCCCAAAGGAGAGCACCCCAGTGAGATCTGTTCACTTTTCTGGTTACACAAGCCCTCTCAAAAGCTGTGAACCATTTGGTGATGTCATCACCATCTTCATATTTAGTTACAATCCCTTTAGGGATTTTCAACATGTCAGGAGAATCTCTGACCCTATTTATGTTGCTGCCACCATTGATGGGTCCTAGGCCCATCTCTTGTCTTTCCCTCTCTATGGCTAGGATCTGTCTTTCCAAAGCCAATCTTTTGGCCATCCTGGCTAACTGGATGTCCTCTTCACTGGGGCTATCCTCAGTGATTTCAGAGGTGTTGGTCTCTCCTGTGAGGGAACCAGCATCTCTGACTATTATTTTAGGAGTCAGGGTTTGAGGGACCCTGTTCTCCCTAGATAGGACTGGTAGGGGGGAATTGTCCTCCAAGTCACTATCCTCTTCCTCTGAGTTGCCACCCTCAGAGGGGTTGGCCTTTTCAAACTCTGCCAAAAGCTCCTGGAGCTGTATTTTGGTAGGTTTGGGGCCCATTGTTATTTTCTTTATTTTACAGAGTGACCTTAGCTCCCTCATCTTAAGATGGAGGTAAGGTGTGGTGTCGAGTTCCACCACAGTCACATCTGTGCTAGACATTTTGCTTCTAAAAGTTGGAATACTTTTTAAGAATCTACAACTGGTTCTAGAATCTAATTCAAACTTTTACAAACTTTTAAACTCTAAAAGAAATGCTAAACAGGATCTAACACAAGGCCCTAGCAGGTCTTTTAAGAATTTAGAAAACTTTTCAAATTGCAAAAATCAATTTCTAATGACAATTTTGGAATTTGTCGTGTGATCAGGTATTGGCTGAGTAGTCCAGCAAATGCAAAGTCTTGTACCCCACCGCTGATCCACCAATGTAGGAAGTTGGCTCTGTATGTGCTATTTCAAAGTAAGGAATAGCATGCACAGAGTCCAAGGGTTCCCCTTAGAGGTAAAATAGTGGTAAAAATAGATAATACTAATGCTCTATTTTGTGGTAGTGTGGTCGAGCAGTAGGCTTATCCAAGGAGTAGTGTTAAGCATTTGTTGTACATACACATAGACAATAAATGAGGTACACACACTCAGAGACAAATCCAGCCAATAGGTTTTTATATAGAAAAATATCTTTTCTTAGTTTATTTTAAGAACCACAGGTTCAAATTCTACATGTAATATCTCATTCGAAAGGTATTGCAGGTAAGTACTTTAGGAACTTCAAATCATCAAAATTGCATGTATACTTTTCAAGTTATTCACAAATAGCTGTTTTAAAAGTGGACACAGTGCAATTTTCACAGTTCCTAGGGGAGGTAAGTATTTGTTAGTTTTACCAGGTAAGTAAGACACTTACAGGGTTCAGTTCTTGGTCCAAGGTAGCCCACCGTTGGGGGTTCAGAGCAACCCCAAAGTCACCACACCAGCAGCTCAGGGCCGGTCAGGTGCAGAGTTCAAAGTGGTGCCCAAAACACATAGGCTAGAATGGAGAGAAGGGGGTGCCCCGGTTCCGGTTTGCTTGCAGGTAAGTACCCGCGTCTTCGGAGGGCAGACCAGGGGGGTTTTGTAGGGCACCGGGGGGGACACAAGTCCACACAGAAATTTCACCCTCAGCAGCGCGGGGGCGGCCGGGTGCAGTGTAGAAACAAGCGTCGGGTTTGTAATGGAAGTCAATGGGAGATCTAGGGATCTCTTCAGCGCTGCAGGCAGGCAAGGGGGGGGTTCCTCGGGGAAACCTCCACTTGGGCAAGGGAGAGGGACTCCTGGGGGTCACTTCTCCAGTGAAAGTCTGGTCCTTCAGGTCCTGGGGGCTGCGGGTGCAGGGTCTCTCCCAGGTGTCGGGACTTTAGGTTCAAAGAGTCGCGGTCAGGGGAAGCCTCGGGATTCCCTCTGCAGGCGGCGCTGTGGGGGCTCAGGGGGGACAGATTTTTGTACTCACAGTCTTAGAGTAGTCCTGGGGTCCCTCCTGAGGTGTTGGATCGCCACCAGCCGAGTCGGCGTCGCCGGGTGCAGTGTTGCAAGTCTCACGCTTCTTGCGGGGAGCTTGCAGGGTTCTTTAAAGCTGCTGGAAACAAAGTTGCAGCTTTTCTTGGAGCAGGTCCGCTGTCCTCGGGAGTTTCTTGTCTTTTCGAAGCAGGGGCAGTCCTCAGAGGATGTCGAGGTCGCTGGTCCCTTTGGAAGGCGTCGCTGGAGCAGGATCTTTGGAAGGCAGGAGACAGGCCGGTGAGTTTCTGGAGCCAAGGCAGTTGTCGTCTTCTGGTCTTCCTCTGCAGGGGTTTTCAGCTAGGCAGTCCTTCTTCTTGTAGTTGCAGGAATCTAATTTTCTAGGGTTCAGGGTAGCCCTTAAATACTAAATTTAAGGGCGTGTTTAGGTCTGGGGGGTTAGTAGCCAATGGCTACTAGCCCTGAGGGTGGGTACACCCTCTTTGTGCCTCCTCCCAAGGGGAGGGGGTCACAATCCTAACCCTATTGGGGGAATCCTCCATCTGCAAGATGGAGGATTTCTAAAAGTTAGAGTCACTTCAGCTCAGGACACCTTAGGGGCTGTCCTGACTGGCCAGTGACTCCTCCTTGTTGCTTTCTTTGTTCCCTCCAGCCTTGCCGCCAAAAGTGGGGGCCGTGGCCGGAGGGGGCGGGCAACTCCACTAAGCTGGAGTGCCCTGCTGGGCTGTGACAAAGGGGTGAGCCTTTGAGGCTCACCGCCAGGTGTTACAGCTCCTGCCTGGGGGAGGTGTTAGCATCTCCACCCAGTGCAGGCTTTGTTACTGGCCTCAGAGTGACAAAGGCACTCTCCCCATGGGGCCAGCAACATGTCTCTAGTGTGGCAGGCTGCTGGAACCAGTCAGCCTACACAGATAGTCGGATAGGTTTCAGGGGGCACCTCTAAGGTGCCCTCTGTGGTGTATTTTACAATAAAATGTACACTGGCATCAGTGTGCATTTATTGTGCTGAGAAGTTTGATACCAAACTTCCCAGTTTTCAGTGTAGCCATTATGGTGCTGTGGAGTTCGTGTTTGACAGACTCCCAGACCATATACTCTTATGGCTACCCTGCACTTACAATGTCTAAGGTTTTGTTTAGACACTGTAGGGGTACCATGCTCATGCACTGGTACCCTCACCTATGGTATAGTGCACCCTGCCTTAGGGCTGTAAGGCCTGCTAGAGGGGTGTCTTACCTATACTGCATGGGCAGTGAGAGGCTGGCATGGCACCCTGAGGGGAGTGCCATGTCGACTTACTCGTTTTGTTCTCACTAGCACACACAAGCTGGTAAGCAGTGTGTCTGTGCTGAGTGAGAGGTCTCCAGGGTGGCATAAGACATGCCGCAGCCCTTAGAGACCTTCCTTGGCATCAGGGCCCTTGGTACTAGAAGTACCAGTTACAAGGGACTTATCTGGATGCCAGGGTCTGCCAATTGTGGATACAAAAGTACAGGTTAGGGAAAGAACACTGGTGCTGGGGCCTGGTTAGCAGGCCTCAGCACACTTTCAATTGTAAACATAGCATCAGCAAAGGCAAAAAGTCAGGGGGCAACCATGCCAAGGAGGCATTTCCTTACACCCCACAACTAACAACATGGGAGGAGCAAGTCTTGACCATCATGCATCCTGAGGGCCTCGGAGGAGTCGGTGGAGGAATGGACACTGGTAAGTCAAATCTCAACTATCATATCCCCCACCCTACCTGCATGCTATCACACACCCCCACCCTCACCCCCTCACCTATCACTCCAACTCCTCACTAATGTACTAATAACACAAACCACACATCCCAACACCAAGCCCTGCATGACACAACTAAGCATGGACACCCATCACGAAAGCATGCCCACTGCACATACCGATAACAACCCCCTAACCATCATCACACAAGCCCCCACACAGGAATGCTTGCACTGGGGTGCACGCACACCCACCCATTGCACACCATCACACACACACATGCAATAATCCTGCTCTTTTTTTTTTGATAAAGACATTTTTATTGGTTTTGCAAAAAATAAGGCGAAATACATACATGTAATTGGGTGCCAACGTGCACCAAACAATGGTCAATCCCTAGTCTCAGACAATACACTGTGTGTGAAGATTATGCATCTCTCCGTAAAGTATCCCATGCTTGTTACCACCCTTTAAAGGGGGGAGGGGGAAGCCCGTTTAGGTTCTTTCTGGTGCTGGGCCAGTCGACAATGCAGGGAGGTTGAGTGTAGTGGCATCCCATTTCCCCCAAACCTTATCATATTTATTCGGGCACCCTCTGGCCTCGTAAACGAGTTTTTCACGTTGAGCACACCAATCCACTCCTCTTTTCCATTTAGTCAAAGCTGGTGCGTTTTGGGCTTTCCAGT
Organism: Pleurodeles waltl; assembly: GCF_031143425.1. NCBI lineage: Eukaryota > Metazoa > Chordata > Amphibia > Caudata > Salamandridae > Pleurodeles > Pleurodeles waltl. The sequence goes on along the minus strand of NC_090445.1, from coordinate 154,347,577 downwards.
CCGTCATTATGGGGGTCATTCTGACCTCGGCGGTAAAAGGCGCTTACCGCCGGTCAGAAATCCTCCATAATCCCGCCGCGGTCGCGGAAACCCGCCACGGTCATTCTGACCCGCAGAAGGCAAACCTCCGAAAATCCGACCGCCACAACAGACCGCCAGACCAGCGGTCGGCGGAAAGGTGGAGGTGACAAAACCTCCACCGTCACGCCAACAGAAATACGCCCATGCCATTACGACCCACGAATCCACGCGGCGGTCATTCAAACGTGGTATTCCATTGGCGGGACACACCGGCGCGGTCAGAATACACACAAACGAACAAAACTCAGCCACATTGGACGATTTGAATCCCACACACCTGATACACATACACACACCACTCCCACACACACAATACAATATAAAACACACACCCACATCACCCACAAACCCCTACGCTAAAAAATTCGTAAAGAAGGCAAGAGCGAGACACCAGCATCCAAAAAATAACAGCCACAGCCACTCAACACCATCACCCACACACTATCCACACACAAAACAACACACACCACCACACTCAACTCACTTAAATACACATACTCCACCCCACACATCATACACACCACCCCATGGCACCCCAAAGACAACCCCGCTTCACAGACGAAGAACTCAGGGTCATGGTGGAGGAAATCGTTCGGGTAGAGCCCCAGCTGTTCGGCACACAGATACAATACACCAGCATTGCCCGGAGGACGGAGCTATGGCAGAGGATTGTCGACAGGGTGAACGCAGTGGGACAGCACCCCAGAAATCGGGAAGACATCAGGAAGCGATGGAACGACCTACGGGGGAAGGTGCGTTCCATGGTATCCAGGCACAACATCGCCGTGCAGAAGACTGGCGGAGGACCCCCACCTCAACCCCCACAATTCACATCATGGGAGGAGGAAGTCTTGAACATCCTGCATCCTGACGGCCTCGCAGGAGTCGGCGGAGGAATGGATACTGGTAAGTTGAAGCTTCAATACTGCTTCCCCCCCACCTGCATGCCAAATCAGACCCCAACCCTCACCCCCATCCTCGAACCCCACCCTCACCCCCACCCCCATCCTCACCCCCACCCTCACCCCCACCACCATCCTCACCCCCACCACCATCCTCACCCCCACCCCCAGCACACCTATTCCCCGCCAATGTCTCACCATCACAACCCACACATCCCAAAACCTAGGCCTGCATGCGTCCACTAAGCATGGACACCCATCACCAAAGCATGCCCAATGCATATACACATCCCCCCCACAAGCCACCCTCACCAAAGCCCCCACACACGAATGCCAGCACTTGGGGACACGAGAACCCACAGATACACCCATATGCCACTCATTGAAACTATAACCATACCTCTATACCCCTGCAGGACCCAACCGTCAACACACCGCGGCGGAGGGGCCAGAATTCTCCACACCCCCCACCCAAGAGGCCGTCAGCGATGACAGCAGCTCTGTCGACCTGGACACCGATGACCAGCCCGGACCATCGGGGACCTCTGGACAGTCGGTTCCCCTCACACAGGCCCAGGCCACTACAGACCCTAACCCCTCTGGGAACACCAGCACAGCTCCCACCCAGCGGGCCCATGCCTCTGTCTCCAGGGCGCGTCAATCTGCGGTGTGTCTACCACTACAGGGCACCCAGGATAACCCACCACCCCAACAACAACAGGGACCTGGGGGCAGTGGTAGTGGGCACACCGGCCAGGGGGCAGAGGCCCAGGGAAACAGGGGAACTCGGAGGGCAGCTGTGCGACAGGGGGGGGAGGAGAGGCCCAGGGAACCCACTCTCCACGAGGTCCTCACCACCGTCATGGGAGCATACAACCGCTCCCAGGAGACGATGGCGACGGTACTGGCCCGGTTCCAGGAGATCCAGGCACTGCAGGAGGAACACTATCGGGGGTACAGGGAGGACATCAGAGCCATCAACACCACCCTGGTTACCATGGTAGGGCTGCTGCAGGACCTCGTAAACACCAGGGCGGACACTCAACAACACCCAAGGGCCCCTGCCACTAGCCTGGACCAAGAACAGCCAACCACCTCCGCCGGCGCTAGTGGACAGGAGGCCCCCGCACAGCAGCAGCCCACCAGACCCCCACCTCCTGCAGGAGAAGAACCACCCCGCAAGAGGGCCCTGAGATCTCGCAAGAAGACAGAGTAGGATGTCAAGACCCCCGCCAGCAATGGATACCACCTGATGTCATCCCACTGTCCCACATTGTCACCCTGTCCATCCTTGAACTGCCCATGCTCCATCTCTCCACAGGCCTCTGGACAATGCACCTGTGTGACTGTTACTCTGGACTCTGCCATGGACATTCCTTCACCATAGCCCCCACCCACTTGAAACCACCCATCCCATTTTGAGCACTTCAATAAACACCTATTTTGCACCAAAATATCTGGAGTCTGGCTGTGATTTCAATATATTGTAATTGACATGACAGTGCAAATATGTCCTTGTACATGGTGAAGTCAACAAACAGCTGCCACAAAGCTGTAGTCCATGGGGAAACGAAGCACAGGACTCGTAGTGGGGACCCCAGATCTGAAATAGGGAGGGAAAAGCCAAAACTCAGTCATCATACACTGGGGCAAATAGACAGGCAGCAGAGATGCAGGAGAGTAGTTAACATTTACTAAATTATCTTAGAAATGTTACCTGTGTCCTATTGGAAGTACTGTTCAATGATTCTGTCCCTGTTGTCTGTTTCAGCCCCGTCGTCTTCCTCCTCGTCACTCTCCTCAGGTTCCACCGCTGCCACAACACCACCGTCTCGACCATCCTCCTGCAGGAAAGGCACCTGGCGGCGCAAAGCCAGGTTGTGAAGCATGCAGCAGGCCACGATGATGTGACACACCTTCTTAGGTGAGTACATTAGGGATCCACCTGTCATATGCAGGCACCGAAACCTGGCCTTTAGGAGGCCAAAGGTGCGTTCGATCACCCTCCTAGTACGCCCATGGGCCTCATTGTACCGTTCCTCTGCCCTGGTCTGGGGATTCCTTACTGGGGTCAGTAGCCACGACAGGTTGGGGTACCCAGAGTCCCCCACTAGCCATACACGGTGTCTCTGTAGCTGTTCCATCACGTAAGGGATGCTGCTATTCCTGAGGATGTAGGCGTCAAGCACTGACCCTGGGAATTTGGCATTTACATGCGAGATGTACTGGTCAGCCAAACACACCACCTGGATGTTCATTGAATGGTAATTTTTTCTGTTCCTGTACACCTGCTCCCTGTCTCTTGGGGGAACCAAAGCCACATGGGTCCCATCAATGGCACCAATTACGTTGGGAATATGTCCAAGGGCGTAGAAATCACCCTTCACTGTAGCCAATTCGCCCACCTCAGGGAAAATGATGTAGCTCCTCACGGATTTCATCAGGGCAGACAACACTCTGGATAACACCTTCGAAAACATGGGCTGAGACATCCCAGAAGCAATTCCCACGGTTGTCTGAAATGACCCACTTGCCAAGAAATGGAGTACTGACATGACCTGCACCAGAGGGGGAATCCCTGTGGGTTGGCGGATGGGGGACATCAGGTCGGGCTCCAGCTGGGCACACAGTTCATGGATAGTGGCACGGTTAAGACGGTAGGTCAGGATAATGTGGCGTTCTTCCATTGTCGAAAGGTCCACCAGCGGTCGGTACACGGGAGGATTCATCCGTCTCCTCGCCCAACCCAGCGGACGGTGCCTAGGAAGGACAACATGGAGCACACAGTCAAGCAACCCACAGGTACGTACTCACAGCTAGCACAGTAAACGATTCTCTATGCAGTGAATGGCGTGTCTGAGTGGCTATGCAAGGCCTAGGCCTGTGTGACGCAGTTGAAATTGAGCCATGTGGGCCCTGGAAATGGCGGCTGCCTGACCTGTGAAGTGTGACAATGGGATGTGAGGTCAATGCGCTGGCGTGGCACACCGCGGCGGGCGGCGGGCCAAGACCGCGGCGCCAAGCCGCATTGGTTAACATTGAAGCCTATGGGTTTCAGGAGCCAATGGCGAAGGGCGCCGGCGGTGGCGGGACGCACCGCCGCGGTACGCACCGCCGCGGACGTGACCGCCATTTTCTATCTACTTATCCACTTGCGACTTGAACTTTCACAGGAGAGGACCTATACTGCAAGTGTTGCTGTGACCTCGGTCTGGAAGGGACAATGGCTGCTACGCCTGGGGAAAGGGCCCCTGCCTTCACTGGAGAGGAGTTGGAGAAACTTGTGGATGGGGTCCTCCCCCAGTATGCGCTACTCTACGGTCCTCCAGACCAACAAGTGAGTTTAATTCAATCTGGATTTGGGGCCACGGGCTGGCTTGGGGGCCTGGCGGGGGGCCTGGCGGGGATGGGGGGCATGTTGGGCCTGGCAGGGGGCATGGCGGGGGGCCTGGCGGGGATGGGGGGCATGTTGGGTCTGGCGGGGGGCATGGCGGGGGGCCTGGCGGGGATGGGGGGCATGTTGGGCCTGGCGGGGGCCTGGCGGGGATGGGGGGCATGTTGGGCCTGGCGGGGGGCATGGCGGGGGGCCTGGCGGGGATGGGGGGCATGTTGGGTCTGGCGGGGGGCATGGCGGGGGGCCTGGCGGGGATGGGGGGCATGTTGGGCCTGGCGGGGGTCCTGGCGGGGGGGATGGGGGGCATGTTGGGCCTGGCGGGGGGCATGGCGGGGGGCCTGGCGGGGATGGGGGGCGTTGGGCCACTGGAAAGGAAAATGCTGACAAACTTGAACGTGGTATTTCTCCCTCCCTGTACGTGTCACATAGGTCCGCACCCATGAGAAGATCGGGATTTGGCGTGCCATCGCCAAGGAAGTCCGGACCCTGGGGGTCCACCATCGACGGGGCACCCACTGCCGCAAGAGGTGGGAGGACATCCGCCGCGGGACCAAGAAGACCGCCGAGTCTCTGCTGGGGATGGCCTCCCAACGTAGGCGGGGTGCCTGCCGTCAACTGAGCCCCCTGATGTTCCGGATCCTGGCGGTGGCCTACCCTGAATTGGATGGGCGCGTGAGGGCAGCACAGCAGACACAAGGGGGTGAGTACAAGCATTATCTACTCTGTTGTCGCGCAGTGGAGGTGTCTGGTTGGGGGAGGAGGGCTGGGGGTCCCCCTAGGCCAGGGCGATATCTGTAGGCTGGGCACCCCCGTAAGCCCCTGTGTCCCCAGCCACCACCCTCAGTAGTTTGTCAGTACAGCCATCCCTGGGCCGTGTCATCCATGGGTGCAGTTGTCAACTCTAGGCGTGTAGGGCATGTTCCACGGAATGCGTAGCGGACCCCAAGTGCGCAACTTAGTGCAGGGGGCATCTGTGTCTGTCATGTCCGCTAACTGTACCGGAGATCCATGTACTCAATATCCCTTTATTTCTCTCTCCCCCCCCCCTTTTTGTTTGTCTTTCTGTGCTTGTGTGCATCAGCATCATCAGGCGGAGGAGAAGTGGCATCGGGGCAGGAGGGAGCTGCATCTCACATGGCCCAGGAGGGCCATGCCACAGAGTCAGACTGGACCAGTGAGACGGAGGGCGAGGGGAGCTCCACGACGGGGACGACTGGACCCTGCAGCGACACGGACACGTCCTCGGAAGGGGGCTCCCTTGCGGGGGTGGCACCATCCGTGCCCCCCGCCATTACAGGTACAGCCGCCACCCAGCGCACCATCTCCGCCCTCCCAGCAGCCCCTCAGCGTTCGCCCCGTGCCCGCTCTGCCAGGAAGCCGGGCATCTCCTTCGCCCCAGGCACCTCAGGCCCTGCCCCTGTTACCCCCGCTGCCCTCAGTGAGGAGGTCATTGACCTCCTCCGAACGCTCATTGTTGGGCAGACTACCCTTTTGAATGCCATCCAGGGGGTGGAGAGGGAGGTTCATCGCAGCAATGCGTACCTGGAGGGCATTCATTCGGGTCAGGCTGCCCATCAGCGATCGTTCCAGGCTCTGGCCTCAGCACTGACGGCAGCCATTGTCCCTGTCTCCTGCCTGCCTCTACTAACTCCCTCCTCCCAGTCTCCTGTTCCTCCGCCTGTCCCACCCACACCATCAGACCAGCCTGCACACACCTCAACACCCAAGAGAAGCTCATCCAAACATAAGCACCACAGATCACGCAGACATTCACACACGCAACATTCCGATGCAGACATGCCAACAGTCACTACCACCTCTGTGACCCCCACCTCCTCGTCTCCCTCCTCCCTCCCTGTGACGTCTACACTCACACCTCCATTCACCTCACCATCAGCCAGTGTTTCCATCACCAGCACACCCTCCACTCCAGTCCGCACACGTGCAGTCACCACCCCCACTGCCATTTACACGTCCCCTGTGTCCTCTCCCACTGTGTCTGTCACCCCCTCTTCCACACCACACAAACGCAGCCACCCACCCACCCAACAGCCATCCACCTCACGACAGCCTATCCCTCCTGCACCTGCACCCAAAGACAGCAAACGTGACTCACCTACAACCACATCCTCTCCCTCCACTCCCATTCCCACTGTACCTACCACTCTCCATTGTCCCAAGAAGCTCTTCCTCGCCACTACTAACTTCTTTCCTGACCCTGAGCCCCCCCCTCCTTCTCGTCGGGGTAAGAAGAGCACCTCAGCCACCACCAGCCCTGCAGCCCCCTTGACAAGGGTGCAGGGGTATTGGAGCCCGCCAGCCCGCATGTCTGGATCTTCGCCCAGCAGCAAGGGGACAGCCAGCCCACCCCCTGGGAAGAGGAGCAGAAGGCGGAAGGGGCGCCGCAGGAGCCCGCCTTCTACATCCCCCCCGGACACCACCCAGAGACAGTCACCAGCCACAGCTCCAAAGGGAGGAAAGGGACACAGGCCCACGACTAAGGAGGGCAAGGGCAGCAAGTCGGAGAGGTCAGGCAGCAGGCCTGCTGCCCAGGAGGAGCCCACAACCCCCATAGCCGCTGCCCCGGGAGGAACCGGCACAGCTGCCCCGGGAGAGCCCACCACCCCCATAGCCGCTGCCCAGGGAGGACCCAGCCCAGCTGGCCAGGAGGGCCCCACCACCCACAACCCAGGTGGGCAGTGAAGGAGCACCATCCCCGCTGCCCAGGAGGGCACCACCAGGCAATTAGCAGTTGGCCATAGACCGGCCGCCGTCTCAAGAACCGCTGAACTGGGCCCTTCAAGGCAAGGAGCGCTGAACTGGGCCCCGCCGTCTCAAGAACCGCTGAACTGGGCCCTTCAAGGCAAGGAGCGCTGAACTGGGCCCCGCCGTCTCAAGAACCGCTGAACTGGGCCCTTCAGGGCAAGGACTGCTGAACTGGGCCCCGCCGTCTCAAGAACCGCTGAACTGGGCCCTTCAGGGCAAGGACCGCTGAACTGGGCCCCGCCGTCTCAAGAACCGCTGAACTGGGCCCTTCAAGGCAAGGAGCGCTGAACTGGGCCCCGCCGTCTCAAGAACCGCTGAACTGGGCCCTTCAAGGCAAGGAGCGCTGAACTGGGCCCCGCCGTCTCAAGAACCGCTGAACTGGGCCCTTCAGTGCAAGGACCGCTGAACTGGGCCCGCCGTCTCAAGAACCGCTGAACTGGGCCCCGCCGTCTCAAGAACCGCTGAACTGGGCCCCGCCGTCTCAAGCACCGCTCCACTGGGCCCCGCTGTCTCAAGAACCGCTCCGCTGGGCCCCGCCGTCTCACGCACCGCTCCGCTGGGCCCCGCCGTCTCAAGAACCGCTGAACTGGGCCCTTCAGGGCAAGGACCGCTGAACTGGGCCCCGCCGTCTCAAGAACCGCTGAACTGGGCCCCGCCGTCTCAAGCACCGCTCCGCTGGGCCCCGCCGTCTCAAGAACCGCTCCGCTGGGCCCCGCCGTCTCACGCACCGCTCCGCTGGGCCCCGCCGTCTCAAGAACCGCTGAACTGGGCCCTTCAAGGCAAGGAGCGCTGAACTGGGCCCCGCCGTCTCAAGAACCGCTGAACTGGGCCCTTCAGGGCAAGGACCGCTGAACTGGGCCCCGCCGTCTCAAGAACCGCTGAACTGGGCCCCGCCGTCTCAAGCACCGCTCCGCTGGGCCCCGCCGTCTCAAGAACCGCTTAACTGGGCCCTTCAGGACAAGGACCGCTGAACTGGGCCCCGCCGTCTCAAGCACCGCTCCGCTGGGCCCCGCCGTCTCAAGCACCGCTCCGCTGGGCCCCGCCGTCTCAAGAACCGCTCCGCTGGGCCCCGCCGTCTCACGCACCGCTCCGCTGGGCCCCGCCGTCTCAAGAACTGCTTAACTGGGCCCTTTAGGGCAAGGACCGCTGAACTGGGCCCCGCCGTCTCAAGCACCGCTCCGCTGGGCCCCGCCGTCTCAAGAACCGCTCCGCTGGGCCCCGCCGTCTCACGCACCGCTCCGCTGGGCCCCGCCGTCTCAAGAACCGCTGAACTGGGCCCCGCCGTCTCAGGAACCGCTGAACTGGGCCCTTCAAGGCAAGAACCGCTGGCCCTTTGGCAGACGTGGCAGGGCAGGATCTATCTCGGGCAGGGCTGCAGGATGTCCTCTGGCCAACTTGCCTCCTCCAGTGGCAGTGGGGTCCGTTATGGACTGTATGGACTGTGGCTTTGCTCTCCCCAGGATGGCCCAGTGGGCAGGCCACCCACTGTATGGACTGTTTGGACTGTGGCTTTGCTCTCCCCAGGATGGCCCAGTGGGCAGGCCACCCACTGTATGGACTGTATGGACTGTGGCTTTGCTCTCCCCAGGATGGCCCAGTGGGCAGGCCACCCACTGTATGGACTGTTTGGACTGTGGCTTTGCTCTCCCCAGGATGGCCCAGTGGGCAGGCCACCCACTGTATGGACTGTTTGGACTGTGGCTTTGCTCTCCCCAGGATGGCCCAGTGGGCAGGCCACCCACTGTATGGACTGTATGGACTGTGGCTTTGCTCTCCCCAGGATGGCCCAGTGGGCAGGCCACCCACTGTATGGACTGTTTGGACTGTGGCTTTGCTCTCCCCAGGATGGCCCAGTGGGCAGGCCACCCACTGTATGGACTGTTTGGACTGTGGCTTTGCTCTCCCCAGGATGGCCCAGTGGGCAGGCCACCCACTGTATGGACTGTTTGGACTGTGGCTTTGCTCTCCCCAGGATGGCCCAGTGGGCAGGCCACCCACTGTATGGACTGTTTGGACTGTGGCTTTGCTCTCCCCAGGATGGCCCAGTGGGCAGGCCACCCACTGTATGGACTGTTTGGACTGTGGCTTTGCTCTCCCCAGGATGGCCCAGTGGGCAGGCCACCCACTGTATGGACTGTTTGGACTGTGGCTTTGCTCTCCCCAGGATGGCCCAGTGGTCATGGAGTCCCCTCGTGGATCTGGCGTCGTGTACTCAAGTGGCTGAGGTGCCCCACCTTCCCTTCCCCCTGAGGTGCCTGTCCTCTTTTCTTTCTGATGCCCCTGCAGTGTTCTCTCCGTGGAGTTCTTGTCGTGGGACTGGGCCTTGCCCCTTTGCACAGGACCCCTGTGATCCACGGACAGTGGTTGGACTACATTTAGTAGCTGTATATATTTTGTACATAGTTTATTTATTTATTGGGATTACTGGTGTACATATTTCAATATATCTGCCCGTTTATGATCTCTTCTTTTGGTCTTTGCATTATTTCGGAGGGGGGTGGTTTGTGGGTTGTGACAGTGATCTGTGGGAATGCATTGATGTGTGTGTTGTAGTGGGTGTGGGTGGGTGGGTGTGTGCCGGTAATCTTTTCCCTCCCCTGTGTCGTAGGTGCAGTACTCACCGATGTCTTCCGCGCCGCCGGGCGTGCTCCTGGTATATGAGCAGGAATAGGAGTGCGGGGATGACCTGCAACTCTGGTTCCATACTGCCGGAATCTCGCGTGGAGTGCGTAGAGGTGAGCGTTTTCCCGTTCGTAGTCTGTTTCCGCCGTGTTCTTATCGGCGGTGCTCCCGCCCCGGAAAAGGTGGCAGATTGGTGGGTCGTAATAGGGTGGGCGGTACATTGTCTGCCGCCTGGCTGTTGGCGGGAACCGCCGCGCTGTTTGTTTGTACCGCTGTGGCGGGCGGAGTGTTAAGTTGGCGGGCTGTGTTGGCGGTTCCCGCCAGGGTCAGAATTGCATATTTTAGACCGCCGGCCTGTTGGCGGCTTGGCCGCCGCTTTATCACCGACCGCCAGGGTCAGAATGAGGGCCTATGTCTCTTTTGGCCACTAAGCATGCCACCCCCAGAAAGGTCCGTTCCGCTCTCCTCAGTCCAGTGTCACCCATGATCCCCAATAGGAGCAGCATTGGCGTCAACTCGATGTCAGATTGTAAGGCCGTTGAGATCACCATGATAACAGCCCCCCAGTAAGCTTTAATAATTGGGCAGGACCATACCATGTGGAAAAAGTCAGCGTCTGGGTCCCCACATCGTGGACAGTCAGCTGCGTCACGGAGACCTGCCCTGAACAACCTGACGGGTGTTAGGTAAGCAGTATGGAGATAGTAAGTCTGTATTAGACGGAGACGAGTCGTCATCGTTAAAGTGTGTGGAGCTGCCAATGCTTCGTTCCAGTCTACCTCTTCCATAGGACCCACCCACCCTTCCCATCTCTGACGGAGTCCCTCCATGGCAGCACCAGTGGTGGCAACCAACGAGCGATATATCTGGGAGACACCTCCTCTACCTAGGCTCCCCATCAGGGCTTTCGCCTCCATAGGGCTATATTCAGGTATGTTATCCCCTGTCCGGATTTCTGTCAGCAAGGCGTGGCGGATCTGGAGATACTTATGGAATTGCGTCTTATTTAGTGAGAACATTTTCTGGAGGTCTTCAAAAGAGCGCATATGTGAGCCATCCCATACATCGCCTAGTGTAGAAATACCAATGTTGTCCCACTTCTGGAATCCCTCCAATCTCGCTATCTCTCTTAAGTGTATTCCCTGCCATAGTGGAGTCTGATGGGTGAGGCGTCCCCACCACCCTGTCACCTTTTGGGCCGTCTGCCAACCCCGCAGTACCACTCCGGTCACCTCCGGGGTCCCACGCGAGATCGGGCCTCCATACAGAGCATCAAAGATCTTTGGATAACTCATGGTCTGAAGTTCTAATCGATACGCCGGATCTGTCCATCCACCCCCTACCCAATCATTTATCACTAGTATTTGCGTTGCTAGGTGGTAGTAATGGATGTTGGACATTCCCAATCCCCCCTCAGAAACGTCCCTCTGGCATGTTTTAAGCGCCAATCGAGGACGGGAGCCATTCCATAAAAATTGGCGTGCCTGTGAGTCCATTTCCCTGAACCATCTCATGGGGATAGGGTAAGGGAAGTTCTGGAGGAGGTAAAGAAGTCTGGGGAGAACCATCATCTTGTAAAGAGCGATTCTCCCATACAAGTTAAGGGGGAGGTCACTCCAACGTTGGAGGTCATTTTTTATTCTTTTTGTTAATGGTGTGATGTTAAGCTCCCATGTTAGTTCAGGGAGCAAGGAGACATGCACGCCCAGGTATTTAAAACTATTTCTTCGTATTGGAATGTTTTGCTGCCAGTCTATGCAGTCTCGAGATTGATGGAGAGGGACCAGCAAGGACTTACTAGGGTTCAGGGTCAGTCCTGAGGCATCCGAGAAGAGATCTAGAATTTGTAGAATGCGGGGGCCACTTTTGGCTGGGTTTGAGATGTACAGCAGGACGTCATCCGCGTACAGTGCCACGCGGTCCTCTTGGCAGACGGGCCAGGACCAGCCCTCTATCAGCAGATCTTCCCTTAACATTTTCGCCAGAGACTCTATTGTTAATGCAAAAAGCAAGGGGGATAATGGACATCCCTGCCTGGTGCCACGGCCGATAGGGAATGGGTCTGAGATTACTCCGTTTACTTGGACATGTGCTGTGGGATTAGAATAAAGTAGCTTCACCAATCCTCGGAATCTGGGCCCAAGGCCGTTGCTTTGTAGGACGTTTTCGAGGTAAGACCAGTCTACCGTGTCAAAGGCTTTCTCGAAGTCGAGTAGAAGCAAAGCCAGAGGGGCTCGAGACAGGGTCTTTTGATGCACCAATGCTAGGTGTAATCTCCTAATACAGTGTCTAGTGCTACGGGCAGGCATAAAGCCACATTGGTCAGGATGCACCAGTGTGGGTATGGCGTCTCTTAGTCTTGAGGCGAGGATTGAGGCTAGGACCTTGACTTCAGTGTTCAGGAGTGAAATGGGTCGGTATGCCGAGCAGTGTTGCGACGGGGGTTGTGTCTTGGGGATCACTACTATTGTCGCTAGGTCAATCCCAGGAGGGAAGTGGCCCTTCCGCTCAGCTTCTTCGTACATGTTGAGCAGATGTGGAGCCAGAATATCGCTGCATTTCTTATATAACTCTGGTGGGAATCCATCAGGACCTGGGGTCTTGCCTGATGCCAAGTTGGCAATCGCGCTGGTTATTTCTGTGAGGCTAATTGCCTCATCCATACTGCTCCTGGCCGTCTGGGAGACTCTGGAAAGAGTTATGTCGTTCAGGAGGGGGGATTCCCTTTCAATGGTGGGCCGAGGGTGCTCTGCGTATAGGCGTGCATAGTAAGAGGCAAAGCTCTGAGCTATCTCGATGGGCGCTTTGGAAAGAGCACCTGAGTCGTCTCTAATCTCAGGTATGATTCTATTGGCCAGGGGGCGTGTGGCTAGCCAATGCAAGAGTTTTCCATTCTTGTCCCCCCAGCCATATATATGCGGGCGGCCGATGCTCTCCAAATGTGTTTTGCTGACTCAAGGACCAAATGTCTGATTTCCTCTCGGGTCCTAGTAAGTTGCCTCAGAATAGAGGCCGAGGATAAGGTCGTTTGTTGGCGCTCCAGATTCAGCGCCTCAGCCTCAAACTCAGACACTCTTGAGTCCCGAGCGCGTTCACGTGCACGAAGAAGACACTTGGCATGCCCTCTTAGTGTGGCTTTGCCGGCAGCCCATATTATACCTGGGGACTGGACCGTTCCCAAATTCAACTCAAAATATTGAGCAAGGCGGTCTCTTATTTCAAGGGTATATTCGTTGTCTTGTAAGCACCATGCATTCAGGCGCCACAATGGGCGCCTGGTGGGGTCCGTCCCACCCAGTCGGACTCATACAGGTGCGTGGTCTGAGACCCCTCGTGGCAGTATATCAGCCCCCGTGACACCGATGACGTCTAATGCAGGCATAAATATTAAATCAATTCTGGAATGTGTCCAGTGGGCGGCTGATGTGTGTGTGTATTGACGTTCTTTAGGGTGCCAGGTTCTCCATACCTCGCAGAGGCCGAGGCTCTCCACCCATCCGTTAAGACTCGCAGCCCGAGAGGCCCTACCAGTGGTAATGTCCCCGGATATATCCAGTCTGGGGTCCAGAACAGCATTAAAATCCCCTCCTATCAATGTGGTTCCCTGGGGGAGTCCCGCTACCACCTGGCGGAGTGAGAGTAGGAAGGCGTCGAATCCCGCTGGGGGGGCGTATGCGCATACAAGGTTCAGCGGTGTACCGTGAAGCATCCCTGAAGCAATTACGAATCTGCCCTGTGGGTCAGACAGCGTAGATGTTATCACCATAGGTAAAGAGCGGCTGAGTAGAATGGCCACTCCCCTGGATCCCCTGGTGAAACCTGCGTGGTAAACCCTATCAAATCCTCCCCGTGTGAGCATAGGGAATTTAGTTCCCAGGAGATGAGTTTCCTGCAGTAGGACCACTGAGGGGGAGTATCTGCGGAGGGTGTTAAAAACTGCAGATCGTTTGATCTTATCTAAGAGCCCGTTTACATTCCAGGAGATGATTTGTGTCAGTGAGGACCAGGCGTGGGCTGTGCGGGTATCATATCTTGTTGGGTGGCTGTCAGTGGAAACAGGGATGACCGCTTAAAACATAACATTGAGGTACTAAACCTGTACCGAGTGCTACTATCTAACCCCAACTCAAACTTCTCACCCCCCAACTGCCCCCCACCCCATACTCCCACCCCGGAAGCATCTGTCGCCCCTAACCCCAACCAGAACATAACAGCCAGTAAGACTGTCTTGGGAGTGGAGTGGTGGACCCCTCCATTCAGTCGGATCATTCTGCAATCATAAGTGAAAAGTCTTCAAATCTTGTTTGGCGAACCCCGGGGGGCCGCCGAGTCATCCGACGACGCGCCCCAGGGGCTCCGCAAGGGCGGATCGTTCTCCCCGATCCCCTCCATGTGTCACAGCAAAAACTCTGTGTAACAGTTCAGCCAAGCACCGGGGACTGGCTCAGACGTCTATCATCCTCGGCTTGTATCTGTTCCTGCCCTTCTGGGGACTCGATGGAGATCTCCCCCACCCGGGAGCCAGAGTCTCCAGCCATCTCTCCACCTCCAGGAGCGGCCAGACCATCTCGCATCCCTTTCGGAGATCTGGTGCGCCTCCGGCTCCTTCGAGGTCCCCCCAAAAGGGGGGGTCTATCCCGAGCGGGCTCTCCTCCTTGTTTCAGGGCTCCCTTTCGGGCTCCAACGCCCTCCTCGGTCAGCCAGTCCCATGCCTCCTCCGGAGATTCAAAGAAATACGCCCTACCAGCCATGATGACCTTAAGCCGTGCCGGGAAGAGGAGCATGTATGAGAGTTGCATTGCTCTGAGTTTCTGTTTGACTTGCTCATACGATCGGCGGCGGGTCTGAACCTCCCGTGTGTAGTCTGGGAATATCAGGATCTTGTGGTTCTCCCATTTAAGATCTTCCAAGCGTCTCGCCTCTTTAAGGATGTTGTCTCGATCTTTAAAGTTAAAAAAACGTGCGATCATTGGGCGCTTCGGGCCGCCCGGAGGGGGGCGCGGTGCAAGGGCTCTGTGAGCGCGTTCAATTGCAAACCAGGGTGAGAGGGCCTGGTCTGGTATCCAGGTCTTGATCCAGCGCTCCAAAAATTCTGATACTTTATCCTCCTCCGCGCCCTCCGGGAATCCGATAAAACGCAGATTGTTGCGTCTCGATCGATTTTCTGCATCCTCGGCACGGCGGTGTAGCTCGCTGGTACGTGTTTGTAGCTGGGCCACTTTCGTTTTAAGATCGGCCAGCTCATCTTCGGTCTGGGAGACCCGGCCCTCCACCTCAGTAATTCGGCTCACTGCATTTCTGAGGTCCTGTCTGATAAGGCCCATGTCCTCACGCACTTCCCCAATTTTGGTCTCCACAGCCGATTGCGACGATTGAATTGCTTGGAGGATGGCGCTCAATCCGTCAAGCGCTGGGCCTCCACTGGCGGTTTCCCCTTCTCTTCTGGGGCCCGCTGGCATCGTGAACTGGTCAATCTTTTGCTGGGAGGTCGGGGGTTGTTTGTTTGCTTTGTCCTTTCCCATTCTGTCTCAGGAAGTTGGGGGTGTCCGGTTGTCACCCAGATCCACCTCGTCCAGGTTCCTGCATCCGGGCCGTTTCGACAGGGGACCGCCTCGGAGGGGGTCTACCGGCAGGGTATCAGAGCACACGCTGGTGGGCACAGCCCAATCACCCCCCCGGGGTCCAACGGGAACCGATCCTCTCCACTCCGTTAACTCACACCATCAGGCGACTGCCCAGCATTGCGTCGGGTCTCGCCTCGTGCCTCCAGGTCATCGGGGGCTCGCAGGACTCCTTGCCCTCCCTGCAGTCCAGGGCGTCTCCGGCGGCTCCCCCTCGTCCGGGGCCAGTCGAAAAGTGTTGCCTGCACTGCGCCCCCAGGGGGCCTGAGAGGTCTCTCGGTATCAGTCAGGATGGTGGGGTTAGTCCTTTCCTGGATTCAAGCGCCCATTGTGATGTATTGTATTGTATTGTATTGATCGGGAGTTCCCTACCCGCCAAGCTCGTGCTGGGGTGCCTTTGTTTTCTTCCGAGAGGCGGGGGATCTCCCTCGCCTTCCAGGGCCCAACGCCAGCGATCTCTGGGGGGCCACCTACTCCGCCCCAGGCGCTCAAAGTCAATCACTGGGAGCAGGAATGTCTCACTTGGCAGCCTCTTTGTTGAGATCAGTTTTATCTTTCGGGGCCCCGCATACCTGCACAGAGGGTCCGACCGCCCAAGAGTCCTTCAGCCGCCGCTCGTGTGCTCACGGTCCAATCCTCCGGGGCCCGGATCCCGGGGCACAGCGTCGGTGTCCCCGGCGCCAATCCCTCCACTCGGGACGGCCGCCGGGCGAGCCAGCTCCCCTCAGGAGCGCGGCCGGAGTCGCGTTCACGGCCCCTCCTTGACTCCCGGGCCTCGTTCAATCCGGACGGAGGAGACCTCCTCGCGTCTCGGGATATCCCCCACTTCTCCCGGGCCCCCGCGCAGATGCGCAGCGGGGTCCAGGCCGCCAGGAGCCTCTCTCCTCACCGCAGACACGTTTCGCCTCACATCGGCCCACAAGGGGCCCGGGCCCCGGATCGCAGGGCCGGCGTCTGCGGCGTCCTCCACCGAGCGGCCGCCTCAGCAGGGGAGCCTCCCACCTCGGGTTCGGCCGAGCGCCGCGGTCCCGGCCGCCATCTTGAATTTTTCGAGTCAGCCGCGGCTGGTGCTATTACGGCTCAAATATGCCGTAGGTGTTTCCAGGGGGGATCTCTGGGGTCCAGGAGCCGATGGGCACCCCCAGGGCAGCGCCAGTAGTGTGAATAGCGGCAGCTTCGTAGGGCGGATGACGGAGGGGTCCAGAGCACTCTTAGAGTGCGACCGCCATCTTGACGCCCGAAGCCACGCCCCCAATAATCATGCTCTTATGCCCCTACAGGATCACGAAGGACCGTCACCACACCGGAGGGTCCAGACATCTCCACTCCACCCACAGAAGAGGCCCACAGTGACGATAGCAGCTCTGCCCTACTGGAGCCTCATGACCACCCCGGACCATCGTGGGCCTCAGGACAGTCGGTTCCCCTTGCACAGGCACAGCCCAACACTGACCTTCCACCCTCTGGTAACACCAGTACAGCACCCACCCAGGGGGCCCAAACCTCCGTACCCAGGACAGGTCAATCAGCTGTGTGTCCACCACTACAGGGAACCCAGGATAACCCACCACCCCAACAACAACAGGGACCTGGGGGCAGTGGTAGTGGGCACACAGTCCATGGGACGGAGGCACAGGAATACAGTGGAACTGGGAGGCCTGCTGTGCGACAGGGGGCGGACAGGCCAAGGGAACCCACTCTCCATGAGGCCCTCTCCTCCATCATGGGAGCATACCACCACTCCCAGGAGACGATGGCGACGGTCCTGGACAAGTTGCAGGAGACCCTGCGCCTGCAGGAGGAACAGTATTTGGGGTTCAGGGAGGAGCTCAGGACCATCAGCTCCGCCTTGGGCACCATCGTAGGGGTGCTGAAGGACATACAGCAGACCATGAGGGACACCGTGGCACTCCAAGGGGCCCCTGAGCCTAGCATGGACGATTAACTGCGCTAGTGGACAGGACGCCCCGCCACAGGACCACCACACCAGCACCCCACCCCCAGCAGACGGACAACCACCACGCAAGCGGTCGCTGAGATCCAGGAACAGGACAGAGCAAGATGGCAAGACCCCCGCCAGGAAATGAGACCACCCTGATTGTCCCCCCACTGTCCCACTTTGTTACCCTGTCCATACTTAAACTGCCCCAGCTCCACTTCCTATGCCCATATGGGCAGTGCACCTGTGAGACTAATAGACTGGACTCTGCCATGGACGTTCCTCCGCCATCACCCATCACCATTTTACAACCCCCCTCCATTTGTGAGCACTTAAATAAACACCCTTGAACCACAAAACAATCTGGAGTCAGTCCATGATTTGGTAAAATGTATTATCAATGACAGTGTCAAAATGCGTTTTAGTTGTTCTCACCTGTGTGTTACTGGAAATATTGCTGTATGACTGACTCCCTGTTGTCGTTGTCTTCTTCCTCAGCTTCCTCCTCATCACTGTCCACAGGCTCCACAGGCTCCACAGCTGCCACAACACCGTCATCTGGACCATCCTCCTGCAGAAAAGGCACCTGGCGTCGCAAAGCAAGATTGTGAAGCATCGAGCAGGCGATGATGATCTGGCACACCTTCTTCGGTGAGTAGAATAGGGAACCACCTGTCATATGGAGGCACCTGAACCTGGCCTTAAGGAGGCCGAAGGTGCGTTCGATCACCCTCCTAGTCCGCCCATGGGCCTCATTGTAGCGTTCCTCTGCCCTGGTCCTGGGATTCCTCACTGGGGTCAATAGCCAGGATAGGTTGGGGTAACCAGAGTCCCCTAATAGCCACACACGGTGCCTCTGGAGTTGACCTATCATATCAGGGATGCTGCTATTCCGCAGGATGTAGGCGTCATGCACTGAGCCAGGGAACATAGCATTAACCTGGGAGATGTACTGGTCTGCCAAACATACCATCTGTACATTCATCGAACGATAACTCTTCCGGTTCCTGTACACCTGTTCACTCCTGTGGGGGGGGGACCTGAGCTACATGGGTCCCATCAATAGCACCTATAATGTTGGGGATATGTCCAAGGGCATAGAAGTCACCTTTCACTGTAGCCAAATATTCCACCTCAGGGAAAATGATGTATCTCCTTACGTGTTTCAGCAGGGCAGACAACACTCTGGGCAGCACGTTGGAAAACATAGGCTGGGACATCCCTGATGCCATGGCCACTGTTGTCTGAAAAGACCCACTTGCAAGGAAATGGAGCACTGACAGCACCTGCACGTCAAGGGGGATTCCAGTGGGATGGCGGATTGGTGACATCAGGTCTGGTTCCAACTGGGTACATAGTTCCTGGATTGTGGCACGGTCAAACCTGTAGGTGACGATTAAATGTCGCTCCTCCATTGTCAACAGGTCCACCAGCGGTCGGTACACCGGAGGATTCCGCCATCTTCTCAAATTTCCAAGCTGACAGTGCCTAGGAAGGACAACAGCAACGATCGAGTCAATTTTTTTCCAGGTATGTACCCACAGTTACACAGAAGACGACACCAAACACAAAACCCTTCCTGTATGTGTGTTGAGTGTAGGCCTAGCTATGTGTGACGCAGAAGTAAATGAAGCCATGTGGGCCCCTGAAATGGCGGCTGCCTGACCTCTAAACTGGGACAATGAGATTGTGGGGTAACTGCGTTGGCGTTGCACACCGTCGCGGTAGGCGGTCGTAGACCGCGGCGCAATGCTGCATTGGTTCACATAGGACCCTATGGGTCCCAGGAGCCAATGAACAGGTGCGCCGGTGGTGATGATACGCACCACCGCGGCGGTGACGTCACCGCGGCGGTGACGTCACTGCCATTTTCTATCTGTTCAATCACTAGATACCTGATCTTCGACAGAAGAGGACCTACACTGCAAGTGCTGCTGTGACCTCAGTCTGGAAGGGACAATGGCTGCTGCGTCTGGGGAAAGGGCCCCTGCCTTCACTGCTCAGGAGTTGGAGAAACTGGTAGACGGGGTCCTCCCCCAGTACACGCTACTCTACGTTCCCCCAGACCAACAGGTTAGTACACAGGGAGCACGTTGTATGGGCTAGGCCTGGGTGGAGAGGGCTGGTTGTAAGAGGGAAGGGGGCAGAGTTCAGGGACCATGAATGCATGTGAATGAATGGGCCACATGGCTAGGGTAGGGAGGGGGGACACTCCCATCGACGGTGCAGTTGTTAATGACTTCGCTTCTTCCCTTGTGCATGTCATGTAGGTCAGCGCCCACCAGAAGAAGGACATTTGGCGTGCCATCGCCAAGGACGTCCGGACCCTGGGGGTCCACCAGAGACGGGGCACCCACTGCCGTAAAAGATGGGAGGACATTCGCCGCTGGAGCAAGAAGACGGCGGAGGCTCAGCTGGGGATGGCCTCCCAACGTGGGAGGGGTGCCCATCGCCCCATGACCCCCCTGATGTTCAGGATCCTGGTGGTGGCCTAACCGATAATGGAGGGTGATGCTAAGGAGTAATGGCGCCCCAATACTCTCTATCCAAACCTCAAATCTATTATGTCACAGTGCTCTGCACTAGGGTCACACCCTCTAAGTACCCCCAAAGGTTAAACTAATCAACCAACAATATACATAACAAGAGTGAAGGCACACGTGAAAAAGACTCAATTAACAATCTCAATATGAAGTATCCCATTAATATATTTCAAAACCAAATAATAATTCATAAGTATGATGCTTAATTGTATTAATATATTTCAAAACTAAATAATAATTCATAAGTATGATGCTTAATTGTTTACAGTCAAGTCCGAATCAAATCTCAAATCAAAATCTACTGTCCATATTCTATACAGTTCATTCCTTTACACTTAAGTCCGGATCCAAATCCAAATTGAAATCAGCTGTCCAAATTCAAATTCTATTTTAGTTGTTATAGTTCAAAGTTCCATATGGTTTTTGCTCCTTCATAGTTCCAAAAGGTTTCAATTTGTTTGTAAAGACATTCCATAAATTCAATCATATATTCATTTGTTGAAGTTCCCAAAAATTCTTTGTTTTACCCGTTCCTAATCTCTCCTTTCTTACTTGTACAAATGTCCATCAACACGTGTTTCATCCGGGGAGTACCCGTGGACTTCTTCAGGACCTCCCAACGTGATACAGTTTAGAGTAATGTAACCTAAATCAAACTAGACAATACATTCCAAGTTAGAATACCGATACTACAACATTAAATCAACAATCAGTAGTGGGAAATGTACATCTCTCCTAGTAAAAAATTGTATATATTACATTGAAATATTCATCTTTATAAATCATTATATTCAAAATAATCTAGTCTCAAAATACCAAACATAACAAGTTCTATTAAATGTATTTAGAACAGCCTTCCTCTGTCCCTCACTGTAAACACTTCAATTATAATTGTGTACAGCCTTCTTGGCTAAAGATTTACATAACACATAAGAATTCACATAGTGCCATGGGGACTTTATCTCTCCTTAATTGTATCATCTGCAACAAATCACCTCCTTGTATTACTCTATAACGCGACTCGGTTATAACTAAAAATAAATGAAAATAAGTACCTTCGTATGTCTGTATAAATAAAATCCTGCTCTCTTTATCTCACAACCCATTCGTCTTATTTTCCTATTAGTATTCCACTCACCTCCTCTCCTGTAATGATTCCATGTGTATATAAGTGCCTGCAAATCGCCGCATGTGAAAAGGTATCTGTCACAATATAACATACCAATCAGATTATGGCCCCATATTATCATTGAATCTCAGTTCCCTTCTCAAACCCAATCCTTTTCCCCACTTCTATATACGCCGTGTGTCATCCCATTTCAGCGAGTGCGCCTTCACCGCGGGTTCGCCGTATCTTTCCTAATCAAACCGAGTGCACCCGACTCGGTTTCCTTTAAAGTTCACGTGATTAGTCGACACAAATGACGGACTACATTTTCTTCTGCGTCCGTGTACTGTCAAAATAGAAAACGGGCTACTGCTTTATTATATCCTTACTCTTACTATTTCCCAGCGTACTGGCATTACGTATCTCAATCATTATTTCGCCAAGCGTTCTTAGGTGTTTCAACTATTTAGCTACTTCCTATCTATTGAATAACCAAAATACAAACTGATAGCCTTAGCAAGGCTGTCACTATCCTTAGAGGCACCACGTATTCCTTGTTCGTTTCAGTAGTGTATACTTATAAAATAATCGATCTTTCTCACATTATTTATCTACCAATCCTAATATTTGCATATATTGTGCTTTACTAACTTCTCCTCCATATAATAATACATATTCTCCATACATCCCATAAATTTCACCATATGATTTATACGACCTGCATATGTTCTTAACAATTTTTCCCACTATTGATATAATATCCATAACATATTTAATAATAATCAAAGAGAAATGAGATGAAATGAACATGGTAAGTCAATATCTGTTGTTCATTCTAAACCAATACTAACATAATATATTAGAGTTGAAAATTGCATATCACTAGAAAATCTAACCTAATATCAGATAATATGTCTCATCTTAACTATCTCCAAGGAAGTACTCCATCTCATAATCTGTATTCAGCCCTTGCTCCACCGCCCCTAATCACATTATCCATGTTGATTCCCTCCTACGTAGGGCCAATTCTCTATTGCCCCCTCTCGGATTTAATTCACAATAATCAAAACCAAAAAATGTAAATGTTTTTTGGTTCCCTTGTGCATCACATGTTTTCATATGGGAAGCAATTGGGTATCTTTCATCTTCTTGTCTAATCGCTCTCCAGTGTTCAGATATTCTAATTTTTAAAGGACGTATCGTGCTCCCCACATAAATTCTATCACATCTACAGATAATCATATAAATGACATATCTCGTATTACAATCTATATGTGTCTTTATATTCACTCTCTGCCCATACATATCTACAAATTCTTTTTTGGCTTGCCAGGCCTACCCTGAGTTGGATGGGCGCTTGAGGGCATCACAGCAGACACAAGGGGGTGAGTACTCTCTCATTCTGCGGACTTTGCGCGCAGTGGAGGGGTCTGGGTGGGGGAGGAGGCCTGTGGGTGTACCTAGGCCAGGCAGAAATAAGTAGACTAGGCCCCTCCGTAATGCAGGCCATGTGGCACTCTACCCGACCGCAGTAGAGTGCCAAGTACAGGTATAGATGCCCCTGTGCAGATGTCCACCATAGCCATGTAGGCCAGATCCCAGAAATTTCATCTGCAGAGGCCAGGAGCACAGCGTAGTGCAGGGGGCTGCTGTGTCTGTATTGTCCGCCAACGATAGCGGTATGCCATGCACTCAACCTGTCTCTCTTCTGTCTCACCCCCCCCCCCTTTTTGTGCTCTCCCTGTTCTTTTGTGCATCAGCATCATCAGGCGCAGGTACAGTGGCACCAGAGCACGAGGGAGCTGCATCCCACATGGCCATGGAGGGCCACACCACGGACTCAGAATGCACCAGTGGGACGGAGGGCGAGGGGAGCTTCATGCCGGCCACCGGATCACCAAGCAGCGACACGGACTCGTCCGCCGATGGGAGCTCCTTGTGGTGGCGGCACCATCTGTGCGCCCCACTTCTACAGGTACAGCCGCCACCTCTCCTACCAGCACCGCCCTCCCAGCAGCCCCTCAGCGTTCACCCCGTGCCCGCTCACCCAGGAGGGTGGGCATCACCTTCGCCCCAGGCACCTCAGGCCCTGCCCCAGTCACCCCTGCTGCCCTCAGTGAGGAGGCCATTGACCTCCTCAGGTCGCTCACTGTTGGGCAGTCTACCATTGTGAATGCCATCCAGGGAGTAGAAAGGGAGTTGCAACACGGTAATGCATTCCTGTAGGGCATTCATTCTTGTCAGGCTGTCCTTCAGCGAACCCTGCAATCTCTGGCCTCAGCACTGATGGCAGCCATTGTCCCTGTGTCTAGCCTCCCCCCTCCAACCTCCTCCACCCAGACCCAATCCCCTGTACGCCAGCCCATCCCAAGCACACCTACAGACCAGCATGCACACAAGTCAACACACAAGGGAAGCTCAGCCAAACATAGGCACCACACAACCCACAGGCACACACACAAGCATCACCCACATGCAGACACAGCAACATCCACTGCCTCCACTGTGTCCCCCTCCTCGTCGTCTCCCTCCTCCCTCCCAGTCTCGTCTACACTCTCACCTGCATGCACTACATCTACAGGCACCAGGAGTCGCACCAGAACACCCAGCACCACACCCCGCTCACCTGCAATCACCACCTCCACTCCCATTTACACATCCCCTGTGTCCTCTCCCAGTGTGTCTGTGACGCCCCCACCCAAAGTACACAAACGCGGGCACCCACACACCCAACATCCATCCACCTCACAACAGCCTCCAGTACCTGCACCTGCACCCAAAACACCTAAAGTGACACCTCCTACAACCACCTCCTCTTCCTCCACTCCCAGACCCCCTCCAACTACCCATCCCAGTGTTCGTCAGAAACTGTCCCTCTGTAAAGTTGACCTTTTTGCCCCCCCCTCCTCCCTCCAATTCATCAGTCCCGTCGTAGCGCCTCAGCCAAAAAGCCTCCAATACCAGTGGTGCCTGTTCAAGGTGTGTGGAGTGCACCGGCCACCAGGGCAGGCAGTGTGACCCGGAGCCAAGGCACTGGCAGCCCACCCCCTGTCAAGGCTCTGAAATTGGAAAGTGGCCGACGGGACCCTGTGAAGACTCCTGGAGGCAAAACAACTCACAGGGGTCCCAGGGGGATTGCAGAGTCAGCTGTGACTCCTCCAAAGGTGGGGAAGGGCCAGAGGAAGTCTGCACAGCCTGGTATGAGCATCACGGCGGAGAAGGGCAGCATCCTTCCCGGCGGTCGGGACGCCACCGCCAGCACCGTTGTCACTGGTCCGGAGACCACCGCCAGAGTCATTGCCCAGGAGGGCCCAAGTATCGTCACTGGTCCGGAGACCACCGCCAAAGTCATTGCCCAGGAGGGCTCAAGTATCGTCCCTGGTCCGGAGACCACCACCAGAGTCATTGCCTAGGAGGGCCCAAGTATCCTCACTGGTCCGGAGACCACCACCAGAGTCATTGCCCAGGAGGGCCCAAGTATCGTCACTGGTCAGGAGACCACCGCCAGAGTCATTGCCCAGGAGGGCCCAAGTATCGTCACTGGTCAGGAGACCACCGCCACCACCGGAGTCAGTGCCCAGGAGGGCCCTGGCTGGCACAGCCCCGCTGGGCAATGAGGGAACGTCATGCCACACACCAATGCCCAGTCCAGGGAACGTCATGCCACACACCAATGCCCAGTCCAGACCTGCCATGGCAAAGCACTGCTGAACAGTCCAGAACCGCCATGGCAAAGCACCGCTGAACAGTCCAGAACCGACATGGCAAAGCACCGCTGAACAGTCCAGAATCACCATGGCAAAGCACCGCTGAACAGTCCAGAACCGCCATGGCAAAGCACCGCTGAACAGGGCATGCACCGAGGAAGAATTAAAAGGCCGCCACATCAAGCATCGTTATCCCATGTGCAGCTGGGACAATGAAGGGACAGGAACTTTCACGGGGAGACTAATCCAGTCTGGGCACCAGTCCCCCTCCAGAGCCAGTGGAGGCTGTTATCTACTTGCGAAACTGTGGCTTTGCACTCCCCAGAATGGTACAGTGGGCAACGCACCCACTGTAGAGACCTGAGAGACTGTGGCTTTGCACTCCCCAGGATGGTACAGTGGGCAACCCACCCACTGTAGAGACTTGAGAGACTGTGGCTTTGCACTCCTCAGGATGGTACAGTGGGCAAACCACCCACTGTAGAGACTTGAGAGACTGTGGCTTTACATTCCCCAGGATACATCAATGGGCATGGAGCCCCGTCGTGGATCTGGCTTTGCACTCATCCAGCTGAGGTGCCCCCCCCTTCCCTTCCCCCTGAGGTGCCTGTAGTATTTCTACCTGATGCCCCAGCAGTGTTCTCTCCGATTGTGTACAGGTATCTTTTGTGGGCCTCGCCCATGCATTTTTGGACTAGTGGTGCACGGACATTGATATGTGCATATCTGCACTACTTCTCGTAATGTATATACTTTTGAATGATTTTATAATATATCTGTATATTTTTGTGACATGTATATTGATACATTACAATGTTTGAACAGATTTCGTTTTGTCTTTGCATTCTTCCGGGGGGGTTGTGGGTTGTTCCCGTGATTTTTGTGAATGCATTGGTGTGTGTGTTGTAATATGCAAGGGTGGGGGTGGGGGTGTTTCGTGTGTGTCCCCCTAACTTTTGCCTCCCCTATGTCGTAGGTGCAGTACTCACCGTTGTCTTCACCGGCGTTGCTCTTCGTAGATGAGTAGCAATACAAGGGCAGGTAGGATTTGTAATTCCGGTTTCATGGAGTCCTCCTTCCTCGTGGTATGTGTTCAGGTGAGCGTTTTCCCATTGCAGTAACTGTTTTCGCCGTGTTTTTATCCACGGTGAATCCGCCCCGGAAAAGGTGGTGGATTGGTAGGTTGTGATACTATGGGCGGTACATTGTCTTTCGCCTGTCTGTTGGCGGTGACCGCCGCGCTGCTTGTCTGTACCGCCGTGGCGGGCAGAGTGTTAAAGTGGCTGTCTTTCTTGGCGGTTTCCGCCAGGGTCATGATTCCCTTTTTTTCTCCGCTGGCCTGTTTGCGGTATTACCGCACCTTCAACACCGTCCGCCAGGGTTGTAATGACCCCCTATATGTTTTATTCAGTTCAGCTGCCTATTGGCTTTGACATGGCATTAGACATTACATTCTGTATTCAGTTTAGCTGCCTATTGGCTTTGACATTACATTAGACATTACATTTGATATTTAGGTTAGCTGCCTATTGGCTTTAACGTGGGGTTAGATATTGCAGTTGAGACATTACAGATGTCTGTGTTTTTCCAAGCTGTGTTTTTCCATAAGATGAACCAACCTGTTTTCTTCACACCAGACCTTAGCTGATAAGAGCACGTAGATTTTGTGTTTACCTCGCAATCCAGTCTGAGAGCAGAATTAATCAGGAGAACTGGCCACTCTCCAAGGTTGTTCGGATCTCACACTGAGTTTGCTTTTAAGGATGACTCTGGGCTACAGTGAGTTAGATTTGAATCTGCTTGACTTCAGGCTGGAGCTAGACGTCAGTTGCCAGTCTCCCGTTTGGGTAGAAAATCTATTTCTCGCAGTTGACCGGAGTCATCAACTTGCAGACCCCAGAAAGATGAAGCTTTAGGCCCTACCGCCTTGCCCATACGGTGATGAATTTGACTTTTATGCTGTGCTTTGCAGTTATGTTATATATATTTGCTGTGTACATTGCAACTGAGAAGTACTGTAATACATTTTGCTTTCATTGCTGCAACTACTGTTAAACGTGTGCTTCCAATCTACTAATTTTGTCTCTCAGGAACTTGTGGGTGGGGGAGAATTAACAACAATAAAGGTCTTCTTTAAACACAGAAGTGCATTCCAGAGAGGTTCTGTAAGCTCTGATAGGAGATATGTGGGAAAGCAGAACAGAAAGGTATAGACCATTGATACTCAAAGTACGGCCTTTACATGCGGCCCCAAAGTCAAAAGCTGCAGTGGGCTGAAACAGCACAAACATTGAGCAAGAAATTAAATAAACAAGCAAGCATTTATGTAAAGATTAACTGAAATAAATGAAAGAAAGTAACTAGGTTATCCTGCACTGTTTATCGTTAGAAACACCTTTAATTTTAAAGCAATATTCTAAAAATATGACAAAACCCACTAAAAATTCAGGAAGCGTATTTCATTAACATATAAAACCGTTTCACCTTCGGACATCACATTTTAGCAGAGCATTGGTAACTATTTTTTTTTAAAGCAATAGTTTGCATTTGTTTTTAACCCACCGTGACAACAGCGTCAATAGTGAGCTAAAATGCATGTCAGCTGCTAAGTGCACCCTGTGGGTTGGGTTCCTGTTATACACAAACAACAATATAGTTTATGAAATCAAACACAGGAGAAGGTTTTGCACATTCCACATCTTGAAGTCATGTATTTCAATATGCTTTTGTATGTGATAATAAAGAAAAAAAGGGAAAGTGGAACAAAACAATTGCCTAGGATCACACATTTGGATAAAGTGGGGAAGCTGGGATTAATTCTAGGTTGCAGCTGTTATGTGTTTTGCTTCCGTTACACACACTTTACTGGAACCACTCCCTGGAACTTTCTCCTTCTGAGCACCCCATTGCTGGCCTCAATGCGGCCCTTGTCACATCATAGACAAAAAATATTGGCCCTCTGGAAAATGTTTGTGAGTACCCATGGTATAGACAGAGCACTGAAAGCATGTCAGGACAAACTCTTAGATGTTGCAGGCCATTAGCCAAGATTCTAGAGTTAGCTTTACAAGCCCAAGAGTCAGGAGCTTCTATTCACCCAGAAATTTTTGCCGGATAGACTCAGCAAGCCATCTGTTTTTGGGTAATGCGAATTGTGCCCTGGCTTCCGAAAGAAGGAAATCTGTTCTTCTTCGCATTGATCCCCAACTAGTGGACCTGGCGTCTGCAGAAGTGGGACCTCTGGCTGAGGGTTAATTTTTTGGGGACCGATTTGTTAAGGACATTGCAAGGTTCGTAAATACTTTCACTTACCTGGACAAATCAATCAATCAATCAGTGTATATGTAGAGCGCACTACCACCCTTGAGGGTCTCAAGTCGCTGAGGGGAGGGGGGGTGCTGCTACTGCTCAAATAGCCAGGTTTTGAGCCGCTTCCTGAAAGTCAGCAGGTCTTCGTTCTGTCGTAGGGGTAAGGGAAGGGTGTTCCAGGTCTTGGCGGCGAGGCGGGAGAAGGATCTGCCTTCGGTAGTCGCTCTTCGGATGCGGGGGAAGGTGGCGAGGGCGAGGTCGGCTGAGCGGAGTTGGCGGGACGGGGTGTAGAAGGTGAGTCGTCTGTTGAGGTAGGCTGTGCCTGTGTTGTGGAGCCCCTTGTGTGCGTGGGTGAGGAGCTTGAAGGTTATCCTTTTGTTGTCGGGGAGCCAGTGTAGGTCTCTCAGAAGGGGAGTGATGTGGCTGTGGGCATCAAGGATCAGGTGTGCGGAGGTGTTTTGTATGAATTGCAGTCGTTTGAGGAGTTTGGCCGGGGCTCCTGCATAGAGAGCGTTTCCATAGTCAAGTTTGCTGCTGACGAGGGTTTGGGTGACTGTTCTTCTTGTATCTGTGGGGATCCATCTGTAGATCTTGCGGAGCAGGCGGAGGGTGTTGAAGCAGGATGAGGAGACGGCGCTGACTTGCTTGTTCATGGAGAGTGTTGAGTCGAGGATGACGTCCAGGTTGCGTGCGTGGTTGGTGGGTGTTGGGGTTGCTCCCAGAGTGGTCGGCCACCAGGGTTCGTCCCAGGCTGAGGGGTTGGCGCCGAGGATGAGGACCTCCGTCTTATCTGAGTTCAACTTCAGTTTGCTGTTCCTCGTCCATTCGGCAACGGCCTTCATTCCTTTGTGGAGGTTGGATTTGGCGGTGAGGGGGTCCTTGTTGAGGGAGAGGATCAGTTGGGTGTTGTCGGCGTAGGAGATGATGTTGAGGTTGTGTAGCCAGGCGACGTGGGCGAGCAGGGCCATGTAGACGTTGAATAGTGTAGGGCTGAGGGACGAACCTTGGGGAATGCCGCAGATGATCTTGGAGGTTTTGGAGCGGAAAGGGGGAGGCGGACGCTCTGGGTTCTGGCAGAGAGGAAGGAGGTGGTCCACTCCAGAGCTTTGCCCCGGATCCCTGCGTTGTGGAGGCGTGTTTGTGTAGGATGCGGTTGCAGACGGTGTCGAAGGCGGCCGAGAGGTCCAGGGGGATGAGGGCCGCGGTTTCGCCGTTGTCAAGAAGGGCCCTGATGTCGTCAGTGGCGGTGATGAGGGCGGTTTCGGTACTGTGGTTGCTACGGAACCCTGACTGGGATGGGTCCAGGATGTTGTTTTCTTCGAGGTAGTGGGTCAGTTGTCTGTTGATGATCTTCTTGATGACCTTGGCCGGGAATGGGAGCAGGGAGATGGGGCAGAAGTTCTTGAGGTCTCTCGGGTCCCCCATGGGTTTCTTGAGTAGGGGTTTGATCTCAGCATGCTTCCAGCTCTTGGGGTAGGTCGCGGTTTCGAAGGAGACATTGATGACTTTGCAAAGGTGGGGTGCGATGGTGGCACTTGCTTTGACAAATCACAGTCTTCCCTCAAATGCATGGTCACTCCCCTTTTTGGGAGGCCCGGTCGTTTTCGAGGACAGTCGACTGGCTGGGGCTATCAACAATGTCCTTACAGAAGGACCTATCCAAGCACAGAGGATATACTCAGGAACTGTCACAGGCAGGTTTCTACCCCTCCAGGAGCAGATCTGCTCCAGCCTGCGGCTTCCGAGGTTCCAACAGAGGCTTCAGAGCCATTGAAAATTTCCCCACAGGTAACAGATCTTTCTTTTCTTTCTCTTCCATTTGGGACAGACTCACACATTTTGTTCACAGTTGGGGCAACATCTCTTGGGATGTATGGGTGCTAAACACAGTACAGGGCTACGCCACAGAAGTAACCTCTTTAACCCAGCAATCTGTTCCCCCTCTCCTTTTTTCCAACTACACAAATCCTTTATCAATTGCGAAATTCGAGAGTGGCTAACAAATCAGGCTATCTTCTTAACTTCCCAGCATCCAAAAGGCTTCTGCAGCAATGTTTTCTTAGTTCAAAAGAAAGAGGGTGGTCAGAGATTGGTTCTAAACCTCAGAAATTTCAGTCCCTTTGTGGTTTACCAACATTTCAAGATGGAGGGTATCCATCTGTTGAGAGATCTTCTCCAGGAGAGAGATTGGATGGTCCGTCTAGATTTCAAAGATGCTTACTTAACAGTCTCCATTGCGCCCTCCCACAGGAAATACCCCCAATTTTGTTAGAGGGATAAATAGTACGAGTATCTGTTTCTCCCATTCGGTCTCTCCTCAGCCACTTGGGTTTTTACCAAACTTTTGAAGCCAGTGGTGTAACATATGCCTGGGAGGGGAACTTGCATGATCATTTACCTCGACAACATGATTCGTTTAGCACAAGAGCAAGATCTTCTGCTAAATCATCTGTCGTGGACAGTTTCTCTATTGCTAAATCTTGGATTTGTGATCAATCTCAAAACGTCATCCATGATCCCTTCCCAACAGATGGAATTTTTTGGGTTTCAGGTGGATTCAGTCTAAGCCAAGCTGTTGCTCCCTCCACAGAAAATGAAATCTATTAAGAGAGAGTTGAGGGTGACATTGTGGAAGCAGGTGTTTTTTTTTAGTTCCCTAGCTCTGATTGTGGGACTTCTTGCTTCTTCGATCCAAGCAGTTTTTGGGGGGGCTCTACACCAGCCTTACAGAGATTCATTATCTGCAACAGGGTCTCCTTTATGACCACCTGATTCCCTTATCCCTCAAAGCCCAGGAAGAAATACAGTGGTGGCTTTCACACACTGAAGCCTGGAACGGCAGAGCCATTTTCGGGACCTCCCTTGAAATAGTGATGGAGTCCGATGCCAGCCGTTGGGGCTGGGGAGCGAGATGCGGCCAATTCTCGTCAGGGGGTCAGTGGTCTTCCAAGGAACTTCGGTTACACATAGATTACCTGGAACTGTTGGTGGGTTTCTTTGCTATGAGATCCCTTTCTCCTCTAAAGAGCAACTGTTGCATTCTTCTGAGGATGGACAATGTGTCCGCTGTGCGTTACATCAATCGTCTCGGGGGGGACCAAGTCCTGCCTTTTGGCGACCGCTAGAGAGTTTTGACATTTTTGCTCTTCACAGAAAATATTTGTGATAGCTGAGTACCTTCCGGGGAAGGACAATCGGGTGGCTGATTGGAACTCGCGATTTCTGATGGACTCCAACAATTGGAAGCGCCATCCAACTAGCTTTCTAAAGATCATGCTTATTCTCCGTTCCTGTCATACGGATCTATCTGCACCTCGTCTCAATTATCAGCTGCCGAGATTTTACAGTTGGAGACAGGACCCATTAGCTCTGGCAACGGATGCGTTTCTGCAAGATTGGTTTAATCAAATTAACTATGCCTTTCCTCCGTTCAGCATGGTCACCAGAGTGGAGATGTTCACGAGGCGTCAATCGGTTTTGTTGATTCTTATCACTCCAGTGTG
Source organism: Pleurodeles waltl (assembly GCF_031143425.1). Classification (NCBI taxonomy): domain Eukaryota; kingdom Metazoa; phylum Chordata; class Amphibia; order Caudata; family Salamandridae; genus Pleurodeles; species Pleurodeles waltl. The sequence goes on along the minus strand of NC_090445.1, from coordinate 154,316,082 downwards.
GAAGAGTCAGCTTTGGCTTCCATTTCTTCTAGAGTTATCCATTGCTCTTCCCCTTCTGCTCCAGAGCTTCCCTCATCTTCTCCTGGATCCAGTGGGAACCCTCCATCCTCTTCTGTTAGCGGGTCGGCTGACCCTCATGGCCTGGGAGATTTGGGGAGACATGCCCAGGTGCAGGGCATTTCGTCTTCAGCTACCTCTTTTACACAGCAAGCTTGGGCTCCTTCCACCCGTAAAAGATACTCTTTGGCCTGGAAGAAGTGGGTGTGTTGGTGCCTTCGAAGGGAGGTGGCTCCTGTGGGATCTGTGCTCAAAGACATTATAAATTTCCTGTTGGAGTGTGCTGACAATGGTTTATGTTACAGGTCAGTAAATAACTTCAGATCAGCTATTTCTGCTGGTAATAAGTGGATAAATAGTAAACCTGTGGGTCAACGTCCCTTAATACGCAAGTTACTTAAGGATATTAGGGTGGCTAACCCTCCTAAATCGCATTACTCTCAAATGTGAGATGTAAATGTTGTGTTATCTTTTTTGTATGCATGGCCTAATAATTATGTGTTGTCTATGAAACAGCTGTTTGCAAAATTGACCATGCTGTTGTGTTTAGTTTCCTGTCGCAGAGTCTCTGATGTGAGGGCTCTAGATTTAGCAGGTAGGTTGTTTTCTCCTATAGGAGTTTTGTTTTTTATTTCTAGGCGCACTAAATGTATGTCTACTTCAATTGATTATCCTGCTTTCCCTGATGATTAAAATGTTTGTGTAGTTGAGTGTTTAAAGGTAGATGAAGAACGTACAGTCAGTTATAGAACAAATCCTTTAGGACCTCTTTTAATTGCTATTCAGAAACCTTGATGTCCAGTCTCGGCCACCATGTTGACGTTTGGGTCCGTTGGATTATGTCCGAAGCAGGCATAGATGTGTTTATGGTGCACATTCCACCAGAGGAGCCATGGCTTCTAAAGCCTTTCCGTTGGGTTCTAGATTGGAGGATATTCTGCGTGCAGCAGATTGGTGAAGTGACTCCATGTTTAAAATGTTTTATTATAAACCAGTGGTACATGTTTCTTCTTTGGTTGTTGATCACCTTTGAACCAGCATAATCGGAGCCTTCAGTCCTGACATAGAATGCAACATTTTCTAGCTTTGTGACAAGAATTTTAGATTCTGTTAAGGACAAGGAAGTGAGGATTATCCCACCGTTGGGACAAATTATCATGCTGATTATTTTAAGTGATTATATTACATTGATTTGTTAAAAGGTATTGCCCTCCCTTGATTGATTCTGTTGGAGTTGAAAGGGTACTTATATTTTCTTTTCTTTCAGGAACTGATCCCAAACAATGGTAAGGAGTCGTAGATCTCAGGTTTTCTGTTAAGTGCAAGAGATATCTCTAAATTCTCTTGGAATTGGACTTCCAGGGGATCGTGTTGGATACTTCATCTTCTGGAGTTGCTGATCTTGCAAAGAAAGAGTAAGTTTAATGTTGTCTCTCTATTTTGTAGACTCTGTTGGACTACTATTGGTGGATTATACGAGAGGTGTGGTTCAAAGCCTCATGTTTATTGTGTGCTTTCTGTTTTTCTATTGCCTGCTGTTTTGGAGTAGTAAAGATTGAGAAGCATAATCAGCTTTTGCTAGTCTGTTTTAGGGCTAGGAATCATTGAATTTAGATAAAGTTAGCAACTCCTTGGTCATTTCCTAGGGAAATCAGTCACATATTGATTTTTTGTATCAATGATTTAATGTATACGAGTGTATTTATGGAATAAAACTCAGCATAGTTTTATTCATAAAGTCAGAGTACAAACATTTTTAAGAAAAATATTTACAAACACTTGATGGGCGATCTTGGGCCAAGCTCGCGCTATACAAAAAGTGATGTATATTAAACTATTATTTAAAGATGTATTGCTTTGCAGTTAATAGTGAAATCTACGTAACATCGATACAATTTCCGTAATTACGTTTTGGTTTCTTGAAAACACGTTTTCTGTTTTTTAACAATAGCGTCTAAATACATGAATGAAGTTTAAACGTCCCAAAGATACACTTTTATTTCCATTTCAAAATGGCTCCCAGAGAGTGATATATTGTTCTTAATTGCGTCAAAATTATCTTCTTGTAGTAAGTTTCAGCTCTTGCTTACAAAACTACATTTCCCATCATGCAGTTATGTTAGAGCACATGCGCAATGGAATCACCGGGCCTTCATTCAACAAAACAAGGAAAGCTTTATGTAAACACGTGCTGAAGTTAACAACGTTCCTATGGCGGACGCGGCGCAGGCCTCCTCGGCCCCGCGCGGCTTGCAGCCCCCGCCCGTGGGAGGTGCGGCCATGGGGAGCGCGAGCGCGGGGACCCCGACTGCCTCCAGCACCAGTGACCCGGCACGGCCGGGCTTAAGCCAGCAGCAGCGAGCCCAACAGAGGAAGGCGCAGGTGCGGGGCTTTCCCCGGGGCCGAAAGCTGGAAAAGCTGGGAGTCTTCAGTGCATGCAAGGTGAGGAGGTTGTAAGAGGGTGTAGAAGCAGGCGTCCCTGAAGAAGCATTTGTGTCCCGTGGGGGCCAGAGGGACATATGGCCCCTGGTGGAGAACGAGTGTCACCTCACCCCATTAGGAAGGATGCAGGAGACTTGGTGGTGGATGACAACAGGGGTGGGGGTATAGCGGGCTAGTGAATTGTTCTTGAAGCTTCCTCAGGGTTAGCTGCTCATGCTTCCTGGCCCACAGCTGCTGTCTTGACTGGGAATGTGGAATAAGAAGGCTAGGTCTGTGATAGGTGTGCTACAAATTTTTCATTAGTCTACTAATCTTAACACAGCTAGTGATCTTGCTGTTGTGACAGTATTGTATTGGAGCATTTGTATTGCACTTCACACCCATAATAGTGCATCAGTTCCTGTTATTTCAGAGGTGTATGGGTCTGTAACGGTATTAGTTGTACTGTGACCTATGTTGAATGAAGTAGAAGCCATGCTACTAGACATGGTGCAGCACATATGCACGAAGTGTTGCAGTGAGTCTTAAAGTATTGAAATATATATATATATATATAGACACGCACGCAATAGTGTATTCAAACATATATACTCAAAATAGGAGGAGCACACCAAAGCATGCAGTGGTCGTATTAATAATTCATGATGCAGATATACATTGCTATCCCCATTTCAATAAGCAGATCCTGATGCATTGAATTAAGTGCACTCGTAGTCGACAAGTGTAATAGCAGTTTCAATGCACTGAAGAAATTTCGTTGTAGCTAGACGAAACGAGTTGGTTGTCTCGCATATTGACGTTGCATGGACCAAATATTGATCAACACTCTCTCACAAATTGCCATCATGCTTGTGATCTGTTTAAATGCAGATCTTTCAGTCCATTAGCCAAAAAAGGAACACTTACAGTTGGTTTGTAGTAATTTGGATCCCTGTGATCAGAGCCAATTTTTAAACATAGGTTTACTAAGTTATTTGAAGGCTTCTGCACGAAGAACAAATGATTATGGCATTGTGTGATGGTTGCAGAGCCATTGTGGAATCACAGATGCTCCCGATAATCCACTGGCTTTTGTTGTGAGAGAGAGCGAGAGAGATTTACTTGTGTGCAAGAGTTCAAGAAGAATAATTTCAGGCCTTGTTTTTCATTGTTGTACTATATAGAGTTCGATAATGTGCCTAAGGTGCTTTCAGTTTCTTTCCAAGTTTAATTTCGAGGTAATTTTTCTTTTCATATAAAATGATTTCCTAAGCCATCTCTTAGTTCCTGGATGGAATTGCTTCACTTTATTATCGGTGGATTCTGGAGTTGATTGATGATTTTATGCAATTAATTTAATTTCAGTAAGGCTGCTGATACGTGGTACAGTTTTTATTTTTATTTTTTATTTTTTTATTTTGCTATTTCCACATTTACTGGACTGATGATCGGAACTTATATTTTAAATGCTGTTGTAGGTTATTATTTTCCAGAGTCTTTCAAGGATCTCTCTGTACCATTTTAGTGCTTTTATTTTGGGTACCAGCCAGCCCAATTTCCTGAATGTTTTTTTTTGCCGGGGATTTATATGGGTGGTATTAGATCATCAAAATTGTCAAACAGCAATGGCAATGTTAAACTAATATTAGCTTCGTGATGGTAGGGGCAGAGAGAAAGGCAAAGCTGAAACGAGAAAATATATAGTCTCTTTCAGAATAGGACCGTTATCCAATGGTTTGATGGGTGAATTGTTTCCATTGTTGAGAGTGTGGAGCGCTAGAATATGATGGTCAGTCCGGGTGACAAAATAGGAGTTTGTTACTGAGTTTGTTATGAGGGAAACTTTGAATTAAGTGAATAACCCTCTGTCAGTTGGTTCAGAGGTTAGTTGCAGAAAATGTATTTTAGATTTATGAAAAGGGTTTTTCCTTTGTATGAATCAAAATAAGTGTTGAAACCCCTATTATGCAGAGATTTGAATATTCTAAGTTATTTTCCGTAGTAAAGTCTAGGAAGGGTTCAGTGAATGGTAAATTGTACACATTTGATCTGTGTGTTATAAAGAATATGCAAATAAAGGTTAGTGTCAGGGAGCATAAGCGAATGGTGATTGAGAGGGTTGTTTATCATTCCTCCATTTGTCTGGAGGACAGCTTTATGAACAATGGCTAGGGCACCTCTGGAATTTTTGCTGATTTTATTCTCTGGAGTATGTTATGTTTAACAGAGATGACTTCTTGTAGAGTGAGTGGTGCATCATAATTCAATGTTTGTGTCAAAAATAGATCATCACTGCAATCTGAAGTAAGATGATGGCTATTGAGAATATTTTTATTTATTGATCTGGTATTCAGTAGTGAATTGGGAGATTTGAGTAATAGATTTATTTAGATTCAGACAGAGTATTTGCAGCTACGTGAAGGGATAGATCTGATTCAGATTTGCTTTGTTGGGATTTTATATGATTATCGAGAGGAGGCTAGAGAGTGAATCATTAACGAAAGATGTCTTAAGAGTACTTTCTGAGGGGAAGGGAAAGGTTGAGAATCAAAGAATGAGGAGGAAAAAAGAAAGCAGAATGAAAAATGGGCGGGTAACGTTTGATGTGTGTTGCTACGTTTGGGTATGAGTGACGTTGAGTGGCTGAAAGGAGGAATGGTAAGGAAAGGAAGATCAGCTTTCCAGGATAGAGCTAAATTGTGAGGTGAGTATACGTTTAGGAGCAGAGAATATGCAATCTAGAATGAGATTAGTTTTAGGTAGGTTTAAGTTACATCGCTTGCATGCGGCAGGGAGTAGCTGGAGTTAGAGGAGGTGCCTGGAGAAGAGTGTATAAGAGAAGAGAATATTAGTTTGAGCAATAGCTGGAAGGTTAGTAAGTATAGAGAGAATAAACATTTTAACAGTGGTAAGGTCTGAGAGATGGTAATAAAACTGGTGAGTTCAGGAAAGCTGGTTGATAAACTATGTTGGTCAAGGGCTGAGAGTGTAGAGAGGTCAAATTATGTGGCTACGCACATAGGGGAAAGATTTCTAATTCCCATGTTGTTATTATTATTATTATTTTTTTTTTAAATGAAAGCAAAATAATTTTGATAGACGGAGCCGTGGATCAAACGTAAACAGAATTGGCAGGCATTTCCAAATTTGTTAGGTGGGAACTCCGTCAGGACAATGAAATTATGTTCTCCCTTGCCCTGACAGGCTTACCTTCCGCTCGCCAAAATATAAATCGGGTCCTAAGTCTCCTGCTCTTCCTCTATTCAAAGAGAAAACTCTCCTTCATCTAGCTGGTGATTTGCTCTATGAACTCAGAATTGTGCTGTTTCTCTCTTTTCTTCTCCTGATGAATGTGAATCTAGGTACCTTCGGCATGTTAAAGCTGAACCTGAGGTAGGCCAAGTACTTAACATCAGGGCCAGTATATAGATATTGATAAGAAAATTAAAACATCTGGGTTTGCCATACTGCATTTTTAAAGGGGGGGGCGAGGCTGATAGATGATCCAGTTATTATTTCCTTGCTCCAATTATGGAGGAAAGATATAATGCAATAAAGGGTTAGCACTGATGCCCATGCATATTCCTTCAGCCTCTGAAGCAAATTGCTTTGGTCCACCATGTTGCAGGTTCCCAAGAGGTGCAGGACAGTCAAGATTGTATACTTGTCGTAATCAAGGGTGAAGAGACAGTCCAGACTGATATCTGCTAGTGTTGTTACTGTGCCACACAACAAATTTGAAGTCAGACTGGATATGATTTAAGCTGAGATTCTGTTAAGTGTACCTTAGAGTTATCTGATTATTGTATTTAACAACATTAAATAATTATTGTTAATAATAATAATATTTTTTTCTCGTAGTTGGATTTCTGTTTCTGTTCTAGCCGCCTCACTTTAGTGAGCGCCCTACCAGGATTATCTGAGTGCAGATCTTCTAGCAACAGGGTTTGTCAAAGGTAGAAACCAGCCCAAAATCCGTTGCTTGCTGCTGTAATCTCTGAGATCCCATGGATCAAAATACTTTACTACTGGTGTTTCATTCTGCAATAATAATCTTTATTTAAAGGCTGATTGGCTTTAGCAGGTATCTTTAGCAAAAAATGAGTCAGGCGTACTACTTTTTTATACCAAACAGATCAGACCTATGATTTCTGACATAACATTTCCCAATGAGCCAATCAGGCTTATTGCTAAATCATTAGCTTTCCCGCAAGGCAAACACTTTCAGTGGAAGCACATGCTGCAAACATGTGGAGAGGAAAATTAATATGTGGGAGGAGCTAAAATCCTCATTATACTGCTTCTTCAAGCTGTTTTTCTGCTGATTCCATACAGTCCGAAAACCATTGCACTGTTAGACTGTTAGCCTGGACCTATAAATTAGGGCTATTTTTAATATTAGGAAACTTCTCCTTGTCCCCATTTAACCCCACGTGACAATGCTTTGTTTTTCATTTTTAAGGAGAAAAATCAGGGCACTGTGTTATTTAAGACACCTGCAGCATCTTAAATCAATTGGACACAAGAAATCTTTCTACAAAAAAACGAAATAGTTGAGAGAAGGCAGGATACTCTTCTTTTATTCATATATCGCCGTATTCCCGGACATAATGAAGTGAATGACTTTAGAAGAGGCTCAACACTTCTGTGAAGGAAATTCCATGACTTAGCAGAACAGTGGGGTCTCAGTCTTCGCCTGAGTTACAGATATTCACTCAGGCAAAGTTGAAGTTCAGAACTCGGCTGCATCTAGATGAAGCTCAACAAAGAGTTTAATTGTGCATTTTTAAAAAAAAATTGGAGGATGGGTGATTTGGAAGTTGATTAAGTCACTGATTGTGAAGATGCTGTTGAGTGCTATGAAAGTGCTCAGAAAGGGACACACTAGAGTTTGAAAAAATCACTAGCTTCACTTTCCTTTCCAAGCACTTTCACACCCCTATATTCCGAGTGTCTAAAAGTAAAATCACAATTCTCTTCCACCACCTCTGAGAAGAGTGTTCCGGACAAACGCAACATCAAGGCTCAGCTCCTTTTCAGCTCAAGGTTACATGGTGATCTCGAGCTAAGCCAGACATCTAGCTCTAACCTTCAGTGTTTCGCAAACTTCTGCTTAGGCCTTCTTTTTCACATTTCTGGTAAATACAGCATGCTGACCTCATCGTAGGGAAAGCGTGATACACATTACACCACTTCGAAGAAGGGCCTTGGCTGCAAAGCTGTGGAGGAGCATTCAGCTTGCCAAACGTGAGTCCCAGCATGTTTGCCCTTGCCACTCTCTCATCTACCCAGCCTTCACATTGCCCTGTCACTTCTTTTAATTCTGGCTCTCAATCACAAATCACACCACACCTAGGGCCAGATGTAGCAACTTTGCAAATTGCAACTCGCAATTTGCAATGCAGAACGGTGTCTCAGACACCGTCTGCGAGTCGCTATGGGGTCACCAAGACCCACCTCATTAATATTAATGAGGTGGGTCGCAAATTGCGGCCCCATAGCGACTATGGGCACTCACGGATATGGAGGCCTGCTGTAGTCAGCAGACCTCCATGTCCGTGACTGCTTTTAAATAAAGCAGTTTTTTTTTTTTTTTTTCAAGTGTAGCCCGTTTTCCTTATAGGAAAACGAGCTGCACTTAAAAAAAAAAAAAAAAAAAAAAAAACGAAACCTTTTTGTTTCGGAATTTTTTCAGGGCAGGTAGTGGTCCCTTGGACCACTGCCTGCTCTGAAAAAATATTTTTGGGTCCACTCACAAAAGGGAAGGGGTCTGATGGGGACCCCTTCCCGTTTGCGAGTGGGTTACCATCCACTTCAAGTGGATGGTAACTGCAACTCGCAAATAGGAAGGGAACACCCCTTCCTGTTTGCGACTCTGAAATGCATTTTGCGAGTCGGTTCCGACTCGCAAAATGCATTTCTGCATAGCAAACTCAGGTTTGCGACTCACAAACCATTTGCTACATCTGGCCCCTACTTCGGAGGCCTCTATGTACCACCTAATGCTCAGAATGCACCTGAAACATACATACATGTCATTAAGTGATCATTTTAGGCTATTCTTGTACTTTTACACCAACTCTTCTATGGTACCCCGCATTATCTTTAATAAAATGCTGCTCATGAGGCAGGACACAGTCCCATTTACTTCTAGGTTGGATAGAGGGAGGCGCAAACTGCAATGGGAAAGCGGGCAAGTCTAGTTTGAACAGCAAATTGGTCAATTATCAAATAGGGCACTTTTTAAAATGGTTTTACTGAAATTAATTTTGAACATATTCAATAAAAAGCAACCCATTTGGTTTCATTGTTGAAACAGCAAATTCATTTTTGCTTTCATGCTAAATTATATGGTTAATATACATAATACCTCAGTTCCTGAAAAGAGAGCACAGCTGTTTTATGGCCTGGTGTCCAGGAGTCTGATATTGAGTGAACATTTCTGAATCATGTGTTTGGTAAATCCACGCGGCTGGTTGCTATAAAGGGAGAGCACTATCTAATGTAGTGCCTGTCTCGCGACAGGGCTGGCTGTGCTACGTGGTGCCATGGTTACTGTTCTATTCTTTGATCTCAAGGCATTGTGTCACCGGTGGGGTCAAGGCTAGTGTCTCTTGGTATGGTTGGGGACACCGGTGCCCAAATAGGACACCCATCACTCATCCATTGCTCAAGCTACCCATGTCTTGTTTACACTCTGGGGAAGTCTTTCCCAGTGCACCATTTACCATGAGACACCCTTGGAGTTGGCCACTTCTTCCTTTAGGTTCTTCACAACATATTGTTTGTATTATTTTTTTCTTTTTCTCCCTTCACTTCCAGAAAATGTTTCTCTGGGCGAACCTTAGACATGCACCAACCCACCTTAATTGTTCACTCCCTCTGTGTATACATGCATACCAACTTCCATCCATGTAATTCACCTACCTGCCCTCCCATGCAAGGGTTATAGTCCAGTTTATTGTAGACCCCCCTCATGTTGTGTGTTACACTGACATAAAAGGAGGACAGTCAGAGCCTGAACACAAAGTGTGCTCACCCTCCTGTTTCAGGAATTTACTCCTGTGACCTAGTTGCTACATTCACTTAGGCATTCAGTCTGTAGGGAGGCAAAATAATTGCTCCCAGTCGACCAAGGGATTGTATTTCTTTGTTGGGCCCATTTGGTTCACCGATCTTTTCAGGCATCGATAACATTATTGTGAGGTTGCTTCTGACGTTGAACATCAAATCTGTTTGTTGGTATTATTTTAATATAGATTTTAATCAGGTGCGTCCGAGGATAGTGGTGACTCTGATTAATGCCCAGTAGCTGAATTAAACATGTGAGGGGTTAACATGCCTGCTTTGTGGGGGATGAGAGCACTGTTTGCTTTAACCATACCGTCAATCGGTGTACACCTCACTAGAAGCTGCATGATTTTCCATTCATTGCAGACACAAGCTGTCAGATGCTGATGTTTCTGGAGACAGGATTGCTTATGCAAGAGGAAGATGCTACTGTTGCTGGGCCACTTGATGCACTGCAAGCTTGCAGTGGCTTGTGGTAGTGAAGAAGGGGCTAGCACTGTCTGGAAGGATGTTCGAGTTCTCTGCGTGTCAGAGGCAGGTATAAGGGGATTGTTTGTGAATGTCTCTTTAGGAATGTCTCTGTATGGATAATCGGCTTGTCTGTGTGTACACTTGTTTAGGCCTGTCTTTGCAAGTGTGTGTGTGTGTATATCTGTGCATGTAGTAAGATCTGGTGGTCATACTATAGTGTTTGCTGACTCCTACTCCTGACAGATTCACATTCTAATAAGGCTCCCATGGCTTAGATGTAGGCAAACTAAAGTCATATATAAAGAGGTCTTCCTTGGCATGTTATGGACATTCTAGGATTATTGAGACCCTCACTGGCACAGTGAGTATCCTTTTCCTGAGCATTATGCTGGTCTAACAAGATAAAGCTCAGTACATGTTCGTCCGCCATAACTTCTGGATACCCTATTCTAAGATGAGTATCATTGGCATTTAGTGCCTAGTACTAGTTTTGGTGCATAAACTGGTATGTCATTGAGAACGATTAGTAGATGTAAAGGTGAGGCAGTAGTACACGAGTACTACTCATTAAAATGATGGTATTTGTGTGGGTGGTCAAAACTTGCATTCGGAAACTGACAAGTATATGTTTCGGGAAGTAATTTTTACTTTTCTTTAATATAGTTAATATTTAACAAGCATTGACAAAGCCAATAGGTCTGGGTTTAATGTTCTAAAACATGCACTGTTATTAGAGCGAGACACACATGGGAACTCAGACCGAGAGGGCTGTAGCTGTAAAGTAGTGCCTCATGCAGTTCAATACAAGGAATATCATGGTTACGACGGATGCCTTTCCCACATGTAATATAAAGTGTTTTCATTGTGGTTTTTTTCTTTACCATACATTGTTCATGGTAACTGTGTGTGTGTGTATATGTATGTATGTGTATGTATATATATATGTGTATGTGTATATGTATGTATGTGTATGTATATATATATGTGTATGTGTATATATATGTATATATATATATATATATGTGTATATATATATATATATATGTGTGTGTGTGTGTGTATATATGTGTATATATATATATATAGTTTTTATTTCCATTAAACCCCTTTCCCCATCAAACTGTCTATAAAAACGGTTTACTACACCTGTATGCTAACCCCAACATGAAACCATAATAACCCTTTACTACCTGTACCCTTATCCATCCCTAAACCATAAATAACCCTTATTACCCTTTACTATCCCCATCCTAACGTTTCCTTAAATCCTAAAACTACTACCCATACCCATCCTTCAACCTTAATAACCCTTTACTATCCTTTACAATCCCTGACCCCAAAAACCCATTACTACAACTTATTACAGCAAACCTTATCCATCCCTCGCTACCTTGCAGGCCCTTACCGCTCCATACCGTTACCCATACCTGGACCTTAGAAGCACCATAGTACACATTATTACCACTTCTCCATACCCATTTCCAAATCCTAAAAAAAAACCTTGCAACCCTAGGCCTACCCCATAACGTTTAAAACCCTTTACTTTCATTTAATTTCCTTAAAAATGCATGTCTGTGTGGGAAACTCCCACATTTTAAAGTGCTGAAATATTGCATGTATGGTGCTCACATGTCTGGTAATTGCATTGGAAAAGCCATGCATAGTACCCAATCTAAGCACTTGAGTGGAGGCAGAAAGGTTCGTACAATCAGCCAGTAGCATTAGGTGAGGGGTGACTACTCCACTGGAATGAGAGAAGATGTGATTGACAAAGTCTCAAGCCTATTGCTGTAAGAGGCTGGCGGAAGAAACTTCGTGATTGAAAGGGGTGAACTTGTTAGCAGTAGTTCCGTTAACAATATTGTCGAAGCCCTGGCCTAAAAATCAATGGTGACTTGTTAATTATTTTTGCTGATATTATCTCCCTGTTGATGAGTTTGGGAAACTTATTGCTTAGCTATTTCCTTGGTGGCAAAAGGACTTGGTTCTAAAACAGTTTTGTTATGACTACTGTGGAGGTACATCTTTTCTATTAATGCAATTTGTCATCACTCCTACTAATGACATATGTCTGAGGCAGAACCTGTACTATTTATTGGTGGAACCTTATACAAATGCCTGAACCTGTAAGGTTTCTAACTAGAGTGGTAACACTAATGTTGAAGTCTTTGAGTGGTATACCTTTGCTGTCAACTGAATTGCTATTGAAAACTCTCGTACTATGTCGCCCAAAGTAGATTCTCTTTCGTAATATATGACTGAAAAACACTTGCAAGTGCAGGATGGGTAGATAGAAGAATGGTTTACATTGAAGGGAGCAATTAACCTATAGGCATTTTGGAAAATGATAGGCTATGTCAAATTAGAATATTTTTTTAATTCGAATTTCCTGTAAAACCTGTTGTTTCCTTGGTAGTTTTGAGAGCTATTGGTTTGTAAAACAAATGCACCATTTGCCCACTTTTACCTTTGTTTTGTTGTGGGGTTAACCCATGCACTCCTTTGTGATCCCTTCACACCCACCATCCATCGGAAGTATCTCTGCTCTTTTAGCATACCATCAAAGTATTGGAATATGTCATGAGTGCAGCCCCAGAACGCCCTGTAAAGTGTAAGGCTTGTAATGTATTTGCAAATTGACTCATAAAATACCCAATTTGCAAATTGTTTTCAAATATTTCTTGAGAATGTCATCGGCCACCTTTGTGATAGATCGACCTTGCAGTGTCAAATATTAGCCGGATACTTACATCATGACCACTTTAGAAGGTCAGCAATTGGACCACCTCCTCATTGAAATAAAAAACTGGAAGCTTGATGGATGCAACTTTTACTGTCTTTGGTCCCTTGCCATAACCACCTTTCCAGCACCAGTCTTGAGCAGTCGGGGGAATCCTCAACAACTCTGTTTCCACTTGTGCCTTACCTGATGTAAAGGCACTTGGATCTGATGCTCACGATTTGTTCCTACTAAACTGGAAGTCAATTTTTCACCAACTGCTGTGCGCAGAAACTGCATTTTTGGCTGTCCTTAAAAAGTACAAACTACATGATACTCAGCAAACATTGACACACTTCATGGACACTTTGCCACTTTTGACACTGATGAAACACTGTTGATCCTTCAACAGCAACATATTGAGTGTGTTCAAGTCCTTTTTAAATGGAATCGAAAAGGATAGTGCTGGTCTCACACCTGTCTGTTAATCTCCTTGAGCGGTCGAGTTTTTGAAGGATTGGACTTCACTGTTCTTCATTCCCAATGTTTCATCCAAAGGTCTAACTGCCTTATATTGTCTACTATGTGAAAGATGCGAAGTGCTTACTCCAGATCCAGGCCTTGAAAGATGTTAAAATAGTAGCTGTCAGACTGTCTTAATGGTAGATGATTCCTGCATCTGAGAGTGACTTTACAACTCTAGTTCTTGCTGGCTAAAATAGTGAGCAGTTGAATGGCAGGCATAATTTGGTTACTGTCCAAAACACGGTTGATGTCTTTCGTACATTTTACAGTGTGCTGGTGACCAATGTCCTCTGGCAATGTTTTAAGAACTGGCTTCACTACCCACACACAATACAAGTCTACATATTAGCTAAATCACTAGAAGGTCTATTGCAGCTCCCCATTGAATTTTCCATCCCTCGCCCCATGATTCTTCAGCACCATCTATCTTCTGGAACACAGATGCCAGCCTATTCCTACATAGCTGCTAAACCTTGCACGTTCCCCAAATCAAATACTGAAAATGTGTGCAAGGTCCTGAAAACTGCCAATTTTAACACCATGGAACTATTTCATACCAAATTCTGTCAGACCAGTAGTCAGCCTACAGCACTAGCACTGCATTACTCTAATATAAGGTAAGCTCCAGCGGCTCTGGATTTGAATACAAATACCTTTCACCCACAAGACTCTTTACATGGAGTACTTTAATAACCAAGTCCTTCTTCAAATTAAACACCTTACCTACTAAGACAGTTACTTTGTGAAAAATAAATATTAGTGAAATGTAAGCATTATATGTGTTAGTCAGTTTTTCTTTCTTCTCTGCACCAAGGCCAATGAATCCTGCAAATGCAATGGCTGGAAGAACCCAAACCCGCAGACTGCTCCACGGATGGATCTACAGCAGCCTGCAACCAGCCTCAGCGAACCCTGTCGAAGCTGTGGTCACGCACTTGGTAAGCATACACTGAGTTTCTCTTACCATTCTGATTACGGTCTGGAGTGAATCATAATAAAAATGTGTTCTACAAGAAAAAACCTACAGTAGTGCAGATGTAGACCTCTAGTAAACATGCAATTTTTAGATTGATTGAATTGATATCCACTTTTTCTCACTAGCTGACCATGTTTCTCATCTGGAGAATGTCTCTGAAGATGAGATCAATCGACTATTGGGAATGGTTGTGGATGTTGAGAACCTCTTTATGTCGGTCCACAAGGAGGAAGACACTGACACCAAACAGGTGTACTTCTATCTGTTCAAGGTGAGCCGTCACACAGCATTGAAAGGAGGATCTGTGGATTTTTGCAGTAAATGTTTTCTCACAGAGAACTTCAGAACTGGATGCATCAGTTTGGTCATCTTGTGTGTCATTAGCATTTTTATAGCATATTTTCCCGTTACTGTGACATTGTCATGCTTTCTGAATATGAGTACTCTATTTGCACTAATTCGAGATGTCCATTTATTCACCTGCGCTTGTGTATGGTTGTTAGAGATGGGCTAAATATAAAGTTTAATAGAGGTTTTTGTTGGTAACGTTAGAGTAAAATGGCAATGATCGTGCTAAAGTCTGTTGTAGTGTGTTTTATGTATGCAAGACTTTGCCTTGTTTCATTAACCTGAGTTTTTGGTTGTCCATAGCCTCTTGTTTACAGATTTGTTTCAAGACCGTATTGTCAAATTACTAGGATTCAGGGATGTACGAGTGAGGGTATGTTGTCTATATACTGAGTGGTTCAGCAAGATATATATATGTGTGTGTGTGTGTATGTGTGTGTGTATGTGTATATATATATATATATATATATACACACACATACACACGTGTTTATATGCATTAATCTGGTGCGGGGGGAGTCTCATAAGTTTGTTTGGTGCTATGTAGTAAGCAGGTGGTTGTCATTGCGTCTGGCAAGTAAGCTGTCCAAAAATGGTGAATTAGTAGCGTAATTTGAAGGGTGTTACTCAATAAGTATAATTGGATGAAACGTGATTTTGTTTGTCCGAAGGTAGCAGATGTTATCTGTTGCCAAATAGAGATAAAAGGAGCATAATGCAAGTTGAGGTGTATTCCATATTAAAGAATATAGTTGTTTATTTGGCTGTTTTATTTAGCTTCAGAGGCTTCCATGAGATGAGAGCCCACAACAATGCAGGTACATTGTTGTGTGTTGCAAATGAATGGAGAACATTGGGCAAAAGTGTTAAGAGACCAGCTAAAATTTGAGGCTTTTGGACACAACGATGATTGGACTATCAGTGCTTCCATATGGAGAACACATTTTAGGCATGTACTCAAGCTTCAGAGATGGCTCTTCTTTCTATGAGTGGCCTGAAGGAGAGCTGAAAACCCTTAAACATTTTGAGTGCAGGGCAATAGCTGGGCTACTGCACGCAAAGTATGTTTAGAAATATTTTTGGTCTTGTCTTGTTTTTATAGTTTCATATGCACCACAACGTGTTGTGATTGCTCACTTTCAGCCACAAAAGTAGTTGCATTTCTATCCTTATTTTTATTTTTTAGGTTACTTAGCAGAGACGCAGCAGCTCTAGAGTAATTTCCTTGCATTCAAGTAACTCTACACTAGATTGTAACTTTGCCAATGTTAATGTTTTTTTACTGTTAGTCACCAAACATTTGCAAAGTACCGGTTGATTCTAAGGTGGATAACTTGTTGAAGCGGGTTCTGTCTGCAGATTTGTTGAGGCCTCTGTTTCCTTGGATGTGTTAAAAAATGTTTTCTTGCATGCAGCACTTGTAGACGAGAAAGACTAAAGTCATGATCTGACCACTAGTCTGCACAAATCTGTGGCCTATTGGGATGGTGAACAGTGTTGCATTCATCTAATGCTCTTATAGATGCCAAAAAGAATATAGATTCACTCAATCGTTTTATGTCACTTCCATCATTATATTGAGTTTAAAGTCGATATCTGGTACACTTCGTATTTGTATACAACTGTTTATTCCACTGAGTGCTCTACTTTGAGTAACATTTCTGATGATCTTCTTAACACCTGTCCTCGCACCCCATAATCTTAATTTTTTCCCTGTTTTGACGGCATTATAGGCCACTTGAACAGTACAACGTTTAAAACGTAGTCTTTTGTATATTCACAGCTGTTACGGAAGTGCATTCTGCAGATGAGCAGTCCAGTAGTCGAGGGGTCTCTTGGTTGTCCTCCATTTGAAAAACCCAACATAGAACAGGTAAGAACTGGACTCTCTTCTTGGTTTCCGTCTGGAAAACATTTCATTTTATTTTATGGATAGTGTTATTTTTAATTTGTTGACTCGGTCAGTATGATACTTCATTAGGCTCACAGGTTGTTTAAATGCCATCTCTCATCAGTGGTTCTGTGTGTGCATACTGATCTTAGTTTTATTAATAGTGTTAAATTCACCAACCCTACATAAGACTGATAATTTTTTAAGTGAAATTGATTGATAATGAGATGTTGAATTGCATGCGTTCTGTATTTTCTGGGGCTAATACCTAGCCATTGCCTATCAATGTAAGGGATTAATCTAATTTTAATAATCTAAGGGAGTTCTTATGGGTCATCGCCACAAATACATGTTTGCACTTTAAAGACCCTTACTATACTTAACTATTATTATTTTTATCTCTAAAGCGCATGTCCACAAAAGGCCTGATGGTGCTATCAAGAATTAAAGCACCATACTACCCAGCTGAAAAGCCACGGAAAATTACAATTAACAAAACAACGTTTTCAAAGTCTTTATAAAATTCGTAGAGTTTTCAAGTTTACTTAAATCTACTGCGATTTCTGGACTTTGGGTTGAAAGTATCTGCCTCCTGCCTGAAACACCTGAAAACTATTTTATGAAAGCTTAGAGCGCCTTGTAGTATAGGGTTGCAGAAAAGAGGACAGATCATACCTTTCTTGTCTGTAGAAAATTCTGTGCTTTATTTAAAGAAAAGAAAAAAAGCTATCTGTCCAATGTAGGTCTTTTCCAGTTTTATTCCCCAAAATGGTCATATTGCAGGGGTTGTGTGCAATCCTGATGTTGAAGGTCAGTGCATGCTGGAAGTTAGATAACTTCATAGTCACTTTTGGACAGAACACACTCCCTCACAGCTGAGGTATGATTGCTCTTAGACAAGGATTGAAGAATATTCTTTAGCAGGTGCAACACATGGAAGCAGAATTTGGCCACGGCATTTACCTGCATTTTCGGTTATGCCTCATGGTTGAACTGGACTCCCAGTAAATTGCCTTTCAATACAGATTTGGAGAGTTCACCAGACGAGCTTTGGGTGCTGTATTTTTTTGTAGCATTTTTGGTATCTTGCGACATTATTGGTTTGTAGAGATGATGGAAACTTTAAAGCAACATGAGATCCCTTGTGCCTCTTAAAGCTGCTTCGTCTGGCAGGTATGTCAGCGGAATATCATAACGAAAAAATCATCTTCTAAAAAATTTCCTAAATATTGTTTACAGAAATATTATCCAGTTGGAGTTGATAATAGAAAATCTACACCAAAGGGGGTGATCGTTTTATAAACAATATTTATGAGATGTTATTTCTGTCAGATAAAATGTTTGCTAAGGAGAACCTGTTTAACCTCTTAGCTGCTGGGCCTTTACGTCCCCCCCACCCCGTGCTGAGCCCTTTTTTGGCTAGTTGGGGTAGTTTGCGCTTAGGCCTTCATAACTTTTTGTCCACATAAGCTATCCACACCAAGTGTGCGTCCTTTTTTTCCCAACATCCTAGTGATTCTAAAGGTACCTAGAGTTTGTGGGTTCCCCTGGAGGAGAACAAGAAATTAGCCAAAATACAACAAAAACTTCGTTTAAAATAAAAAAAATGGGAAAAGGGCTGCTGAAGAAGGCTTGTGGTTTTTTTCCCTGAAAATGGCATCAACAAAGGGATTGCGGTGCTAAAATCACCATCTTCCCAGCTTTCAGGAACAGGCAGACCTAATCAGAAAATCATATTTGCCAACACAATTTTGGCATTTTACTGGGACATACCCCATTGTAGGAAAGTGAGGTAGGTTGTCTTCAATAAATCTTCTGACAAAAATTCGAGTATTTCAGACGTCACTTTTAATGCGGCTCCACGGCAGGCACAAAAGACGACCATACAGCATGAAGGTAATAACAAGAATGCTGCCTGCCCCACCAGGATCTAGAACCTAACAGTAGGTTCGACCCTAACGGTATAGAACTTACCACAACTAAAAGTAAACCTTAAGTAAGCATTGGAAGAGTACAACGAAGAGATATTAAAATGTGCAGACAAGACAATTACTACACCTGTTTTTACAATTTTTTTTGTGCTTTCAGCCTCCTTCCAGTTAGGGACAGAAATGGGTGTGAAACCAATGCTGGATCCCGGAAAGCTAAACATTTCTGACAAGTAGACAAAATTCTGAATTCAGCATCTGTCTACAAGGTTTTCCTACAGAAAATAACAGCTGAAATAAAAAAATAATGAAATTGAGCTGAACAAAACAGCCATTTTTCTCCACGCTTTACTCTGTAACTTTTTCCTGCAATGTCAGATTTTTGAAAGCAAAGTACTGTTACGTCTGCTGGACTCTTCTGGTTGTGGGAATATATAGGGCTTGTAGGTTCATCAAGATCCCTAGGTATTCAGAGCCAATAAATAAACTGCACCTTGCAATGGGTTTTCATTCTATACCGGGTATACTGCAATTCATTTGCTGAAGTATAAAGAGTGAAAAATAGGTATAAAGAAAACCTTTGTATTTCCAAAATGGGCATAAGATAAGGTGTTGAGAAGCAGTGGTTATTTGCACATATCTGAATTCCGGGATGCCAATATTAGCATGTAAATTACAGGCCATTTCTCAAATGGACGTCTTTTTTTACACACAGTCGTACATTTGGAAGGAAAAAATGTAGAGAAAGACAAGGGGCAATAACACTTGTTTTGCTATTCTGTGTTCCCCCAAATCTCCCGATTAAAAATAGTACCTCACTTGCGTGGTTAGGCCTAATGCTCACGGCAGGAAACGCAAAATGGACACATCACATTTTTACATTGAAATCTGACGTGTTTTTTGAGCAGTGCCTAGCTGTGGATTTTGGCCTGTAGCTCAGCCGGCACCTAAGGAAACCTACCAAACCTGTGCATTTTTTAAAACTAGACACCTAGGGGAATCCAAGATGGGGCGACCTGTGGGGCTCTAACCAGGTTCTGTTACCCAGAATCCTTTGCAAACCTCAATATTTGGCAAACAAAACACCTTTTCCTCACATTTCGGTGATAGAAAGTTCTGGAATCTGAGAGAAGCCACAAATTTCCTTCTACCCAGCATTCCCCCAAGGCTCTCAATAAAAATGGTACCTCACTTGTGTGGGTAGGCCTGGTGCCTGCAACAGGAATAGATCACACAACGGTCAATGTTGGTCCTTACATGAGGCAACTGTTGACCCTGGGGTGATCCATTCCTGACGCAAGCACTAGGAACAGGCACTCAAGTGGGGTAGTGTTTTTATCAGGACAGGTGAGGAATCACTGCGTGGTAGGAATTTTGAGGATCCCAGCATATTCCCGTAGTTTGTGTGGCAGAAATGCAAGAAAAAATAGAGTTTTAATTAAACATTTCAGCTTTGCAGGGTATTCTGTGTAAGAAAACTTTGGGGAACCCACACAAGTCTCACCTCTGTGGGCTCCGTCCCCCCCCAAGAGGTCTAGTTTCCAGAAATGTCTAGGTTTAGTGTGTTTCCCTATATGGCTGCCGAGCCCAGGACCAAAAACACAGGTGCCTGCCTTACAAAACCAGTTTGTTTTGTGATATATAATTTTGATGTCTCCACAATACGATTTCGGCAGTGGAATTTGGGGCTGAACTAAATTGGGAAGCTCCCAAGACATAGATAGATAGATCCCTTTCCCTCTCTCCCCTCTCTCTCTCCCTCTCCCCCCTCCCTCTGGGTTGGGCTAACCCGCTATTGCCCCGTTGCACAGATTGTGCTTGCGAAGGGACAGCAGGACTGTCCTCATCACCTCTCTCATAATTACTGGTAAAGGAGTTATCGAATGGGACTCCTCCAACTGAAAAAGCACTCCCAGAGTCTGCGCCATTTTCCTATTCCTCTGCTGCTGTCTCAGTCTCTGATCCTATGTCAGAGTTGTCCGCTATAACCCGAGTGAGGGCGTGAGCAGCAGTCATCCAATGAAATGTCATCTCTGCTACTGGCTAAACTGTTGCTCTAAAACACTAGCCTACGTAGACATTCACAAAATGGTGTGTGTGTGATATGTGCAACGGTAGAGGTCACCTTACCTTCGCTTCTTCCCTCAAGCTGCACGTTCTTTCAAGACACTCAAAAAACACCTTGTCACATACCAATAGTCAGTCTGTAGCACCTCTAGCACTAAGTCCAACGATCATTATTGGTGCTCCCACTCCCATGTCCTCCTCTGATTCCCTCACTACCACCCAGCAAAAGTGGCCTTCATCTCTCCATAGCTGCTCCCGCACATACGTTTCATTTCTATTATAGCGCAGGTAATGCCTGACTTTACTACTGTCCTCTGCTATTTACATAAAATACAGATTTGCCCATTTGCCAAAGAGGCCAACCCCCCCCCCCCCCCCTAAAAGTGAAATCCCTGGTGTCTGGTGTGGTTTCCTGAGGACCAGGAATCCTGTTCAGGAAGGCCTCGTTTGAAAAAGGAGAGTCTCCCCTTTCAAACGAGACCTTCCCGAACGTCAGGAAGGACGTTAGGGGAAAACAAAACAGTGACGTCAGCGCGCTGTCACAAAGGGGCGGGTAGGGACACGGAAGATCTTCCATGTCTCCCAGGGTTACTTTGAAGAAAAAAAAAATTCTCCGGTGTAACGCACCTGAGGATCTTTTTAACCCCCTCCCTGGTGTCGGCCAGTGTTCGTGACTCGCACTAAACAGGTTAAGAATGGTATAATAATTACAAGGCTTTTTTCAATCTCCAACCTCTGTTGTTTGTACTCAAGGTGGCTTTAGCTTAGCTACTGGACATAAACAATACATTCACATAATCATACATGTAATCCTCCTGAATCTGCACCGTGCACCAGATCTGATCCTGATCAGTTGTTTTTCCTTTCCTAGAGAGCCAGTGTGCTGGTAAATCTCCATACTGATATCAGCTACAAAACCTTACCTTTGTGGTAGCAGGGGCATTAAGTGCTATACCGTTATTGACTCCTGTGTTAACACTTCTCCGTTTATTGGCAGGCATTATCTTGTTACACAAGTGTGTTGTGACTCCAATGGGATCAGTCGAAGGCCTAGGTCATGGTTTCATTGATGGCCAGAACAATGAATAAAGTTCCAATATGGGAGGGTAATAGGAATGGCTAGATAATTAGCGGACCTTGGTCACCAAAGGAAGACATGGTTATGTCAATTAAAAATATAGACACTGAATTTCTCTCTTAACTTTCCCTGACCTATAATTATACTGAACAAACACAAATAGTGCTGCAATATGTCGAAATATCAGAGACCACTATTAAAGATGTACACGTTTTCAAGTATATATACACCCCTCAAGTAGTTGGTGGTTGGGTATATATAACGTCGGAGACTTAGAGAGCGTTGCAACCCCCCCAAACCCCCCACCTCGCTGCCAAAGCCTGGCACCCCCCCCCTTTCAAACTCTAAATTTTCCCCTTCCTGAAAGACTTCCCATCCCATATGCAAGAAGGTTTGACCAAAGCTTTGAGCGATTTAAAACAATCAAATGCTGACATCAGTTCCATAAAAGCCAAATACAAGGGAGAACATTTGGCAATGGTATACTTCTAATAATCTGGCACAGGTTCAGATATTGCTCTCTAGTTCCAACATGGTTCCTAAAATCATATTGGCAAGGGTGCAGAATGGACTTCTCCTTAGTCCACTCTCTAAATCCATTTTTACAAGACCCTTCCGAGAATCTAACATGGTGCCAATTAAAGAGATGGGCCTATAGCAACCCGGATGTGAATGATTACCCTTTTTAAAATTAGGTACTATGATGGAAGTTGTCCGTGGACTAGGTAGTGGGCAGTGGGCAAGACCGTTAAAAACATTAACCAATAGACTTGCCCGAAACTCAGGACTGTACTTTATAATATCAATTGGGATGCCGTTCTGCCTTACCTCTGTCACTCCGGGCTAAATAGCACCTTCTACCTCGTTCAAGGATATCTCTGTTTTCTTAAAATTAGGCCTCACAGTAAAGTCACTTGACACTTGTGTTGCAGCATATGTTCTTGTGAAACGTGCTTCCTATGTCCCACTGGTAATATGACAAGTAATCGGGGTTGCTACTTGACTGATAAGCTTCATGTCTGACACAGCCTTCCAGAACAAATTACTGTTCTTCTTGGCTGCAGATAAAACCACTGAATCCCATTGAAATTGTAGCACTTCCTCTTCCTCCTGGAAGTTACCTCTTTATATGCCTTACGTCAGAGTGCCACCTTCAAGGAGTCTCTAGGGTTGGCTGTAAGTGCCCTTTGTAATTGACAGCCTCTGAACATTCACCGACTAGGCTTGATAGCGAACGTGCGTTATGGGCAAAATAGCTTTTTGCTGGTGTTCAAATAAAGCTGAGTGTAAAAGCCCCTACCACTTCAAATTCAGTATAATTCTCAGCTAAACAAACCTCAACTTGATTTAGATTCTCTGTGCTAATTTTATGAAAGAGTTAGCCGGTTTCTCCTGTCCTCCAAACTAATTGTAAGCCATCAGTGGTTGATTAGATGTTTCTATTTGCGATTCTGGATTTAGGCCAGGGGGACAATATGAGGGCCACCTCATTGGGGTTATGATCCTCAAAGTCAGACGGGACGACCTTCCTATGCAACAATAAATCCACCATATTATTAGATGATAAAAATAAATTCTGTATTATAGAGGAGCAGTCTTTACCTCTAAAGGTGTGTATCAGAGGGTCGGTGCAGGCGACAAGATCCATTATGTTATTAGATAACACATCAAGTCCGTAGTTCAGGTTTTGGTGCCATTCGGGGTGTTTGCTTGCTTGATTGCTTGCAGTGATAACTGTCCGAGTATTCATGGGATCAACTTGTGCAAAGTCTAGCATTAAAATCTCCTGCTAAGCATAAGCCTGCCATTTGCCCTTTGGTACCAACATTACTCTGTAAAGATGAAATTCAGTCAAATAAAATTGGGAATTTGGTGTTTGGAACACTATTAAAATCATTATTATAAAATTAATTAGGTACAAAATTTGTCCCATCTTAGGTCTTACAACTTTCAG
Organism: Pleurodeles waltl; assembly: GCF_031143425.1. NCBI lineage: Eukaryota > Metazoa > Chordata > Amphibia > Caudata > Salamandridae > Pleurodeles > Pleurodeles waltl. Next base: position 154,292,576 of record NC_090445.1, on the reverse strand, counting down.
GTTGTGAGATATAAGAAGAGATGCAGAAAGGTTCACCCAAATGGCCAGGCTTCGTCCTCCCCGGGAAGGAGATGCAATAACATTCAAACCCATCAAGTATTAGTTCCTGTTACGCAGATTTCTTGAAGAATGATTATGTCATATTGTCCTATAAAGGTTAACCATTCTGGTGTTGTAATCTTACATTAGTTCTAGCTCAATAATTAGTTCTAGCTCAATATCCTCAACACAGAATCGTCAAAGTCCCAAATGTTACCAGAGGGTGAAAGAGTATCGTTATGGGGCAGTTTAGCCAATGGTTCTAATATAGGTTCTTTCCTGCCAACAAGACTAGTCCCCAGTCAGTCTATCCCATCAAGTTGACTTAGGGCGGAGAACCTTTTACAAAGTGCAACATCGGGGTGTAGCAACTTTTAGGAACTCCAAGGAGCTCCCAACACTTTAGGTTTGTAAAATATCCTAATGGGAGCAAACATTTGCTGGTATCATTACTACCAATAAGTTTTTGTGGTCTAAACAAGTTCCTTACTCGAAATGGTCTGCGTAAGTTCTCCTCAATACACTCCCCAGCTATATCTTTCATTGAGGAACCCACCCCCCCCTTAGCCCTCTTAGTACCACCACTGCCTCATTTATGCTTGTTGGATTAAAATGTTTGTGCTTGACGTGGCAGAAATCCGCTTGTCCTTTCGCACAAACTAGAAGGATCCGCCTCTGTCCCAGGTGGGGCTGATCTAGTGATATCCTTAGGTAACTCCTTGGGACCTTCAAAACCTGTGGCTCTGTTGCTTGCAACAGTGTGGCTTTTAGTGTCCAGCCTGTTGCTCATATCAGTATTAGTAGCTAATGACACGTTCAAGGTACCCTAGAGCAGACATCCTAATAAGGATGTCCGTCATACTGCTTAAAAACATCTTAATCATTTCTCCCTCGGTTCTGTTTTTGAGACAAATTCCCACAGAGTATCATAATCAAACATCTCCATATAGGGTCAGGTGTCTGTGTCAATTGTGTAGGAAGTTGGCTCTGTATGCACTATTTCAAAGTAAGGAATAGTATGCACAGAGTCCAAGGGTTCCCCTTAGAGGTAAGATAGTGGCAAAAAGAGATCATACTAATGGTCTGTTTTGTGGTAGTGTGGTCGAGCAGTAGGCTTATCAAAGGAGTAGTGTTAAGCATTTGTTGTACATACACAAGCAATAAATGAGGAACACGCACTCGGACAATTCCAGGCCAATAGGTTTTTGTATAGAAAAATATATTTTCTTAGTTTATTTTAAGAACCACAGGTTCAAGATTTACATGTAATACTTCAAATGAAATGTATTGCAGGTAGGTACTTCAGTAACTTTGAATTAGCAAAATAGCATATACAGTTTTCACATAAATCACATATAGCTATTTTAAAACTAGACAGTGCAATTTTCAACAGTTCCTGGGGGGAGTAAGAGTTTGTTAGTTTTTGCAGGTAAGTAAACTCCCTACGGGGTTCAAGTTTGGGTCCAAGGTAGCCCACCGTTGGGGGTTCAGAGCAACCCCAAAGTTACCACACCAGCAGCTCAGGGCCGGTCAGGTGCAGAGGTCAAAGTGGTGCCCAAACCACATAGGCTTCAATGGAGAAGGGGGTACCCCGGTTCCAGTCTGCCAGCAGGTAAGTACCCGCGTCTTCGGAGGGCAGACCAGGGGGGTTTTGTAGGGCACAGGGGGGGGGAAAATCACAAGTCCATACAGAAAGTACACCCTGAGCAGCACGGGGGTGGCCGGGTGCAGTGTGCAAACACGCGTCGGGTTTGTAATAGAAATCAATGGGAGACCAAGGGGTCTCTTCAGCGATGCAGGCAAGGGGGGGCTCCTCTGGGTAGCCACCACCTGGGCAAGGGAGAGGGCTTCCTGGGGGTCACTCCCGCACTGGAGTTCGGATCCTTCAGGTCCTGGGGGCTGCGGGTGCAGAGTCTTTACCAGGCGTCGGGATCTGAGAGCAGGCAGTCGCGGTCAGGGGGAGCCTCGGGATTCCCTCTGCAGGCGTCGCTGTGGGGTTTCAGGGGGGTCAACTCTGGCTACACAGTCTTGCAGTCGCTGGGGAGTCCTCCCTGAAGTGTTTGTTCTCCACAAGTCGAGCCGGGGGCGTCGGGTGCAGAGTGGCAAGTCTTCCGGCGGGAAACGCAAGTTGTTTTAAAGTTGCTCCTTTGTTACAAAGTTGCAGTCTTGGGTGAACAGAGCCGCTGTCCTCCTGAGTTCTTGGTCCTTCTAGATGCAGGGCACTCCTCTGAGGCTTCAGAGGTCGATGGTCCCTAGGGAGAGTGTCGCTGGAGCAGTGTCTTTAGAAGGGGGGAGACAGGCCGGTAGAGCTGGGGCCAAAGCAGTTGGTGTCTCCGTCTTCTCTGCAGGGTTTTTCAGCTTAGCAGTACTCTTCTTCTTAGGTTGCAGGAATCCGAGTTCCTAGGTTCTGGGGAGCCCTTAAATACAAAATTTAAGGGTGTGTTTAGGTCTGGGGGGTTAGTAGCCAATGGCTACTGTCCTTGAGGGTGGGTACACCCTCTTTGTGCCTCCTCCCTGAGGGGAGGGGGGCACATCCCTATTCCTATTGGGGGGAATCCTCCTTCTACAAGATGGAGGATTTCTAAAAGTCAGTCACCTCAGCTCAGGACACCTTAGGGGCTATCCTGACTGGCCAGTGACTCCTCCTTGTTTTTCTCATTATCTCTCCTGGACTTGCCGCCAAAAGTGGGGGCTGTGTCCAGGGGTGGGCATCTCCACCAGCTGGAGTGCCCTGGGGCATTGTAACACGAAGCTTGAGCCTTTGAAGCTCACCGCTAGGTGTTACAGTTCCTGCAGGGGGAGGTGTGAAGCACCTCCACCCAGAGCAGGCTTTGTTTCTGTCCTCAGAGAGCACAAAGGCTCTCACCGCATGGGGTCAGAAACTCATCTCTCAGCAGCAGGCTGGCACAGACCACTCAGTCCTGCACTGAACAATTGTGTAAAATACAGGGTGCATCTCTAAGATGCCCTCTGTGTGGATTGTTTAATAAATCCAACACTGGCATCAGTGTGGGTTTATTATTCTGAGAAGTTTGATACCAAACTTCCCAGTACTCAGTGTAGCCATTATGGAGCTGTGGAGTTCGTTTTTGACAGACTCCCAGCCCATATACTCTTATGGCTACCCTGCACTTACAATGTCTAAGGTTTTGCTTAGACACTGTAGGGGCATAGTGCTCATGCACCTATGCCCTCACCTGTGGTATAGTGCACCCTGCCTTAGGGCTGTAAGGCCTGTTAGAGGGGTGACTTACCTATGCCATAGGCAGTGTGAGGTTGGCATGGCACCCTGACCAGCACACACAAGCTGGTAAGCAGTGTGTCTGTGCTGAGTGAGGGGTCGCTAGGGTGGCATAAGACATGCTACAGACCTTAGAGACCTTCCCTGGCATCAGGGCCCTTGGAACCAGGGGTACCAGTTACAAGGGACTTACCTAGGTGCCAGGGTTGTGCCAATTGTGGAAACAATGGTACATTTTAGGTGAAAGAACACTGGTGCTGGGGCCTGGTTAGCAGGGTCCCAGCACACTTCTCAGTCAAGTCAGTATCAGTATCAGGCAAAATGTGGGGGGTAACTGCAACAGGGAGCCATTTCTTTACAAATTGGGTCTGAAACTGTTTGAGCCTTCAAGAAGAAAGCTGGCCCTTTTGCTTGGCACTTTTTGTTTTTGCCCTTGTTGGCTTTTTTTTACAGTAGTCTTTTTCTTCTTTTTCACAACTGGCTCAGATTCTAACAAACTACTGATGGAGCTTTGCGAAACTGGGGCTTCTTCTACACCATCATTGACCAGATTCTGGGCAACTGAGGAAACATGTAGATGGGCCGAGAACCTTGTGGTATGAGGACTTATTAAAGTCACATTGGGAGAAGAATTTTCAAGATCGGCCTCTCAATTGGAGCACTAATCCAATGATAGCCTGCTCTCAATTGATGTAATTTCCTTCGAGATTATCCCCATAGCCTGTTCCAACATGTTATCAATGGTGGTGGTTGTCCATGGAGTAATGGCCAGTTCCACCAGCCTTACGTTTTCCGTTGTTAGCCACAGATGGTGCTTACCTCCTGTAAAATCAGCAAAAATCAATAGTGCGAAAGAAAGCAGGCCCAGCCCTGCCTTGTCCGGCCTGGTCTTCGCCCATGAACGCGCCCTGGTGTGTCCCACGATGAAGGGACACCGTGTCCTTTCAAGCGCCTCCAGGCATGGAAATGGCTGCAGCCCTCCTTGCTGTGGGTCGGGCTGGGGATTGTAGTTAAGCAACCCCTGGCCTGCAACAAAAGCACCTTGCACCGCTGGGACATAGTGTGTCCTGTCGAGCACCTCCAGGTGCGGAAATGGTGAAAGCGGCCCTCCTTGCCACGGGTAAGGCTGGGATGTGTAGTCCAGCAACCCCCAGCATTTCTTTTAGGTAATGAATAAAATGGTGCCAATCATGGACATGTGCTATTGGATTTGAAGGTGTCTAGAGTGTTCCTCAGTTTCTTGGAACGCCTGTTCTCAAGTCCTTGGTACTTTTTCTATATCTTGAACGTTTATTCTCCTGTCTCAAAACACGCTGCAGCTTCCCTGTGCTGTCACCAGCTCGTAGACACTCTTTGCAGTCAGGTTGGGGCCTTTAGCATGTGTGGACTGGGCCCACGCCCAGGGCGCCGATCACCAGAGAGGTGGAGGAGCAACCTGCAGAAGTCTTGCTTCGACCTGGGGCACATAAATAATGAAAACGGACTATTGGGAGGGGGGAACCTCGTTTAGTTTTCCCCATGGCACTACTTGACTAAGGGCCACCATTGTTTGAGGTAGCTGTGTGCTTTTATATATGTTATTGTCATGTTTGCTGTCCGAATTCATCATACATGACATGCTGTGCTTGACCTGTCGATGCCAGGCTTTACTACCCCCATCCTCCAACCGTGGTCCAGATATCCTTGTACTAAGTATGTTAATTCTGTACTTGAATGCTGTTCATGTCCTGTGCAAGCCGCCTACCCAGTAAATGGTGCCCTCTGCATTCAGCTGGCAAGTGCATGCTCACTTCCCCTTTGGATAGTCCTGCTGTATGCTTTTCTATTGCAAGCAAGCAGCTATTTGTACAATCTGCTTGCTCCTTTTGCTCTTTGTATGCTCCCCTTTGAGTCCTAGCTTTGTTCATGGTCTGTGCACGTTCTCTCATGTTCACACTTCCTGTTGCATTACACTCCAGCCCCACTCACCCCCACTCCCTCCCTGCCTTCTTCCCTCCTTCCTGATAGCCGTGCATTCTGGGACTGCTCATGGGGCTGTGAAATGCTTCTTCTGCCCTGTACATGATGGCCTTACAGAGTTGTCAGCCAAGTTATCCTTATTTTAAAATGACAATACATACCCCTGAAAAGCACAGCAATCCTACTGAGAGGTGTCTGTACTGTCTAAAATAAAAGCAGCCCTGCCAGAAAGTCCCCTTACCATAACGCTAAAAGTTAGCGTCTGTGTCATTGGGGTGGTGTCCCGTTAACAGTACAGAAGCAAATCTCAGAGGAAGGTCCTTAAAACGTAATGGTTCTTTTAGAAGTAACTACTGCACGGCCACCTTAATAGAGTTTTGATACAGTTTAGACCGGTGTCCCATTAATTGTTTAATTAAATTAGTCCTTCTGAGACAGTGCAATGAATTGATTGTTTTTCAGAATACTATATATTACTATAGATGATATGTTGTTAAAGGTGACTGTCACAGTTTCATATGCATACAGATTATGCCTTCGCATCTTATGTCTTCCTCTGTGTTCGAGCTCTGCTTGTCCCATAATACTGCATTTCTCTCTCCGTCATCCCCTGCCACACACACACCACTTCCTGTACTCCCACACCAGACTGCACTACACTCCTGTTATGGCTAGGCCAAGGGAAGGTTTATGTGAAGTGTAAGGAAAATGAGTGCGTGTAAGTGGTGTTGATGTGTGAGTGTAAGGTCGGACGTTGGCCTTTCTGAATGTGGAGTGTCAGCTGTGGGTCTGTGTGAGTGCAGGAGGGTTTATGGTGGGTCTGTGTGATAAGCAGCAGGACTGAGTTAGTGCAAGGTGAGTTGCAGGCCTTCCTGACTGCGGGGTGGGGTTGTGTGAATGCAGGGTGAGCCTTATGCTTGAACAAGTGCATGGTAATGAGTCTGCTTATGTAAGTGCCAGGTGAGGGATGTACCTCTGAGTGCCAGGTGAGGGGTGTGCATCTGAGAGCAGCATGAGCGGTTGCCCATGAGTGTGCCTATGAGTGTGGGTTTAGCGGTAGGCCTCTGTGGGGGTAGAGGGTGTTTAGTGGTGTGCCTTTGTGTATATATTAATGGCTATACCTTTGTGAGTAGGGTGAGCGCTATTCCTGTGTGACTGTGGAATAACCGCTGTGCTTGTGTAAGGGTACAGTGAGTGCTGTGCCTGAACAAGTGTTGTGTGAGTGTAGGTTGAGCAAGATTTGCTGTGTGTGACCGTAGGCCAAGAGCTGCACCTGTGTGTGTTGGGTGAGCGTTGTACCTTTTTGAGGATGGGGTGTGTGCGCTGTGCCTGTATGAGGATAGGGTGAGTGCTGTGTGTTGGGTTTGCACTCTGAGTGTACAGTGTGCACTGTTTGCTGTGTGTGAGCGTAAAAAGAGAACTGTATGTGTTCTGTGTGAATGTAAGGCAAACTTTGTCTGCTCTGTGTAAGCTGTGCCTATGTGAGCCTAGTCTGAGTGTTGTATGCACGTATGGCGAGCAGTGTGCATTTTAGAAATGCAAGTTAAGAGCTGTGACTGGCTTTAGGATGTTAACACATAAAACATGGGCAAAAATACAGCACTGTTCATGCCTTCGTTTGCACGTCTTGCAACATTAAAGCCAAACTTGTTGGTATTGCCAATGCATTTCGAAGTATATATTTTTTTTGCCTTCTCTAAACTTCAAAAACTCTCTGCTAGCTATGTCACAACGTTTTTTTTCTGGCATCTTCTTGGTCTCCAAAAAGTCAGAGGTGTAGGATTTAATAAGATATCTGCTTGTCCATGCGACAGGTTGCTTCATAAATCTAATTGTCCTGTAAAAAAATCTACTTGTCCCTTTGGTACCATGTAGTGTGGTGACAGATTATGGTAGGAATCTCATTATATAAGAGCTCCGATAATAACCTATCTAATTATGCTAGATCTCATACAATAGTAGGGCTTGAATTGTAAAAATGTCCTGCTTTTGCCACCTTTCCGCACATCTACATACTGGGGTTGGTGGAAGCGGTAAGCAATGGTTCTAGGGTTGGAAGGCCTTTGAATCTGTGCAAACCTACCAACTTGCATGTGTTAAGGATTTTCACCAGCTCGTCTCTAATATTTTTCCTATACTGGGAAAGGTTCGAAGTTTACTTTTGACAAGAGCAAAAATGGAAGTTCTTCCAGGGTTGGGGGAAAAAAGTGGTTGGAGGCAAAGTGAACTTGTAAACATTCAGTAGATTTTCACATGAGCAAATTTACACATGCATATTTGCTTGTGCTAAAATACAATTCACAAATATTTTCTAGGACCACAATTCCTGATCTTCCTCAGTAAAGTTCTGTGAATTCATGAAAGACACAATTCTGCACTAATGCAAAGACAACTACCATGGGTGCACTTTTGTGACTCTCTTTAAGAATTGGGTCCTAAATTAGGTCTGGCGTTAACCAAGACTTTTTGTTTTTTATTAAAATTCGAATTCTCTATCCATCTATTGGCTGGCTTTATTGTGAGTGATAGCATTCTTCTCTTCCATAAGGAGCATATTGACAAAGTAGTTGTGTTCGGTGCCAGGGACTGCTGTGGCATTGTGTGCTTTCTGAGACCAAACATTATTTTTTTTTTGTTGCTTTTTACCAATGTTTGTTACAATGGTGAGGGCCTGGCAGTACACAACAATAAAGTTTTACGAAAGCAATGTCAAAATAAGACACGCATTAACAAAACCAAATACTGACCTCAAATGTGAGATAAGTTGGCATTGCCATTGCTGGTTTATTTTGATGTTTTGCATAATACTGTTAAAAATGGTTACACTGATTTTCCATTAGTAATACTTTTTGGAAATACTGGCATGCATCTACACATTTTATTAAATGGTTCTTCATAAAGAGGTACCTAACATTTCCAAGCAGAATGTTTTTCTTCTACTTGTATTTTGTTTCTGAACATTTTATTTAGAAAACAAAGAATCCTTAATCTTCCTTACAAGTTTCTCCAAACATTTGCATGTAATCAGAGAGCATTCTGAGAGCATTATACGTAACCTCATATTGTTAAACTTTTCAAACGTGTGCCGGCTTTTTTTTTTTCTTTTTCTGGAACCACCGTCAGTAGTGCATTGTGAGCTTACATTTACTTACAACATTCACCCTAATAATACATTCTTTAATGAACCATAAATACAAGTTTGAACAGCATTAACCTATGGACACACATTACCTCAACTACAGACTGCTCTCTTCCCTATAAACTGACAGCCAAAGGGTTTGCGCTGCAAGGATGTTGGCCCTACTTGTCCCAAGTTGTCCTTGACCCCAAATAATATGTCCTGGGTTTTGGGCTTTAGAAATTCCACACCCCGGAAAGTGAATATTCTCACTGCTCTCCAACACCAGTGTGGATCAGCTGAGCAAGCATTTCATGAATAGCATGAGTGGGTTTAACCAACCCCTGGCCTTATTTAATTGAAAGACTAGTGTACAGGCTCCCATAGCCCAACTCCATGAAGTGATCATTATTTTCAAACGAAACAGATGTGGCATTAGTATACCTTAGCTGCCAAAGATGATATTAAAACTTCCCCCGTACTCCTCTTAAAATTTGAATGAGGCGGATTTCCTAACTAGGATGTTGAGCAACATCCTGTACCATAGCCTAATGTTTCAGAACTTGACCACTTAGGTCATGAGTACATGATTCACATCTTTAAGGAGCCAACACTTCTACCAAAAAGAAGCGGGTGGTTATGCACACACTAGAAAAAGAAACAGCATTACCTTATCTTCTACATGAGGTTAAATGTTTACATTTGGTTGGTCTGTTTTTTCCCCTACATACTTGGTGGTTAACTTTGAGAGAAGAACGTTGTCCTGATAAAACCAATGACCTCTCCACCCATTAAAATCCACTGATAAGTTGTATCTGCAACATTTGTCCTGGAACGACGTTCTTCTAATAGTTATCCTTGTTCTACTTGCTTAAGATATATTTCCAGCCCTAGATGTCAATGGCCACCTGCCTGTAAAACAAAAGACATATGCTGACTCCTGAGCTGCACCAGGAGGTGCATTTTCATGTATTTTCTCCTTTAGAAAGCCTTCAGTGAAAAAAGGAAGGGGTTTGCAAACTTTGTTAATAAACAATGTTCTAGACATGCTGCTAGTTCTCCTCATCTTCGTCTAGACTTTGGGAAGATCATTCCTATTTGGTGGCTATTGGAGATTATAGCTGTTCATTACCTCATCTTCAGTGTTAGCACTTACTCCATATCTTGGGAGGTTTTTAGGTCGAACCCTACCAAACTGTGCAGCTGTTTGTTTTGCTAGACATCTTGGGGGGACATTCAGAAATCTTCCCTTGGAATGCTTTCCACCCATAGCGTACCATTGGCTTTGTGATTTGTAACTCACATTTACTTACTTTTTTTTATTGGATGGCTTTATCTGTTTGAGGCTGTCCAGCTTGAGTTCGTCCCACATGTAGAGCATGCCCTGTCTACTGTATTCTTCTTCAGTGCTAGCTTTCTATAAACAAGCTTTTAAATCTTGTTCTTATCTTGTTTTATTTGTGTGCATCCAAAGGCAGATGTCATCGGTCAGGCTCTATCTTCTGAAGGAGCTTGGTGTTTACTTTTTTTTCTCTGACTTCAAAGTGAGAGGCTTTAAGGGACAGTCTTGATTCTAAAAGGAAAGTTTTTTTTTCAAGCACACAACAAAATTTAAATGTCTGTAAGTGAAAGTTGATGATATTTCATTATATCAGAATTAGCAACACAAACGAGGCACATTTTTTGTCGTAATTCTGAAGTGTGGCAGAAACAAACCTTTTAATACGATAAAAAAAATACACTAGGTGGTGACATTTCCGTATGTTATCGATGTATACTTTTATCGGTAAAACTGTATGTCTGTGCAAATGTAATGGTCATTTCAATTCAATATGTGTTGTCTGTAACAGCAGTAGGCAACCACACAATGCATTCTCCACTTTACGCCACTCCACTCTACTCTGCACCACTGCTCTCTACACTGCTGCAATCTACTCTGCACAGCTCCACTCTACACTACTTTACTCTGCCTCTCTCTACTGTATACCACTATGCTCTATGGCAATGCATGCTACGCCACACTGCTCTTCACTGCATTCTTCCACACTGTACATTAAACCACTCCAGTATAGTCCACTCCACACCACTCTACGCCAATCCACTCTAATCTACTCTGCATCATTGCATTCTACACCAGTCGGCACCACTCTGCTTTACGCCACTTCACTCTACTCTGAAACAATGTGCTCTACACCAGTGCACTCTATGCCACTACTACACTCTGCTCCACTGTACTCTACTTCACTGTAATCTTTACTGCGCTGTAAGGAAATGTCTCCTTGGCATGGTTGCCCCCTGACTTTTTGCCTTTGCTGATGCTATGTTTACAATTGAAAGTGTGCTGAGACCTGCTAACCAGGCCCCAGCACCAGTGTTCTTTCCCTAACCTGTACTTTTGTATCCACAATTGGCAGACCCTGGCATCCAGATAAGTCCCTTGTAACTGGTACTTCTAGTACCAAGGGCCCTGATGCCAAGGAAGGTCTCTAAGGGCTGCAGCATGTCTTATGCCACCCTGGAGACCTCTCACTCAGCACAGACACACTGCTTGCCAGCTTGTGTGTGCTAGTGAGGACAAAACGAGTAAGTCGACATGGCACTCCCCTCAGGGTGCCATGCCAGCCTCTCACTGCCTATGCAGTATAGGTAAGACACCCCTCTAGCAGGCCTTACAGCCCTAAGGCAGGGTGCACTATACCATAGGTGAGGGTACCAGTGCCTGAGCATGGTACCCCTACAGTGTCTAAACAAAACCTTAGACATTGTAAGTGCAGGGTAGCCATAAGAGTATATGGTCTGGGAGTCTGTCAAACACGAACTCCACAGCACCATAATGGCTACACTGAAAACTGGGAAGTTTGGTATCAAACTTCTCAGCACAATAAATGCACACTGATGCCAGTGTACATTTTATTGTAAAATACACCACAGAGGGCACCTTAGAGGTGCCCCCTGAAACTTAACCGACTGTCTGTGTAGGCTGACTAGTTCCAGCAGCCTGCCACACCAGAGACATGTTGCTGGCCCCATGGGGAGAGTGCCTTTGTCACTCTGAGGCCAGTAACAAAGCCTGCACTGGGTGGAGATGCTAACACCTCCCCCAGGCAGGAGCTGTGACACCTGGCGGTGAGCCTCAAAGGCTCACCCCTTTGTCACAGCCCAGCAGGGCACTCCAGCTTAGTGGAGTTGCCCGCCCCCTCCGGCCACGGCCCCCACTTTTGGCGGCAAGGCTGGAGGGAACAAAGAAAGCAACAAGGAGGAGTCACTGACCAGTCAGGACAGCCCCTAAGGTGTCCTGAGCTGAAGTGACTCTAACTTTTAGAAATCCTCCATCTTGCAGATGGAGGATTCCCCCAATAGGGTTAGGATTGTGACCCCCTCCCCTTGGGAGGAGGCACAAAGAGGGTGTACCCACCCTCAGGGCTAGTAGCCATTGGCTACTAACCCCCCAGACCTAAACACGCCCTTAAATTTAGTATTTAAGGGCTACCCTGAACCCTAGAAAATTAGATTCCTGCAACTACAAGAAGAAGGACTGCCCAGCTGAAAACCCCTGCAGCGGAAGACCAGAAGACGACAACTGCCTTGGCTCCAGAAACTCACCGGCCTGTCTCCTGCCTTCCAAAGATCCTGCTCCAGCGACGCCTTCCGAAGGGACCAGCGACCTCGACATCCTCTGAGGACTGCCCCTGCTTCGAAAAGACAAGAAACTCCCGAGGACAGCGGACCTGCTCCAAGAAAGGCTGCAACTTTGTTTCCAGCAGCTTTAAAGAACCCTGCAAGCTCCCCGCAAGAAGCGTGAGACTTGCAACACTGCACCCGGCGACCCCGACTCGGCTGGTGGAGACCCGACACCTCAGGAGGGACCCCAGGATTACTCTGATACTGTGAGTACCAAAACCTGTCCCCCCTGAGCCCCCACAGCGCCGCCTGCAGAGGGAATCCCGAGGCTTCCCCTGACCGCGACTCTTTGAATCCAAAGTCCCGACGCCTGGGAGAGACCCTGCACCCGCAGCCCCCAGGACCTGAAGGACCGGACTTTCACTGGAGAAGTGACCCCCAGGAGTCCCTCTCCCTTGCCCAAGTGGAGGTTTCCCCGAGGAATCCCCCCCTTGCCTGCCTGCAGCGCTGAAGAGATCCCGAGATCTCTCATAGACTAACATTGCGAACCCGACGCTTGTTTCGACACTGCACCCGGCCGCCCCCGCGCTGCTGAGGGTGAAATTTCTGTGTTGACTTGTGTCCCCCCCGGTGCCCTACAAAACCCCCCTGGTCTGCCCTCCGAAGACGCGGGTACTTACCTGCAAGCAGACCGGAACCGGGGCACCCCCTTCTCTCCATTCTAGCCTATGTGTTTTGGGCACCACTTTGAACTCTGCACCTGACCGGCCCTGAGCTGCTGGTGTGGTGACTTTGGGGTCGCTCTGAACCCCCAACGGTGGGCTACCTTGGACCAAGAACTAAGCCCTGTAAGTGTCTTACTTACCTGGTTAACCTAACAAATACTTACCTCCCCTAGGAACTGTGAAAATTGCACTAAGTGTCCACTTTTAAAACAGCTATTTGTCAATAACTTGAAAAGTATACATGCAATTTTTATGATTTGAAGTTCCTAAAGTACTTACCTGCAATACCTTTCAAATGAGATATTACATGTAGAATTTGAACCTGTGGTTCTTAAAATAAACTAAGAAAATATATTTTTCTATATAAAAAACTATTGGCTGGATTTGTCTCTGAGTGTGTGTACCTCATTTATTGTCTATGTGTATGTACAACAAATGCTTAACACTACTCCTTGGATAAGCCTACTGCTCGACCACACTACCACAAAATAGAGCATTAGTATTATCTATTTTTACCACTATTTTACCTCTAAGGGGAACCCTTGGACTCTGTGCATGCTATTCCTTACTTTGAAATAGCACATACAGAGCCAACTTCCTACATTGGTGGATCAGCGGTGGGGTACAAGACTTTGCATTTGCTGGACTACTCAGCCAATACCTGATCACACGACAAATTCCAAAATTGTCATTAGAAATAGATTTTTGCAATTTGAAATTTTTCTAAATTCTTAAAAGTCCTGCTAGAGCCTTGTGTGTTAAGTCCCTGTTTAGCATTATCTTTTTAGAGTTTAAAAGTTTGTTAAAAGTTTGAATTAGATTCTAGAAACAGTTTTAGATTCTTAAAAAGTATTCCAACTTTTAGAAGCAAAATGTCTAGCACAGATGTGACTGTGGTGGAACTCGACACCACACCTTACCTCCATCTTAAGATGAGGGAGCTAAGGTCACTCTGTAAAATAAAGAAAATAACAATGGGCCCCAAACCTACCAAAATACAGCTCCAGGAGCTTTTGGCAGAGTTTGAAAAGGCCAACCCCTCTGAGGGTGGCAACTCAGAGGAAGAGGATAGTGACTTGGAGGAAAATTCCCCCCTACCAGTCCTATCTAGGGAGAACAGGGTCCCTCAAACCCTGACTCCAAAAATAATAGTCAGAGATGCTGGTTCCCTCACAGGAGAGACCAACACCTCTGAAATCACTGAGGATAACCCCAGTGAAGAGGACATCCAGTTAGCCAGGATGGCCAAAAGATTGGCTTTGGAAAGACAGATCCTAGCCATAGAGAGGGAAAGACAAGAGATGGGCCTAGGACCCATCAATGGTGGCAGCAACATAAATAGGGTCAGAGATTCTCCTGACATGTTGAAAATCCCTAAAGGGATTGTAACTAAATATGAAGATGGTGATGACATCACCAAATGGTTCACAGCTTTTGAGAGGGCTTGTGTAACCAGAAAAGTGAACAGATCTCACTGGGGTGCTCTCCTTTGGGAAATGTTCACAGGAAAGTGTAGGGATAGACTCCTCACACTCTCTGGACAAGATGCAGAATCTTATGACCTCATGAAGGGTACCCTGATTGAGGGCTTTGGATTCTCCACTGAGGAGTATAGGATTAGATTCAGGGGGGCTCAAAAATCCTCGAGCCAGACCTGGGTTGACTTTGTAGACTACTCAGTGAAAACACTAGATGGTTGGATTCAAGGCAGTGGTGTAAGTAATTATGATGGGCTGTACAATTTATTTGTGAAAGAACACCTGTTAAGTAATTGTTTCAATGATAAACTGCATCAGCATCTGGTAGACCTAGGACCAATTTCTCCCCAAGAATTGGGAAAGAAGGCGGACCATTGGGTCAAGACAAGGGTGTCCAAGACTTCAACAGGGGGTGACCAAAGGAAAGGGGTCACAAAGACTCCCCAGGGGAAGGGTGATGAGACAACCAAAACTAAAAATAGTAAAGAGTCTTCTACAGGCCCCCAAAAACCTGCACAGGAGGGTGGGCCCAGAGCCTCTTCACAAAACAATGGGTACAAGGGTAAAAACTTTGATCCCAAAAAGGCCTGGTGCCATAGCTGTAAACAGCATGGACACCAAACTGGAGACAAGGCCTGTCCCAAGAAAGGTTCCACTCCAAACTCCCATCCAGGTAACACTGGTATGGCTAGTCTCCAAGTGGGATCAACAGTGTGCCCAGAGCAAATCAGGGTCCACACTGAAGCTACTCTAGTTTCTGAGGGTGGGGTGGATTTAGCCACACTAGCTGTCTGGCCGCCTAACATGCAAAAATACAGACAGCAACTCTTAATTAATGGGACTAGAATAGAGGGCCTGAGGGATACAGGTGCCAGTGTCACCATGGTGACAGAGAAACTGGTTTCCCCTGGCCAATACCTGACTGGAAAAACTTACACAGTCACCAACGCTGACAATCAGAGAAAAGTACATCCCATGGCAATGGTTACTTTAGAATGGGGAGGGGTCAATGGCCTGAAACAGGTGGTGGTCTCCTCAAATATCCCAGTGGACTGTCTGCTTGGAAATGACCTGGAGTCCTCAGCATGGGCTGAGGTAGAACTAAAAACCCATGCAGCAATGCTGGGTATCCCTGAACTGGTGTGTGTGAAAACAAGAGCACAGTGCAAGGCACAGGGTGAACAAGTAGAGCTGGAGTCTGGAAGAATGGCCCAGCCTACCAAGAGAACAGGAAAGTCAGTTGGGAAACCAACTGCAACACAGCAAAAGAAAGGGAAACTCTCTTCTCAGGAAGAAGTCCTGCCCTCTGAGGGAACTGAGCCTTTGGAGCTTGAACCTTATCAGGTTGAGCTCCTAGGCCCAGGGGGACCCTCAAGGGAGGAGCTGTGTAAGGGACAAGAAACCTGTCCCTCTCTTGAAGGCCTTAGGCAGCAAGCTGCTGAAGAGTCCAAAGGCAAGAAAACTGGAACCCATAGGGTCTATTGGGAAGATGGACTCCTGTACACTGAGGCCAGAGACCCCAAACCTGGTGCCACTAGGAGAGTGGTAGTGCCTCAGCTGTTCAGAGAGTTCATCCTAACATTGGCCCATGACATTCCCCTTGCTGGACATTTGGGACAAACCAAGACGTGGGAGAGGTTAGTCAACCACTTCTACTGGCCCAATATGTCCAACATGGTTAAGGAGTTTTGCCTCTCCTGCCCCACCTGTCAAGCCAGTGGTAAGACAGGTGGGCATCCAAAGGCCCCCCTCATTCCACTTCCAGTGGTGGGGGTTCCCTTTGAAAGAGTGGGTGTGGACATAGTTGGTCCACTAGAACCTCCCACAGCCTCAGGAAATATGTATATCCTGGTAGTAGTGGATCATGCTACCAGGTATCCTGAAGCTATTCCCCTTAGGTCGACTACTGCCCCTGCAGTAGCCAAGGCCCTCATTGGTATCTTTACCAGAGTGGGTTTCCCTAAGGAGGTGGTGTCTGACAGAGGTACCAACTTCATGTCAGCATACCTAAAGCACATGTGGAATGAGTGTGGGGTGACTTATAAATTCACTACACCATACCATCCACAAACTAATGGCTTAGTTGAGAGATTCAACAAGACATTAAAGGGCATGATCATGGGGCTCCCAGAAAAACTCAAAAGGAGATGGGATGTCCTCTTGCCATGCCTGCTTTTCGCTTACAGAGAGGTGCCACAGAAGGGAGTAGGATTCTCACCCTTTGAACTTCTGTTTGGTCATCCTGTAAGGGGACCACTTGCCCTTGTTAAAGAAGGCTGGGAGAGACCTCTCCATGAGCCTAAACAGGACATAGTGGACTATGTACTTGGCCTTCGCTCTAGAATGGCAGAGTACATGGAAAAGGCAACCAAAAACCTTGAGGCCAGCCAACAGCTCCAGAAGTTTTGGTATGACCAAAAGGCTGCAATGGTGGAGTTCCAACCAGGGCAGAAAGTCTGGGTTCTGGAGCCTGTGGCTCCCAGAGCACTCCAGGACAAATGGAGTGGCCCTTACCCAGTACTAGAAAGGAAGAGTCAGGTCACCTACCTGGTGGACCTGGGCACAAGCAGGAGCCCTAAGAGGGTGATCCATGTGAACCGCCTTAAGCTCTTCCATGACAGGGCTGATGTCAATCTGTTGATGGTAACAGATGAGGATCAGGAGGCAGAGAGTGAACCTCTCCCTGATCTCCTGTCATCAGACCCAAAAGATGGCACAGTAGATGGAGTGATCTACTCAGACACCCTCTCTGGCCAACAGCAAGCTGATTGTAGGAGAGTCCTACAACAGTTTCCTGAACTCTTCTCCTTAACCCCTGGTCAGACACACCTGTGTACCCATGATGTGGACACAGGAGACAGCATGCCTGTCAAGAACAAAATCTTTAGACAATCTGACCATGTTAAAGAAAGCATCAAGGTGGAAGTCCACAAGATGCTGGAGTTGGGAGTAATTGAGCGCTCTGACAGCCCCTGGGCTAGCCCAGTGGTCTTAGTCCCCAAACCTCACACCAAAGATGGAAAGAAAGAGATGAGGTTTTGTGTGGACTACAGAGGGCTCAATTCTGTCACCAAGACAGATGCTCATCCAATTCCAAGAGCTGATGAGCTCATTGATAAATTAGGTGCTGCCAAATTTCTAAGTACCTTTGACTTAACAGCAGGGTACTGGCAAATAAAAATGGCACCTGGAGCAAAAGAAAAGACAGCATTCTCCACACCTGATGGGCATTATCAGTTTACTGTTATGCCCTTTGGTTTAAAGAATGCCCCTGCCACCTTCCAAAGGTTGGTGAATCAAGTCCTTGCTGGCTTGGAGTCCTTTAGCACAGCTTATCTTGATGATATTGCTGTCTTTAGCTCCACCTGGCAGGATCACCTGGTCCACCTGAAGAAGGTTTTGAAGGCTCTGCAATCTGCAGGCCTCTCTATCAAGGCATCCAAATGCCAGATAGGGCAGGGAACTGTGGTTTACTTGGGCCACCTTGTAGGTGGAGGCCAAGTTCAGCCACTCCAACCCAAGATCCAGACTATTCTGGACTGGGTAGCTCCAAAAACCCAGACTCAAGTCAGGGCATTCCTTGGCTTGACTGGGTATTACAGGAGGTTTGTGAAGGGATATGGATCCATTGTGACAGCCCTCACTGAACTCACCTCCAAGAAAATGCCCAAGAAAGTGAACTGGACTGTGGAATGCCAACAGGCCTTTGACACCCTGAAACAAGCAATGTGCTCAGCACCAGTTCTCAAAGCTCCAGATTATTCTAAGCAGTTCATTGTGCAGACTGATGCCTCTGAACATGGGATAGGGGCAGTTTTGTCCCAAACAAATGATGATGGCCTTGACCAGCCTGTTGCTTTCATTAGCAGGAGGTTACTCCCCAGGGAGCAGCGTTGGAGTGCCATTGAGAGGGAGGCCTTTGCTGTGGTTTGGTCCCTGAAGAAGCTGAGACCATACCTCTTTGGGACTCACTTCCTAGTTCAAACTGACCACAGACCTCTCAAATGGCTGATGCAAATGAAAGGTGAAAATCCTAAACTGTTGAGGTGGTCCATCTCCCTACAGGGAATGGACTTTATAGTGGAACACAGACCTGGGACTGCCCATGCCAATGCAGATGGCCTTTCCAGGTTCTTCCACTTAGAAAATGAAGACTCTCTTGGGAAAGGTTAGTCTCATCCTCTTTCGTTTGGGGGGGGGTTGTGTAAGGAAATGCCTCCTTGGCATGGTTGCCCCCTGACTTTTTGCCTTTGCTGATGCTATGTTTACAATTGAAAGTGTGCTGAGGCCTGCTAACCAGGCCCCAGCACCAGTGTTCTTTCCCTAACCTGTACTTTTGTATCCACAATTGGCAGACCCTGGCATCCAGATAAGTCCCTTGTAACTGGTACTTCTAGTACCAAGGGCCCTGATGCCAAGGAAGGTCTCTAAGGGCTGCAGCATGTCTTATGCCACCCTGGAGACCTCTCACTCAGCACAGACACACTGCTTGCCAGCTTGTGTGTGCTAGTGAGGACAAAACGAGTAAGTCGACATGGCACTCCCCTCAGGGTGCCATGCCAGCCTCTCACTGCCTATGCAGTATAGGTAAGACACCCCTCTAGCAGGCCTTACAGCCCTAAGGCAGGGTGCACTATACCATAGGTGAGGGTACCAGTGCCTGAGCATGGTACCCCTACAGTGTCTAAACAAAACCTTAGACATTGTAAGTGCAGGGTAGCCATAAGAGTATATGGTCTGGGAGTCTGTCAAACACGAACTCCACAGCACCATAATGGCTACACTGAAAACTGGGAAGTTTGGTATCAAACTTCTCAGCACAATAAATGCACACTGATGCCAGTGTACATTTTATTGTAAAATACACCACAGAGGGCACCTTAGAGGTGCCCCCTGAAACTTAACCGACTGTCTGTGTAGGCTGACTAGATCCAGCAGCCTGCCACACCAGAGACATGTTGCTGGCCCCATGGGGAGAGTGCCTTTGTCACTCTGAGGCCAGTAACAAAGCCTGCACTGGGTGGAGATGCTAACACCTCCCCCAGGCAGGAGCTGTGACACCTGGCGGTGAGCCTCAAAGGCTCACCCCTTTGTCACAGCCCAGCAGGGCACTCCAGCTTAGTGGAGTTGCCCGCCCCCTCCGGCCACGGCCCCCACTTTTGGCGGCAAGGCTGGAGGGAACAAAGAAAGCAACAAGGAGGAGTCACAGACCAGTCAGGACAGCCCCTAAGGTGTCCTGAGCTGAAGTGACTCTAACTTTTAGAAATCCTCCATCTTGCAGATGGAGGATTCCCCCAATAGGGTTAGGATTGTGACCCCCTCCCCTTGGGAGGAGGCACAAAGAGGGTGTACCCACCCTCAGGGCTAGTAGCCATTGGCTACTAACCCCCCAGACCTAAACACGCCCTTAAATTTAGTATTTAAGGGCTACCCTGAACCCTAGAAAATTAGATTCCTGCAACTACAAGAAGAAGGACTGCCCAGCTGAAAACCCCTGCAGCGGAAGACCAGAAGACGACAACTGCCTTGGCTCCAGAAACTCACCGGCCTGTCTCCTGCCTTCCAAAGATCCTGCTCCAGCGACGCCTTCCGAAGGGACCAGCGACCTCGACATCCTCTGAGGACTGCCCCTGCTTCGAAAAGACAAGAAACTCCCGAGGACAGCGGACCTGCTCCAAGAAAGGCTGCAACTTTGTTTCCAGCAGCTTTAAAGAACCCTGCAAGCTCCCCGCAAGAAGCGTGAGACTTGCAACACTGCACCCGGCGACCCCGACTCGGCTGGTGGAGACCCGACACCTCAGGAGGGACCCCAGGATTACTCTGATACTGTGAGTACCAAAACCTGTCCCCCCTGAGCCCCCACAGCGCCGCCTGCAGAGGGAATCCCGAGGCTTCCCCTGACCGCGACTCTTTGAATCCAAAGTCCCGACGCCTGGGAGAGACCCTGCACCCGCAGCCCCCAGGACCTGAAGGACCGGACTTTCACTGGAGAAGTGACCCCCAGGAGTCCCTCTCCCTTGCCCAAGTGGAGGTTTCCCCGAGGAATCCCCCCCTTGCCTGCCTGCAGCGCTGAAGAGATCCCGAGATCTCTCATAGACTAACATTGCGAACCTGACGCTTGTTTCGACACTGCACCCGGCCGCCCCCGCGCTGCTGAGGGTGAAATTTCTGTGTTGACTTGTGTCCCCCCCGGTGCCCTACAAAACCCCCCTGGTCTGCCCTCCGAAGACGCGGGTACTTACCTGCAAGCAGACCGGAACCGGGGCACCCCCTTCTCTCCATTCTAGCCTATGTGTTTTGGGCACCACTTTGAACTCTGCACCTGACCGGCCCTGAGCTGCTGGTGTGGTGACTTTGGGGTCGCTCTGAACCCCCAACGGTGGGCTACCTTGGACCAAGAACTAAGCCCTGTAAGTGTCTTACTTACCTGGTTAACCTAACAAATACTTACCTCCCCTAGGAACTGTGAAAATTGCACTAAGTGTCCACTTTTAAAACAGCTATTTGTCAATAACTTGAAAAGTATACATGCAATTTTTATGATTTGAAGTTCCTAAAGTACTTACCTGCAATACCTTTCAAATGAGATATTACATGTAGAATTTGAACCTGTGGTTCTTAAAATAAACTAAGAAAAGATATTTTTCTATATAAAAAACTATTGGCTGGATTTGTCTCTGAGTGTGTGTACCTCATTTATTGTCTATGTGTATGTACAACAAATGCTTAACACTACTCCTTGGATAAGCCTACTGCTCGACCACACTACCACAAAATAGAGCATTAGTATTATCTATTTTTACCACTATTTTACCTCTAAGGGGAACCCTTGGACTCTGTGCATGCTATTCCTTACTTTGAAATAGCACATACAGAGCCAACTTCCTACATGCGCCATTCTACTCACTCCACGCCACTGCACTCTACCCAACTCTATGCTGTGACACTCTACTCTGCACCACTGCTACTCTACGCCACTCCACCCTGCACTATTCTACTCTAAACCACTTCTCTACTCTGGAACAATCTACTCTTTGCCACTGCAGTGTATGCCACTCTATGCCGTTCCACTCACTACTCTACTGCTTTCTATGCCACTAGCCTTGGTCAAGGCTCATACCCACCCCCCCCACCCCCCCCCCCCCTCCCGGACTTAAAAGTATTTTTTTTTTAATTATCATAGAGAAATCCACAGTTGGATCCGTGGATTTTGCTGTGATTTTAATTAAAAAGAAACGGTCTCCCATGTTTAAAAATGCTTTGGCCTTCAGGTTGGCTAGGTCCCGGGGGCATTGCGTGTAGTAATAGGAGGAAAGGGGTGCATAGGATCCTGCTCCTAGGTCTTTTAGAATCTCTGGGGACCACCACCTCTCCAAGGCTATACTTAGTAAATATGCAGGCAGGGCTGTGGAATAAAAAAAAAAATATCTACTTGTCCATAGAACGTGCGCCTTCATAAATCTACTTGTCCTATTAAAAAAAATCTATTTGTCCCTTTGGTCCCATGTAGACCAGCAACACATGGCAGCAATCTCATTATTTAAGAGTTCTGATTACAGCCTCTCTGCTTATGCCAGTGTTAATACTATAGAAGGGCTTGAATACTAGCAGTTTCCTTATTTTCGACACCATTCCGCAGATCTACGTACTGGGGATAGAGGCATCGGTAAGCAAAAGTTCCAGGGTTGGAATGCCCTTTTGAGACTGTGCACACCTACTAACTTGCATGTTTTTATGGTTTTTCACCAGCTCTTTACTAATCTTTTCCCATATTGGGGAAAGGTAGTGAATTTACTCCTGACAAGGGCAGAAGTAAAACTTTTTCCAGGTTTGGGGAAAAAAGAGGTTGATGGGAAAGTGACCTTGCAAACATTCAACATATTTTTGCATGAGCAAATCTACACATCCATATTTGCTCGTGCTAAAATACATTTCACAAATATTTTCTAGGACTACGATTTTCTGGTCTACCTATGTAAATTCTTGTGACTTCATAAAATATGTAAATCTGCACAAATACATACCATGGGTGCACTGCTATGACTTTTTTTTTGTTTTTTTAACAACTGGGCCCCTAAAAGTCTTATATTAACTAAGGCCTTTTGTTTTTATTGAAATTGTATCCCTCTCATCCATGTATTGGCTGGCTTCACTGGACTGAGTGCATGAGTGAACGCAATCTGCTCTTTCACAAGAAGCACATTGGCACAAAAAGTTGTTGTGTTCAGTGCCAGAAACTACTGAGGACGTGTGCTTTTTTTTTTAGACCAAAATATATTTGAGCTTTTTGCCAATGCTTGATACAATGGTGAGGGCCAGGCAGCTCCCACAACTATATTGTTTTACAAAGGCCATCTCAAAATGAGACATATAGCGGCAAAATGAAAAGACTGCCCACCAATGTCAGACCTACTGGCTTTGCCAATGGTTGTTTATTTTCATGTTTCCCTTAATCTTGTTGAAACTGTTTTGACTGATTTTCCATTATGAATATTTTTTTGGGAATATTAGCAGTAATCACATCAAAACATTTTACTGAATGATGCTTCAAAGAAATGGTACCTACAGTTTCACAGTGATTTAGCTAAGCGTTTTTTTAACTAGTTGCATTTTTTTTTGTGAACATTCTGCTTTAAAATCAAAGAATCCTCCTTCTTGCTTTCGAGCTTCTACAAATATTTGCATCTAATCAGGGAGCATTACTTGAGACCTCATATTGTTAAACTTTGCAAATTTGAGAACATATGTATGTAGTTGGAACTGCATTTCGAGCTTATAACATGTATTGAGAGTGCTAACCCTAATAAGATAGGCTTTGCATTAATAAACCATAAGTACAAGCTCGAACAGCATTAGCAAATGGAAACAGATATTACCTCATCTGCAGACCATTCCCTTCCTTGCGCCATAATGTGCCCACTCCCCAGGGCAAAAATGAACACCCGGTGGGGGAAGCGCGGGCCCCCTCTTGGAGCCATACGTGATCCTGGGGACTGCCACCGCAACCCCAGGACCGGCTCCTGCTACCAACCTCGGTAGGTAGCTGTTTGCATTTGCTTGAAGGGATCTGTGACTGCTCCTGCCAAGCAAAAGCAAACACTTCACTCTCAGCAAGCGGGCTCTGTCAAAATGCTCCTGCTTGTTGAAAGCAGAGTCTTCCTCTGCTAACAGTCTACGCCAATGCACGCTACACCACTCTACTCCACACCTCTCCAGTCTGCACCACTGCACTTCACACCTCTCTACACCATTGCACTCTACGTAGCTATAGTATACTCTACTCCACTCTACTGTACTCTGCACCACTGTACTCTGTCAATGCACTCCATGCCATTCTACACTCCACTGCACTCTGCCATTCTACTGCACCAATCCATGCCACTGCCCTCCACCCCACTTTACTCTATTGTGCACACTCTAGTGTGCGCCACTGCATTTTACCCCACTCTACTCTTCAACACTCTGTGCCACTGTACCCCATTGCACTCCTCCCCTTCTGAACTGTACTCTGCACCACTCTGCTGCACTCTAGTCTGCACCACTCTACTCTACTACGCTCTACTCTGCACCATTTTTACTCTATACCGCTCCACTCTAATCAAATATACACCACTGCACTCTAGGTCACTCCTCTGCACCTCTGTCGCTTCACTCTATGCCATTCCTTTCTACTTTACTGCACTCCTTCTCCATTCCACTGTAGGCCATTCTGCGCAACTCCACTCTGTTCCAAGCCACCCCATTTGACTGTTATTTCACTCCATGCAAGTTGAAGCTTCTGCACTCCACTTTATGCAACTCTACTACTGTCACTAAAGGCCACACCATGCCACTGCTCCATGCAACTCCTCTCTGCTTCATGTCACTCCACGCCATTTCATTCTTCTCCAATCCACGTTACGTCACTCCACTATGCCACTTAAATCCACTCTGCGCAACATCTAGGCACTATACTCTATGGCACTCTACGCTACTCTGACACTGTACTCCACTCTGCAACATTTTACCCTACTCTATGCTATGCTAGTCTACGTCACTCTACTCTTGCATAGACGAGACCTGTTGGCTTTGCCATTCCTTGTTGTTTATAGTGCTTAACCTTCCTGGGCAGGATTGGACAGGGGTGACTGTGTGGGGGCAGCCTGTCTTGTGGTGCTGCTCCAGAGTGATACTGTCTGCAGCCTAGCAAGTGTCCGATAGGCCATTCCTCTAAAGGGAAGAATTCACTTCTCACCTTATGAGAGAGATCGAAATCCCTGAAATTTACTGTGGCCACAGACATCTTAGTGAGCTAGTCTTCGGTGGACAACCTGCTTGACTAGAATCCCGACTTTCCCCTCCTTATTCTGCTCTGGAATACAGGGATGAGCTTTCCTTTTGTTAGAATATCTGTGAATATCGAAGACGATAACCTGATAGCGAAGTAAAAGTTACTTGTAATCCCAATTCTCCACCATGGGTATTATGTTCAAATTTATGAAAAACCTATCCGTCTCGCAGAGGAAATATTGGAAATTGGTTGAATGGATCATTGTCACATCCCATTCAAAGTGATCTGCCTCGCCGGCACTGCTGTGAATTCTGGTGCAGGAGTTCTTGAACGGTGTAACAGTACGGTGTCCCAAACGTTTTGTGGAAAAGGGAGATTGATGTTTACATGCATTATTGCTGCTTTTTACTGACTGTTGGGGGACTTTGGATTACAAATACATTCATGAAGAGTTTTTATCCGTCATTGGCTTTATTGGCATGTTTTAGAAACTTCAGAAGTACCCTTGCCAACAATATTATTTTCTTAACATCTTTTAGGGGGTTCTAAATTTTGTCCAGTACAAGTTCAGTCACCTGCAACCCAAGGAACGTCAGACCATGTGCGAACTCTCAAAGATGTTCTTGCTTTGCTTGAACTACTGGAAGTTGGAAACACCATCTCAGTTCCGGCAGCGGTCTCAAAATGAGGATGTGGCGACCTACAAAGTTAATTACACTAGGTAACACCAGGAATATGGTTTTGATAAAAAATACTCCTGGAACTAGATCCCTCTGTGACTTGCTCAGAATAGTTCAGTTAATCATAGTAGTGACAATAATTTCTTTTTTCTGTCTGCATTCTGAGATCACCTGAAATGTGAACTAGAGTCAGGAAACAAACTGGAACAATGATTTCCTCTGTGGGAGAGGAAGACTTTGGGACAGAGAGGGGGAATTGATGCCAATAGCTTTATTGTACGTTAGTGAATTAACAGTTGTCCATTCCCTTTTGCCTAATTGTTCGCTGTTTAGCAGAGTGCAGAAGGTCTTCTTTTTTTGTGGAATTGGCCAATAACTCTTTTTACATGTTTACTGAGAACCTGTTCTACATTTGAAATTGAATTCAGCATACGGAATGTAATTGTCTTGTGGGTTAAGCAGTATCAAAGGTATTATGATTGTTAAAAGCAGCACCCATAGGAGAAGTGGTAATGAATACTAAACTGCCCTTTTATTCAAATGTTTTTTATTTTAATTATTTTGTTTTTCAGGTGGCTTTGCTACTGTCACGTTCCACAGAGCTGTGATAGTCTTCCTCGCTATGAAACCACACAGGTGTTTGGTCGAAGTCTCCTTAAATCCATCTTCACTGTAACACGCCGACAGCTTCTTGAAAAGTTTCGGGTGGAGAAAGATAAGCTTGGCCCTGAGAAACGGACACTGATCCTCACCCATTTTCCTAAGTAAACAGCTTTAGCCCATGTTCTTCTGCACTTATGTATGCTTTCGCTTCTCTTTGCCCACTTTCTTAAGTAGTTGGCTGACAATCTAGTTTGCACCCTTGCCTAAGTAAATTACTGTCTATTTACTGCCATTTGTGCTTGCGAGTTCTGTTTTAGCATTAATGGGAATTGAGGGATTAGGATTAGTTTTCATTGGATTGCACAGTTTTAATGGGAAAGCTGCAAAACCACATCTGTCATTTGGCTAAGACAGGCACTGCGTGTTACGTTTAAGCACCTATTTTGGATGACCCTATTGTCCTGGCTTATGTGTGGTTATAGTTTTTAACAGAGTACTATAATTAAGATGCAAGAAGCCAGAGGGTACACTTCTAATTAAATTTACCATTCCAAGTTCTTTTCACTAATGGCACTCCTTGCTTGTGACGTTTCACGTTTTTCAGACCTTTTGAAGTGGCACCATACTTAGTCATTGAAAGCACCTGCAAAGCCCAATTGTTCTGTATTCTTTAATAAGTAGACCTACTGTCTGAAACTAGCCTACAGTATATATGCAGATAGCGCCACAGGCTGAAGGAAGAGTCGGACAGCTCCCACAGCCAGTTAACTATTGATCATGGGCGCGAAATACAATAGGCAGCAGTTTGATAATTGGTGTAGATGTGTACATCTGCCTAATGTCCCTGGGGTCCAACTTGTTGCGGCTTGTGCTCACAACTCGCCAGTGTTTTGTATCTGTTCTTATGGTGTTTCGATGCTGATATATTTCTGTTTTTTAACTGTATACCTATAAGCCCCCTCTATGCCACACAAGGCACTGTCTGTCTCCTCACACCTGCAATTTTTGGAGACAGCTCACCCTTGTACAATTCTAAAACCATATGCACAGCAGCTGACAGTGTACCATGTATTCCCAGGTCCAGTTCTGATTCACTCCTCGAACCCCTTTCTCATGCTCCTCTGCTCACAGTTATGAACACTACCCGTTAGTTTCAAATTTACAAGTCCTAAGTCCTTTCTCAGTTTACAATACTGTCCTTTGTAATCCATTTCCATGATGCCTCATCTGAACCTTTGTCCTCTTCAGTGCATTTGGTGAGACAGCAGCAGTCTGATGTAAGAGTATGGAGAATGTATTCACCAATAATAGTGTTGGTTCAGTGACTTCCTTTCTGGATGTGCATTCACCTTTCTAGTATGGCAGTCTTGGTACATACCGTTGTAATCCTATATTCTGGACTGGTTAAACCTGCGTGGTATGCCGAGTGTTAAAGCTCTGAATTTTCAAGTAGGCGTACTATATGTAAGTCGCTGATCTCACAGTTTATTAAAGTTAAAGACAGTTTATTGGCGTTCCCAGCGAAACTCACTGCTTGGTAATGTAATGAACATAATGGACCACGGACAAAAGAGTAACATTTAATTTTTCTTTGGTTACTTGTTTATTATTGTCCAGTGAGTTTACCTGTATTTTCCAGGTTCCTTTCCATGTTGGAGGAGGAGATTTATGGAGAAAACTCTCCCATCTGGGAGTCTGATTTCACAGTGCCAGCCACAGAAGCAGCACCTGTTGTATCACGTCCCGGTATGATAATTTATTCTTGTAAAGTGGATACGCCTTGTATTGTCCTTGTATCTCGATTTAAAAAAACAAAACAAAAAACTGTAATCTAGATAATAAACTTTGTTCTTTTTGATAATAATCTATTTTTGACTGATCATATTGAGTTCTATTCAGGGTGTCAGTGTTCACAATCACTTATTTTAGGGTCCTTGCTGAATACTCATTCTGCATCTTTATCTATATTCTTAAAATCTGCTGGTCTTCATAGTGGAGAAGATAAAAGGTTGCTATTCTAAAGTTCACAAAAGTAGATTTGATTTAGTTTTGCAGAATCTTTTGACATTTTAGTCTTTAGCCTAATGTAGAACTTGAGGGCTTGTCAAAACTGGTTTGGGACTCCAGTAGCTTCGGTAGAATGCTCAGGTGGGGCTTTGTGGACTGACCAATGAAATATAGGATTTTAATACAGTTGCAGTTTGAATTGATAAACTGTATGTTTGATGGCATGTGCGGCTGTAAATACACATGCTCTGTATGCTCCTGCCATCTAGTGTTGGGTTTGGAGTGTTGCAAGTTGTTTTTCTTCTAAGAAACATTTTCGAGTCATGGGATCAAGTGACTCCTCCTTCTTGGTGATACTGCGCATGGGCATTGACTCCTTTGTTAGATTGTCTCTTCGCTCTGTCTTCCCCTTGCTCTGGTTTTGAAACATTCTTTTTTTTTCCATCTTATCTTCATCGACTGTATTGTTGTTGATCAGGTTTTCTCACATTCTCGCACTCCCCTCACTCTGGGAACTGTCCAAACGCCCTCTGGGGCATCATTGCCCATTCGTGCTTACCTCAACACGTAGCACAGACCAATATGCTGTGCTAATGGAACGGACACTGTTTCGCTTCTGTCCTTAGTGCCACTCTAAATTCCAACACACTGACCAACATCTGGTGTGTGTAACCTGTGCCTCTCCCCTGACGATCAAGAAGCCACCTGCGATGCCTGCAGATCCTTCCGGTTGAAAAAGACCCTTCAGTACCAAAGAGCTAGATGACTGAAAGATGGCTGATCACATTGAGTTCTATTAAACTGAACACGGTGCACAAGTCTCCGGAAGACACGTTGGGCATCTTCGCGGAGGAGCACGTCCAGGAGGAGCCAGAACAGGGGGAGGCCTTTTCCATCCAGGACTCCGATGTCCAGTCTGATATTGAAAGCACAAGGTGACCTTGGCGCAGCCTGTGAGTACCGTGGCCCCTCCTACCCCCTCTGAGTTCTAAAAGGCCCCTTACCGAGGTCTCCAGACCACCACTGTCAACAGGCCATGACCGCCTTCGGAAAATAGGCTCAGATGCCCCGCCTTCCAGCTCGGCAGCGAAGATTGCCAAGACATTGTCTTCAACACTAACCTCAGCATCTTCGGCATTGGATATCGTGGCAATTTCTGTTTGACCCTCTGTACCGACCACTTTGGCACCAAGCCAACCAAGTTCCAACTCTGCTTCGGTACCAACGAAAGGACACCGGCCTAAAAGCTTGGTCCCGAAAACCAGGGATTCAGCATCTTCAGAGTGGAAAGTTTGTAGCCAGTCCATCTCCTCTTGAACCCGTTTTAGAGACTATGGACTCTTGCCAGCACCGCCTCCACATCCAGGAGGGCACAGAGTGCATCATTGCTCCCCCCGTTACCAAACTATTGTTTCTGGAGGCTCTGCACACATCTCTACCTCCAAAGAAGACCAAGGACAAGGCTACCACTATTCACAAGCCTTTTCCTCTTTCTCTTCCTCTTCCACCACCTTCTTCACCACCTACCTCTCCTCCACCCTCCTGATTCAACTGCCTTTCCTACTGCAGGAAATTTAACACCACAGGGTTCCCCGTTATTCACTGGTTAGGATTTGGGTGGGACACAGCAGGACCCAGATCCATGGGACACATATGACCCTGATTGCCACAGATCTGGACTTATACCCCGCACAACCCTCACCGCCAGAGGATGCCACATCCTACCAAAAGGTGATGGCTCGTGCAACTGCCTTTCACAATGTCGAGCTTCACAGGGACCCCATTAAACAGGACTTTCTTTTGATACCCTGTCATCCACACATGTGGATATCTAGTTCTCCCTATGCTCCCTGGCATTCTTCGGCATGCAGATGAAATTTTTAGGGAACCAGTCCGCTCAAGTGATATTACCTTTAGATTTGCCCAAAAAATACAAAGTTTCTCCCTCTGATCTCCTATACATAAGATCACAGGTCCTGCCAGATTCTATTGTGGCTACCACCACATGTAAACAGGCCAATAGTCAGGCCACAGGGGAACTATCCTCGCCCAGATAAGGTGTGCAAAAGGATTTACGTTGCAGGTAAAAGACATGCCTGACTTAGATGCTCAAGTTTTCATCCTGAGGGTACAGCAAGCGGTACTAAACATGCCGTCCAATAAGGAGTTTATTTTCGGCCTGTCCACCCAGCTCCCACCCCTCTCCCCCGCCCCAAAACCTCCCAAAACCTCGGAAATCCCCACCCCCAGGAGAAGCAGAAAAAAAGGACACCAATACTGCAAATGCCATGGTGCTTTACAGTCCCACTCCCAAAGGGGTACTTTTCGTTGCACCACATTCAGAGGTGGTTACAATCCAGCGATCTCCAAGGCCTCCACATCTCAGGTCAGACAGCCTTCCAGTTCCTTCTCACAAGGCTTCTATAGAAGCACTTATAGATGCAACAACACAAGAAGTAGAGGTAATAGCACCACCACCAGCATCTCTACATCAGAATCTAAACAGTGATTACCTACATCTTCCCACTCCATACCTGTCGGGGGACCCTTCAAAATCTTCATACACAATGGGGTCAGCATCACTTTGGACCAGTGGGTCCTCTTCATTATCCAACATGGTTACTGTCTCACAGACTCTCTCAAGAACATCTTCTCAAACAAGAGGCTTAATCCCTTCTTCTCAAAGGAGCCATTGAGCCAGTTCCGCTACAATACCAAGGAACAGGAGTATCCTCTCTATACTTCCTCATTCCCAAAACAGACAATGACTTCATGACCGCCCTAGATCTGAAGGACGCCTACTTGCAGATGTCCATCCACCCTGCACACTGCAAATTTCTCAGATTTGTGATTGCGGGAGAACACTACCAATTCGGAGTCACCACAGCTCCCAGGGTATTCACAAAGTGCTTAGCAGTAGTAGCAGCACATCTCGGGAGACAAAATGTTTACATATACCCTTACTTAGTCGACTGGCTCATCAAAGCCACACTCTGACAGTGGACCTTCTCACAACTTTGGTTTCACACTCAACTTTCTCAAATGCACCTTCACCATCTCCAGATACAGCCCTATGTAGGAGCTATACTCGGTGCTCAGTTGGGGATTGTATACACAATCCGGCTCGTGTTCACAACTTTCAGTCTCTGCTCCCACAGTTTCAAGAGAACTCATCATACACAGTCAGGACTGTGATTCTCCTGTTAGGGATGATGGCCTCCTATATTGCTATTGTCCCCCATGCTAGCCTCCACATGCGTCCCTTACAGCAGTATCTGTCTCATTAGTAGCCTCAATCACAGGGTCACTGAGAATAATAGGTGTTAGACCACCATACTCATCGCTCTCTGCAATAAAGGAACACCACCAACCTGTTGAAGGGGTGGCCTTTTCTAGACCCTGTGCCTCAGATCTTCTGACAGATGCCTCACACACAAGCGTGTGCGCTCACCTTCAAGACCTCTCAGTACAGGACCATTAGGATCATTATCAACATCATCAATCCCTGCATGTAAACTTCCCAGAGCTTCAGGCAGTATTTCTAGCCCTAAAATAATTTCTTCATCACCTCGATCACAAAGGTGTCCTAGTCCGCACAGACAATATGACAGCGATGAACTACCTTCAGAAGCAAGGGGGAACACGTCTCCACTTGTTGCGACTCTCTCTGACAATATGGAAATGGGCTCACCACCATCACATTCACCTAGTGGCAGAGTATCTCCCAGGAACGGACAACGACTTTGCAGACCTTCTCAGCCGGATGTAGCAACAAGTCCACGAATAGGAACTCCACCTGCAAGTCCTTCAAAAATACTTCCAGAAGTGGGGCACACCTCAAATCTTTTCGCCACAGCAGAAAACATAAAATGACTAAACTTCACCTCCAGGTACCCCCACCCTCTATCCAAGGACAACGCTCTATGGACTAACTGGTAAAGAGATATTTTCCTACACTTTTAAACCTCTCCCTCTCATTCCATTTATTTTTTGACAGATCAGGCAAACATCACTCAACATGAACCTTGTAGCTCCCTATGGGCATGCCAGCTTGGATCACCACACTACTGGGCCTCTCAGTAGTGCCCCATGAGAAGCGTCCCAATAGCCTAGACCTTCTCACTCAAAACCAAGGTCAGGTCAGGCATCCAGACCCCAAGTCTCTCAACCTTGGGATATGGCTCCTGAGGTCATAGAGTTTGGTTACTTAGATTTTGCTGAATGCATGGACATCCTCTGAGAAGCTCGTAAACCCACTACCAGAGCATGTTATTCTGCAAGGTGGAAATGCTTTGTTTGCTACTGTCACCCCAAACACATTAATCCCTTTAAAGTTACTGTCCAAGACATTGTCTACTACTTGCTTCATCTGCAAAAAGCTAATTTAGCATACACCGCCACTCACTTGCATCTTGCAGCTATAGCTGCATACTTGCAAAACAGACAACATAAATCCCTCTTTAAGATTCCAGTGATCAAAGCATTCATGGAAGGCCTTAAACGGGTCATGCAAAAACAACAGCCTGGCAGTTCGGGCTGGACTGTTCCCATGGGGAACAGGGTTGAGTCTGATTTGTACATGGCTGGGTCCAAACTGGGGTGGCATAGTGATCAAAACCATTGATGGATTAAACCCAGATCTGTGACTGGGGATGAATGTTTGATTGGTTCCACATTCCGTCCATCATTTGTGTTTGTTTGCTTTTCTCGCCCTAAGTGCGTCGGGTATGCCCATACGTAGGACCCGGGCTCACTATGCCACTGGATTCAAGCTGGCCTGGCTGATGAAGGATGATACCCTGATACCGGTCCCAGGATGCTTGTTTACAGTCCAGGTAGGACCTGGCCTGGCAGTTCAGGCTGGACTGTTCCCATGGGGAACAGGGTCTAGACTGATTTTCATAAGGCTGGGTCCAAACTGGGGTGGCATAGTGAGCAAAAGAATTGATGAATTAAACAGAGATGTGTGATTGGGTGTGAATGTTTCATCAGTTTTACATTCCGTCCATAATTTTCCTTTTTTGCACCATCATTGCACCTCAATACTATCTTTACCAGACTGATGTGTCCTCCTTTTGAGCCACTTCATTCATATCCTCTTCAGTATCTCTCAGGGAACATGTTTTTTTTAGTTGCTATCACATCTCTGATGTGTTAGTGAGCTCCAGGCATTAACATTGGAAGAAACATTCATCTAAATTCATAGGGACAAGGTGGTTCTTGGCACTAATTTGAAGTTACTCCCTAAAGTGGTCCCTCAGTTCCATATTAACCAATCCATTGAGTTACCAGTCTGCTTTCTGCTACCTGACTCACTTGCTGAAAGAGCCCTTTACGCTTTAGATGTTAAACATGCATTAATGTTCTACATTGATAGAACTAAGGATGTTAGGAATACTTTATCAGCTCTTTGTGGCCTTCTCACCAGCTCATAAAGGCAATCCAATATCCAAGAATGGCATAGCAAGGTGGATAGTAAAATGTATTCAAACCTGTTATCCTAAAGCAAAAAGGCAACTTCCTGTTACTCCCAGAGCACACTCTACTAGAAAGAAGGGAACCACCATGGCCTTCCTTGGAAGTACACCCATAGCTGACATTTGTAAGGCAGCTACATGGTCTGCACCACATACATTTACAGAAAACTGTTGTGTAGATGTACTTGCACACCAGCAAGTGAATGTAGACCAGGCATTACTAAGCACATTTTTCCACTCAACTGCAACTCTCACAGGGTAGCCACTACTTTCATGGACAGACTACTTTAGTCTATTCAGAGTATGTGCATCTACAGCTATTCACGCTATTGAATGGAACATTTTACTTACCCAGTAGACATCTGTTAGTGGCATGTAGTGCTGTAGATTCACATGCACCCTACATCTTTCCCGGGGCCATTTCAATTACCTTATACTTGTATATAGTTGTACATATATTGTTACAGTTGCATGGCGATCTTTCTCTATACTTCCTCTACACTCCTTTTCTTGCCCACCTACGAGAAAACAAAGTAACATAGCAGTCAATGCCCATGCGCAGTATCACTGAGAAGGAGTCACTTGATCCTGTGACTCGAAAATGCTTCTTCGAAGAAAAACAACTTGAAACACTCCTAACCCAACACTAGATGGCAGGAGCATGTGAATCTACATTATAACATGCCACAAATAGATGTCTATTGAGGAAGTTACATTTTCCTTACTAACAAATTTAAAATGTATTTTTTTCTAACCTTGGCTTCCCTTATCCCTTTTCTGTGTGTGTAGCGGAGTCTTTGGAGCCCCTAAAGGAGCTGCTAATCAATTTTCTTGATAACATCTGCACTTTTCTTGTAGCATTCCCTTCCTCCCTACTTGTTCCATGTCATTCAGCAGGAAAAATTTATTTTTACAGTTCTCCTGCTGAACCATAGCTCTGATAGTCCCACATCTGGAATTACAGATATTGTGGGGTTCGGTTATTCCGTAGTTCAGGATTACAGACTTATTACAAGCTTTCCCCAAAGTATGATAAATAACCGCAAACATTTATTTTAGTGCACTTGTCCCACCAGGTTTTCCTCCACACAAGAAAGCCCAAAGCATCCCTGCATATTTCAATATTTTCTTCTACCCAATATGGGCTTGGGGAAGGAGACTGCATAAATCTGTATTCCCTTGTAATTCCAATTTACTCCTGTGTCTGCCTAAAAGTTAATTTTGAATGAGGGAATCTGTATTTTAGAGATTGAGGCAGCGGGATCACAAACCTTTTACTTTGGTTGATAGAGAAAATAGGCTGCTGCAATTTTTGATAAACTCTTGACTTAATTGGCATAACAAAAGATTGAGTAGTACAAGCCAATTACCAACATTAAACATCTTCCATTTGTTTCTCTAACATGAAATCTTTCTTCTTTTCATCAGTTGTTAGCCCTGCTGCAGTCCCAAGTGCTCATTTGTTTAGCAAAAACCTCAACACCAGCTCACCCATGGCCTCCATGGAAACTGCTCCGACTGAGCCAGTGCCAGGTAAGATTTTTTGAGAGCACTATTCCTTACTTTATAGACAGGCTATAGTGTTTTGTGTTTATTCATGCAAAAATAATTTCTTTCTCTGGCCTTAAAAAGCAACTACAGTGCCCTATGCATCAAGCAGGACATACGCTTGATCTTTTCTTTTCTCCGGAAGGACTGATTTAAGTTAAGATTACATCACTATATTGGACAGATCATGCCTTGATTACTTTTGAGGTGCTGGTAATGTAGTATTGTCCTTTGATGCAGGAAACTATTTTCAGTAGAATCTGGAGACAATTGCGTTAGTTGATCAACCCTACATCTGGTGCACTTTGTAATTTGAATAGCATCTTTGACCCCCATGAACTCAGTAAACTAATTGCAAAGCTTTTGATCAGGGGATTTTACAGACTCTGGTCAAAAATATTCCAATCACCACTCTGAAATCCCAGCGGAAGCCCTCAGTGCCATGGTACAACAAATCACTAAAAACCCTTAAATCAACTTGCAGGCGATTGGAAAGGCAATGGTGCAGTAGGTACGATGCAGCAGATAAACATGACCTCACAACAAAGTTACAAGGATTTAAACAAGAGTTAATAAAGCAATGGCAAAATATTTTGCCAATACTATTGTGGTTGTTTGTAACAGCACTAGGAAGGTATTTGACATCCTTCCAGGGCTGTCCAACTTGGATTGTGTAAGTAACACTATTATACCTTCACAAGAACTATATGATCTGGCTGATTTCTTTGAAAAGGAAATCATTAAGATCCTGGAAGAGATTGATATCTCCTTACAATCAGAAGCCACAATCAGAAGCCACTGTAAATCAGATTGTCTCCGAGATACCTGAGCACCGCATAGATGGGCTAGAGAGTTTTGTCCCTCTGTCAGAAGAATGCTTTAGATCTATTGCCTGATCAACCTCCTCAGACTCCCCTCTGGAACCTCTACCTTCCAAGCTATGGAAAGAGGTTGGTGATTAACGTTTCCATCTCCGCTTGCAAATTTGCAGTCAGTCCCTGCTGAAGGGTGAGGTACTATTGATGTGGATAAAGGCAATGGTTACTCCCCTACTTTAAAAAAAAATATATATATATATATATATATATATATATATATAAAAGCTACAGCAGAGCCATTGGTCTAAGCAGTTATAGACCTATCTTGCTACTGCCATTCCCGGTGAAAGTGCTGGAGTGATTTGTGAACAGGAGTTTGTTTCAGTTCTCTCTGCTGGAAGATGAACAGTTTGGCTTTAGATCTGAACATGAAACGGAGTCTGTGCTCCTGGTTGCTATGGATGAGAATGGATAGTAGTCAGTCTTGGTGATGTTTGTTTGATCTGTCGACTGCTTTCAACACTGTCAACCATGGCATCCGCGTAGCCCAATTAGCTTCAATCAGAATAGAAGGACTAGCATTAAAATGGCTGAAATCGTATCTTTCTGAGTGGTGTCAGACGGTCGTGTTACCCCGGTTCCAGTCTGTTTTCATGCATTTGCTTCAGGGAGTACCTCAAGGCTCAGCAATCGTCCACATTTTGTTTAATATCTATGACACCACTTATTTCTCTTTATAAAGGCACATAACATCAGAGTGGTCAATTATGCAGATGAGACAGCCGATTCGGTCCCTTAATAACAATCAGCTGGATGTGGTGGCTGTCTTTCAGAACTGTGTGTTAGACATCGCTAAATGGATGAATGGGAATTCCCTTAAACTAAACTGGGATTGCAAGCCAGCACAGACTGAATTCCTGTGCTGGCTAGCAATTAGGATTCCTTTAACATGTCCTTCTAAATTGTGGCTCCTTCCTGGTGGTGATGAGATTTAACCTTCAAATATTGTTTGGAATCTGGGGGTAGTATTTGATGACAAGTTATCCACAAACAAGCATGTTACAAAAGTTGCTGACTCTTGTTTTGCATTGTTACGCGGCATTAGGAAGCTGTTACCTCTTCTACCAGCCCAATCCAGGTCTCTCTTGATAAGTGTGATATTGAGTAGATTAACTATTGCAATGCCATTCTAATTGGAGCCCCTGATTATCTGATAAACAGATTACTCAGAGTCCAGGGTGCACCTGCTAAAAATTAAATAGACCTATGAGATCTTCTTCGTCAGCGACCAATAAAGATTGGCACAGGCTCCCAGTGAGGCAGATGATTATTTTTAAGGCAATGTGTATTGTCTTCCAGGCCCTACAAGTTGGGGGGCCAGCCCAGCTAAGAGAAAGATTGAGAAGTTGTACTCCTGCAAGAGTGTTCCACTCAAGCACCGGAAATGTGGTATGTGTCAACACATTTCAGAGAGCATGCCTTGGCAGTCGGGCATTCTCTGAAAAAGCGGGGCAATTATGGAACAACCTACTTCCGATCCGTAGAAAGTAGTTAGATTTGTTACAGTTCTGGAATGCCTTGAAGACCTGGCTTTTCCCATAATGTTTTCTGCATTTGAAATTGCATTTGTGTGTACAGAATCAGGTGTGTACATAATATCCCTAGCGCCAAGAAACCTGACTGGTAATTGTGTCCTGTATAGGTGCCATAAATAAATAAATCAGAAATGTTGTGCATAACATCAAGGGGAAACCTACAACAGGGGATACCCCAAAAAACCTCAGTTGAGACCTGGGTATAAATGTATATCTGCAACAATGTCTCAGTGGGAACCATTGAAAAGTACCAAAAAAACAAGACATACAATGAATCAAATTTTCTGGAAGGGAGTACACAAATGCATAACTATATGTTCGGTGGCATGTGTAGCTGCAGATACACATGCTGTGCATAGTCCGCCGTCTGGTGTTGGGTCGGAGTGTTGCAAGTTGTTTTTCTTCGAAGAAGTCTTTTCGAGTCACGAGACCGAGGGACGACTCCTCTTTGTTTCCATTGCGCATGGGCGTCGACTCCATCTTCAATTGTTTTTTTTTTCCGCCATCGGGTTCGGACGTGTTCCTTTTCGCTCCGGGTTTCGGGACGGAAAGATAGTCATAACTTCGGAAAACTACGTCGGTATTGTTTCGTTCGGTATCGGGTTAGATAAAATAGACACCGAATCGTGAAGAGCTCCGGTAGCCCTTCGAGGTAACTTCGATCCCCCGTCGGGGCCTGGTCGGCCCGACCGCGTGTAACATCGACACCGATGGAACGGACCCCGTTCCGATTCTGTCCTAAATGACACAATAAATATCCATATACAGACCAACATTTGGTCTGTAACTTGTGCCTGTCGCCCGAGCACAAGGAAGAAACGTGTGAGGCCTGTCGTGCGTTTCGATCCCGAAAGACGCTCCGTGACTGAAGAGCTAGAAGGTTGCAGATGGCGTCCACGCCGACAGGACACCGAGGGTTCGAGGAACAAGGAGAAGAAGAGGAAGCCTTCTCCATCCATGAATCGGACTCGGAGGAA
The DNA here is from genome assembly GCF_031143425.1 of Pleurodeles waltl. Classification (NCBI taxonomy): domain Eukaryota; kingdom Metazoa; phylum Chordata; class Amphibia; order Caudata; family Salamandridae; genus Pleurodeles; species Pleurodeles waltl. The sequence goes on along the minus strand of NC_090445.1, from coordinate 154,254,420 downwards.
TTCGACGTCGAACAAACCGTGAGTAAGACGTCGAAACAAGCACCACAAGGAAAAAACGGACAAGGCCCAGGGGACGCCACTGCCAACAGGCCATGGCTCAACCCATAAAATAGGTGACTGTCCATCGGCACCGAAAAAGGGCGAAATGGTGCCGAGATCGTCCGACTCGGGTCGAGACACAGGCACGCAGCAATCTCGGGACCGAGAAAGTGCTGCCGAAAAGGGTCGACGCCGAGACAGCGGAACCGAAGCTGCTCGACGCAGAGACAGCGGCACAGAGGATGATCGACGCCGAGAAGGCTTGATTCCAAAAAAGAGAAAATTCTCCTCGGAGCCGAAAACAAGCAAAGACACAGTTTCGGTGCCAAAACGCCCAGCAACCGAACCGACTGCCAGCTCGTATTCAGAGGAACAATCACTGTCCTCTCAAATGCGCAAACACAGATTTGAAGAAGAGTTACAAACCACTGACGTAGACCACACCCAGAAGCGAATCTTCATACAGAGTGGGACAGGGAAGATCAGCACTCTTCCCCCAAATAGGAGGAAAAGGAGACTTGAGTTCCAAACACAAGAACAAACACCACAGGCAAAAGTGGTGAAGAAAGTAACTCCACCACCCTCTCCTTCACCTGTAACTCATACATCACCGGCACAGACTCCGTCACGTTCACCAGCTCGTACCACCATGAGCCAAGATGACCAGGACGCTTGGGACCTATATGACGCCCCAGTATCAGACAATAGTCCTGAGTCGTATAAAAATATAAAGCACCACCCACCGACCCTGCTTTTATCACATCACAACTGCCACCAGATTCAGTTGTTATAGGGGCAGCTCGCAAGAGAGCCAACTCGCACACTTCCGGCAACGCACCACCTCCGGACAAAGAGAGCCGCAATTTCGACGCGGCTGGAAAAAGAGTTGCTGTACAAGCTGCAAACCAGTGGCGCATCGCGAACTCTCAGGCGCTCCTAGCGCGATATGACAGAGCCCATTGGGACGAGATGCAGCATCTCATCGAGCATCTACCCAAAGACTTACAGAAACGGGCAAAACAAGTGGTTGAGGAGGGACAAAATATCTCTAATAACCAAATACGCTCCTCTATGGATGCAGCGGATACAGCTGCAAGAACAATAAATACCGCGGTAACCATAAGAAGGCACGCATGGTTGTGCACATCCGGGTTTAAACCCGAGATACAACAGGCAGTGCTCAATATGCCGTTCAACGAACAACAATTGTTTGGACCCGAAGTGGACACGGCAATTGAGAAATTGAAAAAGGACACTGACACAGCCAAGGCCATGGGCGCACTCTATTCCCCGCAGGGCAGAGGCACTTTTGGCACATTTCGCAGGACAACCTTCAGAGGGGGGTTTCGGGGTCAAGCCACACAAGCCAGCACCTCACAATCAACACAGTCTACCTACTGGGGACAGTACCAAAGGGGAGGCTTTCGGGGCCAGTACAGAGGGGGACAATTCCCTAGAAACAGGGGAAAATTTCAAGGTCCCAAAACCCCTACAACCAAACAGTGACTCACAAGTCACTCAACCCCTTCACACAACACCAGTGGGGGGGAAGACTAAGCCAATTTTACAAAGCATGGGAGGAGATAACAGACACTTGGGTCTTAGCAATTATCCAACATGGTTATTGCATAGAATTTCTCCAACTCCCTCCAAATGTCCCACCAAAAACACAAAATATGTCAAAACAGCATTTAGACCTTCTGGAATTAGAAGTTCAGGCCTTACTGCAAAAGGACGCAATAGAATTTGTACCACGTACACAAAGGAACACAGGAGTCTACTCACTGTACTTTCTAATACCAAAAAAAGACAAAACACTGAGACCAATCTTAGATCTCAGAACACTAAACATCTACATCAAATCGGAACACTTTCACATGGTCCCGCCACAAGACGTGTTACCACTGCTAAAACAACAAGACTACATGACAACCTTAGATCTAAAGGACGCGTATTCCCACATACCGATACATCCCTCGCACAGGAAATATCTAAGGTTCGTATTCAAGGGAATACATTACCAATTCAAAGTATTGCCGTATCGTATAACGACCGCACCAAGAGTATTTACAAAATGCCTAGCAGTAGTAGCCGCACATATCAGAAGGCAGCAAATACACGTGTTCCCCTACCTAGACGATTGGCTAATCAAGACCAACTCCCTAACAAAATGTTCACACCACACAGAGTATGTCATACAAACCCTCTACAAACTCGGTTTCTCCATCAACTATCCAAAATCACACATTCGGCCGTGCAAAACACAGCAATACTTAGGAGCGACAATCAACACAACAAAGGGGATAGCCACTCCAAGTCCACAAAGGGTTCAAAATTTTTGCAAGGTTATACAAGCCATGTATCCGACACAAAAAATACATGCAAAGATGGTATTAAAACTCCTAGGCATGATGTCTTCATGCATAGCCATTGTCCCAAACGCAAGACTGCACATGAGGCCCTTACAACAGTGCCTAGCATCTCAATGGTCACAGGCACAGGGTCACCTTCTAGATCTGGTGTTGATAGACCGCCAAACATACATCTCGCTTCTATGGTGGAACAGTATAAATTTAAACAAAGGGCGGCCTTTCCAAGACCCAGTGCCACAATACGTGATAACAACAGATGCTTCCATGACAGGGTGGGGAGCACACCTCAATCAACACAGCATCCAAGGACAATGGGACGTACATCAGACGAAGCTCCATATAAATCACCTCGAATTGTTAGCAGTATTCCTAGCGTTGAAAGCATTTCAACCCATCATAACCCACAAATACATTCTTGTCAAAACAGACAACATGACAACAATGTATTATCTAAACAAACAGGGGGGAACACACTCGACACAGCTGTGCCTCCTGGCACAAAAGATATGGCAATGGGCAATTCACAACCACATTCGCCTAATAGCACAGTTTATTCCAGGGATCCAGAATCAACTAGCAGACAACCTCTCTCGAGATCACCAACAAGTCCACGAATGGGAGATTCACCCCCAAATTCTAAACATTTACTTCCAAATTTGGGGAACACCTCAAATAGACCTATTTGCAACAAAGGAGAACGCAAAATGCCAAAACTTCGCATCCAGGTACCAACACAGGCAGTCTCAAGGCAATGCTCTATGGATGAATTGGTCAGGGATATTTGCATACGCTTTTCCCCCTCTCCCTCTTCTTCCATATCTAGTAAACAAATTGAGTCAAAACAAACTCAAACTCATACTGATAGCACCAACATGGGCAAGACAACCCTGGTACACAACACTACTAGATCTGTCAGTAGTACCCCATGTCAAGCTACCCAACAGGCCAGATCTGCTAACACAACACAAACAACAGATCAGGCATCCAAACCCAGCATCGCTGAATCTAGCAATCTGGCTCCTGAAATCCTAGAATTCGGACATTTAAACCTCACCCAAGAATGTATGGAGGTCATAAAACAGGCTAGAAGGTCATCCACTAGACACTGCTATGCAAGTAAATGGAAAAGATTTGTTTGCTACTGCCATAATAATCAAGTTCAACCATTACATGCATCTCCAAAGGATGTAGTAGGATACTTACTACATTTGCAGAAATCAAATCTGGCCTTCTCTTCCATAAAGATACACCTCGCAGCAATATCTGCATACCTGCAGATTACCCATTCAAACTCACTATTTAGGATACCTGTCATTAAAGCGTTTATGGAAGGCCTAAAAAGGATTATACTACAAAGAACACCACCTGTTCCTTCATGGAACCTCAACATCGTCTTAACAAGACTCATGGGTTTACCTTTCGAACCCAAGCATTCTTGCGAAATGCAATTCTTAACGTGGAAGGTTGCGTTTCTCATTGCCATTACATCTCTAAGAAGAGTAAGCGAAATTCAGGCGTTTACTATACAGGAACCTTTTATTCAAATACACAAAAATAAAGTAGTTCTAAGAACCAATCCTAAATTTTTACCAAAAGTTATTTCACCGTTCCACTTAAATCAAACAGTAGAACTACCAGTGTTCTTTCCACAGCTAGACTCAATAGCTGAAAGGGCACTACATACATTAGACATCAGAAGAGCACTAATGTACTACATTGACAGAACAAAACTAATTAGGAAAACAAAACAACTATTTATTGCATTCCAAAAACCTCATACAGGAAACCCAATATCAAAACAAGGTATAGCCAGATGGATAGTTAAGTGCATCCAAACCTGCTACCTTAAAGCAAAAAGAGAGCTGCCCATTACACCAAAGGCACACTCAACCAGGAAGAAAGGCGCTACCATGGCCTTCTTAGGAAATATTCCAATGAACGAAATATGTAAGGCAGCAACATGGTCTACGCCTCACACATTTACTAAGCACTACTGTGTAGACGTGCTATCTGCACAACAAGCCACAGTAGGTCAAGCTGTACTAAGAACTTTATTTCAAACTACTTCCACTCCTACAGGCTGAACCACCGCTTTTGGGGAGATAACTGCTTACTAGTCTATGCACAGCATGTGTATCTGCAGCTACACATGCCACCGAACGGAAAATGTCACTTACCCAGTGTACATCTGTTCGTGGCATTAGTCGCTGCAGATTCACATGCGCCCACCCGCCTCCCCGGGAGCCTGTAGCCGTTTGGAAGTAATATTCAACATTTGTAAATATATTACCTTAACCTTTATTCTGTACGTACTTATTCATTCCATTGCATGGGCACTATTACTAACATACACAACTCCTACCTCACCCTCTGCGGGGAAAACAATCGAAGATGGAGTCGACGCCCATGCGCAATGGAAACAGAGAGGAGGAGTCCCTCGGTCTTGTGACTCAAAGACTTCTTCGAAGAAAAACAACTTGTAACACTCCGACCCAACATCAGACGGCGGACTATGCACAGCATGTGAATCTGCAGCGACTAATGCCACAAACAGATGTACACTAGGTAAGTGACATTTTCCTTTTGAAACAAATTAGATAGAATAGGCGCAACCACATGTCACAACACTAAAATAGTGTCAGTGAACGGCGCAGTGAAATAATTATTATATATAACAAAAAACAGCCTGTGGGCTAGCTTTGTGACAAATAGTTTGTATCCAGGGTAAAATAAATGTCCTTAATGAATTGCTACATTTAGTAGTCTGACCGAAATAGCCACAAATGGCTGTAGGGTAGTCAATGTTTCGACCCATATCTAAAGGTCATCATCAGGACTGGAAACAAGGAATATGTGAGGAATATGATAAGGTAAAGCGATCCCACAGTGGAGTCCAGCTGGATCAGTTTGTATTCAAGATTTTATCAGAGCGTCTCATAAGCGGAACAAAGGTCAGATAGGCTAGCAGTGGTATAACCCGCATCCAGATAGTGACTTTAAAGGTACATCATCCAAAGTGAATTAATCAGACAACACCGTGAGGGCTGTGCCATGCTCAAAGCTTGCGCTTAATTCAGTTTGGATGATGTACCCTTGAAGTCACTATCTGGGTGCTTGTCACTGGAAGTACCCAGCTGACCAGTGGAAACTGAATCTGATTTGGATTTTGAAGTTGACCTCTGCCTGACACCATGTGAGTCTTTAAATGCCCTCCCATGAGATAGTGAGGGGCCTTAGAAGTGTACTTTTGTGGTAGTTTGGGTTCCAGATGGAAGTTTGGAAACTTTGAAAAATGTTTCCCTCAGATCTTAAGAGGGACGCTAAGAAAGACCATCTGACCACAATTGCAATGCATCAGATTGAATTTCAGCTTTGTCCTAGTCAAAGATCCTAGCACCTCAAAAGAAACAACTGAATTGTAATCTGAGTTGGGTTTTGAACATTTTTCAGCATGAAACCCACAAAACCCCGGGAAGGCTAACATGCCTCAAATATCAGGCTTTTTGGTTCCACAGAAGCAGCTACAGTTTCAGCAGCTATAGTTGCAGCTGTGGCCTTCTGAGAGAGAATTTGACTTCTCAAAAATTTACAAAGTGGGACTTTAAAAGGGTTCAGACAAATTGGTGTATCCTTCCAGGGGTTCCATTGTGGTGTGTCTTAATTTGTGTGTAAGTCCCGGTGTACCACTTCTATTGGGTGTCATTCACACCTTTGCACTTTGTGGCACTACTTTCACTTAAATGTTTAAAAAAAAATTGTATCTCCAGTTTCCCTTATTAGATTTGTCATTGTGATCTTACTCATGAAATGTCTCTTTACCTTACAATTGTTTGTGGAATTTAATTGTGTTTTGTGCGGCTTTTTCTACTTTGTATTTACTGCCTTTAATTCAAGCTTAAATGCTTTGTGTCACATTACCAGGGATTGAGAACATGTTTATTTAATTTAATTTGTGTGCCACTTAGCAGATGGTGGCCTTATCCTTAGAGATGGTCACATGTCCACCCCAAATAATCCACTTTCCTGCAGTCACTTAATACATGATGGTGACCGATGGTCACATGTCCACTGCAAATAGTAATCCACTTTCCTGCCTTCTCGCCTGACTGAATGGGCACTTAAATATATGATGGTGACCGATGGGATGGGACAGTATAGTTACAATAATCCTTGTAATATTAGAAATTTAGTATATACAAGTTAATATTCAGTAGACTAATGTTGAGGGCCAAGACGGGACTGGCAGAATAAGATTTGATAACATCAGGTAATCAGTTGCTCATTTCAAAGCTGGAAAGATGACCTTTGGGAAAATCTTCAATTAAAGAAGGGAAGATTCTGGCCAGAGTTTGCTGAGAGTGCCTGTCAGTAAGATCCTTATAATTCAAAGTACCCATACATAAAGGGGGTACAAGGTAGCATGGAGTTGAGTAGTGCTTGATGTTTAATTGGGTACTGATTCTATTGGGGCATTTTGGGAGAGATTCTACAGTCATCTGTAAGTGAGATGTCGTATACTAGCTGAAGAGCTGGTTGAGGAATTTTATCAGTACATGATTGCGAATGGATAACCAGCTGACTTGGTGGATTGGAGATATGGATCTGTGTGCGCAGTTGGCAATGTTAAGGACTGTCAAGAAGGAGTGCTGCAGGAGAGCAATGGCAAGAGGGCATTCACAGTATTTACAGTTTTGCTGCACAAAACTATGTGCTGTGCATTATCCCATGATCTACCGACTGGGCTTTGAGAAGTATCTTGTGTAACTAAAGTTGAATATTTGGGCATTGATCACAGACAAGATGATAAGCTCTAAAAGGGAGACACAAGCTTGGAAAGAGTCTTAAAAAGAAAGGGACAATGTGACAGGACATTCTACATTTAGTGAGTCTCCTCCAACGCTAAAATGACACTAGATTGAGCAATAGCTGTTTGACTGGCAGGTAAAGAAGGTCATAAGGAGTGAAAGAAACCACTGATAATGAACCCAACTACATGTAATGAGGATGCTGCTAATGACCTATAACCTACACCCGAGAAAGCAGTACTTAAAAAAATTATGTTATTGAGATTAGAACAGCACAGCCATAAATAACATGCATATAAAAGTAATACAGTTGTTTAGCCCATTACGGATTGAAATAGCAACAGTTTCATCTAGTGGTTGTAGTATTCTTCGAGTCCTTAACGGAGAGTCAAGGGTGAAAAAAAGTAAAGACATCTATTTGTTCAACTGTCGAAAATAATAAGAAACCGCAAGGTTATATCCTATGATGGCTTAAGCATTACCATGGGCCCATGCAGCTAGTGGGGGGAAATAACCAGTGCGATTTTTAGGTATACAAATAATATTATAATGGGGTAAATGTAGTATTCATGTGCTGTGAGGTGGGGGCGAGTGTCAATATTCTCTGCTGAGAAAACAGTATTCGCACTTAGTGCTAGCCAAAGCCCTTGTGGGGATCTGATCTCACATACCTCTCCGCTGCCTATGTTCTTGTGACCAAACCTGCAACCCCTCCAAACCCACCCCTTCTCATCTAATCACAGGCCATCAGCCAGGCTCACAAGTCCCTGTAAAATACACCTTGCCTGCCTGCAATCCGTATTGTGCATCTATAGGCAGATGCTTCTTGGTCTGTGCAAACCCTTTGGCTCAGTCTGTTGTGGTGATGGCAGCTTCCCTACAAGGCAAATATCTGTTATCTCACTTGAAAAGGAGGCTAAATAGTTCGAGCTAAAAGCGTTGGTCTCCCAAATGCTGTCATGGTGAGATATGAGCTAAACTGTGTGTAGGAAGTTGGCTCTGTATTCACTATTTCAAAGTAAGGAATAGTATGCACAGAGTCCAAGGGTTCCCCTTAGAGGTAAGATAGTGGCAAAAAGAGATAATACTAATGCTCTATTTTGTGGTAGTGTGGTCGAGCAGTAGGCTTATCAAAGGAGTAGTGTTAAGCATTTGTTGTACATACACATAGGCAATAAATGAGGAACACACACTCAGAGACAATTCCAGGCCAATAGGTTTTTGTATAGAAAAATATCTTTTCTTAGTTTATTTTAAGAACCACAGGTTCAAATTCTACATGTAATATCTCATTTGAAAGGTATTGCAGGTAAGTACTTTAGGAACTTTGAATAATCACAATAGCATATATACTTTTTACATAAAACACATATAGCTATTTTAAAAGTGGACACAGTGCAATTTTCACAGTTCCTAGGGGAGGTAAGTTATTTTAGTTCTTGCAGGTAAGTAAACCACCTACGGGGTTCAAATTGGGGTCCAAGGTAGCCCACCGTTGGGGGTTCAGAGCAACCCCAAAGTTACCACACCAGCAGCTCAAGGCCGGTCAGGTGCAGAGTTCAAAGTGGTGCCCAAAACACATAGGCTTCAATGGAGAAGGGGGTGCCCCGGTTCCAGTCTGCCAGCAGGTAAGTACTCGCGTCTTCGGAGGGCAGACCAGGGGGGTTTTGTAGGGCACCGGGGGGGGACACAAGTCCACACAGAAAGTACACCCTCAGCAGCGCGGGGGCGGCCGGGTGCAGTGTGCAAACAAGCGTCGGGTTGGTAATAGGAATCAATGGGACACCAAGGGGTCTCTTCAGCGGTGCAGGCAGGCAAGGGGGGGGGGCTCCTCGGGGTAGCCACCACCTGGGCAAGGGAGAGGGCCTCCTGGGGGTCACTCCTGCACTGGAGTTCTGATCCTTCAGGTCCTGGGGGCTGCGGGTGCAGGGTGCAGGGTCTTTTTCCAGGCGTCGGGATCTGGGAATCAGACAGTCGCAGTCAGGGGGAGCCTCGGGATTCTCTCTGCAGGCGTCGCTGTGTGGGCTCAGGGGGGACAACTTTGGTTACTCACAGTCTTGGAGTCGCCTGGGGGTCCTCCCTGTAGCGTTGTTTCTTCACCAGTCGAGTCGGGGTCGCCGGGTGCAGTGTTGCAAGTCTCACGCTTCTGGCGGGAATTGCAGGGGTCTTTAAAGTTGCTCCTCTGGAAACAAAGTTGCAGTCTTTGTTGAACAGGGCCACTGTTCTCGGGAGTTTCTTGGTCTTTTTAGAGCAGGGCAGTCCTCTGAGGATTCAGAGGTCGCTGGTCCTGGGGAAAGCGTCGCTGGAGCAGTTTTCTTCCGAAGGGGGGAGACAGGCCGGTAGAGCTGGGGCCAAGGCAGTTGGTGTCTCCGTCTTCCCTGCAGGGTTTTTCAGCTCAGCAGTCCTCTTCTTCTTAGGTTGCAGGAATCTCAGTTCCTAGGTTCTGGGGAGCCCTTAAATACTAAATTTAAGGGCGTGTTTAGGTCTGGGGGGTTAGTAGCCAATGGCTACTAGCCCTGAGGGTGGGTACACCCTCTTGGTGCCTCCTCCCAAGGTTAGGGGGTCACATTCCAATCCCTATTGGGGGAATCCTCCATCTGCAAGATGGAGGATTTCTAAAAGTTAGTCACCTCAGCTCAGGACACCTTAGGGGCTGTCCTGACTGGCCAGTGACTCCTCCTTGTTATTCTCATTATTTCCTCCAGCCTTGCCGCCAAAAGTGGGGCTGTGGCCGGAGGGGGCGGGCAACTCCACTAGCTGGAGTGCCCCGTGGTGCTGTAACAAAGGGGGTGAGCCTTTGAGGCTTACCGCCTGGTGTTACCGCTCCTGCCTGGTGGAGGTGATAGCATCTCCACCCAGTGCAGGCTGTGTTACTAGCCACAGAGTGACAAAGGCACTCTCCCCATGTGGCCAGCAACATGTCTCGAGTGTGGCACGCTGCTAAAACCAGTCAGCCTACACGGGTAGTTGGTTAAGGTTTCAAGGGGCACCTCTAAGGTGCCCTCTGGGGTGTATTTTACAATAAAATGTACACTGGCATCAGTGTGCATTTATTGTGCTGAGAAGTTTGATACCAAACTTCCCAGTTTTCAGTGTAGCCATTATGGTGCTGTGGAGTCCGTGTTTGACAGACTCCCAGACCATATACTCTTGTGGCTACCCTGCACTTACAATGTCTAAGGTTTTGCTTAGACACTGTAGGGGCACAGTGCTCATGCACTGGTGCCCTCACCTATGGTATAGGGCACCCTGCCTTAGGGCTGTAAGGCCTGCTAGAGGGGTGACTTATCTATACTGCATAGGCAGTGTGAGGTTGGCATGGCACCCTGAGGGGAGTGCCATGTCGACTTACTCATTTTGTCCTCACCAGCACACACAAGCTGGCAAGCAGTGTGTCTGTGCTGAGTGAGGGGTCCCCAGGGTGGCATAAGATATGCTGCAGCCCTTAGAGACCTTCCCTGGCATCAGGGCCCTTGGTACCAGGGGTACCAATTACAAGGGACTTACCTGGATGCCAGGGTGTGCCAATTGTGAAAACAAAAAGTACAGGTTAGGGAAAGAACACTGGTGCTGGGGCCTGGTTAGCAGGCCTCAGCACACTTTCAATTCAAACATAGCATCAGCAAAGGCAAAAAGTCAGGGGGTAACCATGCCAAGGAGGCATTTCCTTACACTGTGCTACAGGTTTGACTGCTACTTTCTGTAGCTCCTCCACAAGCCTCCACTTATCAGTATTGTTCGAAATTCTCCAATCCAGGAGGCCCAGAAGCTCCTCCTTTTGGAAGCATTAGATTTGACCTGCCCTTCTGAAAGGCGATCCAGGATATCACTCACTAGTTTCTTGTAAGAGAAAAAGGTAACAATTTCTGTCCCTTCCTGGACCTTAACACGCTACCATTTCTTACATGTAGAAATTCAGAATGGTATCTTTGACTCCGATATTTTCAAGGAGGATGGCTGTATCTAATCAGTGTACCTGCAGGATGCTCTCTTCCATGAACATGACCTACAGTAGCATAGGAAGGCTGTCTGCTTCATGGTGGTCACTGTCTTTCAACCTTGGTTCCCCATGTCTTCCAAAATCATGGTGGCTGTTCTTCTGTGGTTACAGGTGTCACAGCTTTTCCTGTCAAGACATTTGCCTCAGTGCTTCGTCTATGAATTTAGTATCAAGTCTGGCCCTGGCCATTATCCCTCAGGACTCTGTCCCCTTAGAGATTATTGACCCTTATCCAGGCATTGGACCACTTCTTAGAATTCGGCTTCCCACACTATAGGAATCTTGCATTAGGGTGTGCACCACATTCCAAACTCCACTTCACTTCTTAACTCAGTGCCTGGCAGAGCACTGCCATAATATTTTTACCAGTCAATCTAAGTCTGTTCATGTCCTCTCATTGCGAGTACCCATATTGCTACTCTTTTAGTAGGCTGCTTCTATCGCTACTGCACCCACCCATCAGTTACGAACAGCTCATTAGAGTTTGAGTGAAAGTTCACTGCAGGGATCTCTCAATCTGTGCTTTGTGACTTTTGTGACATTGATCACGTCCCTCCACTTTTAAGTGCTGGAGCTGAAAGTGTTTTTTTTCTAGTTCTGAAGCTTTAGTACTGTTGGTTGAAACAGCCATCTCATCTTCTACAGGGCAGGAGGTCTCAACATCCTGGGTGCGGATAGGCTCAGCAGGTGTCTCCCTTCCCGATGACTCCAACTACGAGGCCTAGAGTCACAAGACATTGATGCCTTTGTCGCCCACTGACATGGAGTAGATTGTTTGTTTTTAACTACATCATTTTTGGCCTTTTACTCTGAGTGAGCCTCAATACCTGAGTGTCACTCATGGTAAATTCATGAGTTCTAACCGCTAGTGGCTGCCTTTTAAGTTCAGGTTGAGGCTGTGCAATGAGGGCAAGAGGCTCTAGGCTACACGTGAGCACACATGCTGGCTGCATGTGTGAGACTACTGTCTTGCACAACCTGGTATCTGCCACAGGTAATCTGTCACAGAAGGGCCTCGTCGGGGATTTGCAGTGACCTGAGTTAGGCCTTATAATATGAGTGGGCATTCAAATTGTAGATCTGGAGTGCTCAATGAAGGCCTGTAGTGCTTAAACTGTATTGGACATTATAGGCAAATCCTGCACTAAAGAACAGTTTTGCCCCACTTACGCCTGCAGGGGCCAGCGCGGTATCAATTTAGGGGTGAACATGCATCCTAAAGGTAGCTAGATTTACAGTACCTGACTCAGCCCATAATCTGATTCCTGGCCTTTGGCTTATCTACTGGGCCAGAGTAATTACTGTGCTCTCCAGCAGGAGGATCAAGGGTCTCCCCACACAACAGAGCCATTACCAGTGCTTGACCCAGTTCGTGGGAAAGAAACATGGTGGTAAGGAAATGTGCACCTGTTAATTAGCTTATCACACAGACCTCTAGAAACAAAGGAGGAGAGTGAGACCTCTGAAGTGAAACATAGAAGGGACTCCCCTTTTAAGTATTGGTGGAAAGAGACAGAGTCTGGTTGAGAAGGCAGACATTCAGGCATTGGTCCGGTTCCTTAGGGTCACCTGTGGGCCATTTTTATTTTTTAGGTCCTCTGTAAACTTGCCCAAGAGACTTACTTTCTTCCCCAGTCCTTCCCCACCAGGCTACTTTAATGTGGTGCCAGTATATCGGTCACTCCCCTGCATGCTGTAAATTAAAGCTTGGGGGACAGGTGTTGCTTTAGCCCTTGGGGCATTCTTACAGTGGCACCCTCCCTTGTGTATCCTGCACTGCCAGAAATAGTCATCCCCTGCCTGGCCATCAAGTTGTGGCCATCATGAATGTGGGGAGGGTTGGAGTATGCAGGGGCCTCACTGGGGATCCAGATGATTTTTTTGCCATTGAGCGATTCTCACCTAAGCCCCCTTGGCGCAGCAGTGTGCTTTTATTGACACCTCCCTTGCCAGGTCATTGACATAAGGTTATAGTGGACTGGGGAGGAGGTAAGAGAATTGGCCTTACTAGGGGGCAGTTGTTGCCTTTTAGGCCTTGTTCGGAGGGAGGAGAGGGTTGCATACAGTTTAATGAAGCACCTTGGTCAGAACTGCAGACATTCAAACTAGGTTTGAGTTCCAGCATCAGCTCAACATCCTGTGATTCTGGGCAAATCACTTAATCTCCCTTAAATCAAATCACCTCAGCTAAAATAAAAATGAACTTTATCTTGTGGAATGTAACTGGTATTCATATGAATTGATCTATTGTGTTTGGGCTTAGTTCACACTGTATAAAACTACAAAAAAATAATAAAAAATAACCGGCTAGATTCTAATGAGACGAGATGGTGATCCATGAATGGGGCGATCAGGGAATGTGGCCCACTTTTTTGGGAATGCGCAGGCCTAAATATGATCCCATTCCAACCCTGGGAAGAGATCAGGCATGCTAAGATCTTCAGGAAAGCTCTTTCCACAGGCTTCCTGAAGGTGCCATATTGGAATGTCCCAGAATGCTGTGCAGAAGGAGTGGAGTGGAGCAGGAGTGGAGTGGAGCAGGAGTGGAGTGGAGCAGGAGTGGAGTGGAGCAGGAGTGGAGTGGAGCAGGAGTGGAGTGGAGCAGGAGTGGAGTGGAGCAGGAGTGGAGCAGGAGTGGAGCAGGAGTGGAGCAGGAGTGGAGCAGGAGTGGAGCAGGAGTGGAGCAGGAGTGGAGCAGGAGTGGAGCAGGAGTGGAGTGGAGCAGGAGTGGAGTGGAGCAGGAGTGGAGCGGAGCAGGAGTGGAGCGGAGCAGGAGTGGAGCGGAGCAGGAGTGGAGCAGGAGCAGGAGTGGAGCAGGAGCAGGAGTGGAGCAGGAGTGGAGCAGGAGCAGGAGTGGAGCAGGAGTGGAGCAGGAGTGGAGTGGAGCAGGAGTGGAGTGGAGCAGGAGTGGAGTGGAGCAGGAGTGGAGCGGAGCAGGAGTGGAGCGGAGCAGGAGTGGAGCGGAGCAGGAGTGGAGCGGAGCAGGAGTGGAGCGGAGCAGGAGTGGAGCGGAGCAGGAGTGGAGCGGAGCAGGAGTGGAGCGGAGCAGGAGTGGAGCGGAGCAGGAGTGGAGCGGAGCAGGAGTGGAGCGGAGCAGGAGTGGAGCGGAGCAGGAGTGGAGCGGAGCAGGAGTGGAGCGGGAGTGGAGCAGGAGCGGGAGCAGGAGCGGGAGCGGAGCGGAGCGGAGCAGAGCAGAGCAGGAGCGGAGCGGAGCAGAGCAGAGCAGGAGCGGAGCAGGAGTAGGAGCGGAGTGGAGTGGAGGCACCCCGGGATCAGCCTTGGGTGCCTGGCTTGTAGAGCTTCCCACACCCACTTGAAAAACCCTGCACAAAAGACAGACTGATAATAGACTGAACCTGGGAGTGACGACTGCGAAAGAAGGCTTAGGTGGAAGGAGAAGTCACCTGATTGCCCTGCACATATAGACTTTGGACTTTGACTCCAACTGAACCCCATGACTAGGATGGGTTTCTCCAGGGCCAGTGATGCTAGTCCCATTATGTCTCCTGAGGAACAGTTCAGGGAATGGGCCTCATGGGGGACCCTGGATGGGTTCACCTTAAACGTTTGTGGACTGCCCCTTGACTCCATTGACACACGGGTGCCTGCAATGCGCCAGGAGGCTTGGGAACTGGGGAGTGCAGCAGGCACTATATACTGCTTGTTGGCGGTAGAGGGGCTACGCCAGACGCCCACTCAAACAGGAGAAAAGCACCAGGAAAAGGATAGATGTGGCCCATGGAGCCAGAAAAAAGTTCCCTCTGTGAGGTCAGGATTGCAGAAGAAAAGGCTCCTGGTAGCTTGGGCTGGCCACCAGGGCAAAATGAGCTGCTGATTGTGCAAGTCCACCCCATCCATCCAGAACAGAAGACAACAGAAGGCATGTGGGGGATCTCCCACATGGCGGTGTGCTACTTCCTCTTGCAGTAACCAGGAGGGTAGGGTGTACACCCCCCTAGTTGCTTGCCGACTTTGAAGACACTGGTTGGAGAAATCAGCTGTCTGCTCCTGCGCGTCACCAGAAGTGATGGGCAAGCAGGAGGTGGAGATGGCATCCTGCGTTACCCCCTGCTACTAGCGCAGCCACAGTACCCATGGGAGGGGCTGGGACATATCTGTTCAAACCCCATAATCTCTGCAAGGGTGTTAACATGTGCATATTTTCCTGGTGGTGCCCCAAGACATAGCAGGAGCACCACCAACATCTACAGAAATAGGTTTGGAGGCTGCATGAGAGCAGTGCCCCCTCCCCCCCCCCCCCCACAAAAAAAATAACAATATTCAATAAAAAGCTCACCCTACTGACTAGTGGAGAGGTTTTCACTGTCTTTAAAGTACTCATGGGCTCTGGAGTGAGAGGACCAATGTTGGTTAGTCCTGAATCTGCAGTAGGCCGTTCACAATGAAAGGTTTTACAGTACAGTGAATACTACTGAATTTTGATAATACCCCAATGACTTCAGGGGTTATAGCATGTATTTCATATCTATTCCAATGCTGTTGTAGTGGTGAAATAGAACCTTTTCTATGCTTTTATTGATGTTGTGACACCCTGACAAAGCCAGAAGGCCTGTATTATTACTTATAATGTTACCCCCTGATATTATGATATTGCATCCAATGTAAATGTTTTTTTTTTTTTTTAGTTATAGGGTTCAGAACCCACTATCGATGTAACGTGAAATGAGGGTGCCAGATAGTTTAGTTCCATCAGCCTGATTGTATCGATTTTTAATTTATGTGTTGTATTTGATGTGTGTGTGGATATATATATGTTCGATGGCATGTGTAGCTGCAGATACACATGCTGTCTATTGTTGGGCTCGGAGTGTTACAAGTTGTTTTTCTTTGAAGAAGTGTTTTCGAGTGACTCCTCTTCGGCTCCCTTGCGCATGGGCATCAACTCCATGCTAGATTGTTTTCTTTCCGCCGTCTGGTTCGGACGTGTTTCCTTTCGCTCCGATAGTTAGATTCGGAAAACCTTCGGTACAGTCGGAACAAACATCTTAACTCGCCCTTCGGGGCGCGCACGCCCAACTCTGGCCTGGTCGGTCCGACCGCGTGGAAGCCTCATGGATCGGACTCCATTCCGATTCTGTCCTCTGTGCCACGCTAAATTCCCTTATACAGACCAACACCTCAATCTGTTTGCCTTTCCCCAGACCACCGGTAAGAAAATTGTGAGGCCTAAAGATCCTTGCGGTCAAAAAAGACACTTCGGGACAGAAGGGCACGAAGGCTCGAGATGGCGTCAAAAAGCTCCGAACATCTCGACGTCGAAGAGGAAGAGATCATGCATACAGCCGTCTCCGTTCAAGGATCCGACTCCGACCAGGATTCCGAGGAGGACAGTCATGTCACGGCAGGACAGCACGTGAGTACGCCTGCCCCTGTACCATCTAAGCCGAAACATAAGGCCTTGGGGATGCCATTGCCAGAAGGCCATGGCTCGACCCAAAAGAAGACACCCGGTGACCAAACCCCTAGTTCGGCACCGAAAAAGGCCACTCCTCTGAAGCCATCGGAGTTGAGCCGAAGCTCCATCTCCAACTCGGGCAAACATTGTTCTTCCGAGTCCAAATTTCGAAAATCCCTTTCGGAGCCAAGACCATCCACAACGCCATTTTTTTCAATACTGAAAAAGCCACCTTCGGAGCCGAAAAGAGCAGGTTACACTGAGGAGCATGGACTTTCAAAAACACTTAGCCATAAAACTACTGAGGAGGACTCCCAAATACAGCCAATACTGGAAGTAATGGATGAAAGGCAAGCCAGGATTCATATCCATAAAGAAACTGGCAGAATTTTAACAGCCTCTTCTCTAAAACCTAAGAGGAAATTAGCCTTTCAGGAGGAATTGGACACTACACAGCCTCCAACTAAAGTGCCAAAAACAGAGGAGAGACCTCCACCTCCTCATTTTCCTCCTCCTCATTCTCCTTCTCACTCTCCACAGCTGCATATCTCCTACTACCAGCCCTACACCAATGCAGTCACCATCACATTCATTTGACTCGCAGCAAGACAATGTGGACCCATGGGATCTTTATGATCCAGACCCCATTCCCGACAATGACCCTGATTGCTATCCCTCTAAGCCTTCACCACCAATCAAGTGCTAGCTAGGGCGGCAGCATACCATAGTGTCACCATGCACACTGAACCGTTGGAGGATGATTGTTTTATTTAATATACTCTCGTCCCCGCATGCGACATACCAGTTGCTTCCTATGCTCTCTGGCATGTTGAAACATGCTGATCAAATATTTAGCGAGCCTGTAAAAGCGAGAAGAATAACTCATACAGTAGAAAAGAAATACAAGCCACCTCCTTCTGATCCTGTCTATATTACTCAGCAACTCCCTCCAGACTCAGTAGTGGTAAGCGCTGCCAGGAAGAGGGCAAACTCAGTCGTCAGGTGATGCACCCCCACCAGACAAAGAAAGTAGGAAATTTGATGCTGCATGGAAGAGAGTGGCATCTCAGGCAGCCAACCAATGGAGAATAGCCAACTCACAGGCGTTGGCTAGATATGACAGGGACCATTGGGACGAGATAAAAGATATAATTCATCATCTCCCCAAGGAACAGCAAAAGAGGGCACAGCAGATCGTGTAGGAAGGGCAAGCCATCACCAACAATCCGATAAGGTCAGCCCTAGACTCGGATACAGTGGCCAGAAGCATCAACACTGCTGTAACAATCAGGAGGCATGCATGGCTCAGGTCCTCCGGATTCAAACCCGAAATCCAACAGGCAGTGTTGAATATGCCATTCAACAAAAAACAGCTTTTCGGACCAGAGGTCGACACTGCAATTGAAAAAATGCATAAGGATTCATACACCGCCAATGCGATGTGTGCACTATACACCACACAATATAGGGGGTCCTTTTGCAAACCCCAGTTTACAGGTGGGTTTAGGGCTCAAACTGCGGAGGCATCCACCTCGCAGCCAAAGCCAGCCTACCAACCTCAATACCAAAGAGGTGGTTTTAAGAGCACATATAGAGGCCAGTACCCCAGAGGTAGAGGGAAATATCAAACACCTAAACAAGCCTCACAACACAGTAAACAGTGACTTCAATCAATCAATCAATCATAGTATTTATAAAGCGCGCTATGTACCCGTCAGGGTTTCGAGGTGCTGAGGGGGGGGGGGGGGGGGGGAGCACTGCTGGTTTAGCGGTCGAAGAGCCAGGTCTTGAGGAGCCTTCTGAATGCGAGGAGGTCCTGGGTCTGGCGAAGAGATGTGGGGAGAGCGTTCCAGGTCTTGGCGGCGAGGAAGGAGAAGGATCTGCCGCCGGATGTCTTGCGCTGGATTCGGGGTACGATGGCGAGGGCGAGGTTGGCGGATCGGAGTTGACGTGTTGGAGTGTAGAAGTTGAGTCTGGTGTTGAGGTAGGAGGGTCCGGTGTTGTGAAGTGCCTTGTGAGTGTGGGTCAGGAGTTTGAAGGTGATCCTCTTGTCTACCGGGAGCCAGTGGAGTTCCTTTAGGTGAGGGGAGATGTGACTTCGGCGGGGTATGTTGAGGATCAGTCGGGCGGAGGCATTTTGGATACGTTGGAGGCGTTTGATGTCTTTGGTTGGGATGCCTGTGTAGAGTGCGTTGCCGTAGTCAAGTCTGCTGCTGACGAGGGCCTGGGTCACCGTCTTTCTGGTTTCTGTTGGAATCCACTTGAAGATTCTGCGGAGCATTCGAAGGGTGTTGAAACAGGAGGAGGAGACAACGCTGACCTGTTTGGACATGGTGAGGGCGGAGTCCAGGATGAAGCCGAGGTTTCTTGCGTGGCTGGCAGGGGTGGGTGGGGGTCCGAGGACGGAGGGCCACCATGAGTCGTTCCAGGCCGAGGGAGTGCGTTCCAGGCCGAGGGAACTTGTCCCATTCCCTTCCAATCCACACCTCCCCTGTGGGAGGAAGACTGCAGAAGTTCCACACCAATTGGCGAAACATTACCACAAACAATTGGGTATTATCAATTATCCGCAATGGCTTTTGCCTAGAATTGATACAAACTCCACCAAACATTCCACCTAAACCACACAAACTATCCAAAGAGCATATCACTCTGTTACAGGAAGAAGTCCAATCTCTATTACTCAAACAAGCAATAGAACCTGTGCCACAAAATCAAGTAGGGACGGGCGTTTACTTACTGTATTTCCTCATTCCGAAAAAGGATGGCACCCTCAGGCCAATATTAGATCTCAGGACCCTCAATCTTTACATCCTGTCAGAACACTTTCACATGGTAACTCTCCAAGATGTTATCCCACTACTTCAAAAACACAATTTCATAACAACATTAGACCTCAAAGATGCGTATTTTCATATACCCATCCATCCAACGCACAGAAAATATCTCAGGTTTGTCATTCAAGGAAATCACTATCAGTTCAAGGTGTTACCCTCTGGAATAACAGCTCCAAGGGTATTCACAAAGTGCCTAGCGGTAGTCGCAGCCTACCTAAGAAGACAACATATACATGTCTTTCCATATCTAGACGATTGGCTGATAAAATCAAGCAGTCATACGCAGTGTCAAAAACCATGCGCATTACGTAATACAAACCCTGCATATGCTAGGGTTCTCAAATTACCAAAAGTCGCTACTACAGCCTGCGCAAATAGAACAGCATTTAAGGGCAATACTAAATACTCAAAAAATGCTAGCAAGTCCAAATATGCAGAGAATACAAGCATTCCAGAATATAATAGCACAGATACAGACAGGTCAACAGTACACTGTCAAATTTGTCATGAAAATGTTAGGAATGATGGCATCATGTATTGCAATTGTTCCACATGCAAGACTAAACATGCGGCCCTTGCAACAGTGCCTTGCACAACAATGGTCACAAGCACAGGGTCAACTTCAAGATCTAATGTTGATAGACTGCCAAACATATATGTCCCTTCAGTGGTGGAATTCCACAAATCTAAACAAAGGGCAGCCCTTTCAAGACCCTGTGCTGCAGACCATAATTACTACAGATGCATCAATGACTGGCTGGGGAGCTCACCTCAACAATCACAACATCCAAGGACAATGGGATGCCCAGCACAAACAGCTACACATAAATCACTTAGAATTGTTAGCTGTCTTCCTAGCACTCAAAGCTTTTCAGCCTCTTCTCATTCACAAGAATGTCCTGATCAAAATAGACAACATGACCACCATGTATTACCTAAACAAACAGGGAGGGACACATTTGTCCCAACTCTCCCTCCTAACTCAAAAAATTTGGAAATGGGCAATACACAACCAAATTCACCTGGTAGCACAATACATTCCTGGGATACACAACCAATTAGCAGATGTTCTCAGCAGAAATCATCAACAAACACATGAGTGGGAGATTCACCCTCAAGTACTTCAAAAATACTTTCAACAATGGGGAACACAAGACATAGATTTGTTTGCCAACAGCGAAAAAGCTAAATGCCAAAACTTCACATCCAGACACCCACATCCCCTAACCAAGGGCAATGTTTTATGGATCAATTGGTCAGGGATATTTGCTTATGCTTTTCCCCCTCTCCCACTCATTACATTTGTATTCAACAAATTGCGTCAAAACACACTCAATATGATACTCGTAGCACCAATGTGGGCCTGTGAACCGTGGTACACAACATTATTAAACCTATCAGTAGTACCACACTCCAAACTCTCAAACAGACCAGACCTGTTAACACAAAACAAAGGGCAGGTCAGGCACCCAAATCCCAGCACAATCAATCTGGTGATTTGGCTCCTGAGGTCATAGAATTTGGGTATTTACAACTACCATCAGAACGTATGGAAGTAATTAAGCAAGCAAGAAAACCCACTACTAGACTGTGCTATTCTAACAAATGGAAAAGATTTGTATATTACTGTCAATCTAAACAAATTGTCCATCTTACAGCATCAATTCAAGATATTGTATGCTATTTACTTCATTTACAAAAATAAATCAAATTTAGCATTCTCTTCCATAAAAATACATCTTACTGCAATTTCTGCATATTTGCAAAATGTGCAGCACAGCTCTTTATTTAAAGCTTCCGTTATCAAAACTTTCATGGAAGGCTTAAAACGCATTATTCCACCCAGAACACCTCCAGTTTCTTCGTGGAATTTAAACATAGTGCTTACGTGACTCAAGGGCCCACCATTTGAACCTATGCACTCATGTCAAATACAATTCTTAACATGGAAGGTTGCCTTCCTAGTCGCAATTACATCATTGCGAAGAGTTAGCGAAATTCAAGCTTTCACTATTGAGGAACCATTCATACAAGTACACAAACATACGGTCGTACTACGAACTAGCCCTAAATTTCTTCCTAAAGTAGTTTCACCTTTTCATATCAATCAAACAGTGGAACTACCAGTCTTCTTCCCACAGCCAAATTCTGTGGCAGAAAGAGCTCTACATAGATTAGACATTAAAAGAGCACTAATGTACTATATAGATAGAACAAAACCATTCAGAAAAATTAAACAGCTATTTGTAGCTTTTCAAAAACCCCATACTGGTAACCCAATTTCAAAACAAGGGTTAGCAAGATGGATAGTAAGATGCATCCAAACATGTTACCTTAAAGCCAAGAGACAACTCTTAGTTACTCCTAAAGCACGTTCCACAAGAAAGAAAGGTGCTACAATGGCCTTCTTAGGAATCATACCAATGGCTGAAATATGTAAGGCAGTTACTTGGTCAACACCACATATATTTACTAAACACTATTGTGTAGATGTTTTAGCAGCACATCAAGCCACAGTAGGTCAAGCTGTACTAAGAACATTATTTCAAACAACTTCAACTCCTACAGGCTAGCCACCGCTTTTATGGGAGGACTAACTGCTTTGTAGTCTATGCACAGCATGTGTATCTGCAGCTACACATGCCATCGAAGGGAAAATGTCACTTACCCAGTGTACATCTGTTCGTGGCATGTTCTGCTGCAGATTCACATGTACCCTCCCACCTCCCCGGTAGCCTGAAGTTGTTTAAGGTAACAACACTTGTACATATGTAGATATATATATTTAACATTCCATTAGCATGGACATCTCTTTTCTTTATACTCTATCACTCCTACCTTACCCTCTGCGGGAAAACAATCTAAGATGGAGTCGATGCCCATGCGCAGTGTAGGTGAAGAGGAGTCACTCAATCCTGGGACTCTAAAACACTTCTTCGAAGAAAAACAACTTGTAACACTCCGAGCCCAACACTAGATGGCAGAAGTATGCACAGCATGTGAATCTGCAAACAATGACTGGATAATAATTTGAGCTGTGGCATTGCGCACCAGCGAGCTGTGGGGTATCTAGCCGGCACCACCTCCCCTGAGTAGGCTTTGGATTTTTCTGCTTCGCTACCTTGAGGGAGTCATGTGCTAAAGTGAGTTACTTAGTTCCAAGTAAAAAGACAATTGCTGACTTGTTACTTGTGAATGGCTTGCATACTTCTAAACTAATATCTCAGTTTTTTTACACTAACCAGCATAACTTGTTGAGGTTCACCACCTGGGTTGTCAGGATCCCTAAGGGGGACAGTATGGTGAAACCCACAGTCCAAGATGCATGAAATCTTTTAGTGGCTGTAGCTTGGCCTCTCCCTGTTTGGAACTTCTGTGATTTCTTACTTCTGGTCCTTGGATAAGAGACTTCTGCATCCAGGCTATCGCCATTTTAAGAGCACCTGGTTTCTGGAAAGCTTGTTTACCCTCTTTAGCTTGTCTTCAGAGGACCTGATATCTTGATAGGTGCTACAAAGTCCACCAGCAGAGTACAATACAGCAGTGTAGGAAGCTGGCCTGGTGTGTGGTGGGTACCTGTGGTATACACCTTATACCAAGTCCAGTTACCCCCTCTTAGTGAAGTGTAGCCAGTGTCTAGAAGCCAGGCTTTCAAGAGGTAGCTGTGGATGAGCAGCCAGGCTTATCTAGGAGACATGCAAAGCTCATGCAATACCACTGTAGTCACACAGCACTTATACACATTAAAGAGAATACTCAGTTGTACAAAAAATAAAGGTACTTTAGTTTTGGAACAAATCATCACAAAATACTAGCAGGGTAACCCACCACTAGGAGGTAAGTAATACACTAAAAATATACACTAGTAATCAGAAATAAGCATATAAAAGGTTAGAAAACCATGCAAATAGCAATAACCAATAGCGACCCACAAACCATATACTAAACAAATGGAATGCGAATAAGGTACCCCCACCCAGGTCAGTAAAATGTGTAAAGGGGAGCTGGGAATATTAGAAAACCACAGAGGTAAGTAACAGTACCCCCCAGCGACCAGGAATGCAATAGTAAATCACTGGATTTTAACCAAACCACCCAAAAGGAGGAAAAGAAGACACCCAGACAAGACTGCAAGAAAACCAGTGGTGGATTCCTGAAGAAAGAAGACCTGTGGAGAGAGTGGACCAGGTTCAAGAGGCACAGTGGAGTCCGGGAGGAGTAGGAGATAATACCCATCCAGGTGTAGTTGCAGAAGTTGGTCGATGGTGATGAAGAACAGGTCAGCCCTGGAGACAGAGAAGAGTTCCTGATGGATGCAGCTGATGTCCTACGGTGGAAGGGAGATTACAGATGGGTGTCGGTGCAGGAATTCTACCAACAAGCCTTGGCAAAGGCAAACTCACAGTTAGTGGAAAAGGGGTGCTGCCGGGGACCAGCAAGGCCCAGGGGGACTCAACCCAGGATGGGGAAGTCACAGGGGACCCTTCGCGTCGCAGTCCACAGGAGCAGAGGCTGCGCAGCACCTACAGGAGTCCCACAGGACGGGGACACTGAAGTCGCATAAGAAGCCCATGCAGCACTACAAAAGAGGATCCCATGCCACTGGAGAACCACGCAGGAGTTTGGCGTTTGCAGAATGGCATTCTGGAGGATGGAGCTACACGTCGCCTGAAGTTCACTCGGAGGAGATGCAAACAAGCCTTGCCAGCTGCAAGAGACGCAGTGCACGGGGGTACTGTCCTGCGTGGGAAGGCAAAGGCGTACCTCCACCAGAGTTGGACAGCTGGCAGGGAGGACAAAGAGGAGTACTCTGGACCACCATCCTTGATGCAGTTTATGGTGATTGCATTACAATTAGTCCATAAATAGTCTTCCCATTATCTGCCCACTGCAGCCAATTCTTCATCCACTTGACAAAAAAAATTAATTTTTAGATGTGGCTTGCCTTTGTCATCAACAGGAAAAGAGCTTTCAGAGGTACTGCTCAGAGAGGGGCTTAAACTCTGCCTGTATGCAGATACCTTGAGTACAGCATTTGATTGAGCAAAATGTGGGTGCTTCCACTGAATAAAGAAAAAAAAAAAGTATGTGAATTGCCCCACTTTTTGACTTGTGGGAATGTTATTGCTCAGTACAAGAGTGAGTTGATTATGATGGCATGCAGGACAACAAAACTATAGGCCTGATATGTTTATTATGAAAAGTTCACAGAAAGGCTGTAGGTGTAACTTAATTTTTGTGAAAAGCATATTTTAAAGTCATTATCCATTTAAGGGTGGATTGTGGTTACTCTATATTAAAGTCTACAGAGATATTTTGTTACACGGAATCTCACAGACTACTGTAGTTGGTAAGGGTTTGTTATCTTGGTTATCACTTCTGACAAACTGTGGTTAAAAGATTTGGACTGTGATAATCCTTATTAGGCCATTTTAGTCTTAACCAGGCCTGTGTATTTTGTTTTGCCAACTTTAATTTTCTCTATAACTGTAAGCCTGCTGGTTTCCTTTTGGGAAAGCTTACCCTCAATACAATAGGCCTGAGTTGGTTATTGTGACACGCCAATGATAAAGCATTTGGACATTATTGGTTCACTGGTAAGAGTTATGTCCAGTGCCATGGTCCGATCTGTTTTATTGTGAAAAGCTTTATCAGAGGCTGTAGGTCTGGTTTAATTGTGAAAAGTATTTGTTGAGTTAATGAGGTCTTTAATGGAGGATTTTATCACACTGTTGCAGACTGTAGATAAGTATTTTGTTACAAGACGTTTCACAGCTGTTCAGTAGCATTGCAATCCGACCCTCCTCAGCTATGTTTAATGTTGTTATTGCAGACATATACCTGCTATAGGCTGCAGAATATTTTATTTTTTTGCCAAATCTAGTCTGATTTTACTTTATTGTGCATATGTTGAGTGTGTTTTATTGTGGTTTTGTAAGCGGGCGAATACAAGAATAAGTGGATGGATGAAGGGAGTGCAAGATCGAGTGACAGAGCATGTATGATGACTTGATTGTCTAACCCATTCATGACTGAAGAGGTGCTTTCATTTATAAGCCCACACTTGTCATTACCAATGCTTGCTTTATTCCTTTAATTTATACTGCTGAACTTCTTTCATGGAAAGCTGGTGCAATGTTTTAACCTTAGTGACTCAATCTTAGTAATTGAAGTAGGTGTTTATAGTTCTTTAGGCCTGTGTAAAAAATATAGATGCTTCTCTCAGATGTGACACTTGCTAATGATCCTTTGTCCTTTGCAAACAGGTGAAAAAAGAAAACTAAATGAGAGCCTGACACTTGAGGATGCCAAGAGAATCCGTGTCATGGGCGATATTCCAATGGAGCTAGTCAATGAAGTTATGCTGACTATCACAGACCCAGCCGCCATGCTGGGGCCAGAGGTAAACAGTAGGGAGCAATATAGGCATTCCATTATAAAGAACCCATACTTTATATTTAGATTGTGAAAGCCTCCTTCCAGCATGCATCTTCTTCCTCCACATTCTAAAAGCTACATAGATGAGAGAGACAGCACTTACGTATACAGTTTGCATTATAGCTCTCCTGCAACGAAGCTGGAGGCTTCTAACTGCAGATTCCTCACTTAGTGATTTATTTTTTTACCCAGGTACCAGATTGGATCTTGAGACTCTTGCAATAGCTCATGCACACCAGTAGGTGTGGCTCCATCTGCCTCCATCACAATTTAGTCCTGTCTCCAGACATGACAGTATAGACGCGTTTGTAGGCACCACTCCTGCACACTTCTGTTAGTTCTCTTAGTGCTTCATGTTTGTGCCTACAGAATCACGCAACTCGCAATATAGGATTTCTTTTTCCTGTTCATTAGCCATGTTGCTCAGTCTCCAGGATTTAGCTAGTTGTGGATCATGGTTAAAACCATTAGCATTGCCATTAGGTCCCAATGTGAGACCTGTTGGGTTGCCAGTGCTCGTTATGTTACAGCTTGCCAGACAGCTCAGCTGTCTTGTTGTGAAAGACTTATTGGGGAGCATGTCGATAGCGGACATGGAAAGCAACTTTTTGTTGTCACCTTTTGTTTTTTTCTTTATTTTCAGTGCTTTTGTTTTTATCCTTTCCATCTAGTCTGTGCCCCTTCTGTGGAGCACAACCTGTTTACCATCTCACTGAATGGCTCCTTTTATTTTTCCACAACATCTAGGTTTTTGGGAGCTTTTTTCCTTTTTGTAAAATTACTCCATGCGGGTGCATGTGTTTCCCCCATTTTCTGTGTTTCCCACTCCTCCCAGCACATTGTTTTATATGAAATCTACTTTAAACACCTTTTTCCTTCAAGTGCTATTGGTGCCTATATAGTTTTGTACAAATTTGCCCTTCCACTTCCTCTTTTGTGCACTATCAGTTTTAAGCCATTTCAAGAAGGGCTTTCTATGTGCACATTTCATTTGTTATAATAAAAACTCAAACTTAAAATACAACACATTTATTAAGCATTGCATGAGAGTGTATGAAATTTTACCATTCAGTATGTTTGCTTGCTTCTCTTAGCACAATTCATTTTCCACAACTTTGTTCTTAGAGTTGCTTTTCTGTATGCTTTCACTTTTATACAGCATCACCCTTCAAGCCGCTCTTGCGCTTTAACTACAGTTTTTTCTCTTGTTCCTTCGCTTTTGCTCTGTTGTTCCTTCTCTTTCACTCTGTTGCTCTGTATCTGTGTTGCTCCTTCACACCCTTGCCCTCCATGTTGCTTCCCACCACGTGTGCCTCAGTGTTGTTTCCCTCCACCCTCTGTGTTGCTTCACCTCCCTCTGTGTTGCTTCCCCTGCCTCCATGTTGTTTCCCCCTTTCCAGTTGCTTCCCTCACTTGCGTTCTTTTCCTTTCTCATTTAATTTTTTTTTATATTGATTTAATCATCCAGCTTTGTAAACACAATTTCATATGTGCTTTCATGTTTGGGGTGCACACCTATAAAATGTTGCATTCAGCAGATAGACTTTTTCCATGTTCATTAGCCATGCTGCACAAAATCAAGTATGCTGTGCAGCATGGCTAAAACTATTGGTAAAGCAAGTAGGTCCCAAAGGCATGTCCTATTGGTATTACTAATGCTTATTATTGTCATGAATTCTCCTTGGCCTCTGTAAAAGTATGAGACAGATCTCCGTAAGGGTGGGCTTCAAGATCTGACCAATCTTGCATCATGCAATATCGCCTATCTTGCTAAACAGTTTTTTTGTTCCTCACCCAATGTTTGCAAACATTGGTTGGCCTTGCTAGTGTCCATTGTGCATGTGCCAACATTGGGCATGCACAATTTTAATTACATTTCCAGACAATTAACTGTTGTTTCCGGTGATCCCAGAAAATTGAGTTTTTACATTGTTGGCACATGTGAATTAAACACTACTCCAGGAAAATTCATCAAACCAAAATAAGACGCTTAACGACTTAAAAGCTAGTGTGCCATTTACATTTTTGAATTATCTATCTTTCAGTGTTTTTTTAGTTGTGTGGAGTAACGTTCTTGATGGGAAATCCTTCGTTATTTAAATAAATTACACATTTTCAAACTTCTTTGGTCCATTTTAGGAGTCTGCACCAATGTTGCATGCTCAGATTGCACACTGAGCGTTGATTCCCCCAAGTTGGGTACAAATTAGTTGTGGAAAGGCAGCAGTATTAATACCATCACAAGATGTGCTGCACTGCCGCATGTGACTTTTTTTTGCCATATAATTTAGTCAACCCCTTCTGAATAATTTGGTCCTTGCTTTCCACATAATTTTAGTGTTGGATTAAAATTTCCTATCAAGTAGATCATATCCATGACTTAGGCTAGTTCATTGGGACTGTAAAAGTTCCACCCCTCTCACATAGTAATGTCAGTGCTTGGCTGGTGCTTTAACAGATCTTTTAGAAGGTGTAGTGCATGATTTAAATGCCAGATTAGATTATTTTTGTCTCATTTCTACTGACACTCCCCATTCTCCTCTTCAGACCAGTTTGCTGTCTGCCAATGCTGCTAGAGACGAGACTGCTCGGCTTGAAGAGCGTAGGGGCATTATTGAATTCCATGTCATTGGAAACTCCCTATCTCAGAAATCCAACAAAAAGATCCTCATGTGGCTGGTGGGGCTGCAGAACGTGTTCTCCCATCAGCTACCCCGAATGCCTAAGGAGTACATCACTCGGCTGGTCTTCGATCCGTACGTACTTCTTAGATTGTCCTCTTTATATGATTGTTAATCGCTTCTTTAAGTGGCACTTTCATGCTCTTATTTAATAGATTGAACTACATATGTCTGGCTTGTCTGATTATTCCCTTCCTTTTACTTTATTCCTGATGTGTTGTAATTGAGAGAAATTTGAACCTTTTGCATTTCCCAAGAGCTGTCATTTTCCCTCACCACCCTGAGGCTGCATGACTTTCTCAGTCCTCCTAGTAATGCAGTACTGCCTGCATATCAGAAATGTGTTTTCTTTCTCCAAGCATCACAAGGTTTCTCTGTCTTCTCTCTTAAGCAAACACAAAACTCTTGCTCTGATCAAGGATGGACGTGTAATAGGTGGGATCTGCTTCCGAATGTTCCCATCACAAGGATTCACTGAAATTGTGTTTTGCGCTGTGACATCAAATGAACAAGTTAAGGTAAAAGTTGCTTTCATGGCATTATGTCAATAGTTTATTTATGCAGGTTTGCTCCTGTGTTCAGCATCAAATGTATACAATACATGGAAAATTATATGGGACGAGAGATGAATCAATAGTCCTCTTCTGAAATGCCTGATCACAGTTCTATACTGCCTAGAGTCTAGACTGTTTCAGTGAAAAGAAATAATTGTAAAGTCTGTTTGGATCTTCTGCTGAATATACATTATATGCTTACTACTGTTCTCTGTGGGCTGTCTTTCAGGGATACGGCACGCATCTCATGAACCACCTCAAGGAGTACCACATCAAGCACAACATCCTGTACTTCCTTACCTATGCAGATGAATATGCTATTGGCTACTTCAAAAAACAAGTAATTTACTTTTTTGTTTTCAATACTTTGTTCATCATGTGATCATTGAACATCTTTGAGAGATGTTTTAACTTTGTGTGATTTTACAGCATTGCATTGAGACATTATTCTGACTTAAGTCATTGAAAATGTAAGCCTCCGTTCTTTTTGGAAAGCATGCTAACCAGTAGCTTTTTTGGTGAAATTATCCAATGAAGGACTATGTGACTAATGTGTTGTGTTCCTATAATCTTGGCAATTAAGAATTTGTTTTCCTATTTATGTGTTGAACCTGCAGGGGAAACTTGTAAGGTTGCAGCTAATTTAAATTATGTTATTGTTTTCCTTTGTTGTCTCTTTTTCTTCACCACCGTATGTCTTTTTCATTTTCAGTAACATTATTCTTAAACGGTAGTCTTGGTGCAAAAAGTAACGTGGAACCTGTTGGTTGCACTAGCTTGAGATGACAGTCTGCCTTGTAATTGGTAATCTTCTGGTAGATATTACTGTTTGACCATAATGCATCCATGTTCTCATTTGCAGGGCTTTTCTAAAGATATCAAAGTTCCTAAGGTTCGGTACTTGGGATACATTAAAGACTATGAAGGAGCCACCTTAATGGAGTGCGAGCTGAACCCACGGATTCCATACACTGAGCTTTCTCACATCATCAAAAAGCAGAAAGAGGTATGAGACTTTGGGGGGTCATCACCAAGATGTCGAAAGGCACTTCTTGACTTTGTGTTAAGACAGGATAATATCTAGTAATCAAAAAGTCAAGGATGCCTCTTTTGCTATGAGATTAAACTGATGGCAGACCTAGTGGGCTAGTGTTCACCTGGTCATGAGGCACTGGCATCGTTCAGCGAGTGGGTAAGCGTAGATACATTAATCAGAGTAGTGCGTTGACATATTATATTTTTATATTTCCTGATGACATAGTTATTTGAGTGGGAAAAGGGGGGTTTACAATCTTCATCTCTGTTGCCAAACTACACTCAGTTGAATTCCTTTGTCTTGCTGGGCTGCCATACTGGGTGGTTTAAGGCACAAGCAACATTTCCCTGAGCTAGTGGGGTTAAATGCACAACACTGTAGGTTGTGCTCATTATCCACCTTCGTCCAGCACAGTTGATATTTAAACTCTAATACAATTAATGTGAGTTTGGAGGGAGTAACGCCTATGGTATTTTAATTCTTTTGATTTCATAAAGGAATCACTTTTTGTCTCTTTGTAGATTATAAAGAAATTGATTGAACGAAAACAGGCTCAGATCCGAAAGGTATACCCTGGACTGACGTGTTTTAAAGAGGGTGTCCGACAGATTCCAGTTGAGAGTATTCCTGGAATCCGTAAGTATAACATTTTTGTATGAACATTCAAAACATTGATTAAGAGCATTGATTACCAAAGTGATCTGTTTACCAGCAGACCTATAACTGGACCCATGTTGGCAGAAGCTACATCTCTAGAGTTCTAACTCAGTATTTTTCATTATGAATATATGACAACCTGTATGTGAGGATTTTTCTCCAGCGGGTGGTGGGTCCACTGAAGGCTGTGATGTGATGGCCCATTGACAGCAGATCAGTTAACTACATGTGATATCCAACAATGTAGTGTTTGAATTTAAGGGAGCTGAAGGTCAAACTCTACTTATCTTTACTACAGGAAAATAGGGGCCACTTAAACATTGCTGCATGAAACCTTATGCGTCAAGTTGGGAACTTGCGTTCCATTTGCAGCTCTTTTGCAGTAGTCTGCCAACAGATCTGGACATTTTTATTGTTTGAGAAGACTTAAGTTTTCTTTTTTCTCTATTGGCAGGTGAAACAGGCTGGAAACCGTTGGGAAAAGAGAAAGTGTAAGTGTTGATCATTGCCTGTCTTTTGTGTTTGTTCTGAATTCTGTCTAGAAAGATTGTTCACTGCATAAAGACCTAGGCTACAGCAAAACAATTGAATGGTGGTGACAAAAGAATAAAATGAAAACAGATGGGTTGAGGCAGAGTTCAGATAGGTATTGAATTGTGCTGTAGTTTGGAGGGGAGGAGTGCATTTCAAGAGAAGGCTGGAAATCCTCAAATTGGTGCAAGTCAAAAATGTGGTTTGCTTTTGGTAACTATTATTTTAGCTGCACAAAAGTCACTGTGCTGTAGTGGCACTCCTTGATACTGAGTGCACTTTTCTCTCCAGTTTGTAACAGCATTGGAAGGAAACTGGTCTCCATAGCATTCAAGAGAGCCTTAGCTGTTCACTCTTGGTGACAGCAACATTTCTGTGTCTTTCTTTGAGATAAGGGTCTTCTCCATGGTTCCTCAAAACCTGACCAAAGGTTAGCTACAAGTGTGCACATTAGGACGGATTTTTTTGGACGTTATTGTTTAATTCTTTATTTTGGAAGTGAGGGGTAGTGTGTGCTTTTGGTTTCACTAATATTTAGTCGACTCTAATTAGCTGGTTTAGTTGGGGATTGCTATTGGAGACTGTGACTGGGGAGATAGTCCCTGTGTTTGGATGGACATGGAAAGCTGTAGACTGCCAGCACGTGCTTCAGGAGTTGGGATTTCAAAGGTAGCAGCTTGGTCGCAAGGATGGAAACGTTAACAAGCATTGCAAGGCCAATAGGTTGTGCTTATGCAAGAGTTATTGGCTTTGCCAGTGGTGTGGCATGGAGTAGTGTATAGTAGAGTGGCTTAGAGAGGAGTGGAGTGGCGTACCGTTTCATAGACTGGAGTGCAATGATGTACATTGCAGTGGCATAGAGTGAAGTGGGGTGGCATGTAAAGGAGTGGCATAGTTTGACATTGTGTTGAGTGGAGTGACATAGTGTAGAGTGGCATAGTGTAGAGTAGAACAGTAATGGTTGTATGTAACTTAAACGAGGAACAAAACTTAAAATAAACCCAAAGACATAAGTATTAAGGGGAATGGAGAAAGCAACATGAGAACTGGGAGTAGAGGACGTGTCCTGAAACTTGTACATGTATGGTGTTTGGTAATAAAAAGAAATGCATATAAAAGTGCAGCAGTGAAAGAAACACACTAATCTAGTAGAATCAATCTGTGCTTGATCCATACTCCACAGAAAGAAAAAAGTGATGTCTGGCATGCGTGGTCCTTTTTTTATTGCTTTCTGTCCTTTTTTGATGCACAGTAATATAAATTATTACAAGCTGTTTTCGTCGTTATATAGGAAGGAATTCAAGGATCCAGACCAGCTGTACCTCACTTTGAAAACTCTTCTAACACACATCAAGGTAGTTGTGCCACCAACATTTGTTTCCTTGTTTTGCATTATGCAGCTATTTTAGTGGTCACCCTCACTCTGGCAAAGGACTATTTCATCATGAGATCATTACAATTCATATTGTTTTTTTTAGTTTTTTTAATGAATTATGATCAGCATAAAAAAAGGCACAGGGTTCCTTTAGAACTTTTTTAATTTAAAATGAAAGAGCAGATGAACACACACTACACAGAAATATAATTTACCTCAGATCCATTACACTGCGCAGCATGCCATGTGCAAGCCTTTTATGGTGACAACGCTGTTATTTATAGATAACTTCAGTCCTGCCTTTTCCTATTTGTGTTCTCCATTGCTTATTATACTTTGAGGGATTTAATGCACTTCACATTCGCATCACCCTGTCCCAGTATGCTTCAGCAGTCATCGGAAAGATTGCATCTTGAACTGTGTGATTAATTATTAATGGCTATTTTTGTACACAGTGGCATTAAAGTTTCAACAATTTAGCATGGCTGAAAGCAAAGAATGGTTGAGATGGGCTCTAGTGCAGATTATATCACATGTATACTAGCAGATTAATAGTCTACTTCCCCTATTACAGAGTTCTTTTTCTGCCAAAATTGGGAGTGCTTAGAAGCTGGCTAACTCTTGGTAGAGTTAGGCAGATGTGGGACTAGTGCTAAAAAGTGGCAGCTTCCTGTCTGTTTTGTTGGAGTGCACAGAGACCCAACACACTAAACCGGGATGGTCAGGATATTTGCTATACTCTTAATAAAACCTAATTTGTTTGGAGGAATTTCCTCCTAAAATAGATAGTTATTCATTATAGTTTGTAATATCTTGTTGGCCAACCTGTACATAGTCTATCTGAACAACCCTTTTTTTTTTCAGGCACACCCAAGTTCATGGCCTTTTATGGAGCCAGTAAAGAAGTCTGAGGCACCGGATTACTATGAAGTCATCCGCTTTCCTATTGGTATGATGATCACTCCTCTGTGTTTGTATTGCAAATGTTATACCATAAAAGGAGAGCTTGCTGTGGCTTTCAAAGCTTGGTGCCTTGGGGTAATCAAATTCTTTAACCCTATTTAAAGCCACCACATCCACTGGTTCACCTGTTTGGATCATCATGCTCACAGTATGAAGTGTAATTGTCCCTCATAAAGAAGCTGCATCATAAGTTGGTAAAACAATCTTTTCTCCTGAGTACTGCAAAAAGCTATCGAAAATACCTGAAAGTTTGTGCATTAGTTGGCTGCCACACTGATAGTGTGTAATATTTTTAGTTGAAAGGGTGACAGATAACCAGTTGACAATATATGTCCTAACTATAGTCTTGATCAAGACACAATAATTTCATTGTTAAATTCTAACATCAGTGCTACATGTTAAGACCTAGAATATCTTATGTGGCCTTATTGCACACACAAGGTGGAAGATAAGCTGATCACTGACTTCAATTATGCTGGATTAAAAAAAAATACATAAAAGGGAAGTTGTGACTCTCTAATGTGAAAATAACTTGAAGAAAATAAAGTTAATGGGAAGTGTATAGGGGTTGAGGGGAAACGATTGTTGAGATGCTTAGCTCTCTGTAACAGGTACATTTTTGAGAATTTTATATTTTGAGTTGTAACTATGCCGCCTCTTTAACTTGGATTTTGTATTGGGAATTTCACTAGCTGTTTTATTTTAAACTATTTTTTAACTTTGTAAAGAACCCTGGCTTAACATTTTTGCTGTAGCATGGCTTGCCTGGCTTCCCGATTTCTCCCCCGCCCCCAAAAACCCAGAAATAGACTGGAAAGCACTTTTACTGGTCACTATCCCGTGGCGTACTTTTCTCTTGGATAAACCTGACTATCTGACCAGCTGCTGCTTCCTTCGCTGGTCACTGCTCCCAGGCTGCTGATCAACACGGTCGAACTGGCACAGGATAAAGTCCCAGGCACACAAATAGTCTCAGCCCCCATTAGCGAATTGGAAAGCTAAAAAGTGGCCCATGTTTGCAAATTGGGGCAGTTTTGAACTTGTAAAGACACAATGTATAAGTATTTTTCAGGGTATGGAAGAGTGCATGGACTTTAGCTTGCAGCAGGCAATGTATGTTTTCATGTTGGGAAATCAACAGTAAAACGCGACCCACCTGACCATAAATCAGGCCCACAACAGGCATGAAACCAGCCCTTACACTGACCTGCTAGACCAGCCCTGCAGGCACGGCTCGATTGGACGTATAGGGTAGTCCAGCCCTGCTAACCACCATGCTTCGTGGGCTACTCCTTTTCTGTGTTGTTGACTGGTGAGCTCATTGGTGCTGTTACATTCTCTTATATGTGATCTGAATAACCCCCTTAAAAATAACTTAATTGAAAGGTTACTATGATTAGGAGAAAAAACCTAAAACTATTAAAACTTGTGATTAACTTGAGTACAACTCCCCCATGCAAAGCCGAACCTTGGCATTCCTTTGTCAGAGATCTCTGCACTAGTTCTTTGCTTCTACGTAGTACATTCTGGGTACCATGCCTGTTCTTTTTGTCCAAAACCTGCAGCAAGCAATTTAGCTGTCAAAACAGTTTGTTTGATAGTATTGATAAATGACATTTATGAGGTCATCTGCTCCAGGGTATGCTGTTCACAGTATTCCAACATGCAGTGGGGGTTCTGCTCACAGGTAGTGAACTTTGGCTCAACCCTGCACAAGTGCCCCTGCTCTTTTTGCCTTTAGAATGGAGGTTGAATATGTTATTTTTTTTTATTTTTTATTTAATATTTACAAACTTGCAGTGACTATATTAGTTAGTGATTGTATGACTGCTCAGTTCACTGACAAGTAGTGAGGAGTACTTTATTTTTTTACACCACTATTGATATGTATGTATGTATGTATGTAGGTGTGTTCCACATTCACCACCACACATCTTGGACTAGTTTTTTTCTGCCATTGGGCTCAGACGTATAGGAACGCTGCTCGGAGATGTGTGCCTTAATATGTGCTGGGACATCCTTCTCGCTTCTTCCTCAGGTTAAACAGCCTCCCCTTTCCAGCCCTCCTTTCCACTTCTGTCCTAGGTGTCATGCAAAATTTCCATGGAGTGACCATCATGATGTAATATTTGCCTGTCCCTTGAGCACACAGAACTATTGCAAGCCTGCCTTGCACTTTCACTGGAGGGAACAAAGGGCCTTTGTTAGAGTAAGAAATGTGTGTATATTAAGTCACAAGTAGGTAGTTATAGTTAGGACCTAATTCCCATAGATAAAGCGTTTTTTTGTTTCGCCAATAACTTTGACGTCATTGAATGAATCTTCACAAAATGTTATGCTAATTACTTCAGCTGCGGTCTTCAAAGTTTTGGGGTGATCCATCAAACAGTGGGCAAGAAAAAAAGGGAGGGGGTTCCCAAAACGTGTTTTTCCCCATGCAAATTCCCATAGTGATTTTTGACACAACTACATCTTATCCACTGAACAGAATTACACCAAATTTGGCAGAAAGCTAGATCTTGGCCCTGCAGATCTTTTTGTGTGTTTGTGTAAATCTGTTCAGTAGTTTTTGTGTATTAAATAAAACAGAAAGACATTTGTATATCTTGGAAAGTGGATCCGACCTATATCATGCTGAGATCTGATTGCCTGCAACACTTCCATCAGAAAGTATTGGCAGCCAACTTGGGACTCAGCTGAGTCCCAAAAAAACAGTAAAATAAAAAGAGAATGGGGCAGGGTACAAATAGCCTGACTCCCTAGTCCTGGTAGTGGGGGTCCTCTAGGAATCTTGCCAGGGCCAAAAATAATTTAAAAATAAAATCACAGAGAATCACAAATCTTGTCAAAAATTAAAAGCAAAAAAAGGCATTATCTCCCATGCTTGTTTAAACTTCAGCCCCTGGGTGGGCCAGGTCCTAGGGGCATATTCAAATAATTATAATGGAAAGTTGGCACATGCAGTGCCCCCCCCCCCCCCCTTTTTCCCCAGTGGCTGATTTAGCACGCGGGGACCGCCACGTCCCCAGGACTAGCCAATGTTCATTAGGTGGGGGAGGGTGAGGAGGGCCGGCATGCAGCTGCCCCTCCCAAGGCTGTTTACAGCCCCAGGGACCGCCACCTCCCTAGCGCAGGCCGTTTTCTGCATTGGCAAGGGAGGCCGTGTGATGCCCTTCCTGGGCTTTTTTTCAGCCTTGGGGACTGCCACCTCCCTGGGACAGGTCAATGTTTTCAAGGGGAGGAGGGCTGTGCGACCTCCCTCCTGGGACGTTTTCGGACCACCACCACCACCTCCCTGGGGCCAGACCATGCAATTTTAAAGGAAAGGGGCCACGCTCCCCTCTCCCCCTTACTTGGAGCTGTTAATGGCCCCAGGGACTGCCACCCTCCAGGGACGCCTGGTTGCCAAGGTAACGCTCGACTTGGGGAGGGAGGTCAAAAGCTGTCAACTGCTGCTGCTCAATCTCAACGCAAGAAGGCGGAGACTGGAAAGGTTTCAGGTGGGGAACCATCCCCTGCTGCTGCTACAGAAGATCCTCTTGAAGGGGCAGTCTGATTGGAGGATCGATGGAAATGCTCAAGAGCTCAGGATAGCAGACTATTACCCAGTCCGTAGCCAGAAGTATTACTTGGGCCTGGTCTTTCTTGATCTTCTTGAGAACTCTGGGCAGAAGTGGTATTGGCAGAAAGGAGGCCTGAGTTTCACTCGAGACGAAAAGCGTTGCAGATCGAGTGCCTCCTTGAAGACTCCAGCGCGCAAAACGGCTGACATTGCGTGTTCTTTGCCGGGGCAAACTGATCTAACCAAGCCTCTCCCCAATGCTGAAAGAGACCTTGCGCCATCTCCGGATGGAGACACCATTCGTGATTGACCAGGCTGAGTTTGTCTTCTCTGGCATTCAGAGAGCCCATCAGATGTTGAACCACCAGGGATATGCTTTGATGATCCAGCCATGTACAGAGGAGTAGAACCTCTTGAAAAGGGTCTGCGACCCCACCCAGCCCTGCTTGTTGCTGGACCACATGGTGGTGAACACCTCCATCACTTTCCCTTTGAGAGAGGGAAGGGATACTTTTAATGCTAGCCTGATCACCCTGAGATCCAGAAGATTGATATGGAGCCCAGACTCTGCCGGAGACGAGATGCCTCTGATCTCTGCCTCTCCCATGTGACCACCCCATCCCAGGAGTGACGCATCTGTTACGTCACTACTGTCAGTTAAGGGAGAGGGATCTGCCTCCGACCCAATCGTGGTTCAAAAGCCACCACTGCAGATCTTATGCAGTGCCCTCTGAAATCTGGATGATGTCGGAGAGATTCCCCTAATACTGCACCCACTGGAACTTCAGGTTCCATCGCAGAGCCCACATGTGCCATGTGGCACCAGCAGGATGCAGTAGGCCATGAGGCCCAGCAGCCTCAGTGTCATTCTCACTGAAATCCAGGTCACAGGCTGAAATATTGTTATCTTAGCCTGAATATCCTGGACTCGACGCTCAGGAGGAGAGGCCCAAAATTGCACTGTATCCAAAACAGCTCTGATAAAAGGTAGCGTCTGAGAGGGAGTCAGGTGTGACTTTGGCACATTTACAGCAAACCCCAAAGACTGTAGAAGGTCCGCTGTAGTCTGGAGGTGGGAGACGGCAGCCAGGGGCGAGCCCACCTTCAACAGCCAGTCGTCGAGGTAGGGGAAAACTGAAACCTCTAACCTGTGCAGATGATCTGCCACCACCGCCATCACTGTGGTCAACACCCGAAGGGCGCTGGTAGTGCCAATGGGGAGCAGAGTAAACTGAAAATGCTCATGGCCTGCTTTGAAATGCAAGTAAGGTCTGTGGGCAGGCAGGAAGGGAATATATAAATATGCGTTCTGCAAGTCCAATACTACCATCCTGTCTCCTGGGCACATGGCAGATGTGACTTGAGTTGAAGTGAGTATTTTAAACTTCTCCTTCTTGAGGAAGAGATTGAGGGACTGGAGGTCTATGATAGGACGGAAACCCTTGTCCTTTTTGGGCACCAGAAAGTAGCGGGAATAACAACTACAACCTACCTCTATAGCTTCCTTGGCCAAGAGAGAAGTAATTTATTTTTGGAGTAGTGCCAGGTGATCCTCTGTCATCCGATCATCAAATGGTGGAATAGATGGAGGGGTAGTTTCGAAGGAGAGGGAGTAGCCCCTTTGGGCTACTTGTGATCCCACCTGTCTGAGGTGATGGATTGGCAGTGGGGCAGGTGATAGCGATTCCTGCCTCCATCTGGTCCTTGATGAGCGTCAGACTAGGAAGTTTTGGAGGCTGCAGCAGGAGGGGTGGTGGACTAGGCAGACAGCTGGCCTCCTGATCCGCAAGGACATCTGATCCCACATCCCCAGCCACGCAGAGGCTGGGCAGCATGTGCAGCACAATGGTTGGAGGGGAAAGAACATGGTTGGGCACCCCTTCCGTAGCCACAAAAGTGACGAAAAGCAAACTGAGGGGGAGGAGGAGGAGGAGCAGCTGCGAGGCCCAAGGACTGGGCTGTAGCCTGGGACTCCTTAAAGCACTCGAGCACCAAGTCTGCTTTATCTCCAAAGAGATGGGTGTCAATTGAAGGCATCTCCATAAGCGCAGACTAGACATCCCCCAAAAAAACAGACATCTACAACTAAGTGTGGTGCCTCAAGGCCTCAGTCGATACAGCCAATCTACCTAGTGAGTCGGTTGTATTCAGTCCACATCGTATCATGAACTTTGCTGCATCTTTTCCGTTAGAAACAGCTTGAGAGAGAATGGTCCAGGCCTCCTCCGGGACCTGTGGCAGCACCAGTGCAACCATGTCTGATAAGGTATGTGTATAACAGCCCAAAAGGCATGCTCTGTCCACGGCCAGATTGGAGGAAGAAAACATTTGCTTCCAAAGCTGATCCAGTCTTTTGGATTCCCTATCAGGGGGGTGCGGAAGGGAAATGTGCCTGAGGATGTAGAGGCCTGGATAACCAAGCTCTCAGGGGTGGGATGTTGCATCAGGAACACTGGGACATTAGGCGCTTGCCTATGGCAGTGGGCGATTGTCCTATTAGCAGGAGCCCCTGTGCTGGGTTTGGACAAAGTTCCCAGCAGGACCTAATTGAGGGCTTCATTAAAGAGCAAAATAGGTTCTGAAAAGGGAGACCCAGGCTGGAGCACCTCAGTCAAGAGCTTAGTCCTGGCGGCCACTGATGGCAACTCAAGGCCCAGAACCTCGGTCACTCTCCTCATCATGATTGGGTAAGACTTTACCTCCTCTGTAGCCGCAGTAGAAGGGAGAAAGCACGCCAGATGGAAGTGTCCCTACCTCTGTTTTCACACAGGTCCTGCGCCCAGTTCATGGGGTCATCAAGCTGGTATCCTAAAAGGTCTGGCGACCCCCCCCCCCCCCCCCCATCCTCCATAATCTCACTGTACCCGTACTTATTAGAATAAGGGTCAGGATCCGACCGAGGGAGTAAAGTCCCTGTTGAAGTCTGAATCTGCGTCTAGCAATTCCGGTCCGGTTCCGTGTTGGCAATGAGAATGGGATCAGCTCGGACCCTGGCGACGTCTGGAGCGTCGACGTCTGAACCGTTGTCGGAGAAGGTTGCGGTGGCATGACCAACGCCGATTCGGACCCGGAAAAAGATCCCTGGGTGTCCATGTGGAGCCGAAGTCACTGGTGCGGAACCCAAGAGGAGGGCTCCTGCCGGCCCAGAGGGGCCCAGAGGTGCTCTGACAGGGTCGAATTGCCCAAAAATGAGGTGCATGGCCTCGTAAAATTCCTGCAATTGGGCAGCGGTGACTCTGGCTCCCAGAAACTCGAGAAGGCGTAGAGCCGACCCAGAATTAGGCTCCGAAGACCGAGGCCTAGAGCGATGATGTTCCTTTTCCTGCGTCATGTCATCCGACCGATTAGGTGAAGTTGAGGAATGCTTGCTCTTCTTCGACTTCTTCTTGTGCTTACCCGAACGTTCTGAGGACTTGGCGTGGGACAACAAAGGGTATGGGCTCTACGAATGGTCTCAGGTCCTTCCTTTCACCCACGAGCAACGCGGAGTCGAGTGCCGGAACGCAAATAGCTTTAAGGACCACTCCCTCAGAGCCTTCAGATGTTATATTTAGGTGTGATAACATCTGTTTTGGTTAAAAAAAAAAAACAACTTTTAGGAATTCACTGAAAAAGCCAAAGGTTAAGTAATGTTGTAGTTAGGTGAATGTCATTGACAGCATCAACGTTTTGAACTAAAAAAAAATCAAAAAAAATCACTAGTTATAATTAGCAGTGCTAGCTGTAACTTGCTATCCGCTATGCACTGCTTATGACCTCATATATTAAATCACTTATGACATGTTCTAGGACATCATTTATGACATCACTGATGACATCTCAAATTACATTATTGATACCACTGGGGATGACATTGTTTTTTTTTTTTTTTTTTTTTTAAAACACATTTTAACATTCCCACAAATAGGTGCACTTCTGGTAAGCCATGTAGGTCCTCCGTTCTCCAAGTCCTCTCAATGCCCCCTCTTCTAGCAAATATTTCCCAACTCAGTAGTGGAATGTCAGGGGAGTACGGAAGGCGGATTCAGGTCTTCTGGAGGCAACGTTGCCAGCAGTGTCTGACAATCTGCAGCTCCTTGGTATCAGAAAGTTGGAGCCGGGGCTTCAACAGGACCCACAGCAGAGTCTCGTAGTTACGGGTTGCGTTGTTCCTCTCCAAGTCCTAGTTACCTGGACATGGATCCACTGATTGAACCATTAGAACTGTGCTGCAAGGTAATGTGTTCAATGGCATGTGTGGCTGTAAATACAGATG
This sequence comes from Pleurodeles waltl, assembly GCF_031143425.1. NCBI lineage: Eukaryota > Metazoa > Chordata > Amphibia > Caudata > Salamandridae > Pleurodeles > Pleurodeles waltl. The sequence goes on along the minus strand of NC_090445.1, from coordinate 154,212,899 downwards.
CTCTGCATACTCCTGCCATCTAGTATTGGGTTCGGAGTGTTCCAAGTTGTTTTTCTTTGAAGAATCATTTTCAATTCACAGAATTGAGTGGCACGTCCTTCTCAGTGATACCCCACATGGTCATCAACTCCTTTGTTAGATTGTTTTTTCTCCATCGTCTCGTTTGGGCATGTCTCTTTAGGTCTTCTTCCCTTCGCTCCACTTTCAAAACCTTCCTTTCCCATCTTTACTCTATGAACAGTATTGTTTTTAATGGCGTTTTCTCAAATTCTTACGCTGGTCTCGCTCCGTCGGTCCAGGTGCCCTAACCCGTTTGGGCTTTCCTCGGAGCGTCACTGATGTTTAAAAAAAAAAAAAAAAAACAGTAAGAATTGGCAATATGTCCCCTTGGCCCTCCAACAGCATCAGGGAACCGATTTATACTTGTTGTAGTGGATCATGCAACCAGGTACCCTGAAGCAATTCCCCTGAGGACTACTACTGCCCCTGCAGTAGCTAGGGCCCTCATTGATGTATTCACCAGAGTGGGCTTTTGCAAAAGAAGTGGCGTCAGACAGAGGTACAAATTTCATGCCTGGCGTCATGTCTGGGCTGAATGTGGTGTGACTTTTAGTCACAGGAGGCACTCATGAAATTCTTCAACACAATTTAAAAAAATATATTTTTGAAAGAAAAGTAATCTAGAGTCGACATTCAATAATTCAAAACAAATTTCCATATATTTCTGGAAAAAAGTACATGAAATATCACTAATACCAAGATCCACTTAGACATAATACTTAGCATATCTGAGTGCACTACATATACTTTTGTCCAATCAGAGTCAATGGACGCAGATTTTATTAACAGGCATTTATATTATTGCAGCCCTGATGAAGTCATTGGGAAACTCCCAGACAAAACACGTGTTGGCTGCAAGGTTGGATGTCAGGCCTAAAGTTGTATTAATGACATAATCATATGATATGTATGGAGAACATCATTGAACATTTATTGGACAAATTTGGATTTTGACTTGTGAAAATAAGACTGGAGCAACCCAGAGCAACCCAGGACAATCTTCTTTAATCCACATTGGAAATGGACTTGGTTATTGATTTTGAACTATAGGACACTGAAATGTATACTGATAAGTTTACTTTTTTCCAGAAATGTATGGAAATTTGTTTTGAATTATTGAATGTTGACTCTAGATTACTTTTCTTTCAAAAATATTTGTTTTTAAATTGTGTTGAAGAGTTTCATGAGTGCCTCCTGTGACTAAAATTCAGAAGTGGTTCTTTCAGCACACATTCAAGGGCTCACGGGTGGGGCCCATCAGGGCTGCACCATTTAAGATAGCTATATTTATCAGATTATCACCTCATTACCCAAAGCACCTTTATCTCCCATTAAAGCACACCCGCACAAAGTTAAAATTTTTGAATGTGGTGTGACCTATACGTTCACCACCCCATATCATCCCCATTGCAATGGTCTTGTTGAGAGATTTAACAAGACATTGAAAGGAATGGTTGGTGGACTCCCTGAAAAACTCAGAAGGCAATAGGATGTCCTACTCCCATGCCTGCTCTTAGCTTACAGGGAAGTGCCAGAGAAGGGAGTAGGGTTTCCCCCTTTGAACTTTTGTTTGGGCATCCTGTGAGGGGAGCACTTTTTCTTGTAAAGGAGGGATGGGAGAGACCTTGCAGGGAACCAAAGCAAGACACAGTGGACTATGTACTTGGCCTTCACTGTAGAATGGCTGAATACATAGTAAAGGCATCCAAAAACTTTGAGGCCAGCCAAGAGGTCCAGAAGCTCTGGTATGACCAAAAGGCTGCACTGGTGGAGTTCTAACCAGGGCAGAAGGTGGGGGTCTTGGAGCCTTTTGCTCCTAGGACAAATGGAGTGGGTCCTCCCCCATCGTAGAAAGGAAAGGGGAAGTTACCTACTTGGTGGACTTTGGCTCTTGCAGGAACCCTAAAAGGGTGATCCATGTAAACCACCTGAAACCCTTTCATGATAGATCTGAAATGACAATGCTGATGGTCACTGATGAGAGACAGGAATCTGAGAGTGAACCTCTCCCTGATCTCCTCTCCAGCAACCCAAAAGATGGCTCAGTTGAAGGAGTGTTTTTTTTCAGACACCCTCACTGACGAACAGCAGACTAAATGCAAGCAAGTCTTGCATCAGTATGCTGAGCTCTTCTCTTTGACTCATGGTCAAACTACATGCTGTACCCATGATGTGGACACTGGAGACAGCTTGCCTGTTAAAAACAAAATATATAGACAGTCTAATCGTGCCAAAGAGAGCATCAACGCTTAGGTCAGCAAGATGCTGGAATTGGGAGTCATTGATCACCCCGAGAGCCCCTGAGCAGCCCAGTTGTTCTAGTCCCCAAACCTCATTCCCAGGGTGGAAATAAAAAATAAATTAGGTTTCGTGCGGACTATAGGGGTCCTAAGGTTGTGACTAAAACAGATGCCCACCAAATTCCTAGGGCTGATGAACTTAGAGACAGGCTAGGGGCAGCCAAATATCTCAGTACTTTGTATCTCACACCAGGGTACTTGAAGATAGGTCAGACCCCTGGAGCAAAAGAAAAGTAAGCATTGTCTACTCCTGATGTGCATTGTCAGTTCACTGTTAACGCCCTTTGGTCTGAAGAATGCCCCTGCCACCTTCCAACGGTTGGTGAACAAAGTCCTTGCTGGGTTAGAAGTGTTTAGTGCAGTATATCTTGATGATATTGCGGTCTTTGGCTCAACCTGGCAGGATCACCTGATCCACCTTGGTAAGGTCCTTGAGGGTCTGCGAAAAGCAGGCCTCACTATCAAGGCAATCAACTGCCAGATAGGGCAGGCCGGGTTGTATACTTGGGGCCACCTTGTAGGTGGAGGATACGTTCAACCACTGCAAGCCAAGATCCAGAAAATTCTGGACTGGGTAGCTCCACCAACCCAGACTCCAGTCAGGGCATACCTTGGCTTGACTGGGTACTATATGTTTTTTTTTAAAGGATATGGCACCATTGTGGCCCCTCTCGCAGAACTAACCACTAAGAAAATGCCAAAAAAAGTAAACTGGACGATCCGCTGTCAAAAGGCCTTTGACACCCTGGAAAAAGCAATGTGCTCAGCACCTGTTCTAAAAGCTCCAGAGTACACTAAGCAGCTCATTGTGCAGACAGATGCCTATATATATGGGATGGAAGCAGCGTTAGAGTGCCATTGAGAGGGAAGGCTTTGCTGTGGTTTGGTCTCTGAAGATGCTCAGACCATACTTGTTTGGTTCCCCCTTCCTACTTCAAACTGACCACAGGCCTCTCAGATAGCTGATGCAAATGAAAGGTGAAAACCCCCAACTGATGGTGGTCCATCTTCCTACAGGGAATTAACTTTACAATGGAACACAGACCTGGGACTGACAAACCCAATGCAGATGGCCTTTCCAGATTCTTCCACTTTGAAGATGAAGACTTTCATGGGAAGGGTTAGTTTCATCCTCTTTCGTTTGGAAGGGGGTCATGTAGGGGAGTGCCTCTTTTGATATGGTCTCACACCCCCAACACACACACTTTTTGCCTGGTTTCTGGTGTGATTGTGAAGGTTAGTGCACTCGGTCCCTGCTAACAAGGTCTTCAGTGCCAGATCTTTGTCCAAAACTGCTCAGTTTTTTGCCCAATTGGCAACCTCTTTAGTACCACTGTAAGCCCCTTGTTAATAGTACACCTGGTAACTAGGGCCAGGAGTACTAAGAAAAGTCTGAGGGCTGCAGCACCAATTGTGCCACCGTCACAGACTCCTCATCCAACCCACACAGAGCTGACATTGCAGACTGCATGTGTTGGAGCATGCTTAATTGAAAACACGACCTGTCACACACCCGTGTATGCCAGGTCCCCTAACACTGCATGTACCAGGTGTAAGTCATCCCTAAGGCAGGGTGCATTCAGGCACATGTGAGGGCATATATGCATGAGCCTCTCCTGCCCTCTATAAGGCTTCCAAAAGGCCCCTTACTGAGGTCCCAGAACGCCACTGCCACCAGGCCATGGCCAGCTCCAAAAAACAGATTTGGATGCCCTGCCTTCTGGCTCAGCCCCAAAAATTGCCAAGGCCAAGACATCATCTTCAGCATCGACCTCAATGTCTTCGGTCTGAAACATTGTGGCAATTTCCATTCAAACCTCTGCACCAACCACTTCAGCACAGTCAACGAAAGTGCACCGCCTGAAATGCTTGGTCTCGAAAACCAGCCTTTCAAACTCTTCGGAGCCGAAAGACTCTAGTCAATCTTCAGCCACACCATCTCCTGTTGAACCCATTTTGTAGACAGTGGATGCTTGTCTGCGCCGCCTCCACATCCAGGAATATACAGAAAGCATCATTGCTCCTCGTTACCTTCAAGCAGAAACTATCTTTTCAGGAGGCTCTGGACACATCACCTCTAAAGAAGACCAAGGACAAGGCTACCACTATTCACAAGCATTTTCCTCGTACTTCACCACCACCTACGTCTCCTCCACCTTCTTCCCCTCCTCATTCACCTGTCTCTCCTACTGCAGGAGATTTTGCACCACAGGGTTCCCCGTTATTCAATGGGGGGAGATTTGGGTGGGACACACCAGGACCCAGATCCAAGGGGGACACGTGACCCTGATCCCATGATCTCCACAGATCCATACTTATACCCCGCACAACCCTCACTGCCAGAGGATGCTAAATCCTTCCAACAGGTGATTGCTCCAGCAGCTGCCTTCCACAGTGTTGAGCTTCACATGAACCCCACTGAACTGGACTTTCCTTTTGCTACCCTAACGTCCACACACAGGAATGTCCAGTTCTTCCCCATGCTACCTGGCATACTTTGTCATGCAGATAACATTTTTCAGGAACCAGTCCGCTCTAGGGTTATCACCCCTAGTGTTGACAAAAAAAATACAAAGCTGCTGCTCCCTCTGATCCATCATATAGAAGATCTCAGGTTCCACCAGATTCTGTTGTGACTGCTACCACTCATAAACTGACCAATAGTCAGGCCCCAGGGGACTCTCCTCCCCCAGATAAGGAGAGCAAAAAGATTGACGGCACAGGTAAAGGTATCACTGGCACATCGCCAACTCACAAGCCTTACTTGCAAGATATGATCGGGCTCACTGGGATGAGATGGAGGAGCTCCTCCAATATCTCCCACATGAGCACTGCAAAAGGGGACAACAGATTGTCATTCAACAGCAGACAATCTGTAATAACTCCATCAGATGTGCCTTTGATGCCGTGGACACTGCTGCAAGTGGCATCAATACTAGCGTCCTAGTAAGGAGACATCCCTGGCTTAGATGCTCAGGTTTTAAACCTGTGGTACAACAAGTGATACTAAACATGCCCTTCGAATAGGAGCATCTTTTCGGCCCTCAAGTTGGACTCCACCCTTGAGAAGCCTAAAAAAGACACTGATACTACAAAAGCCATGGGTGCTTTACAGTCCCCCTCCCAAAGGGGTACTCTTTGTCGCCCCACATTCAGAGGTGGTTACAAACCAATGACCTCGGAGACCTCCACATGTCAGGTCAGACAGCTTCTGAGTTCATAGTCACAAGGCTTCTATAGAGGTACTTATAGAGGTAACAACATATGAGGTAGAGGAAAGAGCACCACCACCTGCACCTCTACATCAACAACTAAACTGTGACTATCTACGTGTTCCTCCACCACCAATAATCCACACCTGCCGAGGGACACATTCAAAATTTACCTACAAAAATGGTTAACATCACCTTCGACCAGTGGATCCTATCCATTACCCAACTTGGTTACTGTCTGGAGCTCATTACCACTCTTTCAAACATTCCCCCCCCCCCTGCTTTCACAGACTTTCTCAAGAGCACCTTCTTCTCAAACAAGAGGTACAATCCATTATTCTCAAATGAGCCATCAAGACAGTTCTGCTACAATACCAACAAACAGGAGTATTCTTTCTGAGACCTCTCAGTATAGCGCCATTGTGATCCTCCTCATCAGTCCCTAGCCCTGAAAGCATTTCTTCGTCACCGCTCTCACAAAGTTGTCCTAGTCTGCACAGACAATATGACAGCGGTGTACTACCTTCAGAAACGGGGGGGGTTTGGGCACTGTCACTCCAATTGTCACAACTCTCTCAGACAATATGGAAATGGGCTCTCCACCTTCTCATTCACCTAGTGGCAGAGTATCTCCCAGGAATGCTTGTTTTAGTTGCATCACATCTCTCAGACGTCTTGGTGAGCTCCAGGCACTAACCTTGGATGAACCATTCTTCCAAATTCATAGGGACAAGGTGGATCTATATTAATCCATTGAGTTACCAGTCGTCTTCCTGCTACCTGACTCAGTTGCTGAAAGAGCCTTTCACACTTTAGATATTAAACATGCATTAATGTTCTACATTGACAGAACTAAAGAGTTTAGGAAGACTAAACATCTCTTTATAGCCTTTTCACTACCTTACAAAGTCAATCCAGTATCCAAGAACAGCATAGCTATGTGGATAGTAAAATGTATTCAAACTTGTTACACTAAGCAAAAAGACAACTTCCTGTTACTCCGAGAGCACACACTACCAGAAAGAAGGGAAGCTGCTATGGCTTTCTTTGGAAATATTCCGATAGCTGACTATTGTAAGGCAGCTACATGGTCTACACCACATACATTTACAAAAACACTATTGTGTAGGTGTACTTGCTTGCCAGGAAGCGACTGTAGGCCAAGCAGTACTAAGAACACTTTCCCAGTCAACTGCAACTCCAACAGGCTAGCCACTGCTTTTATGGAGGGACTGCTTTACAGTAAATGCAGAGCATGTGTATCTACAGCCGTGCATGCCATTGAACGAAAAATGTTACTTAACCAGTAAGCATCAGTTCTTGGCATGTAGTGCTGTAGATTTACATGCTCCCTCCGACCTCCCTAGACGCCTGGGGCCCTTTCAATTACTTTATACTTGAATATAGTTGTGTGTGTTTTTATATATATATCTATATATATATATATATTCAAAAAACAAGATTCTCTTTCTGTTTTAGCAAGAGAAAACCGCACTCTGTCGTTGTGCCAAAAATACCTTAACTTTTAATACATTAGTGAGATCATAAACAAACAAACAGGAATCCCCTGACGCGTTTCGGTCTCACCAGACCTTGTTCACAGGTGTTTCCTGTGTGCTAATTTCGGCGCTTAAAATAAAGTACTCCAAAGTAACAGAAAAAATACTCAAGTTACACCACTTATCAAGAGTTACTCCATAACATCACTAAATATATATACTTTAACAAAGAAAAATTAAACGTTTTTCTATATACATATTTACCAAATTGTAACAGTGTTTTGACTACAATCCAAGGTGTTTTTCACTGAGTTCCACATTGCATTCTGGTATATGTAGTTTATAGCATTTCATTAAATCAAATTATTTTTAAATATATGTCATAAAATCTTGTTTCAGCGACTAATGGAGACTTCAAAACAATTTCTGAGGTGTGTTAACAAAATATAGGGGCCCTCATTAGTTTTTAATTTATATTCACATTGGATTCATATTCATGTATTGCATGTTACCTACAATAGCACAATCCCCAAAGTTTCTTTTAAACAAGGCCCTCGCTAAATCCTGCACCTCTGATGGAAGAAAATTAATGTTTGGGTATTATTCCTTCAGTCAATTTATATTGATAGCACCAAAATTGTATGTCTATCTGACAAATGACAACGGGAAAGAAAGCATCTTATCAATTGGTGGAAATGACATAAAATAAATGAATGGCAACATCTTATGAGCTATGACAACTCTTATAGGTGTACAAATAACTCCTCATCCTGGTTTAAACCTAGCGGGGTGAGAGATCGGATATCAAGTATATGTCTGGATTCTAGTTGACGCAATTTCTTTTCTCTGTCACCACCGCGTTCTGATTTTAGTACCTGATCAATTACATAGAATGTCATGAGTTCCCACTTGCTATCATGTTTCTGTTCCATATGTCTCGCTGTTGCATAGCTCCTATCTATATTGATAGTTGCTCGAATATGTTCTAAAATTCGCTTTTTAGTCTCACATATGGTACTGCCAACATATTTCAACCCACAAGGACATTCAATCACATATACTGTGAATCGACTTTTACAGTTCAAGTGCTTACGTATCACTCTCTCCATGCCAGTATTTGTTGAGTACTCTTTCTTATTCACCCCAATTTTACATGCCTTACAGCTGCTGCACTTCCAAAAGCCAGTTTTCTGTAACCAGTTTGCTTTTGTAGTTTGGAAATGTGTGTGCGTTAATTTATCCCTTAAGTTTGCTGATCTTCTGAAAGTCATTAATGGGAATTGTCCCATGATTTCCCCCACTATTGGGTCCATTTGTAAAATTGCCCAATGGTTTTCCAAGATTTTACGAACTTGTGTAGCACTCTGTGAGTATGTTGTTATGAACCTCAGCTGTTGTTGTTTGGCATGTTTAATGGCTTGGTTTCCTCCATGAATTAGTTGTTCTCTTGATGATTGTTTCACACGTTTCTGTGCCAGAGCTAAACACTTTTTCGGATATTGTCTTGTCAGGAATCTCTCCTCCGCTAATTTCAAGTGCTTCTCACACTCTTCCGGCTCTGAGCAGATTTTCTTTATTCGTAGAAATTCACCATAGGGAATGTTCCACTTTGTTCGTGGTGGGTGAAAACTGTTAGCATGTAATATGGAGTTCGTAGCTGTTATTTTCCTGTGCAATGAAGTCTGAATTGTCCCCTCTTTAACATAAATTTCTGTATCTAGAAATGTCACACGTGTTGCACTGATGTCGTAGGTGAAATTAAGTTTGGCTACATTAGAGTTCAAGATCTTAAAGTATTCATCAAATTCTGACTCAGTACCATCCCAGATAAGAAAAAGGTCATCAATAAACCTCAACCAAGTCACTACTTTTTGTTGGTAAATCTCGTTTTCTTCTGCCCAAGCTATTAGTTGTTCAAACCATCCCATCGTCCGATTCGCAAAATTGGGAGAAAAAGAAAAACCCATTGCCGTGCCCTTAATTTGCAGATACAGTTGTTGGTTAAACAAAAAATAATTATTTGTTAGACAAATGTTAATCATTTCCAGAAGCATCTCATTGTGTTGATAAAAACGTATATTGCTTTGGTTGAGAAAGAATTTGCATGCCTGGATTCCTATTTGATGTTCAATGTTCGTGTACAGTGAAACTACATCCATTGTTACTAATTTATAGGTGTCCTGCCAAGGTATCCCTTCCAATTGTAACAGTAAGTCTCCTGTATCACGTTAATAGGAGTTCAAATTTCTTGCCAAGGGTGCTAGAAAGAAATCTATGTATTCTGACATAGGTTCTAATAGAGATGCTTTGGCTGATATTATAGGTCTACCTGGTGGATGTTGCAAATTTTTATGAATTTTAGGGAGGAAGTATATTGTTGGAGTTACAGGATGTTCCACTAACAAATATTTTGCCTCTACTTGATCAATGAGGCCTTGATCTTCCCACCTTAAGATACACGAATTTATCTCCTCCTTCAGTTTTATTACTGGGTTCCCAGTAGCAAGTTTTATCCGACAATTGCCGCATCGCTTCTTTCACATAATCCTGTTTATTTTGTATTACAATGTTTCCACCTTTGTCCGCAGGTTTGATTTCAACCATTGTTTCCATCTGAAGTCTGTGCAACGCCTGTTTCTCTGGTATGGTTAAGTTCTCCTCTTTGGGGCGGGCCTGACAGATAAAAGACCACCTTCCAAGTTTTACCCAGCACTACCAGCAGGAAATAAAATAGATTTATTTGCGGAGATGGTCATTCATGATCTTTATAAAAAGAATTGGAATAAGAAAGAGGAGAACTTAACCATACCAGAGAAACAGGCGTTGCACAACCTATGTCAGAATACATAGATTTCTTTCTAGCACCCTTGGCAAGAAATTTGAACTCCTATTTACGTGATACAGGAGACTTACTGTTACAATTGGAAGGGATACCTTGGCAGGACACCTATAAATTAGTAACAATGGATGTAGTTTCGCTGTACACGAACATTGAACATCAAATAGGAATCCAGGCATGCAAATTCTTTCTCAACCAAAGGAATATACGTTTTTATCAACACAATGAGATGCTTCTGGAAATGATTAACATTTGTCTAACAAATAATTATTTTTTGTTTAACCAACAACTGTATCTGCAAATTAAGGGCACGGCAATGGGTTTTTCTTTTTCTCCCAATTTTGCGAATCTGACGATGGGATGGTTTGAACAACGAATAGCTTGGGCAGAAGAAAACGAGATTTACCAACAAAAAGTAGTGACTTGGTTGAGGTTTATTGATGACCTTTTTCTTATCTTGGATGGTACTGAGTCAGAATTTGATGAATACTTTAAGATCTTGAACTCTAATGTAGCCAAACTTAATTTCACCTACAACATCAGTGCAACACGTGTGACATTTCTAGATACAGAAATTTATGTTAAAGAGGGGACAATTCAGACTTCATTGCACAGGAAAATAACAGCTACGAACTCCATATTACATGCTAACAGTTTTCACCCACCACGAACAAAGTGGAACATTCCCTATGGTGAATTTCTACGAATAAAGAAAATCTGCTCAGAGCCGGAAGAGTGTGAGAAGCACTTGAAATTAGCGGAGGAGAGATTCCTGACAAGACAATATCCGAAAAAGTGTTTAGCTCTGGCACAGAAACGTGTGAAACAATCATCAAGAGAACAACTAATTCATGGAGGAAACCAAGCCATTAAACATGCCAAACAACAACAGCTGAGGTTCATAACAACATACTCACAGAGTGCTACACAAGTTCGTAAAATCTTGGAAAACCATTGGGCAATTTTACAAATGGACCCAATAGTGGGGGAAATCATGGGACAATTCCCATTAATGACTTTCAGAAGAACAGCAAACTTAAGGGATAAATTAACGCACAGCCATTTCCAAACTACAAAAGCAAACTGGTTACAGAAAACTGGCTTTTGGAAGTGCAGCAGCTGTAAGGCATGTAAAATTGGGGTGAATAAGAAAGAGTACTCAACAAATACTGGCATGGAGAGAGTGATACGTAAGCACTTGAACTGTAAAAGTCGATTCACAGTAAATGTGATTGAATGTCCTTGTGGGTTGAAATATGTTGGCAGTACCATATGTGAGACTAAAAAGCAAATTTTAGAACATATTCGAGCCACTATCAATATAGATAGGAGCTATGCAACAGCGAGACATATGGAACAGAAACATGATAGCAAGTGGGAACTCATGACATTCTATGTAATTGATCAGGTAGGTACTAAAATCAGAACGCGGTGGTGACAGAGAAAAGAAATTGCGTCAACTAGAATCCAGACATATACTTGATATCCGATCTCTCACCCCGCTAGGTTTAAACCAGGATGAGGAGTTATTTGTACACCTATAAGAGTTGTCATAGCTCATAAGATGTTGCCATTCATTTATTTTATGTCATTTCCACCAATTGATAAGATGCTTTCTTTCCCGTTGTCATTTGTCAGATAGACATACAATTTTGGTGCTATCAATATAAATTGACTGAAGGAATAATACCCAAACATTAATTTTCTTCCATCAGAGGTGCAGGATTTAGCGAGGGCCTTGTTTAAAAGAAACTTTGGGGATTGTGCTATTGTAGGTAACATGCAATACATGAATATGAATCCAATGTGAATATAAATTAAAAACTAATGAGGGCCCCTATATTTTGTTAACACACCTCAGAAATTGTTTTGAAGTCTCCATTAGTCGCTGAAACAAGATTTTATGTCATATATTTAAAAATAATTTGATTTAATGAAATGCTATAAACTACATATACCAGAATGCAATGTGGAACTCGGTGAAAAACACCTTGGATTGTAGTCAAAACACTGTTAAAATTTGGTAAATATGTATATAGAAAAACGTTTAATTTTTCTTTGTTAAAGTATATATATTTAGTGATGTTATGGAGTAACTCTTGATAAGTGGTGTAACTTGAGTATTTTTTCTGTTACTTTGGAGTACTTTATTTTAAGCGCCGAAATTAGCACACAGGAAACACCTGTGAACAAGGTCTGGTGAGACCGAAACGCGTCAGGGGATTCCTGTTTGTTTGTTTATGATCTCACTAATGTATTAAAAGTTAAGGTATTTTTGGCACAACGACAGAGTGCGGTTTTCTCTTGCTAAAACAGAAAGAGAATCTTGTTTTTTGAAAATATGGTTGTCCTGCCTCAAACCAGCACCACAAACCAGCACCACCGGAGAATTAAGTGCGCCGCAACACGCAGATCAGGACATCTTTTCTTTTATATATATATATATATATATATATATATATATATATATATATATATATATAGAGAGAGTTACATTTGCATGGACATAATTCTCTATATTTCCTATACACTGCTATTTTCACCCGTCTGCAGAAAAGCAATCTAACAAACAGTCGATGGCCATGCACAGTATCACCCAGAAGGAGGACCCACTCAATCCCGCAACTCAAAAATGCTTCTTTGCAGAAAAACAACTTGCAACACTCCGAACCCAACACTGCATGGAAGGAGTATGCAGAGCATGTAAATCTACAGCACTGCATGCCACAAACATGCTTACTGGGTAAGTAAAATTTTTCCTTCTAAGCCAGGTGCTGCAAGTGCTCCCTCCGACGTGGGTCTTTGTAACTTGGCCAGTGCCACTCTCCACTTGACCGACCTACCATCAGTGTGTTCAGGTCACGAATTATGCGGTAAGGGATAACTAGCAGCAGGATAGGAAAAAAAATCAGTAGACAAGGAAATGCTACAATTTACTTGTAACAATCCTCCCTGCCACAGATAATGGCAGCAATTTCCAAAACTCAGTGCTTGATCGCAGCCCGTGGAGCGCCGTTCCAATATTGCCTTCCAGCAGTTATCAGAGACAGGTTCTCTCACAGGTTAGCTCATGCAAGTCTCTGGGATGGGGCATATCCCTGTTTAGTGGGAAGAAATGGGATTTCTGTCCTGAAATTGTTTCAGTAATGCAATCGCTTTCGGTAAATCTACAGCCAGCTCATTGAGGAACAGCAAAATGCCATCACCATAGAGGACAATATAATCTTACGCTCTGTGTGTATATATAGTCCTTTATAGTGCTCCCCTTATCTAGCTCTGTTTACAATGGGTTCTACTGCCAGAGCAAATAGTAATGGGGATACAAGACTACCCTGTCTTGTCCCCCGGGCCAGTCCATAAGATTCTGAGATGGTCCTGCCTGTCCACATTCGGGCCGTGGATGTTGTATAGAGAAGTCTTGTCCACTGGGCGAACTCCCGCCCAAACCCCATTTTCAACATTACCTGAAAGAGAAAGTCTCAGAGCAAATTGTTGAACCCTTTCTCAATGTCAATTACTCCTACAGCTGCTCCCTGTTTCCCCGGAAAGTCTGCATTCAGTATCAAAATAAGCCTGTGGATATTTAGAGCTGTATTGCAGTGGTTCCCAACCTTTTGACTCATGAGGACCCCCAATGAATCATTACTGGAATCCAGGGACCCCCAGCAATTTGTACGATTTAATTTTCAAGCATTAAAACAGTAATTCGCAAAAAATATAACAAGTACACACCAAAAAAATACTCAAATTACTAAAGATAAAATTCTTTTATATTGAAAAAATATACAAAAATTGAAACATTTTATTGGGAAGGTTGGCGCTGCATTTTGGCAACTACCTTTTCAATGTTTGGTATTATTTAGAAAAGGTGAATCCTCAGGTCAGATTCTACATTTCCGGAGCTATTTCTGTTTTTTATTTTATTAGGTGTGCAAGATCTGAGAAAGCTTTTTCACATAAATAAGTGAAGGGAAAAGGAAGTAAACCATAAGGGCCTCTCATCTCTCCCTAGCCTCTCTGTCACATGTACTTAATTTGTTTTATAGCACTTCTCATACCACTGTAGGGTATCGGGGCACTTCACAGGGGACTACAAGGTGTAGGATTCACATGTCATCCACACTGGTTGGCATTTTCTAAGAGTGCTTGGTCCGGAGAAGCACAAACTTAGGATTCAGAACACAGCACAGTGATTAGTGATGACGTTAGCACAGTGCTTAATTTGTAAATAAAAATGTGCTGGTGCCCAAAGCCCTCCTCTTAAACATGTGGCTGCTGCAATTAAATGTGGGAACACGGAATACTGAGGCAGCGTAAGCCTGAAGCCATCTCAGGCCTTTTTAATCCATATAAAGCCACTCCCTGCCACATCAGCTCACTCTAGCAGCTTTCTACTTTCTCCCTTTGTGATGCTTTTTCGTTTTTCCCTTCCTCCATCTTTCCCATTTGTGTCTTTTGCTCGCAGCAAATGCTTGAGGCAGAAGAATAAGCCCCGTCCCTCAAAAATAAGTGCTGGTGCTCAGCACCGGAGACAACAAGCACAAATGAAGCACTACGTTAGCAATAAGAATGTATTTCTACAAAGCAAACCTTTTTTAGCAGCATAAGGAAAATGAAAGACTAGGAAAAAAACAACTTTCTAATTTGTGCCATGCGGTTTGCATGCAGCTCTCTAATGGCAGTTCACAGCTCACTGTGCTAGATTACGATTATGAACTGCACAGTAACAAAAGAATCTCTGTGACAAAAGCAGTAACCCACTGTGCCATCCACATAAAATACTGTTCTTTGCATGATACACGTTCTGTGCAGCAGGCATATTAACCATCTGCGCTACTTTTGAGTCAAAACTGCCTCTGCACAAAACTCCCATCTCTCTCCAGCAGATACATTAATCACTTGAGTTCGCTTGACGCTTTTACTTTTTTAGTACAAGGAACTTTGCAGTGCATTTAAAAATGCTCAACAAAGGAAGTAATAAATATGAAAACGCGCACACTCAATGTTTGTCAGAGGCCCCTGCTGCAGAAGTGCCTTCCTCCCAGCCCAGGCCTGCGGACCCCCTGGGAATGTGTCATGGACCCCTGGGGGTCCGCAGACCACAGGTTGGGAACCACTGCTGTATTGCATCTGGGAATAATCCTGTTTAGTCTGCAAGGGTCATGTGGTGTCCCTGTTTGAGTAACAGTATCACTAGTGCCTTACATGTAGAGGGCGGGGGGAGTCCCGGTTCATGGGCATTTGCTTATAGTGTGACCAGTCTCGGGGCCATGCCTGCATATGTGTCGTAAAACTCTACCCGCAATCAATCTGTGCCTGGGACATTGCCATGAGCCATGGCCTTAATCGCAGTTCCGTAATATCACCGCCCAGTTCCTCTGCTTCAGTATCACCAAGGTGTGTTAGGACTGTTGGTCTTAAAAATTCATCAAGAGCCTGGGACCGTAATTCTGAGGGGGAAGCATAGAGTGCCCTCTAATAGTCAATAACTCTACGGCTGATTTTGTCTTGGCGGTATAGACGCTCTCTCATCTTTTTCTATCTGAAGGATCATAGTATGCCTAGTGGCTTGTCGTGTTCAGCATGTGCTTGAGTCATGTACTAGTGATAAGTAGCTGAGTTTTTTGTGCAGACTGCCAATTGCTCTTTGAGGTTCAAGAGCTGATACTTCAGCTCAGGTCTTCCAGCCATGGCCAATTCCAGTTCCCTCACTACTTGTTTCTGAGAGTCCGTTTCCTGCACCATAGTGCATCACACCCCCACTACTTCAACTATACAGCGTCCTTTTATGCATGCCTTAAAGGCGTCCTATTCGAGTAATGGCGAAGTTGCAGTATTTGTGTTATCTGCAATGTAGTCTCGGATAGCCTCACCTGTATTGTGCCGAAACACAGGATCTTCCAGTGCTTTCACTTGCAGCCACCAGTCCTATATACAAGAGTGCTCTCTGCGCCAATCTATATCTGATAGAGACTTCTAGTTGCAGATTCCTTACCATAGAATTTCCCCCAGGCGTCAGACTGGATCCGGAGACTTTTCTTTAACCAGTATATCCTTGCACATCAGTAGGTGGCGTCTGTCGACTGCGTTGGCGTTGTAGTCGCTGTGATGATGTGAGGAATAGTACATAGACGCCGCCCACGCGCAATGACGCCAGTTATTTTCTTTCTGCGCCACGTGCTGATCCGGAGAAGAGCTACCCTGGCTATTTTTTGGCCGAATCCGACCGTTTTGTCGAGTTTTTCTGTGAACATTTGGTGCGTCGAGGATGTCCCCGAAGACCGGGTTCAAGCCGCGCGAGGACTGTCATCGTACTATGTTGGTGACGGATCCTCATTGGGTTTGTCTGTGGTGTCTTGAGCGCGACCACCACCCGAAGTCGTGCTAGAGTGCTGGGCCATGCACCCAAAGACTTTGAGAGAGCGGTCCCTAGAGCTCATGGCGGTCCGGCACTCGACTCCGCGTAGGTCCCGGTCTCGCTCAAGAGGAAGACCACTACTCGTCTTCTTCAAAATCCGCGGGTCAAGGTAAGAAGAAGTAGTCCCATGGCTCTCTGACTTCGCCGCGTCGCTCGGCCGACACGACGCAGGAGGGAGCGTCCACGCACAAAGCCTCAGTCCTCGAAGCCTGCGTTTTGGGTTGGCTCTGCGCTTCCCTGAGTTTACTGGAGCCGGAGCGACCCCCGGCCAGCTTAGAGTTTTATGAGGCCATGCGCCTCATCTTTGGGCTGTCTGCCCCCGATAAAGCGCCTTCGGGCCCAAGAGGTTCAGCTGAGGGGCCTTTGGGTTCTGCGCCGGCAGCTTCGGCTCCGGCCACCGAGGTCACCTACGGATCCGCGCCGGTCGCA
The DNA here is from genome assembly GCF_031143425.1 of Pleurodeles waltl. Classification (NCBI taxonomy): domain Eukaryota; kingdom Metazoa; phylum Chordata; class Amphibia; order Caudata; family Salamandridae; genus Pleurodeles; species Pleurodeles waltl. The sequence goes on along the minus strand of NC_090445.1, from coordinate 154,196,142 downwards.
CCCTTGAGACCTTCCCCGGCGCCGGGTCGTTTGTCGACACTCCAGACGTCGGTAGTGCCCGCTATCGACGTCGACCCAATTCTTATCCCCGAAGACTCTGAGTCGGAACGGCGTTGGCCGACTTAGACTTCGATGGGGCCTAGTCGCCCATGGGTCAGATTCGGACCCTTTTTCTTATGGGTACGAATATGGGGAGGGATTGGAGGGGTCCCTGGACCCTTATGAATACCAGGATGACCCTTCTAAGGACTGGGCTCAGGAATTGGGTGAAACCAGTGGTCTGGATACTTCTCCTGATGCTAGCATGCTGTCTCCTCCTACCGTGGCTACAGCCGTGGGAGCAACTTATAGTATGGTGGTCAGTAGGGCAGCTGAGGTCCTTGGTCTCAAGCTTCCCACTGTTGAGATCAGGTCAAATCTCCTGACGGAGGTGCTTCAGCCTGGGGCTTCTACTTCAGAACCCCTTTTGCTGTTTAATGAAGCCCTCACCGATGTCCTTTTGGGTACCTGGTCCAAACCCAACACAGGAGCTCCTGTGATTAGGACTATCGCACCCCGCCATCGGCCCACTCCAAACAATCTTAAATTCCTTTCACAACACCCCACGCCTGAGAATCTTGTTATCCAGGCTTCCTCTTCTTCAGGTGCATTCCCTTCCGCACCCCCAGATAGGGAATTCAAAAGGCTGTGGAACAGTTCGGCAAAAAGTTGTTTTCTTCCTCCAATCTTGAACTGCGTTCTGTGAACACCGCATGCCTTTTGGGCCACTGGACCCACTATTTGTGGGATACGGTTGCTCACGTCCTGCCGCAGATACCAGAGGAGGCCTGTGCTATCATCTCCCAAGCTGTGGGCGATGGGAGAGATGCAGCAAAGTTCACAATCCGTTGTGGGCTGGACACGGCCGACTCTCTGGGCAGATCGGTTGCTACAACGGTGGCCTTACGACACCACGCCTGGTTGTGTACTTCTGTTTTTTCTGGGGATGTCCAACAATCACTCATGGACATGCCCTTTGGTGGCTCACGTCTCTTCGGAGACGAAGCAGACTCGGCCTTGGAGAGATTCAGGGATTCCCGGACTACGGCTCGGTCCCTCGGTCTTTCCTCTGCCCTTCACCCCACAGTCTGCTTTTTGCCCCTTTCGTGGCCATGGAAGGGGCTCCCTGTCACGTCCTTCACCCAGCCAGCCAGCCTCTGCGTGGCCGGGGACGTGGAATCCCACGTGGCTGTGGGACAGGGAACCAGAGGTCTTCCCAGTCCACCTCTGCCCCCGCTGCAGCCACCAAACTCTCCTTGTCCGTCCCCTCACTCCCGTCCAGTTGGTGGCAGGATTCGCCTGCCCCACTGAGAAACCACCACCATGGACAGGTGGGTTTTGCAGATAGTTCGAAAGGTCTGCTCCCTCCCTTTCATATCTGCTCCACCAACCATGCCACCATCCTTCAGTCACCTTCCAGAGGATCATTTGGCGCTTCTCCTCCAGGAAGTGGCAGTTCTCTTGGCAAAGGGAGCTATAGAAAAGGTCCCTGTGCCAGAAGTATGTTGTGGTTGATATTCCCGCTACTTTCTGATACCAAAAAAGGACAAGGGCTTATGTCCTATCCTAGACCTCGGGACCTAAACTACTTCCTCAAGAAGGAGAAATTCAAAATGCTCACCCTGGCTTAGGTTCTGTCTCCCTTGGACCCAGGAGACTGGATGGTAGTGTTGGACTTGCAGGTGCTTATTTCCACATCCCCATCCTGCCTGCCCACAGACGTTACCAACGATTCGTGGTAGGTCACGAGCACTTTCAGTTTACCGTGCTCCCCTTTGGCCTTACCACCACCCCTCGGGTGTTCATGAAAGTGATGGCGGTCATTGCAGCTCATCTGCGCAGGTTAGGGGTCTCAGTCTTCCCCTACCTCGATGACTGGCTGTTGAAGGCAGACTCGCCCCAGAAAGTAGTCTCTCACCTTTAGACTACGGCGAACCTCCTGCACACACTGGGGTTCACTATAAACATGACAAAGTCACACCTGACTCCCTCTCAGACGCTCCCTTTCATCGGAGCGGTTCTGGACACAGTGCAGTTTCGGGCTTATCCTCCCGAGACATTCTGGCTATGATTCTGATCTTTCAGCCTCGTTCCTTGGTTTTGGTGAGACTGACTCTGAGGCTGCTGGGCCTCATGGCCTCCTGCATCCTGCTAGTAACACATGCCAGATGGCATATGCAGGCTCTGCAGTGGGATCTGAAGTTCCAGTGGGCTCAGCATCAGGGGAATCTCTCCGAAATGGTCCAGATCTCGGAGGGGACTGTGAAAGATCCTGCAGTGTTTGCTTTCGAATCCGCACTGGATCCACAGCAGAACCCTCTCCCTTCCCCAACCAGATCTCTCTATAGTGACAGATGCGTCACTTCTGGGTTGGAGCGGCCACATGGGGGAGGCTGAGATCAGAGGACTCTGGTCTCTGGCGGAGTATGGGCTCAATATCAATCTCCTGTTGCTCCGGACGATCAGGCTTGAGTTGAAAGCATTCCTTCCCTCTCTCAAAGGGAAAGTGGTGCAGGTGTTCACGGACAATACTACCGCCATGTGGTACTGCAACAAACAGGGCGGAGTAGGATCCTAGACCCTTTGTCAGGAGGCACTACACCTCTGGACATGGCTGGAACATCAGGGCATTACCCTGATGGTTCAACATCTGGCAGGCTCCCTCAGCGTCAGAGCGGACAAACTCAGCCGTCGATGCACAGCCGATCACGAATGGCATCTCTCCGGTGGTAACTCAAGGTCTCTTTCAGCAGTGGGGAGAGCCTGGGTTAGAGCTGTTTGCTTCCGCAGAGAACACACAATGTCAGCTGTTTTGCACATTGGAGTTTCCAAGACGGCACTCGCTCTGAGACGCTTTTCGTCTCGAGTGGAACTCCGGCCTCCTTTCTGCCTAGACCTCTTCTGCCACGAGTTCTCAAGAAAATCAGGAACGACCGGGCCCAAGTCATCTTGGTGGCTCCAGACTGGGCACAGAGGGTATGGTATCCAGAGCTATTGAGCATGTCCATCGATCCTCCACTCAGACTGCCTCTTCGGGCGGATCTTCTGTCGCAGCAACAGGGGACGGTTCTTCACCCAAACCTGTCCAACCTCTGCCTTCATGCGTGGAGATTGAGCAGCGACAGTTGACGGCTTTTGCCCTTCCACCCGAAGTCTGCGATGTTATCTTGGTAGCCAGGCGTCCATCAACCAAAACTGAATACGCCTGTATTTGGAATAAATTTGTGGCATGGTGTACCAACAAATCTGTTGATCCCCTTTCTGCCCCCCGTCCGAGGTTCTTCTGTTCATTCTTTCTTTGGTCCAGCAGGGCTCTGCTTTGGACACCCATAAAGGGTATGTTCGATGGCATGTGTAGCTGCAGATACACATGCTGTGCACATCCCGCCATCTGGTGTTGGGCACGGAGTGTTACAAGTTGTTTTTCTTCGAAGAAGTCTTTTCGAGTCACGAGACCGAGGGACTCCTCCCATTTCGACTCCATTGCGCATGGGCGTCGACTCCATCTTAGATTGTTTTTTTTCCGCCATAGGGTTCGGACGTGTTCCTTTTCGCTCCGTGTTTCGGGTCGGAAAGTTAGTTAGAATCTCGGAAAAATCGTCTGTATTGTTTGCGTTCGGTATCGGGTTAGTTACAACAGATCGACACCGAATTGAGAAGAGCTCCGGTAGCCCGTCAGGGTTTTTCGATTCCCGTCGGGGCCTGGTCGGCCCGGCCACGTGTCTCTTCAAGGCTGATGGAACGGACCCCATTCCGCTTCTGTCCAAAATGCCATAACAAGTATCCATATACAGATCAACACCTGGTCTGTAACTTGTGTTTGCCACCAGAACACAAGGAGGATACTTGTGAGGCCTGTCGAGCGTTTCGGTCGAGGAAGACACTCCGGGACCGAAGAGCAAGAAGACTGCAAATGGCGTCAGCGCTGACAGGACAAGGGTGTTTCGAGGAGGAGGAAGAAACATTCTCCATCCTGGATTCGGACTCGGAGGAGGTCGATCCCGAAGAAACGCCAAAAACCGTGAGTAAGACGTTGAAACAAAAAACTCACAAAAAGACTGCCAAAGCCCAGGGGACGCCACCGCCAACAGGCCCTGGCTTAACCCGAAAAGTAGGTGACCGTCCATCGGCACCGAAAAAGGGCGAGCTGGTGTCGAAGTCATCCGACTCCGGTCGCGATACAGGCATGCAGCAATCTCGGGCCCGAGAGAGTGGCTCCGAAAAGATTTGGCACCGAGACAGCGGCACCGAAATTGGTCGGCACCGAGAGGGCACTACGCCGAAAAGCAAAAAGATTTTGTCGGAGCCGAAAAAAAGCAGCAGAAAAGGTTTCGGTGCCGAAACATCCGGCCTCCGAACCGAAAATGAGTTCCTATTCAAAGGAACAAGGACTGTCCTCTCAAATGAAGACACACAGATTTGAAGAAGAATTACAGACAATAGAGCCAGATCACACGCAAAGGCGGCTCTTTATTCAGAAAGATACAGGGAAGATCAGCACTCTTCCCCCAATCAGAATGAAACGAAAACTTGCCTTCCAAGACAAGGATAAGGACAAACAGCCACAAGCAAAAGTGGCTAAACAAATAACACCACCACCATCCCCACATCACTCTCCACAACTATCACCGGTAGCCACTCCACCAATGATGCAATCCCCAACACATACGGGGATGAGTCAAGATGACCCTGACGCATGGGACCTTTACGACGCACCAGTGTCAGACAATAGTCCTCAATGCTATCCAGCAAGACCCTTGCCACCTGAGGATAGTACAGGCTACATTCAAGTGGTATCAAGGGCAGCAGCATTTCACAATGTCAGCCTTCACTCAGAACCCATTGAAGATGACTTCCTTTTTAATACACTGTCGTCTACGCACAGTCAATATCAAAGTCTGCCAATGTTGCCTGGAATGCTAAAACACTCCAAACAAGTGTTTGAAGAGCCTGTCAAAGGGAGAGCCATTACTCCAAGAGTAGATAAAAAATATAAACCGCCACCAACAGACCCAGTGTACATCACACAACAGCTATCACCAGACTCTGTTGTAGTTGGAGCAGCGCGCAAAAGAGCCAACTCTCATACTTCAGGAGACGCGCCACCTCCAGATAAAGAGAGTAGAAAATTCGACGCGGCAGGCAAAAGGGTGGCGGCACAGGCAGCAAACCAGTGGCGTATTGCAAATTCGCAAGCTTTGCTAGCCAGATATGATAGGGCCCATTGGGACGAGATGCAACACCTTATTGAACACTTGCCAAAGGAGTTTCAAAAAAGAGCGCAGCAAGTGGTTGAAGAGGGACAAAATATCTCCAATAATCAAATTCGATCAGCAATGGATGCTGCAGACACAGCTGCTAGAATTGTCAACACAGCAGTAACGATAAGGAGGCATGCATGGCTGCGTACATCATGATTTAAACCAGAGATACAGCAAGCTGTGCTGAATATGCCATTCAACGGACAGCAGTTGTTTGGGCCGGAGGTGGACACTGCAATTGAAAAACTTAAAAAAGACACTGACACAGCCAAAGCCATGGGCGCGCTGTACTCCCCGCAGAGCAGAGGCACATTTCGAAAAACACAATTTCGAGGGGGGTTTCGAGGGCAAACCACAGAAGCCACAACCTCACAAACAAAGCCCACTTACCAGAGCCAGTATCAGCGGGGAGATTTTCGGGGACAATATAGAGGAGGGCAGTTTCAAAGAAATAGAGGAAAGTTCCAAAGTCCCAAAACTCCTCAAAACAAACAGTGACTTCAAGGTCACAAATCCCCAACACATAACACCTGTGGGGGGGGAGACTAACCAAGTTTTACACACATTGGGAGGAAATAACAACAGAAACTTGGGTCTTAGCAATTATCCAGCATGGTTATTGCATAGAATTTCTCAAATTCCCTCCAAACGTCCCACCGAAAACACACAATATGTCAAAACAACATATAGATCTTCTAGGACTAGAAGTTCAGGCATTGCTACAGAAAGAAGCAATAGAATTAGTACCAAAAGATCAATTAAACACAGGAGTTTACTTGCTGTACTTCCTGATACCCAAAAAGGACAAGAGCCTGAGACCGATACTAGATCTCAGAACATTAAATACCTACATCAAATCAGACCATTTTCACATGGTTACTCTACAAGACGTAATCCCACTGCTCAAACAACAAGACTACATAACAACCCCAGACCTAAAGGATGCATATTTCCATATACCAATACATCCTTCACACAGAAAGTACCTAAGGTTTGTATTCCAAGGGATACATTACCAATTCAAAATGTTGCCATTCGGAATAACAACTGCACCAAGAGTTTTTACAAAATGCCTGGCAGTAGTAGCTGCACATATCAGAAGGCAGCAAATACATGTGTTCCCATACCTAGACGATTGGTTAATCAAAACCAATACGCTAAAACGGTGTTCACAGCACACAAAATATGTCATAGAAACCCTACACAAACTAGGTTTCTCAATCAACTACGCAAAGTCACACCTGCAGCCGTGCCAAACACAGCAATACTTAGGAGCAACAATCAACACAGCAAAAGGGATTGCTACTCCAAGTCCACAAAGAGTACAAACATTTCACAATGTAATACAAACCTTGTATCCAAAACAAAAAGTACAAGTCAAAATAATACTGAAACTACTAGGCATGATGTCCTCATGCATAGCCATTGTCCCAAATGCAAGGTTACACATGCGGCCCTTACAACAGTGCCTAGCATCACAATGGTCACAAGCACAGGGTCAGCTTCTAGATCTGGTGTTGATAGACCGCCAAACATACATCTCGCTTCAATGGTGGAACAGTATAAATTTAAACCAAGGGCGGCCTTTCCAAGACCCAGTGCCACAATACGTGATAACAACAGATGCTTCCATGACAGGGTGGGGAGCACACCTCAATCAACACAGCATCCAAGGACAATGGAACATACAGCAAAAACAGTTACACATAAATCACCTAGAACTGTTAGCGGTATTTCTAGCGCTGAAAGCATTTCAACCCATGATAACCCACAAATACATTCTTGTCAAAACAGACAACATGACAACAATGTACTACCTAAACAAACAAGGAGGGACACACTCAACACAATTGTGTCTCCTAACACAGAAAATATGGCATTGAGCGATTCACAACCACATTCGCCTAATAGCACAATTTATTCCAGGAATTCAAAATCAGTTAGCAGACAATCTCTCACGGGATCACCAACAGATCCACGAATGGGAGATTCACCCACAAATACTGAACACTTACTTCCAAATTTGGGGAACACCACAAATAGATCTATTTGCAACGAAGGAAAACTCAAAATGCCAAAACTTCGCATCCAGGTACCCACAACATCAGTCTCAGGGCAATGCGCTATGGATGAACTGGTCAGGAATATTTGCTTACGCTTTTCCCCCTCTCCCACTCCTTCCATATCTAGTAAACAAGTTGAGTCAAAACAAACTCAAGCTCATGCTAATAGCACCAACATGGGCAAGGCAACCTTGGTACACAACACTACTAGACCTGTCAGTAGTACCTCATGTCAAACTACCAAACAGACCAGATCTGTTAACACAACACAAACAACAGATCAGGCATCCAAATCCAGCATCGCTGAATCTAGCAATTTGGCTCCTGAAATCCTAGAATTCGGACACTTAGACCTCACACAAGAATGTATGGAGGTCCTAAAACAGGCTAGAAAGCCTACCACTAGACACTGCTATGCAAACAAATGGAAAAGATTTGTCTATTACTGCCATAATAATCAAATTCAACCCTCACACGCATCTACAAAAGATATAGTAGGATACTTACTACATTTGCAAAAAGCAAAACTAGCTTTCTCTTCCATAAAAATACATCTTGCTGCAATTTCAGCTTACCTGCAAATTACGCACTCAACTTCATTATTTAGGATACCAGTCATAAAAGCGTTTATGGAAGGCCTAAAGAGAATTATACCACCGAGAACGCCACCAGTTCCTTCATGGAACCTCAACATTGTCTTAACACGACTCATGGGCCCACCTTTTGAGCCCATGCACTCTTGTGAAATGCAATACTTAACGTGGAAAGTTGCATTTTTAATTGCCATCACATCTCTAAGAAGAGTGAGTGAAATTCAAGCGTTTACCATTCAAGAACCATTTATTCAAATACACAAAAATAAAGTTGTTCTACGAACAAATCCCAAATTTTTACCAAAAGTAATCTCACCGTTCCACTTGAATCAAACGGTAGAATTACCAGTGTTCTTCCCACAGCCAGATTCTGTAGCTGAAAGAGCACTACATACATTAGACATCAAAAGAGCACTAATGTACTACATTGACAGAACAAAACTAATTCGAAAGACAAAACAACTATTTATCGCCTTTCAAAAACCTCATACAGGAAATCCAATTTCAAAACAAGGCATTGCTAGATGGATAGTTAGGTGCATTCAAACCTGCTATCTTAAAGCTAAAAGAGAACTGCCTATTACACCAAAGGCACACTCAACCAGAAAGAAAGGTGCTACCATGGCCTTTCTAGGAAATATTCCAATGAACGAAATATGTAAGGCAGCGACATGGTCTACGCCTCATACATTTACCAAGCACTACTGTGTAGATGTGCTAACTGCACAACAAGCAACAGTAGGTCAAGCTGTACTAAGAACATTATTCCAAACTACTTCAACTCCTACAGGCTGAACCACCGCTTTTGGGGAGATAACTGCTTACTAGTCTATGCACAGCATGTGTATCTGCAGCTACACATGCCATTGAACGGAAAATGTCACTTACCCAGTGTACATCTGTTCGTGGCACTAGTCGCTGCAGATTCACATGCGCCCACCCGCCTCCCCGGGAGCCTGTAGCCGTTTAGAAGTAGATCTTAAACATTTGTACATTTGTAAATAGATTACTTGAAACTTTATTATGTACATACGCATTCACTCCATTGCATGGGCACTATTACTAGCATACACAACTCCTACCTCACCCTCTGCGGGGAAAACAATCTAAGATGGAGTCGACGCCCATGCGCAATGGAGTCGAAATGGGAGGAGTCCCTCGGTCTCGTGACTCGAAAAGACTTCTTCGAAGAAAAACAACTTGTAACACTCCGAGCCCAACACCAGATGGCGGGATGTGCACAGCATGTGAATCTGCAGCGACTAATGCCACGAACAGATGTACACTGGGTAAGTGACATTTTCCTTATCTGCCATTTCGGCCTTTCTTAGGCTACCTCACCAGCCCTCACTCTTTAAATCTCCTATTGTGAGTAGATTCCTAAAGGGACTCACCCATTTATTTCCTCCCACTCCATCTATCATACCTCAGTGGGACCTCAATCTTGTACTTACTTATTTGATGTGTACTCCCTTTGAGCCAATGCATAATTGTCCCTTGTGGCTCCTCACCTTCAAAACTGTCTTTCTTGTTGCAGTTCCCTCTGCTCGCAGGGTGAGCTTCAGGCCCCTTCCTCAAAGCCTCCATACTTGTCTGTGCACCCAGACAAAGTAGTGTTGCGCACTAAGGCTTCTTTCCTTCCTAAGATGGTTTCACCCTTTCATGTAGGCCAGTCCATCACTCTGCCTACTTTCTACGCACCCCTACATCCTTCCCATGAGGAGGAGAGACTCCACCGTCTGGACCCAAAAAGAGCGTTGGCGTTCTACCTCAATCGTACTAAAGATTTCCAGGTGGGCGATCAACTCTTCGTTGGCTATGTAGGTGCGAAAAAAGGGAACGCGGTGCAAAAGCGTACCAACTCTCGATGGGTGCTTCTTTGCATCAAAATGTGCTACGCTCTGGCCAAGAAGCAACCTCCTGAGGGCTTGCGTGCTCATTCCACCAGAGCAACTGCTGCTTCCACTGCGTTAGCATGCGGAGTTCCTGTCCTGGATATCTGCCAGGCAGCTACGTGGGTGTCCCTGCACACGTTGGCTAAGCACTACTGTCTGGACAGTCGGATCCGTCGGGCGGCTACTTTAGTCTTTCGGTCCAGCAGGACTTCCTAGTATGATCTTGGTTCGCAGCCCACCACCGAGGATGGCATTGCTTGGGTATCTATTCTAAGGTAAGGAATCTGCAACGAGAAGTCTCTATTTGATGTACAAGTTACTTACCTTCGGTAATGACATATCTGGTAGAGACTTATTCTAGTTGCAGATTCCTTACCGCCCACCCATTCTCCCCGCTTGCAAACTGATTTCTAGGGACAGGCATTCCCCTTTCAGGTCCTTAGCTCTGACGCACCAATCTCAGTGTTCTTATCGGCTCTGTGCTTTGGCGTGGAGTCATTAAAAGAAACTGACAGTTCGATGGCATCTGTCGCTGTAGATACGCATGTTCTGCAATAGCTCGCCATCTGGTGTTGGGCCGGAGTGTTACAAGTTGTTTTTCTTCGAAGAAGTCTTTCGAGTCACGGGACCGAGTGACTCCTCCTTTTGTCTCCATTGCGCATGGGCGTCGACTCCATCTTCGATTGTTTTTTTTCCGCCATCGGGTTCGGACGTGTTCCTGTCGCTCCGAGTTTCGGAACGGAAAATTAGCTAATTTCGGAAGATTTTCGTCGGTATTGTTGCGTTCGGGATCGGCGTACTTAGATTCCACACCGCATCGAAGATCGAAGAGCTCCGGTGCCCTTCAGGGTAGTTTTTCGATCCCCCGTCGGGGCCTGGTCGGCCCGACCGCGTGCTGAAGAACGCCGATGGAACGGACCCCGTTCCGTTTCTGCCCCAAATGCCACAATAAATACCCCTACACAGACCAACACTTGGTCTGCAACCTGTGCCTGTCACCTGAGCACAGCGAAGACACCTGCGAGGCCTGTCGTGCGTTCCGGTCCCGAAAAACACTCCGAGACCGTCGAGCCAGAAGACTTCAGATGGCGTCCGCACCGACAGCCCAACAGGAGTTCGAGGAACAGGAAGAAGAAGGTACCTTCTCGATCCAAGACTCAGACTCCGAAGGATTCGACGATACACAAACCGTGAGTAAGACGTCGAAAACCACACAGAGACACATTTACAAGGCCCAGGGGACGCCACTGCCATCCGGCCATGGCTCCACCCATAAATTCGGTGACCGACCGTCGGCACCGAAAAAGGCCCAAACAGTGCCGAGGTCGTCCGACTCCGGTCGAGACACCGGCACGCAGCCTTCTCGGGACCGAGAAAGTGCTGGAGACAAGCCTCGACACCGAGATGCCGGTGTGGACACGGCTCGACGCCGAGACAGCGGCACCGAAGCAGATCGACGCCGAGAGGTTTCGGCCCCGAAAAAGAAAAAAGTCACCTCGGAGCCGAAAAAACACGCAGACAGGGTTTCGATGCCGAAACAAACTGCAAGCGACCCAGCTCCAGGCTCTTATACAGAAGAGCACTCGCTAACCTCCCAAATGCAAAAGCATAGGTTTGAGGAAGAGCTACAAGCAACTGATGTGGACCATACGCAAAAGCGTATCTTCATACAGCAGGGGACAGGAAAAATAAGCACCCTTCCCCCTATTAGGAGAAAGAGAAGGTTGGAGTTCCAGACTGAACAGACACCACAACCAAAGGTGGTGAAAAGAGTTACCCCACCACCCTCTCCTCAGCCCGTGATTAACGTCTCACCAGCACAAACTCCATCACTCTCCCCAGCTCACACCACCATGAGCCAGGGTGACCAAGATCAGGACGCATGGGACCTATACGACGCCCCAGTGTCAGATAATAGTCCGGAGGCATACCCTACGAAGCCATCTCCACCAGAGGACAGCACCGCGTATTCTCAAGTGGTGGCTAGAGCAGCACAATTTCACAACGTAAGCCTCCACTCAGAACAGGTCGAGGATGATTTTTTATTCAACACACTCTCCTCCACCCACAGCTCGTACCAAAGCCTGCCTATGCTCCCTGGTATGCTCCGGCACGCAAAAGACATCTTTAAGGAGCCGGTCAAAAGTAGGGCAATCACACCAAGGGTGGAAAAAAAGTATAAGGCGCCTCCTACAGACCCGGTTTTCATCACTACACAGCTGCCACCAGACTCTGTCGTTGTAGGAGCAGCTAGGAAGAGGGCCAACTCTCACACATCTGGAGATGCACCACCCCCAGATAAAGAAAGCCGCAAGTTCGATGCAGCTGGTAAAAGAGTCGCAGCACAAGCTGCAAACCAGTGGCGCATCGCGAACTCCCAGGCACTACTTGCGCGCTATGACAGAGCCCACTGGGACGAGATGCAACATCTCATTGAACATCTGCCCAAGGACTTACAGAATAGGGCAAGACAAGTGGTTGAGGAGGGACAGGCCATTTCCAACAACCAGATCCGCTCCTCCATGGACGCTGCAGATACAGCTGCACGGACAATTAATACATCTGTAACTATCAGAAGGCATGCATGGCTCCGAACGTCTGGATTTAAACCAGAGATTCAACAAGCAGTTCTCAATATGCCTTTTAATGAAAAAGAACTGTTCGGTCCAGAAGTGGACACAGCGATTGAGAAACTCAAAAAAGATACGGACACTGCCAAAGCCATGGGCGCACTCTACTCCCCGCAGAGCAGAGGGAATTACAGCACCTTCCGTAAAACGCCCTTTCGAGGGGGGTTTCGGGGTCAGAGCACACAAGCCAGCACCTCACAAGCAACACCGTCCAGTTACCAGGGACAGTATAGAGGAGGTTTTCGGGGACAATATAGAGGAGGGCAATTCCCTAGAAATAGAGGAAGATTTCAAAGCCCCAAAACCCCTACTACTAAACAGTGACTCACATGTCACTCACCCCCTCCACACAACACCAGTGGGGGGGAAGAATAGGTCATTATTACAAAGCATGGGAGGAAATCACTACAGACACTTGGGTTCTAGCAATTATCCAGCATGGTTATTGCATAGAATTTCTACAATTCCCTCCAAACATACCACCAAAAGCACAAAATTTAACAACACACCATTCCAATCTCCTGGAGATAGAAGTGCAGGCACTATTGCAAAAGAATGCAATCGAATTAGTGCCAAACACACAAATAAACACAGGAGTTTACTCACTGTACTTTCTGATACCAAAGAAGGACAAAACGCTGAGACCAATCCTAGACCTCAGAGTAGTGAACACTTTCATCAAATCGGACCACTTCCACATGGTCACACTACAAGAAGTATTGCCATTGCTAAAACTACACGACTACATGGCAACTTTAGACCTCAAGGACGCTTATTTCCATATACCAATACACCCATCGCACAGGAAATACCTAAGGTTTGTATTCAAAGGAATACATTACCAATTCAAGGTACTGCCTTTCGGATTAACAACCGCACCAAGAGTCTTTACCAAATGCCTAGCGGTAGTCGCTGCACACATAAGTAGGCAGCAAATACATGTGTTCCCATATTTGGACGACTGGCTAATCAAGGCCCATTCGTTCATAGAGTGCTCAAATCACACAAATCAGATCATACAAACCCTCTTCAAACTCGGGTTCACCGTCAACTTTACAAAATCCAACATTCTGCCGCGCAAGGTACAACAATACCTAGGAGCCATAATAGACACATCAAAGGGAGTAGCCACTCCAAGTCCACAAAGAATTCTAAATTTCAACACCATCATACAACGCATGTATCCAACACAAAAGATACAAGCAAAGATGGTATTACAACTCCTAGGCATGATGTCTTCATGCATAGCCATTGTCCCAAACGCAAGACTGCACATGAGGCCCTTACAACAATGCCTAGCATCACAGTGGTCTCAAGCACAGGGTCACCTTCTAGATCTGGTGTTAATAGACCGCCAAACTTACCTCTCGCTTCTGTGGTGGAACAACATAAATTTAAACAAGGGGCGGCCTTTCCAAGACCCAGTGCCACAATACGTAATAACAACAGATGCTTCCATGACAGGGTGGGGAGCACACCTCGATCAACACAGCATACAAGGACAATGGAACGTACATCAAACAAAACTGCATATCAATCACCTAGAACTTCTAGCAGTTTTTCAAGCACTAAAAGCTTTCCAACCAATAATAGTTCACAAATACATTCTCGTCAAAACAGACAACATGACAACAATGTATTATCTAAACAAGCAGGGGGGGACGCACTCCACGCAGTTAAGCCTGCTAGCACAAAAGATTTGGCATTGGGCAATTCACAACCAAATTCGCCTAATAGCACAGTTTATACCAGGGATCCAAAATCAACTCGCAGACAATCTCTCTCGAGATCACCAACAGGTCCACGAATGGGAAATTCACCCCCAAATTCTGAACACTTATTTCAAACTCTGGGGAACACCTCAGATAGACTTGTTTGCGACAAGGGAGAACGCAAAATGCCAAAACTTCGCATCCAGATACCCACACGAACAATCCCAAGGCAATGCCCTATGGATGAACTGGTCAGGGATATTTGCTTACGCTTTTCCTCCTCTCCCTCTCCTTCCTTACCTGGTAAACAAACTCAGTCAAAGCAAACTCAAACTCATATTGATAGCACCAACTTGGGCAAGGCAACCCTGGTACACAACGCTGCTAGACCTATCAGTGGTACCCTGCATCAAATTGCCCAACAGGCCAGATCTGTTGACACAGCACAACCAAAAGATCAGACACCCAGATCCAGCATCGCTGAATCTAGCAATCTGGCTCCTGAAATCCTAGAATTCGGGCACTTACAACTTACCCAAGAATGTATGGAAGTCATAAAACAAGCCAGAAGGCCATCCACCAGGCACTGCTATGCAAGTAAATGGAAGAGGTTTGTTTGCTACTGCCATATTAATCAAATACAACCATTACACACAACTCCAGAACATGTAGTGGGTTACTTGCTTCACTTACAAAAATCTAACCTAGCTTTCTCTTCCATTAAAATACACCTTGCAGCAATATCTGCATACCTGCAGACTACCTATTCAACTTCCCTATATAAGATACCAGTCATTAAAGCATTCATGGAGGGCCTTAGGAGAATTATACCACCAAGAACACCACCTGTTCCTTCATGGAACCTAAATGTTGTCCTAACTAGACTTATGGGTCCACCTTTTGAACCCATGCACTCCTGCGACATACAGTTCCTAACCTGGAAGGTGGCATTTCTCATCGCCATTACTTCCCTAAGAAGAGTAAGCGAGATTCAGGCGTTTACAATACAGGAACCTTTTCTACAACTACACAAAAATAAAGTCGTCCTAAGGACCAATCCTAAATTTTTGCCAAAGGTTATTTCACCGTTCCATCTAAATCAAACAGTGGAACTTCCAGTGTTCTTTCCACAGCCAGATACCGTAGCTGAAAGGGCACTACATACATTAGATGTCAAAAGAGCATTGATGTATTACATTGACAGAACAAAAAACATCAGAAAGACTAAACAACTCTTTATTGCATTTCAAAAACCTCATGCAGGAAACCCAATTTCAAAACAAGGTATAGCCAGATGGATAGTTAAATGCATCCAAATCTGCTACCTTAAAGCTAAACGACAGCTGCCCATTACACCAAGGGCACATTCAACCAGAAAGAAAGGTGCTACCATGGCCTTTCTAGGAAACATCCCAATGCAAGAAATATGTAAGGCAGCCACATGGTCTACGCCTCACACATTCACCAAGCACTACTGTGTAGACGTGTTATCCGCACAACAAGCCACAGTAGGTCAAGCCGTATTAAGAACATTATTTCAGACTACTTCCACTCCTACAGGCTGATCCACCGCTTTTTGGGGAAATAACTGCTTACTAGTCTATGCAGAACATGCGTATCTACAGCGACAGATGCCATCGAACTGAAAATGTCACTTACCCAGTGTACATCTGTTCGTGGCATCAGTCGCAGTAGATTTGCATGTGCCCACCCGCCTCCCCGGGAGCCTGTAGCAGTTTGGAAGTTACCTTCAATTATTTATATATGTATCATCTCAACCTTAAATAGGTGCATACTTAGTCACTCCATTGCATGGGCAATATTACTACAATTCAACTCCTACCTCACCCTCTGCGGGGAAAAACAATCGAAGATGGAGTCGACGCCCAATGCGCAATGGAGACAAAAGGAGGAGTCACTCGGTCCCGTGACTCGAAAGACTTCTTCGAAGAAAAACAACTTGTAACACTCCGGCCCAACACCAGATGGCGAGCTATTGCAGAACATGCGAATCTACTGCGACTGATGCCACGAACAGATGTACACTGGGTAAGTGACATTTTCATTACTGTTCAAGGGCTGCGTCTATGTACTACTCCCGACATCATCACAGCGACTACGATGCCCGCGGAGTCGACCGATGCCACCTACCGACGCGCAAGGGTATTGCTTGAAGAAAAATCTCCGGATCCAGTCTGATGCCTGGGGGAAATTCTAAGGTAAGGAATCTGCAACTAGAATAGGTCTCTACCAGATATGTTCTTACCGAAGGTAAGTAACTTGTACATTAAGTTATACTGGATTGTGGTCAGAGACCATTCTGCATAGATATTCAACAGTACGGACTGCTGAATGGGCTTTGGGGGGCACAGAGGAAAGTAAGCGCACATGTAGCTCATGCATTCCTGAGAAAAAGGAGTAATTACGTTCTCTAGGATGAAGTCGTCACCCGAAATCCACCAGCCCTCACCGCTGCTGCCAGCCAGAGAAGAATTGGGCCAAGCACTAGGTCAGAGATTAATTCAGTAGGGGATGAGAGCGATACATGTTAGGGTCTGCAACACTATTGTAGTCCCCACCCAGTATTATAGTTTGTGTTGGGTGTGATGCAAGCACCCTGAACAATTCCTTAAGGTATTTGCTCTGGTCAATATTTGGAGCACAGAAACTCACCAATGCTAGGTCTCGGCCCACCAAACCGCCTGCCACCACTACATATCTCCCATAGGTATCTATAATATCACTTGTTTTTGAAGGGGCACCCCAGATTAATCCACCGCAGTATCCCCCTTGCAAGCGCAGAATGTGTTGTGGCATACAGCTGACCCCTCCATCTCTTTTTCAGAGCATTTGCAGTAAGATATAAGTGTGTTTCTTGCAATAATGCTATATGCGCACCCAGTTAGTTCAAGTAAGTGCAGCCTGGTCGTCCCGCCACACTTAACACCACCCTTACTAAGAGCAGAATACATGAACACACTAACATTAAGGCAGCAGCATGCACCAGTCTTCGTCGCAATACATTACCACTGACGTATTCTCCACTAAGTATCACAGTTTGCAGTAAACCGTTTTTGCATCAGGCAGTGTCGTTGGATGTGCCAGATGTGATATGCTAGAGAGTGTCTTCAGAGTCGGGGGTAGAAACAGAGGACTTGTCTGTTTCAGTGTCTTTCTTCATCCTCTGCAATTATGGAAGGGAGGGCTCGAGCCTGCTTCGTTGAGTGCCGCCACTTCTCCCAACAATCATTTCTGTACTTGTCGAGCCTGTGATCTGGAGGAGTCACTCCCACACCCCCGTGAGGTGGTCGATCCACTCCCAATGCAGTGTTTGTAGGGTTTGGGGGCAAAGAACAGGGTCTTCTTGCCATGTGTGACTCGGAGCCTAGCTGGAAACCGCATGGCATAAGGGATCTCCAGCTCACGGAGTCAGTTATTTGCCTCTATAAAGGAAGCCCTCCCTGGTGAAGTCGGAGAATATCGTGACTTTCTGGTTCTCAACCATTATTTCTTCTTTATTTCGGGCCTAACTTAGGGTGTCATGATCCTTAAAATGCATTAATATAGCCACGGAGCCCCATAGTTGCCAAATGATATCAGGTCCCCCCACTGGTCTACTGTAACACTCTGGGAATTGGACAAAGACCCAGGCACCTCCCCTGTTGTTACCTTGGAGTGCAAACTGTTTTGGGGCACCACAAGGCCCGGGCAGACAAAACAACAGTGTTCACTTAACTCCAGGCTGGCTATTAGGGTTTGGGAGGGAGGGGGAGCGGGGGAGGAATTGCAGATGGGTGCTAGCCAATGCGTGGTGGTCTTCCAAAACCAACACCAGGCCTCTTAATTTCATTCAGTTAGGGGGACATAGCTCGTCCTTCCAGTTTTTGTTTCCCCAGCGGTGCTGCTCTGGGCGGGCCGGTCTCTGCAGTAGAATGGTGCTGTCAGTAAGATTCTGCTCCAGCCCTTTGGTACAGCAAGTCGGTTCAGTATGGCAAATGGGGTCATAGTGGAAAGTGGGCTACGAGCAGCTTGTTGCTCCTTCCTTTCTGCCCAGGGATCACAGGCGGCAGCCGCAGTCCGCTGCTGCCACACTTGCCTCACTGCAGGAATGCCAGGACTCCGCAGTTTCAGACGCTGCTTACACTCACATGGCCCCCACCATCAGCTTCAGGCTCCTCTGCTTAGTCCTCCATCATTTTGCCCGCTGCCTCCAAGGATCTCATACACCCTTGTGAGGTCCGTACGGAGCGTCAAAGCGGCCCAGACAGATTCTTAAACCCGAGGACAGGTGCTACCGCCGTCTTGGGTTGCTGCAGTGGAGGTTCCCATTCAAGTGAAAGTTTGTTCATTCTCGTCATGCTCAGGCCTCTTTACTGGTGGAAATGGATGCTCCAGAGGTCCCAGGACACAGTTCCCAGGGTGGCATATGCTTTGTGGGCAGTGTTATGGCAGGAAGGGAGTAGATGGTGGAGTTTGGCGAGGAGCGACACAGCTCCCATCATACAACATTGGTACCCCCTGATGACATCACTGATGGCACCATCCAACAAGTGTGCTCATTTATTTTATACTTTACGTAGTGGCAGGTAATTACCATTTGTACTGCTGGTGTACCCTCTACTGGGTGTTTTTTTCAAAATAAATGTGCTCTTATTGCGTCATAGGTGTGTGGAAGTATTGAACATGTTCTAAATCTTTGTATTGATGAGTACGTCTGTGTGCTGGTAACAGTTGACAATTTGTGTACCTGATAGTCCACACAAGTTTTTTTTGGTTCTGCCGAAAAGGGGCAAATATTCTATGCAGCAGATACTAAGTATTGTAAGCAGCCTTGAGTTATTAGACCGAATCATCTCAGCATGACAATTTCTACATAACATAGAAGACTGTGTGCACCAGGTACTAATCTATGTACATGTGCTTCTTTTGCTTCAGGATATGGGTTATTTTAAGTGAACATTCGCTCTTTGGGCAATTTTTGTATAGGGTGTGCACTGTTCTTAGTAGATACTTTTTAATACTCTGTGGTGTATTTCTCAATAGAGTTTCACTGTCTGCAGGCAATGTGGTACAGAGTAAACTCTGTGTTAACAAAACCCACTTTTCTACTGATATCCACTTCATTTCCCACTTTAGGTTCAGTGACTGTCAAAGTTTTGATAAAGGTAAAGACTGTGTGTAATAGGGTATTAATTATGTAATAGGGCTTGAGTATCTGGAGGAACTTGGATTGAACACTGTGCAGTACAGATTACCCTTTTATCTGTGGTTCATAGTCAGCATGAACTTGACTACCCATGAAGTTTGTGGAATAGGATCAATGGTGCACATAACAGAAGCTTGCTTTGATAACAGTAAGTTCGATGGCATCTGTTGCTGCAGATACACATGTTGTGCACAGTCCGCCATCTGGTGTTGGGTCGGAGTGTTACAAGTTGTTTTTCTTCGAAGAAGTCTTTCGAGTCACGAGACCGAGGGACTCCTCCTCTTTGCTTCCATTGCGCATGGGCGTCGGCTCCATCTTAGATTTTTTTTTTCCGCCCTCGGGTTCGGACGTGTTCCTTTTCGCTCCGGGTTTCGGGACGGAAAGATAGTCAAAACTTCGAAAAACAACGTCTGTATTGTTTCGCTCGGGATCGGGATAGTTAGAATCGACACCGAATCGTGAAGAGCTCCGGTAGCCCTTCGGGGTAATTTCGATCCCCCGTCGGAGCCTGGTCGGCCCGACCGCGTGTAACATCGACACCGATGGAACGGACCCCGTTCCGATTCTGTCCTAAATGCCACAATAAATTTCCATATACGGACCAACATTTGGTCTGTAACTTGTGCCTGTCACCCGAGCACAAAGAAGAAACTTGTGAGGCCTGTCGTGCTTTCTGGTCCCGAAAAACTCTCCGTGACCGTCGAGCCAGAAGATTACAGATGGCGTCCACGCCGACAGAACGGCGAGAGTTCGAGGAACAAGGAGAAGAGGAGGAAGCCTTCTCCATCCATGAATCGGACTCGGATGAATTTGACGTCGACGAAACTGTGAGTAAGACGTCGAAAAGCACACAGCACAAGAAAACAGACAAGGCCCAGGGGACGCCACTGCTAACTGGCCATGGCTCAACCCATAAAGGTGACCGTCCATCGGCACCGAAAAAGGCCGAACTGGTGCCCAGAACGTCCGACTCGGGTCGAGACACAGGCACGCAACATTCTCGGGACCGAGAAAGTGTTGCCGAAAAGGATCGACGCCGAGAAAGCGGAGCCGACGCTGCTCGACGCAGAGACAGCGGCACCGAGGATGATCGACGCCGAGAAGGCTCGACTCCGAAAAAGAAGAGATTCGCCTCGGAGCCGAAAACACAAAAAAGACAGTTTTGGTGCCAAAACAACCAGCAACCGAACCCACTACCGGCTCATATTCAGAGGAACAATCATTGTCCTCTCAAATGCGTAAACACAGGTTTGAAGAGGAGTTACAGACTACTGATGTAGACCATACACAAAAGAGGATCTTCATCCAGAGTGGAACAGGGAAGATTAGCACTCTTCCACCAATCAGGAGAAAAAGGAGACTAGAGTTCCAAACTGAACAACTAACACCACTAGCAAAGGTGGCAAAGAAAGCAACTCCGCCACCCTCTCCTCCACCTGTAACTCAGATATCACCGGCACAAACTCCGTCGCATTCACCGGCTCACACCACCATGAGCCAAGATGACCAAGATGCTTGGGACCTATACGACGCCCCAGTGTCAGACAATAGTCCAAAGTCATACCCTACCAAGCCCTCACCACCTGAGGACAGCACAGCGTATGCGCAGGTGGTAGCTAGGGCAGCAGAATTCCACAACGTGTCGTTACACACAGAACCTGTCGAGGATGACTTCCTTTTTAACACCCTGTCCTCCACCCATAGCAACTACCAAAGCCTGCCTATGCTTCCAGGAATGCTAAGGCACGCGAAGCAAATCTTCAAAGACCCTGTCAAGAGTAGAGCGATCACTCCGAGGGTAGAGAAAAAATATAAAGCACCTCCCACAGACCCTGCTTTTATCACCTCTCAACTGCCACCAGACTCAGTCGTGGTAGGAGCAGCTCGCAAAAGAGCCAATTCCCACACATCGGGCGATGCACCACCCACGGATAAGGAAAGCCGAAAATTCGACGCAGCTGGGAAAAGAGTCGCTGTACAAGCTGCAAGCCAGTGGCGCATCGCAAACTCTCAGGCGCTCCTAGCGCGTTATGACAGAGCCCATTGGGACGAGATGCCGGATCTCATCGAGCATCTACCCAAAGAATTTCAAAAGCGGGCAAAACAGGTGGGTGAGGAGGGACAAAACATCTCCAATAACCAAATACGCTCCTCTATGGATGCAGCGGACACAGCTGCAAGGACAATAAACACTGCAGTAACCATCAGAAGGCACGCATGGTTACGCACGTCTGGCTTTAAACCAGAAATGCAGCAAGCAGTACTCAATATGCCGTTCAACGAAGAACAATTGTTCGGACCAGAGGTTGACACGGCGATTGAGAAGCTGAAAAAGGACACTGACACAGCCAAGGCCATGGGCGCGCTCTACTCCCCGCAAAGCAGAGGCACTTTCGGCACCTTCCGTAAAACATCCTTCAGAGGGGGGTTTCGGGGTCAGGCCACACAAGCCAGCACCTCACAATCAACACCGTCTACCTACCAGGGACAGTACCAAAGGGGAGGTTTTCGGGGCCAGTACAGAGGGGGACAATTCCCGAGAAACTGGGGAAAATTTCAAAGCCCCAAAACCCCAACAACCAAACAGTGACTTACAAGTCACTCAACCCCTCCACATAACACCAGTGGGGGGAAGACTAAGTCAGTTTCATCAATCGTGGGTGGATATAACAACAGACACTTGGGTCTTAGCAATTATCCAACATGGTTATTGCATAGAATTTCTACAGATCCCTCCAAATATCCCACCAAAAACACAAAAAATGTCAACACAGCATTTAGACCTCCTAGAAATAGAAGTTCAAGCACTACTGCAAAAAGAAGCAATAGAACTGGTACCATGTACAGAAATAAACACAGGAGTCTATTCACTGTACTTTCTAATACCCAAAAAAGACAAAACACTGAGGCCAATCTTAGATCTCAGAATACTAAACACCTACATCAAATCAGACCACTTGCACATGGTCACGCTACAGGAGGTGTTACCACTGCTAAAGCAACAAGATTACATGACAACCTTAGATCTCAAAGATGTGTATTTCCACATACCGATACACCCTTCGCACAGGAAATACCTAAGGTTTTTATTCAAGGGAATACACTATCAATTCAAAGTCTTACCGTTCGGTATAACGACCGCACCAAGAGTATTTACCAAATGCCTAGCAGTAGTAGCCGCACACATCAGAAGGCAGCAAATACACGTATTCCCGTATCTAGACGATTGGCTAATCAAGACCAACTCGCTAACAAAGTGTTCACAACACACAGAGTATGTCATACAAACCCTCTACAAACTCGGGTTCTCCCTCAACTACAAAAAATCACACATTGTGCCGTGCAAAATACAGCACTACTTAGGAGCGGTAATCAACACAACAAAAGGATTAGCCACTCCGAGTCCACAAAGGGTTCAACATTTTCACAAGGTCATACAGGCCATGTATCCAACACTAAAAATACAGGCAAAAATGGTTTTAAAACTCCTAGGCATGATGTCCTCATGCATAGCCATTGTCCCAAACGCAAGACTGCACGAGGCCCTTACAACAGTGCCTAGCATCACAATGGTCACATGCACAGGGTCACCTTCTAGATCTGGTGTTGATAGACCGCCAAACATACATCTCGCTTCTATGGTGGAACAGTACAAATTTAAACAAAGGGCGGCCGTTCCAAGACCCAGTGCCACAATACGTAATAACAACAGATGCTTCCATGGCAGGGTGGGGAGCACACCTCGATCACCACAGCATCCAAGGACAATGGGACGTACATCAAACAAAACTGCATATAAATCACCTCGAATTACTAGCAGTATTCCTGGCGCTAAAAGCATTTCAACCCATCATAACCCACAAATACGTTCTTGTCAAAACAGACAACATGACAACAATGTATTACCTAAACAAGCAAGGGGGAACACACTCGACACAGCTATGTCTCCTAGCACAAAAGATATGGCAATGGGCAATTCACAACCACATTCGCCTAATAGCACAGTTTATTCCAGGGATCCAAAATCAACTAGCAGACAATCTCTCTCGAGATCACCAACAGGTCCACGAATGGGAGATTCACCCCCAAATCCTAAACACTTACTTCAAACTTTGGGGTACACCGCAAATAGACCTATTTGCAACAAAAGAGAACGCAAAATGCCAAAACTTCGCATCCAGGTACCCACACAGACAGTCTCAAGGCAATGCCCTATGGATGAACTGGTCAGGGAAATTTGCATACGCTTTTCCCCCTCTCCCTCTCCTTCCATATCTAGTAAACAAATTGAGTCAAAACAAACTCAAACTCATATTAATAGCACCAACATGGGCAAGACAACCTTGGTACGCAACACTACTAGACCTGTCAGTAGTACCACACGTCAAGTTACCCAACAGGCCAGATCTGTTAACACAACACAAACAGCAGATCAGGCATCCAAACCCAGCATCGCTCAATCTAGCAATCTGGCTCCTGAAATCCTAGAATTCGGACATTTAAACCTCACTCAAGAATGTATGGAAGTCATAAAACAAGCTAGAAGACCATCCACTAGACACTGCTATGCAAGCAAATGGAAAAGGTTTGTTTGCTACTGCCATAATAATCAAGTTCATCCATTACACGCATCCCCAAAAGATGTAGTGGGATACTTACTACACTTACAAAAGTCAAATCTAGCCTTCTCTTCCATTAAAATACACCTTGCAGCAATATCTGCATACCTGCAGATTACCCATTCAACTTCATTGTTTAGGATACCCGTTATTAAAGCATTTATGGAGGGCCTAAGAAGAATAATACCACCAAGAACACCACCTGTTCCTTCATGGAACCTTAACATCGTCTTGACAAGACTCATGGGACCACCTTTTGAACCCATGCATTCTTGCGAAATACAATTCTTAACCTGGAAAGTTGCATTTCTCATTGCCATCACATCTCTAAGAAGAGTAAGTGAAATTCAGGCGTTTACAATACCAAATACACAAAAATAAGGTTGTACTAAGAACCAATCCTAAATTCCTACCAAAGGTTATTTCACCGTTCCACTTAAATCAAACTGTAGAGTTACCAGTGTTCTTCCCACAGCCAGACTCAGTAGCTGAAAGGGCACTACATACATTAGATGTCAAAAGAGCACTAATGTACTACATCGACCGAACAAAGGAGGTTAGGAAAACAAAACAACTGTTTATTGCATTTCAAAAACCTCATACAGGAAACCCAATATCAAAACAAGGTATAGCCAGATGGATAGTTAAGTGCATCCAAACCTGCTATCTTAAAGCAAAGAGACAACTGCCCATTACACCAAGGGCACACTCAACCAGAAAAAAAGGCGTTACCATGGCATTCCTAGGAAATATTCCAATGCACGAAATATGTAAGGCAGCCACATGGTCCACGCCTCACACATTTATTAAACACTACTGTGTAGACGTGCTATCCGCACAACAAGCCACAGTAGGTCAAGCCGTACTAAGAACTTTGTTTCAGACTACTTCCACTCCTACAGGCTGAGCCACCGCTTTTGGGGAGATAACTGTTTACTAGTCTATGCACAACATGTGTATCTGCAGCAACAGATGCCATTGAACTGAAAATGTCACTTACCCAGTGTACATCTGTTCGTGGCATTGGTCGCTGCAGATTCACATGTGCCCACCCGCCTCCCCGGGAGCCTGTAGCCGTTGGAAGTTATCTTCAACATTTGTACATTTGTATATATATATATTACTTAACCTTAACTTGTACATACTTATTCATTCCATTGCATGGGCACTATTACTAACACACACAACTCCTACCTCACCCTCTGCGGGGAAAACAATCTAAGATGGAGCCGACGCCCATGCGCAATGGAAGCAAAGAGGAGGAGTCCCTCGGTCTCGTGACTCGAAAGACTTCTTCGAAGAAAAACAACTTGTAACACTCCGACCCAACACCAGATGGCGGACTGTGCACAACATGTGAATCTGCAGCGACCAATGCCACGAACAGATGTACACTGGGTAAGTGACATTTTCATTATGCTTCATATTATTCTGAGCTATTTTGCACTTACTTTCAAAGCTCTAATGATACACCCGTTATAGAACAGTGTATACAAAAGAAGCTTGCACACTGTCATCAGTAATGTCCTCAATGATGTCATTTGAGAACTCATCAGTGTTGTAATAAATGATGTCATAGAACACATCGTTAGTAATGTAATATGCGAGGTCATAAGCAATGCATTGTGGGGGCAAAAGTTAGACTATAACTGGTGACTTTCTGCGTTATTTTTTTTTTAGTTCAAAATGTTAATGTTGTCACTGACATAGTCACCTAACTATAACATTAATTTACCATTTTTGTTACAGAATTTCTAAGTTTATTTTCATTAACAAAAACAGATATTTTTAACTATAACGTTACTTTAACCTTTGGGTTTTTTTTCCAGTAAATTTCTATCTTAAAAAATAAATAAAAAAATAAGTAAAGTAATATTTTATTACCATAAGTAAAGTCTACTTCCCGCTGCGTACAGCTTTTGGCTGTCTGGAGTGGGGAGTTGGCCACAGGGCCTGGCCTGTGGCCAATCTCCCACGGACATCCAAACCCATGCAGCACATGGCCATTGACCGTGCACAGCAGGGAATTGGCACCCAGAGGCAGCCAACCTCACACTGCACAAGGCCTTTTGTCGCACACAGCATGGTGTTGGTTGCAGGGCCTGGCTTGCAGCCAGGCTCTGCAGCCAACTACCCGCAGACAGACAAGCGTACTCCGCACACAACCATAGCTCATGCATTGCGTGAGCAGTGCCACATGGCCTATGTTTCAGCTAGGCCCTGCAGTCTTTCGTTTGGCCGTGCGCAGCGGGGTTGAACACAGGCCTTCCACAGGCCCTGTGACCAAACCCCCAGCAGGCTGCCAACCCCACAGCTCTACGCAGCATAGGGTTGCCCTTTGAGCCCCAGGGACCCCCATCACCGGGGGACAAATATAATAGAAAAGGCAAGGGGCCATGTGGCTCCCCTCCTCGCGCCTTATTAGGCCGTGGGGACCCCATCCTTTAGGCAAGTGCCCCCACCCCTAGCCTTATTAGTCCCTAGGACCGCATCCTCATGGCCTTCTTAAGCAAAAAAAAAAAAAAAAAAAAAGGTGAGGGGGCAGCGCAGCCTGAGACTTTCAAAGGCCATGCAGACCCCTTCCCTGGGGTCTGTGTTTTAATATAGCTGGTGTATTTTGGGTGCCCTTGGGGGGCACCAGGCCACTCGGGGCTGCGGGGGGAGCCTTAGGGCCCACATGAACCAACCCAGCTCCCTACATGCTGCAAAAGTCAGCATTGCTCCCACCAGCAAGGGGCAGTTATTTATGCAGGTGCTGCAGTGCAACTGCTGTGTTCTGTGGGTTGGCTCCCCAGGACACAGCAAGTGAGCTGACCCCAGTGGATGGGATCCTCGGGCCATAGAAGGCTCAGGGAGGAGCCAGTGCATCCCACTTCCCTTTTAATGTAAATAGCAGCCCTGTGCAATGGGATCCCCTGGGTCTTTTAAAAGCTAGGAGAAGGGGGCGTGCCCTGTCACTCTCCCCTTTTTTGAACATTTTGGCCCACGGGGTGGTCTCCCTGAGGCCCATAGTGACTCCCCTTATGGAATGCAACCCCAGGGATGGGCTCTTTGGGGCCCAGCCAAGAAACAAAATGGCAGCCACAGTTTCCTTTCAGGTTGTGGCCAGCCAATCAGGGCCTTGTATTTTGCCGAGATCCACGGGTACCCACAAATCCACCATGGAACCGCATATCTAGCTATCTATATTTTTATTTCTTTAAAAACTACTTAACAGATGTAGGAAGATGGCTCTGTATGTACTATTTCAAAGTAAGAAATAGCATGCACAGAGTCCAAGGGTTCCCCTTAGAGGTAAGATAGTGGCAAAAAGAGATAATTCTAATGCTCTATTTTGTGGTAGTGTGGTCGAGCAGTAGGCTTATCAGAGGGTAGTGTTAAGCATTTGTTGTACACACACAGCCAATAAATGAGGAACACACACTCAGACAATTCCAGGCCAATAGGTTTTTATATAGAAAAAATATATTTTCTTAGTTTATTTTAAGAACCATAGGTTCAAGATTTACAAACAATACTTTAAATGAAAGGTATTTCACTTAGGAACTTTAGGAACTTTGAATTAGCAAAATAGCATATACAGTTTTCACACAAATGGCAATAAGCTATTTTAAAACTGGACACTGTGCAATTTTCAACAGTTCCTGGGGGAGGTAAGTGTTTGTTAGTTTTGCAGGTAAGTAAACCACCTACAGGGTTCAAAGTTGGGTCCAAGGTAGCCCACCGTTGGGTGTTCAGAGCAGCCCCAAAGTTACCACACCAGCAGCTCAGGGCCGGTCAGGTGCAGAGGTCAAAGTGGTGACCAAAACGCATAGGAAGGGGGTGCCCCGGTTCCAGTCTGCCAGCAGGTAGGTACCCGAGACTTCGGAGGGCAGACCAGGGGGGTTTTGTAGGGCACCGGGGGAACACAAGTCAGCACAAAAAGTACACCCTCAGCGGCACAGGGCGGCCGGGTGCAGAGTGCAAACAGGCGTCGGGTTTGCAATGGAGTTCAATGGGAGACCTAGGGGTCTCTTCAGCGATGCAGGCAAGGGGGGGGGGGGGTGGCTCCTCGGGGTAGCCACCACCTGGGCAAGGGAGAGGGCCACCTGGGGGTCGCTCCTGCACTGGAGGTCGGATCCTTCAGGTCCTGGAGGCTGCAGGTGCAGTGTCCTTACCAGGTGTCGGGTTCTTAGAAGCAGGCAGTCGCGGTCAGGGGAAGCCTCTGGATTCCCTCTGCAGGCGTCGCTCTGGGGGCTCAGGGGGGGGTCAATTCTGGCTATTCACGGGCTCGCAGTCGCCGGTGAGTCCTCCCTGTAGTGTTGGTTCTCCACAAGTCGAGCCGGGGGCATCTGGTGCAGAGTGCAAAGTCTCACGCTTCCGGCGGGAAACGTGTATTCTTTCAAAGTTGCTTCTTTGTTGCAAAGATGCTTCTTTCTTGGAGCAGAGCTGCTGTCCTCAGGAGTTCTTGGTCCTTTTAGATGCAGGGTAGTCCTCTGAGGCTTCAGAGGTCGCTGGACCCTGTGGAACGCGTCGCTGGAGCAGTTCTTGTGAAGTGGGGAGACAGGCCGGTAGAGCTGGGGCCAAAGCAGTTGGTGTCTCCGCCTTCTCTGCAGGTTTTTCAGCTCAGCAGTCCTTCTTCGTCTTAGGTTGCAGGAATCTCTCTTGCTGGGTTCTGGGAGTCCCTAAATACTCGATTTAGGGGGGTGTTTAGGTCTGGGGGGTTAGTAGCCAATGGCTACTAGCCCGGAGGGTGGCTACACCCTCTTTCTGCCTCCCTGAGGGGAGGGGGGCACATCCCTAATCCTATTGGGGGAATCCTCCATCTGCAAGATGGAGGATTTCTAAAAGTCAGTCACCTCATCTCAGGACACCTTAGGGGCTGTCCTGACTGGCCAGTGACTCCTCCTTGTTTTTCTCATTATCTCCTCCGGCCTTGCTGCCAAAAGTGGTGCCGTGGCCAGAGGGGGCGGGCAACTCCACTAGCTGGAGTGCCCTGGGGTGCTGTAACAAAGGGGGTGAGCCTTTGAGGCTCACCGCCAGGTGTTACAGTTCCTGCAGGGGGAGGTGAGAAGCTCCTCCACCCAGTACAGGCTTTGTTACTAGCCACAGAGTGACAAAGGAACTCTCCCCATGTGGCCAGCAACATGTCTGGTGTGTGGCAGGCTGCTAAAACTAGTCAGCCCACACTGGTAGTCGGGTATGGTTTCAGGGGGCATCTCTAAGATGCCCTCTGGGGTGTATTTCACAATAAAATGTACACTGGCATCAGTGTGCATTTATTGTGCTGAAAGGTTTGATACCAAACTTCACAGTTTTCAGTGTAGCCATTATGGAGCTGTGGAGTTCGTGCATGACAGACTCCCAGACCATATACTCTTATGGCTACCCTGCACTTACAATGTCTAAGGTTTTGCTTAGACACTGTAGGGGCATAATGCTCATGCACTTATGCCCTCACCTATGGTGTAGTGCACCCTGCCTTAGGGCTGTAAGGCCTGCTAGAGGGGTGACTTATCTATACCTGTAGGCAGTGTGAGGTTGGCATGCCACCCT
This sequence comes from Pleurodeles waltl, assembly GCF_031143425.1. NCBI lineage: Eukaryota > Metazoa > Chordata > Amphibia > Caudata > Salamandridae > Pleurodeles > Pleurodeles waltl. Next base: position 154,166,589 of record NC_090445.1, on the reverse strand, counting down.
GAGGGGAGTGCCATGTCGACTTAGTCTTTTTATCCCCACCAGCACACACAAGCTGGCTAGCAGTGTGTCTGTGCTGAGCGAGGGGTCTCCAGGGCGGCATAAGATATGCTGCAGCCCTTAGAGACCTTCCCTGGCATCAGGGCCCTTGGTACCAGGGGTACCAGTTACAAGGGACTTACCTGGATGCCAGGGTGTGCCAATTGTGGAAACAAAGGTACAGGTTAGGGAAAGAATACTGGTGCTGGGGCCTGGTTAGCAGGCCTCAGTACACTTTCAAATCATAACTTGGCATCAGCAAAGGCAAAAAGTCAGGGGCTAACCATGCCAAGGAGGCATTTCCTTACAACAGATAAATAACAGAGATCTTTCTGGATCAAGATTTAGTTTTCTGCTAAATTTGGTGTAAATCCGTTAGGTGGTTCAGACTGTGGTTGTGTTAAAAAAGAAAAAGAAAATCCCCATAGACATTGCATCGGGGAAAGAAAGCATTTTGGAAACACCCCACCCTTTTTTCCCATTCCCCGCTTCACGAATCACCCTGAAACTTTCCAGACAGCAGCTGATGATATAATCTCCTCATGATTATGACAAAACCGAAATCATTTGCCAACCCATTACTTTGTATTGTTAATCAATTTATCTCATATCGCCCTAATGGGCATCTCATCTTTTAAGATATCAGATGGAGTTTCATAATGCATGCAAATAATAGCTAAACTCAAAATGCCATCTAGTGCCATCTTTTCGAGCCACGAGACCGAGCGACTCCTCCCCTTTCGGCTCCATTGCGCATGGGCGTCGACTCCATCTTAGATTTTTTTTTTCCGCCATCGGGTTCGGATGTGTTCCTCTTAGCTCCGTATTTCGGTTCGGAAAAGTTAGTTAACAAACTGAAAATTCGACGGTATTGTTTGCGATCGATATCTGGTTACACATAGCACATCGACACAGAAGAAAAGAAGAGCTCCGGCAGCCCTTCGGGGCTTCCACTTCTCGACGGGGCCTGGTCGGCCCGACTGCGTGCATCTTCAAGGCTCATGGAACGGACCCCATTCCGCTTCTGCCCCAAATGGCACGCTAGGTATCCTTATACAGACCAACATTTGGTCTGTGATCTGTGTTTGTCCCCCGAACACAAAGAGGATATGTGCGAGGCCTGTCTGGCATTTCGGTCCAAGAAGACGCTGCGCGACTGGAGAGCTCGAAGGCTTCAAATGGCGTCGACACCGGCCGGACACCCCGACGTCCAAGAGGAGACATTCTCCATCCCAGACGAGCCCGAGAGTGAGCAGCCGACGAGGCAACAAACCGTGAGTAAACCAGCCCCGGCCAAAACTCACTCAAAAATCACGAAGGCCCAGGGGACGCCACCGCCGGCAGGCCATGGCTTTACCCGAAAGCACGGTGACCAAGCATCGGCACGAAAAAGGGCACACAGCAGCCGAAGACATCCGACTCCGGTCAAGATACCGGCTCAAAATATACTCAGCACCGAGATACCGGCTCCGACCAAACTCGGCACCGAGAGGTCGGCACCCCGAAATCAAAAAAGGTTGCTTCGGAGCCTAAAAAGACTGCTGAGAAGGTTTCGGTGCAGAAACACCCAGCCTCGGAGCTGAAACAAAGCTCCTATACGGAAGAACAGGGCCTTTCCTCACAACTACAATGCCACAAGTTTGGACAAGAACTGGAGATGGGAGAGCCAGATCATACACAGAGGAGGCTCCATATACAAAAAGACACAGGGAAAATAAGAACTCTTCCCCCAATTAAAATGAAGCGGAAGCTCGCATTCCATGAAACGGGAATGCAGCCCAAAGCAAAGGTGGCTAAAGAAAAAACACCAGCACAGTTTTCTTCACAGCCATCGCCACCACCATCACCACATCTGTCCTCAATAGCAACACCTCCAATGATGCAGTCACCAACGCACACAGGGATGAGCCAAGATGACCCAAATGTAATACAAAACATGCACCCAAACCAACACTATCAAGTGAGGTTTGTGATGAAACTTTTAGGCATGATGTCTTCATGCATAGCCATTGTCCCAAACGCAAGACTACACATGCGGCCCTTACAACAGTGCCTAGCAACACAATGGACACAAGCACAGGGTCAACTTCAAGATCTAGTGTTGATAGACCGCCAAACACACTCCTCGCTTCAATGGTGGAATCCTATAAATTTAAACCAAGGGCGGCTATTCCAAGACCTGTGCCTCAATCCGTGATCACAACAGATGTTAGGGTGGGGAGCACACCTCAACCAGCACAGCATACAGGGACAATGGGACGCTCAACAAAGCCAACTTCATATAAATCATCTAGAACTGCTAGCCATGTTTCTAGCATTGAAAGCATTTCAACCGTTAATAGCCCACAAACACATTCTTGTCAAAACAGACAACATGACGACAATGTATTACCTAAACAAACAGGGAGGGACACACTCATCACAGCTTTGTCTCTTAGCACAAAAGATTTGGCATTGGGCTATTCATAATCACATTCGCCTAATAGCACAGTACATCTCAGGAATTCAAAACCAGTTAGCTGACAATCTGTCGAGATCATCAACAAACCCACGAATGGGAAATTCATCCCCAGATACTACAAACTTACTTTCACAATGGGGGAACACCACAAATCGACCTATTCGCAACAAAAGAAAACGCAAAATGCCAAAAATTTGCGTCCAGGTATCCACACCCTCACTCCAAGGGCAATGCGTTATGGATGAGTTGGTCAGGGATATTTGCTTACGCTTTTCCCCCTCTCCCACTCCTTCCATATCTAGTAAACAAATTGAGTCAAAACAAACTCAAACTAATACTAGTAGCACCAACTTGGGCTGGCCAACCATGGTACACAACACTACTAGATCTGTCAGTAGTACCTCATATCAAACTACCAAAAAAACCAGATCTGTTAACTCAACACAAACAACAGATCAGACACCCGAGTCCAGCATCGCGCAATTTAGCAATCTGGGTCCTGAAGTCTTAGAATTTGGACACTTAGACCTTACACAAGAATGTATTGAGGTCATTAAACAAGCCAGGAAACCTACTACAAGACATTGTTACGCAAATAAATGGAAAAGATTTGTTTATTACTGCCATAATAATCAAATTCAACCACTACATGTGTCCGCAAAAAACATTGTAAGCTACTTATTACACTTACAAAAATCGAAGCTAGCTTTTCCTCCATTAAAATACATCTCACAGCAATATCTGCCTATCTGCAGATTACACATTCAACATCACTCTTTAGAATCCCAGTCATCAAAGCATTTATGGTGGGTCTAAAGAGAATCATACCCTGAGAACACCACTAGTTCCCTCATGGAACCTCAATATTGTATTAACACGACTTATGGGTCCACCATTTGAACCCATGCACTCTTGTGAGATGCAATACTTAACCTGGAAAGTAGCCTTCCTAATAGCTATCACATCTCTTAGAAGAGTAAGTGAAATACAAGCATTTACTATACAAGAACCCTTTATACAAATACACAAACATAAAGTGGTTCTACGCACAAATCCCCAATTTTTACCAAAAGTTATATCACCGTTCCACCTAAACCAAACAGTGGCACTCCCAGTCTTTTTTCCACAACCAGACTCGGTAGCCGAAAGAGCATTACATACATTAGACATCAAAAGGGCACTAATGTATTACATTGATAGGACAAAACACTTTCGCAAGACAAAACAATTGTTTGTAGCCTTCCAAAAACCTCATGCAGGAAATCCAATATCCAAACAAGGCATTGCCAGGTGGATAGTGAACTGTATTCAAACTTGCTATGTTAAAGCAAAGAGAGACTTGCCTATTACGCCAAAGGCACACTCCACTAGAAAGAAAGGCGCCACAATGGCCTTTCTAGGAAATATACCTATGACAGAAATCTGTAAGGCAGCCACATGGTCTACGCCTCATACATTCACAAAACATTACTGTGTAGATGTTGTTAACAACACAACAAGCCACAGTAGGACAGGCAGTATTACGAACATTATTTCAAACAACTTCAACTAAACCACCGCTTTTGGGGAGATAACTGCTTACTAGTCTATGCACAGCATGTGTATCTGCAGCTACATATGCCATCGAACGGAAAATGTCACTTACCCAGTGTACATCTGTTCGTGGCATGAGACACAGCAGATTCACATGCGCCCTCCCGCCTCCCCGGAAGCCTGTAGCCGTTATAAGTTGATGAAAATTGTATATTCTATGTTGATAAAACTTGTACATTTGTAAATTTGAAAATATATACCACTTTTAGACACATTATGTACATACATACTTACTCCATTGCATAAGCACCTTTACTATATACACAACTCCTACCTCACCCTCTGCGGGGAAAAACAATCTAAGATGGAGTTGACGCCCATGCGCAATGGAGCCGAAAGGGGAGGAGTCCCTCGGTCTCGTGACTCGAAAAGACTTCTTCGAAGAAAAACCACTTTTAACACTCCGAGCCCAACACTAGATGGCAGGATAATGCACAGCATGTGAATCTGCAGCGTCTCATGCCACGAACAGATGTACACTGGGTAAGTGACATTTTCCATATATATCCTTGAGCAATAAACATTCAAAATAATGATTTCATAAAGGGTGCCATCTTATGGTGCTGACATAAATGGCATATCCATTTGAAATTCTCAAAAGTAGTCGCCAGAGGTTTTTTTTTTTTTTTTTTGTTTCCATCAAAATAGCATGATATAAAACTCAGAAGATTCAATACATAATCTTGGTCATCAGTCCAACCAAATCAGACGGCATGGATTCCAATTTTTATTCTTTAGTCCTTTTTGAAACTCTGTTATGTTTCCCATATAGCCTCAGTGGGCATGTCAAACGAAAATGCATTTTTATGTTTAGCTGTATCAATATATAAAACTAAATGCACAAAGACAACATTATCTCATTAAAACCACAATATAGATATATAGAGGTGTGTGTGTGTGTGTGTATATATATATATGTGTGTGTGTGTGTGTATATATATATATATATATATATATATATATATATATATATATGTTCGATGGCATGTGTAGCTGCAGATACACATGCTGTGCACATCCCGCCATCTGGTGTTGGGCTCGGAGTGTTACAAGTTGTTTTTCTTCGAAGAAGTCTTTTCGAGTCACGAGACCGAGGGACTCCTCCCATTTCGACTCCATTGCGCATGGGCGTCGACTCCATCTTAGATTGTTTTTTTTCCGCCATCGGGTTCGGACGTGTTCCTTTTCGCTCCGTGTTTCGGTTCGGAAAGTTAGTTAGAATCTCGGAAAAAACGTCGGTATTGTTTGCGTTCGGTATCGGGTTAGTTACAACAGATCGACACCGAATTTTGAAGAGCTCCAGTGGCCCTTCGGGTTTTTTTTCGATCCCCCGTCGGGGCCTGGTCGGCCCGGTCACGTGTGACTTCAAGGCTGATGGAACGGACCCCATTCCGCTTCTGTCCAAAATGCCATAATAAGTATCTGTATACGGATCAGCATCTGGTCTGTAACTTGTGCTTGTCCCCAGAGCACAAGGAAGATACTTGTGAGGCCTGTCGAGCGTTTCGGTCCAGAAAGACGTTAAGAGACCGAAGAGCCAGAAGACTGCAGATGGCGTAGACGCCGACAGGACAAGAGCGTTTCGAGGAGGAAGAGGAAGCTTTCTCTATCCAAGAGTCGGACTCGGAAGAGCTCGAGGCCGAAGAAATGCCGAAAACCGTGAGTAAGACGTTGTAAGGAAATGCCTCCTTGGCATGGTTACCCCCTGACTTTTTGCCTTTGCTGATGCTATGTTTTGAATTGAAAGTGTGCTGAGGCCTGCTAACCAGGCCCCAGCACCAGTGTTCTTTCCCTAACCTGTACTTTTGATTCCACAATTGGCACACCCTGGCATCCAGATAAGTCCCTTGTAAGTGGTACCCCTGGTACCAAGGGCCCTGATGCCAGGGAAGGTCTCTAAGGGCTGCAGCATGTCTTATGCCACCCTGGAGACCCCTCACTCAGCACAGACACACTGCTTGCCAGCTTGTGTGTGCTGGTGAGAACAAAACGAGTAAGTCGACATGGCACTCCCCTCAGGGTGCCATGCCAGCCTCTCACTGCCTATGCAGGTATAGATAAGTCACCCCTCTAGTAGGCCTTACAGCCCTAAGGCAGGGTGCACTATACCATAGGTGAGGGCACCAGTGCATGAGCACTGTGCCCCTACAGTGTCTAAGCAATACCGTAGACATTGTAAGTGCAGGGTAGCCATAGGAGTATATGGTCTGGGAGTCTGTTTTACACGAACTCCACAGCACCATAATGGCTACACTGAAAACTGGGAAGTTTGGTATCAAACTTCTCAGCACAATAAATGCACACTGATGCCAGTGTACATTTTATTGTAAACTACACCCCAGAGGGCACCTTAGAGGTGCCCCCTGAAACTTAACCGACTATCTGTGTAGGCTGACTGGTTCCAGCAGCATGCCACACTATAGACATGTTGCTGGCCCCATGGGGAGAGTGCCTTTGTCACTCTGAGGCCAGTAACAAAGCCTGCACTGGGTGGAGATGCTAACACCTCCCCCAGGCAGGAGCTGTAACACCTGGCGGTGAGCCTCAAAGGCTCACCCCTTTGTCACAGCACCGCAGGACACTCCAGCTTAGTGGAGTTGCCCGCCCCCTCCGGCCACGGCCCCCACTTTTGGCGGCAAGGCTGGAGGAAACAAAGACAACAGCAAGGAGGAGTCACTGGCCAGTCAGGACAGCCCCTAAGGTGTCCTGAGCTGAAGTGACTCTAACTTTTAGAAATCCTCCATCTTCCAGATGGAGGATTCCCCTAATAGGATTAGGGATGTGACCCCCCTCCCCTTGGGAGGAGGCACAAAGAGGGTGTACTCACCCTCAGGGCTAGTAGCCATTGGCTACTAACCCCCAGACCTAAACACGCCCTTAAATTTAGTATTTAAGGGCTCCCCTGAACCTAAGAATTTAGATTCCTGCAACTTACCTGAAGAAGAAGACTGCCGAGCTGAAAAACCCCTGCAGAGGAAGAACAGAAGACACCAACTGCTTTGGCCCCAGTCCTACCGGCCTGTCTCCTGCCTTCCAAAAGAAACCTGCTCCAGCGACGCTTTCCAAGGGACCAGCGACCTCTGAATCCTCTGAGGACTGCCCTGCTTCAAGCAAGACAAGAAACTCCCGAGGACAGCGGCACTGCTCCACAAGAACTGCAACTTTGTTACAAGGAGCAGATTTAAAGACCCCTGCAACTCCCCGCAAGAAGCGTGAGACTTGCAACACTGCACCCGGCGACCCCGACTCGACTGGTGGAGAAACAACGCTTCAGGGAGGACCCTCCGGCGACTCTACGACTGTGAGTAACCAAAGTTGTCCCCCCTGAGCCCCCACAGCGACGCCTGCAGAGGGAATCCCGAGGCTCCCTGTTAGAAATGGGGTCTTTGGTTGACAGTCAGGTTACCCCCTGTTCAAGCAAGGACCCTCACTCTAGTTAGGATAAAAGAGAATCACCCTCAGCTAACCCCTGCTTACCCCCTTGGTAGCTTGGCAGAGCAGTAGGCTTAACCTCAGAGTGCTGGGCGTAAAGTATTTGTACCAACACACACAGTAACTTAATGAAAACACTACAACATGACACAACACCAGTTTAGAAAAATAGGAAATATTTATCTAGACAAAACAAGACCAAAACGACAAAAATCCAACATACACAAGTCAAGTTATGATTTTTTAAAGGTTTAAAATAAAAAGAGTCTTTAGGTAGTTGTAACAACACACTAGCGCTGCTAGCGTGAAAATGTACCTGGTTTGCGGCAAAAATAACCCCGCACGGGCGGTGTGCGTCGAAAATAACCCTGCACGGGTATATGCGTCGAAAACAGCTCGGCACGGCGAGGCGCGTCGAAAAAGCCAGCCACGCGACGGTCCGAAAGTCCCGCGGCGCTGGTTGCGATCTCTCAGCCTTCGTCAGCGATGCTGCGCGTCGTTTCTCCTGCTCCGGGCGTCGATTCTCCGGTCGCGTTTCCTGCGGCGTCGTTTCTCAGCTGCGGAGTCGGCGTCGCGTCGTTTTCTCAGCCGCGATCGGGTTCGCGTCGATCTTTTCTCCGCACGGCGCTCGGTGCGTGTATTTTTGTCCTTAGGCTGCCAGCCTCTCCTTTCAGGGTCCCAGGAACTGGAAGGGCACCACAGAGCAGAGTAGGGGTCTCTCCAGAGACTCCAGGTGCTGGCAGGAAGAAGTCTTTGCTATCCCTGAGACTTCAATAACAGGAGGCAAGCTCTACATCAAGCCCTTGGAGATTTCTTCTTCAAGATGGAAGGCACACAAAGTCCAGTCTTTGCCCTCTTACTCAGGCAGAAGCAGCACTGCAGGAAAGCTCCACAAAGCACAGTCACAGGCAGGGCAGCACTTGTTCCTCAGCGATCAGCTCTTCTCCAGGCAGAGGTTCCTCTTGATTCCAGAAGTGTTTCTGCTGTTTGTAAGTTTGGGGGCCCTTCTTATACCCATTTTAGTCTTTGAAGTCACCTTCCTTCAAAGGGGACTCACACCTTCTTGTGAAATCCTGCCTTGCCCAGGCAAGGCCTCAGACACACACCAGGGGGCTGGAGACAGCATTGTCAGAGGCAGGCACAGTCCTTTCAGATGAGAGTGACCACTCCACCCCTCCCTCCTAGCAGAGATGGCTAATCAGGAAATGCAGATCACACCCCAGCTCCCTTTGTGTCACTGTCTGGTGTGAGGTGAAAAACAACCCAACTGTCAAACTGACCCAGACAGGGAATCCACAAACAAGGCAGAGTCACAGAATGGTTTAAGCAAGAAAATGCTCACTTTCTAAAAGTGGCATTTCCAAACGCACAATCTTAAAATCAACTTTACTAAAATATGTATTTTTAAATTGTGAGTTCAGGGATCCCAAACTCCACATGTCCATCTACTCTCTAGGGGAATCTACACTTTAATCATATTTAAAGGTAGCCCCCATATTATCCTATGAGAGAGAGACAGACCTTGCAACAGTGAAAACGAAATTGGCAGTATTTCACTGTCAGGACATATAAACCACATTACTATATGTCCTACCTTATCCATACACTGCACCCTGCCCTTGGGGCTACCTAGGGCCTACCTTAGGGGTGCCTTACATGTAAGGAAAGGGAAGGTTTAGGCCTGGCAAGTGGGGTACACTTGCCAAGTCGAATTTACAGTGTAAAAAATACACATACAGACACTGCAGTGGCAGGTCTGAGACATGATTACAGAGCTACTTATGTGGGTGGCACAACCAGTGCTGCAGGCCCACTAGTAGTATTTGATTTACAGGCCCTGGCACCTCTAGTGCACCTTACTAGGGACTTACTAGTAATTCAAATATGCCAATCATGGATAAACCACTTACATACAATTTAAACAGGAGCACTTGCACTTTAGCACTGGTTAGCAGTGGTAAAGTGCCCAGAGTAACAAAAACAGTAAAATCAGAGTCCAGCACACATCAACAACCTGGGGAACAGAGGCAAAAAGTTAAGGGAGACCACGCCAAGGATGAAAAGTCTAACACGTGTCCCCCCCAGCTAAAAGTGGGGAGCAACTACCCAACCTCATGGGAGTTCTCATCACTAAGGCGGAAGAACCTGGACAGACCATCAGCATTGGCGTGCTCTGTACCGGGTCGATGTTCCACCGTAAAGTCCATCCCCTGTAGGGAAATGGACCACCTCAACAGTTTTGGGTTCTCACCCCTCATCTGCATTAACCATCTGAGGGGTCTGTGGTCGGTCTGAACTCGGAAGTGAGTCCCAAACAAGTAGGGTCTTAGCTTCTTCAGTGCCCAGACCACAGCAAACGCTTCACGTTCTATGGCACTCCACCTACGTTCCCTGGGTAGTAACCTCCTGCTAATGAAGGCTACGGGTTGATCTAGGCCCTCTTCATTCAGCTGTGAGAGTACTGCTCCAATACCATGCTCTGAGGCGTCTGTCTGTACAACAAACTCCGTGGAGTAGTCAGGTGCCTTCAGCACAGGTGCTGTGCACATGGCCGCCTTCAGGGCATCAAAAGCGTTCTGGCAAGCCTCTGTCCAGATCACTTTCTTGGGTTGCTTCTTAGAAGTCAACTCAGTTAAGGGGGTAACAATGGTACCATATCCCTTAACGAACCTCCGATAGTATCCTGTGAGACCTAAAAAGGCTCTCACTTCAGTCTGGGTCTTGGGAGGCTCCCAAGCCAGAATCGTGTCAATCTTAGGCTGTAGGGGTGCCACCTGGCCACTCCCCACCTGGTGTCCTAAGTACACAACAGAACCCTGCCCTATTTGGCACTTGCTCGCCTTAATAGTGAGGCCTGCCTTCTGCAGGGCCTCTAACACTCTCCAGAGGTGTTGCAGGTGTTCCTCCCATGTGGAACTAAACACAGCAATGTCATCCAGGTAGGCGGCACTGAACTCATCCAGTCCTGCCAACACCTGGTTGACCAACCTCTGAAAGGTGGCAGGGGCATTCTTCATCCCAAAGGGCATCACATTGAAGTGGAAGTGCCCATCGGGGGTAGAGAATGCTGACCTCTCCTTTGCCCCTTCAGTTAAGGCAATCTGCCAGTACCCAGATGTTAAATCAAACGTACTGAGGTACTGGGCAGCTCCTAACCGATCAATGAGCTCATCAGCTCGGGGGATGGGGTGTGCGTCAGTCTTGCTGACCGCATTGAGACCCCGGTAGTCCACACAGAACCTAAGTTCTGGAGTGGCACCAGGAGCAGTAGCCTTTGGGACCAAGACCACTGGGCTGGCCCAAGGACTGCTGGAGTGCTCAATAACCCTTAGGGCTAACATTTTGGAGACTTCCTCCTTAATGCAAGCCCTCACCCTGTCAGTCACCCTGTAAACCTTATGTTTAACAGGTGTACTGTCCCCAGTGTCCACATCATGTGTGCACAGGTGTGTGACTCCTGGGATCAGGGAAAACAGCGAGGCGAACTGTCCCAGCACGTGGCGACAGTCCCTCTGCTGTTCCTCAGTCAGGGAGGGGGAGAGGATCACTCCCTCCACAGACCCATCTTTCTCTCCTGCAGACAGGAGGTCAGGAAGAGGCTCACTCTCTTCCTCCACCCCGTCATCTGTCGCTAGGAGCATGGATAGCTCAGTTCGCTCAAAGTGGGGTTTGAGGCGGTTGACATGTAGGACCCTCAAGGGGTTCCTGGGGGATTGCAAGTCTACCAGATAGGTGACCTCGCTCTTTTTTTTCACCACCTCAAAAGGCCCAGTCCACTTATCTTGGAGAGCCCTAGGCTCCACTGGTGCCATGACCCACACTTTTTGTCCAGGCTGAAACTCAACCAGAGTGGCATTCTGGTCGTACCACCGTTTCATGTCCTCCTGGCTTGCTTCCAGGTTCTCCTGAGCGAGACTCCTGAAGCGGGCAGTCTGGTTTCTTAGTGCCAGCATGTAGCTAAATACATCCTGGGGTGGTTTACTAGGAGCTTTCTCCAAAGCCTCCTTCACCAGACTGAGCGGTCCCCTCACAGGGTGGCCATAGATGAGCTCAAAGGGGCTAAAGCCAAGTCCCTTTTGAGGCACCTCCCTGTAAGCGAACAGAAGGCATGGCAAGAGGACGTCCCACTTACGCCTCAAGGGCTCTGACAGGCCCTGAATCATGCCTTTCAAGGTGCGGTTGAATCTCTCAACCAGACCATTACTTTGGGGGTGGTAAGGGGTGGTGAACTTGTAGGTTACCCCACACACCTTCCACAGAGACTTCATATAAGTGGATATGAAGTTTGTACCCCTATCAGATACTACCTCCTTGGGGAACCCCATGCGGGTAAAAACCCCCATCAAGGCACGTCCCACCACGGGGGCGGTGACCGTCCTTAGAGGAATAGCTTCTGGGTACCGTGTGGCATGGTCCACCAAGACCAGGATGAACCTGTTGCCCATGGCTGTCTTGGGATCCAGAGGCCCCACAATGTCAATTCCTACCCTTTCAAAGGGAGTACTGACTACCGGTAAAGGTTGGAGGGGAGCTTTGCATTTCCCCCCACTCTTGCCACTTGCCTGACAAGTCTGACAAGATCTACAATAAGCAGCTGACTGCTTGTTCATCAAGGGCCAGTAAAAGTGGGAGACAAGCCTCTTATAGGTCTTGTCCTGCCCTAGATGTCCTGCCAAAGGCACATCATGAGCCAAACCCAGTAGGAAGGTCCTGAAGCCCTGGGGTACCACCAGCATACGAGCTGACCCCGGCTCAGGAACCTTAGGCTCACTATACAGGAGGTCATCCTCCCAATAAATCAGGTGAGTACCTGGCGCCCCGCCAGCCGCCTGGGCTGCAGCCTGCTGCCGCAGTCCCTCAAGAGTAGGGCATTCCTTCTGCGCTGTGCAGAATACTTCCCTGGTGGGTCCCCCTTCCTGCTGCCACTGCGACAGCTCAGGGACCTCCCCCAGTTCAGCCACCTGTTCCCCTGTAGGTTCCGGGGCATCACCCTCAGGCTCTGCCTCCTCCCGGACCGTGGGAACTTCTGGGGCGGGTTTCCCGCGCCTCCTGCCTTTCCTCTTCTTGGCGGTCCCCTGGGCCACTGTTTCAGGCTCCAGGGGCTCTTGACTACCCTGATTGGCTGCCATAGACCGGGTGGATACGCATACCCACCCAGGCAGACCCAACATCTCCAAGTGAGACCTGTGTTCCACCTCCTTCCAAGGGGAATCTTCCAGGTCGTTGCCTAGCAAACAATCAACAGGCATGGTTGGACTCACAGCTACTTTCCAGGAACCTGAGACCCCCCCCCATTCAAAGGGAACCTGCGCCACTCTGCAGAGGCGCTCAGAATTGTCTACTGCAACTACTTGGTGAAGTACCCGGGGATCAATCTGCTCTTCAGACACCAGGTGACTCCTCACTGTAGTCACACTGGCTCCTGTGTCTCTTAGAGCCTCCACCCTCTGTCCATTGATGGTCACCCATTGCCTGTACTTCTTAGTGTTATCAGGCACTAGGTTTCTCTGGACCATCTCACTGTCCCCTAGTGAGACAAGGGTCATTTCTGCTGGTTCCCACCCACCTGAAACCAACTCCTCCCCAAGCGCTACACTGGCCAAACCCTGGGACGGCGCACCAGTGGGTGCCGGTGTACTTTTGGGGCATTTGGGGTCCCCCCTCACATGACCCACCTGGTCACATGAATAGCACTTACGTAGGGGACCACCTGCCATTGGCTTCCCTTTGGAGAACCATGGCTTCTTTTCACTGGGGGGTTGGGAATCCTTACCCTGGGAATCAGTTTGGGGCCCTTTAGAGAACTCATCCTGTTTGCCCTTACCCCCCCCTTTCTTCTGAGAGGGACCCTGCCCACCCTTGGCGTGGTCTCCCCCATACCTCTTTTGGACCCTGGTGCTCTCCCAGCGGTCCGCTTCCTGTGCAAGCTTCCTGGGGTCAGTCAGCTTGCTGTCAATGAGGTGCTGGCGCAGCTCTGGAAAACATAAACTGTACAAGTGCTCCCAAGCAATTAAATTGTAAAGCCCCTCATACGTGTTTACCTTACTGCCCTTCACCCAACCATCCAGTGACCTGCAACAAGAATCAACACATTCCAACCATGTTTGGGATTCCTTTCTCTTGTAGGATCTAAACTTCTCTTTGTACTGCTCAGGGGTGAGACCATACCTGGTAAGTAAGGCCTCCTTCATGGCAGGGTAGGTGAGACTCTGAGCATCCCCTAAGGCCGTCAGTGTGTCCCTCCCCTCTGCCTCAAAATGCTTCCACAGGGCTGCCCCCCAATGAGCTTCAGGGACCAGGTTCATGTGGAGAGCTGACTCATAACCCTTGAACCACAAGTAGATATCATCCTCCCTCTTATAATCCCTCACAAGGTCTTTTGGGATGTGTACCCTTCTCTCAGGCTGCACTGTAGAATTGCTGCCACCATCCCTACTGGACTGGCTTCTATGATCTATCTCTTTCAAGCTAAGCTCATGAGCCATTGTTATCTTCTTCTCCTCAAGGGCTAGCCTTCTCTGCTCCAATTGGTACTCCCTTTCTGCCTGTCTGTCCTGTAACTCTTCAGGTGTCAGACCCTTGGAGGATACACTGCTACTTGCCCTAGAGATTCTCCCCTGAGACATAGCAGGCCCACCCACTACATCAGTGTGAGTGACTTGCAACTCCTCTTCCCCCTCTGGCTCCTCATCTGTGTGCCCCTCAGCTGCTTTGGCTGTCACCCAGGCCCTCAGCGCCTTTTGCAGCTCATCCTTCTTGGATGAGCTCTTAATGGGACAGCCAACATTACTACAAAACTGCTTCAACTGAGCCACCTTGTAGCTCTCCAATTTCTCCAAGTCAAAAGCAGCTTCAGCTAGGGCATCTCCAGACTGAGACATGATGAGAGGTTAAAAAAAATATGCACAGTTCCAAAAACAGAAAAGCAAGTTCTCAAATGAAGTTTCAGCAAAGTCAATCACGGGATCAGCGGAAAAAAAGAAACTGAATGCAGAGAAAAACAGTCCAAGTAAAAAACAAAAATCACAAGACTAGTAGTATGTGGTCACGTAGTGGTCTGAGATCAAAACAGTAGTGTACACTCAATTACTGTATGTCAAGTACAAATACAAGTCCAATCCCGACCGCTGGTCACCAATGTTAGAAATGGGGTCTTTGGTTGACAGTCAGGTTACCCCCTGTTCAAGCAAGGACCCTCACTCTAGTTAGGATAAAAGAGAATCACCCTCAGCTAACCCCTGCTTACCCCCTTGGTAGCTTGGCAGAGCAGTAGGCTTAACCTCAGAGTGCTGGGCGTAAAGTATTTGTACCAACACACACAGTAACTTAATGAAAACACTACAACATGACACAACACCAGTTTAGAAAAATAGGAAATATTTATCTAGACAAAACAAGACCAAAACGACAAAAATCCAACATACACAAGTCGAGTTATGATTTTTTAAAGGTTTAAAATAAAAAGAGTCTTTAGGTAGTTGTAACAACACACTAGCGCTGCTAGCGTGAAAATGTACCTGGTTTGCGGCAAAAATAACCCCGCACGGGCGGTGTGCGTCGAAAATAACCCTGCACGGGTATATGCGTCGAAAACAGCTCGGCACGGCGAGGCGCGTCGAAAAAGCCAGCCACGCGACGGTCCGAAAGTCCCGCGGCGCTGGTTGCGATCTCTCAGCCTTCGTCAGCGATGCTGCGCGTCGTTTCTCCTGCTCCGGGCGTCGATTCTCCGGTCGCGTTTCCTGCGGCGTCGTTTCTCAGCTGCGGAGTCGGCGTCGCGTCGTTTTCTCAGCCGCGATCGGGTTCGCGTCGATCTTTTCTCCGCACGGCGCTCGGTGCGTGTATTTTTGTCCTTAGGCTGCCAGCCTCTCCTTTCAGGGTCCCAGGAACTGGAAGGGCACCACAGAGCAGAGTAGGGGTCTCTCCAGAGACTCCAGGTGCTGGCAGGAAGAAGTCTTTGCTATCCCTGAGACTTCAATAACAGGAGGCAAGCTCTACATCAAGCCCTTGGAGATTTCTTCTTCAAGATGGAAGGCACACAAAGTCCAGTCTTTGCCCTCTTACTCAGGCAGAAGCAGCACTGCAGGAAAGCTCCACAAAGCACAGTCACAGGCAGGGCAGCACTTGTTCCTCAGCGATCAGCTCTTCTCCAGGCAGAGGTTCCTCTTGATTCCAGAAGTGTTTCTGCTGTTTGTAAGTTTGGGGGCCCTTCTTATACCCATTTTAGTCTTTGAAGTCACCTTCCTTCAAAGGGGACTCACACCTTCTTGTGAAATCCTGCCTTGCCCAGGCAAGGCCTCAGACACACACCAGGGGGCTGGAGACAGCATTGTCAGAGGCAGGCACAGTCCTTTCAGATGAGAGTGACCACTCCACCCCTCCCTCCTAGCAGAGATGGCTAATCAGGAAATGCAGATCACACCCCAGCTCCCTTTGTGTCACTGTCTGGTGTGAGGTGAAAAACAACCCAACTGTCAAACTGACCCAGACAGGGAATCCACAAACAAGGCAGAGTCACAGAATGGTTTAAGCAAGAAAATGCTCACTTTCTAAAAGTGGCATTTCCAAACGCACAATCTTAAAATCAACTTTACTAAAATATGTATTTTTAAATTGTGAGTTCAGGGATCCCAAACTCCACATGTCCATCTACTCTCTAGGGGAATCTACACTTTAATCATATTTAAAGGTAGCCCCCATATTATCCTATGAGAGAGAGACAGACCTTGCAACAGTGAAAACGAAATTGGCAGTATTTCACTGTCAGGACATATAAACCACATTACTATATGTCCTACCTTATCCATACACTGCACCCTGCCCTTGGGGCTACCTAGGGCCTACCTTAGGGGTGCCTTACATGTAAGGAAAGGGAAGGTTTAGGCCTGGCAAGTGGGTACACTTGCCAAGTCGAATTTACAGTGTAAAAAATACACATACAGACACTGCAGTGGCAGGTCTGAGACATGATTACAGAGCTACTTATGTGGGTGGCACAACCAGTGCTGCAGGCCCACTAGTAGTATTTGATTTACAGGCCCTGGCACCTCTAGTGCACCTTACTAGGGACTTACTAGTAATTCAAATATGCCAATCATGGATAAACCACTTACATACAATTTAAACAGGAGCACTTGCACTTTAGCACTGGTTAGCAGTGGTAAAGTGCCCAGAGTAACAAAAACAGTAAAATCAGAGTCCAGCACACATCAACAACCTGGGGAACAGAGGCAAAAAGTTAAGGGAGACCACGCCAAAGATGAAAAGTCTAACACTCCCCCTGACCGCGACTGCCTGAACTCCATTTCCCGACGGCTGGAAAAGACCCTGCACCCGCAGCCCCCAGCACCTAAAGGAACGGAACTCCTGTGCAGGAGTGACCCCCAGGAGGCCCTCTCCCTTGCCCAGGTGGTGGCTACCCCGAGGAGCCCCCCCCTTGCCTGCCTGCGACGCTGAAGAGATCCCTTGATCTCTCATAGGAAACCATTACAAACCCGACGCGTGTTTGCACACTGCACCCGTCCGCCCCCGCGCTGCTGAGGGTGTACTTTTTGTGCTGACTTGTGTCCCCCCCCCCGGTGCCCTACAAAACCCCCCTGGTCTGCCCTCCGAAGACGCGGGTACTTACCTGCTGGCAGACTGGAACCGGGGCACCCCCTTCTCTCCATTGAAGCCTATGTGTTTTGGGCACCTCTTTGACCTTTGCACCTGACCGGCCCTGAGCTGCTGGTGTGATAACTTTGGGGTTGCTCTGAACCCCCAACGGTGGGCTACCTTGGACCAAGAACTGAAACCTGTAAGTGACTTACTTACCTGTGAAACCTAACATTACTTTACCTCCCCCAGGAACTGTGAAAATTGCACTGTGTCCACTTTTAAAACAGCTTATTGTGTTTTATAAAAAAAAGTATACATGCTAATGTAATGATTTAAAGTTCCTAACGTACTTACCTGCAATACCTTTCAAATGAGATATTACATGTAGAATTTGAACCTGTGGTTCTTAAAATAAACTAAGAAAATATATTTTTCTATAAGAAAACCTATTGGCTGGATTTGTCTCTGAGTGTGTGTTCCTCATTTATTGCCTGTGTGTATGTACAACAAATGCTTAACACTACTCCTTTGATAAGCCTACTGCTCGACCACACTACCACAAAATAGAGCATTAGTATTATCTCTTTTTGCCACTATCTTACCTCTAAGGGGAACCCTTGGACTCTGTGCATGCTATTCCTTACTTTGAAATAGCACATACAGAGCCAACTTCCTACAGACGTCGAAACATAAGACTCACGAGAAGTCAACAAAAGCCCAGGGGACGCCACCGCCAACAGGCCATGGCTTAACCTAAAAAATAGGTGACCGATCCAAGGCACCGAAAAAAGGCACGCTGGTGTCGAAGTCATCCGACTCCGGTCGAGATACCGCCACACAGCAATCTCGGACCCGAGACATCGGCTCAGAGAAATTTCGGCACCGTGACAGCGGCACCGAACAAATTCGGCACCGAAACACCACCACGCCAAAAATTATAAAGGTTTCTTCGGAGCCTAAAAAGACGTCCGAAAAAGTTTCGGTTCCCAAACACCCAGCCTCGGAGCCGAAAACAGGTTCCTATACAGAGGAACAAGGATTGTCCTCCCAAATGCAAAAACATAGATTCGGAGAGGAACTTCAAGCAGTAGAGCCAGACTATACTCAAAGGAGGCTCCACATTCAACAAGACACAGGGAAAATAACCACTCTTCCCCCAATTAAAATAAAAAGAAAACTTGCCTTTCAAGAAAAGGACAAGGAGCCACAGGCAAAGGTGGCAAGGAAAACAACTCCACCACCGTCTCCACCACCATCAGTGCACACATCACCAGTAGCAACTCCTCCACTGATGCACTCCCCGACTCATACTACCATGAGTCAAGATGATCCCGATGCATGGGACCTTTACGATGCTCCAGTATCGGACAACAGCCCAGACTCGTACCCTGCCAGGCCGTCCCCACCTGAGGACAGTACATCTTACACACAGGTGATCGCAAGGGCAGCGGCTTTCCATAACGTCACCTTGCATTCCGAACCAATTGAGGATAACTTTTTGTTTAACACGCTATCCTCCACTCATAAGCAATACCAAAGACTACCTATGCTCCCAGGAATGCTAAAACATTCAAAACAAATCTTTCAGGATCCTGTTAAAGGCCGAGCCATAACTCCAAAGGTGGAGAAAAAGTACAAGCCACCGCCAACATATCCAGTTTATATTACAACGCAGTTAACACCAGACTCAGTAGTTGTCGGGGCAGCTCGTAAGAGAGCAAACTCTCATACCTCGGGGGTCGCACCACCTCCAGACAAAGAGAGTCGCAAATTTGATGCTGCGGGCAAAAGGGTTGCAGCACAAGCAGCAAACCAATGGCGCATTGCCAATTCACAAGCACTTTTGGCAAGATATGATAGAGCTCACTGGGATGAGATGCAACATTTGATAGAACACTTACCCAAGGAGTTCCAAAAAAGAGCACAACAAGTGGTGGAAGAAGGACAAAGTATCTCTAATAATCAGATACGGTCTTCAATGGATGCAGCAGATACGGCTGCAAGGACAGTAAATACTGCAATAACAATAAGAAGGCACGCATGGCTGCGCACGTCAGGGTTCAAGCCGGAAATTCAACAAGCCGTGCTAAATATGCCATTTAATGAACAGCAGTTGTTTGGGCCGGAAGTCGACACTGCTATTGATAAACTCAAGAAAGACACTGATACAGCAAAAGCCATGGGCGCACTCTACTCCCCGCAGAGCAGAGGCACATTTCGCAAAACACCTTTTAGGGGAGGGTTTCGAGGACAACCTACAGAAACCACAACATCACAAACAAGGCCCACTTACCAAAGCCAATATCAGCGGGGAAGTTTTCGGGGGCAATATAGAGGGGGACAATTCCAAAAAAATAGAGGAAAATTCCAAAGCCCCAAGAGTCCTCAAAATAAGCAGTGACTTACAAGTCACACATCCCCATCACATAACACCTGTGGGGGTAAGACTAAGCCAATTTTACAAACATTGGGAGGAGATAACAACAGATACTTGGGTACTAGCAATTATCCAGCATGGTTATTGCATAGAATTTCTCGAATTCCCTCCAACAGTCCCACCGAAAACACAGTATGTCAAAACAACATATAAATCTTCTAGGATTAGAAGTTCAAGCATTGCTCCAAAAAGAGGCAATAGAATTAGTACCAAAACAAGAACTAAACACAGGAATTTACTCACTGTACTTTCTGATACCCCAAAAAGACAAAAGTCTAAGACCTATACTAGATCTCAGAATATTAAATACATACATCAAATCAGACCACTTTCACATGGTTACATTACAAGAAGTAATCCCACTGCTCAAACAACAAGACTACATGACAACACTGGATCTAAAGGATGCATATTTCCATATACCAATACATCCTTCACACAGAAAGTACCTAAGGTTTGTATTCCAAGGGATACATTACCAATTCAAAGTGTTGCCATTCGGAATAACAACTACGCCAAGAGTTTTTACAAAATGTCTAGCAGTAGTAGCTGCACATATCAGAAGGCAGCAAATACATGTGTTCCCGTACCTAGACGATTGGTTAATCAAAACCAACACGCAAATACAGTGTTCACAACACACAAATTATGTCATAGAAACCCTTCACAAACTAGGTTTCTCAATCAATTACTCCGTCACACCTTCTGCCGTGTCAAACACAGCAATACCTAGGAGCAACAATCAACACAGTAAAAGGAATTGCCACTCCAAGTCCACAAAGAGTCCAAACATTTCACAATGTAATACAAGCCATGTATCCAAACCAAAAGATACAGGTCAAATTAGTAATGAAACTCCTAGGCATGATGTCCTCATGCATAGCCATTGTCCCAAACGCAAGGTTGCACCTGCGGCCCTTACAACAGTGCCTAGCATCACAGTGGTCACAGGCACAGGGTCAACTTCTAGATCTGGTGTTGATAGACCGCCAAACATACATCTCGCTTCAATGGTGGAACAGTATAAATTTAAACCAAGGGCGGCCTTTTCAAGACCGAGTGCCACAATACATAATAACAACAGATGCATCCATGACCGGGTGGGGAGCACACCTCAATCAGCACAGCATCCAAGGACAATGGGACATTCAGCAAAGACAGTTTCATATAAATCACTTAGAACTGTTAGCGGTGTTTCTAGCGCTGAAAGCATTTCAACCCATAATAACCCACAAATACACTCTTGTCAAAACAGACAACATGACAACATTGTATTACCTAAACAAACAGGGAGGAACACACTCGACACAGTTGTGTCTCCTGACACACAAAATATGGCATTGGGCGATTCACAACCACATTCGCCTAATAGCACAATTTATTCCAGGGATTCAGAATCAGTTAGCAGACAATCTCTCTCGGGATCACCAACAGATCCACGAATGGGAAATTCACCCCAAATACTGAACACTTACTTCAGAATGTGGGGAACGCCACAAATAGATCTATTTGCAACAAAAGAAAACTCAAAATGCCAAAACTTCGCATCCAGGTACCCACAACATCAGTCTCAGGGCAAGGCACTATGGATGAACTGGTCAGGGATATTTGCGTACGCTTTTCCCCCTCTCCCACTTCTTCCATATCTAGTAAACAAGTTGAGTCAAAACAAACTCAAACTCATACTAATAGCACCAACATGGGCAAGGCAACCTTGGTACGCAACACTACTAGACCTTTCAGTAGTACCTCATGTCAAACTACCAAACAGACCAGATCTGTTAACACAACACAAATAACAGATCAGACATCCAAATCCAGCATCGCTGAATCTAGCAATTTGGCTCCTGAAATCCTAGAATTCGGGCACTTAGACCTCACACAGGAATGTATGGAGGTCATAAAACAAGCTAGAAAACCTACCACTAGACACTGCTATGCAAATAAGTGGAAAAGATTTGTTTATTACTGCCATAATAATCAAATTCAACCTTTACACGCATCTGCAAAAGATATAGTAGGATACTTACTACATTTGCAAAAATCAAAACTAGCTTTCTCTTCCATTAAAATACATCTTACGGCAATTTCAGCTTGCCTGCAAATTACGCACTCAACTTCATTATTTAGGATTCCAGTCATAAAAGCATTTATGGAAGGCCTAAAGAGAATTATACCACCAAGAACACCACCAGTTCCTTCATGGAACCTCAACATTGTCTTAACACGACTCATGGGTCCACCTTTTGAGCCCATGCACTCTTGTGAAATGCAATACTTAACGTGGAAAGTTGCATTTTTAATTGCCATCACATCTCTAAGAAGAGTGAGTGAAATTCAAGCATTTACCATTTAAGAACCATTTATTCAAATACACAAAAATAAAGTTGCTCTACGGACAAATCCTAAATTTTTACCAAAAGTAATCTCACCTTTCCACTTGAATCAAACGGTAGAATTACCAGTGTTCTTCCCACAGCCAGATTCTGTAGCTGAAAGAGCACTACATACATTAGACATCAAAAGAGCACTAATGTACTACATTGACAGAACAAAACTAATTCAAAAGACAAAACAACTATTTATTGCCTTTCAAAAACCTCATACAGGAAATCCAATTTCAAAACAAGGCATTGCTAGATGGATAGTTAGGTGCATTCAAACCTGCTATCTTAAAGCTAAAAGAGAACTGCCTATTACACCAAAGGCACACTCAACCAGAAAGAAAGGTGCTACCATGGCCTTTCTAGGAAATATTCCAATGAACGAAATATGTAAGGCAGCAACATGGTCTACGCCTCATACATTTACCAAGCACTACTGTGTAGATGTGTTAACTGCACAACAGGCAACAGTAGGTCAAGCTGTACTAAGAACATTATTTCAAACTACTTCAACTCCTACTGTAGTGTGGTTAGTTTTATGTATTCATTGCGCTTTAGCTTCAGGGTCGAACTCATGCAGCATTTCAGTTACACGAGCCGAAAACCGTCCTGGGCTATTCTTATACCCCTGAGGCAAACGACAAAAAAAATTCTGAGAGCCAAACGCACTGAAACAGGTATAGTCCCGACTCTCGGTAACTGCTTACTAGTCTATGCACAGCATGTGTATCTGCAGCTACACATGCCATTGAACGGAAAATGTCACTTACCCAGTGTACATCTGTTCGTGGCATTAGTCGCTGCAGATTCACATGCGCCCACCCGCCTCCCCGGGAGCCTGTAGCCGTTTAGAAGTAGATCTTAAACATTTGTACATTTGTAAATATATTACTTTAAACTTCATTATGTACATACGCATTCACTCCATTGCATGGGCACTATTACTAGCATACACAACTCCTACCTCACCCTCTGCGGGGAAAACAATCTAAGATGGAGTCAAAGCCCATGCGCAATGGAGTCGAAATGGGAGGAGTCCCTCGGTCTCGTGACTCGAAAAGACTTCTTCGAAGAAAAACAACTTGTAACACTCCGAGCCCAACACCAGATGGCGGGATGTGCACTGCATGTGAATCTGCAGCGACTAATGCCACAAACAGATGTACACTGGGTAAGTGACATTTTCCATATGTGTGTGTGTGTGTGTGTATATATATATATATATATATATATATATATATATATATATATATATATATAGTGACTCTATACGTAGGAGGAAATTTCAGTGCCAACCTAATGTTTTTGACCGAAAGAAAAGCCACAAAAATTCACCAGCTATAGTTAGCAGAGCTAAATCCAACTTGCATCCCCACTATGTACTGCTCATCAGCTCACATATTACATCACTCATAACATATTCTGTGACATCTCAGATGATATCCCTGTAAACTGTAAAAAACTGTAAACTTTGCACTTGTATAGCGCAATACTCACCCATTAGGGTCTCAAGGTGCTGTACGCATACTGCTATGGAACCCCTCCTGGCTTTTCCCTGTGAGGCGCCCACTCCTGGACAGCCCCAGGGTGAAGCCAAGCATCCAAGCGCTGTGAGGGCCGTTGTGGAGATTAAGCAAGCTATTGTCCAGAGTTGCAGAGTGGGACCCATTAATTAGATTAGGCACTGAGGCGAGAATTATCTGGTCCAAGGGAATTGAGTCCAAGACCCGCCGAGGTGGGAATTGAACCCTGGTCCCCAACCAGATCTCTGCATCAGGGTCTGCCGCTCTAACCATTGTGCCAACCTCCTCCCCAAGCAACTACTGGCCCCAGGGACCACATCCCTCTGCAAAAGAGAAAATATATAATTGGGGGTGGGGTGCGTGGCCCCCCTCCTCGAGACTTTAAGAGGCCCCGGGAAAATCACCCGCCGTGGCCATATTATTGATGAGGGGAGGGAGTCTTCTGGGCCTCCCTCCCTCACCCAACTTGGGCCCCGGGCCCATACTTTGAACATAGGAGGGGAGGGATGTTGCTCCTCTCCCCAAGCCCTAAGAGATCCCAGGGAAATCATCTCCGGGCCATATTTGAATTATAAGGGAGAAAGGGCACATGTACACACCATCACCCCCCCGCCCCCCCTTTTCCTTGGGGGACCTCAGAAACCTCAACCTCTGGGGCGAAGTACCATAAATAAGCGAGGGAGGGGGGCGCATGAGCCTATTGTGGTCCCAAGGACTCCACCCCTAAGTGCCACATGTCAAAAAAGGGGAGTGGCTGGAAGCCCCCATGCCAAAACTTATGAGGCTCCTGGGACCCCATCCCCTGAAACAGAAAGCAATAAAAAGGGACGGGTGACTGCGCAGCTCCCTCCCTGAACCTTATCAGGCCCCATGGACCCCATACCCTTGTGCTAAATTACCTAATTAAGGGGAAGGGGCATGTGGGTCACCTCTTCCAAACTTTAATTAGCCAGGGGACCCCATGCCCTGGGGCCAAATTTCTAAGAGGCGCGCAGACGCCCTTCCTGAAACTTATCAGGCCCCAGGACCCTAATCTCCAGTGCCAAAGTAAAAAGGGGAGGGGCTTGCAGCCCTTCCCCCCCCCGAGCCTTAATAGGCCCCAGGGACCCCCGTCTCCCGGGGCTCTATGTTATTATAAAGGGGAGGGCTGGCCAAACGTCCCCTCTCCCCAAAGCCTATTTTGGCCCCAGGGACCATTAATTCTAAGTGGGTGCCCCGTGAAACCCACTAACCACCACTTATGGGTTGGTGGGGGAGGGTGGCGGGAGTTCAGTCCCCCTTTCAACTTTTTGAATAAGCGGTACAAGCACTGCTAACAAAGGGTGCCATAGAAAGAGGGCCTGTATTCCAGTGTGGGTTAGAGGTGTATTCTTTCTAAAAGGACAACTTCTTCTTAACGATCCTCCACCTCTGGTCAATGAGCAGGTTCATCATTTTTAGCTCTTTCACACAGTCATGCCACCGTTCGGCATCTTCTCCGCAAAGGCATTTTTTTTTTTCTGATGGATACTTGTAACTACCGATTCCTCGCTGTCCTTTTTTACTTTGACCACTCATGCCAGAACCTTCTTGTGTTCGGTAATGTAGAGCTTCTCTTTCCTGTACAGCTTTTGGGTTCATCTGGGTTCAGTCATTACCGACCTTGAAGCCATGATTTGACCCCAGGCACCACAGACAGCCGTCATGAGGGTCTGTCATAGACATCTGTTTGTGACTGTCCCAACACAGTTTGAACCCTGTGGTTTTAGGGGGTGACATTTACTATGCACACTGGATGAAGTTACTTTTGAAGCATCTAATTTGAGCAGGACAAATCTCCAGATGTGCGCCTGAAGGTGCGGAAAGAAAGGAACTGATGTCATTTATGAAGTGGAACGGCTTTGGTGCAGAGTCTAGTGTCATTCTGGAGAACTGCTTTAAAAGCTTCGGGATCAAGTCTGCTTCCTGGAGATTATTCACAAGATGAGGAATCTTTGGCTAGATCGAGTATCCACCACAAAGATAGTTACCATAGGTAAGTAACTTGTTTGTCTGTGATGGATCTAAAAGCCACATACTTTTACATTTCTATCTACCCAGCACATCACCAATACGTTTGGTGGGTTCATTCTCCCAGCCCACACTGCCCTTTGGAGTCACTGCAGCTCCAGGGGTGGCTGCAAAGTGCCTAGCAATAGTGGCAGCGCACCTGCACAGAGAGACCATACATGTTCCCTTACGTAGACATCTGGCTGATCGCGAGCAGCACCAGACTGCAATGCTCGGCAATGCAAACAACAATTCTTAGGACTGGCTGGCTGATCAACAACAAACGGCAATGATTAACAAACACTCGGACAACAGTGTCTCGACTTCACAGCCTAAACTTTACCATCACTGTGCGAAAGTTGTGTCTTCAACCGCAATAGATTCCGCCCTTCCTCTGCTCCATCCTAAATGCGGTAACAGGCAAAGCAAACCCCAAAAATGTACAAATGAAGGCATCCCGATAGCTGCTGCCTCTTTTCATACCTTAATTGGCCATCCAGTCGGAGTGCAAACAGTAATGAAACTGTTGGGAGTGATGGCTTCATGCATACCTATTGCTCCACATGCAAATTACACATGCACTCCTTACAGGAGTGCCTCCCACAGCACTGGGCACAAACAGAAGGGCATTAGAAACATCTAGTGTTGGAAACGACTAGGATCCAGCTCTGTCTGCTTTTGTGGATAAGCAACAACCTGTTACTTGATAGGCCCTTTCATGACCACCTTTCCACAAGTGACCATCACCACTAATGTATCTCTCATGGGGTGGTGGAGCCCACCTCCACAAGAAGACCATCCAAGACACCTTTACTGCTGAGCACCAGGGCTGCCACATAACGTGCCTAGAGCTTCTAGACATCAGACTAGCCTTAAGGCATTTCTGACACATCTTCAGGGGAAAACGTTACTCATAAAGACATGACCGCTGGATGACAGTACAAAGTCCTGGAAACGCTTTGTGGCTTATATCATAGCCTTGTTTGACTTAGCTGTGAGAGGTATTTTTAACACAGTGAATTAACCCTGTTGCTAAACACTGTTATTCGAATTGTTACAATTTAATCCATTACCCATTTTTTTTTTATCGTGGATGTATACCTTGACTTTGAAACCATCTAACATTTTTTGAGAGCTTGTGATACTCAAATGATGTATTCTGTGTTAAGCCCTGAGGCAGTCCCGGTGACGAGGCCGGTGAAACAAGTATTGACTAGAAACTTTTCATTGAAGAGAGCATAGGAAAGACATTTGCTGGAAGAATCTTGACAACATCCAGTTCATGTTGTTTTATGTGCTTGCAGTGACTTCAAATAATAATTTAGATTTGGTCTGAATTTTGGGGTTATAGATGTGGCTGCTCCCCTCCTAGTTTGAACACATTGAGAATATTTTGTAACCCAGCTTGGTATATTTACGGAAACTCTTTGGTACTTATAGTACTCTGACCACCTGCATAACTTTCCTTTCGAAAGCTGGCATTGCTAACGTGGATAGTGAAATGCATCCAAACCGGTTATGCTAAGATCAACCTAGAGCCCACTCTACATGGAAAAATGGGGCCACCGTATCCTCTCTGGGTAACAACACGTCTATGGATATCTGCAAGTCTCCTACTTGGTCAATGCCCCCACACCTTCATTAAGCATTACTGTGTAGGCGTTCTAGCATGTCAACAGGCTTTTAGTTGTTTAAGCTGTGCTGAGAACGCGTTTTCAAAGTTCATCTGCTCGCAAGCCACCGCTTTGGAGAGGGACTGCTTTGTCTACTGCTATAAACAATGAGGTGACTCCGTATTCCTCACAACCTGGGATAAACACAATGCAACACTATGGGGAGTTCTATCGCATTCATTTAAACGTATAATTTGTTTAATGGCACATACAAATCACAAATTTTCTTTTATATCAAAAATGTGATATACCACAACATTCACAGTATAATTGAAATATGGTGCTCAGTGTAAAGTGTAAAAAAGTGCTCGTGCAGTGCATAAAAGTACATGAACACGAACAATAGATCATGGACAATTTTATTGTGTTTGAAATTACCCTGGTCACATTTCAGTTTAAATGTATCTTGAGTGAGGATGTTAAAACAATCCACAAGGCTTCTTTGCCCGACTGGGTAATTTGATACAGTCGCAGTCTTAAATTCCATCAATGCTTCGGCTGTCATAGAAGAGTGTGGTACATCAGTTCGGGTCCTTATCTGAACAAGTACGTGGAACACACTGTATAATAAATAATCAATCAATTCCTATGTGTTCAAAATATTGCAACCTCCAATAGTGAATAATTTGAAATGAGACTCATTGAGTCTTCAGAGAACAAACTCAAAACCTCTTCAAAACTTTTGTCTATCTTTTTGCATTAAAGAAGTCTCCTTAAAACCTAACCAGAAAGCCAGGGGTCTCTGTTTTAAGAAGATTCACCACAGTGTATAGAAGGGGTAGATAGGTTCTCACCAAGCGCATATGTATAAGGAATGTGCTTCACAACAATTCCACTCCTTACTGGAGTCATATCCAAAGAATAATACTGAAATACACAAAACCTTAAAACGGGTGTAGATACACCAGCCATAAAATTAATATGCAAAATGTGCTAGTGGTTAATTTTAGTCGACCACAGGGTCATGGGTGTGAAAGAGCGGAACTTCATATAAACTGGAGGTTCTGTCAATGGTCGACTTGCAAATAAGCTCCTAAGAATAGGAGCCTATTTTACCATCGAAGTGAATCCAAGGCTAGCCTCCATGGGGATGCTCCCTCTCTCCATCTCTGTAATGCGTGCCGATGGATCTAAAGAGAACTGGTAAGTTCAGCATTGGGGAAGTTCAAAGCCCTTCTCTGGGCTGAGTGGAGTTGGGGTGACTTGAGGGGTTTTGCATGACCTTTGTCAGATACTTTGCCCTTTGATCGAAGTAAATCCAGACACTCTGACTCCATGGCAGTCGAAACCAGCACCTAAGCCACACAAGTCACCTCTGACACTTTTAGGATTTTTTTTTTTTTTTTTTCCTCTGGAGTGCTTTTTATTTTCCATGCATGACCACTGCCCTAGAGTCCGTCACCTTTGCCATTGATCATCCTCTCACCCCCGCCCCCCCCCCCAAAAAAAAATCTCCCCCAACCCCCAATGGTGTGTTTAAAATACAGAATTACAAAAAACTCACTAGTTGGAAGATGGCAGAAGAATACTCAGTCCTAATCCAGCCAATCACATTTAGTGACACATTAAACCTGTGATTGACAGGATTTGCAGGTTAAAATAGCATTGATCTACAAAGGTGTTAACCATTTAAAGTTCACTTTGCAACTTTTTAAACACTTACATCTCAAAACTAGTAAACGGATTAACCTAAACCAAAAATAAGCATGCTTTCTTAGAAAAGTTCTTCTTTCATGCCATGTTTAGTGTAAATCAATTAAGCAGCTCGGGTTGTAGATTTCAACAATATTTCCTGTGGGAGCTACCCTGTTTATATTCAAACACCCCCTCCGCCCCAACCCAAAAAGCCCCCAAATCATAGCATAGGTGTTTTGTGGAAATATTCCCATGGTGTCAAATGTTTAGGTAAATCAGAAATATATATTCTATATAAATATCACCCGAACAATAAACTACACAGTTGCGAAACAATACAATGCAGTCTTCTATGGGACTTACTTCCTGAGTACTGCTTTTATTCTTATTCCAGGGCCACGTTTCAGCCCAAGCATACATTTTACAAGTCGGCTGAGCACTGTAGTAGAGGCCTTTTTCCCTCTATCCTCCGTATCAGCAGGCTAAAGGAGGTTGATACCACCAGATTATACAGCACTCCATCCCAGCGCACAGGTCTAATCACAAAGTCCGCTGGTTGTGGTCGGCTTTCCACCATGGCACATCACCACATCACCCTGCCAACCACTGCTTGAGACCATGAGCCTCACAGCCCCAAGCGGGTCCAGTCAATCTGGGCTGACACCACTCTGATAGTCAGCACGCAAGGCTCTGTCAGCCATCTACCCGGGTGTGACGGGTGGGCCTCCCCACACCGCCCCATGACTTCGCTGCCAAGCTTCCCCACTAGACTAAGCAATGCGTCAGACTGCACGTGCCCCCTTTCCCTCCGGCGTCCATGCCTCCTATTGCTTATATGTACACCTCTTCCTCTGAGGCCCTGTGCACACCTGTACCCAGATGACCTGTAGGAGCGCGCTCTCCGCGGCAAGGCCTCGTCAGGGTTTCAGCCATGAACTCCAGGTAATCTCTACAGCAGGAGCTGTTCTGCTGTCACGGTCCATTCGATGGGCTGTGGCAAATCGGAATTGTATCAGGATTATAAGGGGGTTATCAGCTAATGTTTTTTTAAAACTTGTTGCTTCTTCTCTTGCCTTTGGACCTCATTGATCTATATATAAAGGCAATATTGCGCTCCTGGGAGTGTCTCCAGGTTTCTGTTCTTCACCATGTTCTTGATTTGTTTTGGGGACACAGGGTCTGTGAAATAGCCTGGCGGTACCAGTTTGTGATTTACATTTATCAACTACTGAATTAATTCATAACAAACCAAAAAAGTATAATCGGAGTAAAGTTAAGCATTCATGGCAGTTTATGTGTAAATCTGTCCAGCTGTAGAGAGCAAACATTTCTATGTAAGCTAAAATGTGTATATGGATTGTACAGTGTCATCCCCTTCTCCCACAGAAAATAACTTTTGCTCTTTACAACCTTTCTACTCAGAATTGTAGAGTGTATCCTAGGTGAATGACCTAAGTTACTGTAAAATTTCTTACAGATTTATTAAATTGGTCCAGACGTTTTTAGTTTTTTCTTACATTTACGTATAACAGGTACATTCAATAGCAGGAAATAATGCTATATTCCAACCTAAGTGAATTTCAAAAGTATTATTTGACCTTGACAAGCATAACGTAAAGGCCAAACAACTAAGTTTCAACTGATAAAATAGAAAAAATGCATCACTTATATTAGATAAGGATTGTAAATCCAAACATCGAGTCATGACGTTCCACAAATGATACCCCTCCCATAGGACCACACATGACTTTCTAACCTTCATCTGAAGTCATGTCACATTTAATCTTTTCCAGGTAATCTAAATTGTTCTGGTCATGGTTATGTTTTTCATAAAATCAGTTTCTTCACTTATTTCTACCCATAAGTATAGCCCTCATTTTTTTATTTTATTTATTCAGCACCTTTTTCTTTGTTTTCAATCCAGACCTGAAGACCATGACGGAGCGATTGAAAAACCGTTACTATGTCACTCGGAAACTCTTCATAGCTGACCTCCAGCGAATCATCACCAACTGTCGGGAGTACAACCCACCAGACAGTGACTACTGCAAGTGTGCCAACACTTTGGAGAAGTTCTTCTACTTCAAGCTGAAGGAGCTCGGCCTGATCGACAAGTGAAGAGACTCAGCCATGAGTATTGGGAATTAACTGATGTGCCGTTTCACCTCGGTTTAGATTCTGGAAAGCAGAATCTAGTATCGGTTGAGAGGGACCAGACTTTTTCAGCCTTCCCTAAAACGTTGTCATTCCTCTTCGTCTTTCTCCCATCCAAATTTGGGCTTGTTGGAAACTCAACAAATGGTTCATGGGGACCTCTTAAATGCACATGTAACCCGTATATGTGGGCTTTTCAGGTGACATCCTTTGTCCTTCTACAGTGGATGCCACTTTTTTACAACTTAAATGATTTTTTTGTTGTTGTTTTCCTTACTATTGCCGTTTGGAGAATATTGAAAGCAGTGTTTCCAGGGCAGTAAAAGTGGGAGCATCATAGTGATGCAGGTGGAAAGTCAATGGCTTGAGAAGCAAAAGTGGTCTCCTGCTGCATAGACGTAGAAGGAATTTCAGAAAACTATGAAGAAAGACTGGAAAAAGTGCGTCTTTCCCCAGTGTTAATCAACAGGCAGTGGGGAGAACAGTGGTGTCATAGGAATATTTGCCTATTTTCCAGTGTCTGAGATGAACTTTTTTTTTTTAACTTCTCAGTTTCAGGCTTTGCTTTCTCTGACATTCTTCACGTTTTTCTCAGCCAGATATGTCCAAGTCATTACAAGTAGAATTTATTGACTTCCGTTAGCACTTACAAAAAGTGCAGTCTCAAAACTCATATAATTTTTGTAAGGGCGTTTTAAAGAGCATTGTTCTCTTGTCCGTATAATCTCGTTGTAATCTCTTCCAAGTCAATCCTTTCAAGCCTTTGGAGACCAGCATGCTTTCAAACATAAAAGGAACAGGGTTTTGAAGAGATGCAAACAAAGGAATGATTGCAGCCTCTATTTTGATTTAAAAAAAAAAAAAAAAAGTCTATTGGCATTCCTTTGGTATTTTGAGTACCGTGTACCCAAATACTATATTGTCATGAGTCTAATCTGCACTCTAAAAACTCTTAAATTTGCCTAGGCTTGGCTAGAGCCATTTTGCTCTCTGACACGGTTCGTCTTATTGTAGAACCTCCATATGTGAATACCACTGAACTTGATAAATTATAAAGTAGCTTTGATTTTTTTTTTTCTTTCTCTATGTTGAGATCTATATGTGGATTCCAATCTCACGATTAGTGTTCTTTTTGAAGCAACATCTTTGAAATTCCTGAAATCATTTTAGGATTCTAAAATTTTAAATTGCCAGTTGTGGGCTCAATCATTGGTAGTGCCCAGTCTGACATTAGTTGTGTTCAGGTTGCCGTCCTTTACATTTTCCTTTGCTGCGCTCGAAAGCTGTCCCGAATAACATGAGCACTTTACTTTCTTCTTTTTGTTATATATATTTTTTTCTAAGGCTTAGAATAAACTGCATCAGTTTTGTTTTAAGTTCCATCATCAGCTCAACTTTATTTTTGTCTAGTGTCGGTATTATTCCTGTGTGGTGCACACCACCTTTCTAGTCAGTCCCTCGCTCCTGACAGCAGGAATATGATTTGCTTTCTGCAACCCTAAAATGTTCGATGCCAGTTTGGGCCCGATATCACTATTCGTAGTCCTGTATTATTTTCTTATGGGCTTTCCCAGCACTTTAGATAAAAGAGGCGTGCCTCCCTTTTTTCCACTGGGAATATTGCCAATGTATTCAGAATTAAGAAATTGGGAGTAATGGTAGGCAGGGATCCTTGCTATGTTGAGGGACCCTAGTATTGTCATCTGATCTCCAATTTTTCCACTGCTTTCTATTTGTGTGAATTAGTGGCACAGAAGGTATGAATCACACCAAGAAATCCACTATGTATTACATTTTTCCCCTCCTTGAACATGTTTTGCTCCTAACTCTCAGAAATCTTATCTGGATCCCTGGGCTTGTGACAAACTGCCAGGAGATCTTTACCGCTGCTTCTAGGAGTTAAACATTTGGTAGCCTTTCATGAAGTAAGAAATAATGACCAACTCTTCTTTAACAGTAGCCTATCAGAAGGTGTTTTTAGGAGAGCTAGATATTAAATTTTAGCAAAACATTTCAGTAATGTACTCTGAAAAACGCCAGTGTAAGAAAGGAGCAGAAAAGTAAATAAAAATATTGCACGCGGTGAGGTTGATTAAGTAAAAACGCTCTTTAGCGCAGTGTCCGCTTGTATTTCTAGTTCTGTTATTTGAGTCTGTCACAAATTTCAAAAGTTTAACCTCGGGTTCTCCACTTATACTATCAGGACGGTGAGTGTGTCCATTTTTATCTTCTTTCTGGGGATAAAGATGGCCAGGCATTGGCTCTTTTGCTGTTCACTAAGGTTAGTAGGTTTCCTCTAACTACACAGATCATAAGTTTAGTGTGTGTGTATATACATGTTACACATCCTCCAGTCGTGACTGTTACATTAATGTTTTACTTGTGAAAGTGCATAGGATTAACATCGTTACTGGACAAATAAACACTACAGATTTCCCGTGAGGTATTACTGAAAGTCATTTACACACCTGTTGGCGAGTGTTCTGGTGTTTGGGGCTTCCTCTCTCGTTTCTTCCTCCACCGAAGAGACCATGCAAGGCACGCACCGTAGTTTACAGAAAATAAAAACTGTAGAGACATGAGAGTATTTGTGTTCTGCAGACATGCTCTGCTTCTATTCGCGCCTCCTTCATTAGTTCAACTGAGTTTTTGTTTTCGACTGCTGAACAAGACGTGCGACTGTATGTTTTAAGATTTCAACCCTCTTTTGCAGGGTAGGTTTATAGAATGATAATGTTAATAGGAATTTAAAAATTGTTAAATCCAGAAAACGGTGTCATAATGCTGTACACCAATCAAGCTCACCCAGGTAACTGGATTGGTAGCGCAGATTAGATGCTGCTGGGGATGCGGTGATACTGTTTTTCAGCCAAAGGTATGCATTGATAAAAGGATAGCCCGACATCTCGCTCAGACAAGGATTACCTGTCTTTTGATAGTGGGGTATGTTATGACCTAGTCTCACTTGTGTAGTTTTTAAATCCTATTGTTCTCGAAAAAAAATACCCTTACAGAAAAATTCATGTTTAAGTTATTTTAAATACACTAGTTTGATTTTAGGTATGGCGAGTAAGCGGGCCTTGATCCAGTTGAAGATCCTGTTTCAAAACTGTGCCAAAGAAAAGTACATTTTTAATATGCATGAAGTTGTTGGGCATGAACCAAGACGTTCTATCTTTGTTTTGCGTTTCTGTGAGGCCATCGTCCTGTGACACACTGCTAGAAGTACCCGTTGCCATGGTAATTTTTGCTCCAGCCTCTTGGCATTATTGCTGTATACGGCTTTATGGTTACCTTTTACCTTTGCACCCTTCTAGGTGCATACTTCGCTTTGCACCTCTAGCACTAGCTGGGATGAGTCTTTTTTCTTCTAGTAGCTGGTCCGTCTGAGTCACATAACTAATGTACGTACACATCTATCGTTCACAGGACGGCATTTTCACGCTCGACCCAAAAAAAGGCGGGATGGGATAGGTCAACAGTGTGGGTGGAACTGGCCAGAAACTCCCCAGCCTAGTAACCTATATATGTCAGACACCCTGCAGTGTGGCAGTGGGCTTCATTAGTGGTAACTTCAGTGGAGAACAAACACGGGTGCGTGTGACTTGCCTTTTTCCACTACTTTAACTGCACAGCAGCACCTGCAATTAGTTTTCGTGTTTTTCCCGGGCCTGTCACAGAAGAGCGAATCGAAGTGAGACTTGTTGAATTAAATCCAAGAAGGATTGACGTCACTTTTCTTCCTTCCGCGGTTACTGAGTTTGATAAAAAGAACACGTGTTTTTTAAAGCACTAAAGAAGTGAAAGGCGCTGGCTGCTAGCGCTGTAGAAAACAAAACATTAAAAATGGAACTACACGCCCCTGAAATCAATAGACGGTAATGCAGACGGTTGAGTCAAGAACATTGT
The DNA here is from genome assembly GCF_031143425.1 of Pleurodeles waltl. Classification (NCBI taxonomy): domain Eukaryota; kingdom Metazoa; phylum Chordata; class Amphibia; order Caudata; family Salamandridae; genus Pleurodeles; species Pleurodeles waltl. The sequence goes on along the minus strand of NC_090445.1, from coordinate 154,131,730 downwards.
GTGTCTTTGCGTCTGCAGTGGTATGACCTATATCAGTGTAGGAAAACAGTGGATGCCGTGGGATTTCCCCACTGTCTTGTTCATGCAGCATGCTAATGTTTTCCCACATAAGCACTGTCTGGGGGAAGAGTGGTGTTTGAGTCCGTGCTACAGTATATGATCTTTCTGGAGCTACCAGATGAACTCTAGGGTGGACGGAAACAACACACCAAAGCTGTTTTCAGCCATTGAAAGTAAACCGAAATGGAGTTCAAGTAACGCTTTACTCGCCGGCGCCACAGCCTGTGGGTCATTATTGTAAACATTCTGTGATCTTGCAATTAAATAATTTCCGTACAAATTGTAGTTACTGTTCACGTCGACCCGCCTGCATTCATATTTTCCTATTTTATTATTTTTGTTTGTACTGCTTATTGTGTGGTTCCTATGGAAACTAAATTAACACATTCTTATTGTTTGACGTGAGCACAAAAACGTCGTGAAACGGGTTTGATCGGAAGCTGGATGAAGTCGCACGCCGGCTCCCTATTAGCTTAATTCGCAGAAGCGACCATGCAGGATTTCTGCAGTGGCCCGCCCTCGGAGGCTGTGGGTTCCTTACACAGAACGGGGCCGAGATGAACCGGCTGGTCGCAGATGTTTCTTTTGTTCAATTGTGTTCTTAAATCTATGTCGTTGTGTATGTGCTTTGTGCATTGCTTTCTGGATTCATGTCTCTTGTTCTAATATGTACAGGTGTTTATGGCTGGTAAACAATGCTTTCATTGAGCTTTTCATATATTTATCGTATTGTATTCCCAACTTCTGTTGGAACAACATGAATAAACAGGATTTTTACAAGAAGAGATTTGGGCTGTAATTGCCTGTTTTTGTGCTGTTGTCAGGTTTGAATTGTGTATATTTCCCCAAGCATCTGCTTGCTACTGTTACCACTGTATATACCGGTCACTACATAAACATCACTTTCCCCCTAAACTCTGGGTAAAAAAGGAAAGATTTAACAAGATTGTTTAACCAGCTAGTCCACGCATAATATCATTACTCGGATCCAGACTTTCTTTGCGGACTGCTCCGCAAACCTTATTTCGAGAACAACCCACTGCTTGCTTACACCATGCAGAACTTTTGTACTGGGAAGCAGTATCCAGTATCATTGAGATTCCATGATTAATTGATAGTACCATACATTCAGAACAATGTCCGTCTTGAAAAGTCAGTGATGACCCTATCATAGTCTAACACTTTTGAAAGGATATCTTAAAGCATGATTAATAATTACAGGGTGAATGCCATAGACGACTGTCAAAGTTTTTGCAATATTGCTTATAATTTTCCTTATAGCAAGGAGCAAAACCATTTAGAATACACTTTTCTTGAAGGTGTGATCAAAACGTAGGAGAAACTGACTAGCTGATTATTTAGGAGAGAGAAGTAGTTTATATAAAAGTCCTGAAGAAATGGCACAGCGAAGCACATTTTTGGATGTTAAATTTGTGATAATCAAAATGATGGATATAAATGAGAAGTGAGACTGTTTACACATTTTTGGAAACGTAATTGTTCTTTCAAACCAAATACCTCTTGTTATACAGTTATTAGACACTTGTTTGTAATTTAAGAAATAGAAATTAAATTGAGCATATGAAAATATTTGTCTGGGTGTATCGCTGACAAATTTTAGACTATTTGAGACTAATAACTCACCACTATAAAAATAACTCTGGGTATAAACACACTTTTATCCAGTAGGATTGGATAGGTTACAAATTCACTGGGTAAGAGCCAAGACAGGCTACTGAAACCACCCCACCCCTTGTTTCCTTTTATTCTCACTAAAAAAACAATTTTTGTGTTGAGAACAAACCAGCGTCTAAGTAACATCCAAGTTTGCTGCTTCTGCTTGAGACCAATCACAGAAGCTATAAGCTTGACAACTGAACAAAACCGCAACGAGTCAACAGTAACACAGATAAGGCGTTGAATAAATGAGGGTGTCCATCAACTACAAACGTCTGAAAAGCGTCTAAGTTGCATGTTATCACACTCCAGTTGAAAATCTGTCTGGGAAGGATATTCCTCGTATTACTGTCCTTATTTGAACTGTAGGTTTCTTTGAGGATAATTGGGAAATTTTGGTTTGTTATGTGTCAGGAATATAAGCGAGAAGTATTCTTGTTTGTGCTTGTTGTCAACAACAAAGCCATGTCATCCAATGATTTAAACTAATTTTAAGCATTTTGCCCATCTAAGGATATACTCCAAAGGAGAGTAGAAGGGCCTTTTAAGCGCTTACCGTGCATGCTCTAGGCTTTCAGTCTATCTTGAATCACCCATCTGACCATAGAGCCAGCGTAGCAGAAGAGAATAGAGCAAAGTACTTTCTAGATATCAAGAGCTTCCTTGTAGATGTCATTCTCATATCAACTCATAAACCAAACTACAGAGTTTAGGCTGATCTGGGGAAAACAAATCTTGTGAGTATTTGAGCTGCTGCTCTAAGAAATGCTAGACATTAACAGCCCGAGGAAAAGGCTGTATAATTCAAGTCCATTTCCCAAATGTTGACACTCTTTTTGTAGTCGAAAGCATGGTTAGTTTTGCCAACAAACCTTTCTGGGTCAAATCCTCATTAGTTGGCCACACTTGAAACCGGTCCAAAACTTCTTATACCATAAATGAGTATTTTTACTAGTTGGTTTTGTCTTAAACTCATAGGTTAAGTAACCTTCTTGCTATGAGGTTCCCCACCAGACTATCTAATACTGGCATGTACCTCACCAAAACTGCATATCTGAGTGGAAGTTACAGTCTTGTCTGCCCTTTCGTTCTCTTCAAGTTGAGATAAGTTCAGAATATGACTCACCTTTGTCCCCACAAGATCAAGATTCATTTGCAAACATGATAATGATACATTTTGTTGGTAAAAAAAAAAAAATCAAGACTCTGACACATCTGCATATGTGTTGCAGGGAAAATGAACTAAATAAACAAAATCCTTTTGGCAAGGCAAAAGCAGGTTTGCTGTCACAGCAGGGGGAGTAGCTATCCCCCATTCAGGTAAACAGCTGTTCCCAATTGGCTGTTCACAGACAACCCTTTGTATAATTACATGAACACTATTTTTACACAATGTCAAATTGGTTACTATAAGTACATATTTGTTCACAAGAAAATCACACCACCTGTCCTTAAACTCCTAACCTTTTTTCTACATGTTCTTCATTTTAATTTTAACAATGCTTAAACCATTTATTAGCTTCTTTCGTATGCATATGTGTGCCTGTGTTTCATTGCTCTGATCCCAAGACTTCTTATCAGATCCAGTGTGCACTTGGCTAACTCTATCTCCTTCTCCCATTCTTTCCGTCACATTTTCAATTTACCAAGAACAAAGACTATAAACTTCTCTAAGCTTGTATTGGAAATTGCAAGTGCTCCCTGTCTAAATTGTATTGGTGATTGGTTTATCCATGCTTAGCTTATCTTATTTACTAGTAAGTCCCTAGTATAGTGCATTATGTGTGCCCAGGACTTGTACATCAAGTGCTACTAGTGGGCCTGAAGCACTAATTATAAACATGTCTCCGTCCTGCCACTGCAGTGTCCGGTTGGGCAGTTCTAAACTGCCATTTCGACCTGGCAAGTGCACCCAATTGCCAGGCCCAAACCTTCCCTTTTACTACATGTGATTCACCCATAAAGTAGGCCCATTGCAGCCCCATGGGAAGGGTGCAGTGCATTTAAAAAGTTGGGCATGTACTGGTGTGTTTTATATGTCCTTATCGTGAAATGCTGCTAAATTCGTTTTTCACTATTGTAAGGCCTATCTCGCCCATAGGATAACATGGGGACTGGCTTGAAATATATTTTAATTGTAATTTCACACTGAGAACAAATAGATATATGGGGGATGGGGTCTCTGAACTCACAATTTAAAAATACAACTTTTGGTGAAGTTAGTGTTTATATTTCAGGTTTGAAAATACCACTTTTAGAAAGTGCCCATTTTTTGCTTAACCATTCTGTGCCTCTGTCTGCCTGTGGAATACATGTCTGGGTTAGGATGACAGTTGGGCTGTTTGTGAACTCACTCTAGACAGTCACACAAAGGGAGCTGAGGGTCTTCCTGAGCTAGAGAGGTGGGCGGAGCTGGCACTTGAACAGGGCTGTGCTTGTCCTCACCCAAAGCAGTCTCCAACCCCCTGGAGTGTGTCTGGGGCCAAGGCACGGTCTTGTGTGCTACAAAGACTTCTCTTTGAAGTTTGCCTACTTCAAAGACAGAAATGGGTATAAGTACTGGACCTCTGACACCACAAGATTGAACACTTCTGGACTGAGCACATTCTCCCGGGGAGTAGACCTGAATGCTGTAGAAGGGACTTCCTCTCTGTCTGTTGCTTTGTTGTGCTGGATTGCTGCTTCTGTCCTGGGAGTGAAAGGACTGGACTTTGCTTTCTACATCTTGCTTTACAGGGTTTTCCAAGGGCTTGAGTTAATCTTGCCTTCTGTTAAGAAGTCTGAGGGCCATGAAAGACTTCACCTGCTAGCGCCTGGGATCTCTTGCTGAGAGTCCTCTCTTGCCAAGTGGTGCCAAATCCAGTTCCTGAGCCCTTGGAAGTTAACTCTGGTGCAACTAAGAAGGAACTAAGCACATATAGTCTCCGGACCAACGCTGCTCTCCTGCTCCGCTGCCAGCACTGGAGCTGTGGTCCTCACTGAGTGCAACGACCTGCAAAACAGGCCTGCCGCAACACTGCAAAGTTGAAACCTCGCATCTTGACCTGCTGGATCAATGACCCTGCTGGGTTGTAAAGAACTGATGCCTTGCCACCGACACCGCATCATCTCCCCTGCAACTATAAGGAACCAATGCCTCATCTCCCTTACCTAGCAGTAAGGAACCGGTGCCTCACCTCTGTGGTAGCAGTAAAGAACCAACGCTGCACCAGTTCCAGCACCCCCCCCCCCAGCTCCCTGACCCCGTGCAACGTCTTTGTTTCCTCATCATTTTCCAAGGTACTGTACCTGGGGTCCGTGCAACTCCATTACCGGCCCGCACTCCCTTGTGAGTGGTGTCGGACTGTTGGTAACAACTTTGTCAAGATGCAGTGATAGCCCCAGCTGGAGCTATTATGTTTCTAAGTGCTATATTAAGATGCAGTCTTTGAAAATTATCTTTACTGGTGTGTTAGATGTTTAGGTCTTGTTTTACTCACATAAATATTGGCTATTTTCACTGTGTGTGTTTATAGGGATTATCTTAGCTCTGTGGCTCCTTTACACTGACTAGACTGAGGGTCCCTACTTGGACAGGGTGCAAACCACTAGAGACCCCATTTCTAATAGTTTACAGACACTGGTTTTCCATTAACTAAGACCTTGCTGATCATGCACTCTATTGCATCATTGCAGAACTTAGGCCTACACTTTTCTTTCACCAGGGATATTCTGCAACAACCTCTATTAATTTCTGAGATGCAACGTCTTCATATTTCTTTCCTTTCGAACACTTGCCCACATTTACTTAAATCCTTAAGTCCTTTTGTTGTATAAGATGGTCTCTCATAAGGATGGGAGACTCATTTCTGGGGAATCATCCACATAGTGGTATAAAGAGATTGGACCATCCACATAGTGGTATAAAGAGATTGTACCATCCAAAGAATGTTTCAGAAGAACTGAAATGAAAACTGGAGACTGAATTTGGATTCTAGTGGCAGAATGTCTTGGCTTGATTCAGTCTCTTAGCAAAGAGTTCCCTGTGGTAAGGTGCCCAGTGTGTCTTTGAACATCCTAAACACAGTTCAGGTCAAACTATTAAATCGCACATCCGGAGTTGCACTGTACAGGCCCACAAAGATACTGTATGTGAAGCAACATGTAACACGCTAGGCAAAAGTATAATGCCCAAATCATAGCCACCAACAGCCTGTATCGTTTGCTGCCCACATAGTTGATGTAGCACACATCAGGAATATCATCAAACTACAGTAGAATATGTAATTGGACTCTGCTGTGCCTGACATTTGCCTATGAACAATTCAGCCTATGAACGATTCAGACAAGCAATTAATATGTATCAACAACTTTTATCGGTCTTTGCTTGCCACCTCTAGTAACTTCCCACTTCCTAGCATGCCCTTCTGATATCTAATTCTGCAACCAAGTTTGACCCTTTGCTGAAAATAAGTTAGCTATTCAGTTTCCAATCAATAGTGGATGTGAACCCTGCGCCCCGCCAACAGATAAAATAACTGTGAATAAGTTAGACTTGTTCATGGTCACTGTAAAGTGGGGGCCTAGTTAAATTGTCTGAATCAACAAGGCCAAGATATGTTTATCTTTGCCCCTGGCATGTCAGGAGTCACCAATGCCAAATCTGCCCTGAGCTCTAAAAATCATTGCCTGCTTGGAATTTATATCTGACTTTGACCAGTTCATGAGCCTAGGCTCACAAGAAGACTGGGAGAGCAGAATCATAAAATAGGCATCCGCCAGGCTTATTTGTACCATCCTACCTCCCACTGAAATATGTACTTGAGAATTCCCCATCATTTTGAATGCCTGTGCACCACCAAGGTATTTTAACTCCTCAGGCATAAAACAGGTAATTTCTTTGTTCTTTCTTTTTTTCCCGGACAAAGGAAATGTTGCTGGGGATGATTTTTCAGGTCAAGAGGAAATGGGCACTTGCACCTTTCTGCCTGAGCTTTTATTTATTGTGATTAGAAGTTGTTCCTCTGGCAAAATCTGTAGAATGTGGGCAGATGATCTGTACCAGAGGTTTAATAAAAACACATCTAAACCCCTGTTAGGACTGAAATGTCTCCTACATTGTACTATGTTGTATTTCCTTGCTCTAAGTGCCTGACTCCATGTGTCTGGTATCTCAATTGTTGCCATTTACTTCACACTAATCGAGGGTGCATGCAGAGGTATATGCCTGTCCTTTGACAAGAGTAAAGTCATAGACTTGTCCTGTGAGCTGGAGGGCAGAACCAAGAGTTCCCTCATTGATACAGTTGATTTCTGTCCCTGTCATGGGTTTAGCGCATAGAATGGTTGTATCAGCGTCCATAATTGTGGTCAGACCTTTTTAGCTGCATCACTGAGGTGGAGGCCTATTTGCTCCCTCTTGTAAATTTACAATTTATTGTGCTTGCCAGCTTCCTAGCACAACTTCCCTGTGTCGTGTATGCTTATGTGCACAGCCTGCATGCTTGGTGTATATGAATAAGCTAGAGTAATGGTGGTGTCCATTTTTGATGCCCTAGACCTGGCCTTGGCAGAAGTTGTAGACTGTGTTATTTTTCAATACAGTGCAAGTGTATCGCTCATATTTCTGGAGGAGTTAGCAATCCTAGATGCTAAAGTGAGGGGAGTAGGAATTGCTTGAGAAATTCCATTAGGCCTTGTATTTGTAAGGAGCTGATGATTGTTTGTCTTCCTGAATACTGTCATTTGATGGATGACAGGAGAAACGGGTCGTGCTTTATCCTGTTTTATCTTTACCTGATTAGTACTTCAGTTGGCTGATGACATCCAGGTGTAGTAAACTAACACCTCGATGTTCCTCTGTTGTGGGTGCTTTGGCCTGGAGACCGCCCTGCTGTGAGAAACACCATTCTACACAAAGGCTGCGTCGAGAGAATAGCCTGGAAAGGACATAAAAAAAGAGAGCCGTCATAAACTGTCTCATACATTACCAGACCGTGGATACAAATCTCCTGTCTGGTTTAGGTGTATACAAGTGGGAGCCCCACTAATTCTTCCATTTCCAAGTCCCCTATGGCGATGCACGGGAGTGCCTCTCCGACAACTCATATGACTGATGTGCAATCAGTGAGTGACAGGACATCACCCGAGACTGGATCTCTTTTTGTAAGAGCTTGGTATCTGCATCCTCTAGCACCTTGAAGCCGGACTGCCTTTTGAGGGGAGGTAGTCTACCAACCCTGCAGGAAGAGTGTCTGGTGCCCACAGCAGAGGGGCCTGGGGAGAGTGATCGAGGATCCGGGTGTCAGTGGGCCTGCAGGCTCTCCACACTAGTCCCTGACAGGAACCAGGCTCATTGTGATTGCTGTGCCTAGGGTCCAAGGCACTGACTGTGTGTCGAACTCTGACCTGCACGCGGTCACAACTCTCACGGAGAGAGTTGGCCTGTGGTTGGCCGTGCCTGCTTGAGTTGATTGGCTTATGCATGACAGCTACTGCTTTATATTGCCATCGGCCTGTGCATTGCAGCCACTATCCAGTGTTTTGATCGGCCAATGTGTGGCTTCAACTGACCAGCATTTTGATTGGTTTGTGCGTGGGTGCGATTGCCCGGAATGATCAGCCCATGTGGAGGCTACAATTTCCCATTTTTCCTAGCTCATGTAGGGATACCTTTACAGAAGTTGTTACCAACCAGAACAACCCTCATCTGCTAGTGTCATCTGGTCGATCAGCCGCAGCATGGACTTGCTGGCCCCGGTGTGAGCCCATCACAGAGAGCCCCCCAACAGCATGCAGGCTGGGGTGCAACCTCCTGTTGAGAGAATGCAGCTGTGCCTGAGGGTTGGGCAGTTCAATTGGTCCATAAGAGTCCGAATCACTTGTGAGAGTTGACTGTCAGGAATGAGCACCTATTTGGGAGTGATACAAACTGCGCCTGCGCTGTCCGTGCACCGCTGCCTTCCATACTAAAGAGTGGGTGGGCCAAGGAGACCCGGGTGGCCGGTCGGGAATGTGGTTGGTAAAGGCAGTGCACTCTCTTGATAGTGCCCACAGACACTAAATTGGATTCTGTTTATATAGTGATCAGTTCTCATACGTATTAAAGTGCTTTTCTTTCTTACAAGGATGCATGCTCGGCTGGACATTTAGTTATTTTGTTGTTGTCTGATTGTTGACCTCTCAGCTCAAGCACCTCCTACAGTAACCTCCCTGAGAAGTCTGTCACTGTTTGCCATCATTAACACTGACTGTCAAGTGCAGAAGTAGCTGTACTTGGCTCAGTTTGCAGAGCAATAGTAGGATGGCCACCGGGACATCAAACTACCTCAACCCCCAGTGTTGAGGCCTAGAAGATCCAACTTGTCCCATGAACCGCCCCTCCCTCACGCCCCCCAAAGGCGCCTGACATCTGTACAGCCTACCACTCCATACATTGGTACTCAGGGTTGTCCCATTAATTACTGACTTTATTAGCTTCCGCCAACCTTACAGCAGAAGGAACGGTAAGGCTTCCCTTTTGGCAAAGCTGGGACACCTGAATGCCCCTCTTAGGTGTTTCTCTGCTTCCTCTTCCCTGAGTGGGAAAGCATGTATTGAGGCGCTGCTGGTCTAGCCACTGGGCATTGCAATGGGGTAAAGCTTTGAGGTGCTGCGAGCCATTGGAATGCCTTCGGTTAGACATCTCAGTAGAACACCTTTCACATGAAAGTGTGGATATGCTTGTCCATCACCTGGACAAATGGATCGCCAGTTGGTGCAGAACATCCAGATTTCCCCCTCTTCTGAATTTGACAGTCCATGGCCCTTCTTGGGGAGAAAGAGCTGTCACCTTTCCGCTTCCTTCTGGGATTTGGCCATAGTAAATGTTTTGATTAGCAGGTCTGCCATGTTCATAGTTTGTCCCGGGTCACTGGTGGGCACCTGTAGGCCTGGTAGCTTTACTGAGATGGGAGCTCCCCCCTGTCAGAGAGCTCTACTTAAAGCCTTTCTTGGGGATTCACTCCCCCCCCTTCCTCCAATCACACACTTCTTATTCAGTAGTAGAGAGCATGGCTGGTTTTCTGCACCCACGAGCACAGAATACTTTCCATAGCTGCACAAACCTAACCACTGACCTCTGCTGCCAGCAGCGCCACTCTTAGCCCCAGGTTTCTTATGAAGGGTAAACAACCTTTACCATGCATTCCTTTATCACGCATGCTAAAAGTGTGTATGTATATATTTTTTCTTTTCATTCCACTTACTAGTTTTTGAGAAATTAAGGTTAACAGATATTTGTACATCTGAACAGTTGGTTTTGCAAGAGTCCTGCGGTCGCACAAATTTCAAAATGGAGTCACCTGATTGGTTGAGGTGGCTATTTTTTCCCGTTGGGCTGTGTGCTCTCGGAGAAGCGAGAGGCTTGAGGCTTCTGAGAGTCCCACAGGAGCTTGAATTATTTTGGCTATCCGCAACATGAATATGAAGGAAACAAAAAATAAATATATTTATTTATATTAATATATATACACCCCCACACACACACCCCTCCCCCACTCACACTGCCAAAAAGCAAGCATGTGTGGCAGGGGGTTGTCTTCCCTCAGTGGTTATGCATAGGGCTTGCTCGTCTGCATTACTTTGTTAAAAACACTGAAATTCACTGACAAAAACAAAGGTTGAAGTAACGTTGTAGTTAGGAATTGTAAGTCTATCGTCTTGTTAAAAAAAAAAAAAAAACTTAAAATTCACTGCAAAAACCAAAGGTTGAAGGGACAGTATAGTTAGGGGAAAATATCAGTTAGCACAGTGTTTTTTTTTTTTTTTTTTTTTAAAGCACTGACGTTACAGTAATCTTACGTAAATATAACTTGTGCAGTAAAGTAACTATAACTCATGCTGTCGCCACCAAAGACTAATTATCTCCCATATTACGTCACTCATGACGTGTTCTATGGCAAAGGCTCCCAAACTTTTGACTTCTGTGGACCTCCACTTATCATTACTGGATCCTGGAGACCCCCACTGAACATTATTGGAATCCAGGGACCCCCCCCATCGAGTCATTACTTAAAGCTGGGGACCTAATGTGTTACTATTATTTAATTTTCTAAGCAGTCGCAGACCCCCTGAGGAGGCTTCGGGGACCCCCCAGGAGTCCTCGGACCACAGGTTGGGAACCACTGTTCTGTGACATTACTAATAACATAACTGCAACATCTGAAATGACATTATTGATGACAACACAGGATACCTATGCATCACTGAGGCCCCATGTCCTGAAATGGCAGCCGCAACATCTCTTCATGTTGCAGCTAGCCAATCAGAATTCCAGCTCCCATGGGACTCAAGGAAGCCTCTTGCTCCAGCAAGAGTGTGATGGCTAACAGGGGAAAAAAGCCCCTAATCCAATTAGATAGCTCCTTTTTTAAATTTGTGTGACCACAGGACTCTTTCAATCAAGCAGTCCAAATATACAAATATTTTTTACCTTCATCTCTCAAATTAATGAATGGATTTACACAAAAACACAAAAAGCACTCTTTCTGGACCACGATCTAGCTTCCTGGCAAATTTGGTGTAATTCTGTTCACAGTTTTTGCGGGACTGCGTTCCTTCCTGTAAAGTAGAAAATGCATGGGAAAATTTGGTTGTGGGAACCCCGTTTTAAGTCGAAGCCTACCAGGGAGTGCAGCTGTCTGGTTTGCTAAATACATCTTGGGGGGGGGCATTCAGAAAGCTCACCTAGAAATGCATGCCAGCTGTTGCTTAGCATTGGTTTTGTGGTTTGTAACTCACATTTTCTGGCTTTCTGTTTGCTGGCTTTATTTGTTTTAGGCAGTCCAGCTCGAGTTAGTTCCTGCCCAAACCTTGTTTACTGTATTCTTCCAAGTGCTCCATTTCTGTAATCAGACCTTTAAATATTGTTCTTACCTTGTCACATTTGAGGTGCTTTCAAATACAGAGGTCAAATGTCAGGCCCTTGCTTCCAAGGAGCTTGGTATTTACTTTTCTTTCTTGAAGACTTTAGAGTGGGAGGATTTATGTAACAGTCTTGCTGGATACCGGTGGTATGAAAGGATTTTTTTCTAGCACACAACAACATTTAAATGAACTGTGCAAGTATTTCAGAATATACAAAAATAATGATTGCACAAATGAAGCACATTTTTTGTTAATTCTGAAGTGTGTTGGAAAGGAATACTTTAATATTATCAAAAGAAATCAATACACCAGATGATACCATCTCCACACATTATTCTTTGTGCGCTATATAGTTTTATTAGAAAATGTGTTGTCAGTAGTGGCATTGTGCTACAACACCATGTACCCTCTGCTCCACGCCTCTCCACTATACCCCAGTCCATGCCACTGCACTCTGACACACTACTGTGTAACACTGCACTCTCCTCCACTGAACTCTACACCACTCAGCACACTATGCCAATGCACTCTGCCACTCTACAGTGCTGCACTCTACCCCACTGCACTTTGCATCATTCCATTCTGCACGACTCCACTCTGCACCACTGCAAGCTATGCAACTCTACCCTGCACCCCTGCACCACTACACTCTGCACTCTACTATTCAACATTCTAATCCATGACACTGCATTGTACGCCGCTGACTTATAAGCCATTGCTCTCTCTGCTGCTTCACTCTACTCCATTATACCCCTCAACACTCTATGCCAATGCACTCTGCAACAGTCCACTCCTCCCCACTCTACTCCACTGTATACCACTCTACACTACTCCACTCTATGCAACTCCACTCTACAACACTACTCCACTCTGCCATTCCATTCTACAACCCTTCACATCACTCTCCTCTATGCCACTAACTGTTAGCCATGTTGAACAGCAGCCATGTTGGTGCACAGCATGGCTAAAACACATTGGCAAAGCCAAGGGCTCTTGCATAGACGAGCCCTATTGGCTTTACCAATGCTTGTTATATCAGACCCTGCTTCTGTCATTAAGATTTGTCAAACTGTACTAAATTTATTAGCAAACAAAAAATGTTCTTTCTATGGAAACGCAGACTCAACTATAACTATATACGGTGAGGCTGAGTTGAGGGATGGGTAGTGGTAAGGGTCATTTTATGGTTTGGGTGTATTGGTGCAGGATGGTAAGGGTAATGTTAGGGTTTATGGGTGATCAGGTTAATTTTAGGGTTTAGGTTGGGTAGTAGTATAGGTTGGTAAGGGCAATTTTACAGTTGTTATAGTTAGGTTCAGATTTTATACATGCAAAGGCATAGAAATTCGGCAGTTATATTTCTCTCAAGAAATTATAAGGTAACTAGAACTTGCCCCACCCACAGCCATGCACAGTATTTGCTTCAAAATTGTTATTGCAAATGTTGCAGTGATAATATCGTGGATGTCATAGAAGTCGTCATGACTGATGTAATATGTGGGGTAATTAGCAGTGCATGGCAAGGGCATGAGTTACATTTTTTTTAATTTTTTTTTAGATAACTATAGCTGCTGGAATTCTATGGTTTTATGTATGTAACATTTAAACCTAATGTAAGGAAATGGCTCCTTGGCATGGTTACCCCCTGACTTTTTGCCTTTGCTGATGCCAAGTTATGATTTGAAAGTGTGCTGAGGCCTGCTAATCAGGCCCCAGCACCAGTGTTCTTTCCCTAACCTTTGCTTTTGTTTCCACAATTGGCACACCCTGGCATCCAGGTAAGTCCCTTGTAACTGGTACCCCTGGTACCAAGGGACCTGATGCCAGGGAGGGTCTCTAAGGGCTGCAGCATATCTTATGCCACCCTGGGGGCCCCTCACTCAGCACAGACATACTGCTTGCCAGCTTGTGTGTGCTAGTGGGGATAAAATGACTAAGTCGACATGGCACTCCCCTCAGGGTGCCATGCCAACCTCACACTGCCTATAGGTATAGATAAGTCACCCCTCTAGCAGGCCTTACAGCCCTAAGGCAGGGTGCACTATACCATAGGTGAGGGCATAAGTGCATGAGCACTATGCCCCTACAGTGTCTAAGCAAAACCTTAGACATTGTAAATGCAGGGTAGCCATAAGAGTATATGGCCTGGGAGTCTGTCATGCACGAACTCCACAGCACCATAATGGCTACACTGAAAACTGTAAAGTTTGGTATCAAACTTCTCAGCACAATAAATGCACACTGATGCCAGTGTACATTTTATTGTAAAATACACCCCAGAGGGCATCTTAGAGATGCCCCCTGAAACCTTAACCGACTACCAGTGTAGGCTGACTAGTTTTAGCAGCCTGCCACACACCAGACATGTTGCTGGCCACATGGGGAGAGTGCCTTTGTCACTCTGTGGCTAGTTACAAAGCCTGTACTGGGTGGAGGTGTTTCTCACCTCCCCCTGCAGGAACTGTAACACCTGGCGGTGAGCCTCAAAGGCTCACCCCCTTTGTTACAGCACCCCAGGGCACTCCAGCTAGTGGAGTTGCCTGCCCCCTCCGGCCACGGCCCCACTTTTGGCGGCAAGGCCGGAGGAGATAATGAGAAATACAAGGAGTCGTCACTGGCCAGTCAGAACAGCCCCTAAGGTGTCCTGAGCTGAGGTGACTCTGACTTTTAGAAATCCTCCATCTTGCAGATGGAGGATTTCCCCAATAGGGATAGGGATGTGCCCCCCCCCCCCCTCAGGGAGGAGGCACAAAGAGGGTGTAGCCACCCTCAGGGCTAGTAGCCATTGGCTACTAACCCCCCAGACCTAAACACACAACTAAATCGAGTATTTAGGGCCTCCCAGAACACAGCAAGATAGATTCCTGCAACCTAAGACGAATGACTGCTGAGCTGAAAAACCTGCAGAGAAGATGGAGACACCAACTGCTTTGGCCCCAGCTCTACCGGCCTGTCTCCCCACTTCAAAAGAACTGCTCCAGCGACGCGTTCCACAGGGTCCAGCGACCTCTGAAGCCTCAGAGGACCACCCTGCATCTAAAAGGACCAAGAACTCCCGAGGACAGTGGCTCTGCTCCAAGAAAGAAGCATCTTTGCAACAAAGAAGCAACTTTGAAAGAACACACGTTTCCCGCCGGAAGCGTGAGACTTTGCACTCTGCACCCGACGCCCCCGGCTCGACTTGTGGAGAACAAACACTACAGGGAGGACTCCCCGGCGACTGCAAGCCTGTGAGTAGCCAGAGTTGACCCCCCCCTGACCCCCCACAGCGACGCCTGCAGAGGGAATCCAGAGGCTCCCCCTGACCGCGACTGCATGCTTCAAAGACCTGACGCCTGGTAACAACACTGCACCCGCAGCCCCCAGGACCTGAAGGATCCGACCTCCAGTGCAGGAGCGACCCCCAGGTGGCCCTCTCCCTTGCCCAAGTGGTGGCTACCCCGAGGAGCCCCCCCCCCCCCCCCCCCCCCCCCCCCCCCTTGCCTGCCTGCCTGCATCACTGAAGAGACCCCTTGGTCTCCCACCCGACACCTGTTTGCACACTGAACCCGGCCGCCCCCGTGCCGCTGAGGGTGTACTTTTTGTGCTGACTTGTGTCCCCCCCGGTGCCCTACAAAACCCCCCTGGTCTGCCCTTCGAAGATGCTAGTTTTTTTTTTTAACGTAATGTAATATTTAATTACCATATGTTAATCCAACCTCTGCTGCACATGGCCAAAGCTCCCTCCCCCCCCCCCCCCCCCATGCAGCCAGCCCCAACCGAAGACCATGTGCAGCTGGGGTTGGCCGCATGGCCTGGGACCATGCCCTA
This sequence comes from Pleurodeles waltl, assembly GCF_031143425.1. Lineage (NCBI taxonomy): Eukaryota > Metazoa > Chordata > Amphibia > Caudata > Salamandridae > Pleurodeles > Pleurodeles waltl. The sequence continues at coordinate 154,116,298 of NC_090445.1, read as the reverse complement.
TGGCCACCCTCCCCAAAGGCAGCCAGCTCACGAGCCCCCCTCCCTGTGCTACCTTTGGCCCCGGGGCCTCCATTCTCCGAGGCCCAGTGCATTTGTAGGGAAAGGTCCGCGTGATCTTGTCCCTGGGTCACTTTTTATCCCCAGCGACACCATCCTGTGGGGCCTGGTGCATTTTTTGTTTTAAGGGCAGGGCACATGGCCCCCCTCATCAGGCTAATTTTGACACCCCCCTCCTCCTTCGCTGCATATAAATGGGATGGGGCAAGCGTCCTCACTCCCTGCCCAGATGCCCTGGGGCCCACTATACTGTAAAAAGGGGGAGGGGAGCGCATAGCCCCCCTCCCCAGGCCAATTTCGGCACGAGGAACCCCATTCTCCGGCTGTATTCAAGTATGGAGAGGAGGCAGCAGTCCCCCTCCCCAGGCCAACATGGGCCCTAGGGACATTACATTTATTGGGGGGGGGGGGGGGATTTTTTTTTCGCGGGTGGGGAGCGTGGAAGGAGGACTCGGGCCCGAGTCGCAAGATGGCTGCCACCACTTCCTGGTTGAAGTGGTGGCATCCATTCACGACACAGCTGTTGGCGCATGGATTTGCTGTGGATTAACGTCTCTAGATATAATACATCTATTTTCTTTAGTAACTCCAAAGCTACTGAACAGATTTACACCAAATTACAAAAAGCTCCCTTTCTATACCAAGATCTAGCTTTCTGCCAAATGTGGTGTAATTCCGTTCAGCGGTTCAGGATGCAGTTGTATCTAAAATCCCTATGGGAATTTGCATGGGGAAAACACTTTTTGGGACCCCATCCCCACCTCCTTTTCTCAGCCCTCACTTGTTGGATCCCCCTGACACGATCAAGACAGCAGCTAAAGTGACGGGCAAAGTAGTTTTGAAAATTTTGTGAATAATCATCAAACGGTGCCAAAGATATTAGCAAAACAAAAACACCAATCTAAATGAGGTCCTAACCATCGTCAGTAGGTAAAATAAAATAAAAAGAGTGTGTAAACAAAAAAAAAAGGCTTTACTTTTCTTGTGTGATAATGTCATACATCCCTGATAAAGACAGGAAGACGTCAGGGACAGTTTCCCAATTTCAAGTCAAGCGCCAGGAAGTATTTCAGAAGTTATGACTTACTGCTCATAGCTCAGTGGGCGTGGTACGCCAAACCTACCTCAGAAAGGAGAGTCTGGTGGTCTTCAAAGAGTGTCCGTGCTACCTGATGTGCGACTTCTTGTGCTTGAAGACTGAACTACACAGTGGCACTCTGACACTAGGGCCCGAATTTAAGAAAAGTAGTGCCACATCCAATGCAGCAACACTTTTCTGGAACTCCTTAGCACCCCCCTGCCACGACGTGTGCGCAGTATTTAATATACGGCGCACCATGGTGCACGGTAAGGACAGCAGCGTCAAACTTTTTGATGCTATTGATGTACTGTGCAGGATTAGCACCCAAATGTTGGCTCAAATCCTGCAGTGTACATAGGAGCCCTTTGGAAACAATGGTATGCCACCTTTTAATACCTGCTCTGTGCAGGTGTTAAAAAATTGCTGCTGTAGAAAGCTGGCCTGGTGTGTGGTGAGTACCTATGGTAATATCCCCTTATACCATTTCCAGGAATCCCCTTATTAGTGGCAGTGTCTAGAAGCCAGGCTGTCTAGAGGTAGCTGTGGATGAGCACCCAAGACTTATGTAGGAGACATGCAAAGCTTATACAAGACCACTGTAATCACACAGCACTTACACACCTGAAAGAACCACACAGTGTTGCAAAAATAAAGGTACTTTATTTTAGTGGCACAAGTACTAAAATACTAGAAGGGCAATCCTCCAGTATGAGGTAAGTAAACACAGTAGCATTCAGAAATCAGCATAAAAAGCAATGGAAACAATGAAACTAAGCAATACTGAGGGGGGGGGGTGGACCAAACCATATACTAAGTAAGTTGAATGCAAGGGTTGGGCCCCCACCTAAGAAACCCACAGGGTAAGTACCAGAGTCTCCCCCCCCCCCCCCCCCAGCGAGCAGGAGAGAAGAGGTAAGTTACCTGTTTTACCCAAACCAACCCAAATGACTTCAGAGAAGGATATTGCAAGACCCAGACAAGACTGCAAGAAACCAAAGGTGGATCCTGGAAGAGGAAGACCTGGAAAAGAAGGGGACCAAGTCCAGTTAACAATGGAGTGTCCCCTGCTGGCTTGTGCCACTACCCCACATGTCTGTGGGTGCAGGAGTTGGTCGACGGTGAGACGAAGACGGTCAGCAATGCAGGACTGGAGCAGATGAAGAGTTCCTGGGTGATGCAGTTGACATCCCATACTGGATGAAGGATTGCAGTCAATCTGTGGTGAGGAAAAACCACCAACAAGCCTTGACAAAGACAAATGTAGCGAATGGTGGAAAAGTGGAGCTGCCGGGGACCAGCAAGGTCCAGAGGGACTCAACCCATGGGGAGAGTCCCAGGTGACCCTCGGCAGTGCAGAGTCCAAAGAAGAGACAGCCCCCAAAGAAGAAGAACAGGCAAGGAGCCCAGGAGTCGCAGAGAAGCCCACGCAGCAAACCTAAGCGGTCCCACGTTGCAGGAGAAGCACGCAGAGGGCTGCGCACTGCAGGGAAGAGTGCGGGGGCTGGGGCTACACGGAGTCTGAAGATCCCCTGGAGGAGATGCCAACAGGTCTTGGTAGCTGCAAGAGATGCGATGCACAGAGGTATTGTCCTGCATGGAAAGGCAAGGGCTTACCGTCTCCAAAGTTGGATAGCTGGTAGAGGGGATTTAGGGGACCACTCGAGACCACCATCCATAATGCAGAATCTACGCAGCTCTGGAAGAGAGGAGATCCATGTAGCCGGTTGTTGTTGCAGTTGGTGCCTGTGATTGCAGGGGAGTGACTACTTCATTCCAAGGGAGATTCCGTCTTGCTTCTTCTTCAGACTGAAGACTTGTTGCCCTCAGAGGATGCACAGCCGGGGAAATGTTGCAGTTGCTGGAAGGAGCCGTGGAAACAATGTTGCAAGCAGAGTTGTTGCTCAGTTGCAGTTCAAGTAGCTAGAAGGTGAAGTAAATGATGCAGAGGAGGCCTGCTGGAATCTTGCACGTCTAATTTGAGGGCCCATCCAAAAGGGAGACCCTAAATTGTCCTGGAAGAGAGGGGAAGTGGAGGGGGGATTGGTCACCTAGCCAGGTGACCAAATATCAGAAGGGGGCTGTGACGTCACCTGCCTGACCTGGCCACTCAGATGCTCACAGAGGCCTTTGCCCACTTTGGATTGAAGATGGCAGAATCAAGGGGCCATCTGGAGGAGCTCTGGGCGCCATCCCTGGGGTAGTGATGGACAGGGGAGTGGTTACTCCCTTTTCAATTGTCCAGTATTACGCCAGAGCAGGGAATGGAGGTCCCTGAACTGGTGCAGACTGGTTAATGCAAGGAGGGCCCCAAATGTGCCCTTCAAAGCATAGCAGTGGCTTGTGGAGGCTACCCCTCCAGTGGCGGCCGGCAGCTTTAGGAGGGAGTGGGGGCAGGAAGCACACACACGCTCATTCTTTCACACACACATGCACATCCATTAACAACACTCATAACATTTAAACATGCACGAACACACCAAACATTCATATTAAAAGCACACCCACACACACACACACACACACACTCTCTCTCTCTCTCTCTCTTTTTCTTTTTCTTTTTTTGCCTTCAGCCTTGGAGGTCCCAGGAGGGTTGGGAAGGCATCAGTCCCAGCATCGTCACAGAGTGGGATGGGGTCAGTGAGACTGCTGACCCCAACCCACTCTGTGACGAAGTGTCACTGATTGACACTTGCCCTGGGGGCTTCAGGGCTTAAACCTGAAGCGCCCAGGTCGAAGTCAATGGGTGACGCTTTCCTCATCACCCAGGGGAGAACCTCGAGGCACCTTTGCTGAGCCGAGGAGGTCACGCCCATAGGAGCTGTGACCTCTTCAGCCCAGCAAATTTCAGCTCAGGCAGCCAGGAGTCTGCGGAAATCGCACGTCTCGCTCCTGGCTGTCTGACCTGAACATGAAGAGTGCCTGTCAGGCTGACCTTTGTTCAGCCTGACAGACACTCTTCATGAGGGGCAAAAGGTTGGGGGGGGCGTGGCCCCTCCGCCCTAAAGGACGGCCCGCACCTGTACCCCTCCCAAACCATGAAACACCTATTTCCAAAGGGAGAGGGTACTACCCGCCTCTCCCAAAGGAAATCCTTTGTTCTGCCTTCCTGGGCTTGAGCTGGTCAAGCAGCAGGAGGGCAGAATCCCATCTAAGGGGCGGCAGAATGGTGGGTTGCCTGGAAAGCCCCAGAAAGCCCCAGAAAGCTGGTAGGAGCAATGCTGGGAATCCTCTAAGGAGCCCCCAGAGAGCATGGATTCATACCACCAATACTGGCAACAGTATTGGGGTATGATTCTGACATGTTTGATAATAAACATGCCTAGTTTTGGAGTTACCATTATATAGCTGGATATGGGTAGTGACCTATGTCCAGTTCATGCGTAAAATGGCATCCCCGCACTCATGAAGTAGAAGAAAATGGAGCTGGAGTTTGCTTACACAGGGGTACTTTCACCCTGCCCACTGGGCTAGGAGGGCCTACTATAGGGGTGAGTTACAGTGACCTGAAGTGAAAAGGTGCATGCACCTTTTTACGCAGGCTGCAATGGAAGGCCTGCAGACACATTTTACATGGGCTCCCATTGGCGGCATAACACATGCTGCAGCCCATGGGGAACCCCTGGTGCCCCAATACCCTGGGTACCATATACTAGGATCTTATAAGGGGGCACCAGTATGCCAAATGTGGGGTGTCTGTGGTCCAGGAAACAAAGTTTAAAGGGAGAGAGCACAGTCACTGAGGTCCTGGTTAGCAGGAACCCAGTGAACACTGTCAACACACTCTGACATCAGGCAAAAAGTGGGGGTAACCGTGCTAAAAAGAGGCTACTTTCCTTCAGCGGCTAAAAATGGTACAGTGGAATCTCTTGGATTCCACTGTGCCATTTTTGTGGTCCCCCTAATGGGGGAACGCTCCCTTGCAAACATTATGACTGCTGGCATAAATTGAAGCAAAGGGGTTACAAAGTGGCTCCATGCATTATGCAATTTGTAAATATGACACAGCGAATTGGGCCACATAAGCGTCATCCTCAATTATGTTAATGTGGCGCAAGGAGGCGCTAGGCTCTCTAAAATCTGGTCCTAAAATGTATAGCAGTCCCCGAGTGCTCATGTTTGAGATTGCTGACGACATCTTGGCTTATCAGATAGAACTTCCCTTGTTTATCACGTGGCTTTGCTAGGCAGTTGTGATACACTGTTGCAGCATCCAGGAACTTGCTGTGCAGATACAGTTTTTCTTTTGCCAAGAGAAGTTGCTTGGAGTTAGTTGGTGGACATTTGGGAACACAGAGAAGGCGTTGTTAGACTATGTTGTGCTGAGAAACAATCTTTGAACATTTAACTTTGAATGGTATTAAGATTGTAAATATTATAACATTCAAACTTGGGTTTTGATCCTGTGAGGAATGCTCATGATAAGACAATTGTTCACATGAAATTTATATACGATTATGGTAACTATATCAGGCTTTATTAGTAAGTAATGTATGAATTGCCAGAACAGGAGCCACAGGGAGAACTGTTGATGAACACATATCTACCCCACTTGTAGCGACACTCTGGTTTTAAAACACATTTCTCAGGGCTAAAACTCACTAAAATGAGAGGTCATTAAGTGCTTTTGAAAATGTCACACATCATAACATTAAAAATGGTATATTCCTGAGAATGCCACTTGCGTTCATTCCCTCTCTTGGCAAAAACACGATGTTCTGTTTCAGTATCCATAATCTTTCAACAAATCTGGTTTGCAGTCTACAATATAAAGATAATTCCTGACTCCTGGACAATTTGTTTCCTTGCGTAAGATGTAAAGAATTCTACCCTTGGTCCCCAAAGTTGATACAATGTCAAGTTCAGCTGTCTCAAAATGTGAAAGTTAGGATAAAGCTGAGACTTTGGAAAGGCGGGGTGTAGCTTGGTGACTAAGTGTGTGTGTGTGTGTGTGTGTGTGTGTGTGGGTGGTTGTGTGTGTGTGTTTGAAAGCTGATCAGTAGGGGGTACTAAGGCCCACATTTATATTTTTTTAGTGCTGCATTTGCGTCATTTTTTTATGCAAAATGTGTGCAAACTTACAAAACACAATTATATTTTGTACGTTTGTGATGCTTTTGTGTAAAAAATAAAGGACGCAAATGTGACACTAAAAAAGTATAAATATGAGCCAAAATGAGAGAACAGAACCAACATTTTTCAAGACTTGAAAAGCAGGAGAGGGTTAGAGCGTGTGTAAGCTTTTGCCTGTGTGCATCGAAACATGTTGTGTAAAATCTAACTGACACTTCATTACACTAGACTGAAAGTACCTGTACCCAACTGCTTACCAGAAAACACATTTATTGGGGAGGGGGTGTAACAACCCCCCACCCCCGAAGCTACGCCCCTGAGGAAAGGTGACCATGCATCTAACCTTTATAAATCTGCCTGACTCCACATTCCTCAGTCTTTTCTTTTCCACCAGTCTGCCTTATATTAAAGCAGTGGATCTGCTTCCCTCGCTGAATCTGATTTGGGGAGGGGGGTTAGTTCCCATATCTCACAGGCAGTCATTGGCCTTGGCCTGATGGAGATCCCCCTAAGAGGGCACTGTAGTGTTGGGGGCCCTATGCCCTCATGCTACTAAAAGCACTCACACAGACACGGTATCATGGTCCCGTGCGCCGGGCCCTTTTTATTGGCAGGGTCACCTGACCGGTGACGCCTGTGTTGGGTGGGTGTGGAGTGTAGATGGGAGGCCAGCCCTCAGCAGAGAGGCTGGCAAAACACTAGAACGTGTCCAGCAGGACACTACATTCCTCCAAAACTTTGAGAAACAAAACAAAGTCCAACCTGCAAAAGAAAATACAGTAACAAAAACCACCACCATCAGTCTCTCGGCCTCGAGAATGCAGGCCGCAGGATTGCATTGGGCAGGTGCAGCTGGGAGCACACGGATACCTCCGCACGAGTCCATGATTTAACCGGGTACAGCCGGGCACGAACACTATGCAGAAGAAGTCCGGACTCTGACAGTCAGATGGTTGGTTAATTGTCCACTGATGCACTGTGGTTCAGTCCTGTGGGCACTCGTGGCAAGGCTGGTGGTGTTTACAGTTCAATTTGTTCGAATCGGGCGTATCATTTGAATAGGGTGCGTCATTCGAATTGGGTGCATCAAGAGCGTTGGTGGAGTCCACTGTGAATCTGCTTGCCGAGACATCCTGGCTTCATGAAGGCCAATCCCTCGAAGATGGATGACATCTGTGATGGCGTGAAGTCCTCCTCTGAAGCCTCTGTACCTCCTGACACTCTGATGGCAGAGCTGCTTCCAGACCACCTCTCGTTTGTGGATTCTTCACTCTGGAACTTCCTCGAGGCCTTTTCGATGGGTTTGCCACAGGATTGGCATGGACTGTGCTGGGCTGCATGTGGGCCATCTGCAGGCCACTGCAGGCTCCAACAGGAGCCATGGTCAAATCATTTGTGCAACCACAAGGGTGGATGTTTCGTAGTCAGGGCGCTTGCCGACATGGATCAGGTGCATGCGGGCTCTCAGACGGTCTCAGGGCAATTGTCTCTCACGTTGCCAGGAGGGTGTCTAGTTGGTGTCATCTTAATTCACTGAAGATAGTCTTGGTGTGCTGTGACCTGTTGGAGTCTCCATGGCACAGCCTTGCTTGTTTCCTTGACTTCATCAGTGGGTCAATGTCCAGTCCTCTCTCAAGCTTGGGAGGCCCCTTATCTGGGTTGCCACGGGACTGCTTGTGGTCGGCGCTGGGGCTGCTTGTGTGCCACATAGGGCAGCTGCAAGACCTCCTAGGAGCCACTGCCTAGTCGCTCGTGCAATTACAGGGGTAGATGGGTCTAGGTCACGACTTGCTCTTGTCACGAGAGCAGGATACAGGCAGGGTGAGCAGGTAGTCATTGGTTGACTGATTCTTCAGAGCATTAAAGCAGAGGTGTAGGACTCCAGTCTGGTTGTTTAGCTGCTCCTTTGATGGATACAGTGATGCACATGGCAATGATGGTGTTTGCCATTTGGAGACCTGGAGGACAAGTGATGTTGCTAGAGTGAGGGTGATTGGAGGAACCTTGTCATAGCTAGTGCAGTCTTTCTTTTGCTCATGTGCAAATGCTAGCAGTGGTGCCATCTGCTTCAAGCAGCCGGTGACAGGTGGCTTGGATGGTCACACTTTGACGTGTGGGGCAAGTATGCGGTTTGTGCATGGCGTCATACGTTTGGTACTCCCGCCGAGCTGTCTCCACTGATGTCACCGCACCCCGGTGGCTGTTTTGTCTGTGGGTGCACTCTTCCTTTGTTGCATGAGTCCTCCATTCCTCCATCCTGTTGATCTTCCGTTCTTATTTTTCTGTGGGTGTTCGGTGTTGCAGTGTGCCAGGTGATGTCACACAATCTCCTTTCTTCCTTCTTCATAGCGTGGTGCTGCGCCACACTTTCTTCTCCTTTGTTGAGGAGTCTGGCCACTTGTCTTCCTTTTGTGTGGACCTTTTGAAGGTCCTGTCCTGTCAAAGGACTAGGGGCTCTTCCCCGTGTTGCAGTGGTGGCGTTGTGCCACTTAGGGTGTGCGACTCTCCTCTTGCCTGCTGCGAGTTGCTGCTGACTCTGTCTTGAGGCAGTGTGGGAGAGGACACTCCTTGATTAGCTTCGGGCACGTTGCAGGGCAGTGACGGCGGATCACTTTCTTTCCCGCCTCCTCTTCACTGGAGGGCGCAGTGCTTGCGCCTTAAGGCAGTGCCTTCTCGGCACTGGGTCCTGCTTGAACCTGTGTGGGCTTTGCAGGGTTGGTCGCTTCTGATGACCTCCTGTATGATGGGCCAACGGTGGCCATCTTGTGTTGCAGGAAGGCCGGCTGGCACGGCCTCTTGTCCTGTGCGTTACGTCACGCTCTCGGGTGCTCTCTCCAATTTCGCGGGCGTTGTCTTAGTCGTCACGTTCTCTGGCGCAGCTCTCTGCGCATGGCGTCTTACGTTTGGTACTCCCGCCGAGCTGTCTCCGGTGATGTCACCGCACCCCGGTGGCTGTTTTGTCTGTGGGTGCACTCTTCCTTTGTTGCATGAGTCCTCCATTCCTCCATCCTGTTGATCTTCCGTTCTTATTTGTAGGAAGTTGGCTCTGTATATACTATTTCAAAGTAAGAAATAGCATGCATAGAGTCCAAGGGTTCCCCTTAGAGGTAAGATGGTGCCAAAAAGAGATAATTCTAATGCTCTATTTTGTGATAGTGTGGTGGAGCAGTAGGCTTATCAGAGGGTAGTGTTAAGCATTTGTTGTACACACACAGGCAATAAATGGGGAACACACACTCAGACAATTCCAGGCCAATAGGTTTTTGTATAGAAAAATATATTTTCTTAGTTTATTTTAAGAACCACAGGTTCAAGATTTACAAGTAATACTTCAAATGAAAGGTATTTCACTTAGGTACTTTAGGAACTTTGAATTAGCAAAATAGCATGTACAGTTTTCACAAAAATGGCAATAAGATATTTTAAAACTAGACAGTGCAATTTTCAACAGTTCCTGGGGGAGGTAAGTGTTTGTTAGGTTTGCAGGTAAGTAAACAACCTACAGGGTTCAAAGTTGGGTCCAAGGTAGCCCACCGTTGGGGGTTCAGAGCAACCCTAAAGTTACCACACCAGCAGCTCATGGCCGGTCAGGTGAAGAGGTCAAAGTGGTGCCCAAAACACATAGGCTTCAATGGAGAAGGGGGTGCCCCGGTTCCAGTCTGCCAGCAGGTAAGTACCCGTGTCTTCGGAGGGCAGACCAGGGGGGGTTTTTGTAGGGCACCGGGGGGAGGGGGGGGGCAAGTCAGCACAAAAAGTACACCCTCAGCGGCACGGGGCGGCCGGGTGCAGAGTGCAAACGGGCGTCGGGTTTGCAATGGAGTTCAATGGGAGACCCAGGGGTCTCTTCAGCGAAGCAGGCAGGCAAGGGGGAGGGGCGCTCCTCGGGGTAGCCACCACGTGGGCAAGGGAGAGGGCCACCTGGGGGTCGCTTCTGCAATGGAGGTCGGATCCTTCAGGTCCTGGGGGCTGCGGGTGCAGTGTCTTTACCAGGCGTCCGGTTCTTTGAAGCAGGCAGTCACGGTCAGGGGGAGCCTCTGGATTCCCTCTGCAGGCGTCGCTGTGGGGGCTCAGGGGGGTCAACTCTGGCTACTCACAGGCTCGCAGTCGCTGGGGGGTCCTCCCTGTAGTGTTGTTTCTCCACAAGTCGAGCCGGGGGCGTTGGGTGCAGAGTGCAAAGTCTCACGCTTCGGGCGGGAAACGTGTGTTCTTTTAAAGTTGCTTCTTTGTTGCAAAGATGTTTCTTCTTTGGAGCAGAGCCGCTGTCCTCTGGAGTTCTTGGTCCTTTTAGATGCAGGGTAGTCCTCTGAGGCTTCAGAGGTCGCTGGACCCTGTGGAACGCGTCACTGTTTCAGTTTTTCTTGAAGTGGGGAGACAGGCCGGTAGAGCTGGGGCCAAAGCAGTTGGTGTCTCCGTCTTCTCTGCAGGGCTTTCAGGTCAGCAGTCCTTCTTCGTCTTAGGTTGCAGGAATCTGATTTCCTAGGTTCTGGGGAGCCCCTAAATGCTGAATTTAGGGGTGTGTTTAGGTCTGGGAGGGCAGTAGCCAATGGCTACTGTCCTTGAGGGTGGCTACACCCTCTTTGTGTCTCCTCCCTGAGGGGAGGGGGGCACATCCCTATTCCTATTGTGGGAATCCTCCAAAATCAAGATGGAGGATTTCTAAAGGCAGGGGTCACCTCAGCTCAGGACACCTTAGGGGCTGTCCTGACTGATGGGTGACTCCTCCTTGTTTTTCTCATTATCTCCTCTGGACTTGCCGCCAAAAGTGGGGGCTGTGTCCAGGGGGCGGGCATCTCCACTAGCTGGAGTGCCCTGGGGCATTGTAACACGAAGCCTGAGCCTTTGAGGCTCACTGCTAGGTGTTACAGTTCCTGCAGGGGGGAGGTGTGAAGCACCTCCACCCAGAGCAGGCTTTTGTTTCTGTCCTCAGAGAGCACAAAAGCCCTCACCACATGGGGTCACAAACTCATCTCTCAACAGCAGGTTGGCACAGACCAGTCAGTCCTGCACTGAACAATTGGGTAAAATACAGGGGGCATCTCTAAGATGTCCTCTGTGTGCATTTTTTAATAAATCCAACACTGGCATCAGTGTGTGTTTATTATTCTGAGAAGTTTGATACCAAACTTCCCAGTATTCAGTGTAGCCTTTATGGAGCTGTGGAGTTCGTTTTTGACAGACTCCCAGACCATATACTCTTATGGCTACCCTGCACTTACAATGTCTAAGGTTTTGCTTAGACACTGTAGGGGCAAAATGCTCATGCACCTATGCCCTCCCCTGTGGTATAGTGCACCCTGCCTTAGTGCTGTAAGGCCTGCTAGAGGGGTGACTTACCTATGCCACAGGCAGTGTGAGGTTGGCATGGCACCCTGAGGGGAGTGCCTTGTCGTCTTAGTCATTTTCTCCCCACCAGCACACACAAGCTGGCAAGCAGTGTGTCTGTGCTGAGTGAGGGGTCCCTAGGGTGGCATAAGACATGCTGCAGCCCTTAACGTCCTTCCCTGGCATCAGGGCCCTTGGTACCAGGGGTACCAGCTACAAGGGACTTACATGGGTGCCAGGGTTGTGCCAATTGTGGAGACAATGGTACATTTTAGGTGAAAGAACACCTCGGCATTTTTCCTCGGGGCATGGGGGAAAAGCAGCACTGCACGCCTCACAGCGATTTAATTGTTTTTGGCACCGCGGCTGTTCTGGCAGTGCTGCAGACGCTCCGATCGGCAGCACTCACCCCCTCACTGACACCGGTGGGGCTGGGGCTGCGACGGCCTCACTTCTCTCTCCACTGATTGCTGTTGATCTCATGTCTGCGACCACGTGGGGTTGCAGATCCCGCTCGTCGCCAGTGTAGTGTTGGGGGGCCCTAGGCCCTAATGCTACTAAAAGCACTCACACAGACACGGTATCATGGTCGTAGAACTGGCCGTGGGCACGTGCGCCCGGCCCTTTTTATTGGCAGGGTCACCTGACCGGTGACGCCTGTGTTGGGTGGGTGTGGGGTGTAGATGGGAGGCCAGCCCTCAGCAGAGAGGCTGGCAAAACACTAGAACGTGTCCAGCAGGACACTACAGGCACCACCTGCACCCTCAACCCCCACACAAACACACCGCAGGACCTGCAAGAGCTTGTGTTATCCCTGTGTTAAAGTAGGGCAATGCATTGCCATTTTTAAGGTTGAACCTGTGACTGCATGCACTGGCGCACGCATCTTGCTTGCAACACTCTCTTGGGTTCCGTAAAGGGCTTGGAGCCTGCCTGTAGCTCACCATTTGTTTGGTTTGCATGGCACTCTTCATTACAGCCTCATAATTTGTCAAGGCATGCCTGGCATCACTTCTGCTTCTCTGTGTGGAGCAGGGATCCAGCACTAATTGATGCAACTTAATTAGTGCCCGTCTGCTGCTCCTGACGTTATTGAGGTACTATTTGTTGTTTTTAACTTCGAGTGCACGGCAAACAGAAGGCTTGTGACTGGTAAAAACGTGCCCAGCATGCACAAAATTGCAAAGTTTTATATTTGAAAGCTAGCTTTCTTTTATTTTGCCAAGTCGACTTTTCTCAGTTTCTTCACATTTTTGTTTTTGTGTTTGTTCTTGGCGCTGTTGCCAAAAGATTACAATTAAACTGTTCCAAATATGCGAGACCTATTACATTGCAAATGCTTTTTCAAAGTATATCCACTCTGCTGAAGTCCAGGGGACCCTGGGACTCCCTCCTGGCTGGGCTCAGCTGACAGCAGCCACTCCGTTCAGTAAGGATGGCATGGGACCGGGTGCACGGAAGGAAACGGTCCCCTTATAGACTAATTATCCGGGTGCCAAGGAACATGAATCCACTGCACCTCCTGCGCCAGTGGTAGCCCCGCCCCCGATTACGTAGCTGTAGTTCTGCTACTAAGGAACTGGTGCTGTTTCACTCCCAGTTTCCCAGGTCCAAACATCAGATTCACTTTCGGTTTCTGAGTATGACAGCGGCTGGGGTGCTTTGAAGGGGGATCCCGACTTCAACAGCAGGGTATTCTTTTTTTCCAAGTCCTCCAAAACTGTACTCTTAGAAAGATGAAATGTCATGCTACGCCCTTAGCTAGAGGTTCTTGGCCCTCTGTCCGCCGCCGCTTAGGAGCCCTGGAAAGTTACTTCTGAAAAGTGCGCTTCAGTTCAGAAGTGCTGGGCAGACCCCATATGAAGTACTGGTAGAGTCCCGCGGCCTGTTGTGAAGTGTCTATGAAATACTGCAACCAGGGTTTTAAGTGGGATCCAAAAAGTTGGGGGGAGGTGTGGAGGGAGATTGAGGTCTATAAATGGGCGTGGTCTGTTTATTTAAGGGCGTGGCTTAACGACATAAACTACATATTACATTTTGTGATCCCTATATTATCCAACCTGACCCATATTTGGGTGCAAGATTCGGTAAAACATGTGAAATATAAACAGAAACGAAATCGCTGACATCGATTACTTTAACCTTTGTCACATTATTGGTTCAGAAATCCGTCAGTGCTATTTGACTGTAAAGTTATAGATAGGAATATAGGACTCGATTGGGACCGCTTTTATTATTGACGGGTCTGAGGCATGGAGGTGACCCGGCCCACTTAGTCATGAATGCAGCCTTGCTGTGCAATTATGGCCAAACATGGGGTGGGGGGTGGGATTATGGAAACAGCAAATTTAAAAAGAAGTAAAAGAGTATGGGAGGAATGTAAAGAAAAGGGAAAAGATGGAAAGAAAGGGATTAGGCTCAAAAGCAGAAACAAATCACCTGCCAGCTCACACAGTGCCACCCTGTGTCACACGATGCACGGTCTCCTTATAAAGTGCCAAAATCACACAGTGGCAGCAAAGATGAGCTGGGAACCACTGCGGAGAGGGGCTTTCTAGCCTATCTTTTGAGGCTGGAAGCAGCGAATGCCAATGAAGGTTGTGAAAACATTCCAGGAGGTCAAGACAGCCTCTGTGACCCTTTGGTTTATTTTGAAAGGGGGGGGGGATTTCTTGGTGGATGGCAAAGTGCCTGTTACTTCGCGTTTGGTGCGAGACGCTGCTCCTCCCCAACCCCTACCTCCCCTTCAAAATGTAAACCCTTCAGGCTGTAGTCCTTTTGCTGTTTTGGAGAATACCCTATTCAATTCCATTGAGTCAGGAGACTCCAAATGAGTATTGGAGGGGGCCTTGTCACATCCTCGCCTCCAGTCACTCAGGATACTTTAGGTCATATTTACAAATTTTAGGGATTGCAATTTCTTATTTGCGATCCTTTGTGAATTGTACTTAGGAAATCACAATTCCTAATGTTTGAAACTCATTGAGTTTCATTTAGCGCTTCCTCTTTGGGTCGCTATTGACCTACCTCATGAATATTAATGAGGTAGGTCACAATTTACAACCCATTAGGAACTGCAGCCATCACAGGGATGGTGGCCCGCTGGGGTCAGCAGACCTTCATGTCTGTGATTGCTTTTTAATAACGGGATGTCTTTTAAAAAATAAAATGAAAAGTTGACATTTCATTTTTTAAGAGTAGTCCCGTGGACCACTGCCTGCTCTTAAAAAGTATTTTTGTCAACATTCACAAAGGGGAAGGGGATCCTTACCTTTTTGCGAATGGTTACCACCACCCTTGAGGTGTTGGAAACAAATAAATGTTTTGCAACCATAAGATGAACATCTTCCAACCATAATTCGGTCACAAAATATTCATGCATACCACAACGATTCGGTATTAGGAAGGGACGCCCTAAACATGCCCCTTGTAAATACCTAGTCGCTAAACACAAACTGCGATCCAGTCACATATTACTGAATCACAATTTGTGTTTTATACATATGAAAAAGCATTTTTGGTGGTCGCTAAGGATCCAAATCTCAAAAATGCTTTTGTACATATGCCTCTCCTAATTTATTGCCTTGTCATTGTAGAGGGACCGCTAGCTGCACGTCGCAAACCCCCTTTTCAGGGGCTACTTGGAAAAACCCTCTGCTTCTTAGAGTGGCAAGAAGGAAACAGACTCGAGAAAAAATCACAAGTGCATTTTAAAACCGGGAGAGACCTGCGTGCGCCTCAGAGTGCTGGGAGTCTCACAAGCAAAAGCGACGGCGGGCTGAAGAGGTGACAGGTAAGGTACACTCTTTATAAAGCGCTCATTTCAAGAGACACAGCGAATGGGACACTAATTCTGCAGACGAGCAACATGGGGCTGGCCCTGCTGAACTGTGTGTAAAGCGGGCACTTGGGGACCTTATCCCAAGCTGTCGCTGGCGGGAGTGTGGGAGAGGAGCGCTGTTTCGCCCTGTGAAACGCAGTTAATGGTTGACTATGAAAGTACAACGTGATCAGCTGGCGCTGCAGGCTCGTGTGAGGAGCTGTCACCGCTATTTACCTGACAGTACATCAGCATTTCAGTGGTAGTTACAAGCAGCTGCAGCCTGACCTATGAAGCCCCGGTGACTGGGGCAGTGAGTGTGGTAAAGCACTAGTGTGGATGGTGGGAAGTGTGCACTTGTGTGAAGGCGCTGACGGACAGGTTGAGAAGCCGGGAGTGTGAGGGGACGGCAGCAGTTGTGGCTCATAGAAGGACTCACCGGTGGGCAGTGTGAGCTGATAACACATAGATAGGTTCTTTAAACGTGAGGATTCTCTTCACGTGTGACCATGCTCTTTAAAACGCGAGGATGCTGTTTAGATCTGTCCATGCTCTTTAAAACGTGAGGATGCTGTTTAGATCTGTCCATGCTCTTTAAAACGCGAGGATGCTGTTTAGATCTGTCCATGCTCTTTAAAACGCGAGGATGCTGTTTAGATCTGTCCATGCTCTTTAAAACGCGAGGATGCTGTTTAGATCTGTCCATGCTCTTTAAAACGTGAGGATGCTGTTTAGATCTGTCCATGCTCTTTAAACGTGAGGATGCTGTTTAAACGTGTCCACACTCCTTAAATGTGAGGATGCTCCTTAAATGTGACCATGCTCTTTAAACGTGAGTATGCTGTTTAAATGTGAGGATGCTGTTTAAATGTGAGGATGCTCTTTAAACGTGTCCATGCTCTTTAAACGTGAGGATGCTTTTTAAATGTGACCATGCTCTTTAAACGTGAGTATGCTGTTTAAATGTGAGGATGCTGTTTAAACGTGAGGATGCTGTTTGAACGTGTCCATGTTCTTTAAACGTGAGGATGCTTTTTAAATGTGACCATGCTCTTTAAACGTGAGGATGCTTTTTAAATGTGACCATGCTCTTTAAACGTGAGTATGCTGTTTAAATGTGAGGATGCTGTTTAAACGTGAGGATGCTGTTTGAACGTGTCCATGCTCTTTAAACGTGAGGATGCTTTTTAAATGTGACCATGCTCCTTAAACGTGAGGATGCTCTTTAAACGTGAGGATGCTGTTTAAATGTGACCATGCTCTTTAAACGTGAGGATGCTTTTTAAATGTGAACATCCTCTTTAATTGTGAGGATGCCTTTTAAATGTGACCATGCTCTTTAAATTTGACGATGCTTTTTAAATGTGAGGATGTCTTTAAATTGAGGATGTTTTGGACCCTCAAGGTAACTTGCTCAGATGTAAAGATTTTTGGTATTATATGTTTGTTTGAATTTTTTGACCTTGTATTTATACATAAGTGAGCTCCGTTACAGTGTTATATTCCAGGTCTTGTAGATTTTATTCTTGACAATGAAATATGTCAGCAACAACACATGGGCAGTGTGAAAACTAAAGCTGGTACTTCTGGGCAGACACCGACGTTGTAACTGAGCCAGGGAATATGGAACCCTAAATCTAGGGCTCGGAAATAGTAATAATGACTGCAAAACAGGGCCAGAGAGGGACACAGAGGCGGTGCCTGCCACCTGTGCTGCAGAATGTCGAAGTTGCTGAGACGGTCTAGTCTTGATTCCACCTCATGCCTTTTGTATCTAGCACAAGACTCTTGACGCTTATTTTTCATCCCTGCTTTTCTCCTTTGATCCCTCTTATTCCACTTTTCTCTTATTCTCTTATTCCTTCCTTCCCCCTTTTTTGCCTTGCTTTCCTTTGTTCTCTGTCAAAAGTCCGATGAGGTTAAGTAAGTCTTGGTCCCCAAGAAAGAGCTTTGCTGACGGGACCCACCCAGTGTTTATTTAGTCAAATAATGAGGGTGGGGCCCAAAGCCAGAGCAGAACAGAGGCGGCACCCCATTAGAGCAGAGGAGCGTCGCCAATCCCCTCCCCCCCCTTGCCAGTGCAGCAAATGTGAAAAAAAAGGTAATTACATGAATTACCATTTTATTTTTCGCTGCTCCCAGCTTGAGCAGTGTTTGGGGGGTGGGGCATTGCTGCTGATTGGCAGCAGGGGAGTGGCTCTCACTCCCAGTTTACACTGTGCATGGCAGTTTTCCCGGCTGTCTAGAGACGGACAGCCTCACATGCAAAGTGTAAACCTCTCCACTCATCTGTCTGAGACAGCGGGGTGGTGAGCAGAAACCGGCCCCGTGTGCCTGCTGGATCGTTGAGGCAGCCCGCTCAGCCAGTGCTGGCGCTGCTCTCATGCTGCTCGTCTGTAGCATGAAAGCAGCGTTGGGATTTGGAGAGGGGAAGTGCCCTCGCGCTGACTGTACGAGGGGCAGGAGAGTGGGTAAGTACATGTTTCCTTCTTTGGCTCACTGACAGGCACTGTGAGAAACTCACATTGCCTTCAGCTTTAATTCCAGCGCTCTCAGTCACAGCCCGTTATAATAACGAGCCATGATTAAGAGCTTTGGAATTTGAGCCTAAAGGTATTGTGTTTTTTTGTTACCGTGTCTGCCACCAGACTATAGCTCGACGGGCTCAGAAGCCTTCATCCGGGCGCTATTATGATCTTACACCTGCTGATGAGGGCCATACCAGTTGTTAAAGGCCCTGAACCCCAGTTGGAGGCCCAGGCAGGGGCCTATAATGATGGCAGAATGTTCTAAATTAAAAAAGAAGAAACAGAAAGACAAATATTGGCATGTTGGAGCAGAAGGCTAATACCAGCCATTATAAGCTCAAAGATACTTTTAATTGAGCTCTCAACATTCCAATGTTTTAATATCAGGACATCCAGTTATCCTACACTCTTCACATAACAAACTCTCCTCCTGTTTCGTAATAATGAAGATCATGAAAAAGATACTCCCCTTCCCACTCTGCAAAACAGTGGTTCAGGCACCGATCTCATCTTGCTTAGACTGCTGCAATGTACTTTTTCTTGGTCTCCCAGGCTATTCCCTCTCCAGGTCTCAACATATATAGAATGCCACTGCACACCTTACTCTTGGCATAAAACTGAGGTCCCAAGTCTTAGGGCATCTGACAAATCTATGTCAGCTTCTACAGTATATTTAAGCCTTTTGTGATAATTATGTACATGCACACTTCCCGAGCTATGCCAATTCTTATTTCACCAATTATTTCTCTCCTAGACCTCTCTGCTCCAGTTCCAACAATCTCTTGCCCATTCCTCCTTTTACTAAAACTCAGATGGTCCAAGTCTTCTCATGGTCACTAGAAACGCCCTCCCTGCTGACCTTCGATCATCCTCCTCCGTCCCAAACTTCAGGGAATTACTAAAAACCCACCTCTGCTCCGCCAAAGTAAGCTTTCTGCTCACCGCCAGGGAAGCCTCTGAGCGCCTAACAAATTTCCAATTAATTAATCAATAAGAAGTGATCATCTTTATTGTAAGAAAAAAAAAACATTTGCAACTAGATTAAAAATTAAATGGTAAATGCCTTCTGAACTGTGGCCATATATGAATAAATACAACAATTAGGTAATGTAAATTGTTGATCATTTGGAATTATGCTGCCGTATAAGGGTGTCTGATCAGAGAATCCATTCTACTTCTTTATTTTGAAAAAAAATGACAATAATAAGGGCAATTCTGATACTTTTTTTGTAACCATTTTCAGTCTCTTGTAATGATGGATCTGTACGATTACCAATGGGAGGTGATCCAGCCGGCACTTGAGGGAAAAAACATCATCATTTGGCTCCCAACAGGTTCCGGGAAGACCAGAGCAGCGGTGTACGTGACCAAGCGGCACCTGCAGATGAAGCGCAATGCCAAGGTGGCAGTACTGGTGAACAAGGTATCTTATTTATGGTGCTATTGTGGGGCAGTGAACAGTCGGTGTAATTTACCACTTCAATAGACCAGTGTTAGCTCGTGGATTACGAAAGTGATGGGGTGGAAAATATTAGATGAGTGTAATGCGCAAGTGCACCCAATGAGAAAACAACTTGTGTGTGGGGGCAAATTGGTTCTCCCCTGCAAGAAAAAATTGAAAAAAGTAAATTTGAGTGATGGATTTCCAAGGGAGAGACAATGGGGAATTGCACTGCATAAGTGCCAAGGAAACATTAGAAGCAGGTCAAAACGTTGCCCCACCTCCAAGCGTAGCACACATACCCACACATGGAAATAGGCACCCCAAGTGTTTCCTACCTGTAGCTTTCACCTCAGGGTGCTTTACGGCATAGAATACTTCAACCATGTTTGCTCCATATATGATAGGAAAATAAATAGAGGAATCATGGCCACTGGAAACCTAAACTGCACATCCTTAAATGAAAATGAAAGCCAAATATGGCTTCCATTCCCTTATGCATGCAGCCCTTGCTCTGTCCTTTATGGCACATTTTAATTGAATCATTATGATATTACATAACATAATATAAAAGATCTACTGTATCTTCTCAGAATATCTCAGCTAGGTCATCTGCTTATCTCAACGAGAGGGTAGGCGAGAGCACATAATACACAAATAAACAAACACACATAACCACAATGCATCACAATAGATTGCGTAACTGTTAAATGTTTGCATAACATTAAATGAATTTCCCCTTATCGAGACATAAGATGGAAGGAAATGATACAACTGTGATAAGCATTTGAATTAGTTTATGAAATGAAACATTATATTTAATTTTCAATGCAATTTAAATTATTTCCTAAAAATCAACTGTCCTCGTACGTAAGTTCTAAAGTTAACTTCATTACGAGGGAAAAAAACCGAAACAAATAGCTGCTGGTTGTCTATGGAAAATAAACCAGATCAATTAATAATTTCCTTCTTTTGATTACCTTCGTTTTCTATTTTTAAATAGCGTCACAGTTTCTCAGGTTCCTCTCTCCGAGGCTATGTTGTATTTGTTGTTTAACAAATAAAGATTTAGAAACATAAATCTCAAAAAGGGGAAACCTAGTTGAGCATGAAATCTGCAAAACATGATTTTCCATCTCTAGGCTGTGATGGAATCAATGAGCGGTTGCTCTGCGGTCTTGCTAAATTTTCTGTAGATGTGTGTGCATCTTTTATGTGTGTCATACTTCTGAATGGGCAACCTTTAGGATTTTGTGGATGCTGAGGGCTGATATGACCCCCTACCCAACTGCACCCCAAGAACCCAGATTTGTTCTTTGCAGTGATTGAAGCCTTGCAGAATCAGTGCTGTGTGTGGACTCCATGGATGCATCTGTGGCACTGTGAATTTACTGCTCTTATTCTTCATTTCCACAGCACAAACATCTGGCTAAATTGTGGGCGGAGGCTTAAACAGCACTACTCCAAGTGTGTTGTGCAAGCGTTTCTGAACTCGGGGGACGCCAGGTTTAGAAATCATTATGGGTTTAAAAGCACCTGCAGTAGGCTGCCTTGGTGTGCAGAAGTTTTCAGGCAACACGACTCAGTCTCTCAATCTCTCATCTCTCCTACATGCCAGCTACCGGCAGAACCTCCTCTCAGAAAACAGCCTTACACCTCCTGTCACTCTTGAACATCACCCATCCTCACCCCCTCCAGCAACAAAAAAAGGACATTCTCACCAAAACGCGGCCATTTCCGGGGAGCCCCCTCACCCCATTCAGTCCATCAGAGAGCCCACTGATGGAAAATATGTTTTGCAGATTTTCTTGCTTAACTAGTTTTCACCTTTTTGAGATGTTTGTTTCTAAATCTTTATTTTGTTAAAAAATAAATACAGTATATATTCGGAGAAAAGTACCCGAGAAACTGTGACACTATTTAAAAATTGAAAATAAATCTAATTAAAAGAAGGAAATTAGTAATTGATCAGATTTCTTTTCTGCAGACAACAAGCCGCAATTTTTTGGGATAAAATTAGTTTTAGAATTTACTAACTTGGACTGTTGATTTTTAGGAAATAATATAAATCACATTGATATTTTTCCAGAAAATTAAACGTAAAGTTTTCGATAAGGCAGAATTCATTTAATGTTAATCAAACATTTAATAGAGTTATGCCGTTTATTGTGATGCAATGTGGTTATATGTATTTCTTTATTTGTGTATGATGTGCCCCCTCTCACCCCCTTACTGAGATAAGTATATGGCCTAGTGAGAAATTGTGATTCTGAGAACATACTCTTTACATTATGTTACGTAATATCGTAAGATTTCAAGTAAAATGTGCCATACTGGACAGCGCATGGGGTGCAGGCATAAGGGGTTGGAAGCTAGTATCTGCTTTTTTTCCAATTGCATATTGCTGTTGTCATTTTGTTTTTTTAGATATGTTTTTAAAGCACAAGGACAGACACTTCCATTGGCAGTGCTCCTTTAGAAGACACATTTCAATATGGCTTTCATGTAGGAATGTGCAGTTTAGGTTGTCAGTGCCCATGATTCCTCTATTTATTTTCTTATCTTATGTGGATCGAACTTGGTTGAAGCATTCTATGCAGTAAAGCACCTTGAGATGAACGTTACAGGTAGGAAACACTTGTGGTACATATTTTCATGTATGGGTATATGTGCTTGGCTTGGGAGTGGTGAGACATTTGACTTGCTTCTAATGTATTCTAGACACTTGTGCAGTAATATGTCCCATTTGGATCTCCTCTATTTTCAAAAATTTGTTCCGAACATAGGCTATAAAATCCATTGCTTGAATTAATTTTTTTCAAAATGTTCTTGCAGAAGAGAGCACACACACTGTTTTCAGTTCGAGCTTGTTTGGTGTGCTCGCCCATTTCACTCATCTAATTATTTCCTGCCCCACCACTTTCACAATCCACCAGCCGCCACTGCAAGAATTTAGGGCCAGATGTAGAAAACTGTTTGCGAGTCGCAAACGGTGAAAATCGCCGTTTGTGAGTCGCAAACATGTGTTTGCTATGCAGAAATGCATTTTGTAAGTCGGAACCGACTCGCAAAATGCATTTCCGACTCGCAAATAGGAAGGGGTGTTCCCTTCCTATTTGCGAGTCACAGTGGTATGCAATTCCATTTGCGACCGCGTACGCAGTCGCAAATGGAGTCGCAGTTACCATCCACTTGAAATGGATGGTAACCCACTCGCAAACGGGAAGGGGTCCCCATGGGACTCCTTCAACTTTGTGACTGGACCCAAAATTATTTTTTCAGGGCAGGCAGTGGTCCAAGGGACCACTACCTGCCCTGAACAAATCCGAAACTAAAGGTTTCGGGGTTTTTTTCTAAGTGCAGCTCGTTTTCCTTTAAGGAAAACGGGCTACACTTGGAAAAAAAAAACTGCTTTATTTAAAAGCAGTCACAGACATGGAGGTCCCAGCAGGCCTCCATCCCCGTGAGTGCCCAGAGTCGCTATGGGGGGACAAATTGCGACCCACCTCATTAATATTAATGAGGTGGGTCTTTGCGACCCCATAGCGACTCGCAGAAGGTCTCTGAGACACCTTTCTGCATAGCAAATTGCGACTTGCAATTTGCGAGTCGCTCAGACTCGCAAATTGCAAGTCGCAATTTGCAACGTACCTACATCTGGCCCTTAGTCTATTCTGAAGCAGGCAGAGGTCACTAACTCCATACTCATTCAAATCAAATCATTAACATTTATAAAGCGCGCGAGCCGTGCGGGTCTCAAGGCGCTAGGGGAAAGAGGGGGTTACCGCTGCTCGAAAAGCCAGGTTTTTAGGAGTCTCCGGAAAGTGGAGTGGTCCTGGGTGGTCCTGAGGCTGGTGGGGAGGGAGTTCCAGGTCTTGGCCGCCAGGAAGGAGAAAGATCTCCCACCCGCCGTGGAGCGGCGGATGCGAGGGACGGAAGCGAGTGCGAGGCCAGAGGAACGGAGGAGGCGGGTGGGGACGTAGAAGCTGAGGCGTCGGTTGAGGTATTCCGGTCCCTTGTCGTGGAGGGCTTTGTGTGCGTGGGTGAGAAGTCGAAAGGTGATCCTTTTGCTGACTGGGAGCCAATGCAGGTGTCTCAGGTGTGCGGAGATGTGGCTGTTGCGGGGTACGTCGAGGATGAGGTGGGCCGAGGCGTTTTGAATGCGTTGCAGGTGATTTTGGAGTTTGGCGGTGGTCCCAGCGTAGAGGGTGTTGCCGTAGTCCAGGCGGCTCGTGACGAGGGCGTGGGTCACGGTTTTTCTAGTGTCGGCGGGGATCCAGCGGAAGATCTTGCGGAGCATGCAGAGGGTGAGGAAGTAGGCGGAGGACACGGCGTTGACTTGCTTGGTCATGGTGAGAAGAGGGTCCAAGATGAAGCCGAGGTTGCGGGCGTGGTCTGAGGGGGCCGGTGGGGTGCCGAGGGCCACCAGGAGTCATCCCAGGCGGACGGGGTGTTGCCGAGGATGAGGACTTCCGTTTTTTCAGAGTTCAGCTTTAGGCGGCTGAGCCTCATCCAATCTGCGACGTCCTTCATACCATCTTGTAGGTTGGTCTTGGCGCTGGCGGGGTCCTTGGTGAGGGAGAGTATAAGTTGGGTGTCGTCGGCGTAGGAGGTGATGATGATGTCGTGCTTGTGTACGATGTTGGCGAGGGGGCTCATGTAGACATTGAAGAGTGTCGGGCTGAGCGATGAGCCTTGAGGTACACCGCAGATGATCTCGGTGTGTTCTGAGCGAAACGGAGGGAGGTAAACTCTTTGGGAGCGGTTTGAGAGGAAGGAGGCGATCCAATCCAGGGCCTGGCCTTGGATCCCGGTGGAGCGGAGGCGGGTGATTAGGGTGCGGTAACAGACGGTGTCGAAGGCAGCCGAAAGGTCGAGGAGAATGAGGGCGACTGTTTCACCGTTGTCCATCAGTGTTCTGATGTCGTCTGTGACTGAGATGAGGGCGGTTTCCGTGCTGTGGTTGGTTCGGAATCCGGTTTGTGAAGGGTCCAGCAGGTTGTTGTTTTCCAGGAAGGTGGTCAGCTGTTTGTTGACGGTCTTCTCTATTACCTTGGCTGGGAAAGGCAGGAGAGAGATGGGGCAGAAGTTTTTCAGGTCGCTCGGGTCAGCCGTAGGTTTCTTTAGTAGGGCGTTGACTTCGGCGTGTTTCCAGCATTCGGGGAAGGTAGCAGAAGAAAAAGAAGAGTTGATGACGGCCTGGAGGTGTGGGGCGATGATGTCGTCGGCTTTGTTAAAGATGAAGTGAGGGCAGGGGTCCGAAGGGGCGCCGGAGTGGATAGAGTTCATGGTGGATTTGGTTTCTTCAGTGTTGATGTGGGTCCAGTTGTTGAGGGTGATGGCCGGGGGTGCGGGTTCGGTGGTGTTTGGTTGGGTCTGGTGCCCGAAGCTGTCGTGGAGGTCGCAGATCTTGCGATGGAAGAAGGTGGCGAGGGATTCGCACAAATCCTGTGAGGCCGTGACGGCGTTGGCGTTGGGGTTGGAGAACTCCTTGACGATGCTGAAGAGTTCTCTGCTGTTGTGGCTGTTTTTGTCCAGTCTGTCGGTGAAAAAGTTCCTTTTAGCAGCGCGGATCAGGTGGTGGTGTTCACGGGTAGCGTTCTTGAGGGCGGTCATGTTGTCAGCGGTGTGGTCCTTGCGCCAGGCCTTCTCGAGGGCGCGACAAGTTTTCTTTGATTCTTTGAGGGTGTCAGAGAACCAGAGAGGTTTTTTGGTGTTGGTCTGTCGATGCGTGCGTTTGAGGGGAGCAAGGTTGTCTGCGCAGTTGGAGATCCAGTTTGTGAGGCTGAGGGCTGCGTCGGTGGTGAGGGTGGGTTGGTTGGCGGCGAGTGCGGAGAAGAGTTGCTCTTCGGGGATCTTGTTCCACTGTTGACGAGGGATGGGTTGAGTGCGGAGGTGGCGGGTCTCGCGTCGTAATGTGAAGTGGACACCGCTGTGGTCGGTCCAGTGTAGAGCGGAGGTGTGGCTGAAGAAGATGTGTTTGCTGGCGGAGAAGATAGGGTCAAGCGTGTGTCCGGCGATGTGGGTGGCGGTGTTCACCAGTTGCTTGAGGCCGAGGTTGGCGAGGTTGTCGAGCAGGGCGGTGGTGTTGGGGTCGTTGTTCTGTTCCAGATGGAAGTTGAGGTCGCCTAGGAGGATGTAGTCCGGCGAGGCGAGGGCGTGCGGGGAGATTCCAATATTCAATGTCTCAACCAGCCCCGCCCTCGGCCCTTTTGTTTAATGCAGCCTTGTAATCCTGCCCTGTGCCATTGTTGTTAATGCCAGAAGGTAAATCTCATAGCTAACAATAAAATCCACCGCACCCGCCACTGTGACATCCTTGCTCTAGCTTATGATTCATGGGAAATGTCACACGGCCAGTGGCAGTGAATGCACAGGAGGCCATCCCTCCAACCAATCCCCCTTCTCCTACATCCCAAAGACCACACTTTGCCTCCAGTTGCTTGTGTTCCGTTTCAACCTCTTGTTAGTCTCCCAGGGGTGTAGGACGAAGCCCCTCACGCTCATTAACACCAGCCATCCCAGGATTCTTGATACACTTTGCTGCCCAAGGTAAACTCAGTAGGCAGAGCAGGTAAGGCCAGACCCTCGTGCTTGTGCTGAACTGTTTTATTCATGCGTACGAGTATCTGGCCCTTGGTGGCTCGCATACACAGCTTATCCACCAAATCTGAAGTTCTCCCGCAAGAAGTCATGGCCCTTCAAAATGACGTGAGCCTCGGAGCACCAGCCAAACCACCTCACCACCTTTCAGCTGTTTGTTGCTGCTTCATGTAATTACTCCACAATCTCTTTCCGCCTCCCCCCAAGCATTCTGTCCATGTGACAGAAGACCCTGGTCCTAGCTACTTTGGTTCATTCTTCATCTTCTGAGCTCTGCTATCATCTATAGTCTGTAGCAAAGTGCCACAGTGATGAAATGTCATGCTTGTGGAGATTAGAGTTCGTAGTCAGTGTGCTGCAGTCGTGTGTTTCCTGTCTGTTCCCACTTCTGCTAAAGAAGGTCAGAGTTTAACTGACTTCTCATTTTTTGTTGTGACTTCTCCTACTTTCCTGGACCATTACTCCCCTAATTGGCAATTTACTGATGGGCTTTAATCCCAGTACTGTGTAGAGACCTTGAAACGAGTACTTGTTTATTAAGAATAATTTTATTGTGAAGACACTGACATGCTTATGATAGCGCTCCATATTGCAAACACAGGAGATGTAAACCCCATTTCCTCAGGCGTTTTACGCAGAGGAAAAAGAGGTGCACTTCAGTTTTGTTTACCAGTGAAACACTTGCTGTTCTATGTTTGTGAAAAAGCAATTTCTCTCTGCCACCTCTCTTTGTTTTCTTAGGTTACCCATTCTCCTTTTTACCTATGTTTTAGGGTCGGCTCCTGCTGTTTAAACAGACAGCGGATTCTGAGCACTATAGGATTAGGAAGGCTGATGACAAGGTGATTAAGAAGGCTAGTATGTCGACCCTCTGGTGTACAGCACCATGCCAAAGAACACTAGATCAGACCTAGCATCCACATTATAAGTGCAGGCAGTCAGATATTCTGTCTAGAATTTGCCTTTCTTTAATCATTGCTAATGTAGGGCAGCAAAAATGAAGCACAACATTATTCTTCCGGAATATTTCCAATGAAACATCCTCCTACAGAAACACTGTGGACAACATATTGATTACCAAAATACTGTGATGGCAATTATACATAGGTTAGTAACTCCACTTCTATGTACATTGCCTTGAAGGTACGGAGAGTTAAAACAGTAAATCAATACTTACCTTCATTATTTATGTACCTTCATCATATTTTGGTTTTCAATATTTAGGCCACAGTATTTGCCACAGTATATTTGTGGAGAAATGTTTATTTTCTCCATGCCACCAGCACAACCCAAAATAATTGGAAACTCTTAATATCTGGGGATGAGGTTGGGCTGCAAGCAGCTTATGTAGAACTTTATCACTAAGATGGTACATTCAGAATAAGATTCACATCCATAGACAGTATTATCCTATGGACAGTGATCCCAAGTCTCCAACAGTCTCTGGAAAGCTTTGGGCAATGTTACAAATTGATTAAAGATACTATACTATGTTTTTGCCTTTTCACTACTTTTTTCAGCTGGCCTGAGTTCAAATAAAGGGAGTTCAGTGAGTTTGAGGCAAGTTGGGTGACATTTTGCAAAGCGTCTACACAACTCCATTCACCACAAAAAAGTGAAATAGGATTCACAGACCACAAGAATAATCATTTCAGGTTGGCACAGAAACCGGTTCCAAAGTCACCCATGCAGTATCTAATCAGTACGTCCACTGGACAGCTGGTAGCTGTGACTCCGGATGCATTTCTTGAGGACCAGTTATACCTCAAAAAGATGATAATTCATTGGGGGAACGACTGGTGCTGAAAGGGACTGAGAATCCAAAGTAGGCTTCTGAAGGAGTATTAGGCTCTACAAGCTGATATTCCTTTAAAGTTTGGCCATGGGCAGACATTTTCAATGATGGGAGCACCCATGCGACCACTGCTCTAGGTTTAAGTCCCTTCCACTCATTTCAACCACATCATCTATGAAACCTCATGTCCTAGACACAAGGATCAAACTGTTCCAGAATCAGATTTGGCTGCCCCGGATAATGGGCTGTACAACAAGAACCTAAAGTAAAGGGAAAATACCACATGCCTTCTTCAGGCTTGGAGAGGATTACTCTGAGTCTGATCTCCCACTTTTCCTTCAGGCCACATATCCGCCCAAAGTAATTATTTTCCTTCTCCACTTCTTTACCATGTATCCTTTTCTATGTAAAGTCTTGGAGAAGGTTGACTTTAACCCGTTCATCCAATTCCTGGACCAATATTGTCTTCTGTCGCTTCTACAACCTGAATTTCACTGTGTGCATTCTACAGAAACTGCACTCCTCTGGTCATTTACCTCACTTCTGCTCTCCATGCCAACAGTGTTGTCTCCTCATTTTCCCAGCACTCTGTTGCTTTTGACTTAGCGGATCACTCTGGATTTCTTTGTGTTCTCCGCTATCTTGGCCTTTCTGAGTCTGCAGTATCTTTGCTCTCATCTTACCTGTTTGTACGCTCCAGCATCCTTATCCTTTCTATCTCTGCTGTGGGTCCACACGGCTCTGTCCTTGGCCCTGTTTTGTTACCTATTTACACTGTCTTGCGTCTCCTCATTTGGACTACCACTTCAACCCCAGTGGCTCACAGATTTATATCTGTTTTCCCTCCTCTCGCTCTTTCTTCCCTCCATCTCAGTCCCACTAAAGTTGAGATTCTTTTTTGTTCTCTTAACCCCATCTATTCCCTTCCTGCTTCTCACTCTTGCCTGTTCCCTACTGCCCTTCATCTTCATGTGCTGGTCTTCTCTTTCCTGCTGCTCTCAGATCCCATCTGCTCCCTGTACCTATCGCTTCTAGCTGTACAATCTTCATATAATCCACTTCCTCCTCACTTTACATGCAGGTAAAATTCTCTTCTCAACCCCTTCATTTTAATGGTTATTCTACTGCTCCTCTTGCGTTGTTTAATTTAGTGTGTTCCCTTTTGCTCCCACGCCATCTATCAGTACCACTTCTGTCAGACGTCTTTTTCTATCCACCACTCTCTTAAGTGATTAACCCTTCCTTAGCTTCTCTCTGCCAGCTTCCAAAGTTTCTTACCCTCAGTAAGAGTCGGCTCAATATATTGTGTAATTTGTTACTGCCCATATTGCACTTAGATTTGAGCACCACACCCTGCATTTTAACAATGGTAATTTTTGGCAGGTCACGTCTGCCGAAATTTACCAAGGACAACATCACAAGTAAGTAAAGGGGCAGGTGGATTTTGGTGCAGTATGCACCTAAATTCCCATGTCATTCCCCATTTTGAGGGCAGTAATGGTAATTGGTGCTATTTATCCTACCCAATAAACTCCGAACTCAGCGTGTTGAAATATAAATGGTGCAATATGTAATGCACCAAATTCCAGACCGACTATAATCAGGGCCTCTATATCCTCTCTCGTTTTCTAAATATTGTTTTTAAATATACTTCCATTGTGGCTTGTCCATAGTACTAACCTCTGCTTAACTTACAGTTTTTGCTTGTGCCCAGTGCTTAGTTTACACAAGTGAATGCCAGATGAGACAGCCAGCATTTATTTATGAGAACCAAGATATTTTCTGATAACTGCAAACAACACAGTAGTTAATAATGTATGTTCGTTTTATAAAGAATTGACTGCCTCAACGAGGAAGCCCATACAGCGGCTGTCTCATAGAACATGTCACCAGTGTACTTTTCTGTGGTATACATCGACTTCCTTGATCCGTGTGGCGCTGGTCTGTCCACATCTGCCTCCAACTGACTGGTCGTGATCCAGCTGGCTGGTTCAGTTATTTTGCCCACGTATGACCAATGCTCTTGGGATCAGCCAAAAACGCCAAGTCAATCATATACAGACCTGTGGCAGTGTCAGCGCCACCTTTGCCACTTGTTGAAGCAGGACGGAAGTCACATAAATCTGCATGCACCACATCCTGAGATGATGTAGACTCTATAAACTATGACCTACACATATAAGAGGACTACGTGCAAGGGATGTGGCAGGCTTCAGATTCATGTTATCAGGCTAATGGGAACACCATCCGGAGGATCAATGTGCCTGCCCGCTTCATTCTCCTGTCTAGGACAGGCTTGTACTCTGCCCCAGCATACTGGTGCCAAGTGTTTATGTCACTATGTCTTGCAGAGCAGGTGATGTCCTTCCTGTCACTACCTTTCCCAAAGTCATGCCTCTGGACCCAGGAATTCACTCAGAGAGTGTGTGTGAGAGAGCGCAAGACAAATCTCAGGGGACTTTAAGTGGAAAAAGAGGATTGTGGCTAGTGCATTGGGCACACACAGCCCAGAGCCCCACTGTGGATGCAACATTTGCAGTTCCTGTTAAAGAATTAAGCAGAGGACACAAATATTAGGTCAGAGCCCCCATGTAGTCTGCGAGTGGTTACCCACAGTCAGGAGCAATGGGGTGTTCTTTGTCCTTAGCCTGAATCCATGTTCTCCTTCCCCAATGTCATATGCTTTGTCATCGTCTTTCCTCTTTGAGATGCTGTAGGGGGTTAGAGAGTAGTTCTTAGTAGCTGCTTTAGATGCATTGTTTCTCCAACTTCGACCCTGCATGATGTTGTTCTAGATCAAGGGGGAATAGATGGAAAAGCCCAGCTACCTTTTTTTTTTTTACACTTCTTAGTGTGCATTCTAATGGTGTTCTGGCAGTGGGTGTGCCAAGATCCACCAAAGAAGGCGAGCTCACCTGCAAGATTAGCCGGGGTGTTGGTTGTGATGGTTTTGTAAATGATGCAGATGGTTTTAAAGATGATGGTAGTGGCAAGTAGAGCCAATGGAGTGTCATCAGGACGGGAATAATGAGATCATGTTTCTTCAGGCCCTGGATATGCTGCAGCATACAGGATGCCCTTAGGGGGTGCCACTGTAGAGTCTGGGAGGCCATGAAATGGGGCATTGCCACCATCTAGATGCAAGAGCACTAGAGCTCGAACAGCAGTATTGTAGTCTCCTGGTGATCGCACTGGTATCCTGGCAGTGGATGGTGCCAGACATGTTAGCTTCCTATAATACCTAGAGCCCCTGCAATTACTTATTTAATAATTCTATTTTTACAAATTAAGTACTGCTGTTGTAGTTGGATGGCAGGGGCTTCACACTAGAGTCTGAAGCTGCTCAGTAAGTAAGTTCTTAATTTTATGTTATGCCATTTGGTTATAGAAAAAGCCCAATAGGGCTCCTTCCTCACTCTAGGTATGATCATCCACTGGGCTTCGCCCAGCACACATACATTCCATGCCTCATCACATTCTCACAGAATCACACTCAACATTCAACAGCATACCTGTGGAAGTAGAGTCGAGGGAAATGAAGGCTTCAGTTGTGGAAAGTTGGGAATAAATAGTAGATGTATTCACCGACAAAAACTCCAGCCGCAGGGGTAAACAACTCCCTGCTATTCATCCATCCAACATTTCAAATGGTAACATTCTCAGATAGAACTAAGGGAGAATAATACAATACCGGGTAAAATAGAAGAGGGGAAAAAGGAACATACCCTCATGGAGACTTTAACAAAGATAAAATAGTATGAGAGATACCACACTACCTATGCAGCCCATGTACACAGACACAATACTTCACAATTTCATCCATTTGCTTTACACGCAGGACAGACAGATATGCCACCTCACTACAACTGCTCCTTGCCCTTCTTATGCCTAGTCATGTTTTCATTCTTTCTAACTATTAGCTGCTTAACACTGGATCGCTTTACCTCTTCTTATTCAATCTACTCCCACTCTTTGTCCCTTTCATCACATTCTAGAGGAACATCTTGTGTTCTCCTACTTGCTATTAGTCATCGAACTGTCTACCTACTTAATATTGGAGCCTTTGCTTATCTCGTGCTCAATGCTTTGGCACAACAGCTATGCATGTGCAATAACATTAAAATAACATTTGGAAGTGAGGCAAGTGTGAATCGCAGTATAATGTCCTGCTCCCTGTGCCACAGTCTCTTTTGTAATAAGAATGCAGTAGCTTCTCTCGTTGATTGTAAGTTTCAGATGTTGAGTCATTTACCACACCCAATAAATACCCTAACACTGGGATAACGATTGTATTTATGAATTGCAGGTTTGATGGAACAAGGTGAGGTGTTCACCAGAGTTGGTAAAAGCAGTTTATTAAATATAAAGTATTTACCAAGCCTGGTAAATACCTCCTATTTCGAGTTTTCTACTTGAAAATGACACACAGCACGCAGAACTCTGCATGTTTTGCCTTTTTACACGTATTTTACCTCGATATATTTTGGCAAGTTTTACTTGCCATCATCTATCCGAGGAAAGCTGCAAGGGTGTAAAAATGATCACACGATTCACACACAGATCTGAACTTTGCCCTAAAATTGTAATAGGGTCAGGGATAGTAAGCAGTGCATAAATGCAATTACAAAATACCACAACACAGTACACTGAGGAGTGCCAAGGTGTGGTAAGTAGCACTACATTTTCTGACGGCATTGGGGCTGTTTGAATTACATAGATTGATGCTTGTGTGATCCAAGACTGGCATCTTGTGGCCATACATGGGAAATGTGTCATAACTGCACTGAACAGAATTCTAGGGTTAACTCAAACTCCCTGTCCTTTGAGGATAGGGTTCCAAAGAAGGAGTCCAGATAAATTCTCATATTCGAGATATGCTCTTAGAAGACTGATTTTTCTCAGCAGTTGACAGCTGAAATGCAAAGGCTTCGCTTGGCTTGCATGTTTTTTACAGGCCATTCAAAGTCAATTAATATGCACCATTATGTGCTAGAAAGTTTAATGTAAATATTCTTTGTAGCATTGAGACTGCTGCCTTAATTTGCGCTTGAAAGCTTCAGAGTGGGTTCCGCTCGGCAGAGAGCAGACGCAAGCATGGTCAAAACTGTCTCATCGTGAGTATTCCTTTAGTTACTTCTATAGCGTGGACCAGGGCCCGTGGATGACGAAGTGCTTCATCAACGATTGGTGGCCTGTAATATTGATGGTAGAAGCCAGCAAAGCCTCCAGGTCCAGGCTCACTCCAGCCCCATTGGTGGGCTTGTGACGAAGCCATGTAGATTCCTGACAATTCATGTCTGCAGCAGATCATAGCAGTTGGGGTCACTGTCCAGATGTATAGGCCCCCAGCAGGCATGTGTGACTCCATAGCAGTAACAGGTGCTGACCTAACTTGGTGAACCTTGTAGCGAAAGCTACGATTCCCTTGCTAGGTGGGCGGGAGATGACAAGGCCCTCGAGGACCGGGGTGTGGATAGAGGGGCTCTAAACCACTATTGGCATGAAGAAATCATAGCAAGCCTTGGGATCTCTCACATGAGATTTTATCAGCATAGATGCCAAGTTCTCCGCATGCATATGTGTGCTAATTCTATATTTGCAGTGTGTGTATGCGTGATTTTTGTAGGAGTCATCTGTGACATTTGTAGTGACACTTTACCGTAAGTGGTGCAATCATTGTATTGCATGGATTTTTTTTAGAGCATTCAATGGCGTTGTTTTGGATTCATATGGAAAACATCAAAAATACATGTCCCAGAATGCAAAGGAAAAAGTAATAGCTGGATGAACTGTTCACTCCTGATATGGGTCAACTGTGCTGTCTGGAGTTGTGCTATATCAGAACCAAGCCTACTGTTTTCTTACTTAGACACATATGTTTCAAGCAAACCTACTTCCTTGTACTTTTTTTAAAAAAACATGTACAACCACGAGGCCTCAACTTGCTCCATGAGATGAGTGAATCGTTCATCCAGTCACGTTTTCCACACCTTCTCCTTAGAAATGCAGAACTGCTAATGCTAGAATGCAAAGTAAGAAAAAAAGACGTAAGGCCTCATTTAGATGTGGGCAGTAACAGGTCATATACCAAAAACTGGTGGCCGTCCTGTTCGCCCAACTCTCGTTTCACTTATTGACTGACGTTGGCAGAGATGGTGTCAGAGGGCTGTCCTTTCGGGAGGAGCCCTATCCATGACTTATCGGCTGTCGTGTTCTCGCCAGGCTATGGCAATCCCAGACACGAAAGCCCTTACATTTTCCCCACACACAGGATGACAACACCCTGTGCATGTGGGGCATTGATTAAGGCACCTCCAAAGGTGGACCCCTGCTTTGGGGGTCTATCTTCGGAAATTGTGAAAGTGCCAACAGGTCTGTTACACTGTCATGGCATGGGAGACCTGCCAGAACTCTTTTGTCCTCCGAAGCGGCTCCTGACATGGAGGTAGGTGCCACTTCAGAGGGAAAAAAGCCAACAGCTCTTCAGTAAATATTGTGAGCCGGCAATGGTGGTGGAGGTAGTTACATTCGCCACTGCATCCATTTTGCTCTGTAGTGTACTTTCTCGTGGCAAAGAGGGCTCAATTCATATATGGACTGATTTCTACTTATGTTTGTAAACGTTGAAATCCACTGAAAACCTATTTTATTACTCTAGCATATTAAATGTGCACATTCACACACAATCCTGGAGTCCTGTTATACTGCATTGATACGTTAGTTAACTTGTTAATCCTTTTAAAAGAACATCGTCATGTATTCAAAGATGTGGTTTAATACTCACTTTATAACTTTCAAGCCCAAAGTATCTAAATATTTTGAGAAATATACACTAGGGTGTTTAGAGGAAAATAAACATTCTCAAAGTTTTCATTAGCTTTTTGCCTAAACTATGGTGCTGTCAGCGTGAACATTTCTATTTGAACTCTCACTTTCAAAACACCATTCATAACATTCTTGAGTAAAACAATGACAACTTTAAGCACTGTTTGCAAGCTAAACTAACTACAGCCCTCTTAATAGCGAGTTTTAAGATTAGACCTTTAGCTATAACTTGATCTTTGAGTCTCTGTCTTTCTGACAAAACTTCCAATGTTGATTACTAAAACACGAGAAGAGATAAATTGCAGGAAGAGCAGCCTAGGAACAGTACTCCCCAGGAGCACAGAGACCTCTAGTAGAGAAGTTGGTTCCAGCACACCTCAAGCTGACTCAAATCTTGAAAACAATTGTGACAAAACCACTGCTCTCCGGGGATGTGGGAATGTTATGTTATGCTAACAGTGTTTTTATAGCAG
Source organism: Pleurodeles waltl (assembly GCF_031143425.1). Classification (NCBI taxonomy): domain Eukaryota; kingdom Metazoa; phylum Chordata; class Amphibia; order Caudata; family Salamandridae; genus Pleurodeles; species Pleurodeles waltl. Next base: position 154,081,283 of record NC_090445.1, on the reverse strand, counting down.
AGTAATCACCTTTGAGGGTATCCAGGTGCTCTGTAGTGGGTGTGTGAGACCACCTCTGGAGGCTTTACTCAAAAAGCCAGGTCTTCAGCTTCTTGTGAAAAGAAAAGAAAAGAGGAGGAGTCTCTGACGTGTTGCGGAAAGTGGTTCCATGCTTTAGGAGTCAGGTCACTGGTGTAACAGAGGCCCCGGCAGCCGCTGCAGTGGAAGGTTGGGGGGAAGGCTTACCCACGCTGGAGGGGGCTCCCTCAAGCCCTACTGATGAGTGTGGGGAGCCCCTTCAGCATATCTTGTAGGAGGGGCCCTCACATTTTGTTATGCCACTGAGCCAGGTATGAGAAGGGGAGTCCCTCTGCTCTGCTTTAGTGTGTGCACGGGGTGTGATAAAGCAGAGGTGTCTGGAAGGTTGGTAGAAGGGAATGCTTCTTTTCAGATAGGCCAGTGGAGTGCTTTGTAGGTGTGTGTGAGGAGTTTGAATTGTGCACACTTGTGTAGCAGAAGCCAGTGTAGGCCTTGAAAAATCATAAAAATGTTACTAGACCTGCCGGTCGACTAACTTGATTAATCTACTTGACTTTGAAACTGGTTTCAAATTGTGTGATCCTATGCAAATGTTTTATTTTACAGTGCCACCTTTTTCTTCATTCTCACATATGAGTGCACCTTCAAATATGTGAGTACAGCATTTCTGCTGGACAAAAACTTGTTGTTTGATCTAATAGACTAAGGCCCTCATTCCAACCGCGGCGGTCAATGACCGCCGGGTTGGTGGACCGCGGGAGCACCGCCGACAAGCCGGCGGTGCTCCAATGGGCATTCCGACCGTGGCGGTAAAGCCGCGGTCGGACCGGCAACACTGGCGGTCTCCCGCCAGTGTACCGCCGCCCATTGGAATCCTCCAAGGCGGCGCAGCTAGCTGCGCCGCCGAGAGGATTCCGACCCCCCCCTACCGCCATCCAGTTCCCGGCGGTTCTCCCGCCGGGAACCGGATGGCGGTAGGGGGGGGTCGCGGGGCCCCTGGGGGCCCCTGCAGTGCCCATGCCAATGGCATGGGCACTGCAGGTGCCCCCGTAAGAGGGCCCCGCTAGTATTTCACTGTCTGCATAGCAGACAGTGAAATACCCGACGGGTGCCGTAGCACCCGTCGCACCTTCCCACTCCGCCGGCTCGATTACGAGCCGGCTTCATGGTGGTAAGGTCGTTTTCCCCTGGGCTGGCGGGCGGCCTTTCGGCGGCCGCCCGTCAGCCCAGGGGAAAAGTCAAAATACCCGCCGCGGTCTTGCGACCGCGGTACGGTATTTTGACGGCGGGACTTTGGCGGGCGGCCTCCGCCGCCCGCCAAGGTCCGAATGAGGGCCTAAATGTTTTTTCCATGTTTAATAAGATTCCATCCCACAAACAGAGAGTACACATGATCTCTGACTTTACTAATAGCATTGCCATCAGGGCAGGGGCAGGAGTGTCTCTCAGTTCATGTTTAAATACTCACTTTTAATCAATATATTACTAACACATCATGTGGTAGCACACTGTCATTTATAAACAGTAAATTTCCAATTGAAATAGCCGAAAACGATCACACTAACTTGCAGCATTACTGATACAACTGTATAGTGTATTAACAATAATCTGTGTAAATTCTGTTTCAGAAAACATATTTATCATTTGCACATCACCAAGTAAAGTGTTCTGATTTCTTTTTGTCCTATTAAAATATTTTATCATCAAACATAAGTGCAAAAAAATGGGCTTTCACAACTGCTGAATTATGTTTTGAAATGTTTGTACAGTTGACGTGTTAGCTATTTAAAAGTTGTGTGTTAGGAAAAATCTGACACTCTACAGCCTTTCAATTCACACTGTTTGTACAGCAGGTCAGGCAGTTCACTTTACAAAATCCTGGAACTCTGCAGTCAGAGAAGTAAACTGACTTGACCTCTATCTCTGAACACAGAACAAATGTGACAAGATAAAAACAAGATTTAACAGCATCTTTATTGCTCATTCACATTCTGAGTGAATACAACACCTGTTCTTTGTCCACTCACCAGAACGGGTGAGTAGGCCCTAAATATAGTTCGACCTGATAAAATCTGACCCGCCATAGCAAGTGGGCGAGTACATTTCTCGAGGCCTTCAGTGGAGTTCCCAAATGTGTGATATGATGTGCATATGGCGTGAGAAGTTGAGGCTGCTGTGTTTTGGACGATGTGCAGTCTTCTTGTGAACTGGTTCGTTATCCCTGCATACAGGGTGTTCCCATAGTCTAGTCTGCTGGTGATGAGGGCTTGGCTGATTATTTTTTCTGGTGTTGTTTGGTGGCCACTTGAAGATTTTCTTCAGCATCCTTAAGGTATTGAAACAGGACAAGACCACTGCGTTGACTTGGGTGGTCGTGTTCAGTTTGTTGTCTATTATGATCCTGAGGCTCCCCACTTGCGAGCAAGGCATGTTGGTAGATCTGAGGTCTGTGGGCCACTAGATGGAGTGTCATTGCAAGATGTCTTTCCCAAAGACTACCACTTTGGTCTTGTCTGAGTTTAGTTTGAGGAAAGTGGGCTTCATCCAGGTGGCCACTTTGGTAAAAAAAAAAAAACCTTCCGCAGTATCATGTGAACCAATCTAATACCATAAATGATGATGATGGCAAATTGAATATAACAGAAGTATGACAGAGAGCAGTATTACATGTGAGACTGTCATCTTTGCTGATCATTCTGACATCACATCCTGCTAAAAAGCAAATCTAATCTATTTACGTGAGTTAAGGAGGTATTTAAACATGTGCACTGTGGTTTACAGCAAAAGTTTTAATCAGCTGCAGGCAGACTTTCACAGTCTTGTGGTTTTTAAGAAAAAAATAGCACATGGATTCCCACTCAGCTAAAAAGCTGGATGAAAAAATAACCCACAGAATGTGAACATTTCATTTATTTTGTATGTTATATTTAGAGCTGGTGCTTCCAGGATTTCTGTAAACAAAAACGCAAAATCCTGATAGCCACAATTAACCTATGATTTGCCTCCTGAATTTGCAAAAAAAAATTATTATTTTTTTCCCCCCTTTTTTCAGGTTCATTTGGTGGAACAACACTACAGCAAGGAGTTTAGTCCACACCTCAAGGACGAGTACCGCCTCATCGCTATTAGTGGGGATAGCGATGAGAAGAGCTTCTTCGCTGAGGCAGTGAAGAGCAATGACATCATTATATGCACTGCGCAGATCCTGCAAAATGCGCTGAAATCCAAGGATGAATTGAAGCATGTGGAACTAACTGGTAAGGAGGGATTGCCTCTTTGTATTTTGGCACTGGCCTGTCTGGAGCTCGTGTGTTAAATTGTAGGGTTGATGTACACTCTGTCCACAGTATAATAACACAATAACAATTGATCAATCAGTAGATTTGTAGAGCACTTCTTGCCACCTGTGAGGATATCAAGGCGCTTGTAACACACGTACTGGCCTCTTCCATTTCCTCAGATGACTGCTGAAGTTGTTCCATGTATGGCCCAGAGATCCTGGTCCAGCCCAGCCTAGTGGTTCAGTGGACTAATTCATCCACTACAGGGATCTGTTTTTGACCTCATAGACACAAGTTCAAAACCCAGCAGGTCCACTCAGCCTTTCATCCTTCTGAGGCTGTTAAAATAAGTACCATTGAGCTTGGTAATAATGATCATCCATTATCTGTCCATAGCGCTGAGAGACTTCTCAGTAGTGAATTTGGGTTATACAAATACACCTGCTATCTTATGCTCTATGGGCTGAGGAGTGACAAAATGATAAATGTGATGCATCAAATTAAAATGAATGGCATCCAAGAATAGTCTGTTAGCATTTTAGTGATTGATTACGAGAGGGAAATATGCTTCATTTCAGCGGCAAACTACAAACTAGTGAGCACTTTAACTTTGCAGAATTATGGCTGAAAAGGGGAAGGAGTGAAACATGAGCCAGAAGTGGTACAAACAGTGGTAGAAGGGGGTAATGTCAGAGTACCTTTATCAAGTGAAGACAACAGTAAGAAACAGGAGGTAGTGGGAGGTGGTAGGAGAGGTATTGTGGATATCCTCAATGCAGTGCTTAATGTGAGCCAGTGGGGGCCTTGGGCTCTTTTTTTTCAGGGACCGGCACTTATTTTTCTGCATCAGACATTTACTGAGAGTCAAAGTGGGAAAAAGAAACAAAGCAGAACGAAGGAGGTAGAAATAGACGTAAAAACCGTTGAAAAAGGACGTGCTGGTAAGAGTCTGGCTGAGCAGGGATGCCTAGAGGGTTGATGGAAATGTATGCAGCTGTTGAGGTAGTTTAGGCATGAGTTGTGTAGTGCTTTGCATGTATGAGTGAGAAGCTTGACTTGTGCACCCTTGTTTATCACAAGCCAGTGGAGCTCCCGTACATGTGGTGTGAATTGCATGGAAGGTTGACAACGAGTCTAGCAGTTGCATTCAGAATGGTCTGTAGACTCTAGGTGAGTTGCTTTGGGATTCCTACGTAGACAGAGCTCCCATAATCCAGCCTGCCGGTTAGCTGGGCTTGAGTGACGGTTTTTCTGGTGCTGTTCGATACCCACTTGTAAATCTTTCTTAGCATCCTTAGGGTGTGGAAACAGCACGCGGTGACTGTGTTGACCTGGGAGGACATATCCAGTTTATTTTCAATGTTGATTCCAAATTTTCTTGCTTGTGTGCTGGGGATGGGAGTTGACCCAAGGTCTAAGAAATCTAATTATCTGACCTGCTTCCAGTATTCATGTGCTGATGAAATATAATGTATTAACTTAAAACTGGGCTGTTTGCTAAAGCCAAAATCCACCACAACCAACGTAAGAACCCTCGAGCTGTACACAACCCACAAAAATACTACACACCCAAGCAAGAACATACTAACATATACCTCTGTTGTAAGGGCTCTCTGCCATCCCCAGGGGAATCTGAAATGTACAACACTGCATAAAAGATCGACAGCACTGGGCAAATCCACTCACCCATAACCAGAGACACTGGCTTATGTGAGTCCCAGATCCATACATTAGTATTCAAACCAGAAATTTCACTGCGCTAAGAAGTGACACTAATTACGGTGCTGCAGCATATGCATTGTGTCTGTGGCTGAGATCTTCAGACAGTCTTGGTCCTCTAAAGCTGTGTCCCGTTTGACTGGCTCTCAGATTTCACGCTACTGGTAATCGATGAATGCCACCATACACACAAGGACGGAGTCTACAATAAGCTCATGGAGTCGTACACGGAGAAAAAGCTTCGGCAGGAGGGGAAACTTCCTCAGATTCTGGGACTCACAGCCTCTCCTGGCACCGGCAGAGCCACCAACATTGACAGCGCCAAATTGCATATATTACAGGTAAGCCTTTGAAAACTGTGTTCCCTTTATTCATTCATTCAGGTCCATTTGTATACACAGCAGATGGTGACAGGTGAAATTTGGAAGATGAGCACATATAGCACACCAGTGGATCTCCCATCCTCTTACTGCTTCATCCTTTCTAATAGAAACAAGTTCACAGTTATCATCTTTGTCATATGGTGGAAAAGGGGACCTAGATGCACCGGACACATGATGGTGGCATTTTCTCATTTGATGGCTGCCCCTGAGCACAAAATCACTGCCTTTTTGGTATATGACGGCTATTGCTGGACACAAGATGGTGGCACCTAGCGATGATATGAGGTTGTAGTAGGCAAGTAAAACTGTAGTTGGCATATGACGGCTGCCCCAGGGTATGTGTAATTACACTGGACATGTAAGGCTGATCATATACGGATGCTTCACTCCAATGCTTTTTCAAAAATAAATTCCTTGTACCTCTTAAGTATGCAAACCCAAATCCTCACCTGTTGAGACAGGGGTCAGACAAAGCTCCTTGTGTAATTTTAGCTGGTGAGCACATTTTACATACCTATATGTGTTCTTGTTTAACAGAATTCATCATGAACTAAAAGGGTCAGAATCAAAATAGTTTTTGTTGGCGTAAGTTTAAACATACAGTACCGAAACCAGTCATGTTGCCCTGGACAATATCTATCTAATAACAAACACCAAAATTCTTATTTATGCAGTTGGCATTTGAGTAGTGTCTAGGAATTGCCGAACTCTCTCCGTTTAGACTGTATTCCACCTGAGGGCTATATGTAGAAAATAAGGAAGGACAGGGGTGTGTCAGATGGGGTGGTCATGGAAAATATGTGGAGCACAAAACGTGACAACTTTCTGGGAATCCAGATATATTTCTAGCCAGTCACATTAAATGAGCACTCCTCGGTTGTTAATTATCCTTTCTGGTAATTCCAATACATATCTGTGCTGATTTGAACTGTCCTCCTGGGTGCAACAGGCGAGACCTAAAAACTGACATAAAATAAAAAAAAACTTAAACTATAGTACCAAGAACAAAAGCACACTTCAAAATTATGAAACATACTTAACATTAAAATAACAACATATTACACACAAACTAATAGAAAGCGACCAAATAAATAAAAAAGATATTATGTACAACTAAACTTCAAAAAATGATATTTTATCTATATTGTCCCACAATATTTTTGACATCACAATATTTTGGACACAATATTTGTGTATCACAATATTTTTGAAAAAATATTTTGGCAGCATACCATAAACTATACACTATGAAAACACATGCCAGGCATGGGTTAAGGTTTATTTGGAGCGTAATAGTGAAAATGTACAAACCTCTTTATAAATCAGTCCCTATATTCACAGGGCCTATGTAGTTAGCCTGAACCGTGAGTGTCAATCAAGGCTGAAGCTAATCAGTGAAATGTAAAATAAATATCTCACCCTTCACGTCCTGGTGTTGTAGTTTCGCAGCTGCAAATAGGCGTGCAACGTGCAATCAAATGTGTTCCTGGTGAAGAGTCAAAAAACAATATCTTCTGATGGGTCACTACATATATCTATATATCAATATTGATACCTATATTACCTACAGGTGGTCGCTAGTAGGTAGTTATAGTTAGGACCTAGTTTCCGTGGGAAAAGCTTTTTTTGTTTTGCCAAGAACATTGGTGGTGATTGACGAATATTCACAAAATGTTCAAAACCACTACCCACTTGTTTCAGGGTGATTAATCAAGCGGGCCGAGAAAAAGGGGAGGGGGTCTGAAAATGCATCTTCCCCATGCAATTTCTCAAAGGGATTTTAGACACAACTACAGCCTGAACCGCTTGAAAGAATTACACCAAATTTGGTAGAAAGCTAGCTCTTGGTCCACAAAGAGCCCTTTTTGTAATTTGGTAGTAATTTCAGTAGCTGTGAAATGATTACAGGAAAAATTAATTTGTATATTTAGGGATGCTGATCCAACAGATCTCATGCCGAGAGCTGATTGACTGCCAGCACTTCAACCAGGAAGTGCTGGCAGCCATCTTGGGACCCATACTCAGCTGAGTCCCAAGAAAAGAGTACAAAAAACCTAGAAAGAGTCAAGGGAGGACTACCCTGACCCTCTAGGCGTGGTAATGGGGTCCTACAGGACCTTGCTGAGGCCAAATAAGGCATCCTTTAAAAAAAAATCTTGCCACAAAATTGTGGTGGATCCGCGAACCTGCTGCAATAAAAAAAAAAAAAAGGCCTAACTCTCCCTGTGCTGCTGCAATGCTCTCGCTCCTGTTTTTTCTTGCTTTCCCCCCGTTTGTTTTAGAGACTCCCCTTTGCTTTTTGTGTGTTCTTACTGCTTTTACCTTGCTTTTTTCACCTGTTTTTTTGTGTGCCCTCTCCTTGCTTTTCCCTTGTTTTCACTGCTTTCTCCTTCCTTTTTCACCCATTTTTTGTGTGCCTTCTCCTTGCTTTTCCCTCATTTTCACTGCTCTGTCCTTGCTTTTTCACTTGTTTTTGGTGTGCTTTCTTCTTGCTTTTCTCTCATTTTTACTGAATTCTCCTTGATTTTCACCCATTTTGTAGTGCCTTCCACTTGCTTTTCCCTGGTTCTCACTGCTTTCACCTTGCTTTTTCACCCATTTTGGAGTGCCCTCTCTTTGCTTTTCCCTCGTTTTCACTGCTTTCTCCTTGCATTTTCCCCCTATTTTGTGTACCTCCTCCTTGCTTTTCCTTTGTTTTCCCTGCATTCTCCTTGTTTTCCCCCTGTATTTTGCGTGCCCTCTCCTTGCTTTTCCCTCATTTTCACTGCTTTCTCCTTGCGTTTCCCCCATTTTTATGTGCCCTTTCCTTGCTTTTTCCTCATTCTCACTGCTTTTTCCTTACTTTTTACCCCTGTGTTTTGTATGCCATCTCCTTGCTTTTCCATAGTTTTCACGGCTTTCTCCTTGCATTTCCCCATGTTCTTGAGTGGCTTCTCCTTGCTTTATTAGCTAGTGGCATGGGGTTGGATGCACACAAAGGCATGTGTGGCGGGGGTTGGATGCACTGGGGGGGGGGTTGGCTGCAAGGCCTACCTGCCCGAGAGGCCCTGTAGCCAACCATCCCCTGGGTTAAAATAAACCATAGAAATCTACTGAAACAGGGACATTATAGTTAGGAATTAGAATTTAAAAACCCTTAGAAAGTCATTAAAAAAACTAAAAGTTACAGGGGGGTCATACAGTTGGGATCAGAATTTACACGCACAAAACCATAGACATTCAGCTGTTATAGTTATTTGAAGTAACTATAACTCGTGCCCTAAGGTGACTACAACTCGCACCCTCCCCATGCACTGCCAATTACCCCACAAATTACATCAGCCATTGCATCTTCTATGACATAATTGATATCATTGGAACATTTGCAGTAAAATTATTGATCTGAAAACTGCATGGCGGGGAGTGGAAGAGGATATACCTGTGACAGGGTGAGCAACAAGCGTCTGATCAGCTTACGAGCTTGTGTGTGAGGCAGAAACACATTTATGAGACAAGCGCTGAAGTAAGACAAGCATATGCTCAGTTGAGGCAGCTAGCGTGAGCTAAGGCCGTGAATGGTACCGGGCGTGGAGGACTGAAAAGTGTTGGGTAGGGAGGTGAAAATTACCTTGAAGTTTTTGAAGTTTGAAATGGTTGGTTTCATAGGCCGTAGTTAAAACGCGCTTGGTGTAAAAACCAGCATCGAAGTGCGTTATGACAGGTTCACCAGGACTGTCAGGTCTCCGCATACGAGCGATCTGTGACGGATTCTTTAGATCTGACAGGACTCACAGTTTTGGCAGGTGTTGGAAAAGCAAAGCGTCAGTCTTCACACCCTGCTTCACATAGGGTCACAATCCTTCCATGGTCTGTTAAATGGATACATTTCTCCTGAGGTTTTACTGATAGTAGAACCTGTGGCTGGCCCTCCTTGCCAAAACTGTAGCAAACGAAAAGCGCACCCGCTGCAGTTTTATCAGGGAAGTTTAATCTGTCAGGAGAGAAACCCCCACAACTCTATGAAATTACAAATGCCCTACATGGAACATATTCCACACAGCTCCCCAGGACTGTCCTACACACATGTATACATGTATATATTACCTACTGGTGGTCACCAGGAGGTAGTTATATTTAGGACCTGGTTTCCATCGGAAAATCTATTTTTGTTTTGACAATAACTTTGGCACCGTTTGACAAATCTTAACAACATTTTCAAAACTAGTTTGCTCCTTAGTTTGGCTGCAGTCCTGAAAGTTTCAGGATGATTTGTCCAAGAAAAAAAAGGGGGGTGGGGGGCTCAAAACTTATTTCCCCCCCTGAAATTTCAACATGACTACAGTCTGAACCACTGGACAGAATTAAGCCAAATTTGTCAGAAAGGTATCTCTTGGTCTAGAAAGAGCCCTTTTGGTGATTTGGTCTAAATCTGTTCAGTAGTTTTTGAGTAATTACAGGGAAAACAAAATTGTATACACGGGGATGAAGATCCAGCATATCCCATGATGATGTCTAAGTAGCTGCCAGAAAGTTTTGGGGGCCATTTTGGGGCTTCAACTCAACTGTCCCCCCCCAAAAGTTAAAACAAAATAGAAAGGGGCAATGTACAAATTCCTGGACCCCATAGGCCTGGTGGTGGGGTCCGCCAGGGCCAAAATGTTCCCACAAAACCGCAGAGGGTCCGCAAATGCTGGGAAATATTTTTTTTAAAGCAAAGAGCGATCTCCTGCGCTTGTTTCTAGTTGAGTCCCTGTGTGGGCCAGGTCCCGGGAGTATGTGTAATTATTTATTTTGAGGAGGAGGGTGCATGCCCTTCCCCACCTATGGCCGGTATTGGCCCCGGGGATCATCACCTTCTTGGGGCCAGGCTAATGTGAAATCATGAGGAGTGGGGCCACGTGGCCCCCTTCCATAGGCCTTTTACGGCTCGGAGACTGCCACTTCCCTGGGGAAAGGCTATAATAATATATAGGAGGGGGCTGCGCGGACCCCCCTCCTGGGTCTATAATGGCCCCAGGGACCACCACCTCCCCGAGGTAAGTCTCGATTACAGTAAGGGGGAGGGTGGTGGCCTGGCCCGTGCTTGTTTCTAGTTGAGTCCCCGGATGGGCAAGGTTTCAGTGATATGTGTAATTATTTATTATGAGGAGGGGGCACATGTGGCCACCCTCCCCATGGCTGATATGGGCCCTGGCGACAACTACCTCCCTGGTCATGCCTGTATTCTTAATGCCGGGGGGGCATGTGGTCCCCCTCCAGGACCGTTTTTAGCCCTGGGGACCAACACCTACCCGTGGCAGACCCTGCTATAAGAAAGGAGGGGGGCGTTCACTCCCCGCCCCTCCTGGAGCCGATAATGGCTTTGAGGACCACCACCCTCTGGGGCTGGCTCCCATTGCCTGAGGTGACTGCCCTCGGGACACAGTAGTGGGAGCAGGGAAACTGCTCCTGCCTACTGCGGGCAGGAAAAAAGATGAGAGTTCCATTTTGTGCTGCTCCCTGCTTGTGAGAGCAATGCTGGCTCCTACTGGAGGCAGGGAGTCAGCAGGTTCCACCGGGGATGAAGGCTCCCCTGTGGTCCCTGAGACTGCACACTGGGTCCCCTGGGTGGAGCCAGAGCACCCAGGAACAAGTTGCCAGGCCTCGAGGGATGGGGTTTTCGGGGCCAAAATCAGCCTAGGGAAGGGGGCCATGTGGCCCCCTCCCCATTTTAATAACTGGCAGCGCCCTGGGGATGTGGGTACCTGTGGTTAAAATCAGACCAGGGAGGGGGGCTATGGTCCCCCCCTTTCATTACTTGGCTGGGCCCCGGGGATGGGGGTGCCAGGGGCCAAAATTACCCCGGGGAGGGTCTGCATGACCCCCATCCCCTTTCATTAATAGTCTGGGCCCTAGTGGATGGTCCTTAGGGCCAGAATTCGCCCAGGGAGGGGTGCCACAGGACCCCCTCCCCTGTCACGAACTCAACCAGGCCCTGAGAGATGGAGTTCCTTGGGGCCGTAATTTGCCTGGGGAGCGGGGGCTATGTGTCCTCCTCCCGGGTTGACTACACATGCGGGTGGGCCACAAGGTTTGGACGCAGGCTGAAGGCCATGGAAGGCATGGAGGTGGGTGTCTGTGGGGGATTGGCTGCAGGTGGAGTGGAGCTTGGTGCCTACGGGTGGTTGGCCCTGTGGCCATCCCCCACGGCCAAAGACTGCGTGGTTGGGTGCAGTTGGGTGGGGGGGGTTCACAGGGCCCTGCGGGCAACCCCGCCGCACACGACCCAAGGGCACGCATGGCCTGGGTTTGGGTGCCTATGGGGGATGGTGGTGGGGCAGCGGAGTTTGGTTTAGTGTAAAGTAATTAAATATCACTTAACATTAAAAGAACCTTAGAAACCCCCCCTTCCTTGCGCGTTATTAGGCCCTGGGGACCCCATCCCTAAGGGCTTTTTTTATGAAGGGATGGGGACTGTATGACCTCTCTCCCCAAGCCTTGTTAGGCCCTGAGGACCCCATCCCTTATGGCTGTGTTTTTAATTAAAGGGAAGGTGGGTATGTGGCCCCCTCCTTGAGCCTTGTTTTTTAAAAGTTTGCAGCAGATTAGCAAATCCACCACAGTTTTGTGGCAATTTTTTGGGGACCCCACCACCAGGCCTAGGTGGTTAGGTTACTTCTACCCTGCTCGCTTGGGTCTTTAAAAAAAAAAAAAGTTTTAGGACTTGGGACCAAGTCCCGAGTCCTAAGATGGCTGCCTCCACTTCCTGGTTGAGTTGGCGGTTGAGTCTGTTGGGATCCGCAGAAGCTCTGTGTCCCTAGATATGCAAAGTATTAGAGCCAAAAAAACTACTGAATGGATTTACACCAAATTGCAAAAAGCACTCTTTCTGGACATAGATGTAGCTTTCTGTCAAATTTGGTGTAAATCTGTTTAGTGGTTTCGGCTGTAGCTGTGTCTTAACTTCCTTTGGCACTGCTTTTTTCACTGAAAAAAAAACAAAGGTTACAGGGGCATTATAGTTAGGAAATAGAATTAAAAAACATAGAAATTCACCTAAAAAACAAAGGTTTCAGGGACGTTATAGTTAGGTTCTGAATTTACTCGCAGAAAACCAGAGAAATTCAGCAGTTATAGTTCAGCAGCAGGCCAGGCCCTGCAGCCAATCCCCGACGCACACAGCCTTTGGCCATGCACTGCTAATTACCCCACATGTTATAGCAACCATGACATCTTTGATGACTTCATTGATAATATCAATGTAATATTTGCAGTAAACGTTTTGAGGAAAAAACTGTGCATGGCGGGGGCTCAAATTATAGTTACTTTAGGGCACGAGTTATAGTTACTTGAAATAACTAACTATAACAGCTGAATTTCTATGGTTTTGTACATTGCAAATGTGAGCCTAACTATAATGTCACTGTAACCTGTGGCTTTAAAAAAAATTGTGTATATATATATATATATATATATATATAATTATTACCTAGTGGTGGTCTCCACTGGATAGTTAGAATTAGGATCATGTTTCCATAGAAAAATAGTTTTTTGACTTGCATATATCTTTGTCTCTGTTTGAGGAATCTTCATGAAATTTTCCAGAAAAAGTGTGCCGGTGATTCTGGTTGCACATGGAAAGTTTCGGGGTGATGCGTCAACCGGGGGCTAAGAAAAAGGGGGTCAAAAAAGTTGAGTTTTCCATAGGACATGTAGACACAACTAAAGCCCAAACCACTGGACAGAATTACACCAACTTTGGCAGAAATCTAGCCTTTAGAACGCAGATTGTGCTTTCACTTATTTGTTGTAAATCCGTTCAGTAGCTTTGGAGATTATAAAGGAAATCCAAATTTGTATATCTCTGGCCACGATGGCTTCGCAAATAATGACGAGCTTATGCAGAGAAATGCACAGCTCTGATTGGCTGCCAACACTTCAAACCAGGAAGTGTTGTCAGCCACACTAAAAAATGTTTAAAAAAAAGAAAAAAGAAAAGGGACCAGGGTAGAGACACCCTGAGCCCTCAGCTCTGGTGCTAGGGTCCCAGAGGGACCTCCCCAGGGCTAAAAAGCATTTTTATAAACAATTTCATCATGACTCGCAGTGAATCCGTGGATGCAGCGAACATTTTTAAAAAATACTTACGCCCCCGGGTGAGCCAAGTCCTGGGGGTATTTTTTTCATTGTAATGCTGGGTGGGAAGCACCTGCCCCCCCGCCCCCGTAGGCCCACGGACCGCCACCTCCCCAGGGCTTTCATTATATGTAACGGGGGCACCCAGCCCCACTCCCGCAGCCCCGGGGACCACCACCTCCGCAAGGCTGTACTGGAATTAAATGCGGATGGCTACCCGGCCCCCTGCAGCCCCAGGAACTGCCACCTCCCCGGGGCATTTGTTTACATGTATGTGGGGGCCGATCCGCCCCCGCAGCTCTAGGGACTGCCACTCCCCTGGGGCATTTAAGAAATTTGTGTGCGGATGGGGCTGCAGGGCCCCTTGCAGCCCGAGGACCACTACCTCCTCAGGGAGAAATCTGTGTGTGGGGGCGGCGCGGCACCCCCACAGCCCCATGAATCACCACCTCCCTGGGGAAACTAGGAAATTGGGGTATGGGGGGGCTGTGTACCCCCCTCTCCCGGCAGCCCTGGGGACCACCACCTCTGCAGAGCAAATAGTAAACAATGAACAGGGAGTCCGTTTTGGACCCCCAAATCCCAGGGACCACCTCCTCCCCGAAGCTGTAGTGAAATTAAATGCTTGGGTGGTTGCCCGGCCTCCCCACAGGCCCAGGGACCACCCCCTCCCAAAGGGCATTTGTCTACATGTATGCAGGGGGCCGACTGGAACCCGCACCTCCAGGGCAAATAATAAAAAATGCCAAGGGGGTCTTTTTCGGACCCCCAAGCCCTGAGGACCACCAACTCCCCGTGGCTATTTCCACATTGTAGGGGGGCTGTGCGGCCTCCCTCGTGGAGCCTTTGATGTCCCTGGGAACCGCTACCCCCTAGGGTCAGTTCCAGCTATGTCTCAGGGTGCCCACCCCCTGACATAGCTCCTTGCTTTTGCGAGGTGGGAGCTAGGGCTCCCACCAAGCAAAAGCAAACAAAACTCTGCTTTCTGACAGCGGGAGCTGTCAAACAGATCCCGCTGTCAAAAACAGAGTTTTCATCTGTCTTTCCTGCATGCAAATATGCGGGCAGGGAAGACAGATGAAAACATTGCTCCAGCAAGCAGGGAGCTGCTATTAAAAGCAGCTCCTTGCTTGCTGGAACATTGCTGACCCGCAGGAGGAGGTGGGGAACCTTAGGGCCTCCCCGCGGTTCCAGATAGCTGGTAAAGGGCAAAAAAAGAAAAAAAAATCGGTTGGGATCGTGGGGGAGGCTTTGAGGCTATCACTGCGGTCCCACTAAGCCGTAAAGGGCAAAACATTGGGGGAGAAAAAAATAAGTTGACCTACTGGTTAAGGTCTCAGACCCTCACACTGAAAGTTGAGGTTTCTACTCCAGGCGTGTCCGTGATCATTTCCCTCATTTAATTTCTTTCAAACTTCAAAAGTTTAAGGCTCATACTTAAAGGTGATGCCACTCTTTTTAATTGAGAGATACATTTTTCTTTTCAATTTGTCCAGAAATATCTCATTGTAAGTATATCATCCTTCAAAGCCTAAAAAAATATTTCTCTCTCTCCCTCTCACTCTCTTTCAGACTTTCTCCCCCTCACACACCCACTCAGACCCTTATGCACTCACTCACAGCCCCACTTAGAACTTCACGCACCCACTCACAGACCCACTCAGACGCTCACACACCCACTTACAGACCTATTCAGACTCTCACACACTCTGACATCCTCATGCACCCACTCAGAGACCTGCCCAGACACTGACGCATGCACTCTCACACCCAGGCAGAGACTCTCACAGCCACTCTCATCCACAGATACACCCTCTTACACCCATTCTCAAACCCAGAGAGACGAGCTGTGGCCAACTCCCGCCGTGCACGGTCAAAGGGCCGTGTGCAGAGTACGGTTGGGTGGTTAGGGGGTTGGCCACAGGGACTGGCTGCAGGCCAAGCCTTGCAGGCAACCCTTGCCACACACGGGTGATGGCCTTGCACGGGGCAAGGTTGGGTGCTTATAGGGGGTTGGCCTAAGGGTTTGGCCACAGGCCAGGCTCTGTGGCCAACACCATCGTCCACAGCCTTCAGCCATGGTTGGATTTGGTGGTTAGATTAATGTATAGTAATGAAAATTACTATACTTAAAAAAACATAGAAATTCACTGAAAAAAACAAAGTTTACAGGGACGTTATAGTTAGGCTCACATTTTAAACGTACAAAACCATGGAAATTCACCTGGTATAGTTAGAATTATCTCAAGTAACTATAACTTGTGCCCTAAGGTAACTAGAACTCGCGCCCTCGCCATGCACTGCTAATTACCCCACAAATTACGGCACTCATTTAAAAAAAGTGAAATCAACTTTCGTATGACCCTTAAACATTTGTAATATTAAAAAAAAGAGGGAATCGAGTCCAGCTGGACCTGACCCCTCAACGCTCAGTATGAAGGTCGGTGACTTCCACACTGAGCTATTCTTTTTTTTTTGCTGACTATTTTTTTTAGACCTTTATCGGCTATCTGGGACTGCAGAGGAAGCCTCAAGGAGTCCTCAGCGGTCCCATTGCTTCAGCAACCAAGGAGCTGCTTTAAGTAGCAGCTCCCTGCTTGCTGAAGCAAAGCTTCATCTTTGTTCCCTGCATGCATACATGCGTGCAGGGAACAGAGATGAAAGCTCTGCTTTTTGACAGCAGAACCTGTTTGACAGGTCTTGCTGTCAAAAACCGCAAGGTTCATTGTGACCGGAAACCGAAGTGTTCGCTTCAAAGCTACAGCCAAGCCACAGCTAACAGCTATGTCCTGGGGGTCGGCACCCCGGGACATTGCAGGAGCTGGCCCTGGGGGGTGGTGGTCCCCCAGACCATCAGTGGCTCCACGAGGGGGGCTGGGCGGCCCCCTCCATCTTAGAAGAAGCCCCAGGGATGTGGTGGTCTCTGGGGATTGGGGGTCCGAAACGGACCCCCTTTACATTATTTAGAATTAGCCCAGGGAGATGGTGATCCCTGGGGCTGCAGGTGGGCCCAAGTGGTCCCTTCGCACACAATTTCTTAAATGCCCCGGTGGGATAGTGGTCCCCGGGGCTGCAGGGTGGCCCGAGCAGACTCCCCGCACCCTATTTCTTAAATGCCCAGGGGAGAGGGGGTGTAGTCCCCAGGGTGTGGGGAGGCCATGCAGCCCCCCCACTCATATTTCATTACAGCCCCGGGGAGGTGGTGGTCCACGATGCTGTGGGGGGAGGCCATTCGGTCTCCTTCATGTTATAAAAGCATTTTTGACCCAGGGGTCTTGGTCCCTGGGGTCTGGGGGGTCCAAACGGCCTCCCCGTTCATATTTAATTATAGCCCTGGGGAGCTGAAGCTCCCCGAGGCTGTGTGGGAGGCCTGATGGCCTCCCCCACTTTAAAAAAGCATTTCTGAACCCAGGGGTGGGCGGGTGGTGGGGGGGTCCCCCAGGTGCTGCGTGGCCCCCTGATCATATTTCATTATAACCCCAGGGATGTGGTGGTCCCCGGTGCTGTGGGGGAGGCCATCAGGCCTCCCCCATGTTATAAAAGCATTTTTGCCCCAGGGGGTGGTGGTCCCTGGGGTCAGGGGGCCACGCAGCTCCCCCGCTCATATTTCATTATTCGCCCCAGGGAGGTGGTGGTCCCCGGGGCTTTGGATTAAAAAGAAAAGAGTGCCTCCGGGACCTGGCCCACCCGGGGACTTATTTTTAAACAAGCACATTTTTTTTTTTTTTTTTACTGCTGATTCGCGACCCCGTTGCAATTTCATGGTAAAAATGTAAAAAAACACAAATGCTTTTGAGCCCTGTGGGTGGGATTCCTTTGGGCCTCCGGCACCAGAGCTAAGGGGGTCAGGGTGTTCATAGACATTTTTTATTCTTTTTTTCTGGGGCTTGGCTTCAGCCAAGTCCCAAGATGGTTGCCAACACTTCCATGCTGAAGTTTCAGCAGCCAATCAGATCTCAGAAGGAGAGTAGTCACAAATCCTTTGTGTCCTAGATGTACAAATTTGGATTTCCTTAAATTTCTCAAAAACGACTGCACAGATTTACACCAAATAACAAAAAGGGCTCTTTGTGGATCAAGAGCTACATTTCTACCAAATTTGGTGTAAATCCGTTCAGTGTTTTTTGCGCTATCACTGTTCAATTTTTCCTATGGAAATTAACATTGAAAACGTTCTAAATTTCATGCCCCCCTTATCTCGGCTCCCGCTTGACAGATCACCCTGAAACTTTCCAGACAGCAGCTCAGGTGATTGTTGAATTTTTGGGGAAATTTTTCTGAAGATTTGTCAAGCAGCGCCAAAAATATAGACAAGCAAAAAACATATATATATGTATACATACATATATACATACATACATACATGCTTAAGTCTGCCGTTCATTAGGTCTACTCCATGCGGTGCTTTCATTCAGACTGGAATCCAGAGAACTGTTTTGTTTCTCTTGTTCTTTCTTTTCTTCTATCCTACAAATGTTCTCATTGATTGAGTCCCTTACTTTGCTTGGTAATACTGCTGTTATGACTGTGAGGACCATATAATGCTCAATCGCAATTTTGTGCTTATTACATTCACTGGCAGTCATAATCAGTGAACATTTTTTTACTTTTGCAGATCTGTGCCAACCTCGACACTTGGAAGATTATGTCACCAAAGGAGCATCTCCCTCAGCTGGAGGAAAAGGCACACCAACCACAAAAAGAGTTCAATCTGACCGACCAGAGGCCCCGGGTAAGGATGTTCTTATTAAATATTGTCTTGTGGAATGTACAGCATTGAAATGCTAGATTTATATCTGCTCTTGGGCACATGGGGTATTTGAATATAGGTAACGAGTTTTCCTTGGGGCAGTCAAGTAGGGAAATCTGTGAAACAAGGCAAAACTAGGCTGAGCTTATGCTAGTTGGAAAGGTTTTGCAGTTTTAAGACAAAATTGCAAGCATGCTTACAACGTTTTTAATAATAGCACCAAATAGTGCATTGTTTTAACAATAAGAAAATCAATAAAATAAATGGTTGAGGTCTGGCTTAAGATGCTAACCTATTAGTGATTTCCCCAAATACCATACTGTTTCCCAACATTGCACTCCAACTCCATCCAACTCTCTGTTCCATAGATAGATAACTAGATGGATAGATAGATAGATAGATAGATAGACAGACAGACAGACAGACAGACAGACTGTCACACGTCTGCCCGAAAACATGTTGGTGCTCAAAGTCTAGCCTAACCACCAGGAGCAGTAACCATACAAAAAAACAGCTTTGGGACATACTTTATTCTGAACTTTCATGTTCTTGGAGCCAGCCATTGATTCTTGATAAAAACATATAATTTAAAGTAATCTGATTGTATATTACATTCTGGGATGCATTACATTTTAAGTACAGAATTGGGGGGAACAAATGTTACCAGCCCACCCCTAAAAACCCAGATGCTGCAGCGTGTTGTTAACACTTGGGCTCTCATTACAAACAGGCCGGGATTCTTGATTGGGCAGTACTAGAGTGTGCACCTGAAGAGGGATTACAATTGGTACAGTAAACACCACACTTTTCCCCTGCACAAATTTCAAGGGACCTGGAGTAATGTATTTGGGGTAGTACCATACATTCTGATTTTTTGAGCTGGGAATGGGGGAAAGCAAATGGTAGTATGGAGGTATCCCCTACTCTGAGGGGAGGCGCTGTCACTGGTCTCAGTGGTACCGGTACGTACCAGGAGAGGTATCATTACTACAGTCCGTAGAATGAGGCCCTTTAGTAGTGTCATTCAAACAATATATTACATTCCAGAACGTCTACACTTTACATTGTATTGTTGGCTATTTATAGAAATATTTGTAAATATGTTACGCCTTTGCCCACAGGATCCTTTCGGTGACAGACTAAAGCACATCATGAATGCGATACATGACTATCTAGATGATGACGAATTGCAGGGCACCGAGCTCGGTACCCAGATCTATGAGCAGAAAATCGTGGAGCTAGAAAAAGAAGGTAAGGACCTTCAGGCACTCAGTGCCAAGGAGTAGCGTGACAGGCGTGATGACGTGTGAGGGGAGGTCACCCCTTGTGATTGGATGTGTTTTTACTACACCTTTCTTGCTTACTATTCTGCGTAATACTACATAGCATTTCTGAAAATTCCTGATTTCCCTGGCAAACTAAACCATACTTTGTTCCTGCTAACTTTCTCCCAGTCCAGTGATTTTTATGTTTTTTTTACATGCTGAGTAGAGATTAGCAGTAAGAAAGCACACTTCTGCAGTTACCTTTTGGCCATATGTGATAAACACTGGTCTGAAGCATCTGTGGCTGTGAAGTGTAACGTTTTCTGGTAGTAATGTTCTAATTATGGAATATGAGCTAGTTTTGATGCATTTATATAGATTCAATTTTACTAGGTTTGACTTATTTAAAGTCCACATACATTCTGTTTTAAATGCTGCTTTGGTATATCATAAACACATAGGGTGTGTCTTAATAAATATATTATTTTTGAAAAGAACAGTTTACCTGGTGCCCATGTCACCCTGTGATCATTTCAGAGCACTTTTACTTAAACAATGGGAGGCGCTTCATAAATAATGTAACCGTCCTCCCAGGAATGCGCTTTAGGCCTTGCGAAGAATATGAGAAGCAATAGATATATACCAGTTAATTACAATAGAGAGGTGTAGTGTTAGTAGGTACATTTTAATAAAGCATAAGGTGACCCTAAGGTGTATATAGAGTCCTTGTCACTGGAAGTTATACATACAATCCCAGCTCGCTTCCACTGGGATAACCGTTTGGGAAAAGAAGTCAATGCGAGTCGGTTGCTGTCGGGTCCCTGTGTGTAGTTTGAAGTGGAAGGAGGCTACGTAGGGGATACACGTTCCCTACATTTCAGCTCCCCATTCAGGAAGAGGCTTCTTTGAGGATTTTGGTCCTGCTCAAAGAGATTGGCTGCATGTTGTCCAAAGTCTGTGTCCATGCATTCCCAGTGTCTTTTCAGCTTGTGTTTCTGGAGCCCATACCCGAGGGTTGGAACACACTCCGGGCCTGATTTAGAGTTTTACAAATAGGATACTATGTCACAGATGTGACGGAGAATCCTGTCTGCTGTATCATAGATACGTAATATTCTGTGGCACTTGTAATACAGTGGATGGCATATCCATCATGTTTGAGACAGGGTATACCATCTGCCAAACTCTAAATCAGGCCCTAAATCTGTTTTCTCTTACGCACATTAGGGGGCTGATTGTGAGTTTTCCGTTGCAGGGTTTAGTCACCCTCCCTGGACCTTCTTCTCTGTTAGTCTCATGAGACTCAGTTGGAGGATTTTTTGAGAGCTGACTGCTGAGAGCTGACACAAAATGCGGGGAGGTTCTAAAAGTAGCACAGTCCTTTGTTCCATACATGGCAAATGTCCTTGAATTTGACCCTCGTTGCCTTTATTATCATTATTATCATTTAACTGAAATCTCCACCCTGGCATTCAGTGGCAAATATCCTAAAACCACAACCTCTTCATATATTAATAAAGTCTTCTGATTTCTGTAGGGAGTAGGAAACCCAACAGAGAATCCACTGTTGGAACTATCTGCACCATAATATCTCTACATGGGAGGAAATTCTACTGGTGGATTTTCCTCTGTGTTTAATTCTTCATCCAAAAATGAGAGGATTTTCATTTATTGCCCAACTCCAAGCCAAGCTTTAAGTCTGCTGTCTGCGGCTGTTTGGCTAAAAATACACTTCCGGGTGAAAGCCGAGCATCCACCCTTGTCTTGCTGGCCATGCACATTCTCCAAACCCTTCATGATGCTAGAACTGGAACCAGCACATCCTAAGCCTTTCCTCTGCATGTACATGGAACAAGATAGGGCAGCGGCTGGGATTCACTATGTAATGTATACGCATGTGTAAAATAGCGTATAAAGTGTTTTTTAATCAACATATGCTTTTTAAACTGTCGGGGCATCCCACGCCTAACATTTTCATACAAGAAAAACCTGGAGTAGTTGTCATGTCAGAGTGACAGTCCCTTTGAATACCCTGTGCCATTGTTTGGGAATCCACATCCTTCAACCTTTTATTGCCCATTTTAAAATGGCTTCCATGTTGCTGTGACACGGCTGCCTTGTGCTTCTGTTCCCCAGGGGCAGTCGAGGCCTGCAGAAAGAAGAGGGTCTGTGCACTGCACCTACGAAAGTACAACGACGCACTGCTGATCCACGACACCGTCCGAATGATTGATGCTTTTAACACCTTGGAAAAATTCTACACCATCGAGAAACTCAGAAGAACACAGGATGACCCCACAGAGCAGTTCTTGTTCCGGATATTCGATGGTAAAGAAAGTATTTAAAGGGAAAATCACAGTTATCATTTAGTCAAACCCAATAGTACCTAATCTCCACCAGCCCTCTGTTCATCCCACCAGTCATTTGTACTATGCCAAAAGGCCACTACTAATGATGTCATATAATTCATATAATTGAATTTATTACAAAAACAAATGAAACTAAGGTAAATGCATGGAATGGTTTCTCTGTCAGCATAAGACTAAACCCAATAAAAGTAAAAAAATTGACCACTGGATTTAACCACTAATTTTGGGTTCTGGAGTGCCACTCCCCATAAAGCACTTCCACGCCCCATAAGGGGTAGTGAGCTCTCTATACATTTAATTGCTGTGCAATGCAATAGAATCAGTGATTTGCCTATGGCTGCATTATGATTCAACAGATCTTACGGTAGCAAGTAAACACTTCAGATCTGTGGAGCGTGTAAGGTATTTTTTCTCGCATTTGGTGCCCATTTGCAGGATGCTGCCAGGATAAACAAACAATTGCCAGAGAGCCCAGGCTGGGATTCCACTGTTGAAAGCAGACGTATGAAGCTGCATAAAGTGCTTTAGTGAAAACGGGGCATTTTGAAATGCTAAGGGCTTGATTTACAGTTGGGTAGTCTTGGAAAATTGGTCAATTTCAGGAATCAGAGGACGCTGTTGTGGCCAATCAGAAGTGGAAGTATTCCAGCAAAGACAGCTTAAAAGCGTCTTCTCCAAAGAAGACAAAAACAAAAAACTGAAAGGAGGGACGGGTTTTTTTCTATATTTTTTTTGGCAAGTTGGACATGTGTGCCACTTTTAACATCATTCCTTTTTCAGGGGAGGAAGTATTGTGGAGAGGTTATACCTGAGATTCAAAGATGTACCACATACCATACCGCCAATAAAACAATTGAAATATGTACAAAATGCAACAAGCAAATGTCTTTAATACCATCATCTTATTCCCCAGAAAACAAACAAGCACTGTCACGGTTGGCTAACGACACCAGCTACCAGAACCCCAAACTGCAAATGCTGGAGAAAATCCTAATGGAACACTTTGGCTATTCTGCACAGTCATGTGGTATTATCTTCACCAAGACGCGACAGTCCACGCACTCTCTGCACGAGTGGATCTGCACATCTGATGGGCTAAAAGGGCTGGCCAAGATCACCGCTGCTCTGACCGGGACAGGATCAAACAGCCAAACCAAGCACATGACACCAGTAAACTGATTTAAATAATATATAGCCTTATTAATTAATTTAATTTGTAAATTAATGATTTAACCCAAAGTACTGGTTAATAGTTCGGAAACTGGACTAGCAAATCCTCAATACATTTGTTGTATATCCGTAAAAAGGTTTGTCATTTACAATAGGCAGAGCATTCTTAATACAGCTCACAAAATAGTTGTTACTTGCAAATGCCTTGATCCACCTTAGTGAAGTATTCATTTTTGACCATAGCGATGTTCAGCCATCTAAATTAATATAAGAGCTATGGTACACCAGATCATTTAGATTGTGGTTTTTATGCAATATGGGCACAAACTGTACTTATTCCTGTTTTTATACTAGCTCCGACTAGGACCTGAGCACAAATTGCTCTCTATTGTTTAACTGACTGTTTAGAAAGTATATAAATGGAAATTCACAAGTTATCCTTTCTGCAAATGTCCTGAGCACCAGGTAATTGTTGGTGGTTATAACAAGCACACAACTATTGAAACGCTGGTAATAAAGTACACATCATGTGTACAAAAACTATTTATGAGCATTATTTGCCCCAGCTAATAAACTGGGTGTAAAAACAGCAGACGCACTGGTGAAAATGTTATTATATCGCTGTCCTTGTCGACCCAGTGAGCATTAAGATCCACTCAGGGGTTAGAATATCCATGCTGAACATCACTTGGCCAAATGTACAGGTCCTGAGTTTCAGTAGAGATTGTTTGTACATTTGTTGTTTAATCAGAATCGTTTGACTAGGTGGAGCTTTCCAGTTCAACAATCTGAGCCTTACTTGAGGCCTGGTGGGCAGTACAGTGGCCTTTCACCTGTAGTAGTTTCCTTTCTGTGAAAAAGTGTGTGCCTTTCGTTCTGCTCATAGACCGCAACAAAACAGACACAACATATGGGAAGGGTATAGATTTTGCATACTTGCTCTAGCCTTTCTTACAGGCCAAGCTTTGCTTTGCCTCCATGTCATTTGAGCCATTTCATTAATTAATTCCCATTATATAAAACATTAAGAATTAATTACAGCTGGACCATTCTCGGCTTCTTTTCCACTGAGCAGACCTAAGGGATATAATAGACCCTTGATGTCCCTTAGAACACTGAGGTGGACAACTCCTAGATTATCATACCTACTATGTCTGCAGTATTATTTGTGTATGTGCCCTCCCTCTTGTGAGACCTGATGTCCCACCACCCTATCCTTCCCTTTGCTGCCATGCCCTCATTTCCTTGATGCTGAAATCAAGAAGTGAATACTCGGCAGCACACTACCTTCCCTTGTCTCCATCTGGGCCTTCCTGCATCCCCTCTAATCACTAGGGCCTTCACTCTCAATAAGAGTGAGGAGTGGATGACTTGCTGTCAGCAGCTCTACTGTAGCAGCCGTCCTCAAACATACGGAGAAATCACCAGTCGCACGCAACTCTGCACAGGCTAACTGGAGGCAAGTTGTTGCTTGGAGACACCAGAGTGTCATCAGCATTTCTCCCATCTCCGTGGGACCAAGGAAGACCCAATGGAGGTGGAGGACATGGAAGTCTGTCACCTGCCACCCTACCACCTCTTTCAGGTCTCTGGAGATGGAGGATTCATCCACCACCTCAGAGTTCATGTTTTTGCTGCTCTGATGTTAGAACATTGAAAGCAAAACTTGATCTCCACTACTCTCATATGAGATGAGTTGAGTATGATGTTATGGATAACTGCTTCTGAATGAAGCTGCTCTTATGGAAATATTGAACAGTGGTTTAGATAATGTAATGTTATGGAGTCCAATCCATTAGTGACTGCTGTGCAGAACTTTAGTTAAGGTACTTATAGCGGGATAGAAATTGAGCCACCAGTAGAAAATGCTTGACTGTAAATCAAGACGTAGCGCACCACAGTAATTTGTTGTGGTTTGTTCTCTCCTAGCATGAACAACAAGCAGTCATCCAGAGGTTCCGCCAGGGAACGCTGAAACTCCTGGTCTCCACCAGTGTTGCTGAAGAGGGTCTGGATATACCAGAGTGCAATATTGTCATCCGATATGGGCTGATGACGAATGAGACCGCCATGATACAGGTGCCCAGTTTCATCATGTGTCACTCACTACCTTTGTCCTCATCACCCTGTATGGCTCCCTAACTCACTTCAGGTTCTGCTCCTGAATAAATTGTGTGCTGCATTGCATAACTGTGTAGTTTTCGTACAGGTTGTAGGTCATCCATGAACTCATGTGACATCGAGGAGTTGAAGTAAGAATTATGTGTTGCCCCATCGTATCCTTTTGGTTCTGAAAGATGGGCTATCTTCATCTGCCCACAAAGTTTTGTTAGGAATACAATACTTTTTAACCTCAGCAAAGCACAGTATTCCTTCTAAAAAGTCCCACGTTCTATTTCAATAGAGAAGTGCTCTAGGTGTTGGATTATATTGCTAACCTCTAAAGAAAGCCTACTTTTACAGTGGCAAATGAACAAATCCAGCTAGAGATTAGCAGATACAATCCTGCTATCTACTTTTTAAAATGTATTTTCTTATTCTTTCCATGTCTTCTTCTCATATTTTGCCATTTTAATGTTTTTTTCTCATTAATGTCTTTATTACCCTCTGTTTTAAACTAGATTTTTTTAAAATCAAATATTAGTTTGAAATAACTATTTTATCTCTACTTTCCATAGGCTCGAGGGCGTGCCCGAGCACCTGACAGCACATACTCCATCCTAGCTGCTAGAGGGGGGAAAGAAGAACGTCGAGAGTGCACCAATGAATTGCTGGAGCAGCTTATGAATCGTGCCATTGAAGCTGTCCAAGCCATGCCAGAGGCTGAGTATCTGCTGGAGGTACAAGTGCAAATGCAAATACTTTCTCAGGCTTCATTTGTTTTAATGTTTGCTCTTCGGTGATCTGTTAATGGTGGCATCAGTAAAACCTGATTGCAGGGTTAGGGGGTTTCTACACTACCCCCTCTTTTTAGGTGTATTAAGTTTTTTACATCCATCTTTCATTTTCTTCCTTGGTATACATATCCATGCTCTTTGTGGAGCTCTATACTGCGGTCTCAGCAGTCACCATTAACCACCATGGAAATATGAGTGTAACTAGGGGTAAGAGAGAGGGTATAGCATCCAAAGTGGAATTATAACTATTACATTTTGACATATTGTTAATGACTATGGAGTTAGGTGTGAAGATGAGTCACTGCATTACATTTTTAGTGTCTCGGGGTCAGAGCTGTTCCCCTGGGCTCATGTTATTGGGATTTAAAATCCATGCAATACGTAAAGGAATCTTAACACTGTAGGAGATCAGTAAATGCTCAGCCAACACTTTTTGAAGAAAACCCAAACAGATAACAATGATATTTTAGATTTTCAGGCTTTTCGTGAACTTGATTAGGTTTGGTTCTCTACGAATAAAAACTTATGTCACTTGGAGGCCAGGATGACTGAAAAGGCTTTTTCCATTGAGTCATCACTAGCCTTAAGAATCCAGACCAGACAGTGGTTAGAAGATCTGGCATCAAGTGTGGGTCAAGTAAAAGTAGGCCACCTGGTTGGTGGTGACAGCGCTTGATTATGGTGCACTGCCACTTTAAATTTAATCAGTCGGGTAATAAGTAACCAGTCTGCTGGTTTCAATGTTGCAGTGATGTGACTAAGATGAATAAGGTACACTAAAGGCCAACAGTTGCATTTTGCATGAGCTGGAGACCGTGGTTGATCAGGCTGACTGCTTTGCACTCAACTGTAGTGTGCTTTCAATGATTACACCGATTCCAAACTTTTAGCAAAGGTGCTGGCTAATTGTTTGTTACAAGTAATGGCTTGTTGGTACATAAGGATCAGTGTGGGTTTATCCTAGGATGCAGCACACATACTACATTTTACATACGCAGATGGATGTCAAAAGCGCGCTGGTAGCACTAGACATCGAGATAGGTTTTGACGCGGTGAGCTGGGAGTAAATGTTTAGGGTGTTTACTGCGGTGGGATGTGGTTCCATGTTTCAGGACTGTGTTTGCCTCTTGCACACAGAGCCTAGGGCCAGGGTAAGATTAGGTGGCACTATATGAAACAGTTGGCGAGCGGAGAGGGACGTCTGCCATGGGTGCCATCATTCACTGTTGCTGTTTGCATTGCTAATAGAGCCACTGGCAATGAAGCTCCGGGAGACCTTAGGAGAATTCGGGATTCAGGCTGGCGATGTGCCGCAAGTAGTGTCCATGTACACAAACAACACTTTGATTTTTCTCAGAGAGTCTTACAGATCACGATCCGTGCTGTTGGGTGAAACTGATAAATTCAAATGCAACTGGCCTACGTGTGTTAATAGAGAGAAGACAGAGGTGTTCCTCCTGCATGCTCTGGTGGTACTCGCTTGATCACTGACAGATGTTTGACCCCTTTAGATACCTGGGCATACAGGCCACACACTCACCGAAACAACAATATGATCATAACATCGGCAAAGTACTGCAGGGACTGTGCAAATCAAGTGAATTCTGTAAACTGCTCCCGCTCACTATTGCCAGGCGCATAGCACTTGCAGAGATTATCTTCTTTCCCCGATGTCTACGTCACTTACAGAATTCCCTGAATGTACTTCCCTAAACAACATTCACAGAAGTAGATATTCTCTTGACTTCAGTAGAGTGTGCAGGAAAGAGGTCAAGAGTAAGGTTAACAGTTCTCAAAGTGGACCCTGTAAATGGCAGTCCAGGCTTCCCAGACCTAGAGCTGCATTACCTGGCAGCACAAATACAGCATGCAGTACAGTGGAAATGAGATAATGAGATGAATGTCAAACATTACTCAGTGTATATTGCCACAATTTTTTTTAAACAGACTTCATTGATTTTCAATACATGTGGTTGTTGCCAGCTTTACAAGCAGAATTAACTTTTCTTTACAGCAGGGTACATCCACAATAGCATCGGCAAGGAGATTTCTATTGAACATAACATCCACAATCCTCTCCCCCTCCCCCTAAAGTCGTGACCGGTAATACGTAAAATCATGGGAAGCAGCTGTCACCCACCAGAAAGAGGGTAGCCTGTGTATGTGTAAAGGAAAAACCCAGAGGGAATTATGGTCAACAGTATCTGATGGCTCATGTAACTAAAAGCCAATCATCTAGACCACGCAAACACTCTAAGGTGTATGTCCCGAGTGGTCGGTGGAGGGGGTTTTCAGGGTGTTTCAGGGCTTCTACCAGTACCTACCATGCTTGAGCCATATCTAATGATACCCGCCCCTGACGGGCTTCTCGGAGAAATACCATGACTTCATAATCAGTTCATCGTTACAGTTCTTTCCACCAAACCTGCAGGCGGGGATCCTCTTGCCTTCCAATTCCTCGTGATCTCTCATTTTAGTAGTATAAATGCCACATCCTTGAACCTGCTAGTAGCTTTTGTCTTAGCAGTGTGGGGGAACCTACTTAGGAGGCAATAGGCCAGCTCACACGGGATTTCCCTTTCAATAATCTCAGAGATCACGGTTGCAACCTCCTCCCAGTAGTCTAATCGGGCAAGTCCAGAAGATGTGGAGAAACTCCACTCCCATCTCCTCACAACGAGAACCCTTGGCCTCTTCCACATTAAAGAACTTCATTATCTTGCCTGGTCACCAACCAGCCTACGTAGGTTAGTTCTAGGCAAGAAGATGGTGAAAGATGCTGCCTCCAAAATGGTGGAGAAGGAGTCGTGACTCCAGACCCAAACACTTCAAGGCCTCAAGCTTGATAGCAAAAAACATCCAGCTTTAGGATGCACATTTACTTTCTTCAAATAGAGTTCAGTTAGAGTTCAGTTAGCGAGAACTCAATACAAAGGTATTACATCGCTTTAAAAGAGCACTGGTTACATTACGCATTCATTTTTGGTAGCAAGGGGATATTAGTGATTTGCCCAGAATCACAGGATGTTGAGCTGGCGCTGAGACCCTAACTGTGTTTCCCAGCTCCAAGGTCGGCAGCTCTGACCCTTAACACCACATCCTCTTCCCTAGGATTCTTTGTCTGGTGCATGTTAAGGCAGTCTGAGAATAACTACTTTTTTTTTATTTTTTAATATATGGCGCTTGGTAATACAGGTTCTGCCATTGCATAGCGTGGCAAAGCAGGTGCCATTCTTAACAAAATTGCTATAACTCATTTGCATCAACCTTGCAGAGCTGAAGAGGTAAAAAAGCTATGTCAGGATTTTGATCTGTGACATTCTCGCTTTGTCAAGACCTCTGCAGTGGCTGCATTAACCAACTGACTACTTAAGTAGAGCTTAACACTGGGCAATAGCACGTGGTCTTAATAACCTCCAGAGGGTCACCAACCAAGCACATAGGTTTGGTCTAGGCAAGAGAATGAAGAAAGGGGTTGTCTCCAAAATGGTGGAAAAGGAGTTGGGACTCCAGACCCAAGGACTTCACAGCCTCAAGCTTGATAACAAAAAACATTTAGCCTTTGGATGTAAATTGTGCCTCTTCAGTTAGTAGAGGGAGCCATTTCCTAACCCTGTATCACAAAGAAGCGAACACAAGTGTGCCACAGTGAGATGAGCAGCGTATCATAGGGCACAAAAGTGGAGCAAACTCCATCACCTCCTCCTCTCAGAATTCACTGGTGTCATGGCTTTGCCAGTCCCCTCACAGCTACTGCGACCTTGCAGATGCCACTTCCAGAAGCGAAGTCTAAAACAGCGCTCGAATAGCACTGCTTCCTGTTTGAAGAGACCCCATCTCGAATACCCCCCACACTTGCTGTCACAGGCGCAGAGCGCTTCCCTATCACCCGCTGGATGCCTGTGTGTAATGTCACAGCCAGTCTGTAGGAATGAGTCAAAAACACTCCTGAGATGGCAGCCTTGTTGTGTCCTCTTTCCTGCAGTGACAGGCCTGGAAGGGTTGCTGTGGCACCAGGGATACATCCACTACACTCCAAACCAAAACACACAGGTAAAAGACATGGTGGGTCATTCTGACCCTGGCGGTCCAAGACCGCCAGGGCCACGAATGACGGAAGCACCGCCAACAGGCTGGCGGTGCTTCCTAGCCCATTCTGACTTCAACGGTAAAGCCGCGGTCAGAAAACCGGGTCCGGCGGTTTCCCGCCGGATTTCCCCCGGCTGGGCAAATTCGACAGGGCAGCGCTGCAAGCAGTGCTGCCCTGGGGATTCTGACCCCCTTCCCGCCAGTCTGTTTCTGGCGGTTTTCACCGCCAGGAAGAGGCTGGCGGGAACGGGTGTCCTGGGGCCCCCTAACAGGGCCCCAGCCAGCTTTTCACTGTCTGCTTAGCAGATAGTGAAAAGCGCGACGGGTGCAACTGCACCCGTCGCACGCCCGCAACACCGCCGGCTCCATTCGGAACCGGCTTCTGTGTTGCAGGCCTCCTTCCCGCTGGGCCGGCGGGCGCTAACATGGTTAGCGCCCGCCGGCCCAGTGGGAAGGTCAGAATGCCGGCAGCGGTCTTTTGACCGCAGAGCGGCCAAATGGCGGTTCCCGCCAGGCGGGCGGCAACCGCCGCCCGCCGGGGTCAGAGTGACCCCCATTGTCATTTATAACGCCAATAGCTCTAATTCTCACAAGTGTTAGACATATTGTATTGCAAGTGCTTGTTTAAAAATCCTGAGGCAAGTTTCTCTGTGCAGCGCGTGCTTTGCCAGAGTGAAAACATGTTCATAGGCTGCCATTGCATTTAAAGTTTGTGTGGAAAAGATATGTGAAAAGATGTCTGGGCGTAGGGAGAACTGAATGCAAACTTTCTGCTCGCCATACAGTGGCTCAAAGGCCTGTATTTGCAGAGTTTTTTCGACATACGTTTTGTACAAGGGTTAATTCTCATCAGACTGTCATCATTTGCTTATTTCGTTCTGCCATAAATGTACTTTGAATAAGTCTCAGTTAAAATATTTATCCTCAGGGTTGCTTTATCAACATTCATTTGTATTTGGAATACTGTCAACCAAGCTCAGAATTTGATGATTTTTCTCAAGCTTAAGTATTGTACTCTGAATAGTTCTTGGTATTTGCTGGGTAATTTTTAAATAATAATTTCTGGACTTGGACTGATCACTAACAGCTGCCTTTAACCAATTTTGGATACCGTCTTGAAAATCCTTTGATCAAAAAACACTGTTAGGTAAGATTTCATATCGAAGCATCATTTCATAAACATTTTATGTAATTTTCTGAAATTTCCCAAGAAAATGTTTTGTCTTGCTAGACTTAGAATGAAGCTCTAAATGTTTGGGTGGATTTAGGGTGAGATGTTGCTTCTAGTGAAGGAGGTTAGGCTACTCTCAGACAACATCTAGTGTGAACTCACTTTCAGGGGTGAGTGGGAAGCACATACTCTGACCTTTTCATCTTTTCTCCACTACAGAGACTGTCCACAGGTGTCCCTGTTTTGCTGTAGTGGATGTTGTATATAAACAAGAATGTTTCAATTAAGACATACTCAGCTATCCACGCCCCTGTGTTGTACCTTTGTGCATGTATGCTGCTGTGCCATGCATGCTCAGTATCTTTAATTGGCTGCATTATAATATTCTCGATTTAGATCCGGAAACTGCAAACAGAATCAATAATTTCCAGGAAAGTGAAACAACAGAAATTAGATGACAAGAAAAGAACATACCAACCACAGGATGTTCGACTTTACTGTAGGAACTGCAATGAAGCAGTCGCCCACGGCAACGACCTGCGCACGATTGAGAACTCACATCATGTCAACATCAACCTTGATTTTAAGTAAGTGTTAAGTTATGTTCTTTTTTTTAAATATATTTTATTTTGGTAAAGAGCTCAACCAAACATTACCCGTGCTAGGAAGAATAAAGGACAATGACTGGACTCTTAAAACCAAAGATTATGCCTCTAATAAGCAGAAGAAAAGATTATCATTGCTTCTCAAGAATAAGGGAACAACATTCCATAAAGAGAGAGCCGATGTAGAGAAAGGCTCGCTTTCCACTTTTAACAAAATGTTGGAGGATCTTAGAATTCTTACAGGTCCATACCATGCTAGATATCATTGGAGGTAGAGTGTAGAATCTGTCATCTACATCAGATACATTATTACAGGAAGCTAGTAAATCTTTTTCAATAAAGGAGTGGCTTGACTAAACCTGGGAACATAATAATGCATGTTGCACAGCCACTTCAGTTGTAATAAACGAGCTCTAACATCTCTTTGAAATTTAGTTTTTCAGTTGGAGGGCTGTATCAGTTTTTATTCCTGGATTGTTACTAGTCCTGTGTGATAAACTCTGCTCTGCCGGTGGAGGTGGCAAAGTTCTGGCCACTCCAAATTATGCATGTAACGCGGAGTTCAGGCCAAACTCTGCTGACCACCACTTGGTGGAGTATGTTCTTGTACGCGGCACGCCAATGGTAAGTTGGCGAGCATTCTCGAGGATTGGCATCCTCTAGGATGATTTTCAGGTGCTAAGGGAGCACAGCCAGTGCGACTGTTCCCAATGAGGGCAGTCGGTGGAGGTTGCAACTGTTCACGTTGGGAAAGCTGCCACTCAAGTAGAAAATCTACTCAAGTGACGGTAAAACCAACTCAGGTGGCAGTCCCCTCTAGTGCACCCTGTGATGCCATTAGCACTGGTTTTTCAGTGCAGAATGAGCTCTTGGTGCTGAAAATCAGCATAGCATGCTGATTTTTTCCTGCTCGCAGATCTCCACAGAATCTCGCAGTGTTTCTATGCAACTCCACAGAATTCCGAAGAGGAAAATGCTGTAAATTCTGCCCATTGCTACTGCCTTGTGGCAAACCTCCATTAAGAGGGTTGTTTACAGGACTGCAGAGGTTCATGCTTCCATCCACCAGCATTACCTATTTTCTGTGTTTGGTTTAAACAAGCGTTTCCTCATCCACTCTGTTACTCCCAAAAGACAATTTTGGAAGATCTTTGCAGATGCGCTATGGCTGTCCACCTATTCAACAAGCTGCGTGTCATCAAAGAAAATATAGCTATGGAGACCAAGAGAGAAGATGAATATTGGCAAAGGGAGAGATATAAAGCTTGGAAAGGAAATATGAAAGCATGAAACCGAGGACAATGAAAAAAGTAGTGGATATTGTCTTATAGGTAAAAAAGGAATCATGAAGACTCCCTGAGGCTGGTCAGCTAAAGCTAAAAAGAATATAAGCCAATCTAGAGCTAGACTTTCAATTTCGTGCAATGGTCCACTCCAGCAATTATAATGTTGGTGTGCTACATCCTTGGTAAAATCCCATTTCAGTGTCATTCAAAATTGTTATTTTCAAGCTTGGCACAGAATTGGTTTGGAACATGCTTTGCAAGTAATTTAGCCAAACACGGAGCAGGGAGGTATGGTGTCAACTCACAGGACCCGGGTAACGAGACTCACGTTCTTCAGTAAGGGCACTTCTTCTAAAATGGAACCATGCCCAGATACGCAGCCCCATTAATAATGCTGAGGCACTACTGTTTCATTGAAATGACTTAGTAGTCTCACTGGGTATGGCTCTAAACTGATTCTGATTTGAGCAAAGAAAGAGTGTAATTGATATCAATCAGATACATGATTGATATTTATAGATGTATGTCAAGTTTCTGTTGGCAGGGCAGAAGAATAACTGGATGGATCATAGTTTTTACATGTAATGGTATCTTCAATCAATTCCACCTTGGAAACAATAAAAGAGACAAAATCCCCACAAAGTTCAGCAAAGGCCAAACAACAGTTTTTTACTAATACTAACTATGACATGTAATTTTAGGTTTTTGCAGGCTTTTTTAAATTTTAGCCCAGCTTTATGTGCTTTCAGCAAGATTGTATAGGTCTGTATATCTTCCAATACAAATCTGCAACACCGTTTGTGTTCTACATTTCTAGTTCTAGTTTCAGGAGTAGGTTTCAGTATATTACAAAGTTACTTAACAGAATAAGTTAATGTAAAATCACACAACTCACCAAATCTTAGTATCCCAACTCCTTTTTGTTGCCAGTAAGAGGAGCAGAAGTCTTTCAGTAACTGACTGTGCCGAGAATTTTCACTATTCACACAATATTCACAACAAAGAAAGAAATTTGGCCTTAGACTTTAAAAGGACAATTTTAAAGCAATTGGATAGTGATCTGACCAAGTGATGCCTACTGTACAGAGTATGATGATCAATATTTGTATAGTTTGTAAACAGTCTGTAGCAAACAATATACATTTGTGTTCTACAACCTCTGAGTTCCTTCCAGCATTACAGAGGGTACCTGAATCAATACTACTGCTGCTGGGAAAAACAACATCCAACTCCGACCATGCCCTGTAGAACCAAACCACAATATTAAAATCTCTGAATGGCTTGTCTATTGTTGGCAAGGCCGATTTTGGAACGGAAGCTCAAATAAAGGAAGTTACTGTCAGCCAAAAAGCACATACCTTACGGAATACAAAAAAACAAAAGTCCAGTCAACTCAAACCGGTAAAAAAACATCAAAAGGAAACAAAGAGGATGGGGCTAGAATAAGAACTGTTTATTCACAATGTAGGTTATTTACAGAACCATCACTTGATCTGAATGCAAGTACTGAGATAACTGATCCTCCCTGTTTTCCAATATTTAATAGCCTCAATGGAGTTAGTGCCAAAAAACCTGTCTTTGACCTTCTCATCATTGCAAGAAGCAGACTCAATAAAGGATGTTGGAAATGGCCCTTTTTGCAGGGTTACCCCATACTTTATGTCTCTAAACACCTGTTTTTGACTGTGTGCTGCATTTCAATTTTGCTGGTTTTAGGACTCTGACCACTTTACCAATGCTGAGCAGTGCTAAAGTGCAAGTGCTCTCTGTCTAAATTATACTGGTGATTGGTTTCTCTATGATTGGCATATTTGATGTACTAGTAAGTCCCTAGTAGAGTGCACCAGTTGTGCCCAGGGACTGTAAATCAAATGCTACGAGTGGGCCTGCAGCACTGATTGTGTCACCCACACGAGTAGCCCTGCAAACATGTCTCAGGCCTGTCATTGCAGTGTCTGTGTGTGCAGTTTTAAACTGCAATTTCGATCTGGCAAGTGCACCTACTTACAACTACAACTTTGCCTTCGAGCATTTATTAAAACATTACTGATAATCATGATTTAACTTAGATGTGCATTCTATCATATTTATGACACAAGTGCACCCACTTGCCAGACCCAAACCATCCCTTTTACTACTTGTAATTCACTCCTAAGGTAGGCTCAAAGCAGCCCCATGGGCAGCGTGCAGTGTTTTTAAAAGGTATGACATGTACTGGTGTGTTTTACATGTCCTGATAGTGAAATACTGCTAAATGTGGTTTTCAATATGGCAAGACCTGTCTCTCCCAAAGGGTAACATGGGGATTGCCTTGAAATACTTTTTAAGTGTAGTTTCCCATTGGGGGAAGATAGAGGTTTGAAGTTTGGGGTCTTTGAACTAACAATTTAAAAATACATCTTTTGGTGAAGTTGGTTTTTGAATAGTAAGTTTGAAAATGCCACTTTTAGAAAGTGGGCATTTTCTTGCTTAGCCATTCTGTGCCTCTGCCTGTCTGTGGAATACGAGTCTGGGTCAGGATGACAGTTGGGCTGTTTGTGCATTCACTCTAGACAGTGACACAAAGGGAGCTGAGCTGTGCCCTGCATATCCTGATGGCCCATCACCAGGCAGATGGGTCTTCCTGAGCTAAAGGGGTAGGAGGAGCTGACACTTGTGCCTGAATAGTGCTGTGCCTGTCCTCACCCAAAGGAGTCTCCAACACCATGGATTGTCTTTGGGGCCAGGTCAGGGCCTTGTGCACTGCAAACACTTCTCTTTGAAGTTTGCCTAATTCAAAGACAGAAATGGGTATAAGTATTGGACCTCTGACACTACATAGTTGGGCTGTGCCTGTCCTCACACAAAGTAGTCTCCAGCCCCCTAGATTGTCTCTGGGGCCAGGTCAGGGTCTTGTGCACTACAAAGACTTCTCTTTGAAGTTTGCCTAATTCAAAGACAGAAATGGGTATAAGTATTGGACCTCTGACACTACATAGTTAGAATCTTTCTGGACTGAGGACATTCTGCCAGGAAGAATAGCTGGATGCTGTAGGAGAGACTGCCACGCTACCTGTTGCTTTGCTGTGCTGGCCTGCTGCTTCTGTCCTTGGAGTGAAAGGACTGGACATTGCTTTCTACATCCAGCTTCCAAAGGTTCTCCAAGGGTTTGGACTGAGCTTGTTCTTGGTAAAAAGTCTCAGGGACATCAAATACTTCACCTGCCAGCACCTGGGACCTCTTGCTGAGATTCCTGACTTGCCAAGTGGTGCCAAATCCAGTTCCTGGTCCCTTGGGAGTCAGTTCTGGTGTAACAAGGAAGAAACAAGTGCATCGATGCCCAGAACAACTTCAGGACTGGCGCTGCTCTCTGATTCCACACGGCTGCCTGCACCGGAGCCAGGTTCCCCGCTGAGTGCAACGACCGCGACCTCCACTGCAGGACTGACGTGAAAGCACCTCCGCAGTCCCGCCATAGCGTGAGTCTAGAGTGATGTGTCACTAACGCCCATAGCACCCGACCAAAAAGAGATTATGTACCAGGGCACACCGTAAAAGTCCAAAATGTCCAATCCTTAATGCACTTGCAATTCAGCGTGCAACACGAGTATATAATGCGTCATTTTATTTATCCGCTGTCATATGTTTCCAATCAAAGCAACCGACACATGTTTTGTCAATATGACTTCCTCAAGGCCAAAGTCAAAGTGCTGAACCATATTGCACGGATTCTGGCAACTATCCTATGTCCTGGACATACTGAGAGTCCAATGTAAGAAGTATATATGGAGCGTAAGAATTGCTCAGGTACAGTACAATTGACCGCGTTCACTAACGTGTGATGGAACCCGAGTACCACGACTTATCAAGGTCGTAGCTCTGTACTGTACATGAGCAATTCTTACGCTCCATATATACTTCTTACATTGGACTCTCTTACATTGGACATTGGACTCTCAGTATGTCCAGGACATAGGATATTTGCCATAATCAGTGCAATTTGGTTCAGCACTTTGACTTTGGCCTTGAGGAAGTCATATTGACGAAACACGTGTCAGCTGTATTGTCATTGGACTAGCTGTTGCTTTTATTGGAAACATGACAGCGGATAAAAAAAAATCATCATGACGCATTATACACCTTTGTTGCACGCTGATTTGCAAGCACATTAAGGATTGGACTTTTTGGACTTTTACGGTGTGCCCTGGTACAAAATCTCTTCTTGATTGAGGTTGGTTGTTTCAACCAACACAATTGCACCTGAAGTGGTTGGGTGTAGTACCGGTTGGCACCCTTGGCAGGAGAAAGCATATTATATAGACAATACTTTTAGATGCATACTTAAGGAGGTGCGAACCATTAGCATAGCCACTACTGTGTGTGTATCATAGTCCATGGCACCACGAAGTTGACGCCTCACGTCTTGACCTGCAGGATCCATCAACCCCGCCTTGTCACAAGGAACCTAAGCCTCGTCTCCCCTGCAACCGTAAGAAGCCAACGCCTCCCATCCCCTTTCTAGCAGTAAGGAACCAATGCCTCTCCTCCTTGGTGGCAGTAAGGAACCCATGCCGCACCGGCTCCTGTGACGCCTCACCTCCCCGACTCTGTGCATTGTCTTTGTTTCCTCATCGTTTTCCTAGGTGCTTTAACCGGGGTCGGTGCAATTCCGTGACTGGCCTGCACTCCCTCGCGAGTGGCGTCGGACTGTTTTTGAGACGACACCATCAAGATGTCGTGATAGCCCAAGTTGGAGATATTGTGTTTCTAAGCGCTATACTACATTTATTCTTTTAAAAAGTGTATCTTTACTTGCGAATGTTTGATTTTTGTAATTTTGGTCTTGTTTTACTCAGATAAATATTGGCTTTTTTCCTAAACTGGTGTGGAATACTTTTGTAGTGTTTTCACTGTGTTAATGTGTATGTGTGTGTACAAATACTTCACACATTGCCTCTGTGATAAGCCTGACTTCTCGTGCCAAGCTACCAAGAGGGTGAGCAGGGGTTATCTTAGCTGTGTGACTCCCTTGCCCTGACTAGAGTGAGGATCCCTACTTGGACAGGGTCCAGACCACTGCCAACTAGAGACCCCATTTCTAATAAAGGCTAACACAAATAAGATAAAAGTAAAGAAGCCTGTGAGGAAAAAGAAAAAAGCAAATCTCAGAACTACTAAGAGGAATCCCTTAGAATAATGTTTGCTCAAACAGATTCTTCTATTAGTACTGATGTAAGTGGAGTAAGCCGTATATAAATAAAAAGGCAAATCTACAGGATGTGTAATTAGCTAATATGTCCCACTCTGAAAAAGAAGCAGAGACACAGTTAAATCTGATTGCCCCAAATTTTACAACCTCCGTCTTACCATCTGACTGTAGGTCCCTTTTTGTGCAGACGCAACAGCAAGCCAGTGGTTCCGCCTCCTGGCTAGAGCCAACATTCTTTCCTTGAAATATCGGATCTTTTTGCAAATGGGACTTTCTTTCTCAACAGGCAAAGAATCTTGAGTCGTAATGAATATGAATGTAATAATGGACCCGCAAACATGCTTACCATATGCCTGAATGAAGGAGGAAGACAGATATGGAACCAAAGCCTCCCCAAAGCGGATCATGCAATAACAGATGCCTCTTGGTCTTGGCTTTCGAGGAACCTAATCAAAAACAAATTAAGCAGTGTCTCCAGACTTCCTGTTTAGTGATACCCTGTTGATTATCGCTTGGAATTTGGCTGAAATATCTAAATTGCACAGCCTGGTGAGATTTTCTCCACCAGTTATTTATCTCCAAGATACTTGGTCTGTAGCAAGTTTTGACTGGAATAACTACATTGTTATTGATGTTCTTGCGATAAGATTTAGGAAAGGACATGCCAAAGGTGGCCTTTCTATCCTCCTTACAGTTGAGATACACTGGGACTATGAAATAATCCGATTTCCATGCAATAACATGCAATGTATCAAAATAAAACTTCCCAAAGAAACTGTTTATTCAGCAGGCACTTTATTTTTTATTTACCATCTGTGCCCCTCTTGGCCCAGAATTCAACTCACTGATGACTGAGATATTTGACTTGATAGAATCTGTCCTCCAGTCAGGAGGAAATTCTCAAATGATAATAATGGGAGACTTTAATGTGAAAATGTCAAATGCACAATAACAGCATTTAGAAACAAGGATCTAGAAGAAGCCTGTCACATTCCCGATCCTGCTTTTCCATCTAAGGCAAAGGCGGACAAACGCAGTAGAATGTTATTGGAATAATTGAATGAAATAAACAGTATGATTTAAATAGAAGAACGGACGGAGATGTCCAGACTGCTTTTGCCAGAGAAGGGCTCACAGGCCACTCTATTATTGAATATATCATAACCAGCTACAACCTTTATCAGAAGTCCTTGCTCCTGAAGGCTGAGTTTGTTCAAGGTAGTGATCATGCATTACTATACTCTGAGAGCCATGTTTACAAGAAATTACGCATTGCTGCAATGCAACATCGCTGCGTCAAAAACAGTTGTGATGTGAAGGAATCCGTTACGACACCATGGATGCGCCATATTTACAATATGAGGAATCATGGCACAAAGACCCAAGGTGCATCAGAAATTCTGACGCATCTTTGGGAACTTTGACGTAATGATGTCAAAGTGGCACATCCCTGAAGTTGCTGTTAGAACGGCCCAACTTCAACGATGTGTCAAAATGTAAAGGTGCTTCATCAGTTTGAAATGATGCAAGTAGCCTAATGTTTGAGGACCAATGCAAAAGACTGTAAAATGGTGGAATATCACCATCTACACTTTTACATTCATCTTGGATGTAAGAGTCTGTACATGCAGTATGTATCAATCAATCAAGGATTTGTAAAGTGCGTCTAATCACACATAGGGTCTCAAGGCACTGAAAGAAGGTGGGCTGCTCAGTCGAAGAGCCAGGTCTTCAGGTCCTTCCTGAACTGCTTCAGTAATGTGGTCTGCCTGAACTTAAGGGGAAGTGTGTTCCATGTCTGGGCTGCTAGGTAGGAGAAGGATCTTCCTCCTGCTGTACTTTTCCAAAACTTGGAGATGGCTGCAATGGCGAGCTGGGAGGAACGTAGACGTCTGCTGGGTACATAAAAGGTGAGGCGGTGGTTGAGGTATGCTGGTCCTATGTTGTGCAGTGCCTTGAAGGTGTGGATCAGGAGTTTGTATGTGATGTGCTTGTTGACCAGGAGCCAGTGTAGGTCTTTGAGCTGGAAGGAGATTCGGCTGTGTCGGAGGATGTCCAGGATGAGTCCGGCTGCTGCATTTTGAACTCGTTGTAGTCTTGATTGAGTTTCTTGGTAATGCCGGCATATAGTCTGTTGCTGTAATCCAGTTTGCTGGTGATGAGTGCATGAGTGACTGTCTTCCTCATGTCGAGGGGAATCCATTTGAAGATCTTCCGCAGGAGACAGAGGGTGTGGAAGCTAGATGAGGAGACGGCTTTAACTTGGCGGGTCATCAATAGAGTGGAGTCCAGGATGATGCCCAGGTTGCGCACATGGTCCATGGGGGGGAGAGGTGTTACCCAGTGCGGTGGGCCACCAGAAGTCATGTCACATTACAGTGGGCATAGTGTACATATGTTTACGTAGAGACCTGGGTATGTGTGACATAGTGACTGATAGTGTAATGTAAGTGAACACAAGTATATGGTATAATGTAATGTGGCAATGCATGTATTACCTACCTTATGTATACCTAATGTATGTACTTATCATTTGTCCTATCAGAGTACGTACACCTGGGCTTGGGGAACCCTTCATCCATGGATAAGTGACAATCCTAGCCTGTCCCTTGTAAACAATACACAACATCACATAGCCTTGCTGCAGAGGATGACGGAATCTTAGGTGCCATAGTCCCAACTTGGCCAAGGGGTCCTACACCATGAGTGCCACATGTGTGGACCCAGTACTAGTGTAGTGGAGGGGAAGTGAAATACAGACATATTCTAGTGTGTAAAATGACTTCAGCTAGTCAGATCACTATTGAAAACCAACTGCATCATTATTACGCCTGGGTTAAGCAGGCATAGGAATTTTGACGCATTTTGGACATTTGCCAACGCTGAGTCACTTTCCTAAAACCTTGTAAATATGGATGCGTCAGTTCTTTATTTGATCTTAGGAGGTAATGCCTACCTTGCATATGATTAACTTAACCTG
The DNA here is from genome assembly GCF_031143425.1 of Pleurodeles waltl. Classification (NCBI taxonomy): domain Eukaryota; kingdom Metazoa; phylum Chordata; class Amphibia; order Caudata; family Salamandridae; genus Pleurodeles; species Pleurodeles waltl. Next base: position 154,040,018 of record NC_090445.1, on the reverse strand, counting down.
ACGCAGGCGGTTGTAGTGCTGGTTAAAAATGACACACGGGAGACAAAAGTGACACATTTCACCAAATGTGTCACTTTGTAAATATGGAGCAGTTAATGTGTCATTGCTGCGTAAAACAAAATGACGCAGTGACGGCGCAACTGTCTTGTTAATATTTGGGCCTGAATGTGTACTTCATTTACACCCAACTCCGTCTTGGTCCATAGCGGGGAAGCTCACATAGCCCACAAGCAAGGTTGAATCACATGGAATTTTAATAATATCACTGAGATGAATGCAGAAATATCATCAGTCACCTGAAGGAAGAAACCCTATTCAATTTTTTGAAGGGTCAATCTTGGACGCTGCCTATATGATCCAGAGGACGCGTAACCCATAAACCTGTTATCCCAAAAAACAGAGTCAAAGGAACCCGAACTTTCTCAAAAGTTGAACCAACTCGTCCAGCGCCAATTCATCACTTTTTCAGTCACAAGTGGCAAAGAAATTCCATCTCTCCGTAGGAAGAGGAGACAATGCTGCTCCTTTAATAGTAAAATCATCATAGATAAGAATTGAGTAGAATTATAGCAAGCAGCCTTCTAAAAAAAAATAGTATATTTTTTTGGCACCTTTTCTCTAATTTCATAGGCAGGAGGGGAAAACCGTCTGCAATTCCCATCCCACAGCAGGAATGGATTAATTATTTCTCTGAATTGTATGGGACTAACCTGTCCCTGTCAAATGGTGAAGAGTTCCTTAAGCCTGTTTCTGAGCTTGATGAACACATAGTAGCTCGTGAGGAGAAACAGAATCATACAAAGCTAGATCCTCTGCTGCAATGAGACCTGACAAGATTTCTATAATTGCATTACAGAGTGACCCAGAGGGTTGGAGTAAGTTTCTTACTCCAGTTTTTTCTTATTGTTATGCAACGGGTCAAATTCCAACTTTATGGTCTGTAGCATAGTAGACCCTCTCCATAAAAAAGACTTTTGCCATTCTTCTGGAAACTATCTTCAAATAGCACTTCTTGAGGCAACAGGGAATATTTTCACCTCAAGCATTCTGAATCATCTTAAAGACTGAGCTTTTTAGAAGGGCGTGATACTGGTAGTCTAAGCAGGCTTTTTGCCTAAACACTCTGTGATTGACAGTATCGCAAACTGTAATTGATACGGATGTGGTGGCCAAATCACAAGTGGGTTATTGTGTGTTTGTTGACTTTTCTGTCACTTTTGATAGAGTCGATAGACCAATCCTATGGAGGAAGCTAGTGTGATTAAGGATTCCTAGTGCCTTATTAAGACTCATTATCGCTTTTCATACATCTACTTGGTGCAGGGTCCTAATGGGAGGAGATAAGGGGTTGACTCCTAAGATTTTAACCCAAAAAGACCTGAAACAAGGATGTATTGTAGCCCCACGTTTGTTTTCTTTATTTCTTAGTGACTTACCTGCCTGTTTTAATGATGTAAATAAATTTGCCCCAAAAATTGCACTTCAAAATATATATGTTTTAATGTATGCTGATGACATGGTCATTTTCAATCTTACACCTATTGGTCTCCTGCGAAACCTGGACATTCTTTCTAAGTATGCTGAGGATAATGTTTTGAAAATAAACATCGCTAAAACCAAGGTGGTACCTTTTAGAGAGTAGAGGCGATATTGCTCCTTCATTTGGAAGATAAGTGGAGGCACATGCAGGTGGTGACAACATATACATACTAAGGGAGGGTTTTCTCCCAGACATTGGAAAGCACCTCTCACTTTTCCCATGTAGGGTCTAAGGCCACTGCTCAAATTGGTGCCCTAAAAGGATTTCATTGTTCCACGGGCAGGAGACATTTTAAAATTCTTTAAGACATCTATCGGGTGAAGATACCCACCATTCTTTCTGATGCCCTCGAATATATCCCCAAAAGTAATTAGTCTATTTTAAATTTATATGGTAGGTAAGGTAGTTTCCTTGAGTCAGGCAACCCCGTCCAGGCATCGCGCTTAGAGTTTTCCCTTCTCAGTGCTTACTCCAATTCCCTGGTTAATGTGTTTAATGGGTTTACAATGTTCTGCAAGCTTTTGTGGGTACCTTAAGAAACCCCTGAGGAACGTAACTTTTAAGGATGAAGTAGGTCCTTATACTTTCAATAAAAATCTTGAGATCACACTAGTGAATTTTCAATGCACTGTTGCCCACTTGCAATCATGGACACCAGGACAATTAAAATTGTTTTTGAAAAACATGACACCTAGATTAAGCTACACGTGGGATACTGCACATTGTTCCCAGTTTGAATTTTAGAAGCCCAATACTGACAACCTATCATTTAAGACCTATCAAGTATATTTGAAGTTCACATTGGACCACAGCACTATGCAATTCGTGATTATGTTAAGGTTGGGCATTCTACCATCAAATCATTTTTAAAAGCATTGGGCGGGTATACGAGATAAGACTGGAACATGTGATCATTGCAGGGGTGGGCTACAGGATCTAAAGCATGTTGATTTATCTGCCCCTGTAAGATAGTGCTTGAAACGAGATTTTTGTTTTTACACCTTTGTGCTTTAAATATAGTCTGTTCAACACTGACTTGATTGCTTTAGCTAAGTCTCTTCCTGATGAATGTGTGTGCTATAATTTGTGTCCATTGTTAAAGCATTTTATTTGTATATTAGCAGTGTTTAAATGTGGAGTTTTTTCTTGCCTCATATGAGTCTTTTAATGTACGTATTGTGACTATATTTATTGTTGACCTCAGATGAGATCTAAATTAATAAATTGAAAATTTAATTGAATTGAAGAAAGATATCTGGCCATAAGCTTTAAAGCAACAATTTTAAATCAATTGGATAGTGATCTGACCAAGTGATGCCGATTGTCCAGAGTATGATCACCAATATTTGTACGGTTCATAACAGCCTATTGCAAACCATTAACATTTATGTGCTTTACAAGATCTTTATGTTTCTTATCCTTCATAGCTTTTAGGAAATTGCAAATATGGGTATTGCAGTTGTCTATAATGGATGAGAACATGTGGGGCCTTAAAACAAAGAAGGGATAAATAAAGAAGCTGAGCCAGGAGGTTGCCATACTAAGACAGAAAAGCTTGTATAGCACAGAGAGAGATATCAATAGTAATACAACTTTGCATCCAACAGGATGCAGATTCTGGGAATAGTAGGCACTACAAATTGCTCCCGACTGGTCAATGCAAGGACATTGCTATTTTGCCTGTCCTAAGTGACTGAAAGTAAATCCCACTGGTACTGATTGAAAAAGAGTGTGTGTAGACCTCCCCTTAAGCCTTGGCCACAAAAAAGAGAACAACAAAACTTTCTGTCAAAAATAACATCATGGAGCTGTAAAGAGGCACCATATGGTTGTTACAGAAAAAAGAGATTTTTTTTTTTAAATAAAGGTAATGCATACACATGCATTAGCCCTTTGATGTGATGTTCTGCAGCTCTGATACATCCATCTCACCAGTTCTCTTCTCTTCGTTGTAGAATCTACTACAGTGTGTCCGACAATCCAGTAGAACTTGGCAGAGAAATGATAGACTGGGTGCCTGGTGGACTGATCAGCTGCACATGCGGACAGGTGAGTTCTGCATGTTTCCATTTTATTAAGGAGAATGTGTGAGCTTGACCTGTGCCAAAGCTGGCCTAGATTGATGTCTTGTGTCATATCATCAGACAAGATGGGCAGACAAGTGATAAGTCTTACCTCTCATGTCATTAACAGGATGTAGACACGATAAATAATAATTTGTGACAAATCTGTTCTTTTTTTAGTTGCTTAATAGTAAAGAATATTTAGATTTAGGAGGACAGAATGTTTTAACAAGTGGAGATAGAGCATATGTAGATGTTCAGCTGCTGCTACTTTGCCTTCCTGGACCACACACCACACTGCAGTACACCTCTTAAACAGTGCTTAATTTATCAGTAGAAAAGGTACAGAAGCCCAATGTTTTCATTAAGAGCCCATCATGAATTCGCAGATACCATTACATGCCTCTTTCTTCTTCCACCGTTCACTTAAAGCCTCTTTGTCTCACACTTGCAGGCTGTTTTTTATCCTGATTACTTCCTTTGTCACTGTTTTCTTTCTTTTTCTAGTTCCTCCTTTCTACCAGTTTTGCCTTTCTTACTTGCACATCAATACCAGACCACCAAAAGTACAACATGATTCTTTCTTTAGTCTTTGAAATCCCTTCGTGTCCTTGATGCCCGAGTTGACTAATTCTCTCCCAGACTTGACTCGGAGGCACTAACTTTCTGCCTCTCCAAAGAAGATCATCCTTGACAGAAAGTTCATCATGCACATTCCAATATTTTTGGCCATCATCACACAACACATTCTTAGTGGACCACCCAATAGAAAGTTTTACTAAAACTTTCTGTAATATAGCATATTCTGCAGACAATGCTTTCCAAACCTCCTCACTTATCACCCCTTCAGTGATTTCACAGATGCTAAAGACTTCTATTTCCCACAGGTCTTCTTTAGAATCACCCTCAGTTGTTGACTAACAAGCCACGAAAAAAAGTCAGTGACCTTATTTCTGGACCCAGGAATATACTCAACTCTCAAGTTGTACTCCTGTAATGCAACCACCCACTTGCAGATGTGAGAAGGAACAGCTTAACATTTTTTTTTTTTTTTAAGAAGATTTTCCTCCAGGGCTAATGGCCAGACCTGACCACAAAGGATGCACCCCAGAGAAACCTCTTGAGTATCTCGATGGCCCAGTAGATACAAAGAGCCTCCTTCTCAGTCACTGAGTAGTGGTTTTCAGGCCCCACCGAGACCCTGGACAGGAACATTATAGTTTCCTCCTTTCTCTCTTTAACTTGTTTGAAAACTGCCCCCAGGTCCCTGGCACTGGTATCCGTAACCAGAATGGATTGTTTTCCAGTGTCAAAGCTTCACAAAGAGGGAGCATTGTGTTGTGCGTTCTTAAAAATTTCATTCACACTGAGCACACCAAGAGAACTTAACACCATTCTTAAGGAGTGTTCTCATGTAGTAGGTGCGACTTGCAAACCTGGGCAAAAATGTATTAGAATATTCAGCCGTGCCTAAAAAAAGTAACCAAATCATCCCTGCAACTAGGAGTGGGAAGTTAGGTTCCTTGGTCTAACCCCATCTTTGGTAAGCTTGTGACTAAGATATTCAATTTCGGAAAGATTGAACCGAAATGTATTCTCCCTCAATGTAAGAGCTTTCTCCTAAAACCTGCCCAAAACCTGCTTAATTCTGTCATGTTCTTCTTGAGTAGTGCCAAACACCACCGGGGTTTAACCTATGGTTATGAGAGAGAAGCCTGTAAGAGCCTGGCAGGAGGTGGCTTTGGATATTCTGGTGCCCGTGACGGGCAAGACTGGGCAGTATTATGTTTTGGTCTTGATTGACATGTATTCAAGATGACTAGAGATCCGTGTCACTCAAAGTGTAGAAACACGGAAAGTCATTGAATTTCTTGTTGATCTGTTTAATGGGGAAGGGCTACCTGAATGCATTTTGACGGCCAACAGCATTCTGTTGGTTTCCAAAGAAATGGAAGAGTTTCTGTCTGGTGTGGCATTAGACATAAAAAAAATCTCTTTACCACCCAGAGACTAATGGAATGGTAGAAGGATTCAACAAGGTCCTGAAGGAAGCTATACAAATAGCGAAATCTCAGAACAGAGACTGGAGGTCAGAAATTGTTGAAAGAGTGAATTTATATCGTCTCACCCCTCATTCAGTCACCAACAAGGTGCCTTTCGAGTTGTTCAGGGATTGGAAGCCTATCCCTGTTATGTGTCCTAGGTGGAGCTGCAAAGGTAGGCAAGTGCCCGGTCTCAAGTTCGTTAGACGCGTGAAAAGGGTGGATTCTTACAACACTGACTTATGTAAGCTAGTTGCTACGTGTAAATTTGAGGGGCTATTCGAAGATCGAATACATGACCACTTCATGTTAGGATGCAATGTAGAGAAGATCAATGATGAGCTTTGGCAGAAACACAGCCCTAACTTAGATGAGGTGCTATGTGTGGCCAAGTGCATCAAACACTCCCTTGCTTGTGTTGAAGAACTGAAAAAAGCTAATGGCATAGACTCCTCTGAGAAGGTGCAAGCTATAGTGGGCGTCTATGAAAACGTTCAGGAAGTTCTATAGCCAAATCAAGCAATTCCTCGTCTGTTGACTATAAGGAAATAGTTAGAGGAAAGTGCTTTCATTGTGAAAGCAGTGGGCATCTTGCTAATAACAAATCCTGCCCTGCCTTTTCTGTCAAGTATCACTGTTGTGAGAGTAGTGATGTTGACTGTGAGTATGATGAGTTACATTGTGGTGAAGATGTACTTCAAACAGATCATCACAAAAACAACAGTCCTGTTGACAGTGTGTTAGTGTTCGGTCTGTGAGGATGTTGTTTGGTTCTGGGGCAAAAATTTCACTAGTCCCAAAGAAGTTTTATTTGGAAGAACTTAAAGGTAAAGTTCAGTTATTAAAGCCAGAAATAAAGCTGGCTGCCTATGTTGGCCAACCCGCTAAATTGTTAGGATATTTATGGGGTGATCTGGATTATAAGGGTTGTTTAGCTGTGGGTAAGGTTTATGTCTCATCTAAAGGAGATAGCATCATCAGTTGGGTGCACCAAGGTGATCTGGAGATTTTGTTAGATCCAAGTAGTGAACCCAGCATCATTTTGAAGGAAAGATACGTAGATTTATTTAAGTTCATCATTGCAATGGAAAACGTCCCATTCCATGTCACCTGCTGTAGTCCAACTGACTCGCATCATTCTACCTTTTCCTACATTCTATCTTAACGCTCTAAGATCTATCTCTAACAGTCCTGTCTAAATTACCAGGCAAAATACCACAGGAGGTTATCATAACCCAACTAATTGTATATCTTGTGTATGTTAAGTTGTCCTTTCGAGGTGCCAGTTACCACTACTCTGTGAGTGTTCATTTTATGATAAGGGCACCTACAAGTAGTACAAAGGGCAGTCACTTATGTCCGTGGTTACTCTCCAAGAGTGAGAAATTTGTTTGCTTGCCAGCTAAATTACCTTTCCACTTTGATATATTACTCCTTCTTCCCACTGTGTTTGCTCGAATGCCCTCCCACCACCTAGCAATGTTTTGTCTAGGATGATTTTAACCACACTTTAGCCTCCCACATTCCCCTCCCACCCTCCTCATTTTCCTTGCTAACTTCTGCATTCCTATCCTCCACACCTATCACAGTTGACTTACTGCTCTACTACCCCCCTTTCCTCCCCTCTTTCTCATTCAGTACACCCTTTTTTAAAGTGTGTACCTCCTTCCCACTCTTGAAGCTAGTTTTTCCACCTACACCCTTTCTTTATCCTGAACTACCTCTGCACCATGATGTGTTCCTTTGTTCAGAGGAGCATTCCTCCATGTCCTTATTGTACACCTGGCACCAGTGCTTAGTTTGTTAAATAATAAGGGCTTATGTTCAAAGTTTTGCTCTGAAGCCTGTGGCCAGCGCTATACTATGTCTGCGGCCGAATACCAAGGCAGTGTAGACTTGATTCTGTCCCATGTCTCTTTAATCCACCACTACACACACACTCCCAGCCCCTGTATCTCACTCACTCTTCCTGCTTTCTCCATTTAGCACGTCTTTTTTCGTCTCTCTCTTCCTCCTTCATTCCCCCTTGTGTGTTTTTCTCTCTCTTGCCCTGGGTCAAAGTCTGATGAGGTAAAATAAGTTCCGGTCCCAAAAATAAGTGTTGGTACCCCCCACCAGTAACCACCAGATCAAATTTAGCACTGCCTTCCATCACGGTGCCCATCCCACTGAATCTCTGCCACGTTCCCACGCTGCTCTGCCTCTCATTTGTTGCCTGCAGCTACACTCCTGCATCACCCTGGGTCTGCACTCTCATTATCTTCTAGTATCTGAACCCTTATAGGCTGAAGATCTGAGATGTGCTCTTCCTATGTTTCGGTGGCAAACTACCTTTGTAGTAAGGCCTGTGCCACCCTAAATCGCAAGCAACTTCAGTTAGTGCTCTGGCGCAATATATTAATCAAAATGATGACCTACTGTTCTTTTCCTAACGTACAGTTCACACACATGACATCTTTCTTGTGACACAGGAGTGGGGCATGGAAATGCTCTACAAGGCACTCAATCTTCCTGCCATCTCCATCAAAAACTTTGTCGTGGAGACATCTGATGGTCAAAGGAAGACGTACAAGAAATGGAAGGACGTGCCATTTGAGGTTGAAGAGATGGACTACGTAGCGGTGTGTGAGCTGCAGTATTCGGACCTGACAGATTTTGACTGATGGTGACTTCATCCACTGCACTTGCACAGCCTCAAGAGGCAATATGTGTATCCTGTGTTCATCGCACTCCAAACCTCTTGAAATCGAAGGCCATGTGCCTTATGATATTCTTCGGAGGAAGGTAGACACTGAAAAACTTTTAACACTGAAATTCTGCTTTTTTCCACGTTGAACTGTATTTATGTGTTAGCAGAAAATTAGTCTTCTTTTATGAACACAGTTTCTAACTCTTTCTTACGTATGTATGTGGTAGTTGTGTAGCATGTACATTCAATAAGTCTGTGGGGTTATGCCGCACAGTACGCACTCAGCGGGCCACAAAACTCCATAGGCCTGATGCAACAAAGAGGAGGGTTCATGAATTTTACCAGAGGCATAGTTTCTTCTTTTTTAAAATTTGAAGAGCAATCACAGAGCATCAACCCATTTTAAGCAGTATTTAAAATATTTAGATCTTGTAAAGTACATTGAGGTATTACCGAAATTCTCAAGTGTTCAGTTTTATTTGTAAGAAATGAATGTCAAAATGATAATCATTCTTCAAACTACTTCGCAGAGTACGTAACCGCAACTGTTCACTGAAAATGTCACCCTTATCTATAGCAGTGTGCATGGTTTTGTGGTGGGTGTCCCCGCAGATAAAGCGATGTTCTGAATTTAAGGCTGTCTTCAGAATATGGCTGATGTGGGCAGACATGTCATCCTACAAAGGCCACAGTTGTGCTTCGCCTGGATAGTTAACTGAATGGATGCTTTCCAGACCATACTGTGATTTCACAACGTGATTTCATCCCAAATCAATGAATCGGCCACTGGAGCTTTTGAACGGTCTTCATGGGATGCCTGTGGGTTATTCATAAAGTAATTTGTATCTCGACCTGTGGCTAGTGATGCTGTCTCAATTCAACTTAATTCCCATCTAAGCAATAAAAGGGTAATGGAGGTGCCCCTTTTCACAATCAAGGCCTCTTGCTACTAGAGATTAAATTAGATTGTGCCGCTCCTCATGCGCAACCTGAGCACAACATTTGGCGTTACAAGTTGGTGCGAGTAATCAAGTGCTCATTCCCTTGCTAGACGTTTTATGTAATTCAATATTTTGTTTTATGGAACTTCTGTAGTGCAACTTACGCTCAATGATTTTTGGTACTGTAGAAAAACATCTGTGGGAAGAGCTCGGTTTTAATGCCTTCTTCACATTTCCATTGTTTGTCTGGTTTCTGAAAGGTTTTGCCAGTGTCCGAAAACTTAACCCGGTGCCTAAACATTCTGGAGGATATAAGGACTAATTTGAACAAGGGGATCATATAAGTCTCAGATCACTGGAAAAAGTAGAGCATATTTATGTGGATCTGGAGGTTCGGGGGACTCATGCCTCCGCTGCAGGGATCTGTGCCTGACCCCAGGGTCCCAGGTTTGAATACTGATGAGGTGGGCGATAATCGGTATCTATCATGTAGTGCAAGAAACCTGTAGGTGAACGTGCACTTTACACATATACAAGTTATGGTTTGGGAGGTGACGCACATTGAACTGTGAGTCCACTGCAATCAAAGGTATTCAGAGCAGTACTTCACTTCCATTGGTGTGCTAAAAGCCAATTAAGAGATGATGTAATATATAGTGGTGCCAGGCTTGACCATCTGAGGTCATATTCAAGGTGGGGACTGCATTCTGAATATAATGGGGAGGGAACAGTGGATCAAGCTGGTAAACTGTGATAACATTCAGCTGCCATAATGCGGGGAAGATGACATTGTCGTGTTAACCATGTTCACCAGTTCTAGAAGGAAAGGAATGGATTTTGCACCCCAGACATCTAGATTGGAAGAAACAGCTGGTGGACACAAATCCAGTCTGAACATCCAGACTCCGTCCTGCCTTGACAAGTGGTCCAAGTTTCCTCTTATTCATTGTTGGTGCATGGGACAGGAGCCAGTCCTGGCGAGCAGCATCTATTACCTGAGAGAACAATCTTCAGATTTGTGATAAGGGTCACGGACTTTGCAGCACTTAGTAGGACAACACCTTGTAACATATAGAAATGCTGTAGGGCAGCTAACTCCCCTTGCCATGTCCTAGAATTGGTGTTTCTTGCAGGATCCCTGGGCATGCCCTGATTAGTTCTCGGTCAACACAGTAAGTGGTAGGTGGTGGTTAAGTCATGGACAAAAGACTTGTTTTCAAGAATGGGTCCTGTTCTTGCAGTTAGGAGTGACTGTCCCAGCTCAGGGGTGGAACATGAGCATGGCCACCCAAGAATGCAGTCACATGTGAGAGCACTTTTGGAAGCTTCAAGCTGGTGACAGCTTCTCAAAATGGAATTCAAGACTGTGGCAGGTGGAGGAAAATAACACAGAAATATGAAGTTTGCAATATCTAAAAGTATAAACATGGCTTTGACTGTTTGCAGCAATGTCTTTTTCTGTAGTTCTAAATTCTTCCAAAGCCTTTCAGAGGGCGAAGAAAGAAGGGGTGGGTGGCCTGGGGCTGAAATGTATATATTCGTTCTTCCTCCGTTGAACATCCTGTAAGTTGCACACTGAAGAATCTCACAGCTACTTCCGGATGGGTGAAGCACGAGGGTAATTCTGGCCGTGGCCTCATCTGAACATGAGAGGCATGTTGGTAAGGCATCTGTCCAAAGTGCACAGTTGTATCCGGGGGAAAGCTGATATGAATAACATGTACCTCGTTTTAATTTAGTACTAAACTGAAAGTACTGAGCTTACAACACATTTTAAAACATTGTACAGCCGCATTTTTCTTGTTTACATATTGTTTACAGGGGAATAAAAATCCGAACTATGTTTTGATTTGCCTTTCTGTAGCCTAGGCCACTTTATGCATTGTATGGCACTTGTCACTGCATGTTCTTGTTTTCAATGTATACTTTTATTTTCGATCAGTACTTGAAATAAAGATGATTGTTTGAGTAATATGTAAAGACCTTAAAATTATTAGTAAAAATATGTTGTGATCTAAATTTACTAAATTCGCCGTTGTGATGTCGGTGTTTGCTTATCGTTACTGCACGTGCCACTTTTGTTCTATAGGCGGACACATTATGGAATGAAACCTTAACCACAGAACTTTGCCTTTCTAGTTCTCTCTCTCTCTCTACATTTGTATATAAATATATACACACACACGCACTCACAAACATATACAGTTATTTATACATTTGTAAGCAAGTGTTCATTCCTGAAGGTCCTATAATGTCACCAAGGTATTATGGTATAATGAAAATAGGGCGCTATGTCTTCAGCCTCCCGAAAAACCCCAAGATGGCATTTTTGGACCATGAAATATTTAAAGCGCCTTCTGTTTTTGTCCTCCAGTTAGTTTGTATGTATAATGGAAACAAATTAACATGATGCTTTTGCTTTATGATTTTTGAAACCACTGCTGTTTTTTAAATAATAATTCTTAATGCTTATAAATTTATATATATATTATAAATTGACCAGTATCTGTAATTGAATTAGCAAAACTCAATAAGTGAATAAGTGAGAACCTGAAAAGAAAACCAAGAATGAATTGTTTTAAAATGTATTTTTCTATTTCTTTGAGAAGGTACAAATAAACTGTTAAAGCTTGATGTGAGTTCTCCTTCCATGCTCATTCACCCACAGCTTTGATTTATGGCTGTACGCTGTTGCTGGTTTCTCTTTTCCTTTATAAAGTTTGGCTTTTTGTCCTTTCCTGAAGCCCCTTCTCAGTGGATACCCTAGATATTCGTTCGTCATGAAGTTACGATGTAGAATGGGTGGTAGGTAGCACTGGGATATATGTTGACAACTTGTAAATCAACAGGGGATGTATTCAGCCTCATGCATGCAGGGGCAAAGAGAAGCATATGCAAGTAGACCAGGCCTGATGTTATCAGGAGCTCAGCCCAGGTTTCACTGCCTAGCGATAAGCACCACTAAACCTGCACCACACACAGCTGCATGGCAGTCACCACATGGGAGCTTTATCCTACTATTTAGTAATATATTTGCCATTCCCCTTTACTTTCTTGAGTGCTCCATCTGCACATTCACAGTGGATGTGGAACAGCAAATTACACTTACGTAGAGGTAAAATCGAGCTCACCTAGCACGGAGAATTGCAAACAATTCTCTGAAAGTTTTTAAGGTTTGGGTTTAAGCTAAATTACAGTCCTCATCTGTTTCATGTTCTACCTGCTAAGCTAGAATAAATGCCAGATACATAGATAGTGATTACATCTGGGAGGGAATTTAAGGGAGATGGTAAGCAGTCTGCTCGTAGCAGCGAGCGTAGATTTCTTCAAATCACCACTAGATGGCAACAAATACTTGGCTATGAGAGTTTCTCTGCAGCGGCGTTCACATTAAGTCACTTCGGATTATTCCCTTGACAAAAGCTTCACTTGGATATTTACGTGTTTTATGGCGCCTAACTCCTTCGCTGCCAGGCCTTTTCCCCCTTGGGTGCCGAGCCTTTTTTTGGCTGTGGTAGTTGCGCTTAGGCCCTCATAACTTTTTGTCCACATAAGCTATCCACGCCAAATTTGCGTCCTTTTTTCCAACATCCTAGGGATTCTAAAGGGACCCAGAGTTTGTGGAGTCCCCTGAAAGAGACCAAGAAATTAGCCAAAATACAGGTAAAATTTCGTTTTTTTTCTCGGAAACATGGGAAAAAGTGCTACAGAAGAAAGCATGTTGTTTTTTCCCTGAAAATGGCACCAACAGAGGGTTTGCGGTGCCAAAATCACCATCTTCCCAGCTTTCAGGAACAGGCAGACTTGAATCAGAAAACCACATTTTCAACACAATTTTGGCATTTTACTGGGACATATCCTATTTGTTGGGCTATCAGCCTCCTTCCAGTTAGTGACAGAAATGGGTGTGAAACCAATATCCTGGACAGCTAAACATTTCTGAAAAGTAGACAAAATTCTGAATTCAGCAAGGGGTAATTTGTGTAGATCCTTCAAGCTTTTCCTACAGAATGTAACTGCTGGAAAAAAAATATTGAAACAGAGTTGGAAAAAACAGCCATTTCTGGCCACGTTTTTTTCTGTAACTTTTTCCATCTATGGCAGATTTTTTAAAGCAATATACTGTTACGTCTGCTGGACTCTTCTGGTTGGGGGATATATAGGGCTTGTAGGTTCATCAAGAACCCTAGGTACCCATAGCCAACAATTGAGCTGCATCTTGCAATAGGTTTTGATTGTATACTGTGTAGACAGCAATTCATTTGATGAAATATAAAAAGTGAAAAATAGGTATCAAGCAAACCTTTGTATTTTCAAAATGGGCACAAGATAAGGTGTTGCAAAGCAGTGGTTATTTGTACATCTCTGAATTCCAGGGTCCCCATACTAGCATGCGAATTACAGGGCATTTCTCAAATAGACAAAATTGTGTGGGTAGGCCTAGTGCCCGCGACAAGAAACGCAACATCGACACATCACATCTTTACATTGCAATCTTATGTGTTCTGTGGAATTGCCTAGCTGCAGATTTTGGACTCTATCTCAGCCGGCACCAAGGGAAACCTAGCAAACCTGTGCATTTTTTAAAACTAGACACCTAGGGGAATCCAGGATGGGGTGACTTGTGGGGCTCTCACCAGGTTCTGCTACCCAGAATCCTTTGCAAAATGCAAAATTTGACAAAAAAATACTAATACTTTTCCCTAACATTTCGGTGATGGAAAGTTCTGGAATCTGAGAGGAGCCACAAACTTCCTTCCACCCAGCATTACCCCAAGTCTCTTGATAAAAATGGTACCTCACTTGTGCAGTAGGCCCAGTGCTCACGTCAGGAAGCGCCCCAAAATGCAACAGGGACACATCAAATTTTTACATTGAAAACTGGCGTGTTTTTTGGAAAGTGCCTAGCTGTGGATTTTGGCCTCTAGCTCAGCCGGCACCTAGGAAAACCCACTAAACCTGTGCTTTTTTGAAAACTAGACACCTAGGGGAACCCAGGATGGGGTGACTTGTGGTGCTCTCACAAGGTTCTGTTACCCAGAATCCTTCGCAAACCTCAAAATTTGACAAAATAAACACTTTTTCCTCACATTTCGGTGATGGAAAGTTCTGGAACCTAAGAAGAGCCACACATTTTCTTCCACCTAGCATTCCCCCAAGACTCTTAATAAAAATGGTACCTCACTTGTGTGGGTAGGCCTAGATCCCGCAATAGGAAATGACCCAAAACACAATGTGGACACATCACATTTTTCTAATGAAAACGTGTTTTTTGCAAAATGCCTAGTTGTGGATTTTGGCCTCCAGCTCATCGGGCACTTAAGAAAACCCCGTTAACCTGTCCATTTTTTAAAACTAGACACATAGAGAAATCCAGGATGGGGTGACTTGTGGGGCTCTCACTGGGTTCTGTTATCCATAATCCTTTGCAAAACTCAAAATGTGGCTAAAAAACACTTTTTCCTCACATTTTGGTGCTGCAATATTCTTGACTCTGAGGGGAGCCACAAACTTCCTTCCACCCAGCATTCCCCCACATCTCCCGATAAAAATGGCACCTCACTTTTGTGGGTAGGCCTAGTGCCCGCGACAGGGAAGGGTCCAAAACACAATATGGACACATCAAAATTATCTATTACAAAACTACCTGTTTTTGCAAGGGGGGCACCTGCGTTTTTGGACCTGGGCTCAGCAGCCATCTAGAGAAATCTACCAAACCTCATGTGCATAGGGGGAGGTGAGAGGGGGGGGAGGTGAGGGACGCATGACTTGGTGTCAGGCCAGGCCCTGCCCCCAACTCCACATGGGAGGCTAACCCCTGGCTGTGCACAACCTTCTTATCAAACTAGTCTCTGTCTACATACAAACTGTGGTTGCGAGTAAAAGAGGTAGGATGCATATTTTTATTTTTGATTTAATTGTATACAGAAGCACACAGACAAAAAACTGATGGGAGGGAGTAGGGTGCAGGGTAGCAACATGCCCTCAGAGGGCATGCCAATAGGAGGCATCGCAGAGGGAGAAGGGAAGGGGTGAGGCAGAGGCACCACGCTGACCATGGATAGCACGCCACCATAGATAGGAGCAGCAACCTGACCACAGAGTGGAGAGAGGGAAGAGGCTCACAGACAGAGAACAGAGGGAGGAGGTAGCAGCAGGGTCAGTGAACTGACCAGAGATGGAAGACACCTCAGACACTAGCAACACAAAGCACCAGAGAGCAGGATGGAGGGGGAAGGTGTATGCACATGGAGAACAAGGGGCAGGAAACAGGGGTGCAAGGGTAGGTGCAACAAGCTGACCAGGGACTGCGGGCAGCAAGTGCAGTGGCAACAAGGTGGACAACGGAGGGCAGGGACAGTCCCAGTCCATCCCTGAGCAGCATGCAAACTAAAAGGGCCGCCAAAGGGGACAGTGATAGCAGCACAACAGATCACAGATGGTAAGCAAAAGGGAGCAGAGTCTCACACACGTGCAACACAGGACAGAGAGAAGGGATCAAGAGCAGTGGCAGCAAGCTGACCAGATACAGGAAGCAGCAGGAGTATTGGCGAAACAACAACGTACAGAAGGCAGGACTTAGAGGCAAGGGCACTCACATAAAGAATGGAGCGTGGAGGGGAGGTCATGGGTAGGGTGAGGTAGGCATCATAGGTAGTAGCAACACAATGGAAGGCAGATGACAGGAAGGTGAGGGCAGGGGCACAAACAGAGAGAACAGCGAACAGGAGGGAGGGGGTCAGGTGCAGGGGCACAAAGCTGGGCACAAAGCTGGCCACAGAAGGCAGTTTGAAGATGGAAGGTGCATGTGGAAGCACAATGGAGGTTAGGAGTAAGAGAGGTAAAGGCAAAAAAACCCACATTTTTTACAGTATTTTTGGTATTTTGTAAGGTTTTTAACTTAATGTAATTTTTTAATGTATTTTATTTTTGTTTTTTACTTAATTATATTTTTGATACAAATTGTTGTGGTGTTCTTTTCAAGTTTGTGTCTATCGCTTTGACAAACGCTGAAGACACCATCTAACACCATCTAGTGACATTTGTTGCACTAGATCATGAAATACTGCATATTAGATTCTTGGTCCTCCTGCTGGTGTTTTAGTACATCAGCAAGTGTACTTTGTACTTCTTTCCCTGCTGCATGTTCTCTCTGGTACTCAGCCTGGGCAATCTCACTTGGTTGCATCTATATGAGGCGCTTTCAGGCACTGATTTTTTTTTTCCCCCTGGTGGAAATGTAAAACACGGCCTCATAACAGATTTCTTCTTGGGCCTAGACAATGGTAGTGTTGAAGATGTTGTGGGCACCACAATTATATATCCATCCTGATATGATGGTGATAAGTTACACCTGGTGCTTCCAGAGGTCGATGATTCCTTCTCCCCAGTTTTGCAAGATGCCATGATGAATGTGGATATAATGGCCCTCATTACGAGTCTGGTGGTCCTAGGACCGCCAGACTTGCAGTGGTAGTCGGACCGCTGCCAATGCGGCGGTCCGGCCTCTAATTTATGACCGTGGCAAACGCTCCACGGTGGGACCGCTGGCACCACACCTTTTACGCCAGAAGACCTGGTGGTGCCGGCGGTCTTAATCCGCCAGGCCAGCGCTAGCCTGGGGTTTACGAGTCCTCTGTCCAACGGCTTTTACATGGCAGTTATACTGCCATGTAAAAGCTGGAAGAGATGGGGTACCGGGGACACCATGGTAGCCCCTGCACTGTCCATGCACTTGGCATGGGCAGTGCAGGGGCCACCATGGAAAGCCCTGTTGTGCTTTTCACTGTCTGCTTAGCAGATAGTGAAAAGCACGACGGGTGCTGTTGTACCCTACGCACCACAGCATTGCTGCCAGCTCGATTACGAGCCAGTGTCAATGTTGTGGGCTGTTTCCCGCCGGGCCAGTGGGAGGAAACCCTGTTTCTGCCCACTGACCCTACAGGAAACTCATAATAGGGGCTGTGGGAAGGTCGCTGCACTGGCGATGACCTGACCGCAGGAGTTTGGCGGGCGACATTTTCCCCCGCCAAACTCGAAATGAGGGCCAATATCTTTTCAGGTGCCTCTCAAATACCAATGGCAAATGGTATACATGAGCTTTCTTTCTGTTTTTTCTATAGTCACTAAGATAGTTTTAGCTACAGTTCTCTACCTGATCAATAAAATGCCTTCCTTCATTTTGTTTACCTCCCTTATGGTACCACAGTAATCCTGCTTGAGCTATAGAACTAATGAGGGAGTGCTGCATCGTTCCTGTGAGGCCTTTACTACCTTTTCCAGGACCCACGGGAGTCCTTTGGGACCCGGAAGCTTTAATAAAGTAGATGTATTTACTGTGAAGGCTTACTTTATTATACAATTTTATCCTAGTTGTTTGCTCACAGGCCCAAATAAATAGGACGTCTTGAAGTTTTTGGTGAAATTTCTATGTGTTTAGCTGTCACTGTACCAGTGTTCCTGTGACTGACTGACAGAAACACGATCTCTTTAGCTAATATTATTATTCTGATGTATTTTTAGGCGTTTCCACCCAGTTTTTTTTTTTTTTTAAATCTGTTTATTAAGTATTATGCATGCACATCAGTACATTTCACTATTAACATTTTTTTTTGATCTGTTTACACACATTTATAAGCTTGTACAGTGCGATTGCGTAATGACGTGCTGAAATACAACTTAAAACTGTGCAACAAGTGGGTAGAGTCACAACTGAATAACGAATAATGTATGCTGATATCACACATGGTACTGGTGTCACCAATTGGATGGTAGGAGGGGAAGGAGAAAGATACAATTGCTGTGTATGGGAGCTGCGAGGTCAGAGTTGAGGTATGGATTGCAGGACAGAAAGGCATGCAGAGCCAGTAGTGTAGTGAGCAAGACTAGGCGTTACGTTGTTACAGTGAGGAGGGGAGTGGAAATGTTAAATCAGAATGATAGGGGGGCAACTGGAAGTTGCGTGGTATAGATATTGAACGGAGGGATAGTACATATATAAATGCAAGTTTAGGAGGGGGTATGTGTCATCCCTAGCTTCTATTGCTACCACAAAAATATCCCAGGCTTCGGCACCATCTTGTATTAGGCCTTTATGTTGTAGTACGCGTAATGTCTGAGCTTCGGCTTGTGAGCGACTATGTAAGTCGCTGAGCCAGGCAGAGTATGAGGAAACGTGTGGGGCCTTCCAGTGTGTGGCGATCAGGTGCTTGAAGACAACAAATGCTAGGTCGATAAATCTGTGAAGATGTTTATCACCTTTGGCACGGTGTCGTATGCCGAGTAGGCAAGAGTCCGGGGTGGGTAAAAGGGTGTGGGACGAGATGTCTGCTGTAAAGTCCGTGATGCGTTGCCAGGCCGAGTTTATTGAGTGGCAGCTCCTGACCATGTGGTAAAAGTCTGCTGCTGGGGTAGCGCATCTAGGGCATACCGGGTTTGTGTTCGGGTACATTCTTTGAATGCGGGCCGCGGATAGGTATGAGTGGTGAATATAATTAAATTGGATGTATCGCAATCTGGGATTGCGGGATACTGACTTGATCGTTGTGAGAGCCGCGACCCAAGTTTTTTGTGGTAATGGTGAGGCGAGGGCAGAGTCCCAGCGTGCTTTAGCAAGCGGCAGGTCCAAGCAGACTTCAGCTAGGAGCACTTTATATAGTTTAGTTATGATGCCTTTTGTACTTCCTATAGTAAGGATAGTGGTGAGTAGTTGGGGTTCGCGTAGTTTGTTGTTGCCAGGTCCCCATAAGTTATTAAGTAGTCGTTTAGTGGCACTATATGTCAGGAAGGCTCCAGTGTGCATTACCCCAGCGGCCACTTATTATATGAAGGTGCGCATTGTGGAGCTTGAGTAGTAATCGCCAACATTCAGTGTACTTATGTCTCGCGTATCATGGTGTAGTGAGAGTGTTTGGGTACTTGCCAGTTGAAACAACAGTAACAAAGGGGAGTAAGGAGGAGAGGGGACCTTGCTTTGAACATATCAACGCCAACAGAATCCAGCTGCGTCCAACAGTATGGGTTTTGACGGTAAGCGGTTAGGGCCGGATAGTAGTGAGGTCAGTATCGTTTATGGAGCTGTGTATGCCCGTAACATTATGCATTCGGGAGGAGGAGTTTCCCTGAGCCATGTGGTTAGCCACAGTAGCTGGGCTGCTGCATAGTGTATTTCAAAGTTGGGCATGCCCAGTCCACCTGCTTCTTTTGCGGATATTGTGTAATAGATCACGCTACTCTGCGTCTATCTTTGCCCCAAAGCAGGTAGGTTAGTAATGAGTGAAGTCTGTGAAAAAACGAACTTGGTAGGCATAATGGAAGGGCGGTAAAATAATATAGACACCTAGGAAGGATGAGCATTTTGGCTATGGCTACCCGACCCATGGGGGATAGAGGGAGTGAGCTCCAGAACGGCAGTGAGCTGCGGGTGGAGCTGAGTGCCCTGTCGATGTTGCCCTATTTCAGATCGGCAATGGAGTGGTAAATTTGTATCCCGAGGTATTTAAAGGTAGTGTGTGACCATGGCAGTTGATATTGCGGTAGTGCCATGTGAAATTCGATTGGTACGGGAGTGAGTGGGAAGATACTTGACTTGGACCAGTTAACACGTAAACCAGAGGCGAGTGTGAAGGAGTCCAGTATTAGCATCACTCCTGCCATGGAGGTGGAATGATTGTGTAAGTATATCAGGGCTGTGCGCGGCGTGAGGGTAGGTCCACGAACAGATTCTGCAGAATCGGAGTTTACATCGTGGTCTGGTTCCCTGTCAGTTTGAGTGGACAGGGCTGTTGGCGATGTGTTAACAAATCTAGATGTGGCTTGCAGGAGAAGGGAGCATTCCGTTTGTGACTGTTCAGGTGAGGGTTTACTGCCTTGCTTTTTACGTTGCCTGCGCCTTGTCTTGGGAGAGGACCAATTTTCCCCCAAGCTGCTTGTATCTATCGGGTCGGCCAGGCCCTTTGCGTGTAGCCAGGTCCAGGCGTCTTCTGGTGTAGTGAAGAAGAGTGCCCGTGTATCGTCTTGTACACGGAGTCTAGCTGGGAACAGCAGCGCATACTTGATGTTGTGTTCGTGAAGGCATTCTTTAACACAATAGAAAGAGCTCCGCTTCCTCTGAACTTCTGCTGTAAAGTCTGGATAAGCTGTGATCTCGGAGTTTTCAAAGCGTATCGGTCCCGATTTGCGCAATAGGTGTCGGATGAGGTCTCTGTCGCGGTAATTAAGGAGTCTTGCTATCAACGGGCGAGGCTGCGCTCCAGGTGGGGGGGGCTGGGGGGGGTCTGCCAGAGACCCTGTGGGCTCGCTCTACGGAGAAGAACTTCAGGATATTGTCTTTAAGAATTGTTTCCGTGAGCCATTGTTCTACGAATAATTCTGTGCTGGGACCTTTGACGCGTTCAGGGAACCCCACCAAGCGAATGTTGTTGCGACGGGACCTTCCCTCTGCATCCTCAGCTCTATGTTTTAAGGAGTCTACTTCGGTTGTTAAGTGAGTCAATTGCGATTGGAGGTCTTTCACAGATCGGGGGAGGGATACGGTGTCTTTTTCCAGTTCAGACACCCTGTCAGTCAGTGCGTGTTGGTCCGTGCGCAGTATATTGACATCTTCTGCCACCGAGCCTATTTTGGCTTCCAGGGTGGACTTGGTGTCAAGGATGGCTTGCAATATCTTTTCAAACTGTGACGTGTGTAATTGTAAGGTAAGTTCCATTTTCTGCAAAGCCAGTTGCATGGTGACGTGGGCGTCAGAAGAGGGGAGGGTACCGGAGTCCATTCTACCCGAAGGTGCGCGTGGGTTTTTTGGTTTAACCATTTGGTGAGTGCAGTTCCAGGTGGTCACTAACGGAGTAGGACCGGCTAGGGGCAATGCGGGCAGGGCGGACAGACAAGTAAGCTGCGGCGTTGTGAGTGCCCGGTTCCAGAGTGCTATGGATAGCTGTTGAAGGCCAGAAGCGACATGCTAGAGTCAGTTGAGTGTCGCGCAAAATTTGGGAAATGCCGCGACCGTCTCCGGGCCCAGTGTACAGATTTGTGGTAGTAAAACAAACAGACTAGTACCTGGTGATTAGCAGAGTGCTTTAGCGCTACGCCGTATTCACGTCGTGTCTCCGGTCTCCTGTCAGCAAGGGGACCAAGCGTGTTATACACCTGTATCCACGCAAAGTGGCGAAGCCCAGCACCGTGCAGGGGCGCCAGAGCAGCAGAAGTGCAGGAAGTGCCGTATATGGCCGAATCAGGGGGCGCACCGGTGCCGCAGCTCAGTTCAACATGGACGCTGAAGCCAAACAGAGCGATAGCAGGTCAGTGAAGGAAGATGGGTAAGGGCCGAGTGTATTGGCGGTTGCTTGCTCGGCTTAGGGCTGATTGCGCTGATGGGGAATTATATGTAGGGCCGGAGGGTCAGAGGCGGTACCTCATGTGCCTTGTTAGCGTCTCAAGCTGCTCCGTGTAAGCTGGTCTGGGGGGAGGTAGTTGACCTATTCTCACGCCGCAACTCGATTAATGTCGCCGAAAGGCTCACCTTCTTTTGGTGTGCTGTGCTGCGTGGGCTCCTGTGGTAAAGTGAAGCAAGTTCCAAATGAGGCACCAGAACTGAGATCTCATTGGCAGCATCTAAGACCCTGCTGTCAGGCCCAGCGTCAGCTTCGAGGCCTCACCTCCAGCAGGCCACTCACAGGCAAGTCACAGCCCCTCCGAGCCTCGGGGCACAGATAGGCGCCGGATAAGCCCACCCACAGTGAGCGGGCAGCCGGGGCGCGATCGCCAGCGGCAGCGCCTCAGCCCACAGGCCGCAGGCGGCAGGAGCTCATAGCAACAGGCGGGGCGCGGCACAGCGGCGGGCCCAGCCACGCAGCGGCGCCGCCGCCCCCACCCCAGAAAGTAAAGAAATAATGAGCGCCTGCCTCCGGCACTATCCACGGGGTTGGGTCTCCCCCGCTGCCGTCAACAGTCCAGGCGCGGCTCCATCATCCGACACCGAGCCCTAGGAGACGGCCCGCGGCTCCAGGCGGTGTCCGTGCAGGCTGCAGCCGTGGCCGTGGGTTTGGCAACACGGTTATCCGCTCACAGCCTGCAGAGCGGCCGCGTCGTCCGATTGTAGCCGCGGCTATGAATATAGGTCCCGGGCGGCTGAATAGGCGATGCTTACCACCTGTGAGAGGGGGATAGGCGCCGCTAACAGGATAGATGAAAGGGCCGGGATCGGAGCTGCAGTTTATGCTGGCGCTCCAGTCGCCCAGGCGTTTCCACCCAGTTAATGTTATTAGAGAGTGGCACATCTAAGAACTCACACTCCATTCTCTGCTTGTTTTTTTTTCTCCTTGCAATTGTTTTGAGATCGTACCAATAACAACGGCATCTGCAGAAGAAATCACAAAACACCAATAAGAAGAAGAACAGGAGGTCCCATGGAACACCTCACAGTGCATTGTTTGGGACTTTTCCAGAATGGTAGTGAGCGAAAAAGCAGTCTCAGCACATGTGGTGACCTGCAGCCTGTGCGATTGCGATTTTTCCAGGTACTGAAAAAATATTAATTTGGTACCTCTGAATTGCTGAAACATTTAAAGGTTTGGCACAGCAGGCCAAAGACTGCTGCAAAGAAGAAATGCGGGGATGGTTTAAGCAGCTTCCATAGCAGGTGCTCCACTGTACAGTGAACAGTGTGACAACACTGTGGGGGTCATTACGAGCCTGGCAGTCACTAGACAACCAGACTCACGGATGGCGGTCCACCACATTACAACCCTGGTGGTCAGGCTGCCAGGGAACTGCCAGCTCCGCCAGGATCTCACGGTGGTGGCGGCCCTAATCCGCCAGGGCAGAGCTGCAAGCAGCACTACACTGGTGATTACGACCCCCTTCTCCACCAGCAGTTTCATGGCGGTACCACCGCCAAGAAAATGCTGGTGGAGAACAGGTGCAGGGGGGCCCTGCACTGCCCATACACTTGGAATGGGCAGTTCAGGGACCCCCCCCACCCAGCACATTGCAGGCAGTAAACATTGTGAGGGTGCTGGTGCACCCTGCTGGCTACAGCATTGCCGTCAGCTGAATTACGAGCTGAAGACAATGCTGTAGCCTGTTTCCCGCTAGGTTGGCGGACGGAAACTTAGCTTTCCGTCTGCTGACCTAGCCGGAAACTCTTATTATCTCCAGTGACAGGATCCACCCAGTCGGGAGTTTGGTGGATGGAGTTTTCCGTCCGCCAAACCCAAAATCAGGCCCTGTGTTTTCTGATGCTGCAGCTGCCGTGACCCACAATGTCTGACCACACTGCTTCTTCTGATGATCCACCCGTCGTGACCCGCGATGTCTCAACCCCCTTTATAATTGGATCACGTTTTAGTGCCCAGATTTCAATATTTGTACCTGTTGGACAGCACTGTCCCCAAGCTTGTGATCTGTTCCTGACTGCTCATCAGCAAGTTTGCAAATGATAGTTTAAAAAAAAAAAAACTTTTTGGATCCATGGTTTGAGGCTCCTTTTTTCCAGAACAGGGGTTAAAAACAGTTAAAAAAAAACACTTTTCCAAGTGAAAAGATAAAAAAATGTTGTTTCTTATATCTGTTTGTTATCTTCTTGTTTGTTAATATTAAATTACTTTATATTACTGCAGGCTCTATTTGCCATTAAATGATCATACTAGTGTTATAAGTCTTAAGCTAAGGTGAATGCCTATAACAAGGGAGTGGGACTCTTATGGATTCCATTTCCTGCTACAGCAGACTATAAATCTATAAGACCATTCTGCTCTGTGACGACAGTGTGTCGTGATATAGCCTTTAAGCCCACTGTTGCAGGGCAAGGGCCTACAAAAACGGAGCAAGTCTTTAAGGGCCGGCTTAACCCGCTATAGAACGCTGTAACTCTATTAGAACATTCAATCAATCAATCACAAAGTATTTGTTAAGCGCTGCTTTTCCCCCTGAGTGGGTATCCAGGCACCTGCTGCCGGTGATGGTCGAAAAGCCAGACTTGAGTCCCTTTCTGAAGTCAGTTAGTGATGGGTGCGGACATTCCTCTCCATGAGGTCGGAATGTCCTAATTAACAACAGAGGCATCCTGGGAGGCACAGGGCGTTCAACTCCATATCTAACCAGAGCTTTTACTTCACAGCTCTTGCTGTGATTACACACTCACACAGGGCCACAGCTGTTAACTGTTGAACATACACAGCAACAACTGTGAAAGGAGGCTGATGCAACTCTTGACTCAACTTTGTAATCTTACACTTCAGTACTGTACAAGCAGACCACTTTTCACATTCTTTGTAAATGGCATTGTCAAGGGGGTTCACATGGTTTTAGATCCGATTTCAGTCGCAAGAAATGAGGGGAAAGTAAACAAATCTCTAGATGTAATACTTTGCAGCTACCTGATAGCCAAGTCCAAATGACAAAGGTTTATGGGTGTCGAGTTTAAATGTACAGGTCAGATAGAAATTGTGGAACGTGTTGAGTCTTGTAGCCCCGTCTGTACATGTCCAAACCCAATGGTGGAAAAAAACAATCTAACATGGAGTTGGTGCCCGTGCGCTTTGCCAACCAGAGGTGGAGTCACATTCCACCCTATGACTCCAAAGCCTTTCTTTGAAGAGAAACAACCTGTAAACATCCAACTATTAAAGCCACAATTTCTCACTTTTATACATGTTATTTTAATTAAATTTTTTAAAAGAATATTTGTGTGTAACTCAGTACTCCTGCGGAGCCAGGTGAATTTCAGTTTGGCCCATTTCCCCCAGGTGCCTCCCTTCCCAGTACCGCAGTAGTATGATGGTACAATTTGTAAACCAAACAAACAAAACATATATACCCATCCCCTGGGGAGGAAGGGACAGGAGAAGCAAAAGATGGCACTCAAAGCAAAGAGGTAGTGGCAGCATAAGGGACCAGGGATGCAAGTGACAGGGGCACACCACACTGCGAGGAAGGAAGGGGTGGAGGGGCAAGAGTAATGGAAGCAAGGCAGGGCAGTAGCAGCATAGTGGCAGTGGCAGCACAAGGCACCAGGGAGGAAAGCAGCAGGGGCATGAGCATCAGCTCGGGTGCTATTGGACCTGTCTGTCGCATTTGACACAGCCAACCTCAAAATCCTGGTTGACTGTGTGGAAGAGGCTGGATTTCAAGGGTCCACTTTAAGGTGGATCAAATCCTTCTGATGGTCCCAGCCGGTTCAATTAGAAAACTATTCTGAAGAGTCAATTGGCAAAGATTGTGGAGTTACTCAGGTGTCTTATCTATCCCCTCAACTCTTAAAAAAATAATTATATATATCTATATATATATACACATATACATATTTACTTATTTATCCTGGAAAAAACAAAGGTTTTAGGGATGTTATATTTAGGTTCACATTTTTACCCACACAAAACAACAGAAATTCAGCAGTTATATTTATACTTATAGTTATACTTATGTTTAGAAACTATAACTCGGGCCTAAATGGCATGTTACAGTTTCTTCAGATAAGTATGACAATAACTATAACTGCTGAGTTTCTGTGGTTTTGTGTGGGTAAAACATGAACCTAACTATAATGTCCCTGAAACCTTTGTTTTTTTCAGTGAATTTCTATTTTTTTTAATGTAAGGTAATATATAAATACTGTACATTAATACAACCACCAGCGCGCATGGCCTACAGCCAGGCCCTGTGGCCAACAGACCCCCACGCACATGCACCCAACCCTACACGGTGCACAGCCTTTGGCCATGTGCAGCAGGGGTATGGTGTGTGAGTGGGTGAGGTTTTTTTTTCATTAGCTTTAGATCCATGGATTTGTGTTCCTGGATATCAACATTTGTTTCATTTAATAATTCAGGTACTACTGAACAGATTTGCACCAACTAACAAAAGAGGATCTTTCTGGACCAAGATCTAGCCTTCTGCCATATCTGGTATAAATCCATTCAGCGGTTCGGACTGTAGTGTTAAAAAAAAAAAGGCAAAATCCCCATAGACATTGCGTGGAGAAAAAATGTTTTGGGACCCCCCCCCTTTTTCTCAGCCCCTGCTTGACAAATCACCCCAAACTTTTCAGACAGCAGGTGAACTAACTAGCTTACTAGCTTTGAGGATTTCGTCATGATTCGTCAAATGGCACCCAACTTATTAGCAAAACAAAAGGTAGCATGAGTCACAACCATTTAAAATTGAATACGAACAAACCAGAAATTGTCTTCCTCAACAATAACGTTCCTCCTGGCCCATAGAAAATGGTCCAGCACCTGAACTCAAAGCTCTGGCAAAGAGCCTAGGAGTCCAAGTACTGACCTTGAATCCACAAATAAGGTGCTGGTATCCAAATGCATGTTCACAATGAAAGTACTCTGAAAAATATTACCCTTTCCAGTGGAGGCGTGCGCTGTGAATACAATGCTTGCCATCTCTAGGCTGTACTGTGCCGATGCGGTCTACTTAGGGTTACCCACAAAAATTCCTCCTAGGCTCCAAACCATTCCAAATGAAGATGCAAGATTGAGATTTCATCTCCCAAGATGCACTCATGTCAATCCATTATCACAAAAGTTCCATGGGCTCCCTATAAGTCAGGGTATTCAGTTTAAAACCTGTTGTTTTACATTCAAGAGCATACATAATTCTTCTCAATTCTTAATTAAAAAGATTAAAAGTTGCACACCCCCTCGAAACCTAAGATCTGCCCATTCCAGTTTTTTTATTAATTCCCATTCATTGAAAGAGCAAATCAGGAGGATGTATCTTTTCAGTGAAGGCTGCTTCAACTTGGAACACAAGTGAGGAGGCACAGTCATACCACACAGACAGCAAAAAGGGGAAAGGCTATCCAGGGAGGATAGTGACATCACATAAGCAGTAGCAGCACAACATATCAGTCGGGTAGGGAGCAGGGGCATCCCACAAGGACAGTGAGTGGGAAGAGGGGCCGGGGCAGAGAGAGAGCGCTAGCAGCTTATGGCAGTGGCAGTGTAATAGATCAGGGAAGGAGGCAGCAGGAACATACCACACAGGGCCGGCTTTAACACTGGTGGCGCCCTATGCAACAGTCTGTTTTGGCACTCCCCACACCGTGACCACCTCCTCGGATTCCCTCACTACCACCTGGCAAAAGTGCCCCTCATCTCTCCATAGCCCCCCTTTCACATACATTCATTTGTTTAAATGTGCTAGTAAAGGCTGGCTTTACTAAGCCCCTCAGCTACCTACATAAAATATAGTTCTGTTCTTTGCAGCATGCACATGAACCCTCTAAGCTACTTTATGGTGAGTCAAACCTGCCACTAGACAAAACTCACATCCCTAGTAGAAACATTAATCACAAGAGCTACCTTGACATTTTAATTGCTTCCTATAGGCTGGATGCATAAGGACTTTTCAGCAGGTGCTTTTAAATCGCAAGTTTCATACGTTATTGCTAAACACAGTGCTCCCGTTGAGGTCAGCACCCCCTAATCCAGATCCCGGTGTGGCAGCACCGCTCGCACCCCCCTAAAGCCGGCCCTGATACCACATACTAGGAGCAGCCAGCAAAGGCAGCACAATAGACCAGAGAGGGTGCACAGCATGTCATACAGACAGCAAGGGGTGAGCACCAGGGACAGCAGTAGCAACACAGGGGCAGAAGCAACACAAAGTGCCAGGGAGGGAAGGGTATCCAGCCCCCATATCTGTGTTTTTGAAAAACAAATTCAGATCATGGAGACTGAGGGCCCTATTTCGAGTTTGGCAGATGGGAATGCCCATCCGCCAAACTCCCAATAGGGTGGCCACCACCTATACGGTGACCTACCCATTGGTATTATTAGGAGTTTACCGCTAGGTCAGCAGACGGAAACCTGAGGGCCTAGCGGGAGACAGGCTACAGCATTGCCTCCAGCTTGTAATCGAATCAGCGGCACTGCTGCAGCCTGAAGGGTGCACCAGCCTAATTTGGTGTAATTCCATTCAGTCATTTTTTTCTGCAGTGGTTCCCAAAACTTTGTATGGGAATTCACATGAGAGAACAACATTTTGAGGCCCCCTGTTTCTTGACCCCCGGCAACCTCACTCCTCCCCACCCCTTGCATGATGGATCACACTGAAGCTTTCCAGGAAAAGAGCTGAGGGGGTAAACTTTTATGGGAAAATTTTCTGAAGATTCGTCAATGGGCAATAAAGTTATTAGCAAAACAAGAAATTATCTTCCTATATGCACTCTGACCTAACAATAACTATATGTATAATAATGTATTACATGTATATATTAAAGATATAATTTATTATGTTTGGGGGCTTTTATTGCACAAAATGAAGTGATATAAAGACTCATATTTTAGAGGAAATAGAGAAATATTGACGTTTTTTAACAGTCATCAGGAAAGATAGATTTCATCATTTTAACGAACGTCCAACCCGCTATGCTGAGCCATATTTAAGGGGAATATATAATGGGTAACTGTGCAATATGGACCTCTACGGCCATAGAGGGTTTCTAGTGACATATACAAACCATGAGGCTGCAGGGTTCATAAATGTCATCTGAATTGCAAGATGGCAATATAGTCTGATATTACATGTTACGCGTTATGTATTTTTTTTTCAATTACATAATTTATGAATTGATTTAGGACTGTTTAGAAAGATTTAGAGCATTTGAGCATCATCCATTTAATAGTCATTGTTTAATTAAAACTGCAGATATGTTCGTCAGCATTTTATGGTGTGTTTTTGATGAGGATAATGTGCTAATATTTTAAATGTGATTTATGCAACAATGTCTGCTATTAACATTATTAATTTTAAATGCAAAGCACACTGTATGGAAATTAAAAACATGAATACTAAAATTTGCTTTTCTTTACTGGTATATTGTAGGTTTAACAAGACATAAAGAAAGAAAATAAAGTGAAATCTGGGGCACTGAAGCATTTTGCTTACAGTGTTCTACGTTTACAGTGTTTATTTTCACGCAGTGAGGAGAATTCATTGGTCGAAGATTCTATCAAGGATATGAGTGCATTGGTGAGCTTGTCACTTGTGCTGATTATTGGTCCAGAAACAACACTGTCAAAGCGTTTTTTTACCAGCACTTAAAGAAAGATGAAATGCTGTGTTTAACTTTCTTTATTTGTTTAAGGAAGCTAAATATCCTGCAAATGAATTCAGCGCTATGAATTAAAGGAAACAATTCACAGTTAGAGCCCTTTTCTGTGGAATACAAGCTTTGAAACCAATGGCAAGCATTCAATAAGAAGGCTTACCCATGTGATTGATATTATATATAAAATAAGTTTGACTTTACAAAATTCTTGTCTGTGCCAGCACCTGGTTAACCTTGAATTTTAATGCCTTACAATCAAAGATGTAACTGCAATAGAAGTCAAAACTGTGTAACTTATTGAGCTGCAGTAATAGGCCTGATGACTATATCCTTAGGGACACATTTACGAGCATTTTGTGCCATGGTTGCACCACTTTTGTGGTGCATCCATGACACAAAAGGTTAGTAGATATTTACAAAGCCATGTAAGGGGCTATTTGCGCCGCTTTACCTGGTTTGGTAAAGAAAATATAATGCAATGCAGCAGTTTGCTCTGCATTGCGTTACATTTAATTCTGAGAGGCGTTCCCTGGGTGGAACATGGGCGTTCCTATGCATCCACCCATGGATTTCCCACAATCCCAGATTTACAAAGGTTTGTAAACCTGGGATTGCATGAAATCGCTATGCCTCCCAGAGGAAGGTGTAGCAAGGAGAAAAATATTTTTCCTCTAGTTATTTCCTTTTTCTGCAGCACACATAGAAAAAGGAAAATGTCTTGAGGGATAGTTTTTGAGCAGGAAGGTATCCCTTCCTGCACAAAAACAATTCTCCTTGCAACGCAGGCACCCTGGCACCATGGTGCAAAGGGGCCTGCTTCGGCGCTAGGCTGCCTGAAGTGTGCCAGCACCAGGAGAGAGAAGAAATGCTCTGTGTATTTGTAAATATGGAGCATTTCTGCCCTTTCACGCAACGCAGCGCAGCAACTTTGCTTGCTGGCCTGCGTTGTGTGAAACTTAGTAAATATGCCCCTTGGTTTTTTCCACCAGTAACCCATTACAGGTGGTTTCCCCAGCAAACACTGAACACCAAGGGCATTGTGAACCTCCTGCTTTACCAGCTACAGTGGGGGTTGGTTTCTTGATCGGTCTCTTTTTGCAACTTGGCAAATAAAAGCTTACAATTTAAGCAAAAAGGAAGAAATAATGATAGGCTGAAAAGAGAAAGGCGGGTGGATGAGTGAATGCATGAATATGTGTAAGGATGGATGAGTGGGTGAAAGGATGGGTAGATGAAAGGATGGATGGATAAATGGGTGTACGGATGGGTGGATGGAAGGATGAGTGAAAGGGTAGGTGGATACAAGCATGAATGGATAAGCAGGTTAAAGGATGGGTGAATAAAAGGATGGATGGATGAGTTGGTAAAAGGATGGGTGGATAGAAGAATGAGGGGTGAAAGGATGGATGAATGAAAGAAAAGGATGAGCGGGTGGATGAGTAAAGATGGATGTGTGGGTGAAGGAATGATTGCGTAAAAGGATGGATGGACAGGTGGTTGAAAGGATGGGTGAAAGGTTGGATGGATTAGTGGGTGAAAAGATGGGTGGGTGAAAGGATGGGTAGGTGAGTGGGTGAGATTATGGGGGAATGGGTGGACGAAAGGATGGCAAACCCCATGGAAATCTCAGAGGATGGATAGGGGGATAGAAAGATGGCAGAGTAGCTGGAAATCTCAGCGAGATGGATGGATGGATGTCAGAGTAAATTGAAATATGAGAGGATCGATGGATGGATAGATGGATGAATGGATGGACAGCAGGCAGAGTAAATGGAATCTGAGAGGATTGATAGGTGGGTGAAAGGATGGCAGAGTAAATGGTAGTTTGGGAGGATGGATGGCAAAGTAAATTGAGAGAGAATGGATGATGGATGGAGAAATGGATGGGCAAAATTATCAATTGATGGATGAAAGGCTTTATTGATGGATGGGTAAGTAAACTGTTGATTTACAGATGGGTGGATGTATAGATGGATGGATGGATGGAAGGAATGGTCAATGTGTGGATGGAATGATGAAAGATTAAATAAAAGAATGAATGGATGACAGAATGTAAAGGTGAAATGGTGGATATCATCTGGTGGAAGGGAGGGTAAGAGGATGCATACATTGATTCTTGGAGGAAGAGACAAGGGAGCTCTTCTACGGAGGTATGGGCTTGAAATGCCTTGTTGGTTTTGGTGCCATCAGAGCTTGTGTTGAAAGTGTGGGGTATTTTAATTTTATTACAAGATCGGAGGCCCATATTATGCCTTCTTTTCTTGCTTTAGTAAAACAGCAGCCAAGAAAAACTACAAACCCCAGAAACCCTGGGAGACAAAACAAGTTACATCATAATAGTATAACCAATCACATGTTGAGTATGAGCATAACAATCTTGACTGAGAGCAACAAGCCCTCTTTTCTTGCTGCTCGCAGTCAAGATAAGTATTCTGCTCGCCATATTATGTATTTTTGGTTATGCCCTATATTTTTTTTTTTAACTTTATTTTCAGTTTCACTAACATAACAATGCAGCCTAGAGAAGTCACAACTACAGTACATAACAAATACATACATCACAAATAAGACAGATTCGATGACTGGTGAGCATCTAAATGCCGTTCCACGGGGGGAAATAAGAAACATACAGAAGGCTAGTACATTTACAATCGTTACCAGTAGTAAAGTGGGATTGAAACGGGGTTCTGAAGAACATAAACCTAAGCCACAGGAGTATACCATTTACATATGCCGGTCTACGATTCACCATCGCTGTCTGATCCCGCCTCACAGCCTTATTATACTAGTAACATACAACATCAGTGGGCTATGACTCCTCACTCTCGCCTTCAGTCTCCTGGGCTCTATGCAGCAAGTATTCCTGGTATGGGCCCCATATATTTCGGGGTCGACTGCGGGGTGGCATAAGGTTGTGATATGCATCTGACTGTGTGTTACAGTATGCCATGTCATCAAGCCATTCTGCTAATGTTGGTAATGCTCCTTTCATTCAACGCATTGCAACCCCACGCTTTGCTAGTAGCAGTCCAACAGCCACATGGTATATACATACCCATGGAACATCACAATCATAACCTAGGAGTGTCAGCATTGGTATAGAAGGGAACGTCACACCAGCAATCTCACTCAGGGCGCCAATCACTAACATCAAAAAATTATGGACACCTGAGCAATGCCATGCCATATGCACAAAACCAGACTCCTCTACATCACACCTAGAACAACAAGAATTCTCACGTAGCCTGTATCTGAACAATCGGGTTGGAGTGTAGTACACTCTCTTAAGATATTTAAAATGCACCAGTCAGTGACGGCCATTCAGAGAGATAGTTCGGGTTACAGTACAACAGTAGGTCCCTAGCTGTCTGAGATATCAATGCTGAGCTCCGCCTGCTACTCCAGGTATGCCCGGGAGGTAACTGACTTTCTAACCGCTTGTGCAGAGGTGTATAAATTTGATACTGCAAGACGGGGAGATTCAGCCCGCAACAAATACGTGAGGGCAAGGGCCTCTGGCAGCTTGGCCAGCTTGCCATCCAACAGTGCCCTCCATACCCGGCAAACTCTATAATTCTGAAACTGTTGAAGGGCGGTAGGTGCCGCCAAATATGATTTTACCTGTTCCCAATCACGAATCACCTCATTCTCGAAGAAATCACCCATGTGGTTTATATTGAGCCCATGCATAGCTTCTAATATCGCACACTCTTGACAAATGGGGAGCCAACTGCACCATTCCAAAGGCAGGGAATACAGAGGTGATGTACACTGTAGATCCACCAGTTTTTTTAAGAGATACCTCGTAGTGCCGACAAGATCTATTATGTGATAGTGTTGTAGCGGCCTGTTGAGTAAACAGACGCGTTCACGTTCCATCCAAAGATGTGGCAGGTGAGGCGGGCTGTGCTTCCAGTAATATGCAAACATAGGCGGTCTGGACTACCACGCCGGCGGTCATTACCGCCAACGGCATGACGGTCCAGACCGCTATATTCTGAACACAGTAGTGAACTGGCTGTATAGCAGCCAGTTCACTTCCACCCACCGCCAGGCCAGAATCGACTGCTGGGTCGACTGTAGGTTCATTCGACCCGGCGGTGGGATTATGATCCCATTTCCACCAGGGATTTCCCTGGCTGAAAGCACATGGGTGACAGGAATACAACTCATTCCTGTCACCTGTATGTGACACGCCAGCCCCCCGCTACTACACCCACCCACCCAAACCCCTACATCCGCCCCCACCTCCTGAACCCCGAAAACTGACCCCCCAACCATCCACCGCCAACACCCCATGTAGGCCCCACAGCTCAACCCTCACCATCCCCCACTCCTACATACAGGTCCCCCCCAACACCCACATCCTCATGCAACCATTCACCTACATGCACACACGGATACATTCACTCAGACAAACATCCCCCCCCACACATACACTCATGCACACTCCGATGCACTTGCACACTCACACACACACACACCCCCCCCCCTTCCCTCTCAGACAGCACTTACCTCTTCCGTCGTGCTGCTGCGGGAGGGAACGGGCTCCCTGGATGCTGATCCGCAGCCATCACCACCTCTCCATACACTGCCACGCAAGCAGCATCCACCCCTGCCACCGACCGCCAGCATGGCACATGGCAGCCCTCACTGCCATCAATGGCGGTGAGGCTACATGCGTCATTATTTGGCGGGATGCCGGGCGCCGCCACTGGCGGTCTTCCGATGACCGCCGGCACGGTTGGTGCCGGGGCATCCTACGAAATCAAAATTACCCCCATAGTTTGCACTGCTATGTAATATGTCTCAAAGTTGGGTGCATTTAGGCCACCAGCTGAATATGGCAGCGTAAGGATATCCCACTGCATGAGGGGCTGTTTACCAACCCACGCTAACCGCAACATCGGTGTTCGCAAAGCACAGAACAATGTATTGGGTAGTAAAATCGTATATTAGTGAAAAGGAACAAAAAACGGGGGAGCACTGTCACCTTCATGATGGCAATTCGACAGAGGAGAGAGAGAGAGGAAGGCGAATCCAATGATCCACTACCTCTGCAAGTCGATGCATAGCCTTCCCATAATTGTCCCGAATGACCACTTCAGGAGCCGTATGTATCTGTATGCCCAAGTAACACGCCAGTTCTTCGATGCTCTTTGAGTAGGAACGCGCTTTATAAATCTCGAATTACATTACATTACATTACAGTTCAGGACCTCCAGCCGCACAGGCAATGTGGCCTCAGTAAGTGGAAAAATAAGTGATTTATCCCAGTTTATGCGCAACCCAGAGTGACCACCAAAGCACACCACCTCTCTGAGGACCGGGGAAACATTCCCTTCCGGTTCACAAATCTATAATAGGGTGTCATCAGCATACGCTGAAATTATTCATTTGTAGGGAGGGAAACGAACACCATGATGGGCATGATATTCATGGAGCGCACAGGCCAGGGGTTCCGCAACCAGGACATACAAGAGCGGGGAAAGCAGGCAACCCTGTCCCGTGCCGCTAATAGTAACAATAGGTTCTGACACCAAGCCATTAAGTCACACACGAGCAAGTGTGTCCTTGTATAGCATGCTAACAAGCTTCAGGAAAGTCTCACCCACACCTACACGGCGCAGCACCACCAGCATGAACTCCCATTCAACAGAGTTGAATGCCTTTGCGGCGTCTTAAAAGATGGCTGTGGCTCGTACAGTGGGATCTATGCGGGAAATCACTCCAAACAGGTTCCGAAGATTACTGCTTAAGGAATACCCTGGTATAAAGCCCGATTGTTCTTGGCCCACGATGTTGGGTAGCAATGGTTCTACCTTGTTAGTCAAAGTTTTTGCAAATAGCTCCGCATCTGTATTAAGGAGTGAGAGTGGCCAGTAGGATGCGCACATATTAGCTGGTTTACCTGGTTTTAACGACGCAATCAATAATGCTTCTCGCATAGTTGGTGGCATGCATCCATCTCGGGCAATCTGCTCAAATAGGTTTACTAAATGAGGGGTAAGCTTGTCCTGATATGCCTTATAAAAGGCAATCATCAGTCAGACTGGGGATTTACCATTTGCCATACCCTTCAGCGCCACCGCAATCTCCGCAGGGCGGAGTGGTGAGATAAGGCGCTCCCTATGTGCATCAGATAGCCAGTTCATGGCAATATGTTCAAGATAATCAGTTGTGGCTTCTTCGTTATAGGGTATTTGCGACTTGTACAGGCCTGAGTAATATGCCCAGAACTGTTCCAACACTTGTGGGGCCCCATTTACCAGCATCCTTCGCTCGTCCATCACAGACAGTACTCCATCCGCCTCGCGATCACACCTAATGAGGGTGAACAGAGCTGCACTTGGTCTCTTGCCCTCCCCATAAGTCCTGGCAGTAGTATACCTGCCTAGATGTGTAACTTCATCCTGTGCTAGTGCATTGTAGTCCTCTATTTTCATGCGTATCTCAGCTAATAAGAAGTCCTCTGGTGTTGCTGCATGCACCCTCTCAAGCTCTGCCAGTTCAGTTTCTAATTTTTGTAGGCGGACGCGAATAGAGCGAAGCACTCCAGCATGCTTTGAAATAGTTACCCACGGATATAAACTTTAAAGGCTTCCCATATGGTAGCAAATGTTGCATCAGAGCCCAGGTTAGTGCAAAAAAACTCATCTTTTTCTTGCGCAAGTTTGTCACGAAATGCCTCATCCAGTAATGAATATTGCGGGAACCACCATGCAAAGGCACGCAATGGGATGCCAGTTAGGTTCAGTGTCATCAATAATAGTGAGTGATCTGAGTAAGTACGGGGCAAATGATCACACAGGCGGACTCTGGACACTAGCCCATGTAATATAAGCCAATAATCTATGTGTGTGTGAACATCATAAATAGTAGAATAGTGTGGGTAACCTCTATCCCACAGTGAATGATAACACCAGATATCTACCAACCCATTATTCATATCTACAGACGCTTTGGCTCAGGCCACCAGCAAAGGCCGCCGGGGAGGACCCCAGGAGTGGTCCCCCACTGGATCCTGCACAAAATTGTAATCGCCCCCCACCCCATAACTAAGGGGTGTTGCCATAGACAGACAGCCTAGTCTGAAGTGAATAGTAAAACGGGGGGTCATCATAATTTGGGCCATATATCCCCACTAGAAGTACCTCAAACTTATCTTTATGGCAGTATGCCACAACATAAGGGCCACTGGGATCAACACATACTTCCTGTAGTTTAATCCCTGACCCCTGGCGCACCCATAGAAATACCCCTCTAGCATGTGAAGTGACCCACCCCACATCACAACACTCCCCCCCTCATCCATCACACGCTGAGCACCCTGGCATTGGGAGTCAAATGGGTCTCTTGAAAAATGGCTATGTCAACCTGCTGTCTCTGCAAATATAACACCACTTTACAAATTTTGCGGCTATTGTTCAATCCCGGTACATTCCAAGTCAGAAAACTCAATTTAGACATCTGTGTAGCTGAAGCAGTGATATCCCACATCATGCCCTCAGATGCAAACCAATTTCGCCTTCCAGTAGATGTTGCATGTCATGTGATGCATAACAAACTTCAGTTTACGTAATGTGAACATCTGCATGATGCTGTCCCCTCCCCCCACCCACGCTGTGTACCCCAACACTTGACACAGCCACTTAGTCCTCACCCCCGTCCCTCTGGAGCCCCAATTACCAAACCCAAGAAACAACACTGTGGAACACACATGGGGGCAGCTTATACCTGCCCAAAGCTCCTGTTATACACAGGTGTATGCAGGCCGTTTCAAGTATTACATTTCTCCAAACAACATGCCAAAGCTTTGGTGCATCATGAACAGAACATGCGGCTCCAGGCATTGCAGTGCTCAACTATCAACCTTGTAGCTCATCTCTATGGGTCATCCAGGAAACAGACTACGATCCGGTCTAGCAAACCACTGGCAATATACATATGAACAGTCACACAGGTGTAATCTAAAGCAGGCATCTCTCGTGGTCATGTACTTAATAACAGCATAGGGCAGAATAATCAAACATGTGAACTACCAAGTGTGGCGCATGCAACCTACACCACAGGTGGCAAGGAAATGCATATGAATGCAGAGCAGGCATATCGCAGGTATTAATCCTGTTCCTCAAGTTCATGAAAAGATGTTGCATCTTCGTCCGCTCGCAGTGGTGGGCCACGATGAGGCTTTGCGGGCATGTGCTGCCCGAGGAATTGCTTTTACTGGAGCGGCTCCAAGTTTTTCTGATGCCCTTTGCTCGTGTTGGAGCGACCCTGTCAGGTTTTTGTGAGCGCATGCTTCTGCTTCTCTTGCTGCTGTTTGCTCTATGGCCCACCCTTAGGCACACTCTTAGCCATCCCCTGCCCTGCCAGACCCTCCCAATCAGCCTTTTCTCCAGTTTAACCCCTCTTAGTCATTTTGTTTCTCATCCCTAAACCCGATTCTTTGTTTTTAAGCACATTTTGCCAATTTCTGGAGGAAATTACGCATTTAGTTAATTTTTTTATTAATTTCACTGCACATTTATATATATTAAAATGTCTGATGATGAACAGGCTCAATCTATGAAGGATAATTTAAAATCCTTCATCAAGGACTCTGTAAAGCATGCCGTATCAGTTTTTATGATGGACAATTCAAAAAATGTAGAAGCTTCCATATCCAAAATGTTACAGGGAGCTAAGGTTGTTCCTATTAAACAAAGAATGACACGTGTGGCATCCCACAATGTGCCTTTTAAAGGCGTTTCCATAAAATTTTGGCCTTCCACTCGAGAGGCAGATCTTTCAGGGGGTCCCTTCCTCCCCCTCAACATTGTTAATTTAAGAGACACTGACAGTGGTGGGGATGATGTTTTAGATGATGTTAGATCTTGTTTTAATTTTAAGGATGACATCTCTGATAATGGGCCTTTGGAGAAAAGGCGAACAATTTCTCCCTAGGATGTTTCCCCCAATCCATTGTCCAATGATCTCATAGATCATTTAGGGGAGCCCTTGTTTGACCCTGTGTCAATTCATCACCGAAATTCTTCAGAATGGTTCCTCTTTCACCATGTCACAAATTACATTTCTTTTTATTTAAGACATGCCCTTGACAAATCCTCTAGGAATAAATTGAAATTGGAGTGTTCTCGCTGGTCCCTTCCCTTTAAGGTGGCTGATACCCCCACTATTGATCTCAAAATGTTATTATTTTTTACTAAATTTGGAAAGGATCCCAAGAAGAGAGTCAACAGAGCCTGGTCTAAGTGCCAGGACAGACTTCTGGACCTGGTTGGTCCATTGACTAGAATCTTGGACTTGGCAGAAGAGGCAAGAATGAAAGGGGAACAAGTTGACCCTGATGCACTTTCGAACTGGGCACAGCATGCAATTTGTATGTTGGGCTATGCTAATGCCTAAATTTCCCAGGAAAGGCTTAAAAGTCTTCCTTTAAAAATTGACCCAAAACTAAGTAGTTTGGCAACCAAGGCA
Organism: Pleurodeles waltl; assembly: GCF_031143425.1. Classification (NCBI taxonomy): domain Eukaryota; kingdom Metazoa; phylum Chordata; class Amphibia; order Caudata; family Salamandridae; genus Pleurodeles; species Pleurodeles waltl. The sequence continues at coordinate 154,001,201 of NC_090445.1, read as the reverse complement.
GAGTGTCTTAAAGATGATGGCCTTCTCTTTGGAGACTTTTATTAAAGAGATGAGCAAATATATGGTCACATTTGCAATTACTGACAAGGCCCAGTCTTCAATGAAGAAGATTATTTCCCAACGTGTTTTTGGCAGGTTTGTCAAAGGGTAGGGGTTGATTTGCCAGCCATTATTCATCAAGAGGGCAATCCCTGAGCAGAGGCTTCTTCAGTCAAGGCTTCCAGCAGCACTTATATCAAGGACTCAAGCACCAGTTCTACCTCTGTCGCTCCTGTAGATTCCGCAACATGGGATATAGAGCTAAAGGAGACCAGCCCTCAGGTAAGAACTTCCAATTCTGGCCCCTCTCCTACACAAGGTAGACTAGGGGATTGTCTAAGTGCTTAGTTGTCCCTTGATTTATTCAAACTGTTCAAGGTTACTGTATAGATTTGTATCACATTCCGTTTCAGAGTCACCTTCCCCAACCTCTACATTTTTCACAGGACCATTTTCTTTTGGTTTAGGAGGAAGTGTAGTCCCTACTGGCAAAACTAGCTATAGAACAGACTACCTTTGACCCTTCAGGCTTCCTCAGTACCATCTTTCTAGTTCGGAAAAAGAACAACAAACATCGTCCGGTGATAAACCTAAAACTCTTCAACAACTTTGTGGTTTACCATCATTTGAAGATAGAGATAATTCTTTATCTTAGAGATTTTCTCGTTCAGAATGATTGGCTGGTCCGTTTGGAGCTCCAGGACACTTACCTTACAGTTCCCGTACATCCTTTTTACAGGACGTTTCTTTCATTTCAATGGAGAGGCTCCTTCTTCCATTTCAAGATTCTCCCCTTCGGTCTTTTGTTAGCCCCTTGGTGTTTCACCAAGATTCTCAAAACCGTGGTGGCCTTCGTCAAAAGTCAAGGTATAAGACTAACAGTTTAACTGAGTGATTTTCTAATCATGGCTCAGGACACATCTTTTCTTCTGGCACATCTAAATCTTTGTCAGTATCTTTTGTCAAGGCTTGGTTTCCTGATAAACTCTCAAAAATCTGCTCTAGTTTATTCTCAACGTCTCGAGTTTCTGGGTTTCATAATAGATACTGCCTGATCAGTCCTCCAACTTCCTCAGCAAAAAGTGAATTTAATAGAGAGGGACATATGCCATGCTTTTTTCTATTCCTCTCTGCTCCCTCAGATCGATATCTCGTCTAGTTGGCCTTCTTCCTCCATTCAGGCCATTTTTCTGGGGGCTCTTCCTTACAGAGCCCTACAAAGATTGAAGATTTGTCATCTCCACAAAGGGTTAGCTTAGTCGGATCCTGTCCTGTATTCAGAGTCCAGAGAAGAACTGATCTGGTGGCTGAGTCACTTAGACGCTTAGAGCTGGAAAAGGATTTTCTCTGCCGCCCCAGATCTTGTCTTAGAGGCGGATGCAAGACGGACAGGATGGGGCACAAGATGTTGTCATCTCTCGACTGGAGGGACATGGTCCATTCAGTAGTCATCACTGCACATCAATTGTTTAGAGATGCTTGCAGGTTCCTTTACCATCCAGTCCTTTAAAAAAGACAGAATAAAATGCACGGTTCTTCTAAGGATGGACAATCTGTCGGCGGTCAGATACATAAACCGTCTGGGAGGTACAAGATCCAAACCTATTGCATCACTAGCCAAGAGTCTTTGGGAATTCTGTCTCTCAAGAAAGATCTCTGTCAAGGCAGAATAACTTCCAAGCAAGATAAACGTAGTGGCTGACTGATTTTCCAGACAGCTCTATGATTCAAGCAACTGGAGACCTCACCCTTTGCAATTCAATCATCTTTCTTCGGTCTTCTGGACCATGTCAATAGACCTCTTTGCTTCCCGTATCAATACTCAACTTCCCTCTTTTTTCAGTTGGAGACCGGATCCACTGGCCATAGCCACAGATGCGTTCCTTTAGTCTTGGCCTATTTCCCTACTCTATGCCTTCCTTCCATTCCTTCTCATTTCCCAAGTACTTGCTCAAGCCCACAGACAGCAATCATCCCTCGTTCTGATCACTCCTTTCTGGTAGTCCCAGCCTTGATACCCAGAGTTATTAGAACTAGCCTCGGACCTCTCAGTGCTGATTCCTCCTTTTCCCAATTTTCTCTTCAACCCTCAGGGCCTTCATCACAATCTCATTTTAGAGGGCTCCCTGCATCTCATAGCATGGAGGATTTCCGGCGTCCTGGAGAACCCCAGGAATTCTGGAGAAGGCTGCCCAGTTTATCCAACAAACCTGGGCTCCATGCACAGCAAAGGTATATAAATCAGCCTGGTGTAGCTGGTGTTTGGACAGGGATTCAAATCCCCTTTGAGCAGATGTGACCTTGGTGGTGAATTTTCTGGCTTCCCTGGCATCCCAAGGGAAGGCTAATCATACTATTAATATCTACATATCTGCAATTTCTTCAGAACATGTTAGAGTGCAAGGAAGACCTGTTGGTGAACATCCGCTGGTTTGTCGCCTTTTAAAGGGATTAGGTTTTGCTAAACCTCCGGTGCCAATATATCATTTTATGTGGGATGCTGAAAAGGGAGCCTGATGGGTAGTAAGAGGCAACTCCAGGGGCTTGGGGTCAAAGTTACTAACGGCCCCTAAGCTAGATCCCTCCTGCTGAGGCAGAATAGGTGGAGGATTGGCCATGACCTGGGTAGATGCGCTAGAGAGTGAAGAAGAGAAGGGGGAAGAAGTTACCAAAGGAACACCTTTGCAAGTTCGGGGACGCCAGCTGAGCACGCAGTAAATCAGCCTCTTTGCCAAGGGAGTCCCCCATTCCTTCCAGTTTAAACGCTCTCTGTACAAGGGTGTCTGTCGCCCAACAACTTTCCATCTTTGTAAGAAATTCCAGAGAAATAAATACATCATGTGCTACAGGCAGATTACCCCTTTTCCTTCCTTTCGTCTTCAGTTTTGTTGGGCGGCAATCTAGTGAAGATGACCCCATAGTGTTTTTGTCCTCGCCTCCCCTCCTTTTTGGCAACTCTAGTCGAGTTACAGGAGCTATCGCCAACTAATTGGGGAGCAGGGGAAAAGTTGGTCTGAACTGACGAGTCAAAATGAGGACAACTTGTAACAGGGGACTGTGACTGCAAAACGATATCTGAACCTTTAGGGGTATGGTCTGCCAGGGATGGAGAGGCACCGTAAGCCTGCTGAGTTTGGACAAGTTGTTCCTCTACCTTGTGAATCTCCTCTGTGAGTGCACCCACCGCACTAGTCAAGAAGGATAAGACGGTGTTATTTGTCCTGGGGAGTTTATCCCTAATGTTGATAGACTACTTTCCTTTTGTCCAGATTACTTGTCACACGTGTCCTGGGTAAAAAAAGGAACAAGAGATCACCTTTGCAGCAGCAATATACTCAAAGGGTTCCCCTTAATCTACCCAACAAGAACAATGGTGGACGTTACACCTAGGACAAAGACTTGACATTTGCTGGCCAACCAGACACTAGTACTGAGACCAAACAGTTAAAAAGCCAGTTCCAACTGACTTCATGGGGCAGATTTATGGAAAGTGGCGCTGCACTGAGTGCAGCGCCACTTTCTCTGCACCGCTTAACACCCCCTTACCGCCACCATGTGTGCACCGTATTTAAAATACGGCGCACCATGGCACAGGGTAGAGGGCAATAGCATCAGTTCACATGACGCTATTGATGCACTCTGTAGGAGTAGCACCAAAATATTGGTGCTACTCCAGCAAAGTACATAGGGCTCCATTCTGAAGAATGGAAGCCCCCTCTTAACGCATGTTCTTGAGCAAGCGCTAAAAGTACAATACAAAATGATGCCATTTTTCAGGCTCCCCTAACGGGGGAACGCCCCCTTTGCATACATTTTGCCTGGCGCAGGCATAATGCAGCGCAAAGGTTTCCAGGGTGCCGCAATGCATGCATTGCGCCTCCCTGTAAATACGGCGTAGAGATTTCGGCCTTGTTGGGCCAAATTAACGTCATAAATAATGACGTTAATGTGGCACAAGGTGGCACTAGGGGACTATAAATATCCCCCCAAGTGTCTTGTGAAAAAAGAAGGAAAATAAACGCAAGGGGGTGGCCCTGCCCTGCCTCTTCCTGTCATTGAGGGATGCAGGATGAGCCTGCCCTTGGCCCAGGCTTTGTCCGGGCGCGTCCCGTGATGTGGGATTGCAGAGGTGCTTTTAGTGCTATGCAGAAGGCCCTGCCCCCTTGATCCACAATCAGCAAACGTGCCTCCTGGCTCAAAGGAAGGTGGCAGATGGAGTCCCCAAGGGTCGTTGGGCTCCATGGGAGTTAGTGACCCCAAGCTCAGAGAGGCCCGCCCTGAGGGATTGAAGAGGTGCTTTTAGCGCGATGGAGGAGGCCCTTCTCTGAAGAGTCAATTGTTTACCATTATGGTTGTGCTTGTGAGTATCCCCATGGGAAGGTAATAATACTGGCAAGTGATGTGGCCTGCTAAAGGAGCAATAGAATAACAGCACTTTAGAAATAGGGCGGAAACGTGGCCATGTGAGTATCATGCTATGATTGGCTATGATCCTAATGTTTCACCCTTGGTCCTGGATCTTGGTGAGAAGAGTTCTGGAGCTTCTTGGCCTCTTAGCCTCATACACCTTCGACTATGCCAGGTGAAACAAACAGGTTCTGCAATGGAATCTGAAGTTCCAATAAACCCAGCACCAAGGCAATTTTTCGGATGTCTTCCAGATTTCAGGAGAGGGCACGCAGTTTAAAGTGGTAGCTGCTAAAGTGCAACTGGTCCAGCAGCAGGCTCATTTCCCTTCCCCAAAAATAATGGACTATAGCAACAGATTTGTCCCTCCTGGGTTAGGGACTACATCAGTGAGAGTTGGAGATCAGAGGACTCTGGTCTCCGATGGAAGCCCAGATCTAATCAATGTGTTGGAGCTGCAGGCCAGGTGCTGCCCATTCATCAAGTGGAGGCTGGTGGAGGTTCTCAGGAACAATACTATTACCATGTACTATTGCAACAAGCAGAGTGGAGTGTGTTCGGTAGTATAGTGCCTGAAAGCTCTGTGCCTATGTAGTTGGTTGGAGAGTTAGGGCATTTCCCTGGGTGCAAACCACTTGGTGGGATCCTTAAATGCCAGAATGGAGGACCTTAGCAGACAAATGGTGTCTACATCCCAAGATGGTGCAGGGCATCTTCTGGCTGTTGGGCAAACTGGATAGATCTTTTCTCCCATCACCGAGAACGTGCAGTGTCAAAGGTTTTGTACATTGCCGTATCCAGAAGTATGCTCATTAGGAGATGCACCCAGGCTGGATTACAGCATGAGACTCCTCTATGCATTCCCGCCCCTGCCTCTCCTGCCTAGAGTTCTGAAAAAGATAAGGAGCAAACGGGTTCAAGTCATCATAGTGGCTCCGGATTGGGCCAGGAGAGTGTGTTAGCCAGAAATTCTGACCATCTACATCTGCCCTGCGAACAGGCTACAACTTTGGGAGGATCTTCTGCCACAGCAGCAATGCAGGGTACTTCACCCAAACCCACACAATCTACATCTCCACGTGTGGTGATGGGATGACAGTATGTGTGCAGAGTGGGTGACAGCAGTTGATTCCATTTGATCTGGTGCCTGAAGTGGTGAATGTCATTCTTGCCACCAGGTGCCCTTCTACAAAGTCTATTTATGCCACACTTTGTGACCTAGTGTGGTATCTGCAAGATGAACCCTCTACACGTAAAGCTGTTTTTATGTTTGTTCTTGTCTTTGGCTCACTAAGGCCATGCAATGTGGACTATTAAAGGTGTTTTGATGGCCCATTCAGCCTATCTACACTTTCTGGACAACTCATCCTTGTTTCAGTCACCTGTCATAATGAAGTTTATAGAAAGTTTGACTCACATGCTTCCTCCCAGACTTGTGATGCCACAATGCAACCTTAATTTAGTCTTGGCGTTTCTCATGTGTTTGCAATTTGAGCTGATGCATTGCTACTTGATATGTCTCCTGACTTTAAAAATGGTCTTCCTCATTGTGAGTTACTCCAGCTTGTTGCATGAGTGAGCTCCAGGCACTATCAGGACAACTGCCCTTCACCACCTTTTGTCCTGACAAAAAGGTGCTGAGGAATCTGGCAGCCTTCTTGCCTAAAGTTGTAGCTTGTTTCCATGTGGGACAATCCATCATACTGCCCACGGACTCTGTCTACCCATGGAAAGAGGAAGAGTAGCTTCATCCATTGGACCCAAAAGGGCTTAAAGTTTTTATACTAATCATACCAAAGACCACTGTGTGGACAATCAGCTTTTTGTGGTGCACTCCAGGGCAAAGAAGAGAAGGCTGGGTAGAAGAGGACCCCCATTGAAGTGGATTATCCAAGATTTGCTATGCCCTGGCATATACAAAAAAAAGTATACAAAAAAGTGATGGCTGGAAAACTTGAATTAACCTCAGTCACTGGTAATTACTCGGGCCATGTCTTCTCAGTTTGGAACCAGCAATATGCAAATCAGCTTTAATCCTGCTCCAACGCGAATAGTGCAGCCTGAACAGCCAGCCCCAATCCTCCTTCAACTGCAACACAAGCAACCCAAGAACAGTTTCACTTTGACTGTGGCTCATCAGTTGGGTGCAGCTTGGTTCCAGTGGTACAGTGGGTAAGAGACGCACATCTGGGCATACCCGTCATGCTTAAGGTGTTACACTGAAGTATACAAAAAGTGATGGATGGAACACTTGAATTCATCTCAGCCACTAGTAATTACTCAGGAACGCATTCCAGCCAATAGTATTTTACACACCATGACACCTCTGTTCGGCTTTGCACTTGTTCCTATGATTGCAGGCACAGCCATTTTAAAGTGCATCACTATTTAGGGGTTATGAAGGTCATGGTTATCAGCCAATCGGCCCATGGGTGATGAGGTACTCTTTGAATGAACTAGATGTGTGTATACTAGCTCTCTTCCAGAAGTAATTGGGGGTGCAGTCACTCTCTGTGGGACTAATTCATCTTGTCATGACAAGCACCAAGCATTGGAGTCAGTGCATTCTATACGGAGGCCATATCCTGAGGGCCCGATGGTTGGCGATGTGACTTGGAATATTGCTAGGACACACCTCCTCCTGAGCACTTTCCTTATGTCTGGTTTGTAATGAGCACCGTACACAAATGCACAGCAGTTTGGACATGCTGTAAACTACAGATATTGTTGTAATGTACTGCTTTATTCTCATAACAGAGGTTGAAATATTCTGGTGGCAACTGTTGTGCGGGCCCCTAAGTGTGTGAGGAGTGCCACAGCCATCCAGTATGTGTTGCACGATAGACAACCTATTGACATAGACTGAGTTCACTTTTCTGTTTTTACACCAGGTGCATTAATCAGATGACTGAGATCCTGATGAGACCCGACAATTTTCTCTGGGTCAAAACGTCAACACCCCTTAACTTGGTTGTTTCATGACTGAATTCTGAAGGGGATATTGTAGACACACGAGATCCTATCCCCTTAGAACATATGCTCTAAATTATTTAGCAATTAGGCTTTGTACAGTGTTTTTTTAATTGTTTTTGTATGTATGTTCATTATTTGAGCAATCTATCATCTTCACTATTTTTGCAGTGTACATACACTGAACTGTGTTTCTAGAAAAGCAAATTAACTTAAGAGAAACGTGTCCAGTACTTATTCTGTTCCAATTCTATAATGGAATCGTGGTATATAAAATGCATAATTGAGTTACATGCCTCAGGGATCCACAAGGGATATTGTTAGATGTGAGTCACACGGGGCAATTACTGCAATCAAATATGGCTACCCTGGTCCTCTGGCGCATATAGGGTTATCCTTGTATTGTTTATACTAGTTGCCATCCAAGTCAACCACTATAATTCTGGATCTATTGATAATATTGGTGTGGATCGTTTGGATTTTATCTTGGAAATTCTTGTGATTTATTTTTGCAGTGATATGGGTAAGTGTGAAATGACACATTTTTTTAAATCATTTATATAGATGGAAAATATTTCCCTTCTATGGGATTTATTTCTGCATCATAGTACGTTGTTGTGTGGGGATATTAAACAGACGTGAAATAATTTACTAGTGCAAAGTATCTAGCCATTTGCGCTTGTAATGTATATTTACAAACACAAATGTCTTAGTTTCTAAGGGGCAGATGTAAGAGCCCCTAGCGCCTCCTTGTGCCACATTAGCGTCATTTTTTTTACGCTAATGTGACCCAATGAGGCCAAAATCGCTGCACCAAATTTACAAAGTGGTGCAGTGCGCCACATTGTAACCCTTTGCTCTACATTATACCTGTGCCAGGCATAATGAATGCAAAGGGGGTGTTCCCCCATTGGGGGGGGGGTGGGGTGAAAAAATGGTGCAAAGAAATCTAAGAGCTTTCTTTGCATCATGTTTTTCAGCACTTTTAATGCCTGCTTAGAGCAGGCGTTAAAAGGAGGCTCCCATTGGTTTCAGTGGGCCTCTGGGGGCTTTGCAGGATTAGCGGCAGAATTATTTACGCTAATCCTGCAAAGCGCCGAACTAACATCAATAATTCTGACGCTAGTTCCCTAAATACCACCATGGTGCACCGTATATTAAATACAGTGCCCACATGGTGCCATTAGGGGGGCACTAAGGGGCGAAAGAAAAGTGGAGCAGCACTAACTGCAGCTCCACTTTTCATAAATCTGTCCCTAAGATCCTTTGGCCCAGATTCTCAAAGCTTTAGTGTCAGTTTAGGTTACTTTTTTAATGCTAAACCAACACTAAACTTTTTTGGACATCCACAAACCAAAGCAAGTAGGTATTTGCGTTGATTTTTGTGCCAAAGTAACGCAAAGTAGCTCAAAACGCTGGTTTGCGTTACTTTGCATCAATGGGGCGTTACATGAGTGGTACATGGGGTACCCATGCTACCACCCATGCTTTTTTACTCTAAACCCTATTCTGAAACATAAAAAAAGAGTAAAGCTACAAAAATAATCGTCTTTTAAAAGTTGGCGCAAAAAGGAGAAATGTTTTTATTTCTCCCTGCTTTTCCGACTTTGCATGTGTGCTGAACTGTACAGCACACATACAAAGTAGGAAAAGCATTGGAGTAAATGTGTTTTTACATTCTACATTAAAAATGGCCCATAGATGGCAGTGCAGGGCTGATTATATATGAAATTCTGAGCCTAATACCGTTACCCTAAAAAATGATTAATTCCTGTATAATTACAAACATTGCCAAACCCACGAAACTATTTCGGCAAGTCGCCTTAGGGAAAAGAAAAAAAAAACCCATCAAATTGTCTTCTATGTCACAAATGCTTTATACTGCATTTGTTGAAATTGCAGTACGTTACAGTATATATAAGTAGCCTTTGTGGACACTATAATTACTGAATTAAAAGATGAGTACTTTTTTTTTTTATTCATCTAAATGGTTACTCCAGAGAAGTAGCTGATCCATGAATATGTGTTATATAACGCCTAACATTTGAAATGACAGACAGCATCAATTGCGGAAGCCCACTCAGTACATGTCTTGCAGCACAGTCGAAACGTTGCACAGCGTAGTACTATTAACTGTGGGCAATATGAAAGTTATGAGTATGTAAGGGTACCCCCGTGACGGAATGGTAGAGGCTAGTCTGAGTTTCCTTACCTTAGTCATGTGTGTGCGGCAAGGTCCGCCGAACAGAGATGGGGGAGACAACAAATTAACAGGGAGAGCCGAGCAAATGTTTAGTCGAGCATCTGACTTGGCTCTAAGAGCCTGTGCACGAGCCGAGCCATATATTTGCCATGCAAATCATGCAACAAGCATCTTGTAAAGTACGATAAAGTCTCTTCGAAATAAAAAAAAAATGTATTTCTTTAACATAAGGGAAGTTTTACACCTCAGTACATCAGATTATATCACTGCGTTTTTGAGTAACATTTATTTAAAAGTGATAGTGTTTAAACGTGAACTTAGACTCATTCAGCCCCCCTAATTACAATTCCAAGGTGAACCAATAGGCAATGCACTTATCATATGTACCCTATATGTATCCTGTATGTGACCTAAATTCTTGCAACCATGAAGCAAGATTATAACCTACTAAATCAAACATAAGAAGTTTTTGTACAGCGCACATGCTAATCTTACATAACTAAAAGTACTTAAGTGAAGAAAAGGGAGGCTCGTTTATTTACCTAAATCACTTGATACGATTCTCGCAGGCTATGTGGTTTTAAATTACTTGCGTACAGTCGAACCACTGAGTCCCCATGACTCGTGGCTTGTTTATGGTTTGCAGCCAATGTGTTTCACTAGTTCTTTCAACCACTGCTAGATCTCTTACTTTGATCGCTGATGGTTCAGTTGACTTTGCCTCTTGTATAAAGATGTAATGAATGACAGAGTAGGTGTGTCTGGAGCAGTCAATTGTATGTAAAAACATGTGCATTTTTGTCACAAATCCCTCCATCATTTAACCTCTCTTGCCCACTATTGTAAATTCATGTAGAGGTGTGGGAGTGGCCCGAGTGGTCCGATCTTCTAGGGTTTCATCTTTGCCTCTGGTCCAGTTTCCTATTCTAGTGGGATCATCCCCGCAACTAATGGTGGGGCTGTGGGTTGGGCACTTTTGTTTTTCTGGAGTTATCCACCTGAAGTCTTTTCATGCAGCTTCCACATTGATTATGGTGGTGCTATGTCTGTTTTTATCTCAAGAAAAGGCCCCTGCCGGTTGGACTGAGATCGGTGAAATGTGCTGTACTGCAGCTCAAACACAAAGAGCTGGCGGCTGCGGCACTCTGGCCCTGGAAGTCAGCAACAGCTTGCCAGGCCTTGTGTGTCTTTTTGTACCTCGGCAGTGTTTTTCCTACCTTGTGTTCTAGGTAGTCATGTAAGCGGTTACAGGAACAAGAATCAAAGAGGGCTAGAAAAGTATTGTTTCTTCCAGGCCCTCATCAGAAAACTTGAACTTTGTGAGGGGATAAGGCGTGGGTAATCTTGTTGCTGTATGGAAGTTGTGAGATTAGCTACTTTTGCAGGGACCCATGTGCCCTAGTTAGTCATGTGTTGTGGTTAATGTACACATCTTTAAAGGATGCACATGCCATACAACAGTGTTTGATGGATCTCTAATGCACCTGGAGTACAGTAGTGGTTAGTGTGCAACAACCAACATTATGTGGTACTTTAAGGAGGTTTTTTATTAACAAAGTATACATTCAGGTACAAGGCAAGCCTTACATTAAGCAAACAGCGTAGAGACCAGGACCCATCTTGTCTTCAGCAAAGCCCTCCCTCATCTTTCCAACAGACAATGGTAGAATCTCCACTCACGCACTCCTCGTGACATCATGCTCACCACAGAGTATTGACATCAGGATAGCAGGACAGTACAAAGGATCAAAAAAACAGGATATGATGTAGAGGGCAAAGCATGTGTGATGTTGACAGATATCAAACGATGTGTGACATCACTTTGGCTACCCCTGGCAATGTGGTGACTTGATATCCCTAACTCTGGCACTTACACCTAGGATTACACAAATTGTTCCAGTGGGAAAGCCAGGAGTGGTCCCAGGTTTTCTGGTTTCACATTATGTAAGCCATAAAATGGCTATCTCTTGCTCTCCCTTTTAATGCCAAAGATGTGTGCATTGTTTTTCTTTCTTGCGGCATGATGACAGAGCATGGGTGGCAGGCAAAGCCACATTGTGGGTGGCAGACAGAAGCTACATTAAAACTCGGCTGGTTCAGGGTCCAAGAGGACCCCGACCTCAAGCTGAGCTAGAGTCAGGCATCTGGCTCAAGCCTGGCTCTAGCCTTATGTGACTCACCCACCTCCAGAGGGGCGTAACCACCTGCTCAGATTTCCACAGGTCGTAGATAGGTAGTTCAAGTCCTGCAAGAAAATATGAGTGGCGTTCTCTTCCGCAGAATTTTTTTAAAAACAGAGGACAAAATGTTACATTTTGTACCACATTTTCCAAAATAAACCAGCATGTTACTCGTCAAAGGGCAATTCTGTCACATGCTTCCAAGTATGCTGCAGCTTTCTCCTCCCCTCGCCATCTTCTCAAGTCCAATTGGTACTGTTTATTCCCCCATCTTCATTTTTGCTTTCATTTTGTCCATACCACTTCCACGTCTTTAACTTTCTTTATTCACTTTATCATTTTTTTACTTTGCCTCACTGCCGTCGAACTATTCTCATTTATCTTCCTTTCCGTCTTTTCCTTTCCATCTTTTGATTTAAGTTCCCTCTAGACAACTCTACTTTGTTTAATCCTCCTTTTCTCACTAGCCCTTCAGGTCCCCTTATTTTTCACACCCACATTCCTCATTTACTCTTCTGGCAGTCACACTGTATTACATCTCTTGTACCGTCCCGGAACAATTTGCATGACATTTCACCCTGGAACACATCTCTCTCCTATAAAAAGAAGGCATTCCTTGTCAGGATGAACAGGAACTCCCATAGGTTCATAATCTTACCCAATGATGGCCAAACAAAGATTACCCTATTACTATAAGAGACCTTCACAGAGAAGCATAACGTTCTTCGACACAGAGCCACAAAACTATAGGACAATGAATATTTACTACACAGCAGAAAATCTCACATAGAAACAGCAGGCTTGGGACATAATGATACCGTGCCCATTTACACTAGGGTGCTATATAGAGCTACATTATTGTTAGATTGAGCTTGGTCATATTGTAAAAGTGTACTTTTTTGTTATTTTTTTACGTGACAGACAATGCTGGTATGTGACCAAAATGCAAGGTTCATATGTTGTCTACAGTACACCACTGGCGCAAAACAAACTGAAGCAAAATAGCAAATCCTAATTCTAAGGCTCAGTAAATTAACTCTGGAAGTTGTCATCATCGGTAACCTGTAGTTCATAAATTCGCTTCACAGCTAGGTCAGTAAAAGGTGTCATTACATGAGTTAGTAACACTTATATATAGCGCTTAAAAGCAGCAGCAGTCCGGCATAAAGAGCAATAACAAGATATCTAGTAGGATGGCACCTGTCTGCTTAAAGAGGAACAGTATTATTATAGATTAAAAGATGAAAATGAAGATTAGAACAGATCAGAGTAGTTTCGATGTCAGATATTATTTAATGGCCAGATCGAACTTCAGTATAAAAGGTGCAACATAACTTACCTCAAAATCATATATATATCTCCCACTGGCAGTCGCCACTTTATATTTAGGTCAGCATTTCCATTGGAAATGCGTTATTTTGTTATTTGTGTTGCTAATAACTTTGGGCCCCATTTGACGAAAGTCCACAAAACTTTCTTTAATAGTGCTCTTTTTTTGCCTAGTTTGTGCGTGGAAAGTTTCGGGGTGATCCATCAAGTGGGCCGACAAAAAGGGAAGGTCCCAAATTTCAAAATCCTCATGCATTTTCCAAAGACTTCTTTAACCCCTTCGCTGCCAGGCCTTTTCCCCCTCTGGTGCCAGGCCTTTTTTTGGCTATTTGGGGCAGGGCGCGCTTAGGCCCTCATAACTTTTTGTCCACATAAGCTACCCACAACAAATTTGCATCCTTTTTTTTCCAACATCCTAGGGATTCTAGAGGTACCCAGACCTTGTGGGTTCCCCTGAAGGTGGCCAAGAAAATAGATTTTTTTTTTTTTTTTTAAACAGGAACAAAGGGATGCAGAAGAAGGCTTATGGTTTGTTCCCTGAAATGGGCATCAACAAAGGGATTGCAGTGCTACATTCACCAGCTTCCCAGCTTTCAGGAACAGACAGACTTGAATCAGAAAACACAAATTTTCAACACAATTTTGGCTTTTTACTGGGACATACCCCATTTTTACAATTGTTTGTGCTTTCATCCTCCTTCCAGTCAGTGACAGAAATGGGTGTGAAACCAATGCTGGATCCCAGAAACCTAAACATTTCTGAAAAGTAGACAGAATTCTGAATTCAGCAATGGCTAATTTGTGTAGATCCTACAAGGGTTTCCTACAGAAAATAACAACTGATATAAAAACATATTGAAATTGAGGTGAAAAAAACAGCCATTTTTCTCTACATTTTACTCTGCAACTTTTTCCTGCAATGTCAGATTTTTTAAAGCAATATACCGTTACGTCTGCTGGACTCTTCTGGTTGCGGGAATATATAGGCCTTGTAGGTTCAACAAGAACCCTAGGCACCCAGAGCCAATAAATGAGCTGCACCTTGCAGTTGGTTTTCTTTCTATACCGGGTATCATTTGCTGAATTACAAAGAGTGAAAAATAGGTATCAAGAAAACCTTTGTATTTCCAAAATGGGCACAAGATAAGATGTTGAGGAGCAGTGGTTATTTGCACATCTCTGAATTCTGGGGTGCCCATACTAGCATGTCAATTACAGGGCATTTTCCAAATAGAAGTCTTTTTTACACACTGTCTTATATTTGGAAGGACAAAATGTAGAGAAAGACAAGGGGCAATAACACTTGTTTTGCTGTTCTATGTTCCCCCAAGTCTCCTGATAAAAATGGTACCTCATTTGTGTAGGTAGGCCTAGCGCCCGCAACAGGAAATGCCCCAAAACACAAAGTGGATGCATCACATTTTCCCAAAGAAAACAGAGCTGTTTTTTGCAAAGTGCCTCCCTGTGGAATGTGGCCTCTAGCTCAGCCGGCACCTACGGAAACCTACCAAACCTGTGCATTTTTTAAAACTAGAGACCTAGGGGACTCCAAGACGGGGTGACTTGTGGAGCTCTCACCAGGTTCTGTTACCCAGAATCCTTTGCAAACCTCAAAATGTGGCTAAAAAACACTTTTTCCTCACATTTCGGTGACAGAAAGTTCTGGAATCTGAGAGAAGCCACAAATTTCCTTCACCGAGCGTTCCCCCAAGTCTCCCGATAAGAATGGTACCTCACTTGTGTGGGTAGGCCTAGTGCCCGCAGCAGGAAATGCCCCAAAACACAAAGTGGACACATAACATTTTCTCAAAGAAAACAGAGGTGTTTTTTGCAAAGTGCCTACCTGTGGATTTTGGCCTCTAGCTCAGCCGGCACCTAGGGAAACCTACCAAACCTGTGCATTTTTGAAAACTAGAGACCTAGGGGAACCCAAGACGGGGTGACTTGTGGAGCTCTCACCAGGTTCTGTTACCCAGAATCCTTTGCACACCTCAAAATGTGGCTAAAAAACACTTTTTCCTCACATTTCGGTGACAGAAAGTTCTGGAATCTGAGAGGAGCCACAAATTTCCTTCACCCAGTGTTCCCCCAAGTCTCCCGATAAGAATGGTACCTCACTTGTGTGGGTAGGCCTAGTGCCCGCGGCAGGAAATGCCCCAAAACACAAAGTGGACACATCACATTTTCTCAAAGAAAACATAGGTGTTTTTCGCAAAGTGCCTACCTGTGGATTTTGGCCTCTAGCTCAGCCAGCATCTAGGGAAACCTACCAAACCTGTGCATTTTTGAAAACTAGAGACCTAGGGGAACCCAAGACGGGGTGACTTGTGGGGCTCTCACCAGGTTCTGTTACCCAGAATCCTTTGCAAACCTCAAACTTTGGCTAAAAAACACTTTTTCCTCACATTTCGGTGACAGAAAGTTCTGGAATCTGAGAGGAGACACAAATGTCCTTCCACTCAGCGTTCCCCCAAGTCTCCCGATAAAAATGGTACCTCACTTGTGTGGGTAGGCCTAGTGCCCGCGACAGGAAATGCCCCAAAACACAAATTGGACACATCACATTTTCTCAAATAAAACAGAGGTGTTTTTTGCTAAGTGCCTACCTGTGGATTTTGGCCTCTAGCTCAGCCGGCACCTAGGGAAATCTACCAACCCTGTGCATTTTTTTAAACTAGAGACCTAGGGGAATCCAAGACGGGGTGACTTGTGGGGCTTTCAACAGGTTCTGTTACCCAGAATCCTTTGCAAACCTCAAATTTTGGCTAAAAAACACTTTTTCCTCACATTTCGGTGACAGAAAGTTCTGGAATCTGAGAGGAGCCACAAATTTCCTTCCACCCAGCGTTCCCCCAGGTCTCCTGATAAAAATGGTACCTCACTTGTGAGGGTGGGCCAAGTGTTTGTGACAGGGAAGAGCCAAAAACACGTCGAAATTGGGGGGGAACCAAAGTGGGTCCAAAAGGGCAGTTGGAAAAAAAAAAATTTTTAGGCTGACAAGTGCAGCAGAAATTTTATTGGTATAGATGAGACAATGCTGGGTGGTAGGAATTTTGTGGATTCCTGCAGATTCCCGAAGGTTCCATCACAAAAATGTGGGGAAAATGTGTGCTTTCCAGCAAAGTTGCAGGTTTGCAGGGCATTGTGGGTAAGGAAATGGTGCGGGGTGCATGTGAAGCACACCACCCTGGAATCAACTAGATGTTTAGTTTTCAGATGTGTCTAGGTCTTGTCGATTTTTCTACATGGCAGCGTTCCAAAGTAAAAAAAACTGCAGCCCTCACCATTCCAAGTGGGACGATTCTGAGAGTTTCCAAGCTCTCATGGCCCAAATGTAAAACAAAAACCAAAAATAATCAAATGTCTTCTTGCTTGCCATGGGATAAGATGTTATAGTGTGCGGGGAGAGCTGAAAGGCTGTTAGCCCCTTCAGTTCGGGTGGGGGCATAACCAGGCCCATACTGGTTGGTAGCCACCACCCCACTATTATTATTTTTTTTTATCCCCTGGCATCTAGTAGACTTTCTGTCGCCCGGGGTGTCGATCGGGGGTAATTGCCCAATCTGCCCACTGGTGGGCAGAACAACTTTGGCCCCATTTATTTGGGGTGGGGGTATGGCCATACCCCCAACCTCTTATTTTGGAGAAAAAAAATCTTCCCTGGTCTCTGGTGGGCTTTCTGCCCCCTTAGGGGCAGATGGGCCTTCCAAAAATAGGCCAATCTGCCCCCAAGGGGGGCAGTTATGGCCAACAGTAATGTGCCCCCATGGGGAGCAATCCTTGCCCAAGGGGCTGCCCCCTCCAAACAAAAAACACACATACAGACACACCAATCCATGGTGTCTAGAGGTTTCTGCCCCCCCCCCACCTGGAGCAACCCTTGCCTAAGGGTTCACTCCCCAAACATAAAAGTAAACAACAAAACAATGTATCCCTGGTGTCTAGTGGTTTTCTGCCCCCCCTGGGGGCAGATCAGCCTAATAATTTTAGGCCGATCTGCCCCTGGGGGGCAGAAATGGCCTAAAAATAATTTGCCCCCCTGGGGAGCGGCCCTTGCCCAAGGGGCTGCTCCCCTTATGCGCAAGTACGAAAAAAATAAAAATAATCCCTGGTGTCTAGTGGTTTCTGCCCCCCCGGGGGCAGAAATGGCCTAATAATAATCCCCCCCCCCCCCCCCCCCCCCCCCAGGAGCGACCTTTGCCTAATGGGTTGCTCCACAAACATTAAAAAACAAAAAAAACAAGAAATAAAATTATCCCTGGTGTCTAGTGGAATTCTGCTCCGGGGGGGGGGAGGGAGGGCAGAAATGGCCTAGAAATAATTTCCCCCCCCGAGGAGCTCCCCTTAATTGAAATAGCCCCCCCCAAAAAAATTCCTGGTGTCTAGTGCTTTCTGCCCCGCCCCGTGGGCAGATCGCAAGGCCGATCTGCCCCGGGGGCGGGGAGGGGCAGAAATGGCCTAATAATACCCCCCCCCCCCCCCGGGAGCGACCCTAGCCCAAAGGGTCGCTCCCCAAACATACATTTAAAAAAAAAAAAAAAAAAAAATATCCCTGGTGTCTAGTGGATTTCTGCCCCCCACCCCCCCGGGGGCAGATCAGCCTAATAATATTTGGCAGAGTAATGGCCTACAAATAAATTGGCCCCCTGGGGAGCAGCCCTTGCCCAAGGGGCCGCTTCCCTTATTTCATATATCAAAAAAAAAAAAATGCCCTGGTGTCTAGTGGCATTTCTGCTGCCCGATCAAATCGCGATCGGGCAGCAGAAATGCTCAGAGAAGCCTGAAAGGAGAGGAAAGGCCTTTCCTCTCCTTTCAGGCTTCTCTGCCCCCTCCATGTGATCGGAGGAGAAATGCATTTGCATTTCTCCTCCGATCGGCGCTGGGAGGGGAAGGCCTCTGATGAGGTCAGCGCGTGATTGACATCATCAGCCGCCACGGGGGCGGGGGTGGAAGGGGAAGCGATTCCCCTTCCATCCCTGCCCTGGGGAGGGGGTGCCTGGCCATCGGGGGAGCGCTAGCGCTCCCCCCGGGGGCACATAGCAGGATGAGAGTGTAATGATGTAACATGGCTCCATGCCAGAACACTGGAACCAGCTTGTTCTGAGGTTCTGTCATGCAGGGTTCTCTGCATGACAGTTGATATGCTGGCTGTTGGTTGAGGCTGTAATAAATACCTCCTACCACATATCTTCATCTGGTGTGGATTCACTTTATTACACTGGCGACGCTTGGGCGGAGAAAGGAACACAGAGGAAGGGACAGCCTCAACAACAACAAAGAAGGAAGAGCTTGGATTATTTAAGAGAAAAACGGAGATAACTTACAGAGACGTGCTGGGAGAGGATTGAGCGTCTTGCAGCATGTTCTAGCGGAGAAAAGTGTGAAACTGCGGTTGTAGGGGCTTTGTGGAAAGCTGTTTGAGCATTTACTGAGGATCAAAGTGGTCTCTGTATGCTTCACGACGTCAGATGGTCAGTGAGCAATTGGAAAAGGACTGAAAGCTGTGGGAATTGTTGGCGGCCATCTTGAGTGTGGTGGAAGGAGAAAAACAAGCCAGATTGACTGAAGAAAATAGACTGGATGTTTGGTTGCGGCCATTTTGAGTGAGGAAAACGATCCGAGATTGCTCAAAGAGAAAGCAAGCCCAACTGCCTGAAGAAAACGGACCAAATGTTTTGTGGCGGCCATCTTAGATGAGGAAGAAGGAATTTTTTTTATATTTTAAAGAACATCGACGGTCTATTGGAAGTTGAAACTTAGACGGAGACTGGATAAGGATCACTATATTGGTTTGTGGTCACGGGAATATACATTTCTTTGGAAACTTTATTGCACTTGTGGAATACAAGTGTTGGGCGTTGTAAAATGAATTAAACTGAAAAGGTCGTCTCTGCGGTGACAAACATACCTGAAGACCCGTGTTTGATATAGCGGCATCGTGCTGGGACATACAGTGACTGGCACACCTTTTGGACTTTAAGTACTTTTAGCAACTAGTAGGGTTTGGAATAGATTGTGGGGAAGAAGTGTTTTACACCTCTTGTGAGTATGCAGAATGTTACGGCGCCGCCGTTTTTCTTGTCAGATCCAGGAGAACAGGTTATGAAGTGGAAGAAATGGAAAAAGATTTTTGAGAATTATGCCAGGGTGTGTGGTACGAATTTGAGTGGTGAAAGGAAGCAGGCACTTTTGTTACATTGTTTAGGGGGTGAAGGACAGGAGGTGTTGGAAAATCTACCTCCATTGTCGCAAGCTGATCAGAGGGGGTTGAATGAATATGAAATATGTGCAAGACAACTAGATTTACATTACTTGCCAAAGATTAGTACTATTATGGAAAGGTACCATTTTGGTTTGCGGGAGCAAGGGAAAGAGGAGAGTGTTGAAGAATATATTACGGCTTTACGGAAGTTGGCTTCAAGTTGTAAATTTGGGGCGTTGGTAGAAGAAAGGATTAGAGATCAGTTTGTGCTGAGGTGTTGCAGTGATAAAGTGAGGGAAGAACTCTGGCTAAAGGACGAGCCACCGTTGGATGA
The DNA here is from genome assembly GCF_031143425.1 of Pleurodeles waltl. Taxonomy (NCBI): domain Eukaryota; kingdom Metazoa; phylum Chordata; class Amphibia; order Caudata; family Salamandridae; genus Pleurodeles; species Pleurodeles waltl. The sequence goes on along the minus strand of NC_090445.1, from coordinate 153,981,537 downwards.
GGTTGTTAGTATTGCAAAAAGGGTAGAGCATATGTTAAAGTGTGTTGGAGAACTAAGTAAAGCACATAAAGAAGACAAGGTCAGTGTAAAAGCACAAGAAGTGGAGTGTCAAGTCATACAAAAAGATGAGAAAAAAAAGTATGAGGGTGTCCGTGAGAAAGGTGTTGTAATAGAAAATAGCGCAGGAAAGACAAAGGGGGATAGGAGGTTTGCAACACCTTTTCAAGGAAATTGCTACAGATGTGGAAGATTTGGACACATGGCTAATGCAAGTGAGTGTCCTGCTAATAGGATTACTTGTAATGTTTGCGGAAAAAGAGGACATTTTGGAAAAAATTGTAGGATGAGGAATAGGAGAGATTCTAGATCAGAAATAAAGGAAGTCAGTTTTCAAGTTAGTGAGAGTGAGGTGGAACATCCCTCTGAATGGGTTTTGGTGGGGAATGTTAGAGTCAAAATGAAATTTGATTCGTGCTCTCACATCACGTTTCTCTCAAAGGATTTTTTTATGAAGAATTTTCAAGGAAGGAAGAAACTGTTCAAACCTAATATTAAACCTACGGGTTATGGTGGGTTGCCAATTAAGTTATTAGGTTATTTTGATGACTGCATTGAGTACAATGGTAGGTTCACTGATGCTAGGATTTATGTTGCTGAGAGGGGTGATAATTTGTTGAGCTGGAGTCATCAAGCACGCTTGGGTGTCATTCTCAATCCTAATGCACATCCATCTGTTCAGGTACAATCTATTGAGGGTGACGAAAACAAGTTTGTGAGAGCTTTTGGTGAATTGTTCAGTGACACCTTGGGGTGTTTAAAGGGGTACAATCACCATATTAAGTTGAAACAGGGCGCAGTACCAGTTGTGGCAAAAGTTAGACGCATTCCCATTTGTGTCCAAGACGCTGTACAAAAAGAGATAGATAAATTGTTGTCCACTGGTGTTATACAGCCTGTAGAGGCAACGGAGTGGTTAGCTCCCATTGTTGTGGCACGTAAACCAAATAATGAAATCCGTCTATGTGTGGATCTTCGTGCCTTAAATAAAGAAGTGGTGGTTGACAAGTTCCCACTTCCCAATATTGAGGAATTAGTATCATCGTTGGATGGTGCTTGCTATTTTACCACTCTGGATATGGCATCAGCATACCATCAGGTTCCGTTGAGTAAAGAGTGTCAAGAATTAACGGCTTTTATTATGCCAGTGGGGGCCTTCAAGTTTTTGCGTATGCCGTTTGGGCTGGTTTCTGCGGCCTCAGTATTCCAGAGGATTATGGAAGATCTTTTTAAAGGCATTTCAGGCGTAAAGTGCTACCAGGATGATGTATTAATATGTGGGAGAAACGTGAGAGAACATGATGAGAGGGTGCATGCTGTGCTTAAAAGGATGCTTGATGCTGGGTTATCTCTTAGGCGAAGCAAATGTAAATTTGGAGTCACTGAACTGGACTATTTGGGTCATCATATTTCACGGCAGGGGGTGAGTCCTAAAAAGGATTTGGTGGACACTATCGAAATGTTAAAAGAACCGTGTACAAAAGATGAGGTTTCTTCATTCTTAGGTATGGCAGAATTTTATAACAAATTTATACGAAATTTTGCAGATAAGACAGTAAATTTAAGGAAGTTGATGTGTAAGAAAGCAGAGTTTGTTTGGACGGAAGAGTGTGGTACAGAATTTAAACAAGTAAAAAATGATCTCAGGAATGCACCAAACTTACAAGCTTTTGTACCTGGGAATCCCACTTTCATTGTTACTGATGCGAGTATAAAGGGGCTGGGTGCTCTTCTTTTTCAGATCAGGAAGGGCCAAGAGGTGCTAATAGCTTCAAGATGCTTGAAAGGGGCAGAGATATGCTATTCTGTTATAGAGAAGGAAGTGTTGGCAATATTCTGGGCCATAAACAAGTTCAGAAAATTTGTGTGGGGATCTTCTTTCGTAGTCAGGTCTGATCATAAACCCCTGAAAGAAATTTTTGAGAAGAAGGGTTTGGACTCGATTTCCTCGAGGATCAGGAGATGGGTCATTTCCTTACAGGAGTATAACTTCATGTTTGAATACATTCCGGGAAAGACAAATGTAACGGCAGACTGTCTGTCGAGATTGGTGGAGGTGGTAGAGAATTATAAATCTCAGGATGAAAATGATCAATGTGATGCTGAGTGTGGCATAAGAGTTTGTGATGTTACGCTGGGGGCTGTAAAGGAAGATGAATGGAGGGATGAGTTGCAAAAGGATAGTGAATTGTATTCTGTGATGTCTCTTTTGGATCAGCATAAGTCTCGAAGTCTGGTTAAACCTTGGTCGTTAGTTGCGAATGAGTTAGCCGTTGTTGATGGTGTTCTAATGAGGGGCACAAGAATGATTCCCCCATTGAATTTGAGAGAAGTCATCGTGAACATGGCTCATGAAGGGCATATGGGCATTTCTAAAACCAAAGAGCGCATCCGTCAGGATTTCTGGTGGCCTGGATTAGATTTGATGGTGGAACGTACTGTTAGGGAGTGTACACCTTGTCAAGCTAGTGATAAGGTACTCAAACCAAGATGTTCACCTATGGTTTGTAGAAGTTTACCAAAAAGTCCATGGGATGAATTAGCTATCGATATTGTGGGGCCATTGCATGGAGAACATCAGACTCCTTACCTGTTGGTGTTGCTGGATTTGTATTCACGATGGGTGGAGGTGAGTTTGGTGAGAGAGATCACTTCTCAATCTGTGATCAGTTTTTTAGAATCTGTGTTCAAACGCGAGAGTTTTCCTAACTCTATTCTTTCTGACAATGGTCCGCAGTTCTGTTCTGCTCAGATGGAGGAGTATTTTGTAAAATGTGGAATTGTACATAAAAAAATTGCGTTATATCATCCAGAGGCGAATGGTGCTTTGGAGAGATTTAACAGGACTTTAAAGGAGAGTATACAATTAGCAAAGGTAAACTGTTTAGATTGGAGAAAAGAACTGCAGGGTCGTATAACAGCTTACAGGTACACTCCTCATGCATCAACGGGGAAGACTCCTTTTGAACTGCTCAGGGGAAGGTCTCCAAATACTTGTTTGTGTCCTGGCTGGATGGTTGCTGGGAAGGGTTTGAAAAACAATGGTATTGGGGAATGGAGAGACAAAAGGAAGATTTATGTTGATAAAAGGAATACTGCGAAAGTTACAAATTTTGAGGTTGGAGATAAAGTAAAGGTCAAAGCTCCTGTTGGGTGTCAAAATTGGTCAAAATATAACTCTCCAAAAACTATCATTAAGCTGTTTAAAAATGCTGTCAAGACGGATGATGGTCGCATCTGGAATCATAGTCGTGTAGCACATTTTGGGGGGTGTGGTGTGGCCGACAGGAGAGATGATACTTCTTATAGTTTTCCCTCTGACATTGATTTAAGGTCTGATAATACTCGTAGGAGTGTCAGAACACGCAGGTTTCCTTTACATTTGCGTGATTTTGTGTAGTTCTTTCTACCCTCTTTTTCTTTCTGTTCAAATGTGTTTTTTGTTCTCATGTTATTTCTGTTCTAATGTAAAGAGGAAGAAGTGTAATGATGTAACATGGCTCCATGCCAGAACACTGGGCATGGAACCAGCTTGTTCTGAGGTTCTGTCATGCAGGGTTCTCTGCATGACAGTTGATATGCTGGCTGTTGGTTGAGGCTGTAATAAATACCTCCTACCACATATCTTCATCTGGTGTGGATTCACTTTATTACAGAGACCACCTCACCCAGGGCACAGAAGGGGTTAAGAAGTACTACAGCAAAAACTGCTGAACGGAATTACACCAAATTTGGCAGGAAGCTAGGTCGTGGTCTGCATATTATGATTTCTTAAAATTTGGTGTAAATCTATTTTTTTGAGAGATTAAGGCTTAAAAATATTTGTATATCTGGACGGTAGGGTCTGCGAGCGGCTTTCCAGAGTCTTGCAAGAGCGCCATTTTCAAAACAGAGTTTTCTGATTGGCCGAGGAGCTTTTTCACGCAGGAAAGAGTGCTCTGCTTGGCTGCCAGCACATAAGAAAAAGTTTGCTGGCAGTCATTACAGGACTCGGGGACACATTCCCCTGTCCTGAATTTTAAAAATATTATATAAGGGGGCAGGGTAGGAATACCCTAAACCCCCAAGACCCTTGGGACCCCCTAGCCCCCAGGACCAAAACTGAAAACAAATCAGCAATTTTTGCAGTGATCTCGTGGGCAAAAAAAAGGCAGCCCAGGATTGCATTTTTAAATAAGGGGATGGGGCACATGGTCCCACTCTCTGAGACATTTTGTCCCCAGAGACACCATCCCCCAGGGCCCCATTTAGTTATTTAGAGGAGAAGGCTCACAACCCCCTCCCAGAGACTTTTTTTGGCCCCAGAGCACCATCACCCTAGGCCCAATTTAGTTATTCAGGGAAAAGTAGGTGCGACTCCACAAGCCGTTTTCGACCCAAGGATTCCATCACCTGGGGCCCAATTTAATTATTTAAGGGAGGAGACACTCCGCTCCCCCGCCCCAAGATATTTTTGATACCTGGGATCCCATCCCCTGGGGCCCAGTCTATTTAATAATAAGCCATGCTGCTCCTCTCCCTGAGCCTTAAAAGGACGTGGGGGCTTCATCCCCTAGACTAGATAAAGAGGAGGTGGGCCCCCTCCCTGAGCCTTTAATGGCCCCATGGACCCATCCCCTGGGACTGGCTCACTAGCTGTGTCCCAGAAAGGCCAACCCAGGAACACAGCATTTTTATCACTGATGAGAGCACCGGCGCTCATCAGTGATATCATCACTGATGTTATTTGAGCTGTCATGAGTGATGTCATAAATTATGTCATAGAACATGTCATGAGTGATGTACTATGAGGTCATAAGCAATGCATGGTGTGGCGCAAGTTATTTTTAGCTATGTTAACTATGACTGGTGAATTTCTGTGGTTTCTGAGTTCAAAATGTTAATATTGTCACTGATGTAGTCACCTAATTATAACATTACTTTAACCGTTGTTTTTTCAGTGAATATATAGATATATCTATCTATCTATCTATCTCCCTCTCTCTCTCTTCACGGAGATACAAAGGATGACTGGAGCGGGACAGGCTCAGGAGGAACAGGCCACATGGAAATATAATATGACTCTCACATGCCTGGAAAGAGACAAAGTACACTCTCAAGAGCTAAGTAGACAGTGCATTCTGAGACGAAGAGACAAAGTGCACTCTCAAGAACTAAGTAGACAGTGCATTCTGAGACAAAGAGACAAAGTACACTCTCAAGAGTTAAGCAGACAGCGCATACTGCAGAGTTTCATGGTCTGAGATGTACTCATGGTCCAAGAAACAGAGGAGTGCTTCTGTCTCAGGAGCTGAGAGTGAGATCCCTGGCCTGGGTAATTTTAACGCTCAAACTTTGGGGCATATTTTAAAGCTGTGCATTGTACAGATTCACAAAGTCTAGGCTGTAGCATAGAGAACATTACAAAGTGTAGAAGCAGCATTTTCATTATCAGTTAAAATGGTAGTTTAAAAATTTGTGTTTAACTTGCTAGAAATGACCAAAGAGTATTCAAACAATCAATCACTCTTCCCTCCATGGAAAAAGGGCAAAGAGGTGTTTATTATGGGGATGGCTAATGATTATCAGTGTGGGAGAATACAGCATGAGATCTGTGTTAAACTAGGGCTAATACTTACCCCAAATCAAGAGCATTGGATCGCCTGGTGGTACCGCAACAGTGACTGAGTCTGTCTTCCGCACATTGAAGGTGACCATCTTCCAAGCTACAAGCAAAACAAAACAAGAACACGGCTTAGATGGAGTAGCTAACTACACAAATGAATTAAAGGACACAGTAGAGTGTAAGTCTTGCAACTGCCATTCACCATGTTGTTATTTTAGATGTCACCAGAGATGTTATCCAGAGATGTTATCAATGACAGCATAGAACATGCCATGAGTGATGGAGTGTACGAGGTCATAAGCAGTGCATGGCAAGTGTGCAAATTATAGTTACTTCAGCTAATAATAACTGGTAAATTTAGTTTTTTTTGGTTTAAAATAGTATTGCTTAACTGCCAGTTTCAGTAATGTCACATTTTACAATGAATTTCTAATGTTTTATAAAATTTAACAAACGTACTACTATGTCTAACATGAAGTGAGATTTCATTATCATACCTAACTATCCCAACCCCCTGTAGTGCACAACCTGTCAGGGTGCTTTCTTCGTTGTTTTTTTCCCCTCTCAGTACTTGATACCGCGGTACTCCCTTGGTATTCCCTCTGCGGTGACAGATCGCTAGATACCTATACATTTTGAAGATTCATTTCCTTCATAGATCTGAATGGATTTTCAACAAATCACAAAAAGAATACTTTCTGGGTAAAGATCTAGCTTTCTACCAAATTGGTGTAATTCCTTTCAGCCAATTTGGCTGTAGCCTTGTTTAAAAATCCTATGGGAAATTGCATGGGAAAACGTGTTTTGCTACCTCCTCACCTTTTTTTCTCAGGCGCTGCTTGATGGATCACCTCAAAACTTTTGAGGAAGGAGCTGAGGTGGATAAACCTTTTTTTGGGAAATTTTCATGAAGATTTGTCAAATGGCTCCAAAGTTAATAGCAAAACAAAAAATTAATTTCCTATGGAACTCGGTCCTAACTATAACTACACAGTGGCAGCTACCATTATCACACACACGCATAGATAGCAGGTTTAGAAGCATAGTTATCAGTAAGAATTGCCATATTTCAGTGTTCTGATGGTTACTTCTAGCTGCAGATTCCTCACTTTGTGAATCTAAGGCATCAAGTGAATCCTGTAACCCTCTGCAATAGCCCTTGATTGGCTGGAGGTGGTGCCATCGGTCTCCATAGCAACAACAGCCTTTGGACATGAGAACATGGAACATCATCCATGCACGCTAAGATCATTTTCCCTTTTTCTGCACCCGTCAATACCGAACCACAGCACCACGCCCGTAGATTTTAGTAGTGAACAAAAGATGTTTGAACTTCTAAATTTCTTGCCATTGTACAGAAACGTTGCTCCCAAAGGTGACAGGTTGGACGTCATGTCAAACTTTCTGGAAGCAAATGTTGGTTTCGGATCCACAGAATGTCTGACTGTGAGGTCTCAGCATCACGCATAGCTCCACATCCTGTGTAAAATGCTCCTTGATGCACCCCTTAGCCATTAGGAAGCAGGAAACCAAATGCTACATCATCAAGTGCAAAAAGCTGAGTCGGTTTAGATGCAAGACACAATGTCTATCACCCTCGCAAAGCAAGTTGAAGACAAAGTTGAGGGGCAAAATGAAGAAGAAGAATAGGAAAACTAAGCAAAGCTCTTCGACTTCTAGACAGTCTTGAACATGCCACAGATTTTGCAGTTGCCATTCCAGAAACCTGACTCCGGCTTCACCTCCCTCTTTGTACTCCATGCCAAACCTGGAGTTGAGTCACTCCAAGTTTCCTTGGCCAACGTCCACTCCACAACAAATTGAGGCCTTCAAAGAGACTATGCTCCAGATATTCAAGATTCCGGCTCCCTCTGGCATGACTTCAACCCCAAGGACCTGACAAGTTGTTACCAAAAGAGCCCTCCACTAGCTCCGACTCAACCAATCCAACTCCACCTCTGGCACTGAGCCATGCATCCACCCCTGTGTCGCAGGACACACCAGTAATTCCCCCATCAGCAGTACCAATTCTGATGCAATACAAGGTCTTCAGTCCACCCAATATGAAGATGATAAAGTGTAGGAGGCACATACCGTGCGCTACCTTCTTTAAACTGATGCTGGTTTATTCATGGATTAGCAGAATGGTAGTGGCCTAAATAACTCTCCATAATTGATTCCCCTTTGGGGTCGCAGACCAAAGAGAGAGTCTATTTTACTACTGTGGTTAAGAGAGCAGAAAAAGTGTTACAAATGTATCTTACCACTGTAAACGTTCTTACCAGGATTATGTAACCTGGACCTCCTACTTCCGAATTTCTGCTGCCAATTAACAAGCCTCTGGTGGACCCAATTATGTCAACCTGGTCAAAACTAATTTCTACTCTGGTGATGAATCGCCCCATTGTTGGGTGCCAAAGACCAGCTCCGGGGATCCCGAAATTTTCACACTACATCATGCTCCTGAGAACTCTGTGGTGAAGACCTTTATTTGAAAGATGAATCCTAATTCTTTCCTTTCAAGAATTAATATAATTTAATATAGGGTGTTTGGTGAATAGTTCAAAAATAGTTTCAAAGTTAGTCTTTGAGACTTTTATTTTGAAAAGAAATAACGTAAGTGAGAAAACAGTTACATTTTTTTAAAAGGATACTAATGCATTACCTGTAAACGTGAGATATGAAAATTGTAGTAGTCAGTAGAAAATAAATGGTGAAAAGTAAAGGCAAAGACATTTTTTGGAAAGGGACTCCCTTTTCTTAAAAGCACACTTGTTATTATCATATGGAAGTATTGAAAGAAGTTGTTCAGTTAAGTTGGAAACTCCGGGAAGTGAGGAACTAAACGCATGTATAAGGAATTGCTTGGTAAAGATAAATGCCAAATGATTCCTTGGGGAATGGCCTGCTTTGATTTTCAATTGTATGTTTATTTTTTACTATCTTGAAAATTATGATTAGAAGACGGGAGCAGAAGAGGATAAGGCAGGGCACCCTCATTTACATCTGAAATACATTGGCCCGGTTCACAAATACAAGGAAATCTACGTACAGCGATTTACGACTATACCATGGTGTAGATTTACTCATTTTGGAAACTGACAAAGATTTTCCGGGTTATTTTGGGAAATGTGATTATCTCTATGTAAAGGCATACTTGCACGCACAAATACAAATGGTGAACAAATGCGCGTTTGGATTTTTTTCGTGCAATGGTATTCTTCATTGGAGACACCACTTCTTGCATATTTCCCACAAATTTTTAAAGTGGCCCATGCCACCCTGGGAAGGGATTTACTCCTGTCCATGACAGGAGGGATTTACTCACATACACACTAGCATGGGGTAATAATGTACATGTGTAAAATAATTTACAAGTTCAAGGTCTCCTTCCCTAACTCATAACCCAATCCATTTCCACTTGTAAGTTTGAATTGCATATGGAATTGGTTTGAGACTGGCTATTATATCAAGTAAGACATCTATGTGAAGCAGACTAGATTTAAAAGTGATGGTTGTTTATATCCCTCCATCTGCAGCACCAATCGAGCAGCTCACAGAAGAGGAGCATACCTTTAACAACAAAATGTATTACTTGAAAAAAGAAAAAAAGATTTAGACCTTTGCACTTTCAAACTACATGATAAATGCATAGACAGCATTAATTTTTGAACTGAGGCCGTCTTTACGACCAGGTCACTAACAGATGTGATCACATCTAATAAAAACTGGATCTAAGGCAGTTGGTATTTATTGGTGCGTGATTATCGCCCATAACGAGTTGTGCGGAAATAACATAGAGATTTTGATGCAGATAGCACTACGATTTGTTTGTTAGTCCACAAAAACGTGTTAGGCAATAATTTGCATGTGTCGATATTTATGGGCCATTTTCTTGCTGAATATTATCGACTGGTTTGACCTGTCGATATTCACAAGCTCATAATTACAATATGTGCAGTAAGAGGAGTTATCACACATATTGGAAGCTATAGGCCTACTCACAATGAAGGCCATATGTTTCTCCTCTATCATTTCAAACCTAGGGGCATATTTATATTCCATTTGCACCGAATTTGCGCCATGTTTATTTACGTAAATTTGGCGCAAAACTAACTCCATATTTATATTTTGACGTTAGACAAAAATTTGTGTTTAACTTGCTAGAAATAACCTAAGAGTACTCAAACAATCAATCACTCTTACCTCCATGGAAAAAGGGCAAAGAGGTGTTTATTATGGGGATGGCTAATGATTATCATTGTGGGAGAATACAGCATGAGATCTGTGGTAAACTAGGGCTAATACTTACCCCAAATCAAGAGCACTGGATTGCCTGGTGGTACCGCAACAGTGACTGAGTCTGTCTTCCGCACCTTGAAGGTGACCATCTTCCAAGCTACAAGCAAAACAAAGCAAGAACATGGTTTAGATGGAGTAGCTAACTACACAAATGAATTCAAGGGCACAGGAGAGTGAAAGTCTTGCAATTGCTGTTCACAGTGATGTCATTTTAAATGTCACCAGAGATGTTATCAATGACAGCATAAAACATACCATGAGTGATGGAGTGTATGAGGTCATAAGCAGTGCATGGCAAGTGTGCAAATTATAATTACTTCAGATAATAATAACTGGTAAATGTGTGTTTTTTTAGTTTAAAATAGTATTGCTGAACTGCCATTTTCACTAATGTCACATTTTACAATGCATTTCTAATGTTTCATAAAATTTAACAAACATACAACTATGTCTAACATGAAGTGAGATTTCATTACGATATGTGCAGTAAGAGGAGTTATCACACATATTGGAAGTTATAGGCCTACTCGCAATGAAGGCCATATGTTTCTCCTCTATCATTTCAAACCTAGGGGCATATTTATACTTCATTTGCACCGAATTTGCGCCATGTTTTTTTTAGGTAAATTTGGAGCAAGACTAACTCCATATTTATGTTTTGACGTTAGACACGTCTAATGTCAAAATATTGGAGTTTTCACCCTTTTTTTAGATGCGGAAACCTACCTTGTGTCAATGATATGCAAGGTAGGCATTCCCATCTAAATAATGGTGCTAACCCCATATTTATCTCCCTGTGCTAAATGACGCACAGGTGGGAGGAGGGGCTAAATAATGGTGCAAAGCTTGCTTTGCACCATTATTTAATGCCTGGACCAGACCAGGCGTTAGGGGACCTGTGGACTCATTTCCATAGTTAAACACCATGGAATGGGTCCACAGGTTTCCTCCTCAAGTCATAGGAACACCCCCACCCACACCAGAAGGATACTGGAGGATGGGGGACCCCATCCCAGGTAAGTAGGGTAAGTATAGGTAAGTATTTTTTTTTTTTTTAATAAAGTGCCATCAGGGGCCCATCTTGTGCCTTTACTGGCATTGGGGTGGTGGGCATGACTCCTGTCTTTTCTAAGACAGGAGCCATGTGGTATGGATGGTCTTGTATCAGAAAATGACGCTAGGCTCGTTAGAGGCATTTTGTTGCCTCTAACCAGCCTAACCTCATTTTTTGGGTGCAAACCCCCCTTCTCTCATACCGTGACCCCCACCCGGCTGTCATTTTTTTTTTTTTACGCTAGCGCACCCTCTGCTCCGGCTTGCGCCATTCCATAAATATGGTGCCTGGCTGGCACTCAGTAATGGCGCCCGGCTGGCGCTCAGGAATGGGGCAAGCCGATGCTAAACCTTTTGGTGCAAAACTGCGTTAGTGCAGTTTTGCATCAAAAAGTATAAATATGCCCCTTAATGCAATGGTTCCCAACCTGGGGTCCGGGGACCCCTGGGGGTCCATGAAGCCTCCTAAGGGGGTCTGCAACTGTTTACAGCATTAAATAATATTAACAACTTAGGTCTCCCAGCTTTCAGTAATGACTCAGTGTGTGGGGGGGGGTGGGGGGGTCCCCGGATTCCTATTATGATTCAGTTGGGGTCCCTGGGGTCCAGTAATGATAAAGTGGGGATCCACAGAAGTCAAAAAGTTGGGAACCACTGCCTTAATGCATTAAAAATGCATAAACTAGATTCAATCAGACACAGTTAGGTTGCCTCCTTGCTCGGAAGACTGGCCATTTGTTAGTGTTTTGAACTTTTGGAAGGGTCAGAAACTGGTTTGAGAACGTGATTTTTAATGTAAAATCTAGGAGTGGGTGGTAAACTCCGCTCGTCTGCCGGAGTTCACAGTTTTGCCCACTCTGTGGTCCACTGGGAGTGCAGAGTTCTAGAAAAACTCTGCCAACTGCCACATTGCGGAGTTTTTTTTAATAACAAGTGGCTCGCCAATGTAAAGTTGGCAAGGGAGAAAATCGAGCGACAGACCACCTTCTGGAGAGATTTCTCAACACGGGGTTGCAGCAGGTCACTACCACTCATGTTGAGAAAGCTGCCGCTTGCGTTGAGAAAGCGGAGGCTCGAGTAGAAAATCTACTTGATTGGCAGAAAGAAGTAGAGCCCTCTGCATGCTGAGTGGTGCCGTTTGTGCTGATTGTACACCGCGAGACAAGCTCCCAGCGCTATAAATCAGCGTGACATATCGAATTCCGCCACTCGCAGAATCTCGAGGAGTATTTGGGTGACTCTGTGGAATTCTGTGGAGTAAAACTCCACAAGTTCTGCTCACCCCTGGTAAAATCCCCTGCATTGTTTTTTTACAGAACAATTCTGGTTCTACATTAATAATAACTTAAAAAACGCTTAGGCTACTCCAAAATACATTTGAAATGAATCCCTCTCGTTTTTTGCTATTTTGGGTCTCTATTTCAAATGTACAAAATGGCAGGTTTTTAGTGACTCTTCTTTTAACCTGCATTTTAATTAAAAAAAAAATACCAGTGGACGAAATACTAGCCAGGTGCAACCTACTGCTGGTGACAGACTGATAACCCAATTCTTCGTATGAATTTGTTTTGTTTTCTGCTGGTGCTGCCTGCGCGCGCTCTCTCGCCTGTCGAAAACCGTCTATATCATCTCTTGGAAAACTCCCGACCCTGGCAGAGGCGCGAGCCGGCTGGCGCCCTCCTCCGATGTTCCAAACGCTGTTTGACAAGCCTGGAAATGAAAGGCAGCGGTGACGAGCAAATTGCCTTCTTTGAAAGATACACTGTAAGTGTTGTGGGTAATGAAAGGCGAGCTGCAGTACATGGCATTTCATTACTCGATCTCCGGAAGGGTAATGAATATACTCTTCAGGAAAAAGCCGAGGCTCTCCTCAGGCAAACGGTCCTGGCCGCCAGGGAACGGCAGCTCCGCGCCCGGGGTCCGACCCCTGTGATCACCGCGAGTCCCTGGGCCCCACAGGCTCGTGTGTTGAACGAAACGTCACGGTAGAAGACTTTCTTTAACTTCGTTGAGGTAAACTGTGAAAACGAAATGTCCGTTTGCAGTGAAAATTCCAACATTTGGAGTTAGGTGGGCCGATCAAGATTTCAGGGCTCATGGAAGTGACGCAGCGCATCCGTTGACCCTTGACGTCACAGGAAAGAACCCTTAACCCCACACTTCAGCCCTTAGGCTATTTACTACTAGGGAGCTAGATATGTCGAAACTACAGAAACAAAACATGATTCCTAGAACTTCCTAACTTTATCCTGCTGCTGCCTTTAAGATCCTGAGGCCAGGGGTAGCAAGGGCAGTGCCAGGGGTATGGACAGCATGCCAGTTATTACACCCGGCTACCGGTGGATGTTAACCTCTTGCCTCGAAAGTGCAGGTTAGGTCAAGCATTTAGGAGGGTGAGCTCATTAAGGCCAATAGGGAAAGAACAGTTTTTTTTAGAGGGTGCTACAGGTTGGAAACGTGGGCAACGCCATTGAAGGTAATGGACAGTGGCGGCCGGTAATTTTAGGAGGTAGAAGGGCGGGTGGGAAGCACACTCAAACTCACACTTATTCATTCATACACGCACATCCATTCACAAAACACATCAACATTCAAACATACACAAACACACCAAACATTCATTTAAAAAACACACACGCACACTTACCTTCAGCTCGGAGGTCCCAGGTGGGTTTGGACTGCTGCCTTCCCTCTCTGGCTGACCTTAGGTCAACTTCATCACAGAGTGGGATGGGGCCAGTGAGACTGCTGACCCCACCCCACTCTGTGACGCGATGTCACTGATTGACACTCGCCCATGGCGCTTCAGGGCTTAAACCTGAAGCGCCCAGGTCGAAGTCAAAGGGTGACGCTTCCCCTCGTCACAGAGGGGAATGGCCTCGAGGCACCTTTGCTGAGCTGAGGAGGTCACGTCCATAGGAGCTGTGACCTCTTCAGCCCAGCAAAGTTCAGCTCAGGCAGCCAGGAGTGTGCGCAAATCGCGCATGTCTGCTCCTGGCTCCCTGAGCTGAACATGAAGAGTGTCTGTTAGGCTGACATTTGCTCAGCCTGACAGGCACTCTTCATGAGGGGCAAAAGGTGAGGGGGCGTGGCCCCTACGACCTAACGGATGGGCCCCGGCTGGTAATGGAGGCATATTTTGGTCTGGGGAGTTAATAAAAGTAAACAAGCATTTGCAATGCATTGAGTCTCGCATTTGCTCCAGTTGAAGCTATTAGCGTTGTAAATTCCTAACCGGACTTTTTTTGCCACATAAACTGAAAGTAAAAAGTAAAACAGTTTCACATAACTAACTGAACTTTTCTTGCCACATAAACTGAAAATGAAAAGTAAAACAGTTTCACATAAGCGAGCCGACGGCCGCCATGAGCGCAAAGCAGACACACAAAAGGAAACAAACGTTCGCTTGCAGTGAAACTTATCAGCAAAAGTGCAATTGTCCATGTAACCGGCAAAAGTGCAATTATCCATGTAACTGGCAAAAGTGCAAATATCCATGTAACAGGGTCGATGTCATGCAAAGCGCTCGATTACTGTCCAGCGAGATCACGCTGCCTACAAAATAAAAATAAAAAGTTTTCCAGAAACCATACGGAAAACATGGAGCCTCGTATGTATCCAGTAGTTACCATAGGGTAGGTTGCTTCCCCCGTCGCTGCAGCTCCACCTGCCCAGGCTCCTGCCACCTCCAGCAGACCGTAAGTGCTCCATTGCGCTCCCCCCTGTCCAGCCCCTCGTTTTTCTCTTCTGTCTTCTGTGCTCTCTCTCTGTGTCCAAACTCCTTCGTTTTTCTTCTGCTCTGCTCAGCTCTCTGTGTCCAAACTCCTTCGTTTTTCCTCTGCTCTGCTCTGCTCTCTATGTCCAAACTCCTTCGTTTTTCTTCTGCTCTGCTCTGCTCTCTGTGTCCAAACTCCTTCGTTTTTCCTCTGCTCTGCTCTCTGTGTCCAAACTCCTTCGTTTTTCTTCTGCTCTCTGTGTCCAAATTCCTTTGTTTTTCTTCTGCTCTGCTCTGCTCTCTGTGTCCAAACTCCTTCGTTTTTCCTCTGCTCTGCTCTCTGTGTCCAAACTCCTTCGTTTTTCTTCTGC
Organism: Pleurodeles waltl; assembly: GCF_031143425.1. NCBI lineage: Eukaryota > Metazoa > Chordata > Amphibia > Caudata > Salamandridae > Pleurodeles > Pleurodeles waltl. Next base: position 153,966,434 of record NC_090445.1, on the reverse strand, counting down.
TCTGCTCTGCTCTCTGTGTCCAAACTCCTTCGTTTTTCCTCTGCTCTGCTCTCTGTGTCCAAACTCCTTCGTTTTTCTTCTGCTCTGCTCTGCTCTGCTCTCTGTGTCCAAACTCCTTCGTTTTTCCTCTGCTCTGCTCTCTGTGTCCAAACTCCTTCGTTTTTCCTCTGCTCTGCTCTGCTCTCTGTGTCCAAACTCCTTCGTTTTTCTTCTGCTCTGCTCTGCTCTCTGTGTCCAAACTCCTTAGTTTTTCTTCTGCTCTGCTCTGCGTGTCCAAACTCCTTCGTTTTTCCTCTGCTCTGCTCTCTGTGTCCAAACTCCTTCGTTTTTCTTCTGCTCTGCTCTCTGTGTCCAAACTCCTTTGTTTTTCCTCTGCTCTGCTCTGCTCTCTGTGTCCAAACTCCTTCGTTTTTCCTCTACTCTCTCTCTTTGTCCTAGCTGCCTGTTTTTTCTTCTATCTTCTGTGAATTTCCCCTTTTTCACCAACTACTCTTCTTTTTCGGCCTCCCGCCCCCGCCCTCTGCTTTCCCGCCGCTGCCACCCGTGCGGCCCCACCCCCCCTGCTCCCATTCGTCGCCCTCCCTCCCGCCTCCCGCCCCCAGCTGACCCCTTCTCCCCCCCACCTCCCTCTTATGGCGGCCGCTGCGCGGCAGAGACAGCGACCCTTGACCCTAGGGTAGGTCGCTTCCCCCGCCGTTGCAGCTCCACCTGCCCAGGCCCCTGCCACCTCCAGCAGACCGTAAGTGCTCCATTGCGCTCCCCCCTGTCCAGCCCCTCGTTTTTCTCTTCTGTGCTCTCTCTCTGTGTCCAAACTCCTTCGTTTTTCTTCTGCTCTGCTCTGCTCTCTGTGTCCAAACTCCTTTGTTTTTCCTCTGCTCTGCTCTCTGTGTCCAAACTCCTTCGTTTTTCCTCTGCTCTGTTCTGCTCTGCTCTCTGTGTCCAAACTCCTTTGTTTTTCCTCTACTCTCTCTCTTTGTCCTAGCTGCCCGTTTTTTCTTCTATCTTCTGTGAATTTCCCCTTTTTCCCCAACTACTCTTCTTTTTCGGCCTCCCGCCCCCGCCCTCTGCTTTCCCGCCGCTGCCACCCATGCGGCCCCGCCCCCGCTCCCATTTGTCGCCCTCCCTCCTGCCTCCCGCCCCCAGCTGACCCCTCCTCCCCCCCACTTCCCTCTTATGGCGGCCGCTGCGCAGCCGCGCCGCTGGCGCACCAAAGGCAAGCCCGTCTGCGCCCGTCCGCGCCTGGACTGCGCCCAGCGCCAGAACCCCTGGCCCCAGCGCTCCCAAAACCCACAACACTGCTACGACGCCGCCTCCCGCCACGCACTCAACCCGGGACGTACCACAACCTGCTACCAAGCCAGCCCGAAACACACTCATGGACCCTTCGCATGTCAAACCTGCAAGCATACCTTCCACTGCGACTGCACCCCGTCCACCAGCCCACGCGCCAACAACCACCTCAAATGCATCCTCATCAACGCACGCTCCGTCCACAAACACGCCATTGAACTATGGGACCTCCTGGACTCCACCGCACTGGACGTCGCCTTCATCACTGAGACCTGGATGAACGCCTCATCGGCCCCCAACATTGCCATAGCCATCCCCGACGGCTACAAGATCGCCAGGAAAGACCGCACCAACCAAGTCGGAGGAGGAATCGCCATCATATACAAGAGCTCCATCAACGTCACCACCGAAGACACTCCCCTCGCCGCCGAACACATGCACTTCCAGATCCACACCGACCCAAGACCACCCTCAGAGGAACTCTCGTCTACAGGCCCCCTGGACCACGCGCCCTTTTCAGCGAATCCATCACAGACTTCATCTCCCCGCACGCCCTAGCCTCGCCAGACTACATCCTCCTCGGAGACCTGAACTTCCACCTGGAGCAGAACAACAACACCAACACCACCACCCTGCTCGACAACCTCGCCAACCTCTGCCTCAAGCAACTGGTGAACACCCCCACCCACATCACTGGACACATGCTCGACCCCATCTTCTCCGCCAGCAACCACGTATCCTTCAGCCACTACTCCAAAATACACTGGACCGACCACAGATGTGTCCACTTCACCTTCAGACGCAAGACTCTCCACCTTCGCACACAACCTATCTCAGGCAGACCTTGGAACAAAATCTCCACAGAACAGCTACTCTCCACTCTCAACCACAACCAACCTTCCACCACCTCCGACGCCAACAACGCAGCCCTCAGCCTCACACAGTGGATCACCAACTGCGCTGACAACCTCGCCCCCCTCAGAAGCCTCCCAAGACAGACCAAAACCAGGAAACCTCAATGGTTCACAGACGCCCTCAAAGAATCCAAGAAAACCTGCCGTACCCTCGAGAAAACCTGGCGCAAAGATCACACCGCAGAAAACATGTCAGCCCTCAAAACCGCCACCCGCGAACACCACCAGCTGATCTGCGCCACCAAAAGAGCATCCTTCAAAGAGAGACTGGACAAGAACACCCACAACAGCAAAGAACTCTTCAACATCGTCAAAGAGCTCTTCAATCCCAACGCCAGCTCCAACTCCATCACGCCCTCACAAGAACTCCGCAACTCCCTCGCTACCTTCTTCCATCGAAAGATCACCGACCTACACGACAGCTTCGGACCACAGATCCCGCCGACCACCACAGAACCCACAGCCCCAGCCGTCACCCTCAACCCCTGGACACCCATCAGCGCCGAAGAGACCAAAACTACCATGAACACCATCCACTCCGGTGCCCCCTCGGACCCTTGCCCACATTACATCTTCAACAAAGCCGACGCCAGCATCGCCCCCTATCTCCCAACCATCATCAACAGCTCGTTTGCATCTGCCACCTTCCCCAAGAGCTGGAAGTCAACGCTCTCCTGAAGAAACCCACGGCGGACCCCAGCGACCTGAAGAACTTCCGCTCCATCTCGCTCCTCCCCTTCCCGGCCAAAGTCATTGAGAAGGCCGTCAACAAACAACTGACTAACTTCCTCAAAGACAACAACCTGCTCGACCCCTCCCAATCCGGATTTCGGGCCAACCACAGCACGGAAACCGCCCTCATCGCAGTCACCGACATCATCCGAACCTCAAGGCTCCTTGCTCAGCCCTACTCTCTTCAATGTCTACATGAGCCCCCTCGCCGACATCGCACGCAAACACAACATCAACATCATCTCCTACGCCGACGACACCCAGCTGATACTCTCCCTCACCAAAGACCCAGCCACCGCCAAAACCAACCTGCAGGATGGAATGAAAGACGTCGCAGAATGGATGAAACTCAGCCGCCTGAAGCTGAACTCAGACAAGACGGAAGTCCTCATCCTCGGAAACTCCCCGTCTGCCTGGGACGACTCCTGGTGGCCCACGGCCCTGGGCACCGCACCTACCCCCTCAGACCACGCACGCAACCTCAGATTCATCCTGGACCCCCTTCTCACCATGACCAAGCAAGTCAACGCCGTCTCGTCCTCTTGCTTCCTCACACTCCGCATGCTCCGAATGATCTTCCGCTGGATCCCTGCAGACACCAGAAAAACTGTGACCCACGCCCTTGTCACAAGCCGCCTGGGCTACGGAAACACCCTATACGCAGGAATCACTGCAAAACTTCAGAAACGCCTTCAGCGAATACAAAACGCCTCTGCACGCCTCATCCTCGACGTACCCCGCCACAGCCACATCTCCGCCCACCTGAGACACCTACACTGGCTACCCGTCAACAAAAGGATCACCTTCAGGCTCCTCACCCACGCACACAAAGCCCTCCACAACAAGGGCCCCGAATACCTCAACCGTCGCCTCACCTTCTACACGCCCACCCGTCAACTTCGATCCACCAGAATCGCTCTCGCCACCGTCCCTGGCATCTGTCGAACCACTGCAGGTGGAAAATCCTTCTCCTACCTTGCAGCCAAGACGTGGAATTCCCTCCCCGCCCACCTCAGGACCACCCAGGACCACCTCGCCTTCCAGAGGCAGCTCAAGACCTGGCTCTTCGAGCAGCAGTGAACCCCCCCCCCCCAGCGCCTTGAGACCCTCACGGGTGAGTAGCGCGCTGTATAAATATGATTGATTGATAGTTGCCGGGTGCGCTCAAGGCGGGCTAAACACCGGAAAAGGCATGACGTACGCATGCCTTTCACTAATTAAATCAAGCAAATTTAATAAGGCAAGCCCATGAACCAACCAAACTGATGGGCGTGATGTGGGCACGGTTAAGAGCCCACAGAGCGATTATACCAGGGACAGAACGCTTTGCGCGCTCAATCCTAAAAATGAGGGATATCCGCCAAATATGGGTGAAATGACAGTTATGCCTAAATGGTGTCCATGTGTTATGACTTATTTGTCTGATTGCCACTAAGGTGCTTTCTGTGTGCCAATGTAGTGTCTAGTGCGAAATGTGAGGAAAACGTGTTTTTTTAGCCACATTTTGAGGTTTGCAAAGGATTCTGGGTAACAGAACCTGGTCAGAGCCCAACAAGTCACCCCATCTTGGATTCCCCTAGGTCTCTAGTTTTCAAAAATGCACAGGTTTGGTAGGTTTCCCTAGGTGCCGGTTGAGCTAGAGGCCAGAATCTACAGGTAGGCACTTTGCAAAAAACAGCTCTGTTTTCTGTCAAAAAATGGGATGTGTCCACGTTGTGTTTTGGGGCATTTCCTGTCGCGGGCGCTAGGCCTACCCACACAAGTGAGGTATCATTTTTATCGGGAGACTTGGGGGAACATAGAAGAGCAAAACAAGTGTTATTGCCCCTTATCTTTCTCTACATTTTTTCCTTCCAAATATAAGAGAGTGTGTAAAAAAGACGTCTATTTGAGAAATGCCCTGCAATTCACATGCTAGTATGGGCACCCCGGAATTCAGAGATGTGCAAATAACCACTGCTCCTCAAAACCTTATCTTGAGCCCATTTTGGAAATGCAAAGGTTTTCTTGATACCTATTTTTCACTCTTCATATTTCAGCAAATGAATTGCTGTATACCCAGTATAGAATGAAAACCAACTGCAGGGTGCAGCTCATTTATTGGCTCTGGGCACCTAGGGTTCTTGATGAACCTACAAACCCTATATATCCCCGCAACCAGAAGAGTCCAGCAGACGTAACTGTATATTGCTTTCAAAAATCTGACATCGCAGGAAAAAGTTACAGAGTAAAACATAAAGAAAAATGGCTGTTGTTTTCAGCTCAATTTCAATATTTTTTTATTTCAGTTGTTATTTTCTGTAGGAAAACCTTGTAGGATCTACACAAATGACCCCTTGCTGAATTCAGAATTTTGTCTACTTTTCAGAAATGTTTAGCTTTCCGGGATCCAGCATTGGTTTCACACCCATTTCTGTCACTAACTGGAAGGAGGCTGAAAGCACCACAAATAGTAAAAATGGGGTATGTCCCAGTAAAATGCCAAATTTGTTTTGAAAAATGTGGTTTTCTGATTCAAGTCTGATCGTTCCTGAAAGGTGGGAAGATGGTGATTTTAGCACCAGAAACCCTTTGTTGATGCCATTTTCAGGGAAAAAACCACAAGCCTTCTTCGGCAGCCCTTTTTTTCCCATTTTTTTAAAAAAAAAATGAAATTTTCACTGTATTTTGGCTAATTTCTTGGTCTCCTCCAGGGGAAACCACAAACTCTGGGTACCATTAGAACCCCTAGGATGTTGGAAAAAAAGGACGCAAATTTGGCGTGGATAGCTTATGTGGACAAAAAGTTATGAAGGTCTAAGCGCCAACTACCCCAAATAGCCAAAAAAGGGCTCAGCACGGGGGTGTGGGGAACGGCCCAGCAGCTAAGAGGTTAACTATGCAGATGGGGACACAATCCTTCGGGTTTTGCCAAGAACTGGGTAATCTCAGCCCCAGATATACCTTCATAACAAAATTGTTGTCTAGAGATTTTCATTTTTGATTTGTGTTTTTGGATCATTAGAGAAGTAATTTAGCTTGGGTAGACATTGCTGATTCAGGCCGTTTTTTTTCTGAACGACATTTTTAAAATGGCGGATGTGTTGCAGTGATGATGTAATATTTCAGGAACCATGAGATCTATATGCTTCATTTTGGTGTCAAAACATAGGTTTTGGTGGTCAAGTAGTCTTATAGAGACAGAAAATAACTCCTCAGAGCAACCCTTCTACCATTTTCCAAAATGGCAGCTGTAATAGGGGAAGAAAAGACATATATAGAAATGAAACAAATAATAATGTTTTTTAATCCTTTTATGTATACACCAAACAATGTTTATGATCTAAATATGAAAAAATTATGTTTATCACTACTGTTTTAGATACATTTTCAAAGTTCACTTTATTTATTTGTTTCAGTAATCGCTTGTGGTACATTTGCAGAATGTTGAACATTTGAGAAGAGAATATATCGACAGGGACATCTTTTTGTAGTACAGGATTTGCAAGTCCATGTACTTGTAAACTCTGTAAGTAGAGGCTTTCGAAATTTCATAGGTTTTAGCACCCCATCCACATCTTCCCAACCAAATTGACACAAATCTTTCTCTATATATGCAAGATCCAAAACATTTACACAGCTTCTGATCAAGTAGATCTCTCTTAATGTGTCCACGCACAGAATATGATGTCAGTGGAAGGTTATTTAGCAGGCCTGATCTCCTGAACTCACTGTACCGAAGATCATCAAATATGTGACAGTCAGAACTTGTTTTCCGCATAATCACAAGGTGTTTTCTACATCTTTATCGTCACATTCTTCTTCTGTCTCAGCAAATCCTTTTAGAAATTTCATAGGTTCAGCAGTTAAAGCTTCAAGCTTTGTTCCAATTTTGCTCATCACACATAAGAATATGTGCCTTTATCAGAACACTGGGCATCTCTGGGCCAAGTTTCATGTACAGAATATGAAGCAGGATAAACTGTCTTTTCTCACCTGTTCCATAACTTAGCCATAACTCTGACAATCCTTGACTTATGAACATTGCAACAGGTAATGTAACTAAATAGCACAATGTGTGTCATTTGACTGTACAATGACTTGATTGAAACTATTTCGAACAACCCACTTAACATGTGGCACAACATGAAGGCCAGCTTCCTCCAATTTGCTGTTAAATTCTTGAACAATATGGCTTGTACCTTTTGTATATATCTCTGCAGGCACCGACTCCTCATTCACAATCATTCCACTTGGAATAATTGAAAATTCAGTGTTCACTGAAACATCAGTAATGTTTTGGTGAGTTAACATCTCAAGTTCATCTTGTTCGATGTTGATGACCAGAATCTATCAAGTTGCACAGGTATAGGTGTCGAATTTTTGATGCAGGCAAGGTCAATTGTTCCACTTGTAGACATATGTCTGATTCTCTCAATTCTTCAACAGATAGTTCAAGATAACTGTCAAGGACAATGTCATGGTGCACACTGATTTTAATATCCGTAGAACAGTTTGAATGATCTCTCGGACATTTTGCATGGATGAAATTTTGAACATTCGCAGTTGTGATATATAGTCTACAACAACAGCAGTTTTCAATGAGGACATCTTTTCGAATTGAAAGTCTTCAGGTGAAAGTTTTTTTTCGTGTTCTTGTACGAGTTTGTGCTTCACTGGTTTGGTTGCAGCGTCTCTATCAAATAATGTGTTTGTTGGAAGGCGATCATGCGACAGAATGTCTTGATAATTTCCCCCCTTTCATTCGCTACATCCATATCTCTATGTGCTTGCAAAAGTTGTTTTTTGTAACCTGTTTTGTAGTGGCTGGTTAGACGAAACACTTACTATGGCAATTAAGGCATGGAAGTTTAGCTTTAGCAATTATGTCAAACAGCTTTTTCTCTTTCAATACAAATCTCTCCTGCTTCAGTTCTGCGTATAGTTTCAATCCATGTTCCAGGACATCTAGTAGACATGTCTTTATATCCTTATCAATATTGTTTGATCACAAAGTTGTGCAGTTGCACAGGCTCAGTCATTTCAAAAGGGTTTCCTTGCTGCTGCATGAAATGAAGAAGGCTGTCAACATGTTTATTAAAATGTACCCATCTCTTTCACACAGGTTTGTGGTGAGGAACAATTCCACAATGGTCCATTCATTTTGAATTTGTAATTTCTCTGAAAACATTACAAATAGAAAGGACTTCATGGTAAATTCCCTTGGAGCTTTTCTGTGATCTCTGGATTGTCTGTTTCAGTTTCATATCTGGAGCCACAGCAGTGAACCTTCTCTGTCTGTCCTTCACCACAAAATGTCTTTGGATGCATTTTCTGTAGAGGTATGGTTTTTCTACCTCTAGCTTCTTCACTCTTTCCAAATACCAGGACCCATACCCCAGGTAGTGTAAGCAATTAAATTCACAAAACACAGTAATCAGTGACTCCATAGTCTTCACACGCAGCTCCCAATCACCTTCCCGATCAGCATGTACCAAGTTTTTTTACTAGAGCTGTCATGTGTAAAACATTTCTCCAGTATTCTGATTTGTATTCACATTCTTTGACAAACTCTACAAACTTGGTTTTCAGGTTTTCTGATTTTTAACTGAGTGTACTGAACATTGCTTGCCTATGCATTATGTCTTTTGAATGAAATGCACCCTGTGCCTTCTTCACTTCCAAGATAAGATATGGAAAACCTAATCTGTCATTCTTGTTCCAGAAAACATTCCAAAGCAATATATCTAAAGCCTCAGATATGATGACCATACCTTGTAACGAATGAACATAATGAGTTCCACTCAATACTGGCTGGACAGTTTTCCTTCCAAAGATTTCAGCTTCAATAAGTGCATAGTCTGTACCACATCCACTGGGATAACTTCCTGCACACCGCAACACAACTATTGTCATGTGGAAAATGCCCATCATTGGATAAAGATCATCAAATTCTACTGGATTGCTCATAAAAATGTCAGCTACAGTACGGAAAACACCTTCATTACAGAAAATTGGCAGGATAGGCTGGTCTTCAAGCTGAGCACCACATTTTGGATTTTTTTTAGAGCTGTGTATACCATTGTGTCGTTTGTGACTGAAGATGTTATTACTGGTATTACCCCAACCTTCTTTAGTGGGACGGTATTCTGGGAGATCAGAGCATGAATTCTAGCCCACAGAGGAACTGTTTTTTCTTCATCCTCAGTCCGCACCGACTAAGCAACATGATAAATTCAGTTAAATCAGCTTTGCGGATCGCAGCATCAGTTAGAAGAAGATCCATGTCCTCAGCCGATTTGAAACTTTCTGGCAGACTGGGACATGTTTATGGCTTGTAGTGATTTTATACACGTTGGCAAGGCATTTGGGTTATAAGTTTGCAGCTTCGTTTGTTTATACCTACAGCTGACACAGATTGTTTTCCAGCAGATACCTCATTGGTACAGCCTCGAAAAAGCACCAATGCAGTTTCCTATGTGCAGGATGTGCCAGACGAAGAAGAGCTGTCTTCAAAATCAAAGTTATAAAGAGCAGCAATTGTAAATCTTTTCCTGGTAAAGTGACTTAGAACTGGTGTGCTGTCAGATTCACAAGATTTCACAGCATCAGCTGCTAACAAGTTCCTGCTCCATACTATAGATCCTACTTACAAGGAAATGGCGCTGTGCGGTGCTGCAAGGCATCTTGCTGCGCCGAGCTGCGTCATTTCCAGAATGCAGAGATGCGCCATATTTACAAGAATATGGCGCATCTCTGTGTTCTCCCCTGTGCTGGTGCTAAATCAGTGCCTAAAGAGCAAAAAACAATGAGAAATAAAAATATTTCTCCTTGTTGCACCACTCAACGACACCTATGAGCTGGCATTAGTTTTTGTCGCTGCCTCAGATTTACGTTTCCTTGTAAATCTGGGGCAGTGTCAAAACGCAATGAGTGTTCCGTGGGTACACCCACAGCAACACCCACTGCACGCCTCTTTGCCGCACGAAACTGCGTCGGGTGGCCCACATTAACAAGGGAGTGTTAAGCTGCAAAAAGTGGCTTAATGCCACCTTGTAAATATGGCGCAGGGCACAGCGCCACCGGAGTGTCACATAAAGTGATGCTCTGGTGGCGAAAGGGGCTTGTAAATATGCCCCTATGTCATTATAACTTGCTGATACACCAATCCTATTCATTGAAGTGATTAGCTCTCTACTTTTGCACTTGCCATAGATTGTGTGGACAGTCATCATGTGTAGCAGAGTTTTCTTTTTGCCATGATGCAGTACATAAAGTATGATTTGGAAAAGACAATACATTTACACAGCATAAGCCTGCCGATTCAGGGATTGTCTTACATCTCTTCACTTATATCTTCAAAGCCATCATCAATGTTGTCGGCTTCTGTTCCGAACTCAAAAACTTTAGTTTGTAACAGTTTTGCTTTGCTGATATTAAACAATGATGTAACAAATCTGTATGTGATAGAAAGATGGGTTATGGACCAAGAAAAACTCCCACATTTATTGTATGGTGGAGATATCCCATGGTCCCTGCCCGCTTCCACGAGTGTGGTGCTGTCTGTTTGGGTGGTCGCGGCGAAGGCCACAGGATGGGCAAGGGGACTCACGTTGGAGACTCCGCTGTCGGGGGGGACTAGACTCCCCCAAGTCGCAGTATTTCACAGCTTCGCTCGGTGGGACACCATTGGTAAACTGACCCAGGAAGATGTGCTCCACAATGGGTCACTTAAGTCCTTTAAGTGGCTTGAGGCGAAATATGATCTGCATCACATCCAGTTTTTTCAATACCTCCAGCTCCGACACGCACTCACGCTATAGTTACTAACCAGCGAGGTAATTCCCGATTATTCTCCCCCAGAGGCGAAAATCCTGCTCACCAACATTAAGGAACACAAGCTATCTGTCCTCTATCAGATGTTGCTGCACATCCAGTCGGATCCAATGGTCAAGGTGAGGGAGGCGTGGGCACAAGACTTAGGGTCGCTGGAAGACAAGGACTGGAATGAAGAGGTGGCTGCCCCTAGGGAGGCTTTGATAGCCTCTCAGTTCCGTCTGTTCCAGCTCAAACTGTTGCATCACACATAACTCACAAGAACAAGCCTGTGCAGAATGGGGATGGTTAGCTCCAGATGTTGCCTGTGCTGCAGGGACTCCATGGGGTATCTGTTAAACTCATTTTGTCACTGTTCAGCTTTATCACACTTTTGGGAGAGGATATCAGGGACCTTGGAGATGTTACTGAGTTGGAAGATTCCCAGGGACCCGAAATTGAGCCTTCTACACATAACGGAGGATATGGTGGGTGACAGAAGATGTAAGACAGCACTGCTCTGGCTGGGCCTGCTGATAGCCAAGCGTGACATCGCAAGAGCATAGAAGGATGCTGCATCCCCTCTCCCTCAAGGAATGGTAGGCCAATCGTATGGATTACTGCATGGCCCTGGAACGTCCAGTGTGCTGGCAACGGGATGCCCGCAAAAACACTATAAAATTTGGAAAGATTGGGCCGGGCGCAGAGAGATATACTTGGAGCCATGCCCATCCCGACCATTGTCCTTAAAGGTGAGATCCTTAGAGGTGAGATACAATTCTTCAAGGCCGTCTAAGACTGACTTCATGGGGTGATGTTTGATGCTTTTTGCTTTGTGTTTAGTCTTGAATAGGGGAGAGTCTGTGTGGTTCACTTTGTGGTAAATGGAACAACCTCTGACATCCCTTACTCCATTGGGTTGTTAGAACTGTATGTTAGAGTAGTCTCCGCTGCTGCCATACTAAAGTTCCAACTGACTCTAAATGAGGAGGGCAAGTCTTCAGTACAGCGAATACAGTAGTCTGTCCACACACTCTAAATCAGACCTTTGTTTGCAACTCTCCCCAGGCCACAAGTGCATCACAGGATTCTTTGGGAGTCGGTGCTGGTCCACCTCTTGGAATACCGAGCTTGGGCACCTTGATTGTAGACCTGAAATAGCTTCTCTAATTTTGCTGATGAAGAGTGCATAATTAGAAGCATAAATTATTCTAGTGTTTGCTGCACTTATTGTAAAAGCGGAAACTGGAGTCTCTCCCATTTGTGAAGCATAAATGATCATGAGTGTGTGACTGGCTCAGCAGTGTTAATGGCAATTCATTTTTGCTGTTGTTGACCTTCACCCCACAATAACTGAGGGTTTTGTGTGAAACCCCATCAGAAGGTTGTGTGCAGCCAGAACTAGGGGAATAATTCAGATAATTTGCAGGAGCATGTGAAATTGTACTTTTTATGTTTCCCCCTACCAGACAGAGCAAACAAATTGTTTGCGAAAAGGCTTATTGTCAGCTTAAATGGGCTCAGTGCCCACTCATTGTTTACCATTGGTTGGTTTTATTGTCGATCTCATTTGCTTGCTATTTTCATCAGCTTGTGTGGGCTTTCCTTCCCCTTCTTGTGTTTAACCTTTCCTGTTGTGTAGCCATTTTAGTTATAGCTCCATGCAGGTTATTTTAGCACACTAGGCTGCTGCTGTGCACTTTAACCCAGATATATTTTATTCAGCTTCGCTTATTATTTTAACAATAGCCACATTTTCGGTCTTGTTTTATTTCTCTCTATCTAGCTGTTTTTTGCTTAAGCTAGCACTACGTTCTTAAACAAGACATTCTTGTTCACTCTGTGCTTCTCTCAAGGCTGCAGTGAGATAGGTTGCCAGTAAAACGTGGTAACGCTTTGTCTCTGGTATTCATAGAAATATACACATCCTTACGTAGGGACATTTTCTCAGAACATTAGCTGTTGTATTATAAAAACACCTCCTTGTCCCAAAACCCGTTAGAGGGAGATTCCAGCCAGATGACCACAACTATATGCTGATTGCTGAATGTTTCGCTACAGCTGCCTATGCAGACTTCAGGCCTTTGTTCAGGTATGGGGGATGATGTCTTCCCAGGGGAACCTGAAGGGCAGAACTAGAGCTTAACATGCTGTGCTCTAATATAGCCTAGGTAGGAATTAGTCTACTGACTCTAGTGACAATATGGTAGGGTTATTTCTATGCTATACTCTCCTTGTCACAATTTTAATCCTGTCATGCTTTATCGTCCTGGTTATTGCAGTACATGCTTTATTACCTAAGATGCAGTTGCTTCATTAAAAACCTTACTGAAGCATATACTGCCTCTGTTTGTCATTGTATATGTAAGACTAATGTAACTGAGAGAAACTAATGAGATCTGAGTGACCACGATTTCCCTGAGGAGTCAATTGTGTCATGCGCTTGGCTGCCCAATCATCCCTGCTCTTGGGTAGAGATGAGGCACTGCTAGTTAGCCGGAGCAAAACCCGGATTGGGGCGACAGGTGTCACCTGTAGTGGGTTAATATTCAGTCTCCCACACCGCAGGCAATTCTGCAGTTCAAATCCAGTAGTCTCATTAAAATTATGAGAGCTTACGCTTCATGGCGCCGCCAACGTTTGGTCAGGCTCTAATTTACGGGTCCTCCTGAGTATCTCTGTGTCACTATATACAAAGACACCTCAGTACTATATACGGAGTTGTCTGTGATATTGAGAATTTCCTCCTCAGCTAAATAGGGAATACCTAACTAAACCTGTAGGTTGTTCAAGCTTGAACTCTAAAAGGATAATCCCCATTTGGTGCGCCTATCTCTGAACAAAATTAACCATTTATCATGGCGAATCTGCAACAGGTAGCAATCGCAGTCAATATGAGACCACCCCTCACTGCCCATTTACTGGCACATGGCCTAACAGCTTAGAGGGGTCCAGTTATATTTGTTGTTGAGGCTCATGCAGCCTATAGAACAGAACTTTTTTTATTCTTGGGTCACATTTCCAGCAGTTGATGGGAACACAAATACATTTCATCACTACACACCTGCAAACGTACCTGCACAATACAGAGCATATGCATATTTAGAAATACCTCTATCTTATCAAGAACATAATAACTGGCTTGATGGCGGCCTACCCCACACAATTTTACACATTAGGTTAGTTCCATTAGTAATGATGGTCCTACCTGGCCCTTATTGGCCACTTATACACCTCACCCTGCTGTAGTGAACCTAATTGTAGCTGAAGTCCATCGCTTATATGCTGATCTGATGGCAATATACAGACGATTAGTGCAGTTTGTAATGGAAACATTAAACACAAACCCAGCATGTGCTGCTCCGGCGCAACCACATGCAGGAACGCCAGGCATTAACCCTGCAACTATACATTTGAACATGGGTAAAGTACCCTCCAAACGAGAAAAAAATCAATTTTTGTTAGCCCAAAAAATAAACGACTGGAAGCAGTATTTCCCTATATGGGACCTCAGGATAAACACAGAATATTAACTATGTGCTTGCCATTTGGGATGGTACCCACAATAGATAACTGTAATACATGGGGCACAGTATTTGCCACGCTCTATGCAATCGCACACGGTACACCGACACTTGCCAGTTTACCGGAAGTATTGAAACAAATTCAGGATGAATACGGGGCTGCCCCGGCCCTGGATTTGGGGATGCAACTAATGGGCAACTTTGCCACGGTGCCCTCAATTATCTGAAGTAACCTTAAAGGGGAAGCAGTCGCACTAACAGTGCGCATGCAGCTACGGGACGTTCCACCACAGGATCAAGAATGTAACCTGCCAAAGATTATCCCAGAGACCTACTCTAGCATTGGTCAAGATAATCTGGGGGCTAGATCAAAGAAACCACAATTTCAGGGTAAATCTAATAAAGATTCTACCAAGCAAGCTCCTAGGGGTAATAAGAAACGCTGGGATAAAAAACAACAAACACCTAAAAAAGAAAGGGGAGAATCTCCGTGTATGGGGACCCCACAGAATAGATACAGTCTCAGAAATAGAGATAATATAAAAACACCTGACATATCAATATACTGATGCATGCCAATCTTGTTCCTTTCAGGACTCATCGGATAAGCGCAGTGAGAGAGGTGGGCGGTCAGAGCGGAGAACTGAGTACGTGAAACCAAGACAAGAATCACAACGCTCAACAGAGGTTTCTGTTAAAAAAGCAGCAAAACTTCACCACCAAAAACCCCAATTCAAAAAGAAAAAAGTGGCAGGCGTTGCAGTTCGACATGCCACTCAAGAAGGGGGCTCTCTTGAAGAATAAGAAGTGGGCATTAGCGCTATTAGACAGCGTGGCAGAGGTCACAATAGTTTGCTGGAATCTTCTGGAGCATCTGGCCATTTCCAGCAAATACACTGCATATTGATCAGTATCAAAGAGTCATGTACACCGATGGCTCAGCACAACATGGAATTGGCACAAAATATCAATACTCTGCTGCTTGCGCAGTCGTAAGTGGCTACAAGGTGGATAGTACATTTTGTCCCCAGCACACGTTCACACAAACCCCAGGGGATTGCACAGCACAGCTGGCAGAGATAAAGGTTCTGTGATGGCACTGGACATACGGATCCTGCACAGTTAACACTAATTGTTTGTGATTCGTACTACTGTGTCCAGTCCTTCAATGAATACCTGCCTTATTCACGCCAGAATGGGTTCAGGGATTCCAAAGGCAACATCATCAAACACAGACTTCTGTGGGGGGAAAGTAGCAGGCTTGAAGGAAACGCTAGCAAATGTCTATGTTGTACATACACTTGGACACCAGCGTGTTGGAATACAGTTGCTGGGAATTCAGTGGCTGATGAAGCCGCAAAATCAGCAGTAGCTAGGGCCACTGTTGCTGCAGTAACCCGCTCAGGAGTGAAACCAGACGATGACATATGGGCTGCCGTGAAAGCTACAGCTGAAGGTACGCCCTATCCAAAAGCATTTCCTGCTAAATATTCCTACCGAATGGGAGGCTGTCTAGATGGCGAAGTAAAAATACCAGGTGTGGGGGTTCGAGTAATTCCCAACAAAGACATAAGATCAGAGTTGATTGAAGCAGCGCATGAGGGGGTAGCATCTGCCCATGCTGGTGTGGTGGCTACAATATCATTGTTGCAACCACGTTATTGGTGGACAGGTCTATACAAACAGGCCAAGCAGTATGTCCTTTGTTGTGACATCTTCCAACAAATTAAGGTTTCCACCGCCAAATGCCCACTGCAGACACCCCTCCTAATTTCCAACACACAACCATTACAATGTGTGTACTTGGACCATTTTGGTCCCTAACACCAAATAGTGCATACAAATACATTTTAGTCACTGTTGACTCTTGTTCCAGATTTCTATGGGTGTGGCCACAACGCTCGGACTGTTATTAAAGATTTGCTTTATCGGTACATATGCAGTTGCGGCTTTCCACTCGGACCAGGGCCCTGCTTCCTCCTCAAGGGCTTTCAGGGACGCCATGGCTTTGTTAGGGTTCTAACTCCATTACTCGTCTCCATTTCATCCCGAGGGAAATAGTGTCATGGAGTGACTAAACCGTGATTAGAAGCTGTCCTTAACAGCCAGAGTCTTGGGTACGGGTCGTAGTTGGCTTAACCACCTGTATGGAGTCCAGAGAGCACTTAGCAATCTGCCTAGAAGGTCCCTGGGGGGGTCGTACTTCATATGAGTGCCTGTTCGGAACTCGAATGTATGTTCCAGATCTTGATGGTCCTTGCATGGAGGCGGCAGAAACACCCATTGACATAAATGAACGTGTCAATGTCTTAAAGGAATTACAACAGTTCTGTGACGACAACGCTTCTGCCAGTGCTGCCTCCACAGGAAATAAGGATGTACCAGTAACACCTACCGGCTGGATTCCTAAACTTGGGGATCTAGTACGTGAAAAGGTTGCTGTGAAAAAGGAATTTGGTCCTTTTTATCGTGCGCAGGTCCAAGTCTTAGGAATACACGGTACCAGAACTGTCATTCTACCACCATTGGCTGGTGCTAAAGAAAACCGCTTTGCATCTATCGACAATGTCAAGTTACACCATGTGGCCGATCCTGCACAGCAGACCAAGAGGAACGGTCAGTAGTTCTCAAAACCCTCTCACTACTGGTCAAGAAGTCCCTCTACAAGTTGTGAGCAGCAACACTGACACCTCTCCGAGCTTGGGGAGGGTGGAAAATTATCTTGCATTGGTTCCACTGACATCTGTTTCAACAAACAGTACAGAAATAATTGATCGATATGACACAACTTCAACACAGACGGATGGCGTCATTTATTCTGAACCACCGCGGGAAACCCCCACCAGTTCTCCACCAACAAACACGGCTCCAGCTTTTGCACGAACTGCTTCTGGATACTTTGCCGACATCAACAACACCTTTTAGGACTTATTCGCCTCTTCTACATCTGAACTGTCAAGACCACGTAAGCTGATAAACTGTCTTAAAACAAATTACTTTATTCCTCCATGGAACTATCTGTGGCTTTCTTTAGTTGTGCTAGCTTCCCTCCTTTGGATAGGGTTTGTCATAACATAATTTTTAATAATACATGGTCATTTTCTTCCTGAAAGACCAACAGTTGAACTGGTGGATGAGGTCCTAAAACCCCATTTTTCGTCTCAGAAGGTCCGCAGAGACTTGTCCTTTGTTAACATTTCCACTATGCCAATTCCTGATGGGATTGTTTGGGATAAAGTAACATTTGATATATATTGCCCGACAGAGATCATTCATATACCATATGTGTTTAAACTTTCAATGAACGATGTAATAATACCCAGAGTTGTTTCTGATGACTGGGATGTGAAAACAGCTGATTCTATGATGACTGAATTGCAGTATTATACTGTATTTGAAAACATAGATGTTTACCAATGTAAAGAGAATTATGGTGATATGTTTTGCTATAATTACTATGGGCACCATTTCATTCACAGAGCGAGTACCCCAAAGACTATTTTTAATTACACACAATGGGAACATTGCCCAACTCCACCACAAGGGAGTTCAAAAACATATTATGAAAAGTTTGCATAGTTTTCTGGGCACATTGTTAACAATGCTGAGTCATAATATTTTAAATTGCCATTGATGGAAAAAGTAAACATATTATTAACAGATACGTAATGTATTTATTAGGATTCCTTTGTTTCCCGGTTGACTATAGAAGGATATGAATATTGGCTGAAGTTGATTGACTTAAAAAGTATGTGGCGAACACAATACTGGCTAATAAGCGGGAAGGAAACTTTATTTAGAGCATGTCTGATACCTGTTCAAATAATATTTTTAAATGAAACTGTACAACAAACAAGTTGTTTAGGCTTAGCAAAAATTAAGGAATTGAATGTACCCAGTATCCCTGCCCCTGCAAAATTTCACAAATGGCAAAAATATATAAATCCAACTGAAGATCAGCTGAATGGGTCCAGAATGGCACGTTTAAAGTTTCACTGTCACGTCCTGGCGGGTGGTTATTGTGGCCAATAGATACCAATGGGTGTCACAAATGTTTAATAAACTCTGGGGGAGGGGTGAGGTTTGAACTAGTAGGCCGGACTCTTGCTTTGTATCATCCGAACATGTAGGTATAGTAACAACATACAGTGTAGGGAAACTATGCCAGCAATGGTTGAAGAGTTCCTCACTAGATGTGGTTAGAGAACACCTCAGTCTCCTGTCTAATAACACCAACTTATAGGACTTCCTGTTAGGCCCCAGAAAACAACACAGAAAGCGTTTCTTATATGAAGTATATAATGAAATTTGGAAGCTTTCCCAACAAGAAGCTGCTACCCGGTTAAAGCAAATAGACCAAGAAAACTTACAGAAGGCATTAGCTGTTGTGGATAATGGGATTAATACCCTGTCCGACTGGATATACACCCTAAATAACATTGTTTCTTCTGCAATATACATAATACAAAGTGATATGTCTTCTTTACAACGTAGACAGAGTCAACTAAGGTCCATTATGCAGTTGGGTTGGACACCTCAAACATTGAAGGCAGGTCGCGTTCCCCGGCAACACGTTAGCGCAAGGGACATATTTTCCACATTTAACTTAACGCGACAACAACTAATGGCTAAGAAAGAAGCGACTTATGTCATGTTAAACATCAAAAAGTTAAAAAAGTTGCCTTTCAGTGTGGCTGAAATACCATCTGCTGAATGGTTAATACATGGGGTCATTAATCTGCCTATTTCAATACTCCAATTCATATCCTGTTTAAAACACATTCCAGTAGGCAGATATGAAAGGCTGGGAGATAGTTACATCCATTAGGTGTGGGAGCTGCCCTTCTCGTACAAATGTCTCAGTGGCATGAAGGAGGTCTTTCTTAATGGTAGTGAATGTGAGACTTCTGTCAGCCATTCGATGGTTTGTAAACAGCTGTCCTTGCACGGGGCATGTAACGCTTCAGCAGCGAACTTGGCTTGTCATCTGAAGGGAGTTCCAGGCCCCTTGAGTAGACCTGCGTTCCAGGTGCTTTCAAATGGCAGCTATGTTCTCCTCAATAGTGAAGACTGTTGTGGGATGCAATCCAGAAAAGTTTATGTTGTTTCGGTCTCTAAGATTGTTACATGCTGCAGGAACATACTTTTTCCTCCCACTAGACAAAAAGAGTTAGCTGACATTTGGCCCCATATTGCTACTTCTAATGTGAATTTTGTCAAGTTGAGCAGACTCAAGGCTTTATTGTTCCAAAAACAGGTGGCTCTCACAGCTGCATGTGAGACCTACGCACTTCAGGTGGCAAGGTCATCAGCAGAGATACAGTCCCTTTTAAGTACAAACTTTCCAAGACACTTTGGTGAACTCGTGGGACGAATATTTAATGCGTCCAGTACTACAGGAACCGCAAACTTTTTTAAGGCTGTTGGTTCTGGTTTCGTTCACACCTTCTCCTCCATATTCGGTTTAATACCATCAGCCATCCACTCAATATTCTTCAGCATTTTCGGGAGATTTGCTACCTTTTCTGCGCAATGGCTGCCCCGCCGCAACAAGGAGGAATGAAAGCGCTCCCACCAGCGCAGCTGTGTCGTGAACGCATGATGCAGTACTTTGGAGCAACACTGCTGGAGGAAATGGAGTTTGACTGGTCTCTCATTCAGACCAGTTATGCATTTTGTGCAGCACGTCTTTGGTGCTCATTCGAACATGCACTGAGAGTTTGTTTTTCTACACAGCGCTTACTTTCATTGGACGCTGATCTGTTGATGTTCTCGCTGAGGGTTCATTACCGGACATGCGCATTAAGTGTGCGTTTGCTAGGGGAAGTTGCTTATGAGTTGCCCTTCCTGGAGGATGCGGCTGTGAACACATTATTGGGCTCACCATGGAATGCTGCTGCGTTGGCTGAAGCTCAGGCTATGGAACAGGAATGCTCCTTGGTCCTTCCTGGCGATGCATTTCCTACTTTAACACCTGCCGAAGTGGAAGCTTTCCTGTCTTCAATTGTCCCGGATTCAACTGGCAACTTCCAAAATGACTTTGACTCTTGAAATTCGGCCTTATTACCCCACAAGTTTACATTTTTTAAATTGTCCTTTTATTTATGCTCAAGTGTCCTTTTAACTTGCCTGCTCTGAAAAAATGAAACAAAAACATTTCATTTTTTGTTTTTGAAATGCATCTTGTTTTCCTTTAAGGAAAACAGGCTGCATTTAAAAAAAAAAAAAACTGCTTTATTTAAAAGCAGTCACAGACATGGTGGTCTAATGTCTCCAGCAGGCTACCATCCCTGTGAGGGCCGCCATTCCCAAGGGGGTCGCAAATTGCGACCTACCTCATGAACAATCATGAGGTGGGCATTTGCGACCCCCTTGCGAATCGCTAATAGTGTCATTGACACTATACAACATAAGGTTTTGTGACTCGCAATTTACGAGTCGCAAAACCAAACGTTTATACATGTGGCCCCTACTGTCTTTGCAATTTCTTTTAGCTATGTTGTACAGTAGCACAGCTGTAGTGCACTATGGCTGAAAGTTAGAAAAAAAGTGCTGTGACATGGCCTGCACCAGGAGCATTGCTCTGTTTTGTTTTGTTAGTATTAGATTATTCTCTGCTTCACAAAAAACTTGAATTATCTTATGTCTGAGCTGATGTTGGCACGTGTTGGTGCCTCATGAAAACTGCACCAAAAAGGCCAACCAGAGAGAAGAGCCCAGCACCGTCTACACATTTGTAGCATTGTGAAACCTGTTGGTGTGACTTCTGGGCTTTTTTCCTGGCAGGACAGGAGGAAGAAAGTAACAAAATGGGAGGAGGAGGAGGGGTGGCAGACTAAGCAACATCGGTGGAGGGGCGGATCGGCTAAGCAACTAAGCAGGAGGAGGGTGGGGAAGAGCAGAGTGAGCAACAATGGGGGAGAGGAGGTAGGGAACGCAAGTAAAAGGAAGAAAAAGTACCTTTGAATGTGGTGAGCAATGGAAGGACACTGAGTAATGAAAACAGTACTTGGGCCATGCTCCAGGGTAGGGATAAACAAGTGAAGCCAGCACTTGCTCACCAAAGAGAATCAAAGAAATGAGAGTGAAGATGAAGCTGACTGATGGTAAGCATTGGGCAGGTTCTAAACTCCAAGCAAAATGTGGAAGAAAAATCAAGAAATCATAGTCCATGCTCCAGACGAACGAAGAGGAAGTGAAACCAGCACGCGCTGCTCAGTTAGTAGGCAGCAAATGACAGTGACAATGAAGCCCACAAATGGTAAGCAGTGGGAGGGCTCCACAACCTGTAGAGAAGTACAAAAGGGCCTGTGCTGAGTCTCAGTTTTATGTTTTAGCTTGACATCTTTTCCAATAGTGATCTTTTTATATGCTTCTACATTAGATGGCTTGGGGACCGGCGGGGGATGCCTGAGGTGGAGTCCGGTGCAGTGGCTCCGTGCGGGCTGTGGCCGGTGCGGCCTGTGCTGGACGGCCGCGTGGTGGTGGCG
Organism: Pleurodeles waltl; assembly: GCF_031143425.1. Lineage (NCBI taxonomy): Eukaryota > Metazoa > Chordata > Amphibia > Caudata > Salamandridae > Pleurodeles > Pleurodeles waltl. Next base: position 153,944,690 of record NC_090445.1, on the reverse strand, counting down.
GGCCCTGGACGGGGCAGCGGGGACGGCGCTCCCCGTGCGGTGATTCTGCTACAGTGCTGCTGAGGAGATCGCTGGGAGGCCCCCGTGCTGGCTGCCGCGATGAGGTGAAGAGGGAGGCCCGGCTGACGGCGCTGTGGTGAAGCGCGGGGACTAGGCCTGTGTCGGGCTGCCGTAAGCGGAGACGCGGATGATGAGGCCCGCAGGGGGCATGGAGAGAAGCATTGTCGGCACAACCCTGAGGTAGCGGTGAGGCTCCCTGCGGTGTGCAATGGGCAGAGGTGGGCTCCAACAGGAGTGATGCGCCAGGTGGCTTGGGCCCAGGTAGGAGGCACTGTCCAGCGGCTGGGCAGACGAAGGGCACGGGGCCAGCTGGAGTGGCGGACAGGAAGGGAGCTGCTGGAGACACGCTGAGGTGTCAGGGTGGAGGGGAGCTGCGGGATATCCCCCACCACCACTAAGAGACGAGGCCCCCCTCCGGAGAGGGACACTACGGAAGGCGAACAGGAGACCTGTAGGTCTGAAACCCAAAGTGCTGAGCCATAAAACAGAGACAAACCAGTGCATAATACTTGTCAGCTCAGCTGGGTGCACTAGCCGTGCGGGCGGTGGTTCGTAGGGGTGCGCACTGCTCGCGGGATGGTGCCAGGCCATACACCGGAGAGAAGCAGAGCAAAGATGAGGGCTCCTTTAAAGACCTCTTCGCTAAAACTCCTGCCAAAAGAACAGCGCAGACAGAACTGCCAGAAGCCGGGTGCAGAGATGCGGTGGGGCCCGGACTTCCGGAGCATGATGGAGCTCCCTGGACGAGAGGATTCATGGAGCAACTTTTTGAGTCCTTACGTGCTGATCTTCCAACACTGAAGCAGGAAATAACAGCCGACATTAAAGACCTGAAAAGGGAGGTGCTTGACCTGGGCCGGTGCGTGGACACAGTGGAACAAGCCCAGGACGCAAGACGGAACAACCTACGGGGGAAGGTGCGTTCCATGGTCTCAAGACACCAGATTGCAGTTCAGAGGACTGGCGTCGGACCCCCACCTTCTCCCTCACAACTAACAACATGGGAGGAGCAGGTCTTGGCTATACTGCATCCTCAGGGCCTCACAGGAGTAGCTGGAGGAATGGACTCTAGTAAGTCAAATCTTAACTACCATATCCCCACCCTACCTGCATGCTATCACATATCCCCACCCTCACCCCTATCACTCCAACACCTCACATATGTCCCACTATCACAAACCACTCATCCCAACACCAAGCCTTGCATGCAACACCAAAGCATGGACACCCATCACCAAAGCATGTCTACTACAGATACCCACACAGATCCCAAAACAATTATCACACAAGGTCCTACACAAGAATGTAAGACTGGGGTACAGGGTCACCCACCCATTGCACAAGATGGCACACACAGATGCAATAATCATGCCTTTACTCCCCTGCAGGACCCCTACCCAACGTCACCGGACAGGAGGTTCCAGACATGTTCACCCCCCCCACAGAAGAGGCCCACAGTGATGACAGTAGCTCTGTCCAACTGGATCTAGATGACCAGCCCGGCCCATTTGGGACCTCGGGACAGTCGGTTCCCCTGACACAGTCACAAGCCACCACAGAGCCTCCCCCCCTCAGGAAACACCAGCACAGCACCCTCCCAGCGGGCTCATACCTCTGTCCCCAGGACACGTCAAGCAGCAGTGTGTCCACTACTACAGGGAACCCAGGCAAACCGACCAACCCAAGAACAGCAGGGACCTGGGGGCAGTGGCAGTGGGCACACGGTTCAGGGGACAGAGGCACAGGAAAACTGTGGAACTAGAGGTCTGCTGTGCGACTGGGGGAGGACAGGCCCAGGGAACCCACTCTCCACGATGCCCTCTCCAGCATCATGGGAGCGTACCATCATTCCCAGGAGACGATGGCAACGGTACTGGCCAAGTTTCAGGAGACCCAGCGGCCGCAGGAGGAACAGTATTTGGGGATCAGGGAGGAACTCAAGTCCATCAACACCACCCTGGTCACCATTGTAGGGGTGCTGAAGGACCTTGTGAACACCAGGAGGGACACTGTGGCACAACAAGGGGCCCCTGACACTAGCCTGGATGATGAACTGCCCACCACCTCCGCCGGCGCTAGTGGACAGGAGGCACCGCCACAGGACCACAACACCAGCACCCCACCCCCTGCAGATGGAGAACAACCCCGCAAATGGTCCCTGAGATCCAGGACAAAGACAGAGAACAATGCCAAAACCCCCGCCAAGAAATGAGACCACCCTGATTGTCATCCTTCTGTCCCACTTTGTCACCCTGTCCATCCTTAAACTGCCCTAGCTCCACTTCCTATGCCCCTTTGGACAATGCACCTGTGAGACAAATAACTGGACTCTGCCATGGACATTCCTCCACCATCACCCCTGACCATTTTACAACCCCCTCCACTATTTTGCACTTAAATAAACACCCTTGAATCACAAAACAATCTGGAGTCTGTCTGTGCTTTCACAAATGTGTATTTGCAATAATTGAGGAAAATAGCAATGTCCATTGTATTGTCAACATACCTATGTCACACAGCTTTAGTCCATGAGGTAACATAGCAGAGGTCACACAGTGGGACACACATCTGTGAAATGGAAAGGCAAAGTGGCAGGTTAGGGTCCATACACTGGGTGAAAGTGACAGACATATGATAGGTCTAACAATTTTATCAGATGTAGGAGGCAGTGATGTCTTCTTACCTGTGTCTCACTGGAAGTATTGCTGGATCATGTCGTTTCTGTTGTCGATATCCTCTTCTTCTGCCTCCTCTTCTTCACTGTCCACAGGCTCCACAGCTGCCACAAGACCACCTTCTGGACCATCCTCCTGCAGAAAAGGCACCTGTCGTCGCAAAGCCAAGTTATGCAGCATACAGCAGGCCACAATGATCTGGCACACCTTCTTTGGTGAGTAGTACAGATAACCACCTGTCATATGGGGGCACTGGAACCTGGCCTTCAGGAGGCCAAAGGTCCTTTCTATCACTCTCCTAGTTCGCCCATGTGCCTCGTTGTAGCGTTCTTCTGCCCTTGTCATGGGATTTCTCACTGGGGTCAGTAGCCAGTATGACAGGTTTGGGTAACAAGAGTCACCTGCAAATGTCGAGGGACAACTGTTAGACACACACTAACCCTTAGGGACAACCCCAGACCCAGACAACTATTCACAGGGTATAGGGTCCTTGTCCTCACCTATTAGCCACACAAGGTGCCTCTGGAGTTGCCCCATCACATAAGGGATGCTGCTATTCCTCAGAATGTAAGCGTCATGCACTGAGCCAGGAAACTTGGCGTTCACATGGGAGATGTACTGATCGGCCAAACACACCATCTGCACATTCATTGATTGATAGCTCTTCCGGTTTCTGTACACCTGTTCACTCCTGCGGGGGGGACCAAGGCCACATATGTCCCATTAATGGCACCTATGATGTTGGGGATATGTCCCAGGGCATAGAAGTCACCTTTCACTGTAGGCAAATCCTCCACCTGAGGGAACACGATGTAGCTGCGCATGTGTTTCAGCAGGGCAGACAATACTCTGGACAACACGTTTGAGAACATAGGCTGGGACATCCCTGATGCTATGGCCACTGTTGTTTGAAAAGACCCACTTGACAGGAAATGGAGTACTGACAGGACCTGCACTAGAGGGGGGATTCCTGGGGGTTTGCGGATAGCTGACATCAGGTCTGGCTCCAACTAGGCACACAGTTCCAGGACTGTGGCACGATCAAGTCTGTAGGTGACTATTACATGTCTCTCTTCCATTGTCGACAGGTCCACCAGCGGTCTGTACACCGGAGGATGCCCCAATCTCCTCACCTGCCCCAGCGGACATACCCTAAGGAGGAGAACAGCGAGCACAGAGTCAGCCAACACTGAGGTAGTAAAAAAACAATTTTATTGCACACATTTGTCAATCCGCTATGTGCCTGTCTTTGTGTGTATGCAAGGCCTAGATATGTGTGACGCATTTAAAATTAATGCCATGTGGCCCCCTGAAATGGCGGCTGCCTGACCTGTAATGTGGGACAAGGGGATATGAGGTAACTGCTTTAGCGTTGTACACTGTCGTGGAAGGCGGTCGAAGACCGCGGCGCAATCCTGCACTGGTTAACATTGGGCCCTATGGGTCCCAGAAACCAATGACGATGTACGCTGGCGGTGACGGTACGCACCACCGCGGATGTGACCGCCATTTTCTGTCCGTTCACTCACTTGATACCTGATCTTCAACAGGAGAGGACCTACACTGCAAGTGCTGCTGTGACCTCAGTCTGGAAGCGACAATGGCTCATGTGTCTGGGGAAAGGTCCCCTGCCTTCACATCGGAGGAGTTAGACCTCCCCAGTACACGCTACTCTACGGTCCTCCAGACAAACAGGTGAGTACACCGTGAGCATGCTGTATCGGCAATGCCTGTTTGGAGTGGTGTGGATGGAAGATACGTGGGGGATGAGGCCTGCATGGTCGGACGGTGAGTGTATGTGCGTCAGGGCAAGAGTGGGAACGTGGGACAATGACTGTGACGGCCTGGACGGTTAAAGTTTTTCCTTTTCCCCTGTACTATTCCTGTAGGTCAGCGCCCACTAGAAGAAGGATATTTGGCGTGCCATTGCCAAGGACGCCCGGACCCTGGGGGTCCACCACAGACGGAGCACCCACTGCCGTAAAAGATGGGAGGACATTCGCCACTGGAGCAAGAAGACGGCGGAGGCCCAAGTGGGGATGGCCTCCCAATGTGGGAGGGGTGCCCGTCGCACCATGATCCCCCTGATGTTCCGGATCCTGGAGGTGGCGTATCCGGAGTTGGATGGGCGCTTGAGGGCATCACAGCAGCCACAAGGGGGTGAGTACCGTCACATCCATCTGACTCTGCGCGCATTGGAGGTGTCTGGGTGGGGGAGGTGGGCAGTGGGTTCCCCTAGGCTAGGGCAAGCTTTGTAGGCAAGGACCCTTTGTGAGGCAGGCTAAGTGGCACCCCAACCCCACCAGTGGTAAGAGCCATCTACACCTAGTCATGCTCCTGTGACTTCCATGTGTGCCGCAATCGGGCACAGGCTATGTACCCCATGTCCCTATGATTAATTAGGGAACTCTAAGTGCATGGCATAGTGCAGAGGGCTGCTATGTCTGTAGTGTCCGCCAACGGTAGCGGTATTGCATGCACTGAACATGTCTTTCTTCTTTCTCCCCCCCCCTTTTTTGTGGTCTCCCTGTTCTTGTGTGCATTAGCATCATCATGCAGAGGAGCTGTGCCACCGGAGCAGGAGGGAGCTGTAACCCACATGGCCCTGGAGGGCGAGACAATGGAGTCGGAATTCTTCAGTGGGATGGAGGGCGAGGAGAGCACCCACTGCCGTAAAAGATGGGAGGACATTCGCCGCTGGAGCAAGAAGACGGCGGAGGCCCAAGTGGGGATGGCCTCCCAATGTGGGAGGGGTGCCCGTCGCACCATGACTCCCCTGATGTTCCGGATCCTGGAGGTGCCGTATCCGGAGTTGGATGGGCGCTTGAGGGCATCACAGCAGCCACAAGGGGGTGAGTACCGTCTCATCCATCTGACTCTGCACGCATTGGAGGTGTCTGGGTGGGGGAGGTGGGCAGTGGGTTCCCCTAGGCTAGGGCAAGCTTTGTAGGCAAGGACCCTTTGTGAGGCAGGCTAAGTGGCACCCCAACCCCACCAGTGGTAAGAGCCATCTACACCTAGTCATGCTCCTGTGACTTCCATGTGTGCAGCAATTGGGCATAGGCTATGTACCCCATGTCCCTGTGATTAATTAGGGAACTCTAAGTGCATGGCATAGTGCAGAGGGCTGCTGTGTCTGTAGTGTCCGCCAACGGTAGCAGTATTGCATGCACTGAACATGTCTTTCTTCTTTCTCCCCCCCCCCTTTTTGTGGTCTCCCTGTTCTTGTGTGCATTAGCATCATCATGCGGAGGAGCTGTGCCACCGGAGCAGGAGGGAGCTGTAACCCACATGGCCCTGGAGGGCGAGACAATGGAGTCTGAATTCATCAGTGGGATGGAGGGCGAGGAGAGCTCCATGGCGGGGACAGGAGCAGAGACCAGCGACACGACTCCTCCTCTGATGGGAGCTCCCTTGCACTGGCGGGCCCCTCTGTGCCCACCACATCTACAGGTAGAGCCGCCACCCCCCTACCAGCACCGTCCTCCCAGTAGCCCCTCAGCGTGTGTCCCGTGGCCGCTCACCCAGGAGGGTGGGCATCTCCTTTGCCCCAGGCACCTCACGCCCTGCCCCAGTCAGCCCTGCTGCCCTCAGTGAGGAGGCTATTGACCTCCTGAGATCCCTCACTGTTGGGCAGTCTACCATTCTGAATGCCATCCAGGGTGTCGAGAGGTAGTTGCAACAGACAAATGCATACCTGGAGGGCATTCATTCTGGCCAGGCAGCCCAACAGCGAGCATTTCAGGCTCTGGCCTCTGCACTGATGGCAGCCATTGTCCCTGTGTCCAGCCTCCCCCCTCCAACTTCCTCCATCCAGACCCAATCCCCTGTACCTCAGCCTATCCCAAGCACACCATCAGACCAGCATGCACACACCTCAACACACAAGGGTGGCTCTGGCAAACATAAGCACCACACATCACACAGGCACTCACACAAGCATCATACCCATGCACACATACCAACATCCACTGCCTCCACTGTGTCCCCCTCCTCCACGTCTCCCTCCTCCCTCCCTTTCTCGTCTCCACTCACACCTGCATTCACTACATCTTCAGCCACTACCTCCATCACCAGCACACCCATCACCAACCACCGCTCACGTGCACTCACCAATCCCCACTACCATTCACACATCCTGTGTCCTCTCCCAGTGTGTCTGTGAGCCGTCCTCCCAAAGTACACAAACGCAGTCACACACCCACCCAACAGCCATCCACCTCACAACAGCCTCCAGCCCATGCACCTTCACCCAAAGTCAGCAAACGAACACCTCCTACAACCACGACCTCTTCCTCCACTCCCAAACCCCCTCAGGCAAGACAATTGTTGGAAGTGGCAAGACAGCTGTGCCACCATCCAAGGTGGGGAAGGGCCTGAAAATGAAAGGCAAGTCAACGTCGCCGCCAACCTGCACGGGGGACAAGACTGCCACCGGCACCGCCACATGCACCGCCGCCACGGACACCGCCGCCAGCACCCCAGATACTGAGCCCTTCACCAGCTCCGCAGACACTGTGCCCTTCAGCAGCACCGCAGTCAGTGAGCCCGCCACCAGCACTGCCGCTACTGACAACGGCGCAAGCACCGCAGTCAGTGAGGCCGCCACCAGCACTGCCGCTACTGACACCGCCGCCAGCACCGCAGTCAGTGAGCCCGCCACCAGCACCGCTGCTACTGACACCGCCGCCAGCACGGCAGTCAGTGAGCCAGCCACCAGCACGGCAGTCAGTGAGCCAGCCACCAGCACGGCAGTCACCACAATGACCGCGCAAGCACCGCCGCTACTGACCCCGCCACCAGCACCGCCGCTACTGACCCCGCCACCAGCACCGCCGCTACTGACCCCGCCACCAGCACCGCCAGCGGCCCCGCGACATCCTGAGCCAGTGGCACCACCGCAGACATGGCTGCCATCCCCAGTGGTCATTCGTACGAGGCTGGTGGTCAGTTCCAGGGGCCTGGGCAGCTTGCATGTTGCACCACTGTCAGTGGAGTGTCACATCCACTACCTCTGTCCTTGGCAGGCTGCAGCACTCTGGGCACAAAGCCCCCTCCAGAACCAGTGGAGAGATACATCCACTACTTCAGTCCTTGGCAGGATGAAGCACTCTGGGCACAAAGCCCCCTCCATAACCAGTGGATAGATACATCCAATACCTCAGTCCTTGGCAGGATGAAGCACTCTGGGCACAAAGCCCCCTCCAGAACCAGTGAAGAGATACATCCACTACCTCAGTCCTTGGCAGGATGAAGCACTCTGGGTACAAAGCCCCCTCCAGAACCAGTGGAGAAAGACATCCACTACCTCTGTCCTTGGCAGGATGAAGCACTCTGGGCACAAAGCCCCCTCCAGAACCAGTGGAGACTGTTATCCACTTGAGAGACTGTGGCTTTGCACTCCCCAGGATAAAGCAGTGGGCAAACCACCCACTGGAGAGACTTGAGAGACTGTGACTTTGCACTCCCCAGGATAAAGCAGTGGGCAAACCACCCAGTGGAGAGACTTGTGAGACTGTGGCTTTGCACTCCCCAGGATAAAGCAGTGGGCAAAACACTCACTGGAGAGACTTGAGAGACTGTGGCTTTGCACTCCCCAGGATAAAGCAGTGGGCAAACCACCCACTGGAGAGACTTGACAGACTGTGGCTTTACACTCCCCAGGATAAAGCAGTGGGCAAACCACCCACTGGAGAGACTTGACAGACTGTGGCTTTACACTCCCCAGGATAAAGCAGTGGGCAAACCACCCAATGGAGAGCCTTGAGAGACTGTGGCTTTGCACTCCCCAGGATACATCAATGGGCATGGAGCCCCCTCGTGGAGCTGGCGTCGTGCACTCATCCGGCTGAGGTGCCCCCCCTTCCTTTCCCCCTGAGGTGCCTGTTTTATTTTGATCTGATGCCCCTGCAGTGTTCTCTCCGTTTTGATCGGGTATCGAGTGTGGGCCACGCCCATGCATTTTGGGCCCAGTGGTCCATGGACTATATAGGTGCAGTACCTGGACTTGAATTCTTGATGTACATAATTGTTCGTAGTGTATATACATTTTTGACTAATGGATTATTCTTGATGACAATGGTTACAATCATTTCCTTTTGTCATTGCGTTCTTCCAGGGGTGGGTGTGGGGGGTGTAAATGTAATGTTGCAGCATGTATTTGTGTGTATTTTGTTGTGGGTGAGGGTGGGGGTGTTGCGTGTGTGTGTCACTCTCTTTTCCCTCCCACCTCCCCTGTGTTGTAGGTGCAGTACTCACCGTGGTCGCCACCGCTGTCGTTCGTGCTCCTGGTAGAGGAGCAGGAAGACTATCGCAGGGAGGATTTGGAGTTCAGGCTCCATGGCGTCCTGGTTCCTCGTGGGGTGTGTAGAGGTGAGTATTTCCCCGTCCAAGTCCTGTTTCCGCCGTGTTTTTGTTCGCGTTGAATCCGCCCCGGAAAAGGTGGCGGATTGGCCTGTCATAATAGTGTGGGCGATACATTGTCTTCCGCCTGTCTGTTGGCGGTGACCGCCATGCTGTTTGTTTGTACCGCCGTGGCGGTCGGAGTGTTAAAGTGGCTGTCTATGTTGGCGGTTTCCACCATGGTTGTGATTCCATTTTTTTTACCGCCGGCCTGTTGGCGGTTTTACAGCCGCTTTACCACCGACCGCCAGGGTTGTAATGAGGGCCAGAATATTGTACTCAACAGGACACATAGGGCCGGCAGGCCTGCTCAGACTCCAGGGCAGGCTCAAGATATACTAACCTGTCTACACTATTATAAGCAGAGGGAAGTCATCATGGCGGCGGTCCATGACACCACAATCATTGAGTTCGAAGGCCACCGTGTTGGCTTATACCAAGATCTCTCCATGATGACACTACAGCGGCGTAGAGTGCTCAAGCCAGTGACGGACCTTCTCAGGGAGGGTGGTATCAAATATCAGTGGGGCCATCCCTTTAGGCTGCTTTTCACCTGGCAAAATGAGCTCCGCAGCATTCGCACCCTGGGAGAGGCTCAAAGGCTGGAGGGGATATCACGGAGTCTCGAGGAGCGGTCAAGGCAGCCCCGCTGGCCCAGCGGCGAGGTTCTGACAAGGGTCATCTGAAGTCAGCTGACCATCGACGCACGGCCTGTAAACCCTCAACGGGCGAGAGTCAAAAGGAGAAAGCAGCACTAATTAGAAGTCTCCACAGTCAGGATGATGTGCCCGAAATAGACTCGGACCACTGAGTGGAATCATGCCACCTGTGCTGTGCCGTGTGTCTCCCTGAGATAAGGACTTCCGAAAGCCTTCAATGGGCTCCCATCAGATGCCGCATCTAGTGTTATGAAAGAAATGAGATACCCGGTTGGCGGAGCTCCACCTCCATGGAGTGACAGCGGAACTTTCGTTGGTTCGATGTGTAGACGGAGACCCCGAACGATGGTGAAGACTGTTCCCAGGCGGGGAACGCTGTTTGCAATTCCACATTCCCCCACAGTACCCCTGAGGGGCTGTTTGCTTCCTACCCCTTCTTTATGGTATCTGCAGGGGAGATTTATCACACACTCAGCACAGTGGGATGACCTGTAACACATCGTTATATTACAGTTGTCAGATGATAACCATATTTAGTCTCAACGTGAGAGGCCTTAATGCCCTGGTAAAGAGATAGGCTCTCCTTTTACAGCTTAGAGACTTACAAAGTCATATCTGTTTATTGCAAGAGACTCATTTACTCCGACAAGACTGGAAGAAGATGAGGTCACAATGGTTTGACCAGCAGTTTCACTCCTCAGATTCTGAACAGCGGGCGGATGTGGCGATCCTGCTGCCCACAAATTTTCTGGGGAGGGTGACTCGGGTTCAAGCTGAGATTCCTGGCCGGCTCCTCTTGCTGCAGTTCGACATGCAGAGGCACCATATGACGATCACTAACATATACGGACCAAATGAACACTACAAATGCTTTCTCAGAGATGCACTGGGTAGAGTCCTGGAGACACCTGATGAAGATATTGTAGTGGGTGGAGACTTTAACTTAGCACCGGATCCACAATTGGACAGGTCTACCCAGAGATACGGCCAGACGGGCGCAAGGTTTCCGGGACTGGCTTGGGGGGGCAGGATTGACAGACATTTGGCGACAACACCTTCCAACAGACAATGAGTACTACTTCTTTTCCGCTGCCCACCAAACATATGCCTGTATCGACCTCTTTCTCACCTCGCCACGTGTCACTGCCTTAGCTACCAGCACAACTATCGGGGTGGCATCAATCTCAGACCATTCCCCATTCCTGCTTACACTTACGTTACCTGCCCATAAACCATACAGATGGTAATGGCATCTCAACGCGCAACTCTTAACATATGAGGATACGCTGACAGAAATTAGAGACTTCGTTAGCCACTTCCTGGTGGTGAACAACGTTCCTGAAACCAATATTACAACCCTTTGGGAGACCCTTAAAGCAGTCGTTCGAGGCCAGTATATAGCGATAGCGGCAAGGCAGAATGCCCTGCGCCATGCTAAGCGTCAACAGTTAGAGGGGGACATCCAGGCGTTGGAAGAGACACATAGGGCCTCATTCTGAGGCTGGCGGGCGGCGGTAGCCGCCCGCCTGGCGGGAACCGCCAAATGGCTGCTCCGCGGTCGAAAGACCACGGAGGCCATTCTGGTTTTCCCGCTGGGCTGGCGGGCGACCGCCAGAAGGCCGCCCGCCAGCCCAGCGGGAAACCCCTTCCCACGAGGAAGCCGGCTCCGAATGGAGCCGGCGGAGTGGGAAGGTGCGACGGGTGCAGTTGCACCCGTCGCGAATTTCAGTGTCTGCACAGCAGACACTGAAATTCTTTGTAGGGCCCTCTTACGGGGGCCCCTGCAGTGCCCATGCCATTGGGGCCCCACGACACCCCATACCGCCATCCTGTTCCTGGCGGGCGAACCGCCAGGAACAGGATGGCGGTATGGGGTGTCGGAATCCCCATGGCGGCGCAGCAAGCTGCGCCGCCATGGAGGATTCCGTCGGGCAGCGGAAAACCGGTGGGAGACCGCCGGTTTTCCTCTTCTGACCGCGGCCAAACCGCCGCGGTCAGAATGCCCTGCGGGGCACCGCCAGCCTGTTGGCGGTGCTCCCGCCGACTTCGGCCCCGGCGGTCCTTGACCGCCGGGGTCGGAATGAGCCCCATAGACAATCTGGGTCCCTGGCAGTGAGAAGACAGCTCACCACTCAGCGAAAGCAGTTACGGGCTTTAGGTGAGGACAAAGCAGCATATGCCCTACTCGCACCAAACAAAAGTTTTGCACTGGGGGTAAATAAGGCGGGATGACTGCTGGCACACAGACTCCGCACACAGGCTACAGAGCGCCGAGTGGCGGAGTTCAGGCTGCCTGACGATACCCTGTCCTGCCAGGACAAGGCGATCCGCATCCAATTCGAGCGATTCTACTCAGACTTATACTCTGCAGAGGAAGTTGACTCTACGGAGATAGAAGAGTATCTTGATACCGCACCAGTGGCTCAACTCCCCCCCAGGGATAGCGCCACTTTAGAGAATGACATTACAACTACAGAGGTCCTGGTGGCTCTAAATGGGCACACAACTGGCTCCAATTCTAGCCCCATTCTACAATGCACTGGGCCCGACTTTTCCCCTCCCGCCCACTATGCAACTGGGCGTAGTGACAATCATTCCTAAACCCGGGAAAGACCAGCGACACTGCTCTTCATACCGCCCCATTACTCTGCTCAACGTTGATGCAAAACTCTTCACAGGTGTCTTGGCCCACCGGTTGAACCCGTACATGCAGCACTTGATAGATCCAGATCAGACTGGCTTTATCCCTGAATGGTCTTGCAGTGACAACACCAAGAGATTGTGTCACTTGTTGGATAAGTTCCATCGAGCTAGAATCCCGGCACTTCTCCTTCCCATTGACATGGAGAAGGCATTTGATCGTGTACACTGGCGATACCTCCATAGGGTCCTAGAGAGGACGGGGCTGGGCCCTACATTCTGGTTACATTTTTGACACAGTGAAGTCGCAGAATAACGCAATGAAATGTTGTACATTTTACTGCATCAGTTCTGCATGGCTTTTTGCCTGGGAATGCCTGCCCTGCATACATTACACCTGGCGCAGGTATAATGTGACGCAAGGCTTTACAAACTAATGCATTCGGCCCAATGCGTCAGTTTGTAAATATGGAGCAGTGTAAAGCACTGCTTAGCGCCACCGCTGCGTCCAAAAAAATTATGCAATGGTAGCGCAGAGGCCTTGTAAATGAGGCCAAGAGTCCAGAAGGTCAGCCCGTCGGTTCACCACAAGAGTTGAGTCTCCCTGTGGGTTCTGCCAGACTGGTCCCCTAGTCCCCACTTGCAGCGTTTTCCTTTGCAGGTACTTCTTCATTAACTTACTGCATAGCGCCCGAGGCTTCTTACGGAACCAGCACCTTTGCACCCGGACACATCAGGAGAGGTAAATCTGAATTGCTGGTAGTTTCTTGGACCTTGGGCCCTAAGCCCCATAAGTCCTGGAGAAGAACCCTGAGAACTGTTTGCAAGTGTTTCAAAGTAGTGTATGTTTCTCCCATAGCATAACATTACTGTGTTGTATGTTCATGCCTCCACCCTGACAGCTGTGTTTTTGACTGTTTTTCTTGTAAAAATCAATAACTTCTAAAGTACTTACACAATATTGATGATCTTGGTGTCTACATGTATATAAAAATCTGTGTATTTTTCTAAATTGGTCTCAGATTTCTTTTTGAGTGTCTCATTTATTGACTCTGTGTGTACAGCAAATGCTCAACACTCCTCTCAAGCCCCCTCAAGTCCATGCTGCTCGACCACAGCATCACAAATAGAGCACTTGGGTTATTAAAGTAATTCACTGTAAACCAATAAGAGTCATCTAGACTTTTTGCATGGTGTATCTCTACATCCCCACAAGCCTTCTTCATACACAACCTGTTCCTAGTAAGCATTGCTGCAATGGTGTTTGTACACTCTGTCCAAGTCTGGGCACACAGAACGTGATGCCCTTGTATAATGTTGTCCGTTGGAAACAGCTCTCAGGCTCCAGACAAACCATTCCACAGTGCGATATGAACAGAGATTTTATTATATACACAGCCTCTGTGCTACATTTGGCAGAGGAGCACATCTTCTGGAATTATCCTGGAACACAGTGCACTGTAACTGAGATGCAGCCCTGCTGACTCTGACCTCTATCCTGCAAAGGACAACAGTCTGCCCTACATCAAACCAGTTTCCTGGCACATCATACGCAGGTATAGGGGGTTAGGCTAGCTCAATGTATTTAGCAGAGGCTACTCTCATTATGTTTTCAATAATGTAGGTAGTAGCAGATAATAGTGTAACAACATAGTAACTTTACCATGGTTGAAACATGTTTTTTGTCATTCTCATAATTCTGGTTAGAATGTTTTGTTTCAACTGCCTAAAAATTGCAACTCAAGCTTCCTATATAAGAATACGATTGTTTCAATAAATGTTTGAAAAGCCATTTGCGTATCTTTGGGCATGCAGAGTAAACACGAAAGGGTAGGTATATTTCCAAGATTTCCTTTGGAACAAGAGCGGTTGTCCAAGGTTGCTGACACCATCTAGTATCTTGGGGAGCGTAGGGGTTCAGATGGAGCACTGTGAGCTAGTTAGGAAACAGGGTCAGCATTTTCTGATTTATGGGTGGACTAAGTCCCTATATTATGAAGGTCATTGTTAGAAATGGGGTCTTTAGTTGGCAGTCGGTTTGAACCCTGTCCAAGTAGGGACCCTCACTCTAGTCAGGATAAGGGAGATACCCGCTCAGATAACCCCTGCTCACCCCCTTGGTAGCTTGGCACGAGCAGTCAGGTTTATCTCAGAAGCAATGCGTAAAGCATTTGCAGATAACACACAATAATAAATTAAAACACTACAAAAGGACACCGTATCAGTTTTAGAAAAATAGACAATATTCATCTATATAAAACAAGACCAAATACAATAAAAATCCAACATACAGTAATAAAAAATATGAAAATCTGCAAGATTTACTCACAAATACAGTTCATTGAAGTCGATAGCTCCACTTGGGGGTATCACGCCGTTGTGATCAACAAAACCAACAGTTCAGGCCGGCCATGGTGTCGCAGGTCAGCTACGGTGTCGGAAAGACCCGCAAACAGTACCTTTGAATTTGCAGGGCGTCGTGATCCTCGCGGTGAGCTCCAGAGAGCGGCTTCGCTGGTGTCAAGGTGTCGGTTCTGGAGTCGGTGCGGGAGTCATCGGGCCCTTGAAGTCACACAGGTGCGGATTGAACCCCAGGCAGATGAAGTCAGGAGCGCTGGCGTGGATGGTGTCGGGGCTGCGGTGTGAAGCGGGATGATGCGACGTGTGGTGGCCACAGGTCATGGTGCAGGTAGCGACTCAGTGACGGTGTTCAGTGCCGTCAGTGAGATCAGGGCTGTGGTATGAAGTGGGGCGGTGCGATGTGCTGTGTCACCAGGTCACAGTGCAAGCAGCGGCATTGTCATTGCTGAAGCGCTGTCGTCGGAAGGCCCCCACCTGTGGTGCAGGATGGGACAGTGCTTTGTGACCCTCACAAACGGTGTCCACAGGCCACGGTGCAGACAGGAAGCCTGGTGACACTGGAGTCGATGATGCTAGCGTCAGTGGACCGGGGCTGCAGTGCGGGACAGGTTGCTACTTTGTGTACCTTTGTGTCAGCAGGAGCAGTGGCGTTGGGGATGCCCAGGTTGCTGGAGTGTGGGGCCCACAGGCCATGGTGCGAGCAGCGGCTTGGTGAAGTCGTCCGATGACAGCGTCGGTGAGACCAGGGTTGCGGTGCGAAGAGGGTCAGGGCAGGTCCGTGTGGCGTCAGCAGGTCATGGTGTAGGCCAGTGTCTTTGGTGGCGGCGGCGGAGTGGTTTCTCCTCTTGAACAGCAGAAAACACACAGTTCACAGTGCTGCAGGTCGAGGAAACTGACGTCTCCGGTGTCCCTGAGACTTCCAACATGAGGCAAGCTCTACTCCAAGCCTTGGAGAACTGTCTCAAGCAGTCACCCAGAAAAGTTCACCCTCTGCACTCTTTTCAGGCAGAAGCAGCAACTGCAGGCCAGTCTAGCAAAGCAACACAGCAGAGGGACAGTATTCCTCCTTCAGCTCTTCTCCTGGGCAGAGGTTCCTCTTGATTCCAGAAAGATTCTATAAGTCTGGGGTTTTGGGTCTTCTTCTTATACCCATTTCTGCCTTTAAAGTTGGCAAACTTCAAAGCAAAGTCTCAAGCGTTTTCAAGATCCTTCCTTGTCCAGGCCAGGCCCAAGACACACACCAGGGGGTTGGAGACTGCATTGTGTGAGGGCAGGCACAGTCCTTTCGGGTGTAAGCAACCACTCCCCCCTCCACTCAAGCTCAGATGGCCCATCAGGATATGCAGGCTACACCCCAGCCACTTTGTGTCACTGTCTAGAGGGAATTCACAACAACCCAACTGTCAAACTAACCCAGACGGAGAATCCACAAACAGGCAGAGTCACGGAATGGGTTAAGCAAGAAAATGCCTACTTTCTAAAAGTGGCATTTTCAAACTCACAATCTAAAAAACAACTTCACTAAAAGATGTATTTTTCAATTGTTAATTCAGAGACCCCAAACTCCATATTTCTATCTGCCCTCAAAGGGAATCTGCGCTTTAAAGTTATTTAAAGGCAGTCCCCATGTTAACCTATGAGGGAGATAGGCCTTGCTACAGTGAAACCCGAATTTGGCAGTATTTCCCTGTTAGGACATGTACAACACACCAGTACATGTCCTACCTTTTAAATACACTGCAGCCTGCCCATGGGGCTTCCGAAGGCCTACCTTAGGGGCGCCTTACATGTACCAAAAGGAAAGGTCAAGTTGTCAGTTTAAAACTGCACACACAGACACTGCAGTGGCAGTCCCGAGCCACGGTTACAGGGCTACTTATGTGGGTGGGACAATCAGTGCTGCAGGCCCACTAATAGCATTTGATTTACAGGCCCTTGGCACCTCTGGTACACTTTACCAAGGACTTACCAGTAAATCAAATTTGCCAATTATGGATAAACCAATCAACAGTACAATTTACCTAGGGAGCACTTGCACTTTAGCACTGATCAGCAGTGGTAAAGTGTGCAGAGACAATAAACCAGTAAAAACAGAGTCAAGTAAACCATAAAAACAGGAGGTCAGAAGGCACAAATACAGGGAGACACGCCAAAAAGCTGCCAGGTCCAGCAGTCATGTTGACCTAATGCACAGTCCTACTTAAATCGTAGGCACTGTATAACAGCCCCTTCTAGTAAACAATCTCTCTTACAAGTGAGAGAGCATGTGCTGTTGCAGACAGTTATCAAAAAGTGCTGGCAGAGGGTTGCCAGGAAGCAGCGGAGTGGAGAGCACAGACTGAGTTTTTAACCATTTCTAAACACTTTCTTTGCAGCAATTCTGCAGTTATATTGTATTGCAACATTTATATAATACTTGCTACCCCTATGTGGGGTGCTAAAGAACTTGCCTACATGGATTGCAGACTACACAGTGTACGGTGTTTGTTTTGAAGTGTGTTGTCTTTGTTTTGATCCTGTATGGGAAGTGTTTCTGTGTCAGCCATGAGGACCACAGAGGTGCTGTTATCATATAATGGGACGCAGTGCTTAGCAGTGTTATAGATGTAGAAATGTAAGAGATAGGCGCGCAGTTTATGGTTTTCAGTGTGCTGGCAGTTTTGAGAGGCTCTGTAGGTCCCTTTTTGAGTATTTCTTCTGTTCATATTCCACATCGCTGGTTACTGTACTGGGTCGTCCATTTTGAGATATTTAGTTTATGGTCCTGAGCGGGCATAGGTTAAACAGAGAAGTAGTAGAGAGATCTGTTGGGATGGTGTTTGTTAATATCATACCAAATCTGTCTACCACTGTGAAATGCCAAGAAGTGGCCATAGTATGTTGCTAGTCAGGGCCTGCAGTGTTGGTCTAAATTTGAGCCCTCCGTTGGCCAGCAATATGTGGCAGATCGCTTGTTATTCTGTGCCTGTTCAGTTGGTGATTGGTGGTTTATTGCTGTGGACTGATATTGTACTGGGTGATCGATATGACCCTTAGCAGTTTTTGTCTTATGTGAGTGTAAGAGTGTCAAGCAGGAAAAAGGAATTAATAATTCACCCAATAATACTTCACTCATCAGGAAATTAATAATAGCATCCAATTTACTGTCTGACTGCTATGTATTATGGTATTAGTTTTAGTGTGGGTTACCTATGATATAATAATTGCATTATTTAGCACCTACTATCTCTGACAAGGCATGGTTGTAAGTTTGTGCTGGGTAGCACACAGGGTCAGTGGGTTTGTTTGGTAGTTATTGTTGGTTTTTGGAATTAGTCTTGCGCTCTCCAAGAACCATTCCATGCCTTTACCCCAGTTTCTATGTGGGAGATCACATTAGTAGGAAATAGGTGTGGTCTTCAGTGGGAAAGGGGGATATTGGAACTGTTTATTTGTTTGCTGCATTAGATGAGCTACAGGCAATTAGGTATTGTTGTGGTGCAGGGTATGATTTTTATAGGATTGGCTATGACCTCTGAAATAAGGTGTGGGTTATTTTCAGAGATACAATAGTTAGGGTTAAGCAAACTTGTATGTGATTTAGAATAGGATGCACTTGGGGAGCAGAGGCATGCAGAGGATGGAACAAGAGAATCACTTGAAAGAAAAAGAAGAGTTGATAGCTGGAAGCTTTAAGTCAAAGTCAGTTTTTGTGCAGGGTTTTAAGGCTATTGTTGAGACTTTTTGAGTCAGGGAACCTCCCCTGGGGAAAAAAATATATAATAATGGGAGGGCCATGCAGCACCCCCCTCCTCAAGCCTTGAAATGTCCCAGGGAGCCTAGCCTTGCATCCAATTCTTTCCTTGAGCCACTAATAGCCCTGAGGAGCCCACCCCCGGGGCCAGCTCACAGGCAATGTCCCAGGGTGCCCATTACCAGGACATACTGGTTTCCCTGCCTGCACTGGCGCAGGCATGGAAACCTGTGTTTGCTCTCATTTGGCAGCAGCAATTTCAAATCTTTAAAAATGCTCCCTCGAGATGAGAGCAGACTTCGGATCTGTCTCCCTGCCCGCCAATCTGAATATTGCTCCCGTCCGCAGGGAGCAGCATTTTTAGCTACTCTCTGGGGCCAGGAGCAATGCTGGCTCCCACTGGCTGCAAGGAGGTGACTGGGGCCACAGGGGCCTTGGAGCTCCCCCTGGGGCCCCAAGCCAGGATATGGTGGCCAAGGCACCCACCCTTCGTTGGCCCGGCCCTTAAGTACCTATTACACGTGTCCTTGCCATTCACTACTAATTGCCCTACATATTACATCACTCATGACATCTTCTTTGACATCATTGATAATAAGTTTTAGTTATCTAAGGGCACGAGTTATAATTACTTGGGATAACTCTATAACTGGTGAATTTCAGTGATTTTTAGAGTTTAAACTGAACATTTCACCTAACTATAACGTTAATTTAACCTTTGTTTTTTTGTGGAAAGATATATATATATATGGTGTAGGTGGACTAAGTCCCTATATTCTGAAGGTCATGTTGTCCTAATACACAGTATATATTATTATTATTATTAATATTATTATTATTGTTATTATTATTATTATGCAAACGCTGTCCATTAATGGGATCTACATAGATAGCTTGAGATGATGGCTCACAAGATATGTCATAATCCACTGGTAACTGTTTCAGGCCAGAAAGAATACAATGTTTAGGAGTGAACAGTTGCACTCCCAGGTCAGTTTCCTGCTCTTGATTTTAAGGGTCTTCTGGTTTCCTTGTAACATTTTAACTTGCCTTCCATCCCTCTAGACGCCCATCCCTGTATTGTGTGTTTCCATAAGCAAATGCTATTGTGGTTCCGTGTGGCCAAGCATTAACTATCTACTGCAGCACCCTGCTCCTCAGTCAAGGCAAGGCCCAACCCCCCTAGCACACTACAGAAAACATGCCCCCCCTTCTCCAACCTCCCACGCTCCTGCCGTCTCATGGGTAAAAGTGCCCCCTTTTAGGAGCTTTGAAAGGGATTGAGAACTGAAGTATTTGTAACAATAAAAACGTAATAACTTGACCCTATTCACACTTAAAAGGTCTGGCAAGCAGCGTGGAAGAACACTAATCAAGAAATCAATCAGTACTTGGTCCACGCTCCAGACAAAAGAAGAGAAAGTAAAGCCCACACATGCTGTGCAATTAGGAGGCAGTAAATGAGAGTGGCAGTAAAGCTCACAAATGGTAAGCAATGGACAGGCTGCCAGCCTCTTCTAGTAAACAATATCTCTCCTCTCATAAGCAAGAGCATAGGTGCTGTCACAAGCAAGATTCATAAAAGAGTTATGGCTGGACTTTGTGTCGCTTTTTAGGTTTTCCATACATTGAGGCTAACCTATTGTGATGTAATGTATTGTATATAAACTATAGTGTCAGTGGTTATTTGGAACAGCCCAATTAACTCTTTGGTAACAGCACGCAATTCAGCCACTGGTCAGAACGCCACCACAGTTCACTGAAGGACTTCCACTAGCCAGCCTTGTGTAAAGTGACTTGTGGGACCCTCCCTTTTGCTTACCTCTAGTCATGTTCAGTGGCGTATCCTCCAATGAGAGTGCATTGCTGTTCTTCGAACGTCAGTGCCCTTGGCTCTCCCAGAAAGTTATTTCTTAGGATTGTTATATATTTTAAAACATTCGGAAGTTTGAGCCTCTGAAATTAAATGCTGGTTTAGCAGCAAGCCCAGATCCGAATATTAGCTCGGCGGCTTCACCACACTGTTTGACCCTGGGCCGATCACTTTATCTGGCTGTGCCTTAGTGCCATAGTTGTCCACACTCTGTGAGGAAAAAACGAAGATGGTTTTTCAAGTTTTAAAATCACAAATTAAAATGTTGATGAAATGACTCCAAACGAAGTCACAGCCACCCTTATGGCCAACAATGAAATCCCAGGAAATCGCATTTAAGAAATATAACATGACTTTCAGTGACAGGTCTTTCTACTCAGAAAGTTGGATGTCACCTCTTAACATATTCAATTCTTAGCTAACCATAAAGTGACAGGATGACGCTGAGAAATGTCCTTGCCACTGTAGATGTGCCTAAAAAAGCAGGCAACCTTCTAAATCAGTAGGGTTGACACGCACAAACCTGCCTTATCAGCCACAATTAGGAGAACCTCAAAAACAGGGAAAACTCACATCTTAAGACCCTGCACATACACATACAAACACACTGTCCCTGGCCCATCTATTTATAAGTCTTTCAGAAAGCAGTACGGAATGACACCCTTGTTTGAGATGTAAGTGCATTTAGAAGAAATTGATCGAACAGACTCATTCGCTCGTACTGCTGAGGTGGACGGGAGACAATCCACCCCCTCGCACCCGCACCCACCCCTCTGTAGAACAGACAGATGGCCACTGATGGATACTCCTAAGTATTCACTCCGGGTGATAAGTGGAGTCGACTGCATGAGACAGGGTCTCTCACAGATGTCCCCCGTGATTAACTCTGATCGAGCTCTGCTTTAAGGCTTCCACTTCATCGCTCAAATTGCCCTGTCAATAAAACACACATTAGAATGAGCTGTAGGAGTCATTATAATGCACCATGACACGTCCCTTGTCGATAGTCATGCAGCAGCTTTTTCTGCCTCTGTCAGCTCCTCCCACCGCAGGCACTTACAACCCTGGGCCCAGCACTGTGCCTCTGCAGAGGCCGCGTTACAGCAGTAAACAGACCTCGCGCCCCCATCACCCCTCGCCCATCTGCTCCAGCATCTAAGTTAAGTATTCCTATTGAGTCTTCTTAAGGGACGAACATTAGGGCTAATTAGAACAGTGGAAAAAGTCATTATCTCAAGTCAACTCCTATTTTTATTATGACTCTTCAATGGGCTACCAGGTTCCTGGTGTTCCCCTGCGGCTACCCGGAGGTCGTAAGTAAAGCTCCTCCCAGAATGTGCTGAGGACCCTTGCGTCGATGAAAGTGCACACTGTTGACCTCTCCACCCTACCCTGTAATGAAGTCATACTCTTTTTTTATTTAAAAAAACATGACTGTCATTGTTCTGGTTTTTTTTTGTGGTACACAAAGAATAAATAGCCAAACGGCCTTCAAAGCGTCTATGTCCTGTTTTCTAATTCTTTAAAGATGGCGCCCGAAAGAACACCATGAGAGTCCAGGTTTATATGCGGTAACCAGCGGCTTCACTACTTTGTAGGCTGTTTGATACCTTTGGCTCACTATATAGCCAACTTTTCATCGCTCTATAATCTAGACCATTACATGGAAAGAGTGTGAATGAATGCTCATTATTAGCTTTCTCAGTGGAATTTGAAAGCCGCATGTTGGCTATTAATTTGAGCCGGTGGTTTGCAGTGCTCAGCACCAGCACTTAATTGTCAATACTGGCACTTATGACAGTCTACCACACGGTGGCGCTGCTTGCCTAATTTAGAGAAGAGCACAAACATTTTTGTTTATTAATTTCATATACATTAAAAATGATTAATACCTGGCACAGAAGCCCTTCTTATAGATTTGGGGGCCTGGAATAGTCAGAACTGACACATGGAGTGTGATGGCTAGTAGTTGCATTGGCACTGTCAAGGGCTGTGCTGGCAGGGGCAATGGGTGGTGTAAGCTGCAGTAGTCTTCTGATGAGGGCCCTGGCATTTATTTATTTATTTTACAAATTAAGCACTGCAGCATTTGGTTACCTTTAAACTGTAACTCACTTCAGTATGCTCCGAGGAAGTTTAATTTTTGAAATAGGTCTACTTTTCGTGTGAGACTTTTAAAACCTATGCACTGAGAAAGTGTAGGTGATGATGCCGGATAAAACACATGTTGGCTAGATATTCAGAAAAACGAAAGAAAATAAAGGAATCAATTTTGGATACACCGGACAACACTCTGGGGGTTATTCTAACTTTGGAGGAGGTGTTAATCCGTCCCAAAAGTGACGGAAAAGTGACGGATTTACCACCAGCCGTATTACGAGTCCATTATATCCTATGGAACTCGTAATACGGCTGGTGGTATATCCGTCACTTTTGGGACGGATTAACACTCCTCCAAAGTTAGAATAACCCCCAAAGTGTGTTTGTTCTTTTTTTGTGCTTACAAGCACTTAATTGTCATATTTTGGGTCAATCCGAACTTGAGGGGCATTGGTGTGGCTGCTCTTCTCTATTGTTTGAGCACTTTGATCATGGTGAAAGAATTTTGGGGCTAGCTGTGACAACATAAACTCTGACCACCAACACTATTGTGCCTTTATATTTGCACCTGCTCATTAAGGAGAAGTCAGTGGTCTACTCGATTTATTACTGTTAGACTTTTGAGTTTATGCAGGGTCATCCCCAATATTTTTTCTGACCTGTTGCTGTTGGCTTTTGAACTCTGAGCACTTTACCACTGCTAACCAGTGCTAAAGTGCATATGGTCTCTGTGTAAATTGTACGTAATTGGTTTATCCATGATTGTCATATTTGATTTACTAGTAGGTCCCTAGTAAAGTGCACTAGAGGTGCCAGGGCCTGTAAATCAAATGCTACTAGTGGGCCTGCAGCACTGGTTGTGCCACTCACATAAGTAGCTCCGTAATCATGTCTCAGACCTGCCACTACA
Source organism: Pleurodeles waltl (assembly GCF_031143425.1). Lineage (NCBI taxonomy): Eukaryota > Metazoa > Chordata > Amphibia > Caudata > Salamandridae > Pleurodeles > Pleurodeles waltl. The sequence goes on along the minus strand of NC_090445.1, from coordinate 153,921,277 downwards.
GTGTCTGTGTGTGCAGTTTTTAACTGTAAATTCGACTTGGCAAGTGTAGCCACTTGCCAGGCCTAAACCTTTCCTTTTCTTACATGTAAGACACCCCTAAGGTAGGCCCTAGGTAGCCCCAAGGGCAGGGTACAGTGACACAAAGGGAGCTAGGGTGTAGTCTGCATTTCCTGATGAACCATCTGTGCTAGGAGGGAGGGGAGGAGTGGCCACTTACACCTGAAAGGGCTGTGCCTGTCTTCACACAATGCAGTCTCCAACCCCCTGGTGAGTGTCTGGGGCCTGGCCTGGGCAAGGCAGGAATTCACATTCAAGAGAGACTTTACTTTGAAGCAGGCCTACTTCAAAGGAGAGATAGGGTATAAGAAGGGCACCCAAAACCACAGACTTTAGAACACTTCTGGAAACCAAGAGGAACCTCTGCCTTGAGAAGAGCTGAGAAGCTGAGGAAGAAGAGCTGCCCTGCCTGTGACTGTGCTTTGTGGAGCTATCCTACAGTTGCTGCTTCTGCCAGAGTAAGAGGGCAAAGACTGGACTTTGTGTGCCCTCAATCTTGTGAAGATCTCAAAGGGCTTGATTTAGAGCTTGCCTCCTGTTGTTGGAATTCTCAGGGAAAGCTAAGACTTCTCTCTGCCAGCACCTGGAGTCTCTAGAGAGACTCCTACTCTGCCCTTTGGTGCCCATCCAGTTCCTGGGACCCTGAAAGGAGGAGCTGGCAGTCTAAGAGGAAGAAATCCACGCACAGAACGCTGTGCGGGGAAAAGATCGATGCAACTCCGATCTGTGGCTGGGAAATCGACGTGCCGCCGGCTTTGCAGCTGAAAATCAACGCTCGTCTGCAACGCGACCGGAAGATCGACGCACAGAGCTGGGGAAACGAGGTGCAGCATCGCTGAAGGCGGCTGGTGAGATCGCAACCCTCGCTGCATGGTTTTCGGATCATCGTGCGGCTGGATTTCCTACGCAAACACCCCTGGGCGTGTAAAAATGATGCAAGGCCTACCAGGACCCAAGAGAGAAGAAATGACGCGCCCGACCCAATGAAAGGAGAAAGACCTGAGGTCTCGCTCGTGAGGGAAATAGATGCATCGCCAGCCCTTTCTGATGTTTACTCGCCTGTGTGTGTTATTTTTGACGCACCCAAGGTACATTTTCACGCTAACAGTGTTAGTTTGTGTTTAAAACTACATGAAGACTCTTTTTGCTTTTTAATTGACAATGTGACTTGTGTTTGTGGATTTTTGTCGTTTTGGTCTTGTTTTGTTTAGATAAATCTTCTCTATTTTTCTAAACCTGTGTTGTGTCATTTTGTAGTGTTTTCATTAAGTTACTGTGTGTGTTGGTACAAATACTTTACACCTAGCACTCTAAAGTTAAGCCTACTACTCGTGCCAAGCTACCAAGGGGGTAAGCAGGGGTTAGTTGAGGGTGATTCTCTTTTACCCTGACTAGAGTGAGGGTCCTTGCTTGGATAGGGGGTAACCTGACTGCCAACCAAAGACCCCATTTCTAACAATTACCATGTTCATCGATCTTGCAGAACCTCCTATTATATTATACAAGAATAAAGGTTTTGCCTATGTATAATGTGTTTAGAGAATATTTTGCATTATTAAACTTCTGAAGATTGTCATGGTTTGGGAGTTTAATATTTATTCTTGCACTAACCTCTTTATTCTACCATACAGTTCCATCAAGAGGTGGTTTTCTTCTTCCTTGAGCCTTTTCGGGTCACTAGTCTTATTATCACTGCTTAGCAGCATCCCACCAAATACCTGGCAAGATCTTTTGTTTGGTGTTACGTACAAAATATTCCTTGAGCCTCCCTTTCATTTCCTTCAGTTATTTTTGCCGTTTGAAGAGAAAAGTAATATATTTTCACAAGGCTGCAGACTTAAAGTTGGTCCCCACTGAGAAAGTAGTCTCCACTGACTTTTTTCTTCTCACTCTACCTGTCCCCCCCTCCCTCGCGCTTTCCCGCCGCGACCTCCTGCACGCCCCGCCCCCCAGCTCCCATTCGCCCCCACCTGACCCCTCCCCCCCTCCTACCTCATATGACGGCCGCTGCGCGACAGTGGTAGCGACCCTTGACCCAAGGGTAGGTCACTCCCCCTGCCGCTGCAGCTCCTCCAGGTTCCTGAGTTCCTGAGTTCCTGAGACCCACCTCACAGTAAGTACCCCCCCTCCCAGCCCCTCGCTCTGCCCTGCGCTACTCACCCTCTCTCCTGCTCCTGCTTCTTTTCTTCTTTTCTTCTTCTCTGTTCTTCTGTTCTTCCTCCTCGCTCCTCGTCTGTAATCTTCTTCTGTACTCTTCTTTCCCCCGTCTTCACTCTTCTTCTCTTCTTCCTCATCTTCTTCTGTGGTCTTCTGCCCTCTGTTCTTCGTTTTTCTGTATCCTCTTCTGTGTTCTTCTGTGTTCTTCCGGTCTTCCTTTCTTCTCTCCTTCCGGTCTTCTGATCTTCCTTTCTTCTCTCCTTCCGGTCTTCTGTTCTTCTGTTCTTCTGTTCTTCTGTTCTTCTTGTCTTCTGTTCTTCTTGTCTTCGGCTCTTCTGCCTCCTCCGTCCTCTTCTCCCCACGCCTGCCCTCCTGCTCCTGCCTCATCCCCCTCCCCCACTCGCATCCCCCTCTCTATCTCTCCTATCTAACCCGTTCACTATCTACCTCCCTCACTCCTCCTATCTACCTATCTCTCTATCTCTCTATCCCACTAACTCCCTCACTCTCCACCTCCTCCTATCTTCCTATCTCTCTATCTATTTCCCTATCTATCGATTTCCCTATCTATCGATTTCCCTATCTATTTCTCTATCTCTCCCCCCTCCCTCACCCCCTCTATTACCTATCTTCCTATCCTCTCACTCTACCTCTCACCCTCACCCTCACCCACCTCTTCAACCCCCCTCCCCTATCTTCTCAACCCTACTCCTATCTTTCTCCCTTATCTCCTAAACCTCCTAACACTCACCCCCCTCCACCCTTAAACCCCCCTCCCCCAGCTCTTCTCACTCTACCTGTCCCCCCCCTCCCTTGCGCTTTCCCGCCGCGACCTCCTGCACGCCCCTGCCCCCCAGCTCCCATTCGCCCCCACCTGACCCCTCCCCCCCCTCCTACCTCATATGGCGGCCGCTGCGCGACCGCGCCACTGGCGCGCCGGAGGCACGCCAGAGGCAAGCCCGTCTGCGCCCGTCCGCGCCTGGCCCGCGCCCAGCACCACGACCCCTGGTCCCCAGCTCTCCCAAGCCCCGTTGACCCGCTACGACCCCACCACCCTCCACGCCCTCAACCCAGGACGCTCCAACACCTGCTTCCAAGCTCACCCCAAACGCACCCATGGACCCTTCGCCTGCAACTCCTGCAAACGCACCTTCCACCACGCAACAACCACGACCACAAGCCCACGCGCCATCAACCACCTCAAGTGCATCCTAGTCAACGCTCGCTCCGTCCACAAACACGCGATTGAACTCTAGGACCTCCTGGACTCCATAGCACCGGACGTCGCCTTCATCACGGAGACCTGGATGAACGCCTCCTCGGCCCCTGACATCGCCACTGCCATCCCCGAAGGCTACAAGATCTCCAGAAAAGACCGCACCAACCAGGTAGGAGGAGGTATCGCCATCGTCTTCAAAGACTCCATCAGCGTCACCACCTCCACCGAAAACACCCCTCTCGCCGCTGAACACCTGCATTTTCAGATTCGCACCGATCCGAGGACCACCCTCAGAGGATCCCTCGTCTACCGTCCTCCCGGGCCACGCGCCCCTTTCAGCGACGCCATCGCCGACTTCATCTCCCCGCACGCCCTCGCCTCGCCGGACTACATCCTCCTAGGTGACCTCAACTTCCATCTGGAACAAAACAATGACCCCAACACCACCACCCTGCTCGACAACCTCGCCAACCTCGGCCTCAAACAACTGGTGAACACCGCCACCCACATCGCCGGACACACGCTTGACCCCATCTTCTCCGCCAGCAAACACGTCTTCTTCAGCCATGCCTCCGCCCTACACTGGACCGACCACAGCTGCGTCCACTTCACATTCCGACGCGAGACCCGCCACCTCCGCACCCAACCCATCCCTCGTCGACAGTGGAACAAGATCCCCGAAGAGCAACTCTTCTCCGCACTCGCCGCCAACCAACCCACCCTCACCACCGACCCCAACGACGCACCCTCAACCTCACAAACTGGATCTCCAACTGCGCAGACATCCTTGCTCCCCTCAAACGCACGCATCGACAGACCAACACCAAAAAAACTCTCTGGTTTTCTGACACCCTCAAAGAATCAAAGAAAACTTGTCGCGCCCTTGAGAAAGCCTGGCGCAAGGACCGCACCGCTGACAACATGACCGCCCTCAAGAACGCTACCCACGAACACCACCACCTGATCCGCGCTGCCAAAAGGAACTTTTTCACCGACAGACTGGACAAAAACAGACACAACAGCAGAGAACTCTTCAGCATCGTCAAGGAGTTCTGCAACCCCAGCGCCAACGCCAACGCCGTCACGCCCTCACAGCATCTGTGCGAATCCCTCGCCACTTTCTTCCATCGCAAGATTAGCGACCTCCACGACAGCTTCAGACCCAACCATACACCACCGAACTGGCATCCACGGCCATCACCCTCAACAACTGGTCCCACATCAACACGGAAGAAACCAAATCCATCATGAACTCTATCCACTCTGGCACCCCTTCGGACCCCTGCCCGCACTTCATCTTTAACAAAGCCGACGACATCATCGCCCCGCACCTCCAGACCGTCATCAACTCTTCTTTTTCTTCTGCTACCTTCCCCGAATGCTGGAAACACGCCGAAGTCAACGCTCTACTAAAGAAACCTACGGCTGACCCGAGCGACCTAAAAAACTTCCGCCCCATCTCTCTTTTGCCTTTCCCAGCCAAAGTAATAGAGAAGACCGTCAACAAACAGCTGACCACCTTCCTGGAAGACCACAACCTGCTCGACCCCTCACAAACCGGATTCCGAGCCAACCACAGCACTGAAACCGCCCTCATCTCAGTCACTGACGACATCAGAATACTGATGGACAACGGTGAAACAGTCGCCCTCATTCTGCTCGACCTCTCGGCTGCCTTTGACACCGTCTGTCACCGCACCCTAATCACCCGCCTCCGCTCCACCGGGATCCAAGGCCAGGCCCTGGACTGGATCGCCTCCTTCCTCTCAAACCGTTCCCAAAGAGTCTACCTCCCTCCGTTTCGCTCAGAACCCACCGAGATCATCTGCGGCGTACCCCAAGGCTCATCACTCAGCCCGACACTCTTCAATGTCTACATGAGCCCCCTCGCCAACATCGTACGCAAGCACGACATCATCATCACCTCCTACGCCGACGACACCCAACTTATACTCTCCCTAACCAAGGACCCCGCCAGCGCCAAGACCAACCTACAAGAGGGTATGAAGGACGTCGCAGATTGGATGAGGCTCAGCCGCCTAAAGCTGAACTCTGAAAAAACGGAAGTCCTCATCCTCGGCAACACCCCGTCCGCCTGGGACGACTCCTGGTGGCCCACGGCCCTCGGCACCGCACCAACCCCCACAGACCACGCCCGCAACCTCGGCTTCATCTTGGACCCTCTTCTCACCATGACCAAGCAAGTCAACGCCGTGTCCTCCGCCTGCTTCCTCACCCTCCGCATGCTCCGCAAGATCTTCCGCTGGATCCCCGCCGACACCAGAAAAACCGTGACCCACGCCCTCGTCACGAGCCGCCTGGACTACGGCAACACCCTCTACGCCGGGACCACAGCCAAACTCCAAAATCGCCTGCAACGCATTCAAAACGCCTCGGCCCGCCTCATCCTCGACATACCCCGCAGAAGCCACATCTCCGCACACCTGAGACACCTGCATTGGCTCCCTGTCAGCAAAAGGATCACCTTCCGACTTCTCACCCACGCACACAAAGCCCTCTACGACAAGGGACCGGAATACCTCAACAGACGCCTCAGCTTCTACGTCCCCACCCGCCTCCTCCGCTCCTCGGGCCTCGCACTCGCTGCTGTCCCTCGCATCTGCCGCTCCACGGCAGGTTGGAGATCTTTCTCCTTCCTGGTGGCCAAGACCTGGAACTCCCTCCCCACCAGCCTCAGGACCACCCAGGACCACTCCGCTTTCCGGAGACTCCTAAAGACCTGGCTGTTCGAACAGCGATAACCCCCCCCTTTTTCCCCTAGCGCCTTGAGACCCGCACGGGTGAGTAGCGCGCTTTATAAATGTTAATGATTTGATTTGACTGACGAGTAGTCTCATACTGCCCACCATTAGGGTAAAGCGCCCGCTCCGCAGTGGGGGGGCGTGGCCCGTTAGGAGACGGGGCCTCCAAGGCCCTGGGGCACTCCCCCCCCTTTTTCTTCTGCCGGGGGTGCCGGAGTTCAGCCAGATTTCCGCCCTGACGCCTCGCAAGGCGTTAGGGCGGAAGTCAATTCCGCAGGGGGCATGGCGTGGGGCCGACGTTCGCCGGGCGCCGGTTCCGGCCACCGCATACTGGTGGGGGGCTATTTAAAGGCCCCCCCAAGAAGGCTAGACCTTCTTTTCCTGTGTGCGGCGGCGGGACCTGGCGTGCGGCCCGCGATTTTGCCTGTATTTCTGTTGGTGTGCGGTCAAGGAAGCACGCAGGCGGCGCCGTTTTTTTGGACCGGATCGGAGTATACTGCAGTCGGGCCTGGTGTTCCAGTTCGGACTGGGTCGGAATCTTCAGTTTAGGTGAGTCTCTGCGGGCGCGCTGTTGTGTGGGGGCGTAGCTGTAGCTCATGCGATAGCGCGGTCCTTGGCCGGGATCGGATTTCGGCGAGCGCCGTGCGGGGCAGGTCGTCTAGGGGTTAAGGGTCGCATTCCTCTGGTGAATGCTCCGGCAGCTATATTGTTAGCTTCGCACAGTGGGTAGCGTAGCTATTGAGTTCTAATCAAGGCGCGTTTTTTGCTGTTTGGGATTGCTCTCGGCAGGAGCGCAGTAGCGTGGGAGTAGGGTTATCTTCCACGTCGAGTCGTTAGCTCGTGGCAAAGTCTAGTGCCTTTGGCGCAGGAAGCGAATTCAGCCACCGCCATTAAAGTATAAGCTCTTTGCGGGACAGGTCGCCGGGGGCTGTCGGGGTCGCATTCTGGCGTCCTTTGTGGTTGTTACATTCCCATTTGTGAAGTCAGTCCCTGTGGCGCAATCGGTTAGTGCGCGTTGCTTATACAGCAATATCTGCACTGAGCCAGGCCGTGATTGGGAGCTTTTACCTCATCTGGAGTAATTGCATTATCTTTAACTGATAACCTGCACAAATTTTGACGCGGTTTAATAGCGGAGGACACAAATGCCCGAAGCACTTGTAAAATTTGAGAATTTTTGGAGAAGGTTGCTTTGGTGATTCCGTGTGTTTTGACTGTATTGTATTTGGATTCGTTTCAGGTTCATCCACACCCCCCAAAAAAAAAAATATATATATATACTACTAGCTTGGTCCTTTTGCTAATTGTCTAATTGTGGCCTCAGGGCTAGTTGCCATACTTACAGTTCAGCATGCCACCCAAGAAGGCCAGCACCCAAAGTTATCTCAGCTGCTGAGACAAGTTCTGGAAAAATTGGGGAGTGGGGAGACTAATGAAGTCACTGAGGGTCCTAAAAGGGTGGGGGTCAGAGATAGGGTTTCCCGCCCGAAGCGGTCCCACGTAGCCCCCAGCGCAGCTTTCCCCCCGGTTAAGCGCAGGAAAAATGGCAAAGCGCCGGTGCCGGAAACTATCATTCTGTCGCCCCCCCGCAGCAGTTACTTTGCCTGCACAGATTATCTTGCCTGATAACCCGGCCCTGCACGCAGTGCCACCCCCCGAGCCTCACGTTGCGGTTTCAGGCACCAAGGATCCTTCGGGCATAGGTATAGGTAGGGTCTCAGACGACATACGTAAATCCTTGGCGGCATTAGCTCCGCCAGCTCATCCCGGGCCATTACTCACTCCTCTCCCGGGCCTAGTTCTCCCCGCACCGTCGGGTCCCCTGCCAGCGCGCTTGCCCGAGCCCCATGCACAGGATCCATCCAGAGCGGCACTGGTAGAAGTGTCAAAGTTATTGGCTGGTATTAATGCGCCCGCTCCCACCGCGCCTCCACCAACAGCACCATGGGAGGCTAATGATGCCTGGCAGAATACAGTGGCAGACTTAAAGCGCCAGGTAGACGCACTAGTGGCAGCGCACTCTTCAATTCCTGTGCAGGTTTCAAATAGTGGCCCGAGTGTCGCCCCGGCACCGAGCACTGGTCTCACTTCACCCCCGCTGGTGCAAACCGCCTTACCCAGCACAAGCAAGCCCCCTGGTCCGGACATCCTTACTAAGGAAGGGACGGCAGATTCGTTATTATCCAGACCAGGTAAGCTGGCAGCTCACGTTAGCACAGAAGTGAAGGAAAAAATTTGGAAGGGTGATTTTGTGGACATCTTTTCATTAATAAGGGCAAAAAGAAGGGAGGTTGAAGCGAAAGAGAAAGAATCTAAGTCATCCTCCTATGGGGAAAGGAAGCCCAAAGTAGAGGAGACCATCACAAATTGGTTATTTGGTTTTAACGTTTTTATGTCAATACTGTTGGAGAAAAAAACGGAGTTGGGCACCTCCCTGATTTATTATGCTAATAAAATTTTGAAGGCCCAACACACGTATGGGGGGGTAGCCTGGTTGGAATATAATAGAGATTTTCGTTGGGCAAAAGTAGAGGATCCTTCCATTGGGTGGGATCAAACAGAGGTAAATGTGTGGCTCGAATGTGTTAACAACAAGGTACCAGGGAGGCAGCCCTTTCGGACTCAGTTGTCCGGCGAGAAGAAGGGGTCGTGCTGGGCTTTTAACAGAAAGACGTGTTCACGCCCCGCAGGAACATGCAAATTCAGACATAATTGTTCCTTTTGTGGACACCCCTCCCATCCCGAATCAAAGTGTATCAAGAAATCAAAAGAGCGGGGCGGGACTCTAGTAAACCATCAAATTAACCCCCAGCTGCCCTCCCCGATTAGGTTAGAAGCGGTACGCCCTTGGTTGCAGGCTTACCCCTCTTTAGATTCAGCATCAGTTCTTCTTAACGGATTCTCCTTTGACATCAGGATACCCGCTCTTAACGTTTCCCCTGTAAATCACTGTAGGAACCTTTTATCCGCTTCTCAAAACAGTGAAGTAGTAGCCAGGAAGCTGGAGAAAGAGAGGCCCTGCGCAGGCTTGCTGGGCCGTTTAGATGACCCCCCCTACCGGATTTTGTGTGTTCCCCGCTGGGAGTGGTGCCTAAGAAAGAACCAGGGCAGTTTAGACTGATTCACAATTTATCGGCCCCTCCGGGGTCATCAGTCAACGACGCCATTGACCCTCAGCTATGCTCGGTCCGGTACGCATCAGTGGATAACGCAATAGAAAAAGTGAGGGCGCTGGGCCGGGGGTCTCTGTTAGCAAAAACCGACATTGAGTCTGCCTTCCGTCTGCTCCCAGTTCACCCTGATGGGTTTTCAGTTCCAGGGGGAATATTATTTCGATCAATGCATGCCCATGGGATGTAGTATATCGTGTAGTTATTTTGAACAATTCAGTTCCTTTCTGCAGTGGGTGTTCTCGCAGCGTACTGGGCACCGCGAGGTCATACATTACCTGGATGACTTCCTGATTCTGGGCTCCCCTAACTCTGACAGGTGTCGGTGGGCCCTCCGAGCATTAACCGCTTTGTTTGAGGAATTCGGTGTCCCTCTGGCACCCGAGAAAACCGTCGGCCCCTCTACCTGCATCACCTTTTTGGGAATTGAAATAGATACCATGGCAGGGGAGTGTCGCTTGCCGTTGGACAAATTGCTGGCTTTCAAGGAATCCATTAGGGCTACTCTGGCTCAAGAAAAGGTACTTGTGGGTCAGCTGAATTTTGCGCTGAGAATCATCCCCATGGGCTGCCCCTTTTCCAGGTCAATAGCTCGCTCAATGGCGGGACTGCAAGAGAAACACCACCACACCCGGCTGTCTAGAGAAGTTAGGGACGACCTAAAGTTGTGGGACCTGTTTTTAAGAACATTCAATGGGTCTGTCATTTGGCCAAAGAAAGCGATACCCAGCCCCACGCTAGGCCTGTATACTGACTCTGCGGGTAGCATAGGTTTCGGGGCAATCCTGGGCCCACTATGGTGTAGGGCAGATTGGCCCAGAGATTGGGCCAGTCTGGGGTGGACCAAGAACATAGCTTTCCTAGAACTATTCCCAATTGTGGTCGCTGTAAACATCTGGGCGAAGGAATTAAAGAATAAGGTGGTAATCTTCTGGTCTGATAACATGGCGGTGGTGGAAGTTATCAACCGCCAAGGGGCCTCATGCCCTTTAGTCTTGCGCCTCTTAAAACACCTAATTCTAGCTTGTCTTCAGCACATTACGTTCAAGGCAAAACATGTGCCCGGGGTTCAAAATAACGCAGCTGACGCATTGTCTCGATCATTAATGCAGGATTTTATACGGTATCACCCGCAGGCATCGGAGAAGATGACGGAGTTCCCAGAATCTCTGTGGAAGATTGGTGCCCCTCCCTCCCAGACTTAGTAGCAACGTCGCTGGCTCCACGCACAAAAGCAGCTTATGAGAACAGTTTTTTCGTTTACAGGCAATTTCTGCGGTCGCGGCAGATTGCAGACACATTCTCTGAGGCTGCAGTGGGGGTGTTCATACTACACTTGCGAAGCATAGGTCGTCCTGTGTCATGCGCGAAGGCCCACATGGCAGCGATACGTTTCTTCGCAAAAATACGAAATTTGGAGGGTCCCCTGAATACATTTGTTATTAGACAGGCCCTGTTGGGGTGGGCCAAGGGATCCCCACGTAGTTCTGATGCCAGGCGTCCTGTCACTACCCCTCTATTGGAAAGGATGTTGAGGGCACTCCACAACGTCTGCCCTTCCCCGTCCGAAGCGGTATTATTCGCCACGGCATTCACGTTGGCCTTTTACGGGGCCTTTCGCATCAGCGAGTTGGTGGGCTCTTCCAAGGGTGATCACACGGGGGGTTTACAGCGGCAGGACGTGTTAGTAGGCACAGCATCGCTATCCATAACCTTGCGCAAATCAAAAACCGACCAGTTTAAGAAAGGAACGCGCATCACACTCTGTGCATCACCTGGCTCCCCTGTTTGCCCTGTGGCACTGACAAATAGTTATCTCGCAGTCCGCCCCACGACGGGCTCTCCGGCCTTGTTCGTTCACCCCAGTAGAGATTGCCTATCACGTTACCAGTTTTCCGAGGTCTTTAAGTTGGCCCTCAAAGCAATTGGGGTGGATCACAAAGGGTACTCATCCCATTCGTTTAGAATAGGGGCGGCCACTGCAACAGCGGCAGCAGGCCTTCCAGCGTCCGCGTTAAAAAACATAGGTCGTTGGTCATCGGAGTGTTACAAGCGTTACATCAGGCCAGATTTGGTGTAACAGTGTCCGGGTTGCTTGGTGGTGATGTCTCACGCGCATGTTTCTTTTCTTTCAGTCAAATGCCTCAGCGAGTAGTCTGGGTATTTGGGGCATTCATTTGTCCGTCGGGCGGCGTACCGGTTGCAACAGCTCCGTGGGTCGAAACCAGCAGACATGCACAGCATAGCATTCCGGTGGTGCGGCATTGGTGGAGGAGGCATCACCCAGCTGCAACATTTGGTCGATTTGGCGAGTGGTTGTGGGGGACTGCAGTCTCCGGACTTAATCATCATTCACTTGGGGGGCAACGATTTAGTGCGTTTAGGCCGGAAGGCCCTTAGGGAGTCAATATTCCTTGAAATCACGAGAGTGGCAAAGCAATTCCCAGGGGCAGCATTCGCCTGGTCGCACATGGTACCACGTCGGAAGTGGGGGCCAGGGATAAGATCGCGAACCATCAACGTGTCGGTTCGCCGGCTTAATGCGGAGATGGCAAAACTCTGCCCGGGCCCGGGGCGTCTATGGAATATCCCCCACAAACTGTTGAAAGGCGCTCACATGTTTCACAAAGACCAGGTTCATTTATCCGACGAAGGAACCGAACAATTTATCCGTGACATTTGGGGTTTTGCCCGCAGCCTTTTTTTTGGGTGGGGAGGGCGAAGGACCTTTTGGGCCCTGGTCGCCCTTGTGGCGGAAATTGAGATAAAAAATGTGACTAGAAACAATAGGAGGGGGTCCCCAAGGTGGGGCCCCCAGGAGGACATCTGGGATAGGATCCTGAAGTTCTGAGCCAACCAGCGGATGTACACACCAGATCAGGGGGTAAGAGACCTCAGATCGCTGGGGGAGAACATGGGGCTCCAGCTCTTGGCTCCCCCCACTACACCCCAGGGCTGATTGGTGTTTGGTGGAGGGGGGGGCGGAACCCTAAACTGGAGGACAAGGTACTGTGTAGTCAGGGTAACCGTCCCCCCTACGGATACAGGTGAGACATGGGTCACCTGTGTGGTCCAAATGGTGGTTCAGGACAGGAAGGGATCCTGTCAGATTGGTTATGGTCACAAGAATTTATCAATAACATGTAAATAAAAATGTTTTTCTTTATTGACTAACCTTGCTATACTTGCTATTTAATGTTTGGCATGTTGAAGTTATGAGTTATTTTGAATTATGTCTTTTGAAAATAAAAGATACTTCTTCCAACGAGTAAAGCTTGTCGTCTCGTGTATCCCTGGCGGGGGGACTGTGGGCCGTTTGGAGGCCTCCGGATCCTATCTCAAACAAGCCTCTCTCTTTCATCAGCCTCAGGAACCACTCCATGTGGAGAGTTGTTCCAGTAGCATTTGGTTTTGATCTATTCAACATGGGATCAGACACTACATTCCAGTCCCCCAAGCACCGATTTCCAGTGGTTCTCGCCAGTGCCCTACTGAGTTATTTGGAGAAAGGTGGGTTATCCTGATTAGGACCATAAACTGAAGCAAAAAAGATGTCATCACCTCCATATGATCCAGAACGATCATACATTTGGTGGGCATTTCTGCCTGTGTCTGTTGTAGCTGAACAGCACATGTTGAAAACTGTAATTCACATTTTAATACCGGAAGTACTGCAGTATATTTGCTACCCCCACCATTAATTTTCCCACTTTTTCATGTTCTTCCTCTGGGAGGTGTTTTTTTTGGAGAAGGGCTAAATTATATTTGATCTTCTTGAGAAATGACAGCACTATGCCTTTTAACCTCTTAGGTGTGTGGTCGACACCCGCACTACCACCCTGGTGCGGGTCACAACCAGTGGCCGACACTAGGGAGGGTGTTGAAAATCCACCTGAGGATTTTTTAAAAATTTAAAACGCCTCTGGGAGACACGTAAAATCTTCTGTGTCTCCCCTGCCCCCCACCCGCTCTGTTTTCCCCACCGGAGGAGGAAGCGGAGGTAAGGCCGCTTCCTGCTCCTGTGGGGAAAATGGGCCCAAGCAGGCCTCCCCACCATTCGGGAAGGCCTAATTTGAAAAGGAAGATTCTCCCCTTTCAAACGAGGCCTTCCTGAAACAGTTTTGTGGCACAGCTGCGATCGAGGGCCAGGAAACCCCACTAGACACCAGGGATTTCCCTTGTGGGGGCAATTTTTTCAAAATAGTTGTATAGTTTCCCTGGGGGCCATAGTGGCCCCCAGGGAAATCATATAACTATAAAAAAAATATAGATCTATATATAGATATATTTATATAGATATATATAGCTATATATTGATATATATACATATCCATGTATATATATCTATATATGTAGATATATATATATACACATACATAGAGAGAGAGAGAGATCACTTTTGTCAATGCATGTGTGGTTTCCCTGGGGGCTGCGATCGGCCCACAGGAAAACCACACCCACATATAAAAGTGATCTATATATATATATATATATATATATATATATATATATATATTCTCTCAAAAAATAATTAATCGCAGTCCGGGAAGTTCCTCTTTTCAGCTTTTAATTATATTGTGAACAGTGCTTCCACCATCTAACGCGTTTCAACCTAACCAGGTCTTGATCACGTGATAGGTGGCGGAAGCACTGTTCACGATATAATTAAAAGCCGAAAAGAGGAATTTCCCGGAGTGCAATGAATTATTTTTGGTGAGAATTTATAGAAGTTGCGGTCGCCAACTCCTTCATCAGCACTCGCAGTAAGAGCGCGCGATTTACGTGTGGCCATTTGGTGAGTTTTTTTTTATATATATATATATATATATATATATATATATATATATATATATATATATATATTCTTTAGACACAGATTGGGGGTCAAGGCGACTGTTGTCACACTCTTGTGTTGATATTATATATGAATATTATTGCACTAGGTGCTTGGGTCGGAAGGACCAACCCCATAGGCCTCGAATAAACCAGACTAACTGGTTTGAAATTTGGGATAGAGGACCCAGCACTCAATTATATTTGTGAAATAGGCAAAGATATTATCTTCCCAAAATCATAACTCATGTAGTTCCATGATCCAGTCTTGTTAAAATGATGGTATTTTATAATTTCATTTCAGAAATCGAACATTCATAGCGAATGTGTTTCGTCCAAAAGGACTTCTTCAGGGCTCTTAATGGTAACGTGTGGTGTGTTCCATAGCTTGACTCACTTCAGCATACATATACTGTTATGTATATATACATACCAGTTCTCTTGTAGTTCCAGCTTGCGTCTTCAAAGCAATGCACTTACTTCAACTGATGAGTTTCAACTGTAGCTTTTAGGCAGCAATAAAAAAAAGTCAAGTAACTCTTGTGATTATGTTAATGCTACAAAAGGATCTGACTTTTGTCTCGTGGCAGTTTTGATGCCTTAAAGTAGCGCAGAAGGTTTACATGCCTACTTCAAAGATCAAATCTGTATTTTATGTAAATAGCTGAGTGTATTAGTAAAGCCAGCCATTACCTGTGCTATAATACAAATGAAATGTATGTGTGAGGGGGGCTATCAAGAGATGAAGGGCACTTTTTCTGGGTGGTAGTGAGGGAATCCAAGGAGGAGGTCATGGGAGTGGGAGCACCAATAATGCTTGAATGATTGTTGGACTGAGCGCCAGAGGCGCTAAAGACTATGACACTTTGTATGTGACAAGGTGAAGTAATAGTGAGTGTGCCTTTTTTGTTTTTTGAGTGTCTTGAGAGAACGTACTGATTGAGGGAAGAAGCGAAGGTAAGGTGACTGACCTTTACTGTTGAACACATCACACACACACCCATCAGCAATTTTGTGACTGTCTACATAGGCTTGTGTTTTTTAGCAAGAGGTTAGCCAGTAGCAGAGATGGCGTCTCGTTGGATGACTGCTGCTCAAGCCCTAACACGGGTTATAGAGGACAGCTCTGACGTAGGATCAGAGACTGAGACATCAGATTCTGAGACAGCATCTGAGGGATAGGGCAATGGCGCAGACTCTGAGAGTGATTTTTCATTCAGAGGAATCCCATTCGATAACTCCTCTTCCAGTGATTATGAGGGAGGTGATGAGGACAGTCCTGCTGTCCCTTCACAAGCACAGTCTGTGCAGCGGGACAATAGCGGGTTAGACCAACCCAAAGAGCAGGTACATGTGGCGGCAAGCACAGAGAGTGCTCTCTCGGGAGCTCCCCAATTTAGTTCAGCCCCAAATTCCACTGACCAAATCGTATTGTGGAGACATCAAAATTATCTATCACAAAACAACCTGGTGTTGTAAGTGCGTTTTTGGTCCCGGGTGCAGCGGCCATATAGGGAAACCTACCAAACCCAGACATTCCTGGAGCCTTGTGGCTCCTCTCAGATTCCAGAAC
The DNA here is from genome assembly GCF_031143425.1 of Pleurodeles waltl. Classification (NCBI taxonomy): domain Eukaryota; kingdom Metazoa; phylum Chordata; class Amphibia; order Caudata; family Salamandridae; genus Pleurodeles; species Pleurodeles waltl. The sequence goes on along the minus strand of NC_090445.1, from coordinate 153,905,506 downwards.
TTTCTATTACCGAAATGTGAGGAAAAAGTGTTTTTTTTGCCAAATTTGGAGGTTTGCAAAGGATTCTGGCTAACAGAACCTGGTGGGAGAGCCACAAGTTAGCCCATCCTGGGTTCCCCTGGAGTCTAGTTTTCAAAACTGCACAGGTTTGGTAGGTTTTCCTAGATGCCGGCTGAGCTAGAGACCAAAATCCACAACTAGGCACTTTCCAAAAAACGTCAGCTGTCAATGTAAAAATTTGATGTGTCCATGTTGCATTTTGGGGTGTTTCCTGTCACGAGCTCTAGGCCTACCAACACAAATGAGATACCATTTTTATCATGAGACTTGGGGGAATGCTGGGTGGGAGGAAATGTATGGCTCCTCTCAGATTCCAGAACTTTGCAGCACTGAAATCTGAGGGAAAGTGTTTTTTTGCCAAATTTTGAGGTTTGCCAAGAATTCTAGATAACAGGACCTGGTGAGAGCCCCACAAGTCACCCCATTCTGAATTCCCCTAGGTGTCTAGTTTCCAAAAATATATAGGTTTGCTAGGTTTCCCTAGGTCCTGGGTGAGCTAAACGCCAAAATCCACAGCTAGGCACGTTGCAAAAAACAGGTCAGTTTTCTTTAGGAAAATGTGATGTGTCTATGTTGTGTTTTGGGGCATTTCCTGTTGTGGACACTAGGCCTACCCACACAAGTTAGGTACCATATTTATCGGGAGACTTGGGGGAACACTGGGTGGAAGGAAGTTTGTGACTCCTCTCAGATTCCAGAACTTTGCAGCACCAAAACCTGAGGGGAAAGTAGGGGGTTTTGCCAAATTTTGAGGTTTGTAAAGGATTCTGGGTATCAGAAACTGGTGAGAGCCCCACAAGTCACCCCATCCTGGATTCTGCTGGGGGTTAGTATTAAAAAATGCACAGGTTTGGTAGGTTTCCCTAGGTGCCAGGAGGCCAAAACCCACAGCAAGGCTCTTTCCAAAAAACATGTCAGATTTCAATGTAAAAATGTGATGTGTCCATGTTGCGTTTCCTGTCGCGAACAGTAGGCCTACCCACACAAGTGCGGTACTATTTTTATCGGGAGACCTGGGGGAACACAGAATAGAAAAACAGGTGTTATTGCCCTGTCGTGGGTTGGCTAGTAGGTACCCTATCAGGGCTTAAACTAGAGAAACAAAAATGGTTCCATAGAGTAGAAGAATAGTGAATTTACTTTATTTTTCTTCTGTGTTTATATATCTGTATTCACTTATGGTCCTTTTTACTGCTCCTCCTTGGGTCTCTCTGTTTCTTTCTGCTACTTTTGTTCTTGTGGATTATTTCTTGTATTTTCTTCTCATTGGTCCTTCTCTTTCTTTTCTTTGTTTGTTTAGGTATTTTCCCGGTCTCGTTGCCAGCAGTTTCCACCGTAGGTCCGCTGCCCATCCTGTCTCTCTCTAATGTCTCTTTGTTTGTTGCGACATCCTCCTCCATGGGCTCTCCTCCCGGTCCTTCATTTTCGGCGTTTTTCTCTCTGGACGGCTTCTCCTCTGTATCTTTATCGTCCTCCTCACTCCTCTCTCTTTCGCGTGATCCTCTTGAACCCTTTATTTCCGGGTTCATGTGCTCTCCTTCATGTTGCTGTTGCTCCGGAGTGCCCCTGGGCCACTAGGTTGTCAGCCCCACATCTACAGCGTCCGACGCCACCCTGTTACACACGCTCCCCTTTGGGAAGGGCTGATCGAGACCTGCCTCTACAGGATTTCTAGATAAATAATCTGCAATGCTCATTTGACTTCCTGGAAGATGTTGAATCTGAAACATAAAAGGTTGGAGCTCCATGAACCACCGCAATATTCTGGAATTAGTATTTTTATTCCGAGCTAGCCAAGTGAGAGGAGCATGATCAGTGCTCAAGACAAACTGATGACCTAGTAAATAATATTGCAAACTTCCAACAGCCCATTTAATTGCTAAACATTCTTTCTGAATCACAGGATAATGTTTTTATTGTGGTAGTAGTTTCCTGCTTATGAAAACAATGGGCTGGCTTATCTCATTTTCGTTTTTTTCTGACAAGACTGCACCTATGCCCACATCCGATGCATCTGTTTGTAAATAGAATGTCTTTGTAAAGTCAGGGCAGCGTAAACCCGATTCAGTTGTCAAAATCCATTTAAGTGTCTCATAACTATTGATTTGTTTTGCATTCAGGGCCCTGAATTTTGTGGGTTGGTCTTTTTTTAGGAGGTCAGTTAGGGGGGTTGCAATAGTGGAATAGTTAGGGATAAAGCAACTGTAATATCCCACCCTCCCTAAAAACGATCCCACTTCTTTCTTTGTTTGAGGTGGAGGTACTTTAAGTATTGCTTCGACTTTCTCCAATTGGCGTTGTATTTGTCCTTTTCCTATATGATAACCGAGATATGCGATGGCATCTCGTGCCAGATTATACTTGTCAGGATTAGCGGTTAATCTGGCCTCAATCAGAGTATGGAAAACTCTAGGGAGGGGAAGGACATGGTCTTTCCAGGTCTCAGAATAGATAACAATGTTTTTGAGATATGCAGCAGCATAACCTACATGATTACGCAACAACCTATCCATGTAGACCGAAGGGAAGTACTGTGAATTGATATAACCCTGAGGGGGTGGAAAAAGCAGTTTTTCCCTTATTTTGGGGATTCAAAGGTATTTGCCAGTATCCTATTGTGAGGTCCAATTTGGACATATATTGAGCTTTCCCTAGTTGTTCGAGCAACTCATCTACTCTGGGTATTGGGCAGGTGTCAAAGTTGGACACATTATTTAATTGGCCAAAGTCAGTACAAAAACGCACAGTTCCATTTGGTTTGGGACCAGGACAACTGGGGAGCACCATGGACTAATGGAGGGCTCAATTATACCCATTTGTAGCATGTTCTGGACTTCTTGCTCCACTACTTTCTTACGTGCCTCAGGGATACAATACGGTCGAAGACGTATGACTTTCCCTTTCTGCGTCTTTATGGTATGGTGCATTAGAGGGGTCTTTCCAGGGATCAAAGAGAACAGTTTTTGATTTTGGGATAATACGTCCAATAATTGTGTTCATTGTTTGTTCGGGAGATCCGGATTAATGTGAGGAAGACAATTACCCGAATCATCTGATCGGGGACATTAATTTATTTCTAGGGTTTTTGCTTTATTTTTCAAAAACCCAGTGGCTACTGAAGGGGGGGGTTGTCTGTCTCTTCCCATTTTTTTTAGTAGATTTATATGATAGATCTGTGTTTTTCTGGGTGTTTTGGATATTAGTAACTGTAAGTAATGGGGTTCACTTTCTCTATCACTCCGTAAGGTCCTTGCCATTTTGCCAATAGTTTGTTTTCTGAGCTGGGTAATAAACTAGCACCTTATCTTCTATTTGTAAGTGTCTTAAGGTAGTACCTCTATCGTAATATTTCTTTTGCTTTTCTTGCGCCTCCTCTAAATGGCCTGCACATCTTCCCAGACTGTCTGGATCTGATCTTTTAATTGTTGAGTGTATTCAATAATGTCTTTATCTTCTGTCCCTTTCTCTTCCCATCTTTCTACAGCCATATCTAATAGGGTTCTGGGTTGGCATCCAAATACTAATTCGAATGGGCTATGTCCTGTCGAGGCTTGCACATGTGTCCGTATGGCATCCAACACCAGGGGTAACTTTTTGTCCCAGTCTTTGCCTGAGTCTGATATTGTTTTCTTTAATAATGTCTTAATGGTGCAGTTATATCTTTCCACCAGGCCGTCTGTCTCTGGGTGATAGACAGAGGTGCAAATTAGTTTAACCCCTAATATTTGGCATATTTGAGTCATTAAACAGGACATAAATGGGGTTCCTTGATCAGTTAGCAGTTCTCTTGGAAAACCTACTATAGAGAAAAATCCTATCATGGCATATGCCACACTTTTGGTGGTCATAATGGTAAGAGGGATAGCCTCTGGATAACGTGTTGCATAATCCACAAGGACAAGAATATACATATAGCCTCTAGAGGAAGGTGTCAATGGGCCTACTAAAGCCATTCCAACCCTAGAAAAGGGAATGTCATTAACAGGTAATGGGTAAAGGGGGGCTTTTTTAACTGCTCCCAGGTTGATAAGTTGACACTCGGACATTGTGCACAAAATCTGCGAATGTCTGAAAATACCCTAGGCCAATAAAACCATTGAAGCAGGTATTCCTCTGTTTTCTCTCTCCCAAAATGTCCTCCCCCCACCTGACTATGTGCTAAATGTAGTATTTGGATGCGATATGGAAAGACCAGCTGGGTCTTTTCCTGATTATTATGTTGTACCACCTGTATAGTAAACCTTTCTGAATGAGGAAATATGAACCCACCTGTCCCATTTTTTCTGTAACGGCGGCAGCCCAAGCATGTTGTAACGTGGAATCTTCTCGCTGACTGACCTGGAAAGGTGGTAAGGTCATCAGGATAGGTTTTCCTGTAGAGGTTACAGGGAAAGAATCAGAAGGGTTAGTCATACGGAAGAATCTTTTTGCTTCTCTTTTCTCACTCCTACTTCATTTTATTTTTCCCTTACCTGATGTGATGGGGATTTGGGCAAACGGGGCTTCACTTAACCATAAGTCTGTTTTCTGACTGGTGCATATGTTGTCTAGTATGTCAGTAAAATTGACATAATCAGTCCCTATGATAACGTCTTCAACCAAATGGGGTATCAGTCCCACTATCAGAGATTTCTTTTCTCCTCTCCATTCAATGTAAATCTCGGCCATGGGATATCGTTGCATGTCCCCATGGATACAGCAGATGGAGACAAATTAATTATTCTTTCTTTGATCTCTTGGTACCAAATCTGCCCTAATCACTGACTGGCTGCACCCTGAATCAATCAGTACCTGAGTGGGTTTACAGTTTACTAACATTTCTTTTACATATTGGGATGTCTCTCGGGCAGTGCAAATACCCTGCTTCAGGTAACTCCTGTTTCCATTGGCTCTGGTTTTGATATTTTGTGAGGACAGTTGCATACACTATGTCCCCACTCAGCACAATTATATAACATTGGGATGTTTGATTTGGTTCTCTATCGGTTATTCTAGGAATCTGGATTTCCTCAGGGTTTTTCACGGGTCATGTTTGGGAAGAGGAGATGGATAAATGCCTTCCAGAAGTCTGTCCCTTCTGGGACCCTATTCTAAACTCAGGAGCTCGGTGAAACGCACATGCTAAATCTATAGCTGTAGTCGTATCTACATTAGGATATTGTTTGATCCAGTTGCGTGTTTGTGACGGTAGGGCTTCTAAGAACTGCTGTAATAATATGATCCAAATTACTTCTTCTCTGTCCGTACATATCGGACTTAACCATTTTAATCCCAAGTCTTGTATTCTATAATATAGGGCTCGCTGGTTTTCCATAGGAATCCAGTTTGTCTTCCTACATTTTATATGATAATATTCTGTATCAAATCCCACCCTCTCCAGAATAGCCTTCTTTATGTCTGGATAGGGGGATGTTCCTATGGAACTGACGGCCTGGTAGGCAGCTTGTAAAGTTCCGGTCAACAGAGGGGTCACATATTGTCCCCACCGTTCCTGAGGCCAATAGGCTGATGCTACTACCCTTTTAAAGTTTGTAAAAAAGGCATCCGGGTCTTCCCCTTATTGGAACTTTTGCAGTACAGAACTGGGGACGCTGGGATGTACCCGACTGGTAGCGATAATGTCTGTTAACTTCTAAGGCGCTGTCTCATGTGGCAATTGATTATTGCCGCTTATGGTAGCTTGACTCTTTAATGCACTCTGTAGAGTCTCTCAATCATTTCGGGCCTCTCGTTGTTGTTCCACCCAAACCATTTGTAGGTGTCGTTGTCCCTCAGCAAGTTGTTGTATCATATCCTCTAAAGAGGTTTTGCCCTCCATATTCCCAGGGTTTTCACAGGATCTAATATCCCACTTCTGACACCAAAATGTTGTGGGTTGGCTAGTAGGTACCCTATCAGGGCATAAACTAGAGAAACAAAAATGGTTCCGACAACGGTTTAGGGTAGAAGAATATTGAATTGACTTTATTTTTCTTCTGTGTTTTTCTATATATCTTTATTCACTCATGGTCCTTTTTACTGTTCCTCTTTGGGTCTCTCTGTTTCTTTCTGCTCCTTTTGTTCTAGTGGATTTCTTGTATTTTATTCTCATTGGTCCTTCTCTTTCTTTTCTTTGTTTGTTTAGGTATCTTCCCAGTCTCGTTGCCAGCTGTTCCCACTGTAGAATGTACTGCATGAGTCATTTCCCAGTCTTCTCCCCAGACTGTTTCTCTCTTGCGTGCGGTTCCGCTGCCCCTCCTGTCTCTCTCTCTAATGTCTCTGTGTTCGTCGCTTCGTCCTCCTCCGTGGGCTCTCCTCCTGGTCCTTTGTTTTCGGCGTTGTTCTTTCTGGATGGCTTCTCCTCCATATCTTCCTCGTCCTCCTCACTCCTCTCTCTTTCGCGCGATCCTTTCAAATCCTTAATTTGCTCATGTGCTCTCCTTCATGTTGCTGTCGCTCCGGAGTGCCCCAGGGAAATCGGTTGTCGGCCCCATGTCTATAGCGTCCAAAGCCACCCTCTTGCATGCCCCTTATCTTTCTCTATATTTTTTCCTTCCAAATGTAAGACATTGTGTGAAAAAGAAGTCTATTTGAGAAATGCCCTGTAATTCACATGCTAGTATGGGTACCCGGAATTCAGAGATGTGCAAATAACCACTGATTCTCAACACTTTGGGGGTGATTCTAAGTCTGGCGGGCGGCGGAGGCCGCCCGCCAGACTTCCCCCTCCAAAATACCGCTCCGCGGTCGGAAGACCGCTGAGGGTATTCTGGGTTTTGCAATGGGCTGGCGGGCGACCGCCAAAAGGCCGCCCGCCAGCCCAGTGCAAAACTACCTTCCCACGAGGACGCCGGCTCCGAATGGAGCCGGCGGAGTGGGAAGGTGCGACGGGTGCAGTGGCACCCGTCGCGAATTTCACTGTCTGCAATGCAGACAGTGAAATTCTTTGTGGGGCCCCCAGGGGGCCCCACGACAACCCATACCGCCATCCTGTTCCTGGCGGGCGAACCGCCAGGAACAGGATGGCGGTATGGGCTGTCAGAATCCCCATGGAGGATTCAAATGGGCAGCTGAAAACCGGCGGGAGACCGCTGGTTTTCCACTTCTGACCGCGGTCAAACCGCCGCGGTCAGAATGCCCAGCGGGGCACCGCCAGCCTGTTGGCGGTGCCCCGTCATTTTAGCCCTGGCGGTCTTGGACCGCCAGGGTTAGAATGACCCCCTTTATCTTGTGCCCATTTTGGAAACACAAAGGTTTCCTTGATACTTATTTGTGACTCTTTATATTTCACCAAATTAATTGCTATATACCCGGTATACAATGAAAAAACATTGCAAGGTGTAGCTCATTTATTGGCTTTGGGTACTTGGGGTTTTTGATGAACCTACAAGCTCAATATATCCCCTCAACCAGAAGAGTCCAGCAGACGTAATTATATATTGCTTTCAAAAGTCTGCCATAGCTGGAAAAAGTTATAGAAGAAAACGTGGACAGAAATGGCTAATTTCTTCACCTCAATTTCAATATTTTTTTAATTTAGCTGTTACTTTCTGCAGGAAAACCTTGAAGGATCTACACAATGACCCATTGCTGAATTCAGAATTTTGTCTACTTTTCAGAAATGTTTAGTTGTCTGGAATCCAGCACTGGTTTCACACCCGTTTCTGTCACTAACTGGAAGGAGGTTGAAAGCACAAAAATAGTAAAAATGGGGTATGCCCCAGTAAAATGCCAAAATTGTGTTGAAAAATTTGGTTTTCTGATTCAGTCTGCCTGTTCCTGAAAGCTGGGAAGTTGGTGATTTTAGCACCAGAAACCCTTTGATGTGTAATTTCTTGGTCTCCTCTGGCAGAACCACCACCTCCGGGTACCTTTAGAATACCTAGAATGTTGGGAAAAAAGGTTGCAAATTTGGAATGGATGGATTATGTGGACAAAAAGTTATGAAGGCCTAAGCATAAACTACCCCAAATAGCCGAAAAAGAGCTCAGCACTGGAGGTGGGAGGGGGGTTGGGGCCCAGCAGCTAAGGGGTGAACTGGGTGATTTGCTCCATTTATATTTCAGGAGATTATTTTTTAGGAGAATGTTTAGCATCCTATAAAGTTAGTTCTGGTCATGACTTGTATTTCTGTTGGGCACTTGTTCTTTTTTCTTGTGCTGCTTGCTGTATTACTATTAGACCCATATTTATACTTTTTGCGCCATTTTTGTGTCATTTTTTGACGCAAAAGTGGCGCAAACTTACAAAATATAATTGTATTTTGTAAGTTTGCGCCGTTTTTGCATCAAAAAATTACGCAAATGCGGCCAAAAAAGGCATAAATACGGGCCATAATCTCAACTTCTGCGCCTTTGTGCTTCTCTTCCATTAAACTTGTTTTTCTGACGCTATGATGTGAATCTGGATCTGGTCCTACTAAAATGGTGATTTAAGTAAGATTGTTGATGCTTTCCTTGGGTTGGAGCTATCAGAAGGGTTGTCATTGATGCAGTATTTGATCAAGACTGGGGCAAACCCCCACATGTATTTTTTTTTTTCTTGCAATGGTGTTTTCTGCCTTTTGTGAATGTCTCCTCCAGTGTTCCAGAAACATGGTCTTGGAAGAAGTGTATTTTGCATCCTTCCCATATTGTCTGCTTCTTCTTGGCCAATTAAAATATATTTCACATATTATGCACAATGAGGAGTGAACCAAGATCTGGCATGTTGGTTGTTGTTCTTCCAGACAGTCTCAAGCTCGATGGGATCTGTTGATCCCTAATGTGTCCTTCATCAGATCACTGCTATACAATGGTTAGAATGGGCCTCCCCTGCATCTCCATAAGAGCTCGTGGGCCGTGCTGCAGAGAGAAGGGATCAGCGCACACCAGCAGGAATACACAGGCTGACACAGTACGACTGTGTGGTGCCTGACAGCATGGGACTGTGCAATCACCAGAAACTGTGGACCCCACTGCTGCTCAATTGTAAAGGTCTCCTGTCACAATTCTGCCTGCTGCCTTCAGTCATGGGGGGTTAACCTGGTGTTCTCTCAACCCTTAATGTGCATGTATATTTGCTATCTGTTATTGATACGTTCTGGTTTATTATAAAGCGCTACTGGCAATGTCCGTGCTATATAAAATCAATAAGTACGTTCCCTTCTGGAGTGTGTCTCACCTTCAACACTGAGCTCTACAAGACTGGTCCTGTTTGTCCAGTACAAGTTGCATTTGTATACTGTTATCGACACAAAACGAATTGGCAGCTTTTTAAAGATGGAAAAGAAAAAAAAAATATGATATAGTGGTTCCCTTTCATTCTCGCGTGTACTGGGGCAGGCACCAGTGATCTCCATGGAGACTTTGCTCCCTTTCCTAGAGTGTTCACATCTCAGTGATAATGGGACAAACATCACTTAAGTCACTGTGAACTGCTGCCCCCCACCATTCCTATACACTCCTCACATCCGTCCATACATACTACTATAAACAGAGTCACATTACTGAGAAGAAGCTGCCCCGACCTTACAATGGACCTGGCTATTACAGCCTAATAGACTCATGGGTGGCGAAGTGGAGGAGACAAAAGAAACGTGTGCGGGGCATCCACACCTGTAATACCATAGACACAAAAGCAGGTTGTGGCAGTGACCGAGAGAGACCCTTGCTTCTACAGATCTCTGAGACTCCCTTCTGTGCACCAGCCCAGCGTGCCCATGCACAGAGCCAGTCTTATCAATTGCAACTTGATGTACCTAGTTGGGCCTGCCAGGGGTAAAACCCTTCTGGTCAGATGCCTACTGGGGGGGAAGGAGAACGCACCCCTACCCCCACATTTTGCAACCACAGTGGGAATCCCTGCAATAAAATATTTGATAGTGTGTGAGTAGAGCTTTTAAAAAATGTTTCCCTCTTTTCATCTCACCCAGTGTGTGAAGGCCGCTTGCACTGTTGGTGCCCTTGTTATGCCTACGCTGTGTTACTGAAGCCCGAGATAACAGGGTTGCTATACAAAAGCCGTATCCATTGGCTTTGCAATGTAAATGGGTGGTGAAATGGAAAAGAAGCTGTATCTCCCAGGCAGAGCCAAGGGTAGCTAGCTTCTGTCTGCAGCCCCAGTTTGATTGGTGCGGATTCTTTCACGAACCCTTTAATAAGCTGCCGATCGCCAGCAGTTCACAGTTCAGCAGAACTCAGAATGCGGGCACTAGAGGCTTGCCAAAGTTTTCCCTCTGTAGAAAAGTTTTTGATTTTTATTATTTTGCGAATGTTGCAAAGCTTCCTCATTTACCTTCGCCTTCAGCCGACAAATGCGTTTTACCGCATTAAAAGGAGATTTTCCTTACATAGCCGGAAATCTCTGTGCAACACTTAGTAGAGTGGAAGTGGTTTGGAGTACCCTTGTTTGCATAACGTTGTCACCTTCCCCCCTCTGACTAAACACTCCTCCCTATGTGTCTTCAAAATAAAAACGCATGGCATGTGCGATAGTTTTACCAATTTCTTTATGGAAATCCACAGATATGCAAATGAGAATTTAGAATGTTTAAGCGTCCACAGGAGAGGCTCTGCCATCTGATAGGCACAACATGAGCCTATTGAATTTTCACGTGCTGCAAGCATTAGGAAGCAGACCACGCGCGCGCGCACGCAGTGGTCTTTGGAACCTTATCAGCCTGCAATCAGATAACGTTCCAAAAACGGCCGCAAAGATGTGAGTTGGTTGAAAGAAGAGCAAATCTGTCTTATCTGTATCAAGAACCTTCTAAATCATGAATGCACCAAACAAACCCTCGGCTCGTCTGTCATCTCATCCAGACTTGAATACTCGAATGTAATCAAGTCCTCCTTTTTCGAATAAGAAAAACATGGTGACTGAATTCAGCCTTGAGTGAGATATGAGTGAAGACCCGCTGTGGGCTCAGACTGCTTAAGTATGTGTTATTACTGTATGTGATTTTGCAGGTCCGGTTTCGTTCATTGCCCGATCAGATGCGCACGCCGCATGTTTAATTCATTCCAGCTTGATTAGAAGCTGATACGAGCCTTGCTGGCATCTGATCTTTTATTTAAGACGTCTTGAAAGCGTGACATCGAACAGACAGTGCTTCGAATGAAGTCCCAGCTAGAAAATGATTGCCAACCATGCTAGGGCCTGGTTTTCATGACATACATGTCCAGGGGGTGTAAGCCATGCTGTCCCAGAATGAACAAGACCCCAGGAAGTGGAGACAAGGGGGCCTCAGGTTATTAACATAGAGCCCAGCTGGTTACCCCAAGAGTGCACCGTACCAGGCAAATAGCAACTTTAAACCGGCCTGGGAGGGTAAGGCAAACCATCACTGTGTTCAGCAAGTACCACAGCCCACAACAGTGTAGCGTCTTCCCCAGCCCTGGAGCATACAAATGAATGACGCCACACAGGAGCTGCGTTGAAACGCTATTTTATTCATCAGCATCCACTAACGTACTGTGCTTTATATCATACTTTCTGTTAACCACACCTTAACACCTCCCCCATCCACTGCATACTTCTTGTTCAGAGTCCAGGATCACAAGGGTTCTAGTGTGCATACCTTCAAGAAGCTACATCTCCCATTTACCTTTGTTAAATAAAAAGTGGTAAACATCACCAAAATCACATTTCCTCGATTAGTCGACAAGGTACTCTCACTTGTTTGCCAGCTCCGATGGTTCGAGATGAATGAGGTTCAACCCAATTGGACGATGGCGCCATAGGTTCAGGCTCTCGAGCTGGACCAGCTGTCATTGTTGTTTCCCATGCAGTTTCAGGACTCAGTGAGTGTCTTGGTAGGTTTTGAAATGTGATGTGTCCCGAGTGATTGTCCAGGACAATGTGATGTCACCATGTGTCCTTTGCACCCCAAAACCTGTAAAGGATCAGCAGCAAAAGGAGTGGGCATTTACGTTTCTGCTTAACCAATACCTAGTCTTCTTTGCCAAAGACTGTCTCTTGGGCCTGGCGGTGCTGAACTGCATATATTTTCCTTTTCCTTTTCCGAGCTATGTCGGTGTCTCGAACTATGTCAGTATCCACTGACTGATCCGGAGTACATTGAGGTAGTTTTGATAGCTCTCCCAAATAGCTTGGTGACTGGACTCTCACCCATTATGGAGTGGGGAGTTGATTGACAGGCCTGAAGGGCCTGACGCATGTCTTGATTTAAGTCGATTTCCTCCATGGACGCTCGTTGAATGACTCTCTTGAGGGTGCCTATCAGTCGTTCGACTTCGCTATTGGCTTGGGGCCAGAGAGAAATACTCTTTTGGTGTTTTACTTTGAGACAAGTGAGGAATCCTATAAACTCTTTGCTGTTAAAGGGTGTGCCATTAGTGCCAATCAGTTCTCTAACTATGTCCATGTCTTTGTCTGCATTGGTCGCAGCAATGATCTGTTTCACTGATACAGCCTCTGGTGTGCTGGAGTGCACAATAAAATTGAGATATGCTTCATCTGTCTTGGATGTCAAACTCTGATTAGGCAGCAGCACTCGTGAAAAATAGTCTGCTGGATTTTGATCTTTACCCGGATTGTGTACAATTTCTTTGTCAAATTCTTGGAGTTTTTACCCCCATTCTCTATGCAAGGGGGCATCTTAGCTTTTGGGTTCCCAAAAATTGTGAGCCAATGCATAGTGGTCCGTGATGATGGTGAATCAGTTTCCGTAGAAGAATACATGGAAGTGTTTGCAGGCCCACACCACAGACTCTCCTTCTCTAGCTGAGAGTAAGCATGTTCTGTGTCAGACAAGCTTCGACTACTATAGACCACAATATGTCTCTGAGCATCTAGATGAGCACTGTGTTGAGCAAGAATTGCCCCTGGTCCTACCAAGCTCACATCAATCTATATTTCAGTGTGTAACTTGGGGCTAAAGTAGGTAATTTCTATTGCATTCTCAATTGCATGTTTAATGTCTGAAACTTTGATGGTATTCTGGAGACCACTGGAATGGTACATGTTGCTTTGTCAAGTCTCCCAATGGGGCACTTTCTGTAGCAAAGTTGCAGATACATCTTGAGCACTAACTGACCATGCCTAAAAAGGATCTCAACTTGGAGACATCTTGGGAGGAACAAGTGGATGATAGTGCTCACAGTTTTCTAGATTTGGAGTCATTCCTAGGGGTGTGCGGCATGCTGTGCTCCGCTGGCGGAGCTAACACAGTTTTTGGAACTCTGCGCTCTGCTTGAAGTGCTGAGTTGTCCAAAAAACTCAGTTAGCCCCGCCAGCGGAGCTCACCCGGTGTGCTCTGCAGGCCAGTTGGGCTGCACAGCGCAAGCACAGACAATCTGTGCTTGCGCTGTGCAGACCATAACTGGGCTGCAGTGTGCACCGGAGTGGAGAAGGGAGGCAGCCACTGGAAAGGAGGACCCCCTGGAAGACCCAGGTAAGTCCCCTACTCTGCTCCTCTTTTTTTGGTCGTTGTTTGTGGACGCTGGTGCACAAGCAAGGACTGAAACAGCAGCTTTCACTGCCTACGGCCCTGGCCTGAATCCAGGTCATGGCCATAGGCAGTGAAAGCTGCTGTTTGAGGCCTCTTGTGCACTGGCCTGTCCAGTGCACATGGGGTAGGCCGGAGCACAAGAGGCCTGAAACAGCAGTTTTCACTGCCAAGGCCCTGTCCTGAATGTGCTCGATCTCAAAAGCGCAAGGCCAGACACTTCATTAGCGCTTCCAAGATCTGGTGCATTCCGGACTCCGCAGGTCACAGAACTCCGCGGAAGTCCGAGTTTTTTTTTTTTTACTCCATGGAAGTCCGCAGAGTCGGACTCCTTGAACTCTGCCCAGGCCTAGTCATTCCCCCATCAGAAAATATGTGCCCAAAAAATTTGAGTTTGGTTTTATGGAACTCTCACTTTGCGGCATTCAGAAGAGGCCTGCATCAGTGAATAGCTGGCACACTTGGGTCAGGGTTTTATCATGTTCTTTTTTGTGTTTTCTCAAATAACAGTATGTCATCACTGTTATTGAAAGCATGCGTAAGAGGCTGAATTACTTAGTGAATAACATCTTGAAATATTTCAGCAGCCAAAGATACTCCAAAACTCAGGGGCTGATTTAAGAGCCCCTAGCTCCACATTGCAGCAACATTAGCGTATTTTGTTTTTACACTAATGTGGCCCAACGAGGCCAAAATCGCACAGCCGAATTTACAAAGTGGTGCAGTGCATGCATTACGCCAATTTGTAACCCTTTGCGCTACATAATACCTGCGCCAGGCATAATGTATGCAAAGGGGGAGTTTCCCCGTTAGGGAGGCCGAATAAATGGCACAAAGAAATCAAAAAGATTTCTTTGTGTCATTTATTTCAGAACTTTTAACACCGGCTCAGAACAGGTGTTAAAGGAGGCACACAATTGTTTTCAATGGGCCTAAATGGGCTTTGCAGGATTAGCGTCAAGAATTTTCACGCTAATCCTGCAAAGCTCCGAACTAGCATCAAACATTTTGACGGTAGTTCCCCTAACTACTGTTGAGGAAATATATATATATATATATATATATATATATATATATATATATATATATATATATATATATATATATATTTTCACATGTATGTACCTACAGATATGATACTTTAGTTCCAATTATCACCTCCATTATCTGAATCCCAGGAAGCTATTTATTCTTTTCTATTACCAAGATGCTTGCTTTTCTCATTCGCAGGTTGGAAAAGTAGATTCTCTAACAAATGGCATCAGAAGTGGGATGCGTGAAATGCCACCACCGGTAAGTTAATTAAATGCCTTGCTGTTGTGGCCTTTCAACGCTTACAATTTAGCTGAGAGTTAAAACTGTGGATTGAGGTAAATAAAAATATAGCTGGCAATTAAACAGGGGATTGAGGAGTAACTACGTTATCCGTATCATTACATTAAAAGATAGTGGCAAATTCGTACACGAATAGTAAGACCACACAGGAGAGCCTGGAAAGAGAGAAGGTAATTTTTTTTCGTTTTACAGGAATCCCAGAGAGAAAATAAAAAAAATCAATTAAAACCCTCCCAGAGGGGCGTGGCCAAGGCGTCAAGATGGCGGCCGCACTTTCATAGTGCTCTGGACCCCTCCGTCATCCGCCTCATGTGAGGAACGTTATCCGTTCCCATTGGCATCGCCACTGGTCCCCGGGGGCCTCAGGACCCCCCAAAGGAACCAAAAGAGTGCTTTCCAACCTCCTTGCCCGAACACAAGAGAATTCCCGCCGCCGGTGACCAAGATGGCAGTCGGCGGGTGAGGCCGGGGTGCGGACTGCTGGTGATCGGGGCAGTGAAAGCGGCACGCCTCGCTGCCAGAGGCGGGCCGCGGCTGAGTCCGACCAAGGGGGAGCCGAGATCTGCAGCCCGTCGCCCCTCCCCCCCCGGAGCGGTGGGGACGGGGAGGAGGAGGGAGAGGATTCCTCCGGTCCGCAGCCGACAGTCCAGAGCTGCCAGAACCCTGGTTCCCGGGCTATAGATAAACACCTCGCTGCAGCGCGCGGAGACGCCTGTGGCGCCGCGTGGATCAGTGCGCACCCACTCACCTACTGTGACGAGGAAGGAGTCGGGCCGCCGCCGGAGACCGAATTGGCGGACAACACTGAGCAGAGGTGAGCTGTGGGCTGGGGCGGCCACCCAGGAGCTGGGACACAGAACCCTGTGCCGCTGACTGAGGGGGAGTGCCCTTGGGCTCCTCTTCTTTTCCCCTCTAGCCGGGGTGGAAACCCGACCTTGGATGAAGATGCGCTGAGGTACTGCAGACCTAGCAACGATCCTTCAGGCGATCCAAGCTTCTCAGACGTCCGTCGAATCCAAGATAGGAGAAGTTAGGGTGGACGTGGCCCTGGTCCGGCAAGATCTCGGTAACGCCACAACCCGACTTACGGAGGCCGAGTCCAGGATCTCCACGGTGAAAGACGATGTGACTGCTCTCAAGGCCCAAGTCTCAGCATTAACTACTCACACGTCAGAACTGCATCGGAGAGCCGAAGACGCTGAGAACAGGTCTAGGCGTAACAACCTACATATGGTGGGCCTCCCTGAAGCCACCGCAGAGTCATCCCTGGCCACATACTTGGAGGACTGGTTCCGCTCCTGGATGCAGGCGGACCGCCTCACGCCATGGTTCACGATCGAGCCCAAAGATCCATGCGGACAAGACCCCCGCCAGGCTCCCCACCCAGGCCAGTAATAATTTGTCTCTTTAACTTTAAAGATAGAGATGCGGTGCTACAAGAAGTGCGCTCCAGAGGAGACCTTCTCTGTATTGAAGCGAATGTCTTCCATTTCCCTGACTACATGCAAGAAGTGCAGCAGCAGCGCCGCTCATTCACTGAAGTGAAACAAAAGCTGAGAGCAATGGACATCCAATACCGCCTCCTGTTTCCTGCAAGACTCTGCGTGGTCCACAGTAATAAGACCTATATTTTTGATCAACCGGCCGCGGCATGGACCTGGCTGACACAGGAGGTCCCGCTGGGTACACACAGACATGGGTCAAGACCGCTGCCCAAGGCGCTGCCAAATCACCCGAGGGGGCAACAACCCAACCAACGCCAGCGTACGCGCTCACGCTCAGAATCCCCTTTAGAGACCCGCCAGGTAGAACCGCGGAGTCCACGATCACTGGAGAACGCTGAAAACGCCCTGGGGAGCTGGTATCCGCAGAGTGCGACACGGTCCCTGTTGGAGCCCCCGGAGGACATAGACTTATCTCACAGCCCGGTACTGTGATCCCACAAATAAGAAACATTTCTGGAAAAGAAACAGACCGCCGAGAAGATGAACAGTATGCCAATTCCAACTACTTACCTTTTACTATATTTCTATGCTTGATCCGACACTATGGAGGGGTCCACCACTACCACTGCCCTATCAGTTGACGGTTCATCTCACTAGTTCTGGAAGTGAGGTGCTATATATGGACGACAGATGCTTCTGGGGGGAAGTATGGGGAGGGGCGGGAGTTGGGGGGCACGGGAGTTCAGACCTGGTTCCGAAGGCCAATGTTATTGTTTTTATGCTAATGCAATGTTTACACTTGTTAACCAATAGACAGAGTGGGAAACACAGAGACACAATCGACACAATGGGAACACGCGATCCACGACAAAAGGAGCAGGGGACAGGTTTTTTCTCAAAGTTTCTGGGCCCAATAATGAAGAGTCGTAGTATCCATTATGAGAATTTCCAAAGTCACCCACCCCCATGAAACAGACACAAGGTATTTTGTGGGACGTTAATGGTCTCCTTGACAAGATTAAGCGTACTGCAGTGTTTGCCTTCATACATAGATATCGACCAGAAGTACTTTTGCTGCAAGAGACACATCTCCTGGGAGATAATTGTCCCTTTCTGGCCCGCCGGGGTTTTGATAGGGTGTATCACGCGGGGTTTATGCGGGGATCGCGGGGGTGGCCATATTGCTACACCATGACCAACATCCAGATATGGAGGGACAGACAGGGACGCTACGTGGCCATCTCTGGTAAGGTTGAAGGGGCCACAATTAACATGGTCAGTGTTTATGTTCCTCCCTCCTTGATCCGTAGAACTCTCCAAGACCTCACCAAGTTACTTTCAGACCTACCCTCTGGGCTTACTATGCTGGGAGGCGACTTTAACGCAACCCTGGACCCGACCCTAGATGTAGCCGGTCCGCTCTCCATATATAGGCACACGTCAGCAGCGGGAATCACTGGTTGGCTCTCTGCAACGGGGCTCTGTGATGCTTGGCGGATATGGCACCCGAGACAGCAACAATACACTCACACGTCAGCGGCCCACGGCTCGCAATCCAGAATAGACCTGGTACTATTCCCAAGTACAGATTGCACCGCCCTTTCTCACATTGAAATACTAGCTAAAGGGGTCTCTGACCACGGCCCACTCCGGTTCATTATGGGTCCCACTCAGTCCCGTCCTATGTGGCGGCTAAACGCGTGGTACCTCCAGGATAAAAGCTACGCCGAGCAACTGCACCAGGCACAAAGAGAATACTTTCAACTGAATGAAGGGTCTGTGACTTCCGCGGGCAAGGCGGTGTTGCGAGGTATGGCTAAAACCTGATAAGGGACCAGGAACGCACCAAAACCCAGCATATTGCACAGTTAGAGCTCCGGGTGCTATATCTGGAAAACGAGAGTGCAACAAACACAACAACTCCTCCTAATCCGTGAAGAAATCCGAGATCAATCCCTAGAGGCTGCGAAACACCTGTGGAGGGCTACCACGGCAAAAATCTAAGGGGGGGGGGCAAAACCAGGAAAATGCTGTACTGGCTGGTGTCCCGTCACCAGGCCTCCAAGATCGTCCCCGAAATTTACGACGGGGAAGGGAACCTCATTGTGAGACACCCCGAAATAGCGAACGCCTTTGCCAGATACTACTGTGCACTGTACCAAGCGTCTGCACTGGTCAACTTGGGTCAGGCATGTCGATTACTGGACGAGGTTCCCCCCCACGGCTACCTGTGGTGGAAGTGCAGACCATGGTGGATCCTATTAGCGCAGAGGAAATCGGGATAGCCATCTCTGCATTAGGTACAGGGAAGACGCCGGGTCCCGAAGGATTTCCCTCGGAATATTATAAAACATCTAGAGAAGAACTAACTCCACCCCTGTTGCACCTCTTCGCAGAAGTGGAGAAAGATGGATCCTTCCCCCGAGAGATAGACACCACCACAATCGTAGTGCTCCCAAAAACCCAACCCCCCTCGCTACACTGTGCGGACTATAGGCCAATATCACTGATCAATACCGAAGTTAAAATTTGCGCCTCTATCCTCGCCGCTCGCCTCAAGAGGGTCCTGCCGCAACTAATCCACCCAGACCAATGTGGGTTTATTGCAACCCGCAGTACCCGACATTGTATCCATCGACTACATGTGGCTCTGGCAGATCGCCACCGATTGCCCTGAGACCTTGCCCTTTTACTTATCGATTTTGAAAAGGCTTTTGACTCTGTTGATTGGGGATTCCTCTTTTTGGTGCTCCATCGCGCGGGCTTGGGGCTGAGGTTCCGCCGTATGGTCCAGGCGTTATACACCAACCCTACGGCCTGCGTACAGGTCAATGGGGTCCTGTCCTCTAGTTTTGAGGTTCACAGGGGTACACAGCAGGGATGCCCCTTATCCCCCCTTCTATTTACCCTGACCATTGAACCTCTAGCTCAGATGATCAGGACAGACTCAATATATCTTGGCTGGAGATGGGGCCGCTCCCGAGAAGATAGGATAGCGCTATACGCCGATGACGTCCTGTTCTATATGGAAGAACCCAGTATAATGGGCCCGAGAAGTCTCCGCCTCTTGCGGCGCTATGAACAGGCATCAGGATGAACTCTGCCAAATCAATTCTGATCCCACTGGCCAGCTCGCGCGACTGCTTTGACTGGCAAGATACAATACCCCTACGCAAGCTCAGCTTTAAATACCTGGGCATCTGGATGTCCCTCCTACCTGAAATGACGTGGGCCAAAAATCTGTCTCCATTACTGGCACACATCAAGACAGACCTGCACAGATGGCAAACCCTGCCACTAAATGTGATGGGCCAAGTAGCCTTATATAAGATGATGATCCTGCCAAGGCTCCTATACATATTTCAGAATTTTCCTCTCCCTATCCCGCACTCCTGGTTCAAAACTCTCGAAAGCGATACAGGGCGGTTCCTTTGGAGAGGTGCCAGGCACCGAGTAGTGACACAACACTGCAGAAGAGGGGTATATGACAGGGGCCTGGGCGCCTCAGACCCCTATCTGTATTATTTAGCCACCTAATTGATTGTAATCCATGATTGGTTCACCAGGGGGTGGGATGTACCGGTCTACCGGGTAGAATTGGGGATCCTGGACTTCCCAAGTATTCTTGACATGCTTTATGGAACACCACTTCCCCGAAATATGGAAGAAATAACTAGGGTGGTTTTCCTGGCGTGGCGCGCCGCATTAAGGTATACCTGTTGGAACACCGTTATCACCCTCCAGACCCCGCTGTGGAGGGGGAAATGGTTAAGCACACCAGCAGCACATGTGGAGACATGTGGAGAGGGGAGGCGATGAAGTCATTCCAAGATTTGCAGGTAGATTTTCAGCTAACTCAGACACAATTCTTCAAATACCTCCAGCTAAGACACGCCCTGAGGGTCCACTTACCAGCCACAGGGCCCATGCCGGAATTGAATCCACTTGAGGCCAAACTACTTATGGGGAACCTGGAAGGGAAAGGTATCTCTCATATCTATAGAACGCTAATTAACAACGCTCCCGGTGATCTAAGCTCAATTAGAACCAGATGGGAGTCTTGGATTGGGGCCCTGGAGGAGGCGGAATGGAGGGAAGCCTTGATGGCACCCAAAGTACTGGGGGTGTCGGCTAGACTTCGTACAGTGCAAATTTATTATTTACACGGAGCGTATCTAACACCGTCCAGACTGCACAGGGCAGGGCTCCGCCCCTCTGCCAGATGCCCACGATGCTCGAGTGAGCCTGCAAATTTCTTTCACATGGTCTGGACCTGCCAAGTGATACAGACGTATTGGGGCAAAGTGATCCGAGAACTGGGAGGGGCCCTAGGACAGGAGGTTCAGAAATCCACAAAATTAGTCCTGCTGGGGGTGATGGAGGAGATGGGAGGAACACGCGCAAAACGCGCCCTGGCTGCCACAGCCATGCTGGTCGCCAAAAGAGACATTGCTGCTGCCTGGAACTCCCCCGAGGGCTCATCACTCCGAAAATGGAAAAGGGGTGTAGACTGGTGTGCAAACCAAGAAAAATTGGTATACAAATCCAGGGGTTGCCCACAGAAATTTGAGAAAATATGGGGACGATGGATGGACTCACTGTTATAGAACAAATGGAGGGCATGGTACTGAATGCTGTGACAAGCCCCAAACTGTTGTTTGTTTTCTGGTCCGCATTGCTGTCAATTGTCAATGTTGAAGATAAGTTGAAGATGGAACTTCAAATGTCATATGTGTTTTCTGCTCTGCACCTTTCCTCCTCTTTCCTGTTTCCCTTTAAAATAATAAAAATTGTTTATAAAAAAAACCCTCCCAGAGTGTAGCTTGGGAAGCATTTGATCAGCTGGCACCGGAACACAGGGAAATGATTTTGAAATGTGCACAGTCTGTCATTGATCAATGGCTGTTTTTGAATTATGTGTTGTTTAAGTGTAAATGTGCCACTATGTTTTGCAATGTTTATTTGAATTATATTTAAAGTAGAGCATTGCTGCATTGGAGAAGAAAAACTGTTTATGTGGTGTCTCAAAGTTGTCAACAGCTCTTGATTTTCTCTAACTATCCACCACTGCATAACAATTTTTTCTTGCTTAACAAATTTGTTTTGCAGGATACAACCATTGTGTTTATTTTTAAGGTTGTAAAATTGTGATGGAAGGGCACAATGGGCAGAGGCAAGTTTAAAGGAAATGTAATGGTGGTAAGCCCTAGAATACTGAAAAAGACTAAAAAGTTGTTTCAACAGCTGACAGGAGAGAAAGGTTTTCACCAGATAGCCCTATTGATCAAGGTAAGGACACAGATTGTTTAAAATTTGTAAAGTAGTTTGCACGCTAATATGGACAGAGAGAGGGAAAGTACAGAGTGTAGCTGTAACAAAGCCTGGTATTAAAGACAGGCTGCATGCACACAGAACTGTAACAGCCGAGAAATATCTACATTTTAGAAGTGACATTTGTAAAATAGTAATGATGAAACTAACTTTACCAGTAAAAAGGCACTCAGTATAAGAGAAGTAGACCTCACAAAGGTGAAGAAAAGAAAAAAAAACGAATTTGTGTGTGACACCACCTGGACATGTAAGCCTAAAAGTACATGCCCCACCTTTTACTTACACAGCACCCTGCCCTATTAGCTATCTAGCACCTACTTTAGTGGTGACTTGTAGGTAGCAAAAAGGGAGTTTTAAGGATTGGCAAATAGTTTTATATGCCAAGTCAAAGTAGCAGTAAACTGCGCACACAGGCTGCAGTGGCAGGCCTAAGGCAGGTTTTGAAACGCTACGTCTGTGGGTGGCACAACCAGTACTACAGCTCACTAGTAGCATTTAATTTACTGGTCCTGGGCACGTGGTATATTACTTTGAAAATGATCTTTCAAGTACATTTGTGGCTGGATGGGAAATAATTACTTATTTCTAAAGGATAAAATAAAAATTTATAGGATTCAGTAAAGGATCATGTTTGCAGCAATTAAGAGATCAACATAAAATGTAAGTTCTGAATAAAGACATCTTACAGTGTGAAGCTACAGCCTGAAGCCCCCAAAACATTATTCAATAATAACCAAGGCTGAATATGGCCTACTACCACAAAGCTTGCTCAACATACATGCATGTAAATTATTCTTAAAATTAATTTTATTAACATATTTTTTTTCATTTTTATGATGTTTATAATGTCTAATATCACTACTATAAATATCAGCTATGTAACCAATTCCCACAAATTGTTGCACCCCTTTCTTGTCATGGTGTACTACAATGTAAGGCAGCAGAAATGCTAGGGAACATCATTAGAATTGCATTATTCTGTCAACATAACCATTTTAAATCGTCCTTTTCATAAGTATTCTGTTATAACATCATATTAAGAAGCAGTTCATATTTTGCATTTCTGTGGCTTCAGGCACACATTTAAGGTGCTGCTACATTTTTCTGTGTCATTTTTCTCAACATGTGCAAATTCACATTCAGGTTTCTGTGTCTAAACAGGTAAATAGCTTGTGTACAAAATAGCATGAGTTTGAGCTCTAACAGTGCCAATATTCCTGTATCTTAGTGACAAAATTACATGTGAGCTTTAGTTTTAATGTGGCCTAATGGCTGCAGTGTGTCTCAAGTACCCCAGCTCCTGGCCTGCCTTTTTTGCACAGGATTTCTATGCGCATACTGGCATTCTACATTTTCTTGAGCCAGTTCTTTGGAAGGTTACCTTTCCCTACTCGTGTTAATTGGTGCTAGACAGCGCACTGCACAGAAATATAAAAACAGCATAGTTTAAATCCTACCTTTCCAAAGACTGAAAATGTCGATGCAAAGCAATCATGCTTCTGGCCCTGCTGAGCTCTGAAGGGACTCTCACATAGGTCAAACACTAAACAGCACTTGTTAACTGTGCTGGGACAGGGTATGTGAATTTACAACAGCAGGTTTAAGTGTCAGATGCTAAGCTTCTGTATTTAGCCCTGACTTGCACTGCTGTTACAAAAAAATACTCAAGGGTAGCTTGGAACATTTCCTCATCCAAAGTTATGCAAAGAAGTAATGACAACTGTGGCAGTCCTTATTTTACACCAGATGTTTTAGCAGTACACTGATTAAACTGGTTTTATCTAAATGATTTGAAAGGGTCACATGCACACGCTTGCTGGTTCAAGCTAAATGCAGTATTTGAAAAATGTATATATATAGGTGAGAACTTTTCAGAGTCTCTTGAAATAAAATATTTTGTGTGATTTCAACTTTTATTACGGTCTCCATTTATTGTGGTGGCTGTTGGAACTGCTTCAAAGCTTGGCAAACTGCTGAAGGGTCTACATTAGATTGTAAAAGCATGACTGCAGGTCATCACCGTGTTTTAAATATGAGATACATATGTATACAGACATGTACATTTTTAATTGTGTTAATGCAATTTGTACATTTAGTATATACCACCTGTTTTAATAATAAAGAATATAAAAAGGGTCAGATAGTTTGGAGGAGAAGCTATTTCTTTTCAGCAGTTTTGCTTCTATTTCTTATGGTTTGCAACAGATGCTGTGTGTAGGGAGGCTTGCAGCTGTGTCCTCATTTGAGACAGCTCTCTCTTCCATACACGTGCAGTGTAGTTTCATCTTAGCCCTCACCACACTGAATGAGCACAATTTCCTAAAAGTTAAGAAAACGCACACTAGAGTGCAACTTGTTCTAAATAGGCACTGTGGACCAAAGAAAAATACATGTAATGTATACTTGTAATTTTGAAGAGTAGTTTAAGACTAACTTAATTTCCTCCATTTCCTAAATATTCTATGGTAGGAGAACTCACTACAAGTAATATACAAACAAGAGCATAGTAGGTAAAAAGTGCTAATATTTGAAAATGTTTAAAAAATAAATAATAACTTAGCTGTGATAATGTATTGGGCCTTTCATGTGTTTAGTAAAAAGAGGGTCAAATTGATGCTGAATACATACAAACTGTTTTACAATATCATCATTAGTAATTTAAATACATGGAAGAATTTAAAGAGTGGTAGCAATGAATTTCTGTCTTTGTTTCAGCCCTCTTGTAACTAAATTGAACACCACAGGTCCAGTCTAGGTCCAGGAATGAAACTGATTGATCCCCTTATGATGCATTTTGCAGTGTCAATAAAAACGTAAGTAAAAGAAGGAGCCGGTGTCTCACTGGATTGTAACTTGCTTGAGAGACCGTCACTATGCAACTAACAAGACTGGATAAAGGAAGAATTGCAGATTCTGTTAGGGACAGGGCAGAGTTTTTGCTGTTTACCTTGTAGGAGATATGCAAGGTAGGGCTTACATTATTGAATAACATTATCAAAGGGCACAGTGTAGATAAGATGGAGGACAAGGATACCAGCAAGAAAACAAGAGTAGGGATCAGTGTTATTCTTGCCCATGCCAAGAGGATTACAGAAGAAACAGCACTACATAAGAAACGCTTTCCAGAGAAAACAAGTAGGAACATAGGATGACGCAGAGAGAGAGATGACCCATGCAGCAGAAAACCGATGAGCCTGGTGCTTTATGATGGAGGTATCTGACACACCTGAAGAGAATACAATGTTTCCAACTAAGGTAGGATATACAATGGTTGATTTCTTAATTTTAATATGGATGTGCCCCACTAATTTGCTGGGGAGATACCTCATCTGCCACAATTTCTGCAACAGTATATGCTTTCAAGAAATGGGATTTACTTCCAAGCACCTGAGCGCAGGTTAGAATTGACTAACATAGAGCTAACTGCACCAGTGAGCATTGAACTAAAATCACAGGAAGAGAAATTCTTTTAGGGTCAGCTTCAAAACAACATATGTCTATAGCTGTAGCACCAGGATTCTATCCTAAAAATGTGGGCCCCATGATGAAATGTCTCCAGGACTTACCAAGAACTAAGGATTTTACATTTCCTTTGGGAGTTGTGACTGTGTTGGGAGATGGAGAAGGATGGTGTTGAATGTTATGTATGCTCAGAAACAACAGGGCTTTAGTTTTTGACAAGCGTGAAGGGAATAGGACTTTACAGCTGACTAAAAACAAGGTAAAAAAACAACTGAACTCAGAGGTTTGGGCAAACACAAAAATGAGTCAGGATAGTTAAAAACATGCCCTCCCCATAAAGTGACGCTTAAGGAAAATGCAGAACTACCTAATGTGCGTCAGTATAGACTGTCACCTCAGGCACAGGAGGGAATAAAACCTGTGATTGACTCTATCTTACAAGAGGGCATTATTAAAAAGACCAACAGCCCCTGTAATTCTCCAATAATTCCATTGCCCAAGGGCAGCACTGGACAATATAGATTCATACAGGATTTATGCCAGATAAACAACATTGTGGTTCCCTTAGCACCTGTTGTGCCTGACACCAATACTATATTATCTTCTATACTTGTAGAAGCAGAGTACGTCTCAGTTATAGATCTCTCAAATGCGTTTTTCAGTATTAGAGTCCATCCAGAGAGTGAGTACCTCTTTGCCTTTACAATAAATTATACCCAGTACATTTTCACAAGACTGGCCCAAGGCTTCGCACGGTCTATGCACAGGCAGTAAAGAGAGACCTGGCCAGCCTACACCTGGAAGGCAGCAGTGTCATCTTGCAGTACGCTGATGATCTCCTTGTGGCATCCCCATCACTTGAGGCTTGTGAAAGAAACACTGTAGCTCTGCTGAACCACCTCTAAGAGAGAGAGGACACAAAGCCTCATTGTCAAAATTTCAGTGCTGCCAAAAAGAAGTGACTTACCTTGGTTATGTGGTATCCATAGGTACACGCTGCATATCACCTGACAGAATAAAAATGATTCAAAGCATGCAGCCCCCGTCCACCAAGAAAGGAATGATGTCCTTCCTGGGGATGTTGAACTACTGCCGCCAGTGGATCACTGAGTACAGATCCTATGATGCATTCATGAGTAAATGCACACTACAAGATGCAGCCAACAACCTTGTATGGACTAATGAACTTGCAGAATGTTTCAAGAAACTGAAAAGGACATTGTGTACTGCGCCAGCATTGGGGCTGCCAGATTACAAACTGCCCTTCCATCTCTTTGTGTCAGAGCAAAATGGCATTGCAAATGGGGTGCTGACACAGCGGCATGGCTCTGGAAAAAGACCTGTGGCGTATTACTCTGTGACTTTGCCTTCAGCAGTGACTGGGCATCCAGCTTGTTTGAGAGGAGTGGCCGCAGCCGCTGTGATGGTAGAGAGTAATAAATACAAATTAGGTAAACTCTGGGGAAGTATATACCTAGACTCCCCCAGGATTTAAAAATGAATGCCTCTTATCTTAAAAATATAATAGCCTCAAATTGGTTCATGTCACCTTTTTTGTTTCTTTTAACCAAAAACATTTCTTTACTTATAAAAACTTCATTAGAAAATAGGTGCTCCTAAAATGACGGCACAGTGAAAGTGATAGTGTGATATTAGTGCCAAAGTGTTATATACAATATATACAAATGTGGTTAAAAAACATATAAGAAAGACGCGAACTTCAATAGGACCCCTTCATTCCAGGTGTCCTGAAGTCACTTATATGTAATCCACATATAATGCAGTCAACGTTTCGACCCTGTATCAAGACATAAATCATTAATGGGTCATCATCAGGACTGAACAATTCTTCTAGCCGGAAACACCTAAACAAAATAAAATAGATACACTCTTTCTACAATACTCTTTTTGATAAACTCATATATAATTGGATCCAAAGAAACCAAGTCACACTTATCTATTATTCTAAGATTTATTTTGGCATGGGTCTTTTTATATGAGTGATTCTTAGTAGTATATAGAATATGTCTCATCACTTTTCTGCAACAAAATTAAATCAATTATTTTAGAAAAATTCTGCAATTATTCAATATCCCTTTTTTTTACATTCTAATCTATTGGAATTACCCTCCCTTATTACTCAAAAACATTGCTTTTTCCATTCTTATTTTTCTTAATAAATATAATTATCTATTGCCATAATGATTTTGATTAACACGCCATAAAATTGGGTATTTATAACAAGTCTCTACTCACGTAATTTTCCGATTTTGGCAGCATATAACCTCTCTACTTGGTCAAACCTCTTTTAATAGTTATGTAATGTCAGTCATTCCTTTATTTTTGCCCTGAAAGATAAAATCAAATGATTCCTCTTTTTTATTTATTTATATATATATATATATATATATATATATATATATATAT
Organism: Pleurodeles waltl; assembly: GCF_031143425.1. NCBI lineage: Eukaryota > Metazoa > Chordata > Amphibia > Caudata > Salamandridae > Pleurodeles > Pleurodeles waltl. The sequence continues at coordinate 153,878,017 of NC_090445.1, read as the reverse complement.
ATATATATAGATGCTAAGTTAAACTAAATTATATTTCTAGCATCATTCATTACATCAGACGAAAAGAGAAAGAGCCTCCATAGTATTTTAAAAAGGGAGGGCTCGACAATTCCATTAGTTTAGTAAAATGCACGTGCTCAAAAGTCATTTTCATTAAACAACGCACAAAGAATGCTTGCATATTCGTCAAGTGATTGACACCTAGGAGACTCGTCTGGTTTGTCTTTCTCCGTGGGAGGAACAGCAGCAGAGTTTATTTTCAGGAATCCCATGGAGAAAGACAAACCAGACGACAACAATATTCCTGGTAGAAGAGGTCAGACTGAATAATTCAGTTGATACTCGCGAGATGGATACTAAGGTGAGTGTTGATCCATTGCCTGATCCTCCTTTTCTCTCTGACATTCAGATTACAGATGATATAGGTATCCCCACCCTTGAGATCACTGGAAATGCAACACCCATTTTTAACCTTATGGGTTATAGATTAACAGCGGATGAAGTGTCAGTGCTTAGTAAGGGCCTTTCTTTTGTGCCCACTACCTGCACTAACTTTATTGAGGTGAAATTAGAACTACAAAGATTTTTCAGAAAAATACGACTGAACAATTTCGTTAAGGATCTCCCTAATACGGTCCAGATGGAGGTGACAGGTTTTCGACCTCCCTCCTCTTTTACACCGGCATCGCATACCACGCCAATTGAAATACTGATGTTTGAAAAGATGGTTTCAAAGGATATTGACACTTTGAGCAAGTTGCGTAAGTATGTCAAATATAATCTTACGTATAATGAGAGTCTAGCATTAAAGGGTTTGAAAGATAAACAGGACCTGGTTTTTAAAGCAGCTGATAAAGGTGGTGGTATAGGTTTGCAAAGTAGAGTGGATTACTGTCAGGAAATTTTACATCAATTAACAGACACTAGTTGCTATCAGAAAATCAAGAAAGATCCTACAAAGGAATTAAAGTTGAAGATCTTTGGATTAACGAGAATAGGCTTAGAACAAGGTTTTTTAAGCAAGAATGAACATCAGTTTCTAAATAAAAACATCCTATAATACCAGTATTATACACTTCGCCAAAAATACATAAAAGACTGGAGAATCCTCCTGGGAGGCCTATTTTGTCAGGCTGTGGTTCGATTTTGGAACCTTTGTGTCAATATTTAGATTTCTTTCTGAAATCAATTGTTCCCCAGACTAGGTTATATGTTAGGTATGGTATGCATCTAATCACTATGGTTGAAGGTGTGGAATTCAATAAGGACACAGATATATTGTTTACAATGGACATTCAGTACTTGTATACCAATATTCCACAACATGAAGCCCTTAGAGTTGTAGCAGATATACTGAATTCCCGCCCACAACCCACGCAGGTACCTACTGGTTTCTTGATTTCCCTAATGGAAATAGCTATGGGTAGAAACTATTTTCAATTTGATGACGTTATTTACTATCAAATCAAAGGAGCAAGCTTCGCACCAGATTTAGCGAATCTGTATATGGCTGATTATGAGATACAATATATCTACAATCAGATTAATCCTTTTTTGGAGTATATAAGAAGCTGGCCCGGGTATATAGATGACGTTTTTCTCATCTGGCAGGGCTCAACTATGGATTTGCAAGCATTTTGGACCTGGCTTAATGCTAGGTCAATGGATATACAATTTACAATGGAATACAACACAGGAAGTATTCCTTTCTTAGACCTATTAGTCCAGGTGAATGAAGAGAAGTTGTTTGTTTCCCTTTATAGGAAACCAACAGAGAGAAATACGCAATTACATTATAGTAGCAGTCATCCGAGGAATTTGAGGGATATTCTTCTCTTTGGGCAGTTTCTTTGAATACGTCAAAGAAGACAGATTATTTTAAAGAATCAGATATCTTGATAAACTGATTGAAAGAGGTTACCCAAAAAGATTGGTAAAGAGAGCGAGAAAGAGAGCATGGTACAACCACAGGGATAACCTTTTGGAACCTAAATTGGATAAGGATGATAATAACAAAAGATTAGTGTGTGTCACGACTTTCAGTCCAGCTAGTGCTGAAGTTAAGAAAATTGTTACACGTCACTGGGACTTAGTCAAAGACCATCTCTCAATGCCAGATCCACCACTTTTTTCTTTCAAAAGAGGAAAAAATATAAAAGGTACATTAGTGAGGGCCTCTTTGTCTCAAACATCTAAAACGAAGAATAATATGCTTTGAGGGCTCCCAGCGGTATTAGGCCATTATAAATGTGAATGTTGCCTAGCATGTAAATCTAGTTTTAATACAATGGATTTTTGTTATCATGATAATATTTTAAGTTGACTTAATATTCGAATTGTAATATGCAGGATTTTATTTATGCAATTTGGTGTCCATGCAATCTCATGTATGTGGGACAAACAACACAAAAAGTGAAATGCAGGATTCTACAGCATAAAAGCAGAATTAAATGCAAAACTGTGGGAGCACCATTGGTGGACCATTTTTCAAGATATCAACATAATAATGAAGACATCAGATGGCAAGTGATTGAACAAGTGAATTTGGGTCCCAGAGAAGGGGACAAGACTGGACTGCTTTCTAAGCGGGAACTCTATTGGATGGAAAAATGTGGCACAATAAATAATGGATTAAATAATTTAGAAGACCACTAATATCACATTATCAGTTTCACTGCGCCGTCATTTTAGGAGCACCTATTTTCTAATGAAGTTTTTATAAGTAAAGAATGTTTTTTTGGTTAGAAGAAATAAAAAAGGTGACAGGAACCAATTTGAGGCTATTATATTTTTAGAGGCTTTCATTTTTAAATGCCGCAGGAGTCTAGGTATATACTTCCCCCGAGTTGACCTAATTTGTGTTTATTATTTAAATTACTCAGGTCTAAGGGTTATATGGGTTTGCCTCATTTGTTATAATAGTGATGGTAGAGAGTGCGGCTCCCATCGTGATGGACTACCCTTGTATTGTTTATGTGCCACATTCGGTACAGTTGTTGTTGTCATCAACAGCAACACAGCATTTGTTGGAGGCCAGACACACGGTTTGTGAGGTCACGTTGTTGTCTAGCACTAATATCACCATTAAAAGAAAATGCCCACCTGTTAATTGGCAACATTATTACCTGCAATAGGTGATTCTGATGAGACCCCTGACCATGATTGTGTTGAGGTTGTAGAAACATGCAGACCAAATTTACAATAGACACCATTAGAAAAGGCAGACTATGAGTGGTACACTGATGGTTCCTCCAGCATACTAACAGACACTGATTATAGAGTGGGGTATGCTATAACAACAGTAGACACCATAATTGGAAGTGCAGCTCTAATGCGAGGCCCATACAGGAGCTAATACCAAGATAGCCAGAAGAAACCCCATTGCTGACACAGCAGCAAGAGAGAGCATGTTACAGCCAGTACAGATGGTGCCCTTATTGGCAAAAAGCATTCCAAAAATTCAGCTTTTTCAGAGACAATTGTTGTTAAATGATGTGAAGGAAGCACAATGGTCTGCAACACCAGCTGAGGAAAGAGTGGGGATTGATGCTGGGTGTGAGCTAAATGATGAGGGAGTATGGGTCCACCAGGATGAGAGACCTGTGGCTCCACGCAGTAGGTTCCTTCCCCTTACAGGGCTTGCTCATGGACCCACTCACATGACACAAGGGGAGATGAATGAGCTAATTAGACAGGAATGGTTTGCACCAGGGATAATAGCCTTCACTGTGCAATTCTGCACCCGATGTCTTGTCTGTGCCCAACTAAAGGCCATTCCCATGCTACACATGATCACTTACCAGTACCACAGGGGCCGTTTACCAACATCAAAATAGACTTTGCCTGTATGCCCCCAGTGAATGGATTCAAATATTTGCTGGTGTAAGTGGATCAATTTTCAAAATGTGTGGAGGCGTTTCCCACAAGGAAGAATGATGCGATGCAACTGTAGTGCGATGCTTGATGAAAGATATCATACCCTGATTTGGGGTCCCCCAAGGCATAAATAGCGACAGAGGGGGTGAATTTGTGGCTGCAGTTGTGCAAAAGATGTGTGAATGTTTGGGAATAGAGTGGAAACTGCATGCCCCTTAAAACCCCAAAGTTCAAGACAGGTGGAGAGGATGAACGCCACAATAAAAAATAGATTAGCAAAAACGACTGATCCAACAGGTCTAAAATGGCCTGATGAGCTGCCTTTAGTGCTGCATGTCATAAGGGCAACGCCAACTAGAACAACCCTTTTGTCCCCATGAGGTACTGATGGGGCGGCCTATGTCTGTGGGGTTGAAGTTGCCTCTCCCAACATCTCAAGCAGCACTGCTGTGGACAGATGAAAATATTTTTGACTATGCTATAAAGTTGCCATCAGTCTTGAGGCATCACCATCTCCAGGTGAAGGAAGCTTTGCCCCATCCATCCTCAGAGCCCACGCATCCTTTTAAAGCTGGAGACATGATCATGGTGAGAAAAATAAAAGATGTTTCTCTTAGTTTTAGGTGTACTGGACCACACCTCGTGCTCCTGGTGATGCAGACGGCGGTGAAGGTGCAGGGATGTCCTGAGTGGATAAACAGCACTAGGTGCAGACCCTCACCAACAACAGAGACAGAGGTGCTTGCAACAGATGAGTGCCTGCAACCCGTGGAGCAGCGCAACATGCCAGGAAAGGGAGAGACAGACCAGACCATTTCTAGGAATCACACTGAGAGCTCCTCATCTAGTGTCAGGTGACACCAACTGATGTATCTAAGTGAAGCACGCAACATAGTCTTGAAGAAAGGTGATGGTCACACCTGCAGAAAAATAGACTGAAGAGAACACCGCAGGGTAGATCCATGAAACGGCACCTGAACAAGACGACTGCAGACCAGCAGGAGAAGCAGAGGACAGCACACTGCGTGCCATTGCTTTACTGACAATTAGAGAAAGTTGCTTAGAACTGAGTAACAGAAAGACTTCAAATCTATATCTATAACTTTTACCATGCCCCAGCAATTCTGTAGTAAGAGCATCTATTTGATTTCTGCAGTAAAAGTTCTACCTCCTACAGAGCAGGAGCTAGCCCACAGATATCTTAGAATACAACAAGATGTAGAGGAAGCACAAAAAGAAACATTTGATCTAATGGCTATAGACCCATAACACATGAATGCATTGGGTACTAGCATATCATTTGCTCTATGTTTAAATAATGACTACCTTATAGGTATATATCTAGATGACAATATCTCTATTTCATCTAAAAATAAATGTGTAATGCCATCTGAAGATATGTATTTTATTGATGCGTTGTTAATACTATGCTTCTGCCATATATTTTTGCAAACATGTATGATATTACTATCAAAAAGGAGGTATTGTTTAGGAATATATATATATATGTATACATATATGTATATATGTATACCAATGTCCTGTTGAAGGCTTCGGCCGAAACGCGTAGACATTTGGTTGGGACAGCGTGTGTGTCTTTTGAATGGTGGGCACATTGTCGATCTTTTTTTTGTGCTTTTTGTACCAACTTTTGCTGGTGTGATTTACCTGCAATCTAATCTTTTTTCAATAAATAGCAGCCGATGAATTTATCGATAATAAGTGGTTTTTTGAGTATTTTACCAGCTGGTATTGAATGATGTGCAGCCCTTGGTGTGCGATTTAAATACACCATTTTTCTGGATATGTATACATATATATATATATGCATACATATATATATATTTACATCCACCAGGTAGACCTATAATATCAGCCAAAGCATCTCTATTAGAACCTATGTCAGAATACATAGATTTCTTTCTAGCACCCTTGGCAAGAAATTTGAACTCCTATTTACGTGATACAGGAGACTTACTGTTACAATTGGAAGGGATACCTTGGCAGGACACCTATAAATTAGTAACAATGGATGTAGTTTCGCTGTACACGAACATTGAACATCAAATAGGAATCCAGGCATGCAAATTCTTTCTCAACCAAAGGAATATACGTTTTTATCAACACAATGAGATGCTTCTGGAAATGATTAACATTTGTCTAACAAATAATTATTTTTTGTTTAACCAACAACTGTATCTGCAAATTAAGGGCACGGCAATGGGTTTTTCTTTTTCTCCCAATTTTGCGAATCTGACGATGGGATGGTTTGAACAACGAATAGCTTGGGCAGAAGAAAACGAGATTTACCAACAAAAAGTAGTGACTTGGTTGAGGTTTATTGATGACCTTTTTCTTATCTGGGATGGTACTGAGTCAGAATTTGATGAATACTTTAAGATCTTGAACTCTAATGTAGCCAAACTTAATTTCACCTACGACATCAGTGCAACACGTGTGACATTTCTAGATACAGAAATTTATGTTAAAGAGGGGACAATTCAGACTTCATTGCACAGGAAAATAACAGCTACGAACTCCATATTACATGCTAACAGTTTTCACCCACCACGAACAAAGTGGAACATTCCCTATGGTGAATTTCTACGAATAAAGAAAATCTGCTCAGAGCCGGAAGAGTGTGAGAAGCACTTGAAATTAGCGGAGGAGAGATTCCTGACAAGACAATATCCGAAAAAGTGTTTAGCTCTGGCACAGAAACGTGTGAAACAATCATCAAGAGAACAACTAATTCATGGAGGAAACCAAGCCATTAAACATGCCAAACAACAACAGCTGAGGTTCATAACAACATACTCACAGAGTGCTACACAAGTTCGTAAAATCTTGGAAAACCATTGGGCAATTTTACAAATGGACCCAATAGTGGGGGAAATCATGGGACAATACCCATTAATGACTTTCAGAAGAACAGCAAACTTAAGGGATAAATTAACGCACAGCCATTTCCAAACTACAAAAGCAAACTGGTTACAGAAAACTGGCTTTTGGAAGTGCAGCAGCTGTAAGGCATGTAAAATTGGGGTGAATAAGAAAGAGTACTCAACAAATACTGGCATGGAGAGAGTGATACGTAAGCACTTGAACTGTAAAAGTCGATTCACAGTATATGTGATTGAATGTCCTTGTGGGTTGAAATATGTTGGCAGTACCATATGTGAGACTAAAAAGTGAATTTTAGAACATATTCGAGCAACTATCAATATAGATAGGAGCTATGCAACAGCGAGACATATGGAACAGAAACATGATAGCAAGTGGGAACTCATGACATTCTATGTAATTGATCAGGTACTAAAATCAGAACGCTGTGGTGACAGAGAAAAGAAATTGCGTCAACTAGAATCCAGACATATACTTGATATCCGATCTCTCACCCCGCTAGGTTTAAACCAGGATGAGGAGTTATTTGTACACCTATAAGAGTTGTCATAGCTCATAAGATGTTGCCATTCATTTATTTTATGTCATTTCCACCAATTGATAAGATGCTTTCTTTCCCGTTGTCATTTGTCAGATAGACATACAATTTTGGTGCTATCAATATAAATTGACTGAAGGAATAATACCCAAACATTAATTTTCTTCCATCAGAGGTGCAGGATTTAGCGAGGGCCTTGTTTAAAAGAAACTTTGGGGATTGTGCTATTGTAGGTAACATGCAATACATGAATATGAATCCAATGTGAATATAAATTAAAAACTAATGAGGGCCCCTATATTTTGTTAACACACCTCAGAAATTGTTTTGAAGTCCCCATTAGTCGCTGAAACAAGATTTTATGACATATATTTAAAAATAATTTGATTTAATGAAATGCTATAAACTACATATACCAGAATGCAATGTGGAACTCAGTGAAAAACACCTTGGATTGTAGTCAAAACACTGTTACAATTTGGTAAATATGTATATAGGAAAACGTTAAATTTTTCTTTGTTAAAGTATATATATTTAGTGATGTTATGGAGTAACTCTTGATAAGTGGTGTAACTTGAGTATTTTTTCTGTTACTTTGGAGTACTTTATTTTAAGCGCCGAAATTAGCACACAGGAAACACCTGTGAACAAGGTCTGGTGAGACCGAAACGCGTCAGGGGATTCCTGTTTGTTTGTTTATGATCTCACTAATGTATTAAAAGTTAAGGTATTTTTGGCACAACGACAGAGTGCGGTTTTCTCTTGCTAAAACAGAAAGAGAATCTTGTTTTTTGAAAATATGGTTGTCCTGCCTCAAACCAGCACCACCGGAGAATTAAGTGCGCCGTAACACGCAGATCAGGACATCTTTTCTTTCATATATATATATATATATATATATATTTATATATATATTCACAGTTATGTACCTATAGATATGATACTTTAGCTCCGATTCTCTCCTCCATTATCTGAATCCCAGTAAGCCATTTATTCTTTTCTCTTACCAAGATGCTTGCTCCTCTCATTCACAGGTTGGAAAAGTAGTTTCCCTAACACTAGTGCCATAGTGCGGCATATCTTAGATACAGTGCACACATGGTGGCGTAAGGGGGGGGCGCTAAGGGTCTCAAGAAAATTTCCTAAATCAGGGACTCAGACCCTCATTATGATATTGGCGCTAAATCCCATTTACCGCCTTGCTGACTGCCGTCAACATACCACTGCCGCGGCAGATATCCGTTCACCATATTATGACACACACACACCAATCCGTCACTATTCAGCCACACACACAAGTCCGGCACACCAAAGGTCAGTGATAAACTGGCGGTATCAAAACCCACACCGTTACGCCAACAGAACAACACACATCACATTATGACCCACGAAACATCACAGTGGACATTTAACCACGGTAAGCCATTGGCGGTACATACCACTGCGCTCAAAATACACACACACACACAAAACAACACCACATTGGACAATTCAAACAACACACACCTGACACCCATACACACGCCACAACCACACACCCACACCACTATAAAACACACACCCACATTACCCACAACCATTTACGACTACAAATAATTGCCAACAGAGAAAGACAGCAAGAGCACTCACACAACCAGAGCCACATACCACTCACACCTATACACCACTCATGCACCCCACATCACACACCTCAACACATTACCCTACACACCCTCACCTACACACCTTACGCAACAACCATGGCACCACAAAGACACCCCCGGTTCTCAGAAGAGGAGCTAAGGGTCATGGTGGGCGAAATCGTCAGGGTAGAGCCAAAGCTATTTGGAGCACAGGTGCAGCAGATATCGATAGCTAGGAAGATGGAGCTATGGCAGAGAATCGTGGACAGGGTCAACGCTGTGGGACAGCACCCACAAACCAGGGATGACATCAGGAAGAGGTGGAACGACCTACGGTGGAAGGTACGTTCCACTGCAGCAAGACACCAACTCGCTGTACAGACTAACAACATGGGAGGAGCAAGTCTTGGCAATCATGCATCCTGAATGCCTGGCCGGAGTAGGAGGAGGACTGGACTCGGGTAGGTCAACTCTATACTACTGCTACCCCCTACCTGCATGCCATCACATACCCCCACCCTCACCCTCACTCCCATCACTCCACCACCTCCCACACCCCCCACCATCACATCTCACTCATCCCAATACCAAGCCATGCATGCCATACCAATGCATGGACACCACTTACAGCCCTGCATAGACACCAATCACTAAAGCATGCACACTAGAGGGAATCAGCTAGCCCACCACACACCAACTTACACAAGTGAAAGCTGCCAGGGCAAATACAACCAAATAGGGCAACCCGCCGATGCACAATCTGTCACACACAGAAACAATAACACAGCATTTACATGCCCACAGGTATTCCAGCCAATGTTACCGGAGAAGAGGTGCAAGCACTATCCAGTCCCCCAACTGAAGAGGCCCACAGTGATGACAGCAACTCTGGTCGCCTGGATCTGGATGACCAACCTGGCCCATCAGGGACCTCTGGACAGTCGGTTACCCATGCACACTCACACACCACCACAGAGCCTCCCCCATCTGGAAACACCACTACAGCACCCACCCAGCGTACCCACTTATCTGTCCCCAGGACATGTCAATCAGCAGTGTGTCTAGCTCTACAGGGACCCCAGGCCACACCTCATACCCAAGACAATCAGCGACCTGGGGGTCAGTGGCAATGGGCACATGGTTCAGGGGACAGAGGCACAGGACAACAGGGAAACTGGGAGGAGTGCTGTGCTCCAGGAGGAGCACAGGCCCATGGAACAGACTCTCCAGGAGGCACTCACCGGATCCTGGGAGCATACCAACATTCCCAGGACACGATGGGCCAGATCCTAGACAATGTGCAGGAGAACAGGTGGCTGCTGGAGGGACAGTACCAGGGGATCAGGGAGGACTTGCAGGCCATCAATACCACCCTGGTCTCCAGTGCAGGGGTGCTGGCAGACATGGCCAACATAATGAGGGAGGCAGTCTCACAACAACGGGCCCCTGCCACTAGCCAGACATCTGAACTGCCTTCCACATCCGCTGTCGCTAGTGGACAGGAGGCCCGCCACAGATCCAACAGGCCACCAGCACCCCTCCCCCTGCAGAAGGAGGACCACCCCACAAACATTCCCTGAGACCCAGGCAGAAGCCAGAGACTATTGCCAAGACCCCCACCAGGAAATGAGACTCTCCTGATTGTCACCCTTGTGTCCCACTCTGTCACTCTGTCCACCTTGAACTGCCATTGCTCCCCTTCCTATGTCCCCATGGACAATGCACCGGTGCTACAAATAGACTGGAACAATACCCTGGACTTTCCTTCATCATCACACCATCCCATTGCACTTGCCCCTTTTCTTCTTAGCTCTTCAATAAATACCCTTGGAAAAAATAGACCTATGGAGTATTAACATTTTTTAAAGTATGTATTTGCTTAACCAGGTTCAAACATTGCAATTCAACTGTACAGTAATTGTGCACATAGGAAAGACCTATATTTGGCAGCAGTGATCACACCAGGAGCGATAGTGGGGCACCAACATCTGTAAAACTAATTGCCAAAGGGTACAGTAAGTGGGCATAGAAGTGGGAAATAACAGCATGCCAGTGCCAAACATATACAAATAATTGACAATGAAATGTGAAGTAACACTGTCTTACCTGTGTGTCATTGGAAGTATTGTCGTATCACTGCTGTTCTGTTGTCCTCATCCTCATCTTCTGCCTCCTCATCCTGACTGTCCACAGGGTCCACTGCTGCAACACGGCCATCTCCAGCCTCCTCCTCCTGCAGAAAAGGCACATGGCATCTCAAGGTAAGGTTGTACAACATGCAGCATGCCACGATTATCTGGCATACCTTCTTGGGTGAGTAGCACAGGAATCCACTTGTTAGATGGAGGCACCTGAACCTGGCCTTCAGGAAGCCAAAGGTTCTTTCGATTATCCGTCTTGTTCGTCCATGTGCCTCATTGTAACGTTCTTCTGCCCTTGTCTTGGCATTCCTCATAGGGGTCAGCAGCCACGATAGGCTGGTGTAACCAGAGTCACCTGCAAATATTGAGGGACAACATTTAGCCACACACTATCCCATGTGGCCAACACCATACCCGCACCAACACCTACTGGGTGGGAACCAGGGCTCACCTATTAACCACACCTTGTGCCTCTGTAGTTGACCCATCACATTTGGGATGCTGCTATTCCTCAGGACAAAAGACATCATGTACCGACCCAGGATACTTAGCATTGACATGGGAGATGTACTGGTTCGCCAAGTACACCATCTGTACATTCATGGTGTGAAAATTCTTACGATTTCGGTACACCTGTTCATTGTGACGGGGGGCACAAATGCAGTATGAGTTCCATCAATCGCCCCAATTACATTGGGGATATGTCCCATTGCATAGAAGTCAGCCTTCACTGTGGCCAAATCCTCCACCTGGGGAAATACAATGTAGCTGCACATGTGTTTAATCAGGGGCGACAATACTCTGGTCAGCACTATTGAGAACATTGGCTGTGACATTCCTGCTGCCAAGCCCACTGTCACTTGGAAAGAACCAGTTACCAAGAAATGAAGCACTGATAGAACTTGCACAAGAGGGGGGATCCCAGTGGGGTGACGGATAGCAGATATCAGGTCAGGTTCCAAGTGGGCACACAGCTCTGTGATTGTGGCCCTGTCAAGTATATAGGTGAGGATGATGTGCATGTCCTCCATTGTTACCAAGTCCACCAGGGGTCTGTACATGGGGGTATGTTTCCATTTCCTATTCATCCGCAGCGGTAGCAATCTAAGGGACAAAGGAGTGAGTAGCCGGTCACAAACTGAACATTGGAGCCTCAACAGTACAATGCATGATGTCAATTTGTATTGGGTAAGTGGGCTTTGTCCTGTATGTTCAAATTTTAACAGTTTAACACATTTATTATCAAGGGCCTACCCGCCTTCCTTGAAATGGCGTCTGCCTGTCCTGTATGGAGGGACAGATGGAAATGAGGTAATTTCGCTGACGTTGTGCGCCATTACAGAAGGCGGTCGGGAACCTCCATGCCATTCCTCATTGGTTAACATTGGGCTCTATTGGGTACAGTGCCCAATTTGATATGTATGCCGGCAGTGACGGTATGCACCGCCGCAGACGTGACCACCATTTTCTATCTGATTCCTCACTTGCTACCTGACCTTCAACAGGAGAGGACCTACACTGCATGTGCTGCAGTGACCTGTGTCTGGAACCTACCATGGCCCGTGTGACTGGGAAAAGGGCCCCTACCTTCACCTTGGCAGAGTTGGAGCATCTGGTGGATGAGGTCTTACCCCAGTACGGACTGCCGTATGGGCCTCCAGACCAACAGGTGAGTACACTGTGAGCACGATGCACATGGCATGAATGCATGGGGTGGGGTGTGTGAAGGCCTTGTGTAAGTCCTCTGGGTGGATGTCCTCTGGGCAACGTATTGGTTGTGTGCTGGGCCGTGTGTGTGTGTGCAGATGGTGATGTGAAGGGGTATGGTGGGCCATAAGTATAACAGGCAGGACTGTCTGACTGGAACTATTTTGCAGTGTGTATTCCATCTCCAGGTCAGCGCCCATCAAAAGAAGGGTATATGGCGTGCCATCGCCAAGGACATGCGGACCCTGGGGGTCTATGGCAGGCGAAGCACCCACTGTCGGAAACAGTAGGGGGGACCTGAGACGCTGGACATGAAAGACCGCGAAGGCCCAGCTGGGGATGGCCTCCCAATGAGGAAGGGGTGTCTGTCGAATCCTGACCCCCCTGATGGCCCGCATACTGGTGGTGGCCTATCCTGAGCTGGATGGGTGCTTGAGGGCATCACAGCAGCCACCAGGGGGTGAGTACAGTGCCCATCATTACAACATACGCATGGTAGGGTGGTATCCGGGTGGGGGATGTGTGTCAGTGGGTGCCCCTAACCCAGGCTGGACATTGCAGAGTAGGTCCCCTTTTGGCAAGGGACCAGAAGGGATAATTATGCTACCTAGGTCGTAGGCATCCACAACTGGTCAGGGCTGCGTGGGTCCCAGGTGTGCTGCATTTGGCAATGTGTGCCCCTCACCATGCCTTGGTGGCTAGCAAAATAACTGGTAGTGCAATGCGTAGTGCGTAGTGCTGTTCCCTGTGTGTGAGAGTGGTATGGACGCCAGCGGTGGTGTTGGTGCAGCCACGGACCTGATGTATCCTTTGTCTCTCCCCCCCCCCGTTTTTGTTTTGTAACCCTGTCCTTATGTGCATTAGCATCATCTTGTGGAGGAGCAGAGGCACTGGCGACAGAGGGAGCTGCATCCCACAGGACCCAGGAAGCAGAGTCCACCGATACGGAGGGCGAGGGGAGCACCACGGCGGAGACTGGAGGGGACAGTTCAAACTCTGATATCTCCTCTGATGGAAGCTCCCTGGTGGTGGTGGACACTTCTGTGACCACCCCAGCTACAGGTACAGCCGCCACCCCCGTACCAGCACCGCCCTCCCAGCAGCCCCTCAGCGAGATGCCTGTGCCCGCTCACCCAGGAGGGAGGGCATCTCCTTCACCCCAGGCAGCTCAGGCCCTGCCCCAGTTAGCCCTGCTGCCCTGAGTGAGGAGGGTGTTGACCTCCTGAGATCCATTGTGAATGCCATCCAGGGGCTGGCAGCCCAAATGCAACAAGCTAATGCATTTCTGGAGGGCATTCACACTTACTTGGTGGCCCAACAGAGATTGATCCAGGCTCTGGCCTCCTCGCTGATGGCAGCCATTGTCCCTTTTTCCACCCTCCAACTTCTTCTTCCCACTCCCATTCCCCTCAACCTATCCCAAGCACACAGGCAGACGAGCATGCACACAAGACAACACAGAAGAGTGGTACAGGTAAACACGAGCACCACACATCATCCCACAGGCATTCACACAAACACCATCCAGATGCAGACATACCAACATCCACTATTTCCACTGTCTCCCCCTCATCCTCCTCCGCCTCCCTCCCAGTTGCGTCTACACTCACACCTGCATGCACTACACCATTATCCACTACCAGCATCACCACCACACCTCACTGGCAGACACCTCCACAACAGCCATGCACACGCCCCCTGTGTCCTCTCCCACTGTGTCTGTCCCCCCCTCCTAAAGTACACAAACGCAAGCACTCAGACACCCAACAGCCATCCACCTCACAACGGCATCCAGCCAATGCACCTGCACCCAAAATCAGCAGACAGACACCTCCTACAACCACTCCCTCTTCCTCCACTCCCAAACCTTCTTCCTCTTCCCACCCCAATGTACCTAAAAAGCTTTTCCTTGCCCAACTTGACCTCTTCTCTACCCCTCCCCCGTCCTTCACGTCCAGACAGGGTGGCAAAAACACAGGCAAGCACCTCAGCCACCCTGTCCATAGGCCAAGTAATCTCCACACCCACTTGCGGTGGGAAAGGATCCAGGGCACCTGTGCAGAGGGTGAAGGAGCCTGCACCAGGCAGCCTCAAGGAAAGGGTGCCTGCCCCAGCTGCTGCCCAGAAGGGCAAGGAGCCAGCCCCAGCTGCTGCCCAGAAGGGCAAGGAGCCAGCCCCAGCTGCTACCAGGAAGGGCAAGGAGCCAGCCCCAGCTTCTGCCAGGAAGGGCAAGGAGCCAGGGGCAGAGACTCAGATGGAGCTCCCACCACCAACCATGGTTGTGCAGCCATCAGAGGCTGCAGGGGATGGGCTGGAGCTTCCCCCACCGCTACCAGCAGCAGCAGCACCACCACCACCAGAGGGCAGCCGTCTGAGGTTGCTGGGGATGGGCTGGAGCTTCCCCCAACCAGCGGCTGCAGCAGCACTAATTCCACCACTTAGCAGCTGTCACCGCCGGCGGACAGTATGTAGTCCTGCCTCCATGGTCTGCTGTACGGCCTGCCCCGTCAAATCCAGTGTGGATGACACCCACCTGAGAGACTGTGACCTTGCACTCCCCAGGATCAAGAGCACAGGGCATGATGCCCCCTCCAGAACCAGTGGGTAAGATACCCACCAACCCCAGCCTCCCCAGGATCAAGAGCACAGGGCACGATGCCCCCCCCAGAACCAGTGGGTAAGACACCCACCGATCCCAGCCTCCCCAGGATCAAGAGCACAGGGCATGTTGCCCCCTCCAGAGCATGTGGGCAAGTCACCCACTTGAGAGACTGTGGCCTTGCACTCCCCATGACCAAGCACAGGGTATGTTGCCCCCTCAAGAGCATGTAGGCAAATCACCCACTTGAGAGACTGTGGCCTTGCACTCCCCAGGACCAAGCACAGGGCATGTTGCCCCCTCCAGAGCATGTGGGCAAACCACCCACCTGGGAGACTGTGGCCTTGCACTCCCCAGGACCAAGCACAGGGCATGTTTCCCCCTCCAGAGCATGTGGGCAGATTACCTACCTGAGGGACTGTGGCCTTGCACTCCCCAGGACCAAGCACAGGGCATGTTGGCCCCTCCAGAACCAGTGGTCTTGTCCCATCTGCCAGCTGAGGTGCCCCCGTACCATGTCCCCCTGAGGTGCCTGCCTATTTTCCAACTGATGCCCCTGCAGTGTTCTCTCTGTGTTGGTGCAGGTGACAAGTGGGGCCTTGGACTTTGGCCTGTGGGCCTGTTGCCCACGCACACTTAGGACTGGGCAGTGTCCCTTGAACTGTACATTTGTATATAGTAGTTACATTGCATATTTCTTATTTCAACTGTGTTGATCTTATTACACTCGATTGGATAAATTTATGTTGTCCTTGCATTTATCATCTGAGGTACGGGGTACAAATGTCTTGGTAATGCAGCTCATTGTATGTATGGTGGTGGGGTGTGCGTTGCGTGTGTGTGTCACTCTCTTTTTCCTCCCCCCCTTCCTTGTGTGCTAGACGGCTGTACTCACCGTCGTCGTCTTCGCTGTCGTTGGTGTTCGTGGTGGAGCAGCACGTAGAAGAGCACTGGGAAGACATGCAGTTTGGGCTCCATGGCGGCATTGTTGTTCCCTGTGTCTCCAATGGTGAGTCCTTTGGCTTCTGAGCTCTGTTTCCACCAGGCTTTTGATGTCGTTGGAACCACCCCGGAAAAGGTGGCGGTTTCCTGTGTCTTAATACGGTGGGCGGAACTTTGACTTCCACCTGGCTGTAAGCGGCTACCGCCGTGGTGGCTGTTGTTTTCACCCTGGCGGTCGGTGTGGTAAAGTGGCTGTCTATCTGAGTTCTCACCGCCATAGTCATAATTTGGCGGTACTTACCGCCAGCCTGTTGGCGGTATTACCGCCAATTTATCACTGACCGCCAGAGTTGTAATGAGGGCCTCAGTCTCTTATATCTGAACAATCCAACATGAGTTGAAAAGGAAGTAATGTACCCGCGGTTCTCCTCCTATTTGAGATGATGGTACCCTTTATTCAGGTCAAGGCATTAAAATGCTTTGGCTCCCTTCAATTGCATGCTAATGTCTGGTTTGTGCGGACCAGGATTTCGCTCCCTCTCAATGTCTTTGTTTGGCTGGCGCATATCAATGCAAATGCCTGCCACTCTGCTACTGTCCTTTTTTAGCACTACTGCTTTGGGTGAAACCCATGGTGTGGGCCATGTGAGCGTTAATTGATATCATGTTTTGAGAGGGCTTTCAAGTCTTTCTCTACACCTACATGAAGATGGAAAGCAACTCTGCAGTGTCATTGAGCAACAGGGCAAATGTCTACATTGATTTGAATCTGTAATTTCATTTTCTTGAGTTTTCCCAGGCAATTGAACAACGGGAATTGGCTTGTAATTTATGATTGGACATAGAAGCTGTAGGTGAGGGATTTCAGTCCCATATCAGCAGCAGTGGCAAAGCTGAGTAAACAAGCACTCGATGAAGTTTCTTGTAGAACATGAATGGTGGCTCGCACCAAGGTCTTTTTATACTGCATTGTCCCTAAAAATGATCCTTGGCTTTGCAGTGGTTCAGAAGCAGTCCAAGTATACACTTACCTACCTGATGGAGTGAGGTGAGGCACAGGGGATAGGCTGTTAAACTTTTCTATTAGCATGATGTTAATCGACGCACCACTTTCTATTATGAATGTTATTGGATGATCAGTCACCTTCAACTTGATTTTGGGACAGTGTCCAAAAAAATGATTGCCATTCTGTTTGGTGAACTTTCTTTAAATTATGATCCTCTTTACAGGTAGCTAATCCCACATGTTCATGTCATATTTTGGTGGATATCATCAGTGCACATTCATCCTCTTCGCTGGTGCTTGATAGTAACATAGAAGAACCTTTGTATGATGAGCTTGATGACAATTGATTTTGGCTGGTTTCTATTTGTGGTAGCTGAAGTTGCTTTTCGGTTTTATGGGCATGGCCTGAATGCTTCTGGAACGTTCTTGTCACCATTTTCTCCTGCCGTTGTGACACATTCAAGGTTTTTTTGGCCCGCCACACAGTTATGAAGTGGTTCTCTCTTCCACAACGTTTGCAAACCTGTCCCATGGCAGGACTTTTACCTTCATGGGGAAATGAAAATCCATACTGCAAACATAGTTATGTTTTCTTTGACAATGTCAATCTGGGTGTGTCCTGTTTATACTTGTGTCTGCTTTTCACAGTCAACCCTGATTCATGTGTGCCGTTCCTACTTCCATGTCAGCAGCTTGTTGATCCGCTCGTTCTTCTGCTCTTACAGCCATCAGCACTTTCTCTAGAATGTGTGTTTTTCTTAGCATGCGCCTTCTAAATGAGTACGAAAGGACGCCATCAATCATTCTGAGGCGCATGGCTTCTTCATCAGTGAAGTAGCAGGGCTTTGCAATGTTTGATGTGTACATCAGGTCTTTCAACAAACTCACCCATTGTTTCACCTACCTGTTGTTGTGCTTGTTTGAAGATATACCTTTCATAGTCAACATTCGACATTGGACTGAACTTGGCCTCTATGGCTTCCTTTACTTTTTGGTATGATTTCGCATCAGTCTGTCAGATTTTCTTCAGCACATCTTTTACTCCATTACCTGCAAGGTTTTTTAAATATTTGATGATCTTCTTGTCATCTTCTTCCTCTAGGGCAATTATGAAGTGGTTGAATGTTTCCATCCACGCGGCCCACCTGGCACCAAAGTTTTACTTCTTAGAATTGTCGAAAGGGGGTGGTGGCTTCAGGAGCACAGCCACACTACATTTCAAACTCCCTTCTGTCGCCATGAAAGAACGTGCTATTCAGACAGCTTTTGCCACACAGGATGGCACAGACATCTCCCGCAGAGGTCCCTTGAGGACTGCATGTTGCCGGTATTTTAATTGCCCTTGACGGTGAGTAAATTTTCTGTCTTTCATATCTTGCTGATGCAATTGTAATTTCTTGCTTCATCTGAATAAACCTGTCTTTGATGCACAGTGCAGCGTCTCTATCAACCACCTCCTCTGTAGTTTTGATGGGTGTTTTTAAATGTGCTCCTTTGCAGGGCCTTCTTTTTCTTCCACTTTCAAGCACATGTGGGACACACAAGCAGATTGCTGTTTCGTTGCAAACTCTCAGGGAGAGCTGTTTGTTTTCTTGAGGCAGGTATTCCCTACTTGTAGCCAGGTGTAGCTCCTTCCCAAGGCCTGGAACATACACATGAATGACACTGCAAAGGAGCTGTGTTCAAACTTTACTTTATTCTTCAACATCCACTAACATACTGTGCATTACATCATACTTTCTGTTAACCACACCTTAACACCTCCCATCCATTGCGTACTTCCTGTTCAGAGTCTGCTCAGAACCACAAGGGTTCTAGTGGGCATACTTTCAAGGTGCTGCAAACAGTAGTCTAGAAATAAGTTGCTATTCATTTACAGAAAGTTTTAAGTTAAGCAGGTGATGAGAGGTACACAATTATTTCACTTTGAAACTACAGGGGGGCTAATTAGGGGCTGTGTCTCCATCTACAGGTAACATGTGCCTACCCCACTCCCTAGCATTTATGTCAGCATTCTCTACCCTATCAGTAGGTTAATAACAACATTTGCATAGTTCTGCTTTACAACTTTAGGAGCTTACTCAAAGTGTATTCCGGAATGCATAGCTTCATTAAAAGTGGACTACAATATATACTACCCAATTTAAGGTATATGCCGGAATTCACTGCCCCTTCAGCGTAGATGCTGCAGCTCAGAGTGTGTGGGGCACTGTTCAAAATCCGACAGCCTCACAGGCACCACTTATTAAACTACAGCTGGAAAGGGACCCGGTCTCAACATGCAGTTGGAAAAGTTACTTTCATGTAAACCATGTTTTGCACCATGAGTATCCATCCTCTCTGCAAACATGCAGGATCCTAAAGCACGTTTTTCCAACAAACAATTTGTCCAAATATAACAAATAATATGTCCAATTATGTAGCAGTGTTTTAGCCAAATGTATTGTTTTGGTTGAAATTGTGTTGACTGCTTAACAAAAAATTGTACATTTGGCTCAAATCACATTTACTAAATACATTGTAGAGAATAAATAAAAGTTGGTTTCCTATGAAATTCCACTACAAAACACTGAATGTTAACCCTGTCCTTTTAAAACTTTCAGAAGACTATACTAGCCCATCATGCCCAGCAGAGAGCCATTAAGAAACTTCATTTTGGGACACAAGCAAGATTCAATAAAATGATATGGGTCCAAAGCTGTAACCCTGAAAGGAGGTAAGACTGGGTGGGCTTCTATGAATTCACAGAGAATACCCATGGTAAAGTATTAAGAAACGTTTCAGTAATTTTTCCTTCTTCGTAATGGGATTCATAAAACTTACCATAGAGTAGCTAGCTAACCCTAAAGGCGTGATCATGAGCACTGAACAAACTTTATGCATTTAAATTACACTGTGAAGCCTGACCCACCATTGTAGCTGTCTTGGAATCCAATACCGAACAATAATGTTTAGCAAAGGTATGGGCCGATCTACATTTACCATCTTTACAAATGTCACAAATGGGGACATTTTTTATCAGATCAGCAATAGCTGACTTTCCCTGTGTGTAGGAGGCTGGCCTGGATTATAGTGGTTACCTGTTGGTACTTATACCTTGTGCCAGGTCCAGTTATCCCTTATTAGTAGATTAGTAGTGTTCTAGCAGCTTAGGCTGATAGAGGTAGCTATACCAGAGCAGCTTAGGCTGAACTAGGAGACATGCAAAGGTGCTACTATACCACTTATATCATATAGCACTATATCATAAGAATCACAATGGAATGCGAACCACTTAGGGACCCCAGGCCTAGTGTAGTGTGTAGAGGTTCGCTGGGAGTATAAGAAAACACTAAGGGTGTCCAAGATACCCCACCCCAAGACCCTGAAAAGTAGGTGTAAAGTTAACCTACTTCCCCAGAAACACACTAAAGTTGTGATAGGAGATTCTGCAAAGACCACAACAGACTGCAATGCACTGAAGACGGATTCCTGGACCTGAGGACCTGCAAAGGAAGGGGACCAAGTCCAAGAGTCACGAAAGTGTCTGGGGGGGGGGGCAGGAGTCCACTAAACCCCGGATGAAGGTGCAAAATGACTGCCTCCGGATGGAAGAAGCTGAAGATTCTGCAACAACAGAAGATGCCAGGAACTTCTCCTTTGCACAGAAGATGTCCCACGGCGTGCAGGAGGATGCAGAGTTGTTTTCACGCAGAAAGACCGCAAACAAGCCTTGCTAGCTGCAAAGGTTGCGGTTGAAGAAAATGGGTGCTGCCCGGGCCCAGGAAGGACCAGGAGGTTGCCCCTTGGAGGAAGAGACAGAGGGGGCGCTCAGCAACACAGAGAGCCCATGCAGAAGGAGGCAGCACCCGCAGAAGAACTTCAATACAGGTTCAAGAAAACTGAGCCTGGCGGTTGTCTCAACACTACAAACGCAGTACACAGGATTACTGTCTGGCGTGAGGAGGCAAGGACTTACCTCCACCAGATTTGGACAGATAGACCACTGGACTGTCGGGGTCACTTGGATCCAGCTCCTGTGTTCCAGGGACCACGCTCGTCAAGATGAGAGGGGACCCAGAGGATCGGTGAAGCAGAAGTTTGGTGCCTGCGTTAGCAGGGGGAAGATTCTGTTGACTCACGGGAGATTTCTTCTTGGCTTCCAGTACAGGGTGAAGGCAGACAGCCCCCAGAGCATGCACCACCAAGAAACAGTCGAGAAAGCCAGTAGGATTAGGTGCTACAATGTCGCTGGTAGACTTCTTGCTACTTTGTTGCAGTTTTGCAGGTGTCCTGGAGCAGTCAGCGGTCGATCCTTGGCAGAAGTCATAGAGGGAGATGCAGAGGAACTCTGGTGAGCTCTTGCATTCGTTATCTCACGAGAAGCCCACAGGAGAGACCCTAAATAGCCCTCAGAGGCGGATTGGCCACCTAGTCAGGGAAGCACCTATCAGGAGGGGTCTCTGCCGTCACCTGCTGGCCCTGGCCACTCAGAGGCCTCCATTGTGCCCTCACACCTCTGCATTCAAGATGGCAGAGGTCTGGGACACACTGGATGAGCTCTGGGCACCGCCCCTGGGGTGGTGATGGACAGGGGAGTGGTCACTCCCCTCTCCTTTCTCCAGTTTCACGCCAGAGCAGGGACTGAGGGATCCCTGAACCGGTGTAGACTAGCTTATGCAAGGAGGGCACCATCTGTGCCCTTCAAAGCATTTCCAGAGGCTAGGGGAGGCTACTCCTCCCCCATTAACACCTATTTCCAAAGGGAGAGGGTGTAACACCCTCTCTTAGAGGAAATCCTTTGTTCTGTCTTCCTGGGACTGGGCTGCCAAGACCCCAGGAGGGCAGAAGCCTGTCTGTGGGTTGGCAGCAGTGGTAACTGCAGTGAAAACCCCAGAGAGCTGGTTTGGCAGTACCCGCGGTCCATGCTGGAGCCCCGGGGATGCATGGAATTGGCACCCCAATACCAAATTTGGCATGGGGGGACAATTCCATGATCTTAGACATGTTACATGGCCATATTCGGAGTTACCATTGTGAAGCTATGTATAGGTATTGACCTATATGTAGTACACACGTGTAATGGTGTCCCCGCACTCTCAAAGTCCGAGGAAATTGCCCTGAACTATGTGGGGGCACCTTGGCTAGTGCCAGGGTGCCCTTACACTTAGTAACTTTGCACCTAACCTTCACTAAGTGAGGGTTAGACATATAGGTGACTTATAAGTTACTTAAGTGCAGTGTAAAATGGCGGTGAAATAACGTTGACGTTATTTCACAAAGGCTGCAGTGGCAGTCCTGTGTAAGAATGGTCTGAGCTCCCTATGGGTGGCAAAAGAAATGCTGCAACCCATAGGGATCTCCTGGAACCCCAATACCATGGGTACCTAGGTACCATATACTAGGG
The DNA here is from genome assembly GCF_031143425.1 of Pleurodeles waltl. Taxonomy (NCBI): domain Eukaryota; kingdom Metazoa; phylum Chordata; class Amphibia; order Caudata; family Salamandridae; genus Pleurodeles; species Pleurodeles waltl. The sequence goes on along the minus strand of NC_090445.1, from coordinate 153,855,296 downwards.
AATTATAAGGGTGTTCCAGTGTGCCAATTATAATTTGTAAAAATGGTCACTAGCCTGCAGTGACAATTTTAAAGACAGAGAGAGCATAAGCACTGAGGTTCTGATTAGCAGAGGCTCAGTGACACAGGCAGGCACCACACAGGGAACACATTCAGGCCACAACTATGAGCACTGGGGTCCTGGCTAGCAGGATCCCAGTGAGACAGGCAAAAACAAACTGACACACAAGTAAAAAATGGGGGTAACATGCCAGGCAAGATGGTACTTTCCTACACTGTGGCTTGCCAGGTAAGAATATGTTGCCTTTTTCATAAAAGGTTAAAATTCATGAGAATATTAATAAGGAAATAATCTAATCTATTTGGAACAACTTCTAAATAGCTTGGGTCTCTTCTAGACAGTAGCCATATTAACTTCCAGAGACTACAGAGACCTTTGTGGCAGAAATGTAGGATTCAGGAAAAAAGAAGTGGGTATGAGTAATGTGAAAATCAGATTGCTTTAGGCACAAATAAGGGTGAGTCTTTAAGAACACTATATCATGATGGAAAACAATGTACAATTCCTTTGTAGGTAGCTTTTGACATCCATTTACCATCCTAGTTGATGCAGAGACACCATAAACAATTTCCCATGTGGGATGTTGCAAAATAGACTTATAAACACAAAGAGTATGGGGTTTACTTATATTGTGGAGCCGCTGGCGAAGGATTTCGCCTAGGGCTCCTCAAACTCACACTATGAGATGCCGTGTTGGGCGCTGTGGGGGGTTGTGTGCTGGGGGAGTTTCCTTTACGGACTAGGTGGTCTCACACACTATATAGTGTCATGCTTCATCATATGACCCCCTAACCCCACCCAGGTAGGACAGTGCCATCTGGGCGAACTCAACCTCACTGTTAAAAGAACAGGAGGGAATGCGTAAATTCAATTTGTCTGGAAAAATATGGGATCCAGCTATACTAGGGTAGAAGTAAAAACACCTAGTCAGTCACCTGTGTAAAAGTACACTTTTATTAGTGGTGTCTGCTGGTGTGATTAAGAGCAAGGATGGGACACCTCTGTGAGAACAAGGACTCACTGGGTCACCTATCTAAAAGTTACTGGCTAACATGTTTCTGCCCACTGCAAAGAGCCAAGGAAGATCTGGGGGCATTCTTCAGGATCTAGGATCCCTCATAGTCATGCATTGCAACCAATAAACAACTCTGCTAACCGGGAGTGCGGGTGATGTAATATAAAAATATAGGGGGCCTACCTGTGGGAAAATACCTTATGGAGGCCTGAAGGAAACAAAAGCAAGAAATTGTGGCATATATGTGACACACAACACTGCACAGCACACGCAAAAGTGACACAGCAAGCAAAAAGTCATGCAATGTATATGTGGGTAACACATGTCCAAATGGAAGGATAGTTATCTCACCCTACACCTGAAGACTATTGGCCCCAGGTCACAAGGAGGGGGAGTGTCCCCTTATAGTCACACACTAAAGATAGGAGATACAGTAAAACAGGAAAAGGCAGTAATTAAAAAGGGGTATAGTAATATATGATGAGAAAGGGACCAATAAATGGTCACAATCAGTGCCCACTGCTATGTGAGCCGCAAATTGATAGTGCCTGGTTGCATAACCAATGTCCACAGGTAATAGTGGGAGTCATATAGAGAGATATTACGATTTAAAGCACATATGTTAACACATAAAATGTTCGCACCACACATGTATCAAAAAGATCGTTCAAACGGCCAACCCCAGCTAAATAGCCCCCGCGGGGGGACAAACTGGCCGCGAATTGCAGAGCAATTTAAAAATAAATTTAGATCTTATCTGTACCGTGGGAGGTCGCCGCTGTGCGCCGAAGATTGGAAGATTCACAACTCCAAAGGAGGCGCTCGCTTGGCACCTACTCTGTCCCCTCTCTAGACCGCTTGTGGTGCCGGGTCTAGAGTGAGGACAGTATATAAAGAGGAGGTGCGCCCGTCCATCACCTCCAGCCCGGACCGGATCCCGGGGCGTGGTAGACGGCTTGGCGTCAGCGTGAGGAGATCACGTGACGATGCGTAGAGCAAGGAACCTGCAGAGCTGGGAAACGTAGTTCCCAATTCCGAGAAACACGCGTATAGGTGAGAAATGCAGTGCGCAGACGCGTAGACCCCAGTCCCACGGAGTCTGGGAAATGAAGTTCCCAGGTCCGTGTGCTGCACCTGGGGAAACAAATAATAATCATCGCAATTAGCGGTGGGCGAGGACGGGAGGAGGGGGTGGCCGCGGGGGGTTGGACTGGAGGGAAGGCGGAGGGGGGGAAGAGAAGATGAAGGCGAATAAGCAGAAGACAGGAGAAAACAACAAAAATGAAAACGAAAAAGGAAAATTAAAAAAGAAAAAAGAAAAAAGGGAAAAAAGGAAAGAAAAGAAAAGAAAAAAGGGAAGGAAGGGGGGAAAAGAAGAGAAAATGGGAAGATGGGGGGAAAGGAGGCAAAGACAGGGAAGCAGGGGCGAAGCGGGGGGCAGAGCAGAGGAACAGAGGAGAAATGTGGGGGTGGGGACCGTGGCGCAGGGTCACAGAGGGCAAGAACGAAGGAACAGAGGAGAAAGAGGAAAGAGGGGGATGGTAGAGGGGAAGAGTAGGCGAGGGTGGTGCTTGATGAGTGCTGGTGCATGTCATATTTGCTTAGTTGGTGATGTCACTTGTTAAGTGATGACCACAGGATTTCATCATTCAATCTATTGGTATCTGAGTGTAGTCTCCAGACCCATCGTTGTTCATAATAAAACAGCTTCTGGATCATGTTATTTGTTGTTGGTGGTAGTTGGTCTAGAACTGTCCATTCCAGTTCCTCTGGGGAATGGTTACTCGCGATGAAGTGGCTTGTAAGTTTGGTGGCGTCCCGTTTGCACCAGATGGTACTCCTATGTTCACAGATGCGGGTGCCTACCTTCCTGGTTGTCATGCCAATGTACTTAAGCTGGCAGGGACACTTGATCATATAAATCACATTCCTACTGTTGCAATTTGTAAGCAATTTCAATATCCACTGTGTTTTTAGACCAAGGTCTACCGTGATGGATTTCTGCGTGAACCGACAAACACTGCAGTTGCCACATGGATAGTGACCCGTTGGGGGTGCTAGATGCCATAGTGTTGTCTGGTTATTAAGAGGTTTAACAGTGGGTCTTGTGCGGACCACCATGTTGCGTATGTTTGTGGCCCTTTTATAGGCATGTAAAGGTTGTTGGAAAAGGAGGCTGCCAGAGGTCAGGATTTTCCAGTCATCCCTGATTATTTTCTGGATTTTGTTAGATAGAGGGTTAAATGTAGTCACACACATTATCTGTTCCGTTTTAGGTTTGCTTTGGCGGGGTTGTAACAATTGATCTCTATTGTTATTCCGTGCCCTTTTGTTTGCTCTCCTGACGAGATATGCAGGGTAATCTTTTTCTTGCAGTTTTGCGGACAGCCTTTGAGCGTGTTTTTTACATTCTGACAGATCCGAGCAGTTCCGTCGTAAACGTAAGAATTGGCCCATCAGGAGGTTCTCCCGCAGGGACCTCGGGTGAAAGCTCTGAAACTGAAGCAGATTATTACGGTCTGTAGATTTGTAATAGACCTCTGTGACCAATGATCCATTTTTCTCATAGATAAGTAAATCCAGGAAAGGCAATTGATTATCGCCTATCGTCATAGTAAATTTCAAGAAGGGGTTTGCAGTGTTGAGCCAGTTAGAGAAGGCCTGGGCCTCATTCCTGTGCCTGTACAGATCAGTAAAATGTCATCTATGTAACGTTTCCATAGTTTGATCTTTCCCAGGAACGGGTTATCATCATAGGGGACCACTTGTTTTTCGAAACTACGTATAAACAGGCCAGACTGGGAGCAAAGGTACTGCCCATAGATGTCCCCTGTATTTCTATATAAAAGGTATTTTCAAATTCGAAATAGTTCCTTGTTAATGCTAGGTGCGCTAGATCAAGTATGAATTCTGGAGGTGTACGTGAATTACCTCTGGTCTCTTCCAGGAGGTCACATATGACCCCCAGGGTAGCTTCCTGGGGGATATTGTTATAGAGCGATTCAACGTCCAGCGTGATCAGAAGTTCTGTAGTTTTATCAAATGACATGGAGTCTAACAGAACCAGGACATCAGTAGTGTCTTTTAAGTAGGTTGGGATATGTTTGACTAAGGGTTGTAAGAAGAAGTCACAGAACCGAGAGAGTGGTCCCAAAATTGAACCAATTCCAGAGACGATAGGCCTTCCAGGGGGAGGGATTTTCCCTTTATGTACCTTAGGAAGAATGTAGAAGTAAGGCACTTTTGGATTAGTTTGTGTCAGGAAGGCTGCTTCATGTTTAGTTAGCCAATTGTTCTTGGAACCTCTTGTCACTAGAAAAGAGATTTCCTCCTTAATATCTGGTGTTGGGTCTCTACACAAGCGTTTGTAGTGTTGTGTGTTCCCCAGCAGGCGTTGGCATTCATCTCTATACATTTTTTGTGGTAAGATCACCGTAGCCCCACCTTTGTCTGCTGGTTTAATCACAATGGAGGGAACGGATGTCAATCGTTTCAAGGCTGTTAGTTCATCTGAGCTCATGTTGTGGAATGGATTGCTCGGTATCTCCATGAGGCCACCAATTTTGCGAGACACTGATTTCTCGAAGGCTAAGATCTCAGGTGGCATCTGCCCTTTTGCGGGACAGAAAGTAAACTTGGGACGTAGTCCCTTGTTTCTATCCGGTTCGTCAATGCTTCTCTCCAAGAGGAATGTTTTGAGACGGATTTTACGAAAGAGGTCTGCAAGTTCAGTTCTGGTTTTGAACAGATCTACTTTAGGGGTTGGGACAAAATTCAGATCCTTGATCAGTGCTTTAGACTCGACAGTGCCAATGTTTCTATTGCTTAGATTTATGATGTTGTTGTTTCTACCTGTCATGTTTGTAGTCGCTACATCTTGCTCGTGCCTGGGGCATTTTCTCGCTGTGTCTCGCTCTCTGGAAGTTCCTCTCTTGGTCTCCAGTGCAACCCTTTCTTTTTTCCTTTTCGCCTCCCTTGGCCTCTGTCTAAAAAAGGCAGAGAGGGTTCAGGAAACAACCATTGTGCTGGATGCTGGAATATAGGAGCTTGATAAGGGGCTGGGGGCCCATATTGAGTTGGCCATCCCTATTTTTGGTTGATGAAAGGGGGATAGGATGACATCATCGGTGGATACCTCCACCTTCCTCGATATTGGCCACGGCATCCGCGGCGCTGTTGCGTGATCCCTGATGAATCGCTATCAGAATCTGAGCTGGTGTTCTTGCCTGACGATGTATCAGACATCTTGTTGGTTTTAGCTACGTAGTCTGTTTTAGTATAGGGGTACACTTTCTTATGTAAGAATCTGGTTAAATCCTTTTGAAATCTAGAGATTTTTTGTTGAGTCAGGTATTTTCTGTACTCATTTACACTTTTATTGGTTTCCTCTAATTTTGTTTTGAAGGAGAAGATACTTAGGCCTGTTTTCAGATTGCTTTCGCTTGTTTTAATCTGTATCAGTAATGCCTCTGATAGTCTAGTTGCTGTTTTGATTATGAGTATGAGCCAGTCCCGTGTGCATTTCCATATACATAGGCCAGTGCTTAATTTGTTAATAGAAACGTGCAGGTGCCCAAAGCCTTCCTCTTAAACACTTGGATGCTTCAATTAAATGTGCGAACACAGAATACTGAGGTAGCATAATCCTGAAGCCATCTCGGGCCTCTTCAATCCAATTAAAGCCATGCCCCTTCAGATCACTCTTGCAGCTTTCTGCTTTCTCCCTTTGTGACGCTTTTTTGTTTTTCTCTTCCTCCGTCTTTCCCATATGTGTCTTTTGCTCGCAGTAAATGCTTGAGGCAGAAAAATAAGTGCCGGGCCTCGAAAACAAGTGCCGGTGCTCTGCACCGGAAACAACAAGCACAAATTAAACACTGACATAGGTTCAAAAGGGAGCAGGGGCATTATTTTGAAAAGTACAACATTGAGCCTTCAATTGAGAGATGGTTTTCTTCCTTAAACTTTCCAGGAAATGTTTAATCACCCAATTAGTGAAAAAGATGCCAGAGAAGGTGATGTACTATGATGCACCATGAATAGTTAAAGCAGATAAATGCTATCTGATAAAGGAAAACTGTAAGCCCTGGTTTGCAAGGTAAAGAAGGAAAGGTAGTACCATTTCATCCTGGTATAACCCAGAGGCACCCGCTTGCTGACAGACCAGTCACATAATCCCTTCAACTGGAAGGAATACGGTGATTACATGGAAGGACGTTTCACTTCCTTCAAGATGGCTGTGGAAACATAGCTATAAGTGTCTATAATGCAAGACTTTAGGCGCAAGACGCTCAAGTACAGTGATTGGATAGTTGGATGAGAGATCCTGAATGACATATTTTTGGCAAATAGATCTGCCCTTTCCTGAAGTCTATTCTGTAGCAGAATTGACATCTGAAGAAGATTGGAATACCCCCCCTGACGAAACCAGTCTGGAACAATGGAAATACTCTTTGACTTACTCAATCTGAACCTTATGATCATTTTCGTAAGAGGGGGATCACAGGAAAAAAAAAAGAGTAACATCCACTCCAAACGACTTAAATAGCATTCTCTCCTGATTATGGCTCTGGATAGCCAGACAGAGGTGCGGTTAGGGCAGGGGTGTAAGCTGAATATTGTATGCAGCGCCATAGCTTGGTCAGTAAGATTGGGGGTTGTGAGCTTCAGATTTTCTGACAATCAGACTGGCATGTAATGTTTAAATACATTATGTAACAAGCAGGGAGCATTAGTGGGGCCTAAGTGGCAGTGGAAAGTGAAAGGAATGCAGATTGGTAGGAGTATTAAGAGAGAAAACACAATATTTTGTAAAATAACTAATATTTTTGAGAATTTTCAAAGCAGAGTGCGTGTTTATGTGTGTGTTTGTGTGTATGTATAAATGCCTGCTAAAGTCCAACTACCATCTAACAATGCTCGACTGAAAGCGCCTGTACCCAACTATTTATAAGAAACACATTTATTAAGGGGGTGTAACACCTCAAACACCCCTTAAAGCTACGCCCCTGAGTGTATGTTTTTTTCTGCTGTAAAAAAGATCGAATTATGGTTGCCCTCACGATAAGATTTGTTCATGCATTTTGTCGTTTAAGACCCATTCGTAGTGCTCTGTTAGACAATGGCTTAATTCGATTGTTTTTTGATTCAGCAGACTTGAAAGATGTTACATACTTGAATTCTCTTTGTCAATATCTAATGGTAGATGGTCTAAACTTTCTGGGAAGGAATCCTGGATCTCGTCTTGCCTTGTTTGACTAAACAAAACATGGTGGATGCATTGTCCATTTGCAGAGGAAAATGTCAGGACTTGATCACAAGAGGGGAAGATTTCAGAGAAAGATGGACCACTGTCAGTTCCAAAATGTCGATATGTTATTTATTTTCCATTTCATACCATAAACACGTGGCTATAAGATTGTTCTTCTTGAGCTCTCCAGTTGTCCTGTTACAGGCCAGAGTCACTTCTTTATAAGGAACAGACGAGCCAAATGACAGTTTAATGGTGATGAACATCAGCTTAAGCATCCTCATCCTTCAGCCCTGTTGGGAGCAAAAAGAGCAACATGTTTTTTAACTAAACACTTAGATCACCCTACTGGGGTGACTTGTGTGGCTTATGGATGACATCTATGGTGCATTAATAGTTTTTATCACTGGTTTTGCAACATTTTACATTGCTGATCGATAACTCCTTCTGGAGAAGGTGAGTGGTCTGTGTTTCATTCTCCCCACCCTGCACAGGTTTAGGCCTGTTAACACAAATAGGTCTCAGAAAGTAACAAGCATTGGGAAAGCCAATAGGTTTTACCTTTGTTTTTTTCTTTTGCATTCTGTCTTACTAACTTGATAATAAATCTTAGAAAAAGGTTATAAAAATGCTTGTTTTAAATTTGATAAACTGTTAATAGTTGTTTATGTTGTAATTTATGTTGAATTGATATCCCAGGGTTCCAAACTTGTAATTTGTACCATATTCAATATGGCATTGTATAAGAATATAGTAATATGTGGTTAGTAAAGTGTCACTGCACTTGCTGCACCATAACAGTCATGCCCCTTTTAACTGCAAGGCAACCGCAATTATGACTGCCTGTTTACTAGTAAAATATAGCAATATTTGGTGTTTAAGGTGCAATGACAACTTTTTGCCCTGGTGCCACTGCATCTGATGCACCATTCAAATCATGACCTTAATGCCTGCAAGATAACTGCACTTGTGATAGCTGCACTTGTGCCTAGCAATATTTGGTGTTTAAAGGAGCTATGACAACTTTTGGCCCCTGTGCCGCTGCACCTGCTGCACCATTCACATCATGACCTTAATGCCTGCAAGATAACTGCACTTGTGACTGCCTGTTTAGTAGTAAAACAGAGCAATATTTGGTGTTTAGAAAAATTCGGACAACTTTTGGGCCCGGTGCCACTGCACCTGCTGCACCTCTCAAGTCATGACCCTAGGGCCTGCAAGATAACCGCACTTGCGACTGCCTGTTTAGTAGTAAAATATTGCAATATTTGGTGCTTAGAGGAGTTATGAGAACCTTTGGCTCTGGTGCTACTGCCCTTGCTGCACCATTTAAATCATGACCCTGTTGCCTGCAAGGTAACGGCACTTGTGACTGCTTGTTTTGTAGTAAAATATGTCAAAATATGGTGTTTAGAGGGGTTCTTAGAGCTGTTGGTCCCAGTATCACTGCACCTGCTGCACCACTAAAATCATGACCCTAGTACCAGCAAGGTAACTGCACTTGTGACTGCCTGTTCAGTAGTAAAATTTAGCAATAATCTGTGTTTTGAGGAGTTCTGATACCTTTTGGCCCAGGTGCCCCTGAACCTGCTGCACCCTTCAAATAATGACCCTAATGCCTGCAAGGTAACTGCACTTGTGACTGCCTGTTGAGTAGTAAAATATAGCAATATTTGATGTTTAGAGGAGCTCTCACAACTTTTGGGTCTGATGCCACTGCACCTGCTGCACCATTCAAATCAGACCCTAGTGCCTGAAAAATAACTGCTCCTGTGACTGCCTGTTTAATAGTAAAATACTGCAATATGTGGTGCTTAGTGGAGTTCTGACAACTTCTGGCGCCACTGCACCTTCTGCGCCATTCAAATCATAATCCTACTGCCTGCAAGGTAAGAGCACTTGTGACTGCCTGTTTAATAGTAAAATATAGCCATACTTGGTGTTTAGAGGGGTTCATGCAGCATTTGGCCCCAGTGTCACTGCACCTGCTGCACCACTAAAATCATAACCCTAGTGCCTGCAGGGTAACTACATTTGTGACTGCCGTTTAGTAGGAACATTCAGCAGTAATCTGTGATTAGAAGGGATCTGACACATTGTGGCACCAGTGCCACTGCACCTGATGCACCATTAAAACCATGACCCTAGTTCCTGCAAGATAACTGCACTTGTGACTGCCTGTTTAGTAGTAAAATGAGTTATGACAACTAGTGCCACTGCACCTTCTGCACCATTTGAATCATTACTCTATTGCCTGCAAGGTAACTGCACTTGTGACTGCCTGTTTTTTAGTAAAATATAGCAATATTTGGTGTTTAGAGGGGTTCCTAGAGCTTCTGGCCTTGGTGTCACTGCACATGCTGCACCACTAAAATCATGACCATTGTGCACTTGTGACTGCCTGTTTAGTAGGAACATTTCGCAATAATCTGTGTTTAGAGGTCTTCTGACACCCTGTGGCACCGGTGCCACTGCACCTGCTGCACCATTACAACTATGACACTAGTGCCTGTGAGATAACCTGACTTTTGGATGCTTGTTTAGTAGTAAAATATAGCATTATATGGTGTTTAGAGGAGTTATGACAACTTTTGGGCCCGGTGCCACTGTACCTGCTGCACCATTCAACTCAAGACCCTAATACCTGCAAGTTAACTGCACTTGTGCCTGTTTAGTACTAAAATATAGCAATAGCTGGTGTTTAGAGGAGTCATGGGATTTTTGGCCCTGGTGTCACTGTACCTGCTGCACCATTTAAATCATGACCCTAGTGTCTGCCTGATAACTACACTTGTGACTGCTTGTTAAAAAGCCACTGAGAGAATAACAATTTAAAATAAAATGACTTTTCTTTAACCCCTTTGCTGCCAGGCCTTTCCCCCCTCAGGTACTAGGCCTTTTTTTTGGGCTATTTGGGGCAGTTTGTGCTTAGGCCCTCATAACTTTTTGTCCACATAAGCTACCACATTTGCGTGCTTTTTTCCCAACATCCTAGGGATTCTAGAGCTACCCAGAGTTTGTGGGTTCCCCTGGAGGAGACCAAGAAATTAGTCAAATTACAGCACAAATTTCATTAAAAAAATGGAAAAAAAGGGCTGCAGAAGAAGCTTGTGGTTTTTTTCCCCTGAAAATGGTATCAACAAAGCGTTTGTGGTGCTAAAATCACCATCTTCCCAGCTTTCAGGAACAGGCAGACTTAAATCAGAAAACCACATTTTTCAACACAATTTTGGCATTTTACTGGGACATACCCCATTTTAAAAAAAAATTGTGCTTTTAGCCTCCTTCCAGTTAGTGACAGAAATGTGTGTGAAGCCAATGCTGGATCCCAGAAAGCTAAACATTTCTGAAAAGTAGACAAAATTCTAAATTCAGCAATGGGTCATTTGTGTAGATCCTACAATGTTTTCCTACAGAAAATAACAGCTAAAATAAAAAGAATATTGAAATTGAGGTGACAAAATAGCCATTTCTCTCCACATTTTACTCTGTAACTTTTTCTTGCCATGTTAGATTTTTAAAAGTAATATACCGTTACGTCTGCAGGACTCATCTGGTTTCGGGATATAGAGGGATTGTAGGTACATCAAGAACCCTAGCTAACGAAGAGCCAATAAATGAGCTGCACCTTGCAATGGGTTTTCATTCTATACCAGGTATACAGCAATTCATTTGCTGAAATATAAAAAGTGAAAAATAGGTCTCAAGGAAACCTTCCAAAATGGGCACAAGATAAGGTGTTGAGAAGCAGTGGTTATCTGCACATCTCTGAATTCCGGGTCCCCATATTAGCACGTGAATTACAGTGCATTTCTCAAATAGACGTCTTTTTTACACACTGTCTTACATTTGGAAGGAAAAAATGTTGAGAAAGACAAGGGGCAATACAACTTGTTCTTCGATACTGTGTTACCCCAAGTCTCCCGATAAAAATGGTACCTCACTTGTGTGGGTAGGCCTAGTGCCTGCGTCAGGAAACGCAACATGGACACATCACATTTTTACATTGAAATCTGACATGTTTTTTGCAAAGTGCCTAGCTGTGGATTTTGGCCTCTAGCTCAGCTGGCACCATGGGAAACCTACCAAACCTGTGCATTTTTTAAAACCAGACACCTAGAGGAATCCAGGCTGAGGTGACTTGTGGGGCTCTTACCAGGTTTTGTTACCCAGAATCCTTTGCAAACCTCAAAATTTGGCCAAAGAAACACTTTTTCCTGACATTTCGGTGAGAGAAAGTTCTGGAATCTGAGAGGATCCGCAAATTTCCTTCCACCCAGCGTTCCCCCAAATCTCCTGATAAAAACGGTACCTTACTTGTGTGGGTAAGACTAGTGCCCGCAACAGAAAATGCCCCAAAACACTATATGGACACATCACATTTTCCCAAAGAAAACAGCTGTTTTTTGCTAAGTGCCTTGCTGTGGATTTTGGCCTCTAGCTCAGCTGGCACCTATGGAAACCTACCAAACCTTTGCATTTTTCAAAACTAGACACCAATGGGAATCCAAGATGGGGTGACTTGTGGGGCTCCCACCAGGTTCTGTTACCCAAAATCCTTTGCATACCTGAAATTTTGGCCAAAAAACACATTTTCCTCACATTTCGGTGACAGAAAGTTCTGGAATCTGAGAGGTGCCACGAATTTCCTTCCACCCAGCATTCCCCCAAGTCTCCTGTTAAAAATGGTACCTCATTTGTGTGGGTAGGCCTAGTGCCCGTGACAAGAAATGCCCCAAAACACTATATGGACACATCACATTTTCCCAAAGAAAACAGACCTGTCTTTTGCAAAGTGCCTAGCTGTGGATTTTGGCCTCTAGCTCAGCCGGCACCTATGGAAACCTACCAAACCTGTGCATTTTTTTAAACTAGACACCTAGGGGAATCCAGGATGGGGTGACTTGTGGGGCTCTCACCAGTTTCTGTTACTCCGAATCCTTTGTAAACCTCAAAATTTGGCCAAAAAACACTTTTTCCTCACATCTCGGTGACAGAAAGTTTTGGAATCTGAGAGGAGACACAAATTCCATCCAGCATTGCCCCAAGTCTCCTGTGTAAATGGTGCCTCACTTGTGTGGGTAGGCCTAGTGCCGGCAACAGGAAATGCCCCAAAACACTATGTGGACACATCAAAATGATCAAATACAAAATTACCTGTTTTTGAAATGGGCACCTGCGTTTTTGGTCCTGGGCTCAGCAGCCATATAAGAAAACATACCAAACCTAAACATTTCTGAAAACTAGACACCTGAGGGAGTCCAGAGAGGTGTGACTTGCGTGGATGCCTCAGTGTTTTCATACCCAGAATCCTCAGCAAACCTCAAGTTTAGCTAAAAAATCATATTTTTCCCATATTTCTGTGTGGAATCACCGCACCGGGACAAATTTCCTACCACCCAACGTTCCCCTCAGTCTCCCGGTAAAAATGATACCTCACTTGTATAGGTGGGCCAAGTGCCTGTGACAGGGAAGAGCCAAAAATATATCGAAATTGAGGGGGAACCAAGGCAGGTCCAAAAGGGCAGTTTGAAAAAAAAACATTTTTAGGCTGACAAGTGGGGCAGAATTTTTATTGGTATAGATGCAACAATGCTAGGTGGTAGGAATTTTGTGGATTCCTGCAGATTCCAGAAGGTTCCATCACAAAAATGTGGGAAAATGTGTGATTTCCAGCCAAGTTGGAGGTTTGCAGGGCATTGTGGGTAAGAAAATGATGCAGGGAGCATGTGAAGCACACCACCTGGACTCACCCAGATGTTTTGTTTTCAGATGTGTCTACATCTTGTGGATTTTTCTACATGGCAGCGAACCAAAGTCCAAAAAGTGCAGCCCTCACCATTCCAAGTGGGATGATTGTGAGAGTTAGACAAGCTCTCATGGCACAAATATACATCCAAAACCCAAAATAATCAAAGTTCTCTTTCTTGCCATGGGATACGACGTTTCAGTGTGCGGGGGGAGAGCTGAAAGACTGTTACCCCCTTTAGTTGCGATGGGGCATAACCCTGCCCATACTGGTTGGTAGCCACCACCCCACTATTCTTTTTTTCTTTTATTATTCCCTGGCACCTCATAGGCTTTCTGTCCCCCCCCCCCCTCCCCCCCCCGGGGAAGTGGATCAGGGGTAATTGCCCCATTGGCATTATTTGGGGGTGGGGGTATGGCCACAACCCCACCCTCTTTTAAAAAAAAAAAAATCTTCCCTTGTCTCTGATGGGCTTTCTGTCACCCCTCCCTCCCCCCGGGGGCAGATGGGCCTTCCAAAAATAAGCCATATGGCCAACAGTAATGTGCGACATAAACACACACCAATCCCTGGTGCCTAAGTGGTTTCTGCCCCCCCCGGGGGCAGATCGGTCTAATAGAAATAGGTTGATCTTGCCTCAAATAAATCCCCCCCCCCAGGGAGTAACCCTTGCGTAAGGGGGTAAGGGGTCGCTCCCCTTGCATGAAATTGGTGGGGAAAAAATCCCTGGTGCCTAGTGGTTTCTGCCCCCCTTGGGGGCAGATCAGCCTAATAAAAATAAGCCGATCAGAAATGGCCTCAAATAAATTTGCCCCCCAGGGGAATGACCCTTGCCTATGGGGTCGTTCCTTTTGCGTGAAATTGATGCAAAAAAATTTAAATCCCTGGTGTCTAGTGGTTCCTTCCCCCCCTTGGTGGCAGATTGGCCTAATAGGCGGATCTGCCACCAAGGGGGTTAGAAATGGGCTAAAATAAAATTATCCACCAGGGGAGCGATTCTTGCCTAAGAGGTCGCTGCCCATGTCTAAAAAAATAAAACAAAACAAAAAAATAATCCCTGGTGCCTAGAGGTTTCTGCCCCCCGGGGGCAGATCGGCCAAATTACAATAGACCGATCTGCCCCCAAGGGGGTCAGAAATGGCCTAAAAGAAATTTGCCCCCCAGGGGAGTGACCCTTGTCTAAGAGGTTGTTCCTCTTGCATGAAATTTACCTAAACAAAATCCTTGGGTGTCTAGTGGTTTCTGCCCTTCTTGGGGGCAGATTGGCCTAATAGAAATGGCCTAGAGATAATTTTACCCCCAGGGGAGCTACCCTTGCCTAAGGGGTCGCTCCCCACATCTAAAAAAATAAAACAACAAAAACAAAATTCCTGGTGTCTAGCGGTTTCTGTCTCCCGGGGGCAGATCGGCCTAATTAGAATAGGCGAAATGGCCTAAAAATAAGTTGCCCCCCTGGGGAGCGTCCCTTACCCGAAGGATTGCTCCCCTTATTCAATAACATTAAAAAAAATATCCCTGTTGTCTATTGGGCATTTCTGCTGGCCGATCGCTTCACAATCGGGCAGCAGAAATGCTGAGAGAGGCATCAAAGGAAAGGAAAGGCCTTTCCTTTCCTTTGATGCCTCTCCTGCTCCCAGCCCGTGACTGGAAGAGAAATGCTTTTGCATTTCTCTTCCAATCCGCACTAGAAGCTGGGCTTCCAGGGCGGTGGAGGCAGCCTGTGATGAGGTCAGCACGCGATTGCGCGCTGACTTCATCAGATGCCACAGGGGTCCGGGGTGGAAGGGGAAGCGATTCCCCTTCCAGCCCTATGCATGGGAGGGGGGTGGGAGGCCCTCGGAGGGAGCGCTAGCGCTTCCCACGGAAGCCCATTCCTGGACGAGATGGTTACGTCCCTGGTGCCTGAGCGCCACAGCAGCGGACATAGCATCTCATCCAGGGCACCCAAGGGGTTAAAAATGAGTGAAGTGAGTGGTAATTTAAGAAACAAACACACACAAAATGTTAATATTTACAATTGTTATTTGTCAGGAATTTAATTATTACATAATGAAAAAAGCTAAATAAGGAGGCCACTCGCTACCTGCACTCAATGCTCCATTGCAAGATAGCTGACATGTTTAGACACTTTTCAACGCAAAGTGACTTGCGTGCAGTTCATCTTTTCACATACAAACACTAACAAGTAACCATCACCAAAAACTGTAAGGTGTACATCAGCCACGCTCTACGTGATGGCAAAAGCGGAACAGAAAACAGAACAGAAGAGCAGGAGTGACCTGCCAGCCAACCAAAAGCAAGTAAATTCAAGCAACTTTAGAGCACCGTTTGAATAAACAAACAGGAAGTTCAGGTAAGTAAGGGGCGTAGAGGCGGGTTCTAAGTCCCTTTAAAGATTTTTTCTTAGCAACATAAGACTTTGCAAGCACTGTGCAGGTGAAACCTAAAAATACTCCAAAGGCGGTTAGACTAAATGGAAATAGGCTCTGAAGGAATTTCTTCACATAAAAAATATAATACATGTGGCGAAAAAATGGGACGTGTGGAAATTTGCAATCTGTATAGATTTCCAAACATACTCTTGAAAAGGTTTTTCAAATAACAAAAGAAGAGTAAATCTCTGAACATTTTATATTTAAGTCAACTAAAGAAGTATGTTTAGTGACTAGGGGCCAGCTGTAGCAAAATGCAAAATTGCGACTTGCAATTTGCGAGTCCATCCGACTCGCAAATTGCAAGTCGCAATTTGCTATGCAGTACGGTGTCTCAGACACCGACTGCGACTCGCAATGGGGTCGCAATGACCCACCTCATCAATATTCATGAGGTGGGTCGCAAATTGCGGCCCCATTGCGAGTATAGGCACTCGCAAACATGGAGGCCTGCTGTAGTCAGCAGACCTCCGTGTTCGTGACTGCTTTAAATAAAGCAGTTTTTTTTTTTTAAGTGTAGCCCGTTTTCCTTAAAGGAAAACGAGCTGCACTTAAAAAAAAATCGAAACCTTCAGTTTCGGTATTTTTTCAGGGCAGGGAGTCGTCCCTTGGACCACTCCCTGCCCTGAAAAAATATTTTTGGGTCCATTCACAAAGGGGGACCCCTTCCAATTTGCGAGTGGGTTACCATCCACTTGAAGTGGATGGTAACTGCGAGTCCATTTGCGACCGCGTACGCGGTCTCAAATGGAATTGCATCCCACTGCGAGTCGCAAATAGGAAGGGAACACCCCTTCCTATTTGCGAGTCGGAAATGCATTTTGCGAGTCGGTTCCGACTCGCAAAATGCATTTCTGCATAGCAAAGAGGCATTTGCGCCTCGCAAACGGCGATTATCGCCGTTTGCGAGGCGCAAATCCTTTGCTACATCTGGCCCTAGGTCCCTATGTACAAATACCAATTGGCGAACCAGGATGGGCAATTTGCAGAGCTGTTGTTTTGTGAATGCATGTGCAATCAGCAATGCAACCTGTGTACTAATCATAAATTGTCATTCGCAGGGGTCGCAAAATGACCTGCCTAATAAATAGTGATCAGGCAGGTCACAATTTGCCTGTGAATGCAGAAATGGTGGCCTGCAGTGGACTACAGTCCACAATCTCTGCATTTGCAATACAAAATGGAAAACCTTTTTGAAAGGAATATTTGTCCAATAAAGGGACATTTGCTATTTTATTTTAATCTTTCACATCTAACAAAATATATAGGGGCAGATTTACTAAACTGCCAGGCAAAGCAGCACAGCAGCCAAAAATACTGCACTGCGTTGCATGGCAGGGAAGGAGCAGGAGAGTGCCATATCTACAGAGGTATGGCTCTCTCCTCCCATCTCCCTAGCATCAGTGCAAATGTTTGCTGCCGTGTACATACCTTTGTGCCATAGTGCAAGGGTGTGTGCCTGAGTCTAGCATAGGTTTTGTGTTGGAAAGGTTCCCTTCCAGTACAAAATGCTAAGCCCAGACAACTTTTAAAACTTTTCCAACTTTGTATGTGTGCTGCACACGGCAGCACACATGCAAAGTATGAAAAGAAAGGAGAAATTACAACATTTCTCTTTAGTGCCAGGTTTTAAAAGGCGTTATTTTTTTACGCCCCCTTGATGCTAAGTAATGCAAAGCAGCACCCTGTCCTAATTGCGATAATCAGTTTGCTCGTCTTACGAGTCACAAAGATTTTTGAACTCGCAAATGGAGGCTATCTATTTGAAAACACTCTGTTGCGTTTGCAAATTTTGTGACTTTCTGAAGTGTAGAGTTTGCGGCCACAAATCAGTTTTGTCCATCTATCTGGATCACATTTACTATACTATCCATATTTCATAGTCACTGATAGTAAGTTGTGACTACACTCTGTGTCTTCTGTTAGACACAAGATACTAATGGGTGCAAAAGTACCCTGTAATAAATAATATTTCCACCAGGTTTTGGGTGTGTTTTTTTCCCAATTTTGTACCGGTAAGACAAATATTGGGGAATAACGCGGATAAACTGTATTAGTATTGCGTATGTTGTTACCACACAAGTGTATCAATACAAAGGTATTGAAACCCCTGTGAATTGTTAATTGGGTTGTGTGACTGTTGTAGTCATGTCTCCCACATTTATCTCATCGCCTCATCATGTGTCCCTCCAGCATGCACTACACATGTACGTCAACAATTAAGGTGTGGATTCAAATAACAGAACACAGAAGAAATATTTGCTGCTCACATATCACCAACAAATTAGCCTCCTACTACAAACTACGGAAATATTCTCAAGCGGATTTGCAGTGGTCAGTAATTAAGATATTGAATTCCAGTCCTGACACAATTATAATACCTAATGCTATGATATCACCTTAACACTAGGTGTAGCTATGTGTCAGAAATCACTTGAGGGGGCGGAGGGGGACTCCTTTTCTTGGTCAACAAGAACTTCGGACTGGAACAAAGTGAGGTGGTTTTAATTTCTCCTTTATACAGATTTTTGAGACAGGGGATGTAGACCCCTTGTCTAAGGTTTTCTTTCAATTTCATTCTCAGGCTGCTCTCCAGGCAAAGCCTTTGTGCTAAGTGAGGGCTGACTAGGAGCAGGAGTATCCAAATTAGGAGTGCAATGAAGTGTGATATCTTTGTACCTGGCTGTCATCAGCCTTCCTGAAGCAGCAATCAGGGACAGACACAAGGGAAGGCCCTACCTAGAAACCTCCTCATCTTGAACAACAAAGTTTGGAGTCCTACTCCTCATCCCTATTATCTATCAAATGGTAATGCTCATAAAGAACTAATCAGTAGTCATTTGCTAACAAAGCCATGCTTGAATTGCTTGCTAACTTTAGTGTCTGAGTCACCAGCGTCCACTAAATGAGTGAATTTTCCCTCATCCACCATCTTGTACCATGATAAAACCAGCGGCATTCAGTATTGATCCCACAGGCCCCAGTAGTCAGGCTTGCACAACACAGAGTCTTACTAACATACATGTGCTATGCACTCACTTTATATACGAGCAACCAGCATGCACGCTGGATGCCAGCACAAGGTTCTGGATTTAACATAACAGCAGAGCTTCACACAAGAGGAGCCAACAGGCTCACCTCTCCTTAACACGAAAAAATTATCCGGTCACACTACTGATACAAAGGACGCTGTAGGTGCTACCACTGCATTATGTGGTGCATCAGAGCACAGGCAGTACTTCAATAGCCACTATGAGGGCTTGATTGGTGTGCCCTTCCGGGCCATAAAACGCATTATGGACCTCACATTACCAGGGACAGACCTAGGCATCCGCACTCATGCTAGATTAGTGTTACCTAGGCCAAAATAAAAGTCAGAATCCCAGTTTCACATGCAGTTGGGCACTAAGGGAGGGGTACAGGCCAGTGCATGATACAGGGGGACATTCCCAGCTCAACATTATGCAATTAAGGAACTCACCTAAGAGGAATTGCCACTCTTCCCTAATTAGGGTCATACGGTAGGGTGGAAATCCCAACATAACCTGGTACATGCTCCTTGCGAGAACAGTAGGGACTTGATCATAGGGCAGAGATAGACATCTGAGCAGATATGCCTGGATCGGTAGGATGATCACTCTTTCAAGATTACAGAAGTTTCAAAGCTACTGCATTGATACATATTATTTTACTAACAAGGATATGTTGTAGCTCTTAAAGCTCCAGCCCCCTTTGAATTAGTTACAACTGAATTCACTGTAGCATGAGCAGTTATCACCCGATGAAACCTATCTAAAATCAAAACTAGCTCAAACATTGAATGACCCCAAACAGAGGCTATGGCTAAAACAGGTGCAGATGGTGTTTACAACTGTATTAACACTAGTGCTTCCGTCTAAATGACTGTGTTGGCAGATGAATCTTTTTTAACTAAAGTTGTGTCCATACATAAAATACATGGGAAGAACAAGTCACGTCCACCACAGATTGAGGACGAACTCACCCTGTTTAAGCCCTCCAAGCACTGTCCCAGGCTACCGCCCGGTAAGGCAGTATTCGCTCGACAGGATCCTCCCTGCTACTGTCCAATACAGATTTTTAACAAGATGGTCATGGATAGGCTGGAAGAGACATTGCCGCTTAAAATCATGGCGCTGCAGGCCCTAAGATCCCATCAGCGCTACACAGGACATATGTACAAATGACAGAGCAAACATCCTAATGAAAACCTCCTATCTTTGCAATGGATTAATCTTCCTTCAAGACAACATCTCTCCTTTTTTTTTTACTGTGCCTTCCTCGATCGAAGCTAAAGCGACCCTTCCAGCTAGCGCACGTACACAGAGTAATTCCTCCTGAAAGCTGCTCCGCTGAACTCTTTGACAACTAAATGAAAAGAAAATGGCGTGCCTTAATCCTCTACACTGCACGCTGTCCCGCGCAAACTGCTGGAATACTAATCAATCGAGGCTGCGAGTTAATCTCTGCTCATACATGTTAGATTCTCGATGGATTACAGGAAGGCTTAATCCCGGAAACAATTTTCCCAGAGGGGAAGTAGAACTTGTAATCACGGTGCGTTTGTCTAGATGAGGCAATGAACATATGGAGACAAGACAATCTGTTGCAGGGACGGAGACGTGCATGCAACTATACCGTGAAGACTTAATAGGGAGGGGCCATGTTTGTAGCAAAGAACAATGTTTACGTGAGCATTTAGAGGCTATGAAAGGTTGAATGCTGAAGTTCTTTGACCATAGCTCAAGAAAAGCAGAGGTAGCACAGGCCTCCTACTTTGCCCAAGCAACACTTTTAAGCCATTCATTACATTCAAGTTATGTCTAGTGCCACCGTCTTTTACATGGGAAGAGACATATTCTGTGGCCATCTATTTTAGGTCAGGCTCCCTCAGAACAAGCAGGGAACCTTGGGTGGGTTTGGAGACCCTAGTAGGTATATGGCTGACTGAGTGAAACCTGTGTTGTGATATGAAATTTGGCGAATCTTCTGTCGATAGACTGTCCGATAGCACTGGTGTAGTGGTTCCTCACCCAGAAGATGGAAAGACAAAGGGTGAGTCCTTGGATCAAAGACCTATAAGGACACCGATCAAACCCCCTATGAGCCAGACAACCAATGAGTGGTGCACATATGAGTGCCCCTAGTGCCTCTTGGTCCTTCTGTGAGGCACGAGGGTCACAGAAAGGGATATTAAAGACTGACAAATCGTGTGCAAACCATCTCCTGTACTACAAATGGTAGTCTGTTAATGTGACAACTCCCACATGACTTAAAGAGCACTCTGCTTGGTTGAACTCTAACACTGTGTAAACGATAGCAGGTTCAAGTCATCACCTGAACTTTTGGGAATACTTTCTTTATCAGGCTCCATAACCTAACCTGTCACCCAGGGGGTATAGTCACTAAGATTTTATGCAGTGTTGGGTCACAGAAATGACGCAAATCAATGCAAAAACTTTTTTTACCTCTTCTCTTTTCAGTGCAAAAGTTCCTTTGCTCTGGAAAGTACCCTAAAAGTAACACTAAGCAGCGCAAAGCCCGGCTGTGCGTTACTTAGCGCCAAGGAGGCGTTACATGAGTGGTACGTGGGCGTTCCTTTGCAACCACCCATGCCTTTTGACGCAAAACCCTATCTACCTATAATAGTAGACATAGGGGGTCATTACAACCCTGGCGGTCGGTGTTAAACCGGCGGTAAGACTGCCAACAGGCTGGCGGTCTTACTTTGGGGAATTATGACCATGGCGGTTACCGCCATGGTCATCCGCCGGTTCTCCGTTCCGCCCGCCAGGGCGGAGACGACCGCTGGGCAGGAGACCTGGGTCTCCAGCCCGGCGGCCGTCACTA
Organism: Pleurodeles waltl; assembly: GCF_031143425.1. Taxonomy (NCBI): domain Eukaryota; kingdom Metazoa; phylum Chordata; class Amphibia; order Caudata; family Salamandridae; genus Pleurodeles; species Pleurodeles waltl. Next base: position 153,833,925 of record NC_090445.1, on the reverse strand, counting down.
TACCGCCGGCGGTATTTGGACCCGGCTTACCGCTGTGGATTTCCAGCGGTTTGAACCGCCATGAAATCCATGGCGGTAAGCACTATCAGTGCCAGGGAAGGAATTCCCTGGCACTGATAGGGGTCTCCCCGACCCCCCACCCCCACCCGACTCCCTCCCCTACACCCCCCACCACCCCTGCCACCCCCCAAAGGTGGCAGGACCCTCCTCCCCACCCCGACCCCCAACATCACATCACCCATACCCACACGACATGCACGCAGGCACCACTTACACGCACACACGCCGACATACATGCCTACATCCACACACACAGTCAGACACGCACACCCACATTCAAACATACAAGCACACATCCATACAGACATACCCACAGACATACACGCACTCATTCCCATACACACAACACCCCCGCAAGCATACACGCACTCACACAACCCCTCTACATACACACACGCACACCCCCATGCACCCACACAACACACAACACAAAACACAACACCCTCCCCACCCCCCTCCCCTCACGGACAATCGACTTACCTGATCCGCCGATCCTCCGGGAGGGGATGGGAGCCATGAGGGCAGCTCCGCCGACACCACACCGCCACAGCGAATCACAGGACGTGATTCGCTGGGTGGTGTTCTGTTGGCGTGGAGGTGGAGCAACCTCCACTTCCCCGCCTCCCGCCAGTATGGCTGTTGGCGGCTCTCTGTCGGTAAAAGGACGGAGAGCTGCCAACGGTCATAATAGGCCGAGCGGAAATGCGCCACCACTGGCGGTCTTCCGCACGGCGGTCCCTCGGCGGTCTTCAAAAAAGACCGCCGAGGTTGTAATGACCCCCATAGTTTTGCAACAAAAGTTAACGCCATGTGAAAGCAGGTGTTAAAAGGATAAATATTTTCATTTCTCCTTTCTTTTCTGGCTTTGCATGTGTACTGCACTGTTCAGCACACATACAACGTTGGAAAAGTTTAAAGTGTGTCTTCGCATAGTATTTTGTACTGGAAGGGCACCCTTCCAGTACAAAACCTATGCCAGACTCATGTACACACCCTTGCACTATGGTGCAAAGGGGTGTGTGTGGCACACAGCAGCTAAAATCAGCGCCGGAGCTAGAGAGAGGGAAGGCGAGAGCCATATTTCTGTAGATATGGCACTCTCCTGAGCTTTCCTCACGCAGTGCAGCATTTTTTGCACACTTACAACATAGGAAAATTTTAAACTGTGTCTACGCATAGTATTTTGTACTGGAAGCTTTTTTTGCTGCTGCGTGAGTATTTAGTAAATCTGAGCCCTAGTTTCTGTTGCTTCCTAATTCTGGCTGCAGCCACCATGTCAACAAATAGAAATAGTTTTGTTGCAAAATAGAGTTCGAGGAGGGAAGTGTCCCTCCTTTCCTCTCTCCAGGGGCTGACCCAGGACTTCCTCTAGGACAGTGGTTCTTAACCTCAAAACAGTGCATGTGAATACAGAAACAAGCAGTCATCAAATACATACACAAATGTTGGAATATTTTATTTAATTCACAAATCCTCAGCTGAGGTCACCCATCATCTGTTCTATATTCTGTTTGAGGCATTTGCACTAACCCCATGAATCAATTTGAGGACACAAACTTAATTTTAGCCTCCAATTTCAAATTACGTCACATTTATGGCCCATTTTAAAATTTACAATTTTACATTTCACTTCTTTATTTAGTTACACCTTATTAATCTGTTAATATTATCAAATTTTTAAAGCTGTTTCAGACCCCTTAAGTAGGAGTCGCGGACCACCATGGCTTTACAGACCACAGGTTAAGAACCGCTGCTCTAGGGCATGGAGGCTGGTGACTGGTTTGCCATTGGTACAAAGAAAGGAACTCACCCTAAAAGAAGACAGGGTACCTACCCGGTGTCAGACCCACTCAGAGTTGTATGTCTCCCCGCTTACACTTCTCTTTCCAGGGTACTCAGCATATTGTTGTGGGAGGCTGGCCTGGCTTGTAGTGGGTACCAAAGGTACACCTTGTGCCAGGTCCACTTATCCCTTATTAATAGAATAGAGGTGTTTCTAGCAGCTATAGAAGGTAGCTATGGCAAAGCAGCTTAGGCTGAACTAGGAGACATGCAAAGCTCCTACTATACCACTTATATCATATGCACAATATCATAAGAAAACACAATACACATAGTTACTAAAAATAAAGGTACTTTATTTTTATGACAATATGCCACAAGTATCTCAGTGAGTACCCTCAGTAAGAAGGTAAGTAATAAACACAAGTTATATGTACACAAACCAAAAATAGGTAAGTAATGCAAACAGTGTAGAATTACAATAGGTTGCAATAGGCAAGCATAGGTATAGGGGTGTGATGGGCTGAGAGTGACCCGCCCGCACAGGAACCGGACTTGTGCTGTGTCTGCCCCATCTGACTCCAGCCTTCCTGACTTCCTTCCCCGCGATTGGCTGGTTCCACTCCTGACGCGGGAAGACGGGAGGTCAAAAGTGGCAGCGCCAGCACCTGAATTGTTGGTAGTAGGAGGTGGAGAAGGAGACCTGAAGGATGCCGACAACACACGAGGACGAGAAGAAGACGGTCAGAAGGAAACAGAAAGCACACGAGGAAGAGAAGAAGACGATCAGGCTGACCTGGAGGGCGAGGGAAACCGGTGGCTTGACGCGAGGAATCGAACATCACGACGGGCATCCAACAACAACACCGGAAGCCTCAGCATCGAGAGACCCTGGGGAAGCGAAGCGCTATTTCCAGCCACGCTTCAGGAGAAGCGTGGCTCTACCAGGTGCGTGGAACCTGTAGAGTAGAGGAAGCGGGAGGGTGACTAAGGGGAACCAAAATTGGGGGGGTTGGACTGGGCACTAATGCACAAACCACTCTATAGCACATAGACACGGGGTAGCGCACAAAACCAGAGCACAGAGAAATTTAAACTACATAGTACAAAACAGAAGGATTGTGGGTTAATGCAGAAAAGAGACAAGAGAAATAAGACAGGAAGAAGAGACGCCCTAGAAAGAAAGAAACAAGAAGAGCTGGAAACTGAGACAGATAGAGCAGAGCAAACCGAATACAACAGGCAAAGAAAAGGGAGAAGAGGAGACAGTTCAGGAGAAATAAAGGAGAGAAAACAGAGGTCTGAAAACGAAAGGAAAGAAAGACAAGAAAGGCAGGGAAAGAGGTAGACGAAAGGAACGTAACCCAAAGTACTTACCGGTGTACCTTTCTGTCTCTCCACTTGCGTTTTCCCGGGGAACCTGTGAGACGAAGGAAGCCAAAGAGAAGACTGTGAAGAGCAGTCCAAAGACTAACTCCGTAAAGACTAGAGAAAAGGAAACAGGAAGTGAACCTGAGCTCAGGAGATGAGAACAGAGAGAGACTGTACCCTAAAAACTATCTGAAAATAAAACTACATAACTCACCGACAACCGACTTCCGAGTATTCACTATACGCTGAATACGTCACAAGGGACAACACAAACCATATACTCCAAAAGTGGAATGCGAATCACGAATGGACCCCAGACCTATGTGAGCTTGTAGAGGGTCACTGTGACTGTAAGAAAACAGTCAGGGTGTCCAAGATACCCCACCCCAAGACCCTGAAAAGTAGGAGTAAAGCACACCTACTACCCCAAGAGAGCACAATAGTCGTGATAGGGGGATTCTGCAAGAACAACAAACACCAGAGGTGCACTGACAACGGATTTCCATACCTGAGGACCTGCAAGGCAAGGGGACCTAGTCCAGTAGTCGCAACAGTGTCCAGGGGGGGCAGGAGCCTAGGAAACCCCGGATGAAGGTGCAAGGAAGCTACCTCTGGATGGAAGAAGCTTGGAATTCTGCAAGAAAGAAGAGGACTAGGAACTTCTCCTTTGGAAGACAGATGTCCCACGTCGTGATGAAGCTTGCAGAGGTGTTCCCACGCAGAAATACCACAAATAAGACTTGCTAGCTGCAAGGGTTGCGGTATAGGTTTTTGGGTGCTTCTGAGGACCAGGAAGGGCCAGGATGTCGCCTTTTGGGGGAGGACACAGAGGGGGCGCTCAGCAACTCAGAGAGCCCTCACAGAAGCAGGCAGCACCCGCAGAAGTACCCCAACAGGCACTTAGAAGATTAGTGAACTGGAGTCCATGCGAAGTTACAAAAGAGGGTCCCACAACGTCGGAGGCCAACTCAGAGGGTTGTGCACTGCAGGACGGAGTGCTGGGGACCCAGGCTAGGTTGTGCACAAAGGAAATCCTGGAAGAGGGCACAGGAGCCGGAGCAGCTGCAAATCACGCAGTACACAGCCTTGCAGTCTAGCGTGGGGAGGCAAGGACTTACCTCCACCAAACTTGGACTGAAGAGTCACTGGACTGTGGGAGTCACTTGGACAGAGTTGCTGTGTTCCAGGGACCACGCTCGTCAGGATGAGAGGGGACCCAGAGGACCAGTGATGCAGTCTTTTGGTGCCTGCGTTATCAGGGGGAAGATTCCGTCGACCCACGGGAGATTTCTTCGGAGCTTCTGGTGCAGGGTGAAGGCAGGCTACCCCCAGAGCATGCACCACCAGGAAACAGTTGAGAAAGCCGGCAGGATTAGGCGCTACAATGTTGCTGGTAGTCGTCTTGCTACTTTGTTGCGGTTTTGCAGGCGTCCTGGAGCAATCAGCGGTCGATTCTTGGTAGAAGTCGAAGAGGGAGATGCAGAGGAACTCTGGTGAGCTCTTGCATTCGTTATCTGAAGAATTCCCCAAAGCAGAGACCCTAAATAGCCAGAAAAGGAGGTTTGGCTACCAAGATAGGAGGAATGGCTACCAAGAGAGGTAAGAGCCTATCAGAAGGAGCCTCTGACGTCACCTGCTGGCACTGGCTACTCAGAGCAGTCGAGTGTGCCCCCAACAACTCTGTTTCCAAGATGGCAGAGGTCTGGGACACACTGGAGGAGCTCTGGGCACCTCCCCTGGGAGGTACAGGTCAGGGGAGTGGTCACTCCCCTTTCCTTTGTCCAGTTTCGTGCCAGAGCAGGGCTGGGGGATCCCTGAACCGGTGTAGACTGGCTTATGCAGAGATGGCACCATCTGTGCCCATCAAAGCATTTCCAGAGGCTGGGGGAGGCTACTCCTCCCCAGCCCTTCACACCTATTCCAAAGAGGAAATCCTTTGTTCTGCCTTCCTGGGCCAGGGCTGCCTGTTCCCCAGGAGGGCAGAAACCTCTCTGAGGGGTTGGCAGCAGCAGCAGCTGCAGTGGAGACCCCGGAAAGGCAGTTTGGCAGTACCCGGGTTCTGTGCTAGAGACCCAGGGGATCATGGAATTGTCACCCCAATACCAGATGGTATTGGGGTGACAATTCCATGATCTTAGACATGTTACATGGCCATGTTTGGAGTTACCATTGTGACGCTATACATAGGTAGTGACTTATGTATAGTGCACGCGTGTAATGGTGTCCCCGCACTCACAAAGTCCGGGGAATTTGCCCTGAACGATGTGGCTAGTGCCAGGGTGCCCACACACTAAGTAACTTGGCACCCAACCTTCACCAGGTGAAGGTTAGACATATAGGTGACTTATAAGTTACTTATGTGCAGTGGTAAATGGCTGTGAAATAACGTGGATGTTATTTCACGCAGGCTGCAGTGGCAGGCCTGTGTAAGAATTGTCAGAGCTCCCTATGGGTGGCAAAAGAAATGCTGCAGCCCATAGGGATCTCCTGGAACCCCAATACCCTGGGTACCTCAGTACTATATACAAGGGAATTATATGGGTGTACCAGTATGCCAATGTGAATTGGTAAATTTAGCCACTAGCCTGTAGTGACAAATTCGGAAAGCAGAGAGAGCATAAACACTGAGGTTCTGGTTAGCAGAGCCTCAGTGATACAGTTAGGCACCACACAGGGAACACCTATAGGCCACAAACATATGAGCACTGGGGTCCTGGCTAGCAGGATCCCAGTGACACATAACAAACACACTGACTACATAGGATCTTCACTATGAGCACTGGGCCCTGGCTAGCAGGATCCCAGTGAGACAGTAAAAACACCCTGACATATACTCACAAACTGGCCGAAAGTGGGGGTAACAAGGCTAGAAAGAGGCTACCTTCCTACACAACCCCCCCCCCCCCAAATGAAGGACAATAAGGCTAACCTTGGCCAGTTGAGTCTTTATTGTCTAAGTGGTGATAAGTAGAGAGTAGCTCTGCAGTAGCTTGGTTACTCCCTTTATCATCCACTATATGGTTACTTCCCTGTGGGGATGTAAACCACCCTGTTTGAAGTGTTTTAGCTAGCCAACAATGTGAAGTTATATTTTCAGAGTTCCTATTAGTATGTTTTAGTTTAGAGCAGTGGGAATTGTCCACTGGACCTATATCTAATAATGAGAATGCTAGACAGGGATGCTGTCTCAGTAAAGCCATAGCTGGGCAAAAACTTTGTCCATATGGCTGTAAGAGAGAACAGAGTTGCCGTTTCTCTTGATTTGGAGCAGGGCAGGGATGCTGTCCTATGAGCTCTACACTAGGGCAGGGCTGCTGTCCTAGGTGTTGTGAGGCAGTGCAGGGTTTCTGCACTAAAGTTTCTCTGGGAGGGTTGGAGGGATGCTCCATGTTAACTAAAAAGGGGGACTTTTCCTCACCAATATTAGTTATCCCACAGAGAGGTACTTTTACCTCAGGGAGTTCAGCTATGACAGCTGATGGTTCCCTTGGTACAGGTGTCACCCCAGGAGAGGTTTCTCCTACCACAGGAATGGTATCCTGAATGGGTGATGCCATTTGTACCTGTTGTTGGAGAAGGATCCTGAGTTTTCAGGCCTTTTTCTCTCCTTTGCTTTTTAATTTCAGCTGAAATGAGAGGAAGCAATTCCTCAGGGATACCCAGCATGGCTGCATGGGTATTAAACTGTACCTCATCCCAACCTGAGACCTTTAGGTCATTACCTAAGATATAGTCTACAGGTAAGCTAGGTGATACTACCACCTGCTTAGGGCCAGTAACTCCACCCCAACTAAGCTGACCTATAGCTAAGGGAAGAAACTTAGTGGAGTTATGGACATCAATAATCTTGTACTGTTGTCCAATGATGTGTTGTTCAGGAGACACTAGGTTTTCAGTCACCAAAGTGATACTGGCACCTGTGTCCCTGTAGGTCTGAGCCTCTTCACCATTTATTGAAACTGTCTGCCTGTGCTTATCCATTGTAAGGGGACAAGCAGCCAGTGTGGCAAGGCCAATGCCACTAGGTGTGACAGAAACTGTCTTGGGACTGACTACCCCAGTTTCTATGATGGACCCATAAGTGAACCCAACTACACCCTTATTTTGACTGTTGCCAGCAGTCCCACCACTATTACCACTACTGCTAGGGGCACTAGAGTTTGATGTATTAGTGGTGGTAGGCTCAGGGGGTTTACCTGGAAAGGACTTATCCCCTGGCCTATGGCCTTTTTTTTTACACACAAAGCACAAAGGCTTTTTAATGTGTGTATGTTGTGAAGAAGAGGAAGAATTTGATTTATCCCCACCCCCTAAAGAGTGTTTAGGATTTGAAGAAGGATCTTTGGTTTTACTCTTATCCCCATGCTTATCCTGAGATTCCTCACCATCTTTCTTCTTGCCATCCTTGTCACCTCCTGTATGAACTTTTCTGTTCACCCGTGTTCTGACCCACTTGTCTGCCTTCTTTCCCAGTTCTTGGGGAGAGGTCAGATCCGAGTCCACTAGGTATTGGTGCAACAAGTCAGACACACAGTTATTCAGAATATGCTCTATCAGAATAAGATTATACAGGCTTTCATAGTCAGATACCTTACTGCCATGTAACCATCCTTCCAAGGCCTTCACTGAACAGTCCACAAAATCTGTCCAGTCTTGAGAGGACTCTTTTCTGGTGTCTCTGAACTTAATCATGTATTGTTCAGTGGTTAAGCCAAATCCATCCAAGAGTGCATCCTTCAATACTGTGTAGTTGTTAGCTTCACTTTCTCTAACAGTAAGGAGCATATCCCTACCCTTTCCAGTGAAAGATAGCCACAAAATAGCAGCCCACTGCCTTTGAGGGACCAACTGTACCATACAGGCCCTCTCAAGTGCAGCAAACCACTTGTTGATGTCACCCCCCTCCTTGTAAGGGGGGACTATCTTGTACAGATTCCTGGAATCAAGCTCTCTAACAGGATTACTATCAGGAATACTGCTGCTGCCACCATGGGGTCCTAACCCCAACCTCTTTCTTTCCTTCTCTATGTCTAGGGATTCCCTATCTGAGGTCAGCTGTTGCTGTTTAAGCTTCAGTCTGGTCTCTTCAACCCTCAACTTTTTGAGTTCCCTTTCTAACAAGTTATCCTCAGGGTGGGTGGGTTGGGAATGCTTTGACACAGATGACAAATTGGAATCTTCAGAGGGGGACCTGTCCCTAACTATCTGGACCCTGGTAACCTGGCCTCTAGGAATAAAGGATGCCCTACTGTGATGGGAAACTCTATCACTACCAGCATTACTAGGTGCCCTGCTAGGGGGCAGACCCTTATCAGAACCCTCCCCAGCTTCCTCAAGGGGTACCTCTGAATCAGACTGGGAAGCTTCTACTAACCTCTCATTTGATGGGCCAGACTGGTCCTGGTCATCCACCATAAGCATGTTAAACAGAAACTCTTTTGGTGGGTTCTTTCCTATAACTAAACCTCTATCTAAGCAGAGACTCCTTAAGCTCTTGTAGTTCAAAATGCCATAAGTAGCATTGACGGTTTTGAGAGTAGAATCTACCACAGACATGATAGTAAAAGGTTTAGAGATAGGGAGAGGAGAGAAAAAGTTTCAGAACTTTTGAAAGTACAGAGAAGAAAAACTTTTTCTAACTTTTAGAAAACTTTTAGAAGTTTTAAGAAACTTTTCAGAACTTTGTAAAAAGTTTTAGGATAGAAAAGCAAACTTTTTGGGTTATGTGTACATACACTGAACTGTTTGGTATATGATTCTCTTATGAAAAGTACACAATGACAAAGTGGTAAAGCAGCTACAAGTACTTATCCCACCGCTGCACCACCAATGTAGGAGGCTGGCCTGGCTTGTAGTGGGTACCAAAGGTACTTACACATTTTGCCAGGTCCAGTTATCCCTTATTAGTAGAATAGAGGTGTTTCTAGCAGCTTAGGCTGATAGAAGGTAGCTATGGCAAAGCAGCTTAGGCTGAACTAGGAGACATGCAAAGCTCCCACTATACCACTTGTATCATATGCACAATATCATAAGAAAACACAATACACAGAGTTACTAAAAATAAATGTACTTTATTTTTATAACAATATGCCACAAGTATCTCAGTGAGTACCCTCAGTAAGAAGGTAAGTAATATACACAAGATATATGTACACAAACCAAAAATAGGTAAGTAAGAGTCAGAAATGTAATGCAAACAGTGTAGAATTACAATAGGTTGCAATAGGCAAGCATAGGTATAGGGGCAACACAAACCATATACTCCAAAAGTAGAATGCGAATCACGAATGGACCCCAGATTTATGTGAGCTTGTAGAGGGTCGCTGGGACTGTAAGAAAACAGTCAGGGTGTCCAAGATACCCCACCCCAAGACCCTGAAAAGTAGGAGTAAAGTACACCTACTACCCCAAGAGAGCACAATAGTCGTGATAGGGGGATTCTGCAAGAACAACAAACACCAGCAGTGCACTGACAACGGATTTCCAGACCTGAGGACCTGCAAGGCAAGGACACCGAGTCCAATAGTCGCGACAGTGTCCGGGGGGGCAGGAGCCCAGGAAACCCCGAGAGAAGGTGCAAGGAAGCTGCCTCTGGATGAAAGAAGCTTGGAATTCTGCAAGAAAGAAGAGGACTAGGAACTTCTCCTTTGTAAGACAGATGTCCCACGTCGCGATGAAGCTTGCAAAGGTGTTCCCATGCAGAAATATTGCAAACAAGCCTTGCTAGCTGCAAGGGTTGCGGTAGAAGTTTTTGGGTGCTGCTGAGGACCAGGAAGGACCAGGATGTCGCCTTTTGGAGGAGGAGACAGAGTGGGCGCTCAGCAACTCAGAGAGCCCTCACAGAAGCAGGCAGCACCCGCAGAAGTACCCCAACAGGCACGTAGAAGATTAGTGAACGGGAGTCCACGCAAAGTTACAAAAGAAGGTCCCACGACATCAGAGGCCAACTCAGAGGGTTGTGCACTGCAGGACAGAATGCTGGGGACCCAGGCTAGGCTGTGCACAAAGGAAATCCTGGAAGAGTCCACAGGAGCAGGAGCAGCTGCAAATCACGCAGTAAACAGCTTTGCAATCTAGCGTGGGGAGGCAAGGTCTTACCTCCACCAAACTTGGACTGAAGAGTCAGTGGACTGTGGGAGTCACTTGGACAGAGTTGCTGTGTTCCAGGGACCACTCTTGTCAGGATGAGAGGGGACCCAGAGGACCAGTGATGCAGTCTTTTGGTGCCTGCGTTAGCAGGGGGAAGATTCCGTCGACTCACTGGAGATTTCTTCGGAGCTTCTGGTGCAGGGTGAAGGCAGGCTACCCCCAGAGCATGCACCACCAGGAAACAGTCGAGAAAGCCGGCAGGATTAGGCACTACAATGTTGCTGGTTGTCATCTTGCTACTTTGTTGCGGTTTTGCAGGCTTCCTGGAGCAGTCAGCGGTCGATCCTTGGTAGAAGTCGAAGAGGGAGATGCAGAGGAACTCTGGTGAGCTCTTTTATTCGTTATCTGAAGAATTCCCCAAAGCAGAGACCCTAAATAGCCAGAAAAGGAGGTTTGGCTACCAAGATAGGAGGAATGGCTACCAAGAGAGGTAAGAGCCTATCAGAAGGAGCCTCTGACATCACCTGCTGGCACTGGCTACTCAGAGCAGTCGAGTGTGCCCCCAACACCTCTGTTTCCAAGATGGCAGAGGTCTGGGACACACTGGAGGAGCTCTGGGCACCTCCCCTGGGAGGTACTGGTCAGGGGAGTGGTCACTCCCCTTTCCTTTGTACAGTTTCGCGCCAGAGCAGGGCTGGGGGATCCCTGAACCGGTGTAGACTGGCTTATGCAGAGATGGGCACCATCTGTGCCCATCAAAGCATTTCCAGAGGCTGGGGGAGGCTACTCCCCCCCAGCCCTTCACACCTATTCCAAAGGGAGAGGGTGTAACACCCTCTCTCAGAGGAAATCCTTTGTTCTGCCTTCCTGGGCCAGGGCTGCCTGGACCCCAAGAGGGCAGAATCCTCTCTGAGGGGTTGGCAGCAGCTGCAGTGGAGACCCCGGAAAGGCAGTTTGGCAGTAGCCGGGTTCTGTGCTAGAGACCCGGGAGATCATGGAATTGTCCCCCCAATACCAGAATGGTATTGGAGTGACAATTCCATGATCTTAGACATGTTACATGGCCATGTTTGGAGTTACCATTGTGACGCTATACATAGGTAGTGACCTATGTATAGTGCACACGAGTAATGGTGTTCCCACACTCACAAAGTCTGGGGAATTTGCCCTGAACGATGTGGGGGCACCTTGGCTAGTGCCAGGGTGCCCACACACTAAGTAACTTGGCACACAACCTTCACCAGGTGAAGGTTAGACATATAGGTGACATATAAGTTACTTATGTGCAGTGGTAAATGGCTATGAAATAACATGGACGTTATTTCACGCAGGCTGCAGTGGCAATACCCTGGGTACCTCAGTACCATATACAAGGGAATTATATGGGTGTACCAGTATGCCAATGTGAACTGGTAAATTTAGTCACTAGCCTGTAATGACAAATTTGGAAAGCAGAAAGAGCATAAACACGAAGGTTCTGGTTAGCAGAGCCTCAGTGATACAGTTAGGCACCACACAGGGAACACATATAGGCCACAAACTTATGAGCACTGGGCTCCTGGCTAGCAGGATCCCAGTGACACATAACAAACACACTGACTACATAGGGTCTTCACTAAGAGCACTGCGCCCTGGCTAGCAGGATCCCAGTGAGACAGTGAAAACACCCTGACATATACTCACAAACAGGCCAATAGTGGGGGTATAACCCTTTCTCCAAGAGCTGATTTATGGCCCAAGCTGTGCGCTCCTTGTATTTCCCAAACAAGCAGAGCTTTCCGCAGAGGCATGTGTAAACAGAAAAACAGTTAAATAAAATGAAATGTTGTACAGCCTTGAATTCATTGGAAACAAACACACAGTTGCATTTCCTCTCTTCTGTCTTCACCCAGCACATGCAATGAGAAGGCTGTTTTTCAGTGAAATAGAATGCAGGCCTCTCTCATAACTCTGATTGGCTGTTGGCAACCGATCAGTGTGAAGGTGTGTCTCACAAAACTGAAAATGTGTTTGTATGACTGAGGGATGAGGAATGAGTAGAAGGGATGATGGATGAGGAGTAGGGATGATGGCTGAGGGATGGGAAGTAGGAATGATGGAAGATGGATGAGAAGCAGGGATGAGAGATGAGAAATTGGAATGATTGAAGAGAAGTAGGGATGATGGAAGATTAGTAGGGATCAGAAGTAGGGGTGATGGAAGAAAAGTAGGGATGAGAAACAGTGATGATGGATAAGAAGTAAGGATGATGGATGAGAAGTAGGGATGGAGTATGATGAATGAGATGTAGCGATGATAGATGAGAAGTAGGGATGATGGATGAATAGTAGGGATTAGAAGGATGGATGAGAAGTAGGGATGATGGATGAGAAGTAGGGATAGTGTATGATGAATGAGAAGTAGGGATGATGTATGAGAAGTAGGGATGATGGATGAATAGTAGGGATGAGAAGGATGGATGAGAAGTAAGGATGATGGATGAGAAGTAAGAATGATGTATGATGGATGAGAAGCAGGGATGAGAAGTAGGGATGAAGATTGAGGAATAAGGATTAAAACATATTAAAGGGAATAAATGAATAACGTGTATGTGTATTTTAAGGCACAGGCTACGGCCTAAAGCTAAAATAAGGATGTCCAGCCTAGGTAGTAGGGGGAACCCACAAGATCATGGGCTCTGAAAAGGCTTTCAAAAAATATTCAAGTACTTGAATGGAAAGCCTGACCCACCCCAGGTGTATAGCAGGTTCCCCCACTCTTGGAAAATGTTGCTTTCAAAACAATGGGTCAAGTGATGCATATTAAACCAATTTTCATGGATATCTGGGAAAAGGCCATGGCCTCTGAAAAGGCATTCATGAAATATTCAAGTATGTGCATGGTGTTCCAAGAAAGCCCAACCCATCCCAGATGTGTAGCAGGTTCACACAGTCTTAAGATAATTCAGACAAAATAGTGGTAAAGTGGTATATTTTTCTGCAAAATTACCGTGAAAGAAAGTAGTTCGGTAAATGCAATTTGACCTAGCATTTACCATAGCATTTGTCACATTTGTAAATGTTATTTCCTATCGCTTTTCACTACAAGAAGCTAGGCACCTTTCGTTTGTTACAAAGAATATATCGCAATGATAGCAGGCCTTGGACAATTCCCAGTTTCACTACACACACAAGGGTACATTGGAAATGCATCCTATATTACTTTTCTTCCACGACCGTTCGTTGACCGTCCTACACAGTGTGCTGAATTTCAGCTGGTTAATGACTCCATGTCAGGCACAAGTTCACGAGCTCCAGATGTCTGTTAATCTCTTTCAGGCGGGGTCAGTAATTGTAACAGAGACAACCATCTCATTGAAATACACTAAATCATGCTCCCGATCTAGTCGGGTGGTTAGTGGGCACAACAACCATGGACATTATTTAAAGGTCGCCAGGGGTCGCTGCTGCAAACCCTGGCACTCCTTTTGCGACCCCTGGCTCTCCCTCTGCGATCACTGGCCCTAGAGGTGACAAAATCAGTGCCAAGAACACGGCGGCAGCGGTGGTTGGGGCATCACTCTGTTTCCTTTTGATGTTTTACACTAATATTTAATAATGCTACATTATTCACTGTCAGTTTAATAAATAAAGGAGTATATAATTAGCTGGAATATGACCTTCCCTGGCAGCTGAGGTAAGTAAACAAAATGCTTCCAAATGTACGGTGTGTGGATACTTTCAGGTGAGAGTGTCTATATGTGATATAGAGAGTTTGTGTAAGTGTGAATATGTGTGTATATGTAAGCCTATGTGTGAGTGAAAGTGAAGGTCAAAGGGTGTGTGATGTCACTTCCGCTACTCTTGGCATTTTTGGTGAATTGAGGTCCCTGGCCACAACTACACATTTTGCACCCAGTATTTCCTGACATCCCACGGGCAATCAACCATGCACCTCCTAAGCACCAGAATGGAATGGGGCCTCAATAGAGCATTTTTCATTGATGACAGTGTATCAAAAACTTCTACCAGACGAAAAACGTCAGCATACTACTTACAGTATTGGTTACATGGTATGTCCTTCTGCTGTGTGATAGAAATGTAAAAATTTTACTGGAGTGTAATGTGTCCATTGGACCACTGCCTGCTCTGAAAAACCCTTTTTGGCAACATTCACAAAGGGAAAGGGGTCCCATGGGGACCCCTTCCCTTTTGCGAATGGGTTACCACCAGTGTGACACTGGTGGTAACTGTGAATTTCTTTGCGACCGCATTCGCGGTCACAAAGCAATTTAGCATAGCGATGCGAGTCGCAAATAGGAAGGGGACACCCCTTCCTATTTGCAAGTCGCATTCACAATTTGCGAGTCGGTACCGACTCACAAATTGTGAATGAGCATCGCATTCGGCATTTTGCATGGCACAAACTGCGATTTTTGCAGTTTGCACCATGCAAAATGCTTTCTACATCTGGCCCTTGGTTCCCAAACATACGATTGTCAGTTTGTAAAATATGCATATTTTTTTTTATCAAATAAGCCATCCAGAGTTGACCAGATACACAGTCCGATATCTGTGGCACCACCATCATGCCACGGATTTCCACAGTGTGTCAAAAAATGCCACCATTATACCGGGCCCTCCATTGAACCAAAATCTGGTTGAGGCATGAATGCCTACCTTATGCCAACCGTCACCTTCATTATGCCAGGATTTTGCCTGGCTGTGTATCACCATGCCTTGATACCCCACTAAACCAGGGCAAGCATTTTGTCAGGGCTCGGAATTATCATGCCAAGAATATGCCTGGTATGCCAAGAATTTCTACCAATATTGGAGGGAAACCATTGTACCCGGGATAGGCTGCTAGGCACCACAGATGTCTAACATGTCAAGGTGGCAAGATGCCAGTACATTTACACAAGTATGCACTCTCATTACACACACCCTCACAATAGCCCAGGCACAAGGACAAGAAGACATACACACTAGCTCACACAGCATTGAAAGATTATTAACATACCTTCCACTGACTGGCTGCCCAGGTTCCACAAGTGTGCTTACCTCTCTCGCTATCACTAGCCAGGAAGCCAGCTTAAGCCAGGACTGGCACTCATTCGTGGTAATTCACCCGTTGGATTTCTCGTGGCCAGCAGACTATGACACAGCCCTGCAGAGTCAAACTCTGGCCTGCCTGATCCTGGCAGACCCTGTCAGAGGGAGGGACAAAGGAGGGAGGTGTGCAGCCTAAGTCAGAAGAAGAAGCAGCTTTAGAGCTGCTGGCACCCACTGATAGGACCCTTTTAGGCATCTCCCATGACTTCCTTCTCCACTGATTTCCTCACGACCGCACTCCAGCAGTGCTCCTCATCTCTCCATAGCCCCTCTCTCACATGTATTTCATTTGTGCTATAGAGCTACACATACCAGTGTAGGATGTCAGAACACTTTACATCTCACACACACATTATACAGAACCAATAAATTATACATGAGTAAATCAGTCAATAGGAAATGTTACAGAAGATAAGGAGGATTACTAGGTGTAGGAATCAAATGTCATCAATACTACTAGGAAGTATATTTTAAGAGTGTTTCTTCTGGAGAAGCACAAACTCTGGATTTAAAATGTACTGCAGCTCTTTGATGACAGTTCATAGGCCCCTGTGCTATATTATGATTGTAACTTATGAACTGCAGGTAATAAAAAAGATCTTAGTGACAAAAACAGTACCCCACTGAGCTATCCACATAAAATACAGTTATGTGATCTGCATGGTAGATGACATATTAACCCTCTGCACTACTTTATGACGAATGAAAACATCGACTAGACAAATCTCCAATCTCTCTCTAGCACGGTGGTAGTCAAAGTACGGCCCAGGGGCCGCTTGCAGCCCTCATGACCTTCACGTGCGCTTCACTGCTGAACAACTGCACTGGGCTGGTGTATACTTAAGAGAGCTCGAACATTCAGAAAGATGTTTAATAAACAGACAAGCATTTATTTACAAGCTAACTGAAGTTAAACAAAAGAAGTAAGTAAGTTATACTGGGGCACTTAACTTTAGGAACATATTCAATTTTAAGACACACAAACGTGTAAGTCTCTTCAAAATTCAAAAAAGTGTATTTGACGAACATGCAATTCAAGAAATTAATGTAGAAGCACTTATGCTTCCCCCACCTTTACATCAATGGCAATAGGGTACAAAGAGGCAAGTAAATTGCCTTGTGTATCCTCTGGGTTGCCTGTGTCATTATTTTATATGTATAACATTATAGTTTATTAAATCAAACACAAGAAAATGTTCTGTAAAGTGCATATCCTGAACTCATGTATTTAAAGATGCTCTTAGGTGTGATAGTGACGAAAAAGGAGGCAAACCAACAATAAACAATTGCCCAGCATCAGTGCTTAATTTGTTAAAAAAAAAAATGTGCTGGTGCTCAAAGCTCTCCTCTGAAACACACAGCTGCTGCACTTAAATGTGTGAGCACGGAATACTGAGGCAGCGTAATCCTGAAGACATCTCGGGTCTCTTTAATCCATTTACAGCCACTCCCTGCCCCTTCAGCTCACTCTTGCAGCTTTCTGCTTTCTCCCTTTGTAAAGCTTTTTAGTTTTTTCTCTTCCTCCACCTTTCCGATATGAGTCTTTTGCTCGCAGTAAATGCTTGAGGCAGAAAAATAAGTACTAGTGCCCCGCACCGGACACCACTGGCTCAAATTAAGTACTGCCTAGCATCACACAATTTTTCCAAGTGGGGAAGCGGGGATTCATTACAGATTTTCTGGTTTCACAGTGGACAATTCTTTTTCATTCCAATTCAATAATCAAGTCAGTACTTAATTTGTAAATAAAAATGTGCCGGTGCCCAAAGCCGTCCTCTGAAACTAGCAGCTGCTGCAATTAAATGTGCAAGCCTGTAATACTGAGAAAGCGTGATCCTGAAGCCATCTCGTGCCTCTTTAATCCGTTTACAGCCACTCCTGTAACTTCAGGTCACTCTTTCAACTTTCTGCTTTCTGCCGCTGTTTTGTTTTTCTCTTCCCCTGCCTTTCCCATATGTGTCTTTTTCTCACAGTAAATGCTTGAGGCAGAAGAATAAGTGCCAGCGCTCAAAATTAAGTGGCGTTGCCCCGCACCGGAAATCGTCGGCACAAATTAAGAACTTCCATTTTACACTTGACTCTCCCAAAGTAGCGATATCAAGTAGAGAAGGCTTACCCAAACAGGGATAGCAATTCAGATACAGCATAACACATTATTATCAAATCTATGACTCTTCTAGAGACTAGGGCCCTTATTATGACTTTGGTGGTCAATTTCATTGACCGCCAAAGCCAAACCTGCCATTTGACCGCCAATGCTGGCGGTCAGCAGACCGCCATATTACGAGTGGGGCTGCTCACCGCCATTTTTGAGGCAGAAAGCAGCCATCATTCGTTCTGGCGGTCGGCAGTGCAGAGGTTGTTCCCTCACCGGCACCGCCACTCCAGCATGACTCTGCCGCCGTATTACGAGCAGTAATACGGCTCGGCAGTTTCCTGCTGGCATGGTGGTGGCGGTGAGGGAAGACCGCCAGGACCCATCCCCTCCTGGACGTCCTTCTTGTCTCAGAAGGTAAGTGGGCATCCGAAAGGGGAGTGGGTCTGTGTTTGGGTGCATGTGTGTGGAGTGGGGGGTGAATGCTTGCATGTATGCGAATGAATGTGAATATGTGTGTGCGTGTATGTGCACGTGTATGGGGGTGTTAGAGTGGATGCATGCAAGTGAGTGGGGGTGTCTCAGTGGATGCATGGGAGTGGGTGTGTCTGAGTGCATGTATGCGCGTGCTGCATGTGTGTTCATGTGCATGCATGCGTGCATGAAGGGGGGGTTCGTGAATGTGTGGATGGGTGGGGGGGATGTGTGGGGACATGTGTGCATTTGTGTGCCAGCGACAGGAATGGAGTGGGTGACCGCCACAGAAAGCCTGGCGGTTTGCAACCTTGTAATCCAGACAGCATCCTGAAGCCTGCCGCTGGAATGGAGGAGGTCACCGCCGTCCACAGCAGTGCAACCGCACCGGCGGACCAGGCAGAGTTGTGGAGGTTTGGCTTCAGCCAGACCGCCACGCCGAGTCTGGTGGTCTCAAGACCGCCAGACTCGTAATGAGGGCCCTACGTGCTTAATTTTGAGGGCAGAATGGAATGGAACTCTCAAAATAACTCCATGTCTTATTGGCCACAATATGTAAGTTTTTCATTTTCCCAAACCCCATCTTACCTATCCGCCTTCACAACGCCCCACTCCCACCCTGCTGGCATCTATGTGGCCCTCAGGTACACCAAAGACCACACTTTGTGGCCCCTGGTAAAATGTTTGTGAGTACCCATGCTCTAGCAGGAACATTAGCCACCAGAGATATCTTGACATTTTTACTGTTGCGTCCTACACACAAGATACTCTGCAGCAGGTGCTTTGCCCTTGAGCTTAGCGCCAGGTGCAGCTGCACCAGTTGCGTCGGCCATGAGAACAAGGATGGGGCGGGCAGGAGCAGACCGGGACTTAGAAGCGAATTTCTGGAAGGGACGAATTAGAGTCTGCAGGACTGGGCAAGTGATAGATGCCAAACCCTGGGAAGTAGGGTCTGGACGAGATGGGATGCCACACCCTTGTGGTACTTCCACAGTGTGGTCAGTCTAAAAGGCTGGAAGCCTTCCTGCCTACGGAGCAGGGTAAGAGAGCGTATTGAGCTGCCAGCAGGAGGCAAGCCAATGCGAGCAGCTCTCCCGCGCAGGGGTGTGGCAGCCTAATAAGAACTGAGCCGCAATTAGCAACTGATTCAGCCTTGCCGCACCAATCATAGTAACAACGATACACTCATTTAAATCTGCGAGTCAATGCATAAATAGAAGAAAACAGTTCTCTCTTCAGTGTCGCACAGTATCTTGACGTAAGTCCCGTTGCTCTAAAATGAGTGACAGAGGGCGCACCAGCAAGCACCGGTTCAACTAATCTCTCTCTGAAACCCATCCTTATGTGCTTGATGGTTGGTTGTCAGTTGGGACTGGTGAGAGCATCTGCTGCTTGTGTTCGCGCCTTGAAAATTGTAACAAGGACCAATAGCGTGTCCACTTGTATCAAACCAGGTGCGCGCATTAGCTGGGTGACTGAGGGTGTAATTTAGTGGCCGAAGTACAATGGTGTATGTCCAGGTGTATAGGATGAGACGTGGACTATGTCAGTGCTGTTTGAGTGATGGTGTGATTGAATGATAGTGTGAGATTTGTGTAATGCTGTTGTAAAGCAGCCTATTGTCCTCTGTGTGGTTATTGGCACTGTCACTGTGTGGTCCTGGTGCACATAGCAGGTATTGTCCTGTGATGAAGGCGGCACTGGGTGATGAATTTTACTTTCAGTTCTTGTTCAGTTGAGAAGCGTCAGTGAGTGCTCATGTTTTTTGGCGTTTCAGGTGTGAACATGTTGCCTTCTGCATGCACGAAGACTGGAATGATTGCCATGAAAGCGCAGTGTGATTCCGTCTAGTGCGGTGCTCTTCAAACACTCCCGCCCCGCACCTTGACACCGGCTCTCAGCCAGGACACGAGTGGCAAGGATGCTGGCAATGGACCGACACAAAGTGGCTCACTGCCACTGTTATCTTTCACGAACCACAGCGCTGTTTTCAGCATGGTGCCAGTCTCCGTCCCCCACCGACAAAATACATTGCTTCTCTTGTGCAGTCTGGTACCCAATGCCCTGAGACCAATAAGGTACCACCAGGGGCCCCGTGCCCCAGTCTGAAGTCCTCTGGTCCACTGTATTGTGTTGAGCAGGAACACTAAGGACACGTGGCTCTTCTCTCCTGATCTTTTTGTGACACCGAAGCCAAGATGTGTCAAGCAGGCTTGCATGTCACACAGCCTAACACTGATGGGCCCGTTAAGTTCCAGGCCTGGCCGCTGTTCTTATGCAGAGGTCCGGTTTTTGGGCCACTCCTTGGAAAACTAGCACACGTGTCAAAAGACGAAGGATACACACGCAGCTGAACACAACCCACAGCTCCCTCCAGACTCAGAAGACTCAGCAGCACATCAGAGGAAATAAATATACACCCTCCACTGCCATATAACAGCACATATGTATTCCTGTCGGCGTCATCCACCTAAAAATAGTGGACAATTCAAAAACTGCATTTAGTAGTATGTTTAGCAGTACATGTGCAGCACTAGTACTAACCAGTCGCGGCTGCAGACTGGGCAAAATGGCAAGGCGGGGAGAATACAAAATAAATACAAATTAAAAAGAAACTTACCTTAAACTCACCGACATACCGCTGCTCTACGCAGCACTCCAGGCACAGAACCCCAGCCTGCCCTGCGCCAATCCTCATGCTGCCTAGGCTGGGCGCTCCAAGGCAGACTGGGAGCCTGAGCCTGCTGTCTCCAACCCAGCAACACAGCATCCATTTTAGGACATCCTCATTCCTCACTCCTCATCCCTACTTCTCATCCCTGCTTCTCATCCATCATCCCTACTTCTTATCCATCATACATCATCCCTACTTCTCATCCATCATCCCTACTTATCACCCATCATCCCTACTTCTCATCCATCATCCCTACTTCTCTTCCATCATCCTTACTTCTCATCCCTGCGTCTCATCCCTGCTTCTCATCCATCATCTCTACTTCTCATCCCTGCTTCTCATCCATCATCCCTACTTCTCATCCATCATACATCATCCCTACTTCTCATCCATCATCCCTACTTCTCATCCCTGCATCTCATCCCTGCTTCTCATCCATCATCTCTACTTCTCATCCATCATCCCTACTCCTCATCCATCAACCCTGCTTCTCTTCCATCATCCCTACTTCTCATCCATCATACATCATCCCTACTTCTCATCCATCATCCCTACTTCTTATCCATCACCCCGGCTTCTCTTCCATCATCCCTACTTCTCATCCATCATCCCTGCTTCTCATCCATCATACATCATCCCTACTCCTACTCCTCATCCATCATCCCTACTTCTTATCCATCATCCCTGCTTCTCATCCATCATCTCTGCTTCTCTTCCGTCATCCCTACTCCTCATCCATCAACCCTGTTTCTCTTCCATCATCCCTACTTCTCATCCATTATACATCACCCCTACTTCTCATCCATCATCCCTACTTCTTATCCATCATCCCTGCTTCTCTTCCATCACCCCTACTTCTCATCCATCATCCCTGCTTCTCATCCATCAGACATCATCCCTGCTTCTCTTCCATCATCTTTACTTCTTATCCATCATCCCTGCTTCTCTTCCATCATCCCTACTTCTCATCCATCATCCCTGCTTCTCTTCCATCCTCTTTCCTACTTCTCATCCATCCTTCCTACTTCTCATGCCTCAGCCTTCATCCCTACTCCTCATCCATCATCCCTACTCCTCATTCCTCATCCCTCAGTCATACCAACACATTTTCAGTTTTGTGAAACACACCTTCACACTGATTGGTTGGTAACAGCCAATCAGAGTTAAGAGAGAGAGCTGCATTCTATTTCACTGAAAAACATCCTTCTCATTGCATGTGCTGGGTAAAGACAGAGGAGAGGAAATGCAACTCTGTGTTTGTTTTCAGTGAATTCAAGGCTGTACATTTCATTTTATTTAACTAAGTGTTTTTCTGTTTACACAGGCCTCTGCAGAAAGCTCTGCTGGTTTGGGAAATACAAGGAGCCCCATCTTGGGCCATAAATCAGCTCTTCCAGAAAGGGTTATAGAGGTCATCTACAGTTCAACCAAAAATCTCTCTGGTTTCAGTTTCATATCTATCAGTGTGAAGGTGTGTTTCATAAAACTGAAAATGTGCTGGTATGACTGAGGGATGAGGAATGAGGAGTAGGGATGATGGATGAGGAGTAGGGATGATGGCTGAGGCATGAGAAGTAGGAATGATGGAAGATGGATGAGAAGTAGGGATGAGAAGCAGGGATGAGGGATGAGAAGTAGGAATGATGGAAGAGAAGTAGGCATGAGAAGTAGAAATGAGGGATGAGAAGCATTGATGATGGAAGAAAAGCAGGGATGATGGATGAGAAGAAGAGATGATGTATGATGAACGAGAAGCAGGGATGAGGGATGAGAAGTAGGGAGGATGGAAGAGAAACACGGATGATGGATGAGAATTAGGGATGATGGATGAGAAGCAGGGTTGATGGAAGAGAATTAGGGATGACGGATGAGAAGTAGGGAGGATGTATGACGGATGAGAAGTAAGAATGATGGATGAGAAGCAGGGATGATGGAGGAGAAGCAGGGATTATGTATGATGGATGAGAAGCAGGGATGATGGATGAGACGCAGGGATGATGTTTGACGGATGAGAAGTAAGGATGATGGATGAGAAGCAGAGATGAGAAGTAGGGATGATGGATGAGGAGCAGGGATGATGGAGGAGAAGCAGGGATGATGTATGATGGATGAGAAGTAGGGATGATGGAAGAGAAGCAGGGATGATGGAAGAGAAGCAGGGATGATGGATGAGAAGTAGGGATGATGTATGACGGATGAGAAGTAAGGATGATGGATGAGAAGCAGGGATGAGAAGTAGGGATGATGGATGAGAAGTAGGGATGAGACGCAGGGATGAGAAGTAGGGATGATGGATGAGAAGTAGGGATGAGACGCAGGGATGAGAAGTAGGGATGATGGATGAGAAGTAGGGATGATGTATGATGGATGAGAAGTACGGATGATGGATGAGAAGCAGGAATGATGTTTGATGGATGAGAAATAGAGATGATGCATGAGAAGTAGGGATGAGAAGTAAGGATGATGGATGAGAAGTAGGGATGAGGTATGATGGATGAGAAGTAGGGATGATGGATGAGAAGTAGGGATGATGTCTGACGGATGAGAAGTAAGGATGATGGATGAGAAGCAGGGATGATGGATGAGAAGTAGGGATGAGACGCAGGGATGAGAAGTAGGGATGATGGATGAGAAGTAGGGTTGATGGATGATGAATGAGAAGTAGGGATGATCGATGAGAAGCAGCGATGATGTTTGATGGATGAGAAGTAGGGATGATGGATGAGAAGTAGGGATGATGTATGATGGATGAGAAGTAGAGATGATGGATGAGAAGTAGGGATGATGTTTGATGGATGAGAAGTAGGGATGATGGATGAGAAGCAGGGATGAGGGATGAGAAGAAGGGATGATGTATGATGGATGAGAAGTAGGGATGATGGATGAGAAGCAGGAATGAGATGCAGGGATGAGAAGTAAGGATGATGGAAGAGAAGTAGGGATGATGGATGAGAAGTAGGGATGATGGATGATGGATTAGAAGTAGGGATGATGGATGAGAAGCAGAGATGAGAAGTAGAGATGATGGATGAGAAGCAGAGATGAGACACAGGGATGAGAAGTAAGGATGATGGAAGAGAAGTAGGGATGATGGATGATGGATGAGAAGTAGGGATGATGGATGAGAAGTAGGGATGATGTATGATGGATGAGAAGTAGGGATGATGGATGAGAAGCAGGGATGAGAAGCAGGAATAAAAAGTAGGGATGAGGAGTGAGGAATGAGGATGTCCTAAAATGGATGCCGTACTACACATTGCCACCAAGGTTGGAGAGAGCCCTGTGCGCATGTGTGTTTGGCCAGCCCGAGACGGCCGGCTAAAAATACATGCGCACTGAGGGGAGTGCTCTGTTCACTCCCCTCCATGGCTGTCACCCCCCTCCCAATGTCCCCACCCCTTTTAACCCCTTCTGTGCCGCGGACGTAGTGGTTACGTCCTGCGGCACAGTGCTGCTGTGCCGAGGACGTAACCACTACGTCCTCGGCACACAGCCCAGAGGGAGCGCTCTCGCTCCCTCTGTGTGCTTCCCCCCACCCCCCAAAGTCAGGGATGGAAGGGGAAGCCCTTCCCCTTCCACCCCCGACCCCCCCCACCCCCCCATAATGACGTCAGCGCGCGATCGCGCGCTGACTTCATTGTGGGGATTTCGCCGCACAGGAAGCCATTTGCTTCCTGTGCGGCGTGGAGAGAAGAGGTGAGTTCCTCTTCCCGGTGGGTGGGGGGTTTGGGCTAAAGAGGCACCGGGGGAAAGGAAAGGCTTTTCCTTTCCCCCGGTGTCTCTTTGAGCATTCCTGCTGCCCGATCGCATTGCGATCGGGCAGCAGGAATGCCCACTAGACACCAGGGATTTTTTTTGTTTGTTGTTCTTCACCCTTTCTTGTTTGCGGGGAGCGGCCCCTTGGGCAAGGGTCGCTCCCCTTGTGGGGGCAATTAGTTACGGCCATTTCTGCCCCCCTTGGGGGCAGATTGGCCTACTTTTTAGGCGGATCTGCCCCCAAGGGGGGCAGAAACCACTGGATCACCAGGGATTTATATTTTCTGTGCATTTATGTTGGGGGGGGTGCCCCCTTGGGCAAGGGGCGCCCCCCCCAAGGGGGGAGAGAACTGTTGGCCTTTTCTGCCCCCCTTGGGGGCAGATCGGCCTATTTTTTTTAGGTCCATCTGCCCCCAAGGGGGGCAGAAGCCACTTAGGCACCAGGGATTGTGTGTGTAGTGAATGGGGGGGCGCCCCCTTGGGCAAGGGTCGCTCCCCTTTGGGGGGCATGTCTTTTAGGGCCATTTCTGCCCCCCTTGAGGGCAGATCAGCCTATTATTTTTAGGCTGATCTGCCCCCAAGGGGGGCAGAAACCACTAGAACGCCAGGGATGTTTTTTTATGTGTTTATTTTTGTGGAGGGGCGTCCCCTTGGGCACGGGGCGCCCCCCCAAGGGGGGCATTGACCTGTTGGCCATTTCTGCCCCCCCTGGGGGCAGATGGGCCTATTTTTCTAGACCCACCTGCCCCCAAGGGGGGCAGAAGCCACGTAGACACCAGGGATAGTGTGTGTGTGTGTGTGTGTTAGTGGATGGGGGGGGCCTTGGGCAAGGGTCGCCCCCCACTTTGGGGGCACATGTACCCAGGCCATTTCTGCACCCCTTGGAGACAGATCAGCCTATTATTTTTAGGCTGATCTGCCCCCAAGGGGGGCAGAAACCACTAGAATGCCAGGGATTTTTTTTTATGTGTTTATTTTTGTGGGGGGGCGTCCCCTTGGGCACGGGGCGCCCTCCCAAGGGGGGCATTGACCTGTTGGCCATTTCTGCCCCCCCTGGGGGCAGATGGGCCTATTTTTCTAGACCCACCTGCCCCCAAGGGGGGCAGAAGCCACGTAGACACCAGGGATAGTGTGTGTGTGTGTGTGTGTTAGTGGATGGGGGGGGGCTTGGGCAAGGGTCGCCCCCCACTTTGGGGGCACATGTACCCAGGCCATTTCTGCACCCCTTGGAGACAGATCAGCCTATTATTTTTAGGCTGATCTGCCCCCAAGGGGGGCAGAAACCACTAGAACGCCAGGGTTTTTTTTTTATGTGTTTATTTTTGTGGGGGGGCGTCCCCTTGGGCACGGGGCGCCCCCCCAAGGGGGGCATTGACCTGTTGGCCATTTCTGCCCCCCCTGGGGGCAGATGGGCCTATTTTTCTAGACGCACCTGCCCCCAAGGGGGGCAGAAGCCACGTAGACACCAGGGATAGTGTGTGTGTGTGTGTGTGTTAGTGGATGGGGGGGGGCTTGGGCAAGGGTCGCCCCCCACTTTGGGGGCACATGTACCCAGGCCATTTCTGCACCCCTTGGAGACAGATCAGCCTATTATTTTTAGGCTGATCTGCCCCCAAGGGGGGCAGAAACCACTAGAACGCCAGGGTTTTTTTTTTATGTGTTTATTTTTGTGGGGGGGCGTCCCCTTGGGCACGGGGCGCCCCCCCAAGGGGGGCATTGACCTGTTGGCCATTTCTGCCCCCCCTGGGGGCAGATGGGCCTATTTTTCTAGACGCACCTGCCCCCAAGGGGGGCAGAAGCCACGTAGACACCAGGGATAGTGTGTGTGTGTGTGTGTGTTAGTGGATGGGGGGGGGCTTGGGCAAGGGTCGCCCCCCACTTTGGGGGCACATGTACCCAGGCCATTTCTGCACCCCTTGGAGACAGATCAGCCTATTATTTTTAGGCTGATCTGCCCCCAAGGGGGGCAGAAACCACTAGAACGCCAGGGATTTTTTTTTATTTGTTTATTTTTGTGGGGGGCGCCCCCCCAAGGGGGGCATTGACCTGTTGGCCATTTCTACACCCCCTGGGGGCAGATGGGCCTATTTTCTTAGGCCCACCTGCCCCCAAGGGGGCAGAAGCCACTTAGGCACCAGGGATAGTGTTGTGTGTGTTTTTTTTGTTTTTTTTTGTTTGAGGGCTGTCCCCTTTGGCAAGGGTCGCTCTCCATGGGGACACAGTACTAAAGGTATTTTTTGGCTTCCTTGGGGCAGACAGGCCTATTTTTTTAGTAGGCCCATCTGCCCCTATGGCAGAATCCACTTAGGCACCAATTTCTAAAATGTTTGATGGTGGGGTGTTTGTCAACTGAAGAAGTCTTTGCATTTGTGATAATAAATGTTTTCCTCCTTTTTGTTCTAGTTCAAAGCTTTTGCTTTATTTGCTGTGGCTCCTTGCGGTTTTGGCGGTGGTTGACCTGCAGTTTGCACAGTTGCATGTTTTAGGTAAGTAAAAACAATTTACTCCAAAGGAGTATTGTTGCCATGCATGAATGACATGTTTGTAGGGGGTGTACTAAATGCAGGATTGTGTGTGAAATTGTCCTTAGGTTTGTGCACAATGATATTTGTTTTGTCTTATTTCTAATTTGCCTTTCTTTCTTTCTTTTTAGTGGGATATCATTGGTGATTGCTGTGTAGTTGCTGGTGAATCAAGCTTTTTCAGGCAAGTGAGCGGTATAGTTTTTGAGTTTGTAACTCTTACTAACAAAGCTGCACTTTGTTACTTGTCTTACACAGTGCTGGTTGTTGGTGGTGAATTTGTCCAGTTAATTTTAGCAGGAGAGATCATGGCTAGCCGTAGGATGACCGCTCAGCAGGTGGTTGGTATGCTTTTTGAGTCACAGTCTGATCATGACTATGAGACGGACTCTGCATCTGAGGCAGAGGAGGAAGCCAGAGATTCTGGCAGTGATGTTTCTGTTGGAGGGGAATCTTCTGATGATGAAGCCACACTCAGTGCAGATGAAGGTTCTGTTTTAGAGGAGGACATTGATGTGCCAATAGTGCAGCAACCTGGGGCTGAAAGGTTTCCCGTTAGAAGACCTGATGTCTGGGTTGCCCCAAACATGGAGCAGCCAGAGTTGCCTGCCTTTACTGGTCTCCCGGGGTGTAACGCCAATACAGAGAACTTTATGCCTATCAATTTCTTTGAGTTATTCATGGATGATGTGTTTTTGGAAGAGATTGTTGAGCAGACTAATTTGTATGCGGAGCAGCATTTGAGGGACAACGCTGCTAGACTTAGGCCACACTCTAGAGCTGCCCAGTGGATTCCCACAAATTTGGAGGAGATAAAACAGTTTTTGGGTTTGACTTTTTTGATGGGGTTGATAAGGAAGCCGTCACTGGCTTCTTATTGGTCTACTAGTCCCTTGATGGCAACAGCTATATTTCCAGCTACCATGAGTCGTAATCGGTATTTGCTTCTTCTTAGGATGCTGCATTTTGTTGACAATGCATTAGCCTTGCCACGAGATCACCCAGATTCTGACCGTCTTTTTAAGATTAGGCCTGTCCTTGATCATTTTGTAGATCGGTTTTCGGAGGTCTATGTTCCAGGCAAAGAGATAAGTGTGGACGAGTCTTTGGTCCTCTTCAAGGGTCGTTTGGTTTTTAGGCAGTACATTCCTAGCAAAAGGGCACGATATGGAATTAAATTGTATATGCTGTCTGAAAGTAGGACAGGATATGTATATAGTTTCCGTGTGTACACTGGTAGGGATTCCAATATTGACCCCCCTGGTTGTCCTCCCACTTTTGGAGTTACTGAGAAAATAGTGTGGGATCTTGGTAGACGACTGTTCAACAAAGGTCACCATTTGTATGTAGGTAACTTCTACACTGGTGTGCAGTTGTTCAAGGAATTGTTTAGAGTGGACACAGTTGCTTGTGGCACAATCTGTTCTAACCGGAAAGGCTATCCAAGGGAGCTTGTCTGTAAAAAACTTGAGAGGGGACAGTGCTGTGCCTTGCGGAACGAGGAGCTGCTAGCTTTGAAATTTTCAGACAAGAGGGATGTCTACATGCTAAGTACCATCCATGATGAGAGTACTTCCCCTGTGACTGTTTGGGGCCAGGTTGCTGAAGTGCGCAAACCTGTGTGCATTTTAGATTATAATAAGCACATGGGAGGTGTAGATAGAGTTGACCAGAGGTTGGAACCTTATACTGCTATTCGTAAGTCTTATGTTTGGTATAAGAAGTTAGCACTTCACCTCTTCCACTTAGCAACCTTCAATGCTTTTATTGTGTTTAGGGATAGGTCTCCAGACTCAAAGATGACATTTGTGAAATTTCAGGAGTCAGTGATAGAGAGCCTTATTGTGGTGGAACAGGCCAGAGTTCCTAGAGAAGCAGTGGTGGAGGATGTGGCTAGA
The DNA here is from genome assembly GCF_031143425.1 of Pleurodeles waltl. NCBI lineage: Eukaryota > Metazoa > Chordata > Amphibia > Caudata > Salamandridae > Pleurodeles > Pleurodeles waltl. The sequence continues at coordinate 153,805,111 of NC_090445.1, read as the reverse complement.
TTGAAAGATCGCCACTTTGCTGAGCACATTCCTCCCACACCCAAAAAAGACTTTCCAGCTAAGAAATGTAGAGTGTGTTTTCGAAGAGGTATCCGGAGGGAGTCTCGAATGTACTGCCCAGATTGTCCTTCAAAGCCTGGGCTGTGTGTCGGTGCTTGTTTTAAGAATTACCACACCCAGAAGAATTTCTGGGAACAACCATGAGTGTAAACTCATGTCTGTTTTGTATTTTCATGTGTTTAGTTTCATGGTTAGCATTTCTGTCATGTTCTTAGTTAGAGCTTTTGTGTTTGTTGTTTTGTAATTCTTTCTACTTAGTTAGGGGTTCCTCTGTTTAAAAAAAAAATATATATATGATGCCATTGTGTGTGGAGTGGGGCTTGGCTGAGACTGTACATATTGACTTGATGTTGGCTACTGCAACACACTGCCAGCCAAACACCAGTCCACACACTCCCATCAGCTGGTGTGATTGTTGTATCAGGCATGTGGGCGTATGTAAGTGATGGGCCCTTGAGTGGCGCTGTCTGTCGATGTGAGTGTTGTAATGTGCTGGGCCCGTGGCTGGCGGTGTGAATGGCCTTGTGTGTGTCATGTATGAAAGTTGTGTGAATGGACTGTAAAGCGGTTGGTGCCTTGTCGCGGCTTTACAGCTCACAAGCTGTGAGTCATTGGTTCAGTTTTTTGCCTTTCAGTTACTAACAGTGCTTTTCATTTTTGTGAAAGCTCTTGTTAGTAAAATTTGATCCACTGAACCATCACTCACCCTCGTGCCAAATCCAACCAGTATGTGTGGTAAAAATGACCAAACCTGCTCCGCTGTAATCAGGTGTCGCAGCACACCTATGACACGCTAGGTGCCTCAGGTGGGACCCCGATGATGAAGCATGCCACCAACTTGGTTGGTGGGTGAGGGGTCTTTTTCACATAACCTAAGTGTGTTTCTTTTCAAAATTTTAGTGTTTGGCACATCACGGACGTATGTGGGCACATCAAAACGATATATTACAAAACTACCTGTGTTTGGGGGGGGGAGAGGGCACCTATGTTTTTGGTCCTGTGTGCGGCCTTCATCTAGGGAAACCTACCAAACCCAGACATTTTTTAAAACTAGACACCCCAAGGAGTCCAGGGAGGAGTGGCTTGCGTGGATCCCCCAACATTTTCTTACCCAGACTCCTCTGTAAACCTCAAAATGTGCTTAAAAAAAGCATATTTTCCTGACTTTTCTTCGTACGATCACCACTCCAGCACAAAATTCCTACTCCCCAGTGTTCCCCTCAGTCTCCCAAATAAAATGACACCTCACGTATGTGGGTCCCCAAAGCAGAGTCAGTCTAAAGATGTATAAAAGAATATGTCCTTATAAACTCGCAGTACTATCCCCTGTATCTCTACAAGTTTTGGGCCTTATTCTGTTGGAGGCACCTGGCCCACCCACACAAGTGAGGTATCATTTTTATCGGGAGACTTGGGGGAACGCTGGGTGGAACGAAATTTGTGGCTCCACTCAGATTCCAGAACTTTCTGTCACCGAAATGTGTGAAAAATGCGTTTTTTTAGCCAAAATTTGAGGTTTGGAAAGGATTCTGGGTAACAGAACCTGGTCAGAGCCCCTCAAGTCACCCCATCTTGGATTCCCCTAGGTCTCTAGTTTTCAGAAATGCACAGGTTTGGTAGGTTTCCCTAGGTGCTGGCTGATCTACAGGCCAAAAACTACAGGTAGGCACTGTTTTCAATGAAAAAATGTGATGTGTCCACGCTGCGCTTTGGGGCGTTTCCTGTCGCGGGCGCTAGGCCTACCCACACAAGTGAGGTATCATTTTTATCGGGAGACGTAGGGGAACGCTGGGTGGAAGGAAATTTGTGGCCCCTCTCAGATTCCAGAACTTTCTGCCACAGAAATGTGAGGAACATGTGTTTTTTTAGCCAAATTTTGAGCTTTGCAAAGGATTCTGGGTAACAGAACCTGGTCCGAGGCACACAAATCACCCCATCTTGGATTCCCCTAGGTCTCTAGTTTTCAGAAATGCACAGGTTTGGTAGGTTTCCCTAGGTGGCGGCTGAGCTAGAGGCCAAAATCTACAGGTAGGCACTTTGCTGAAAACAGGTCTATTTTCTGTGATGTGTCCACGTTGCGCTTTGGGGCGTTTCCTGTCGCGGGCGCTAGGCCTACCCACACAAGTGAGGTATCATTTTTATCGGGAGACGTGGGGGAACGCTGGGTGGAAGGAAATTTGTGGCTCCTCTCAGATTCCAGAACTTTCTGCCACAGAAATGTGAGGAACATGTGCTTTTTTAGCCAAATTTTGAGCTTTGCAAAGGAATCTGGGTAACAGAACCTGGTCCGAGCCCCGCCAGTCACCCCTCCTTGGATTCCCCTAGGTCTCTAGTTTTCAGAAATGTACAGGTTTAGTAGGTTTCCCTAGGTGCCGGCTGAGCTAGAGGCCAAAATCTACAGGTAGTCACTTCGCAAAAAACACCTCTGTTTTCTTCCAAAACTTTGGTGGTGTCCACGTTGCGCTCTGGGGCGTTTCCTGTCGCGGGCGCTAGGCCTACCCACACAAGTGAGGTATCATTTTTATCGGGAGACGTGGGGGAACGCTGGGTGGAAGGAAATTTGTGGCCCCTCTCAGATTCCAGAACTTTCTGCCACAGAAATTTGAGGAACATGTGTTTTTTTAGCCAAATTTTGAGGTTTGCAAAGGATTCTGGGTAACAGAACCTGGTCCGAGCCACACAAATCACCCCATCTTGGATTCCCCTAGGTCTCTAGTTTTCAGAAATGCACAGGTTTGGTAGGTTTCCCTAGGTGGCGGCTGAGCTAGAGGCCAAAATCTACAGGTAGGCACTTTGCTAAAAACAGGTCTATTTTCTGTGATGTGTCCACGTTGCGCTTTGGGGCGTTTCCTGTCACGGGCGCTAGGCCTACCCACACAAGTGAGGTATCATTTTTATCGGGAGATGTGGGGGAACGCTGGGTGGAAGGAAATTTGTGGCTCCTCTCAGATTCCAGAACTTTCTGCCACAGAAATGTGAGGAACATGTGTTTTTTTAGCCAAATTTTGAGCTTTGCAAAGGATTCTGGGTAACAGAACCTGGTCCGAGCCCCGCCAGTCACCCCTCCTTGGATTCCCCTAGGTCTCTAGTTTTCAGAAATGTACAGGTTTGGTAGGTTTCCCTAGGTGCCGGCTGAGCTAGAGGCCAAAATCTACAGGTAGTCACTTCGCAAAAAACACCTCTGTTTTCTTCCAATATTTTGGTGGTGTCCACGTTGCGCTTTGGGGCGTTTCCTGTCGCGGGCGCTAGGCCTACCCACGCAAGTGAGGTATCATTTTTATCGGGAGACTTGGGGGAACGCTGGGTGCAAGGACATTTGTGGCTCCTCCCAGATTCCACCACTTTCTGCCACAGAAATGTGAGGAACATGTGTTTTTTTTAGCCAATTTTTGAGCTTTACAAAGGATTCTGGGTAACAGAACCTGGTCCGAGCCCCGCCAGTCACCCCTCCTTGGATTCCCCTAGGTCTCTAGTTTTCAGAAATGCACAGGTTTGGTAGGTTTCCCTAGGTGGCGGCTGAGCTAGAGGCCAAAATCTACAGGTAGGCACTTTGCTAAAAACAGGTCTGTTTTCTGTGATGTGTCCACGTTGCGCTTTGGGGCGTTTCCTGTCGCGGGCGCTAGGCCTACCCACACAAGTGAGGTATCATTTTTATCAGGAGACGTGGGGAACGCTGGGTGGAAGGAAATTTGTGGCTCCTCTCAGATTCCAGAACTTTCTGCCACAGAAATGTGAGGAACATGTGTTTTTTTAGCCAATTTTTGAGCTTTGCAAAGGATTCTGGGTAACAGAACCTGGTCCGAGCCCCGCCAGTCACCCCTCCTTGGATTCCCCTAGGTCTCTAGTTTTCAGAAATGTACAGGTTTGGTAGGTTTCCCTAGGTGCCGGCTGAGCTAGAGGCCAAAATCTACAGGTAGTCACTTCGCAAAAAACACCTCTGTTTTCTTCCAAAATTTTGGTGGTGTCCACGTTGCGCTTTGGGGCGTTTCCTGTCGCGGGCGCTAGGCCTACCCACGCAAGTGAGGTATCATTTTTATCGGGAGACTTGGGGGAACGCTGGGTGGAAGGAAATTTGTGGCTCCTCCCAGATTCCAGAACTTTCTGCCACAGAAATGTGAGGAACATGTGTTTTTTTTAGCCAATTTTTGAGCTTTGCAAAGGATTCTGGGTAACAGAACCTGGTCCGAGCCCCGCCAGTCACCCCTCCTTGGATTCCCCTAGGTCTCTAGTTTTCAGAAATGCACAGGTTTGGTAGGTTTCCCTAGGTGGCGGCTGAGCTAGAGGCCAAAATCTACAGGTAGGCACTTTGCTAAAAACAGGTCTGTTTTCTGTGATGTGTCCACGTTGCGCTTTGGGGCATTTCCTGTCGCGGGCGCTAGGCCTACCCACACAAGTGAGGTATCATTTTTATCGGGAGACGTGGGGGAACGCTGGGTGGAAGGACATTTGTGGCTCCTCTCAGATTCCAGAACTTTCTGCCACAGAAATGTGAGGAACATGTGTTTTTTTAGCCAATTTTTGAGCTTTGCAAAGGATTCTGGGTAACAGAACCTGGTCCGAGCCCCGCCAGTCACCCCTCCTTGGATTCCCCTAGGTCTCTAGTTTTCAGAAATGTACAGGTTTGGTAGGTTTCCCTAGGTGGCGGCTGAGCTAGAGGCCAAAATCTACAGGTAGGCACTTTGCTAAAAACAGGTCTGTTTTCTGTGATGTGTCCACGTTGCGCTTTGGGGCGTTTCCTGTCGCGGGCGTTAGGCCTACCCACACAAGTGAGGTATCATTTTTATCGGGAGACGTAGGGGAACGCTGGGTGGAAGGAAATTTGTGGCTCCTCTCAGATTCCAGAACTTTCTGCCACAGAAATGTGAGGAACATGTGCTTTTTTAGCCAAATTTTGAGGTTTGCAAAGGATTCTGGGTAACAGAACCTGGTCCGAGCCACACAAATCACCCCATCTTGGATTCCCCTAGGTCTCTAGTTTTCAGAAATGCACAGGTTTGGTAGGTTTCCCTAGGTGGCGGCTGAGCTAGAGGCCAAAATCTACAGGTAGGCACTTTGCTAAAAACAGGTCTGTTTTCTGTGATGTGTCCACGTTGCGCTTTGGGGCGTTTCCTGTCGCGGGCGCTAGGCCTACCCACACAAGTGAGGTATCATTTTTATCGGGAGACGTGGGGGAACGCTGGGTGGAAGGAAATTTGTGGCTCCTCTCAGATTCCAGAACTTTCTGCCACAGAAATGTGAGGAACATGTGTTTTTTTAGCCAATTTTTTAGCTTTGCAAAGGATTCTGGGTAACAGAACCTGGTCCGAGCCCCGCCAGTCACCCCTCCTTGGATTCCCCTAGGTCTCTAGTTTTCAGAAATGCACAGGTTTGGTAGGTTTCCCTAGGTGGCGGCTGAGCTAGAGGCCAAAATCTACAGGTAGGCACTTTGCTAAAAACAGGTCTGTTTTCTGTGATGTGTCCACGTTGCGCTTTGGGGCGTTTCCTGTCGCGGGCGCTAGGCCTACCCACACAAGTGAGGTATCATTTTTATCGGGAGACGTGGGGGAACGCTGGATGGGAGGAAATTTGTGGCTCCTCTCAGATTCCAGAACTTTCTGCCACAGAAATGTGAGGAACATGTGTTTTTTTAGCCAAATTTTGAGGTTTGCAAAGGATTCTGGGTAACAGAACCTGGTCCGAGCCACACAAATCACCCCATCTTAGATTCCCCTAGGTCTCTAGTTTTCAGAAATGCACAGGTTTGGTAGGTTTCCCTAGGTGGCGGCTGAGCTAGAGGCCAAAATCTACAGGTAGGCACTTTGCTAAAAACAGGTCTATTTTCTGTGATGTGTCCACGTTGCGCTTTGGGGCGTTTCCTGTCGCGGGCGCTAGGCCTACCCACACAAGTGAGGTATCATTTTTATCGGGAGACGTGGGGGAACGCTGGGTGGAAGGAAATTTGTGGCTCCTCTCAGATTCCAGAACTTTCTGCCACAGAAATGTGAGGAACATGTGTTTTTTTAGCCAAATTTTGAGGTTTGCAAAGGATTCTGGGTAACAGAACCTGGTCCGAGCCACACAAATCACCCCATCTTGGATTCCCCTAGGTCTCTAGTTTTCAGAAATGCACAGGTTTGGTAGGTTTCCCTAGGTGGTGGCTGAGCTAGAGGCCAAAATCTACAGGTAGGCACTTTGCTAAAAACAGGTCTCTTTTCTGTGATGTGTCCACGTTGCGCTTTGGGGCGTTTCCTGTCGCGGGCGCTAGGCCTACCCACACAAGTGAGGTATCATTTTTATCGGGAGACTTGGGGGAACATAGAATAGCAAAACAAGTGTTATTGCCCCTTGTCTTTCTCTACATTTTTCCCTTCCAAATATAAGACAGTGTGTAAAAAAGACGTCTATTTGAGAAATGCCCTGTAATTCACATGCTAGTATGGGCACCCCGGAATTCAGAGATGTGCAAATAACCACTGCTTCTCAACACCTTATTTTGTGCCTATTTTGGAAATACAAAGGTTTTCTTGATAGCTATTTTTTACTCTTTATATTTCAGCAAATGAATTGCTGTATACCCGGCATAGAATGAAAACCCACTGCAGGGTGCAGGTCCTTTATTGGCTCTGGGTACCTAGAGTTCTTGATGAACCTACAAGCCCTATATATCCCCGCAACCAGAAGAGTCCAGCAGACGTAACGGTATATTGCTTTCGAAAATCTGACATTGCAGGAAAAAGTTACAGAGTAAAACTTAGAGAAAAATTGATGTTTTTTTCACCTCAATTTCAATATTTTTCTTTTTCAGTTGTTATTTTCTGTAGGAAACCCTTGTAGGATCTACACAAATTACCCCTTGCTGAATTCAGAATTTTGTCTACTTTTCAGAAATGTTGCGGTTTATGGGATCCAGCGTTGGTTTCATGCCCATTTCTGTCACTGACTGGAAGGAGGCTGAAAGCACAAAAAATCGTAAAAATGGGGTATGTCCCAGTAAAATGCCAAAATTGGGTTGAAAAATTGGGTTTTCTGATTCAAGTCTGCCTGTTCCTGAAAGCTGGGAAGCTGGTGATTTTATCACCGCAAACCCTTTGTTGATGCCCTTTTCAGGGAAAAAACCACAAGCCTTCTTCTGCAGCCCATTTTTCCCATTTTTTTTAAAAAAACGAAATTTTCACTGTTTTTTGGCTAATTTCTTGGCCTCCTTCTGGGGAACCCACAAAGTCTGGGTACCTCTAGAATCCCTAGGATGTTGGAAAAAAAGGACGCAAATTTGGCGTGGGTAGCTTATGTGAACAAAAAGTTATGAGGGCCTAAGCGCGAACTGCTCCAAATAGCCAAAAAAAGGCTCGGCACAGGAGGGGGAAAAGGCCTGGCAGCGAAGGGGTTAAAAGAAAACTGTAAAAAACATTGTTTATTATTGTTTTATTTTTAAACATTTGCAGCTGCTGCTGCCGGTGGGGCGATGCTCCTCTGCCATAGCGAAGGAGCCACCCCTGTTACTAATGTACTACAACATGCTATTCACTAATCTATAAGCAAAGATGTATGCTCTTGTCTCTCCTGTCTTGTATGTTCAGAGATCTCTGCTTGAAAGCGGAGATCTCCGCACCCGTAAGTATATGTTTTATTATTGGCGGCCGGTCATTTTAGGAGGGAGGGGGCGGGCAGGACACACATGCACACTCACACTCATTTATTCACACACGCACATCCATTCACAACACTCATTATCAAATATTCAAACATACAGGCACACACTAAACATTCATTAAAAAAAAACACACACACTTACCTTCATCTCTGCCTCGGAGGTCCCAGGAGGGTTGGGACTGCTGCCTTCCCTCACTGGCTAACCTAAGGTCAGCCAATGAGGGGAGCCAGCAGTCCCACCTTGTCATAGAGTGGGGTGGGGTCAGTGGGACTGCTGACCCCACCCCACCCCACTCTGTGACGAGGCATCACTGATTGACATTTGGCCATGGGCGCTTCAGAGCTTAAAACTGAAGCTCCCAGGTCTGAAGCAAATGGTGATGTTCCCCCTCATCATGAGGGGGAGGGCCTTGAGGCACTTTTGCTTGTCTGAAGAGGTGACGCCCAGAGGTCTGTGACTTCTTCAGCCAAGCAAAGTTCAGCTCAGGCAGCCCGAAGCCTGTGCAAATAGCGCATGTCTAGCTCCTGGCTGTCTGACCTGAAAATGAACAGTGTCTGTCAGGCTGACCTTTGCTCCGCCTGACAGACACTCTTCTAGAGGCCAAAAGGTGGGGGTTCGGGGGGGGGCCTGGCCCCTCAGCCCCAAAGGACGGGTCACGGCTGCGTTTCAGTAACAAATCTGGCAGGGGAAGTGGCTGGAAAATGAGGAATATTTACAAATAATAGGCAGGAGTAGTGAGGGGTTAAGGAATCGCTAGGGAGGATTTAAAGAGAGACATGCACAACCCACAAAAAGGTAATCCTGTTGCTAGCCACAAACTGCTCGTCTATAGTTACCATAGCCAAAACTGACCCGAAACAGTTGTAAATGTACTCTAGCTCAGACCTGGAGTGAATCTAACACTGTATGTGGTCAACCACTATCAGTCAGTCAGTCAAAATACTTTATTAGATTATAAATATATAATTATAAAAGCTGCAATTCATCAAACACCATACATTAAATATTAAAACATGATAAATTTCTGTTCTTGCACAGCAGATTTTAAAAAGCGTGAAACAGCAACACAGACATCATCATCGGACAGCAATAGAAGAGAGAATAATGCAGGCCTACAGCGGCGAAAATTGTATCTTTTCAGAACTAAGATTAAGAAAGTCTTAGTAAAACACTGGTTAGATTTACAAAAGAAACATAAAATGTACTAAAGTCTGACCATAAAAATCATCACTTTAGCAAGGACAGCCTTTGCTAAATTGGCCCACTGGAAAGCAGTTGAAGGCGTATAGTCTCAAGTCTGAAGTGGAACGGAAGGCCACTCTTCCAGACTCCATAACTAGGTAGGGTTCCATAGACATAAGTAGTCTGGATCGAGATGTAGTTCACAATAGAGGGTTTTTTAGTTCTAATTACTCTTGAAGAACACAACTGTCCATAAAATGTTTCTTGATCCAGCATTTATCCACCTTTTGAACAGTTGCAGGTTTTAGGAATAACTGGAGTCTGTCAAGTTTACTCAGTACATTTTTAACATATGAAAGCCAAGGTTTTTTCAAACTATTTTCACAATTCAAGCAGTCGGTAATAACATCTTTGCTTAATGAGGCACAAGGGTTATCCGAAATGGAGATGCAAATGAGTAAGAGTGCCAGTGTCGTCGACATACATGTGTCTTCGACAAACATGAACCCCAACTCTTCAGGGCAGAAATAATAAGGAACACTGGGCATAAGGGAGAAAAAGCGATTACAGAAATGGATCTCCTTAACCTGCAAGCACTTAATATTGGGAGACACTGCTCATTAAGGGATTGTAGGTAGACTGCTAACTTAATTAGAAACATTAAGCTAAGCACCTACTAACTGAGATGATTTAAGGCATCTAACCTCCACACATGCAGACCACGAGCTTGAACTGTCATACAGTATATGACCCCTACATAAGGGTACTGATGCACTTTCTTCAAGACTTTGCTCTTGACAGATAGTGTTTGTAATCTAGAACTCTTAAGACCACAAGACATTTACTTGTGATTTAGTGAAGTTTGTCATGAGTTAAGGGCACCCAAGAAACTCTCAAATGCATTCACTAATGCTTTCAAACCATTGTGCGTCAACAATCCGTTTGTATATAACCCTATTCACAGCAACACAAAAGGATGATGGACGGTGTGCTGAAACTTTTCAAACACTTGCGCCAAGTCACATATCTGGGTTAAATCCATCATTCTTTTGCTCACCATGCCATCCCAGTTTGGACCCAGCTATATGCAAATCAGTTTTGACCCTGTTCCCCATGGGAACAGTTCAGCCAGAAATGCCAGACCAGGTCCCACCTGTCCCGGAAACAAGCATCATGAACTGGTTTCGGGGTATAACCCCTAATCAGCCAGGCTAGCTGCATCCAGTGTCCCACGTTTAGGCATTCCCTGGCCAAATAGTGAAACTTTAGCAACACAAGAGGATGATGGACGGAGTACTGAAACTTTTCAAACACTCACCCCCAGTCACAGATCTGGTTAAATCCATAGTTCTTTTGCTCACCATACCACCCCAGTTTCAGCCCAGCCATATACAAATCAGTTTTGACGCTGCTTCCCTTGGAAACAGTCCAGCCCGAACGTCCAGGCCAGGTCCTCCCTGAAGCAGAAACAGGCATCCTGAGACCAGTTTAGGGGTATTATCCCTCATCAGCCAGGCTAGCTTAAATCCAGTGGCAAAGTGAGCAAGGCATATCCTGGCCACTTAGGGCGACTTTAGCAACACAAAAAGATGATGGACGGAGTGCTGACATTTTTCAAACACCCCCCAGTCACAGATCTGGGTTAAATCCATCAATCTTTTACTCTCCATGCCACCCCAGTTTGAACTCAGCCATATGCAAATCAGTCTTGACCCTGCTCCCCATGGGAACAGTCCAGCCTGAACTGCCAGGCCAGGTCCTCCCTGGACCAGAAACAAGCATCCTGGGACTGGTTTCGGGGTATCATCCCTCATCAGCCAGGCTAGCTTAAATTCAGTGGCACAGTGTGCAAGGGACCCACTTCTGGGCAGTTCAGCATTCTGTCCATCACTTGTTCTTTTTGCATTTGTCATCCTGAGTGCGATGGGTATGCCCAGACGTGGGTCCCATGCTCCCCATGCCACTGGAGTCAAGCTAGCCTGGCTGGTGAGGGGTGATACCCCAAAACTGTTCCCAGGGTGCTTGGTTATAGTCCAGGGAGGACTTCACCTGGCAGTTCGGGCTGTACTGTTCCTATGGGGGCCAGCGTCAAGAGTGATTTGCAAGTGACTTGGTGCAAACTGGAATGGCATGGGTGGCAAAATAATTATGGATTTAGGTCCAGATCTCTGTGTACTGGGGTGAATGTTTGATACTGTTCAGCTTTCCATCCATCACTTGTTCTTTTTGCATTTTTCAACCTAAGTGAGAAGGGTATGCCCAGACGTGGGTCCCATGCTCCCCATGTCACTGGAGTTAAGCTAGCCTGGCTGACGAGGGGTGATACCCCGAAACCGATCCCAAGGCGCTTGTTCCTAGTCCAGGGAGGACCTCACCTGACTGTTCGGGCTGGACTTTTCCCATGGGTAGCAGGGTCAAGACTGTTTTGCAAATGGCTGAGTCCAAACTCGAATGGCGTTAGCAGCAAACAAATGATTGATTTAGGCCCAGATCTCTGTACTGGGGATTAATATTTCACAGTGTTCAGCATTCCGTCCATCATTGGTTCTTTTTGCATTTGTCGTCCTCAGTCGGACGGGTATGCCCAGACATGGGTCCTGTGCTCCCATGCCACTGAAGTCAAGCTAGCCTGGCTGATGAGGGGTGATACCTCGAAACCAGTCCTGGGGTGCTTGTTTACAGTCCAGGAGGACCTTGTCTGGCAGTACGGGCTGGACTGTTCTGATGGGGAGCAGGGTGAAGATTGGTTTGCATATGGCTGGGTCCAAACTGGAATGGCATGGGTAGCAAAAAACAATGGATTTAGGCCCAGATCTCTGTACTGGGGGTGAATGTTTGACATTGTTCAGCATTCCGTCCGTCACTTGTTCTTTTTGCATCTAACCCTATCTCTAACATTAACCATAGAATCTAATGGAGATGCAAATCTTTAACATTGTGGATCAAACATGTCGCCATTTTTATAAATAGGGACTTTGACGGACGTGCCCCATGACATGGCCATTGTGGACTTGGTGGCACGGTTTAATAAATTAGTCAAAAGCAATGCCTAGATATCACTGTTAGATATGCAAAGATCAACTGATACACCGTCTCGCCCAGGCGCCTTACTAGAAGGGCAACGGGAAATGGCCATCTCTACTTTATGGACACCAAACACAATAGGATCGCCTCTAGAGGAAGCACATAACTGTGGTAAACAAACATACTGTGTAGAGTTTGAATTAAAACGCTTGTTTACAAGCCCCTTGCGCCACCGGAGTGTCACTTTTTTGCGACACTCCGGTGGCACTGTGCCCTGCTCCATATTTACAAGGCGGCGTTAAACCACTTTTTATGTGGCTTAACATGGCCTTGTGAATATAGCCCGCCCCAATGCAGTTTTCTGAGGAAAAGGGGCATATAATGGGTGTTGGTGTACCCACGCAACACCCATTGCTTTTTGACACTGCCCCAGATTTACAAGGAAACGTGAACCTGAGACAGTGCCAAAAACTAACGCCACCCCAGGGGTGGCGTTAGAATGGCGCAACAAGGAGAAATACTTTTATTTCTCCTTGTTTTTTGCTCTTTTCTGCAGCACACATAGAAGGAGCAAATCGCCATTAATGATTGTTTTTGTGCAGGAAGGGGTCCCTTCCAGCACATAAACAATCACCGCCGCAACGTGGGCATCCTTGCACTATGGCGCAAGGATGGCTGCGCTGGCGCTAGGCAGCTGATTTGGCGCACGGGAAAACACAGGGATGCACCATACTCTGGTAAATACAGCCCATCCCTGCGTATTGGAAATGAACCAGGTCCGCGCAGCAAAGTTGCTTGCGGCACCGCACTGCGCCCTTTCCTGAGGCCTTAAATGTTAGAAAAGTGTTTTACCCACAGATCTTCAGAAATATAAAAACATACTGGTACTGCAACACCCTCCCATAGAACATAGTGAAGACAGGGAGATAAAACAGAAGCCCATAGGTACTAATATTAAATTAAATTAACTTATTTTAACTTTTTAAGAATATGAATAAATTAAGTTTAATGTAATATATTATATATAAAACTCAAATATTTGTTTAAAATTAAATATGTTAATAACTATTTGTAAATGTAAACATTAATGTAAAATGTATTATCATTAATGTACTGTATTTCTCAAAAATATAATTAAATTCATCTAAATTAATTCAGTACACATATTTAAATAACTTCGTGAACATAAAAAGTAAATATAATTGTTGTACTTTAAGTGTGTTTTTTATTTAAATCATAAGAAAAATATTATTTAATTCTACATTTAAAACAAATGCTTTACATTAATTTGCATTCACATTTAACATTAAAGTAGTTTACTAGTTTATTTTTTAGTATAATAAACTTTTAAACTTTCCCTATAATTTACCATAGAGAAATTTCTATCCTAGTGGTGGAGACATGTGCCTATGTGTGAAAAGTTACAAGTAGTAATTTTGCAGTCATCAATTATGCTCCGCCCACCCCTTGTTTCAGGGAGTGGGGACATGTAAGTCTACACTTTTGAGTAACCAAAAAGAGTAAAGTAACTCAAAAGTGTAAGAGTACAATTACACGAGTTGTTTTACTCTGTGTAAGTGTACCTTCTAATTTCTATTGATAACCATAAAAATGCATTGTGTTTGGCACTTTATAATTGGTGTTACTTCCTATTCAATTCAATGGTACCTGATTTATCAATATTAGAAAAATGAAAGCTTGAGTTTATAACATGAAGCATTAAAAACAACTCTTGTGTCTCATATCTGATGTTGAAGGGATGGCGTGGCATAACCCAAGAAGCTATTTAAATGAGACTGGAACTTATGATCTGAAGGTAATACGAAAATCTCTGCAAAAAAATTACTTTATTGAGTTTTCCTATTAATACCCTATACTATCTATGGTATGTGACAAGTAAAGTCAATTAAACTGCTCACTACTACATTTCCTCTTCAATTTCCTCGGAACGGGTATGGTAGTGGCATAGGCAATTTGCCACGAATATGTCCCTCACAAGTATTCGGCTTACTGGGGCAGTCTCAGCGAGAGGGAGCAAGAGTGTGAGAGAGGCAGGGGAAAGGGAGAGAAAGGAAATAGAATAAGTAAGATTCTTCAGAAATGTGTAAAGTTAGCATGCTGTGCAAGAGTCAGATATCCTGCATAACTAAAAATAATAAAAAATCAATATACCACCGTGCTCTCTGAATACTGGCACTCCATAGTGCTGCATCCAAACAGACAACACCGAGGCCCAGGCAGCCATAGTGCAGAACGTACAACAACACCAGATTCCGGGGGCATGAGAGGCCCGCTGCACCCTTAATTGGTGGCTGTTTTTACTACCAAACCAGGAGAAGGGGGGCCCTGTTTACTTCCTTACATTGGACCTCGTAGCACCATTTCTAAGACACAGGTCCCAGCTCCTTGCTGACACTGGATGTGATCCTGAACAAGACACACAGGGGCATATTTATACTCCGTTTGCGCCGAATTTGCGTCGTTTTTTTTTAACGCAAATTCTGCGCAAAACTAACGGCATATTTATACTTTGGCGTTAGACGCGTCTAGCGCCAAAGTATGAGGAAAGAGCGTCATTTTTTTGCGTGAACGCCTTCCTTGCGTTAATGAGATGCAAGGTAGGCGTTCCCATCTAAAAAAATGACTGCGACGCAAATGCGTCGTATTTATACTCCCGGGCAAAAATCACGCCCGGGAGTGGGCGGGGCAAAAAACCCCGCATTTGCGCCGGATTTTAGCGCCTGGGTCAGGGAAGGCGTTAAGGGACCTGTGGGCTCAAAATGAGCCCACAGCTGCCCTCCCATGCCCCCAGGGACCCCCCCTGCCACCCTTGCCCACCCCAGGAGGACACCCAAGGATGGAGGGACCCATCCCAGGGACATTCAGGTAAGTTCAGGTAAGTATAATTTTTTATTTTTTTAATATTTTTTTTGGCATAGGGGGGCCTGATTTGTGCCCCCCTACATGCCTCAATGCCCAATGACCATGCCCAGGGGACATAAGTCCCCTGGGCATGGCCATTGGGCAAGGGGGCATGACTCCTGTCTTTACTAAGACAGGAGTCATGTAAATGGCGTCTGGGCGTCGTTAAAAATGGCGCAAATCGGGTGGAGGCGATTTTTTGGCGTCAACCTGACTTGCACCATTTTAAGACGCCCTAACGCCATTTTCCCCAACGCCGGCGCTGCCTGGTGTACGTGGTTTTTTTCCACGCACACCAGGCAGCGCCGGTCTGCTAGCGCCGGCTAACGCCATTCAATAAATGCGGCGCCCGCATGGCGCTTCAGAATGGCGTTAGCCGGCGCAAAACTTTTTGACGCTAAACTGCGTTAGCGCAGTTTAGCGTCAAAAAGTATAAATACGGGCCCCAATGTTATGTTTAATCAGTCATGCAGTAAGAGTAGTATACAATGGGGGCCTGAGTAGCTGTGTAAGACCTCAGGTCATGAACTCTGTGTAATATCGCACAGCTCAGCTTTCTGAGGCTTGAGCATGAAATGACTGTGTCACTGGAAGGGTAGCCGTGCGACATTAATCCTAAACCTAGACTGATCGGTAGCTGGTAAACCCTGCATATGCAGGTTCTCTGGAACCTAAGGGTGGCTGTGCATCGGAGAGATCACTAGCGCTATAATGTTGTGATTGGAAGTTCTGCTGTTTTTCAGCTAAATAATTTAAGATCTGCCTCCCCTGAGGGATAGCTCTGCTGCGTGAGACCTGCTAGGGAGACACAGACCTTACAGAAGTAGATTCCTTTGCAACTTGTCGTTTTGTTGGGGGGAGCCAGACCCTGCCATGTTTGTGCCACTGTATGACAGCAACCGAAGGTGTTGGCTGGGGTGCGGGGGTTTTGTAGGAAAGTACCATCTTGCCTGGCATGTTACCCCCATATTTCACTGTATATATGTTGTTTTAGTTGTATGTGTCACTGGGACCCTGCCAGCCAGGGCCCCAGTGCTCATAAGTGTGCCCTGTATGTGTTACCTGTGTTATGACTAACTGTCTCACTGAGGCTCTGCTAATCAGAACCTCAGTGGTTATGCTTTCTCATTTCTTTCAAATTGTCACTAACAGGATAGTGACCAATTTTACCAATTTACATTGGCATACTGGAACACCCTTATAATTCCCTAGTATATGGTACTGAGGTACCCAGGGTATTGGGGTTCCAGGAGATCCCTATGGGTTGCAGCATTTCTTTTGCCACCCATAGGGAGCTCAGACCATTCTTACACAGGACTGCCACTGCAGCCTGAGTGAAATAACATCCACGTTATTTCACAGCCATTTTACACTGCACTTAAGTAACTTATATGTCACCTATATGTCTAACCTTTACCTGGTAAAGGTTGGGTGCTAAGTTACTTAGTGTGTGGACACCCTGGCACTAGCCAAGGTGCCCCCACATTGTTCAGGGCCAATTCCCCGGACTTTGTGAGTGCGGGGACACCATTACACGCGTGCACTACATATAGGTCACTACCTATGTGTAGCTTCACAATGGTAACTCCGAATATGGCAATGTAACATGTCTAAGATCATGGAACTGCCCCCTCTATGCCATCCTGGCATTGTTGGTACAATCCCATGATCCCACGGGTCTGTAGCACAGACCCGGGTACTGCCAAACTGCCTTTTCAGGGGTTTCACTGCAGCTGCTGCTGCTGCCAACCCCTCAGACAGGTTTCTGCCCTCCTGGGGTCCAGCCAGGCTTGGCCCAGGAAGGCAGAACAAAGGACTTCCTCAGAGAGAGGGTGTTACACCCTCTCCCTTTGGAAAATGGTGTGAAGGCAGGGGAGGAGTAGCCTCCCCCAGCCTCTGGAAATGCTTTCATGGGCACACATGGTGCCCATTTCTGCATAAGCCAGTCTACACCGGTTCAGGGACCCCTCAGCCCTGCTCTGGCGCGAAACTGGACAAAGGAAAGGAGAGTGACCACTCCCCTGACCTGCACCTCCCCTGGGAGGTGCCCAGAGCTCCTCCAGTGTGCTCCAGACCTCTGCCATCTTGGAAACAGAGGTGCTGCTGGCACACTGGACTGCTCTGAGTGGCCAGTGCCAGCAGGTGACGTCAGAGACTCCTTCTGATAGGCTCCTTCAGGTGTTGCTAGCCTATCCTCTCTCCTAGGTAGCCAAACCCTCTTTTCTGGCTATTTATGGTGTCTGCTTTGGGGAATTCCTTAGATAACGAATGCAAGAGCTCATCAGAGTTCCTCTGCATCTCTCTCTTCACCTTCTGCCAAGGAATCGACTGCTGACCGTGCTGGAAGCCTGCAAAACTGCAACAAAGTAGCGAATACGACTACTGCAACTCTGTAACGCTGATCCTGCCGCCTTCTCGACTGTTTTCCTGGTGGTGCATGCTGTGGGGGTAGTTTGCCTCCTCTCTGCACTAGAAGCTCTGAAGAAATCTCCTGTGGGTCGACGGAATCTTCCCCCTGCAACCGCAGGCACCAAAGAACTGCATCACCGGTACCCTGGGTCTCCTCTCAGCACAACGAGCGAGGTCCCTTGAATCCAGCAACTCTGTCCAAGTGACTCCCACAGTCCAGTGACTCTTCAGTCCAAGTTTGGTGGAGGTAAGTCCTTGCCTCCCCACGCCAGACTGCATTGCTGGGAACTGCAACTTTTGCAGCTACTCCGGCCTCTGTGCACTTCCGGTGGAAATCCTTTGTGCACAGCCAAGCCCGGGTCCACGGCACTCTAACCTGCATTGCACGACCTCCTGAGTTGTCCTCCGGCGACGTGGGACTCCTTTGTGTAACTTCGGGTGAGCACCGTTTCGCTCCTCTTCGTAGTGCCTGTTCCGGCACTTCTGCAGGTGCTGCCTGCTTTTGAGAGGCTCCTCGTCCTGCTGGGCACCCCTTCTGTCCCCTGACGCAATTGGCGACATCCTGGTCCCTCCTGGGCCACAGCAGCATCCAAAAACCCTAACTGCACGACTTGCAGCTAGCAAAGCTTGTTTGCAGTCTTTCTTCAGGAAAACACTTGTGCACAACTCTCCACGGCGTGGGGCATCCATCCTCCAAAGGGGAAGTCTCTAGTCTTTGTCGTTCCCACAAAATCTTCAGCTTCTACTGTCCAGTAGCAGCTTCTTTGCACCCACAGCTGGCATTTCCTGGGCATCTGCCCATCTCCGACTTGCTTGTGACTTTTGGACTTGGTCCCCTTGTTCCACAGGTACCCTCGTTTGGAAATCCATCGTTGTTGCATTGCTGATTTGTGTCTTTCCTGCAGAATTCCCCTATCACGACTTCTGTGCTCTTGGGGGAACTTTAGTGCACTTTGCACTCACTTTTCAGGGTCTTGGGGTGGGCTATTTTTCTAACCCTAACTGTTTTCTTACAGTCCCAGCGACCCTCTACAAGGTCACATAGGTTTGGGGTCCATTCATGGTTCGCATTCCACTTTTGGAGTATATGGTTTGTGTTGCCCCTATCCCTATGTGTCCCCATTGCATCCTATTGTAACTATACATTGTTTGCACTGTTTTCTAATACTATACTGCATATTTTTGGTATTGTGTACATATATCTTGTGTATATTTGTTATCCTCATACTGAGGGTACTCACTGAGATACTTTTGGCATATTGTCATAAAAATAAAGTACCTTTATTTTTAGTATATCTGTGTATTGTGTTTTCTTATGATATTGTGCATATGACACTAGTGGTACTGTAGGAGCTTCACTCGTCTCCTAGTTCAGCCTAAGCTGCTCTGCTAAGCTACCATTATCTATCAGCCTATGCTGCTAGACACCCTATACACTAATAAGGGATACCTGGGCCTGGTGCAAGGTGTAAGTACCCCTTGGTACTCACTACAAGCCAGTCCAGCCTCCTACAGGTTGTATGACAGCAACTGTTTTAAGGTGTTAGATGGGGTTGGGTATAGGGACATTTTTAGGGCCTTCAACTCCCTTAAGTTTGAATGATCAACTATGCTACTCCCTTGATATCAGACACACTCCTTTAAATCTTCAGGCTCGATTCACAGAAGAAGTCTTCAGTCGGCACCAGCAGGAGCGAGATCTCTTTACCTTTGTGAATCAGGCCTATGGATGCAGATTTCCAAACTAAAAAAAATATCCGGAATGTTTCCTAGGGCATACTCGGAAACTCGCGACAGCCACAGATTTCCATAAATACTTCTATCAGATCTCTGATGGGCTCGTACTTGTGACAATGCAGTGACATTTCTCGATGCAGAACTCTATCTGGTAAAGTGCCACTGTGTGCGCGTGTAATGTATCCTTTTTTTTATTTTTTAGAAAATAGTGTTACCCCTATAGAAAGCACTTCCAGTATACTTCCACTAGTGCTTAATTTGTGCTCGCTGTTTCCGGTGCGGGGCACGGGCACTTATTTTTGAAGGCCGGCACTTATTTGTCTGCCTCGAGCATTCACTGCGAGCAAAAGACACACATGTGAAAGACGGAGGAAGAGAAAAACGAAAAAGCGTCACAATGGGAGAAAGTAGAAAGCTGCAAGAGTGAGCTGAAGGGGCAGGGAGTGGCTGTAAATGGATTGAAGAGGCCCGAGATGGCTTCAGGTTTAGGCTGCCTCAGTATTCTGTGCTCGCACATTTAGTTGCAGCAGCCGTGTGTTTAAGAGGAGGGTTTTGGGCACCGGCACGTTTTTATTTACAAATTAAGCACTGACCACCAATTTTTGGAGTGTTCTGAGCCCATTCCCACCCTGAAAAATGATTTACTCCTGCCCTTGAAAGGATCATTCCAGGGTAGGAATGGACTGATAAGAAGTATGCGCTCCCAAACTTTCACAAGGTATCTTGGTACCACAAAGCAGACTCGCCGCCCATAAAGTAGGATTTACTCGCGCACAATTATTAGGGCAGGGTGAGGCAGTGTTGTGCATAAGTGAATAGATTTATGCGCGCGAATTGACCTTTCTGAATGCGTGGCATACACAAATCAAGCCAATTGCGCATGTGTTGGTCAATTAGGCCCTATGGGTTTGCTCACGTTGGGAGTAGAGTTTGTATAAATAATGCCTACGTACTGTCAGACCATTGGCTGAATGTCTCTGAATCAATTTCTTGGGGCTTCCTGCCCCTACCATTACTTCACTGATCTGTACGGACTGCTGGAGTTTTCCCCATTCCTGCACCACGTCACTGTCGCGTTACATATAATCAGGTACAGGAACTCAGAGGTCATTGATCACAAAAACTACCTTCACAGAAGCAAATTTCAAATATATTTAGAAAAATAAGTGCGCAGTGAAAGCTCCTTATTACCAGTCTCACTGTAATACCGATTCGGGTGGAAACGTCCCTCCTTCGAAGGCAGTTCCCAAGTCCTCTCGGGGTGGCGTGAACAGTGTGGCAGTTAGTATATCCTACTGCGTCACAGGAAAGAAGCCGCCTCCATGAATATTTGTTCTAAGTTCCCATGGACAAGGGCCGGCCCGAGGCTCTTTCCATTAAGCAAGGTCAGGCACGGACACACAGCCCCATGCTTAATCTCTTACGAGTTTAAGTTTATTAGAGTTCTTGGATCTGGAACTATTCAAATCTTTTAAACAAACTTAATTTAATTAAATTGTCTCTTGTATCTCACGAAACTAATTTTGGAGCCCGTGTTCCACATACTTCAAGTTTACCATGACACAACACATTTTAGCCTTCCTCAACCTTGCATCAAATAGTGCGCATTCCGTATGTCCCAGTAAAACACAGGTCCTATTTACTATGAGATGTATCAGGCAGCACAATGCGTCACACAGTGCCAATTATAGAATTGTGTTGTGCACGGGCCTATTAAGATTTGCTTACTGATGACGACAGCAGACGCGTGCATGCAAACAACGTGAAGCAAGGGGCAATGCAAAGGTGGCTGCATGCAAATAATGTTGCTTAACGACATTAGACCCAAAAACAAGTATTTTCAAACCCCATAGGTCTCCCCTATGCAAGCCATATTGGCTTTGCCAATGTGTTTTAACCATGTTGTACACCAGTGTGGCTGCTGTTCAGCATGGCTAAAACTTAGTGGCATAGAGGAGAATGGTATGGAGGGGAGTGGCATGGAGTGGAGTAGCATAGAGTGGATTAGGGTTGAGCGGAGTGATGTAGAGTGGAGTGGCATAGAGTGGAGTAGAGTGCAAGCAGTGTTGTAGAGTGGCAAAGTGTGCAGTAGGATGTCATAGAGTGGAGGGGCATAGAATAGAGGGATGCAGATTAGAGAGGCATAGAGAGTGGCGTAGAGTGAAGTTGAGTAGAGGAAAGTGGAGTGTCGTACAGTGGAGTGTAGAGTGAGATAGACTGGAGTAGAGTGACAGAAAGGCATATAGTGTAATAGAGTAGAGTGCATAGGGTGTCAGAATAAAGTACAGTGTCAGTGTGTAGGGGAGTAGAGTAGAGGGGTGTTCTAGAGTGGAGTAGAGTGACATAGATTAGAGTGGTGTAGAGTGGAGTGGGGTAGCCTAGCCTGGAGTAAAGTGTCAGAGTGAAGTGACATACCATGGAGTGGTGTAGAGTGAAGTGGCATGGATGTTAGAGTGGAGTGGCGTAGAGTGACATAGAGTGTGCTAGAGTGGAGTGTTGTAAAGTGTAGTGGCATAGAGTATCATGGAGTACATGGAAGTGGCATGGAGTAGCGTAGAGTGATAGCGTAAAGTGACAAGTGTTGTGGGTGCTGTGTTGTAGAGTGGAGCATAGTGTCATAGAGTGGAGTGGCGTAGAGGGGAGTGGCTTATAGTGGAGTGTCTTAGAGTGGAGTATTCATGATGTTTTAACACACTGCCATTACAGACAACACATTTTCAATGGAAATGAAGATTACATTTGTACCTACAATTTCACTGAAAGAACTAAACAACACACAACTGATAATGAGTGGAAATGGCATCACCTAGTGTACTAATTTGTTTTGATTGTAATAAATTATTTGTTTCCACTATACTTCAGAATGAGAAAAAAGTGCTTCAATTGTGCTTTCCTAATTCTGATATATTCTGAAATATTAGCACAGTTCATTTACAGACATTTTGTTGTGTGTTAGAAAAAACCCTTTTTCTTTCACATTACGCTGCAGGATGGTCACATAAACCAGAAAGGTGCGCTGTCTGGAAGGCTTTGGCCTAAAGAAAGATAGCAAGAAGTCACACAATGTTGCGGAATTGAACCAGTTCGCATAACCCACACACAAGCAAGTGTCCATGAGAAAATGGCATAGTCTAGAGCAGAGGTCTTCAAACTGGGGGGCCTCAAGAGATCCCAGGGGGGGCGCCAAACTCTGGCCAAAAGAAATATTATACAGGTAACATGCCTTTGTTTTAAGCAGAAGCATGTTATTGTAGTTTTAAAACGGTAACAGTACTTAACTGCAATGTTTAAATAGGTTTAGACCTATTTAAACATTACCATCTTTCTAAAATGATTGTGAAAAATTCTGAGGGGGGGCCCAATGATTTTTATTTTTCAACTGGGGGGGCGCGGCATTAAAAAGTTTGAAGACCACTGGTCTAGAGAGAGGCGGGAGGCAGATACCCAGGAATGACTTATTGCTAGTGAGGAAAAGGAGGCAGCCACAAATGCTCTAGAAATGGTGTATGACATTGAAGACACAGGTGACATGGGATGAACCACCACCAGGTACGTATATCTGTTCACGTACATGTAAAATTTACAACCTTTGTGGTCATATGTGGCTTCTTTCGTCCAAGTTCAACTTCAAATTGTGCCTTATGTAGAACTCTACCTTTAAAAACATACAATGCATGACACAGAGTGAACAGATGCAGAGAACAAACATAAACCGGGGTTGCCGAGATACCTCATTGTGCCCATAGCCTTGGAAACATGTTGTAGTACCCACAGCCTTGGAAACATCTACCATTGTGTGTGTCACACTTGGGCATTAATGGATGCTCAATTAATGTGAACGTGTGAGGCAAACGTCAGTAAACTGCCATTCTTACCACTTGGAGGTGAGTAAAATTAGAAACTGAATAATAAGGATACATCCTCAACATCAAAGAGGCATGCCTTGAACCCCCCTTATTTAAAAATAAACACTGCATCCGCAAGGTCACATTCCCCTGCAATGCCTCCTAAAACAACATTCCCAGAGACATACATCTCTGCTGATACATTAGATGCAACATATCACAAATTACTATATTTTGTCTCCAATAGCCATATCTAGGTAACCACTGGCATACATTTTTTGTAAACTGTTGCATATATCTCATAGATAAATGTAATTTGAAACTTAGAAGTGCACAGCAATTTACATCATGTAATGGCGCCCATGGGTAGAAGGAACTGGGACAGCAGACAGTGGGCCACAATATGCTAAATACATTGCCATGTCATAGGTAGGAATAGACCCATGCAGGGAAGATCATACTGTGATATTGTTGATGGAGAACATCACCAATCGCCTCTGGAGCAAATACTAGTATGGCACTGGGACACAATACAAAAGCACCATGCTGTCAGCCACTGATAAACATATGCACCTCACAACTCCTAACTACCACCAAGATCACTAAATGTCAGGCGCACACTGTCACTGTCTTTGAAGGTGGCCTAGAAAGTATACATGCTGGTGTAGATGCACTGATCGAACAGGCAAATTACCACAACACCTTCAAGACAGGTATACAGGGTACTCAAAATGAACACAAAGGAAATTGTGCAGGACAATCCAACATTGACTGTTACTGAAGTTGCCTAAGTTCATGGCTGCTGTGCTTGGATATGCACATGTTAGATGACATGAAGATCATGAAGATATTTGCCCCCTTTTCAATGGTGACACAAGATGAAGATCCATTGTGGCAATAATGCCAACATGTGCACAAACCCAACCCACTGTATCTACCTCGTGTGTTTCAAATGCAGACAAAGAACACTTTTTAGTGTAGGCATTGTCGGCAATATAAGTAGCTCAACTAATCTCAGCATGAAATACATGATACTTGTTGGAGGCTAGTTATTAGTAGGGGCAAGCACGCACTTATCACTAGCAATAATGCCACCAGACAGTGTTAGGTCCAGTCAAGGTCTTAAAACATCAGCCCCTGGCTCAACCCCTGGTAGCTTAGCAATGAGCAGGCAGGCTTAACTTAGGAGACAGGTATGTAAAGCATTTAAATACACCAGTACAGTAAATAAGTAAGACACAACATACAATAAAAATTCCACACCAGTTTATAACAAGCATTTGTAATGCAATGGGTCTCGCGTTTGCTCGAGTTAGAGCTATCAGTGTTGTAAATTCCTAACTGGACTTTTCTTGCCCCATAAATTGAAAATGAAAAGTAAAGCAGTTTATGTAAGTGAGCCAATTCAAAGCACCATGGCCGCCGTGAGTGTGATCACGAAGGAGAGAAACAAAAGGAAAAAGAAGTTCGCTCGCAGTCAAACGTATTGGCAAATGTGCAATTATCCATGTAACAGGGTCGATGGCCAAGGTGGTAACAAAATCACCCCAAGGAGGGACAAACGTAAAGCATTTGCCAGTGATAAAAGATTTGTGAAAGGCAAGCCCATAAATGAGTGATAGGGATGGGAGTGTGATGGGCGCAGTTAAAAGCCCACAGATAGATTACAACACGTCAGATTGCTTGCACGCTTGACCTAAAAATAGTAAATATTTATATCTTTAAAATGGCACCAAAACATCAAACTGGAACTGGAGTTATGATTTTTTTAAAGAGTAACTAAAAAACTGTGCTTTCTAGTGCTGAGAAAGCAATAGCGTCAACTGGGGACATCTGGTCACGCTTGACTGGGACAAAGTAAAAATCTGAGTGCAACCGCAATGAAGCCCTGCTCGGATACACTGACTGGGTGGACTTGGTCTTAGAAACCTTTCTGGAGCTTTTCTCTCTTGACGTCATGCTGTCCTCCCAAACAAGCTGATTTTCATGTGACGTCGCCAGAGTACTTTTCCGCGGGCCCCAGTCAAATCCTGGAAGTATGGAGCTCCGGAGCTTTGACTGAGACAAACCTGAAATCATGGCCTGGTTGCGGCTGAAGGTAGTTGGCTTGACTCATGGCAGCAAGTTGGTCCACTTATGGAGCATTTCCAAAAGTTGCTCCAAACTTCTGGAACTTCTTCCTGAAATGTCCAAAGTGCCCAAAACACACATCCAATGGTCTAGAAGCTCTCAGATGGTCCTAGGAGGTTTAGGACCACAATTCCCACAATGCACCTGGCCAAATCCTTAAAAGCCCACTGGATGCACTCATTCGTGGGGATTTTTGTGATAGTTGGTGCAGGCAAGCTCTGTTAACCTGTTGCTTTCAGGGAATCCACTCCTGAGTCTTTTTTGAAGCAAGGCAAAGTCCTTTAGGCTTTTGTTGCAGTTTGTAACCTGAGCAGTACGTCAGTGTGCAGTCCTCTGGGTTGTGGACCAGGGTTCCAGCAGGGCAGTCCTTCTGATTCTTGTGGTTTCAGGCAGCAGACCTGAGTTGCAGTGCAAATCAGCCACTTGTATTCAATCATCTTGTGGGACAGGCCGGGGGCAGCCTACTCCATTGAGCTGCAGGGTGGCATCCAAAAGCATGACAACTTCTTTGAAAGTGTGGCTTTTTCTTGTCCCATAAAGAACTGCACTTTAACATTCCAAGATGGAGGATTTTCCTCCAGAGTAGCAAGACGTGGCCAAACCAACCTTCTGGTGTGGCTCATTTCCATTAGCACTCCACCTCTGGACATCTGCAAATTCCTTTCCTGGGCCTGCTATCTATCTGCGGGGTACAGGATGAGAGGGCAGTTTGGCTGGCATTCCTTTCTGTCCTGCTTCCTTTTGAAGTCCAGGTTGATTCACACAGCCCCCTTCCTTGCCTGGCCTCAGCATCTGCTAACCTCACCCATCAGATAACCTCTGCTCAGTGCAGGCCACTTATCACCTCATCTAAGCAGCCTGGCTAATCCTGTTATGACTGAGCAATCAGGAGAAACCACCAGCAGGCCGGAATTTGGCTTACAGAAAAGAAAGTCTTACTTATTTCCTGTACTAGTTATGATAAATCATTACCATTCGTTTGAGTCCTTTCATGATACATCCACCTCCCTCCTAGCCATATTTATGCTCATGGAAACATTCCCATGTTATCCTATGGAGCTAAGTATCTACAATGAGGAAAAATGAAAGGTGCAGTTTTTCCCTCACCAGGGCATATAAAACATCTTTTATAATGTCCTTATGTATAGTTATATATGGCACCCCTCCCTGCGGGCAGCTACGGGAGACCTCAGGGTGACTTATATGTAAATATAATGTAGATTATCACTTTGAAAGTACCTTAAATTCCAAAGTCGAATTTGCACACATTTTACTTTTTACAAATGACATCAGGCAACACAGCAGTGCACACTCCAGGGCAGGAAATCTACTGGGCCTCTAAATTTCCCTGCCCTATTATAGACTAGAGACTTACAGGTAGTTTGAATACCCCTTACCCCATCATCTACTAGGGACTTACAGGGGTATATAATTGACAATTGTAACTGTGCCACTTCACCATAAAGCTTTTATTCAGAGCACTGGCCCTGGGCCTGTTTAGCAGAGGCGAGGGCACAGTCAGGGTCGGTTACCACCAGTATCAGTTAGATACATCAGGGTGAACATGCTAAAAGGATGACTTTCTTGCAATAATAATGAAGTTTAAAACTAATAGGCTCATATTCAAGTGATCTTTCTAGAATATTCTCATCACAGGTGCCTTGGAGTTACTTCCAATGTGCTCTTATCAAACAAGAGGAAAAATGCAGGATTCTTTATGTTCCTACATTTGGAATGAGATAGTATGTACTGCGCAGTGTTATCACAGGATTTCAGTATAGTGCATTGGGTGTATGCACATTTATATCACAGAACCACTCGAATTGATTAATCTCAATAAATTCCCACTATGTCTCTCTTTTCTGTCTCAAATACTTTACCTTTATGCTCCGTTGAGGAGCCTGCATCCTCAAAAGTTGATCTGGGGGTCAAGTCTTCCATCTTGTGTCTCCTTCCAAAATGCTCTGCCATTAGACCAGAGGTGTACTCCAAACTAAACTCTGTAATCTCTGACTTCTGTTCTTTTTTCAGCTGATGCATTCCTACCCCGAAGAGACCCCCACAGTGTATGAGAAAAAAAACTTCATGGAAGACAACATAAGCATCTGTGCTGTCAGATAATTATAGCCAATTATGTTTTTGAGGTTTTTATGATAAAGAAGACTTTTCGTTTCAAGGCAATTAAGATTTCTTCTTCAGTGGTCCTGGAGCATTCCCAAGATGTGCAAAGGATGGAGAAAGAGGATTTTCCAAGTGCAAGGCTTTGAGGGGAAGCCAGGACCCCAGAGGCAGCCAGTGTAAGTTCCTAAATACCAATAAGATGCCATGAGATTTATTTGACTTTGGTAACCACACCCTAGACAGAGAGCGAAGAATGGCCTTCTATGGTGCCAAAGATGTTTTTTTTAAATCAAGGAAAAGTGCATTAAAAGTCAATTAATGAAGTAATTGTCATACGAATGTCTGAAGGTTGGAGCGCTATTAATCATCTACAGGCTTGAGATTGTGTCTCCCATCAGACGTGACCAGCTCCACTGTCTAGCTACAGGTGCATGGTTGAGTTAGAGATCTTGACAATAGGTGCTATTATTGCACAAAATGGAGTGGCATAAAGATCCATATTTCATGGTTCTTTGTGAAAACTGGATTCCATCATTATAATGGCAGCTATAAAGCACTCTACACAGCTTTACAATTCCCCATTGTTTAATCAGCTTTGGATTCATGATAGGGAAGCCAACCATGAACAGTCTAATTCCAGTCAGCGCCCCCTGGTAACTACACCTCGCAAGGAGCAGCTTCTACAGCCTCCCCCTTCAATAAACAGAATGTGTTGTTTAACCAACCAATGGGTGTTTTGTCTAAAATTGTATAGTGTTACTTACAAAATTACGTATTTTTCTTATCTTTTTTCTACAAACAAAAGTCTGAATTGAAATTTCCCTTAGCATTTTCCAGGAAAATTTCCAGGTTTGAAAAATATTGTTTTTCAAGATACAGCCTCAAAATAAACACGCAATGTAAGAAATACATGACAGTTAATGTATAACATGGCCCCATGTTGCTATTTCGAGGTTCTGACATCAGCCTCTGATGAGGGCACCAGGACCCCTTGTTAAAGGACAATCAGTAGGGAGGCGGGGCTATTTGTGATGATCTGATCACTTATTTGTGGAGGCAGAACAGGTCCTTAGTTTGACACCCGTATTTTCAGGCTGCCGAGAGCGGGTTTTATTTAAAGTACGGGAAGGCAGTCTGCATGGTGCCAGAGATTTTGGTGCCACGGAAAAAATAATGCAGACAGGAGATAAAGCCAAATCCTACAACAGATTCCAAGTACCCTGCTTTCAAGCAGGAACTGAAGATGTTTTGCACAGTCCAATCAGCGCCACTTCAGAGAACAGCGCAATCAGGCTCCGTGCCTGCATTGATTACTCTTGATGCCTAATTAATTTGCACAAATGTATTCTCGGCTATTAAAAGCTCTCTTACAGGTGTGAACAGATAGGACATTGAGAGGCTTCCGAGCCGGGGCTGTCTGTCTGCAAGAGATGGTTCAGGATTCTCTTTACCAGATACGAACTACAAGAAGGTAAAGAACCCATTTATTTTTGAAATATCAAAACTGCAATAATTCCTCAGTTTATAGTCAAGAATTGATACATCGAGTCCGCACGTTCAGTTCGAGTGCATTTATTGATGATCATTTGGCCCGGAGATCAAGGACACTTGTCGATATCTTTTTAGATAAAAGGTCTTTTTAACATATTAAAGGTCTCTTTAACTTTTTTTTTTTAAATCTGTTTATTAATCATTATGCACACAGGACAGTAAATTTTGCTAGTAATAATTTTGCGATCTGTTTACACACATTTATAAGCTTGTACAGCGCAGTTGCGCAATGAAGTGCTAAAAATACAACTTGAAACTGTGCAACAAGAGGTTAAAGTCACAACTAAACACCGCTAATATCACACCTGGTGCTGGCTACACCAATTGGAGGGTGGGGGGGGAATAGAGAGATGCAACTACTGTGTATGGGGGCAGTGGGGTCATAGTTGAGGTATGAATTGTAGGGCAGGAAGGGGCACGGAGCCAATCGAATAATGAGCAAGGCTAGGCATGGGTTACATAAGAGCATAGCCGTAGGAGAAGCACCCTGAAATGTTTCGTTGTTGCATTAAGGAGGGAAGTGAGGAAGTTTGTACAGAGAGTGAGTGATGGGGGAGCAACTGGGAGTAGCGTGGTATAGATATTGAACAAAAAGATGATACATATACAGTTGCTAGTTTAGGGGGGGTATGTGTCATCCCTAGCTTCTATTGCTACCACAAAAGTATCCCAGACTTCGGGTCCATCTTGTAGTCGGCCTTTATTTTGTAATAAGCGTAGTGTCTGAGCTTCGGCTTGTGAGCGACTATGTAAGTCGCGGAGCCAAGCAGAATGGGATGGAACGTGTGGGGCCTTCCAGTGCGTAGCTATTAGGCGCTTGAAGACAACAAATGCTATATCGATAAATCTGTGTAGATGTTTATCGCTTTTGGTTCGGTGACATATGTCAAGTAAACAAGAGTCTGGGGTGGGCAACAGAGTGTGGGACGAAATGTCTTCTGTGATGTCCGTAACGCGGTGCCAAGCCGAGTTTATTGAGTGGCAGCTCCAGACCATGTGGTAAAAGTCTGCTGCCGGAGTAGCGCATCTGGGACATGTCGGGTTTGTGCTTGGGTATATTCTTTGGATGCGGGCCGGGGATAGGTATGAGTGGTGAATATAATTGAATTGGGTGTAACGCAATCTGGGATTGCGGGATATTGACTTGATCATTGTGAGAGCCGCGTCCCAAGTTTTTTGTGGTAATGGTGAAGGGAGGACGGAATCCCAGCGTGCTTTAGCAAGCGGCAGGGCAGAGCAGACTTCATCTAGCAGTTCTTTATATAGTTTAGTTATGATGCCTTTTGTGCTACCTATGGTAAGGATAGTGGTAAGTAATTGGGACTCGGGTGGTTCGTTGTTGCCAGAACCCCAGAGGTTATTGAGTAGCCGTTTAATGGCGATATACATCAAAAAGGCTCCACGGGGCATAACCCCAGTGCACATTGTGGAGCTAGAGTAGCAATCGCCCACATTCAGTGTACTTATGTCACGTGTATCATAGTGTAATGAGAGTGTTTGGGTGCCCGGCAATTGAAACAGCGGTAACAGAGGGGAATAAGGAGGTGAGGGAGTCTTGCTTTGAACGTATCTATGCCAGCAGAAACGAGCTGCTTCCAACAATATGGGTTTTGACGATAGGCGGTTAGGGCCGGATAAAAGTGAGGACAGTATCGTTTGCGGGGCTATATATGCCTGCAGCATTATGCATTCGGGGGAGGAGGAGTTTCCCTGAGCCATGTGGATAGCTACAACAGCTGATCCATCTAATGAGACCGGGGCCGAATCCAAACGCTTTGAGTGTGCGTAGAAGATAGTCGCAGCTCAACGTATCGAACGATTTTTCAATGTCATGGGAGAGGGCCACCGCTTCTGATTCTGTATTGCTGTGCATTATGTGGATCAGTCCTTTAATATTTAAAAAGGTGCTTCTCCCTGGAATAAAGCCAGACTGATCTGAGTGTATTAAGCTTGGTAGGTAAGGGAATAGCCTATTTGCCAATATTTTCCCCAATAGTTTGCAGTCTGTGTTGAGGAGAGAGAGCGGCCTGTATGATTTAACGTCAAGAGGATCACGTCCTGCCTTCAGAAGGACGACTATTAGAGCATCGCGCATGGAGTCTGGCAATTGTAATTTATTGCACGCTTCGTTGAATACCTCTATGAGTGGTTGTAGGAGGTGAGTAGCATGGGAGTTAAAATACTCTACCGGTAGGCCATCTGAGCCAGGGGTTTTGCTATGTGCCATTTGTGCCAGAGCTGAGCGCAGTTCTTCTATAGTAATGGGACCGTCTAAAGTGGCGGCATTGTCAATGATATGTCGGTTTTGGGAGACGAGTTATAATATGTCAGCTAATTGCTGCTCCGATGGGGGGGAAGGAGGCGTATATAGGGCACGATAATATGTGGAGAAGGCTTTGTTGATTCCTGCTTGGATGTTGATAATGACGTCGGAGTTCAAGCGTATCGCACCAATGGGTGATGGTTGCGAGGGTTGTCGGGTCAGCCACACTAACAGTCTACCTGATCTATCCCCCTCAGCGTGTTGTCGTGTCATGTAGTGTCTGTAGTCATGCTTACATAGTCTGGTGTCTACTTCTCTGTGGGCAGCTCTAAGCGAATTCAGTGCTGCTAGTGTGGACTCGTTTCTGGAGACCTCAACCTCTGCTTTGCGGAGTTTAACCTCCAGAACTTGTAGTTCTTTGGTGAGTGTCCTTATTACCATCACTGTGGCCGCGAGGCAGTGTAAATGTATTACCGGTTTGTGGGCATCCCACTCTATAGCGCAAGATGAGGTTGTGTTTTTATTCAGTGAGAAGTAGTCAGCCAGTCGCTTGGACATTTCTGCATGGAAGGGGGGGTCTAAAAGAGCTTCTGTCTGTAATCGCCATGTTGGTATGCGAGTGTGCAGGTAGCCCCAGGCCATTATTGCGCAGAGCGGGTTATGATCTGATATGGTGCGTGCCAGGTATTCGGTCATGCACACTTTCTGGATTACGGCTGCAGATACAAAAATCATGTCTATTCTGGTATGTAACTTATGCACAGAGGAGTAATAAGAATTCGCGGTGGGTGGGGTGACCGACCCTCCAGATGTCTCTCAAACCGTTATTGGAGGCCCAGTTTGCTAGTGCTTGTGAGGCACGATTGGATTGAGCCGTGGCGAGTGGGGGAAATAAGCGGTCTATTTGAGTATCTAGGACGCTGTTGAAGTCGCCCCCCATATACACTCTAATGTGGGGTCACTAAGATTGCCAGTGGTGAGCGTACTCAGGAAGTCACGTTGATTTGAATTTGGGGAGTATAGCGCTACTACTGCTAAGGGGGACCCGTCAAGGATGCCTTCTAGTATCACATATCTACCGTTTGGGTCGCATTGTGTACGAGATGTGATAAATGGGACCCCAGGAGCAATCCAGATCACCACCCCACGAGCAAAAGACGAGGAAGTGGTGCCGTGCAATTGTCCTTTCCATTTTGAGCGTGTGCTTTCCAACGTGGATTTAGAGAGGTGTGTCTCTTGTAGTAGGGCTATGTGTACCTGATGTCTCTTAAGAAATGTATGAATCCTTTACCGCTTACGCTTTGTTGCCATACCTTTGATATTCTATGTGAGTATCTTATATTTTGTTGAGTTTGGGAGGCCATGAGGCAATTATAGATTTAACAAAACCGGAGAGATGTGTGTCCTCCGTCCCCATTGTGGGAATATTGTGTCGATTACCCTCCAAGGCTAGCCAGTTAATATCCTTAGTGTTGTTAAATGTAAACCTATTGATAAGGTAAATGTAACATGCGCATTTGTTACTGTGTTTACGATTAATTAGCGTGTGACAAAACCAACAACAACAAAAAATGCACTTAAAAAAAATATATAACATCAACTGAAATAATGAAAAATTGAAAAAAATACCAGTGATTGCCGGCTTGGGAGAACAGTCCATATGGAGCAGGGGGGTGCCGAAGGACATTAGTTCAAAGTCATGGGATTACCCTGCCCGAGTTACTCACGGTGCAAAGTTTGCCGCCCAAGACCACAAGCGGGCAGCGCGCTGCGACGAAGGATCGGTGGTGCTGCCAGGCCATTTCTGAACAGCAGGGGGAGGGAGGCCATATTGTTGTATATAAGGAACGGAAATAGGTGGTGCTTAATTGTCTTAGCAAATATCGTCTGCTGTGCGTGGCGTGAGAGTAGATCCCCGTGCAGATTCCGCCGAGTCGGAGTTTACGTCGTGATCTGGTTCCCCATCAGTTTGAGTGGACAGGGCTGTTGGTGACGTGTTAACAAATCTAGATGTGGCCTGCAGGAGAAGGGAGCGTTCAGTTTGTGACTGTTCAGGTGAGGGTTTAATGCCTTGTTTTTTGCGTTGCCTTCGCCTTATCATGGGAGAGGACCAATTTTCACCCGGAGTGCTTGTATCTATCGGGTCGGCAAGGCCCTTGGCATGCAGCCAGGTCCAGGCGTCTTCTGGTGTAGTGAAGAAAAGTACCCGTGTGTCATCTTGTACCCAGAGTCTGGCTGGGAACATCAACGCAAACTTGATGTTGTGCTTGCGAAGGCATTCTTTAACACGATAAAAAGAGCTCCGCTTCCTCTGAACTTCTGCTGTAAAGTCTGGGTAAGCTGTGATCTCTGCGTTTTCAAAGCGTAATGGGCCAGATTTGCGAAATAACTGTAGGATGAGGTCTCTATCACGGTAGTTAAGGAGTCTTGCTGTCAACGGGTGAGACTGTGCACCAGGTGGAGGGGGTCTGCCAGGGACCCTGTGGGCGTGTTCGATGGAGAAGAACTTCGGGATATTGTCTTTAAGAATTGTGTCCGTGAGCCATTGTTCTATGAATAATTCTGTGCTGGGGCCTTCGACACGTTCAGGGAACCCCACCAAGCGAATGTTGTTGCGCCGGGACCTTCCCTCTGCATCTTCAGCTCTGCGTTTTAAGAAGTCCACCTTGGTTGTTAAATGAGACAATTGCGATTGGAGATCTTTCACAGTCCGGGGGAGGGTTGCAGAGTCTTTTTCTAGTTCGGACACCCTGTCGGCCAATGCGTGTTGATCAGTACAGAGTATGTTGAGGTCTTCTGTCACCGAGCCTATTTTGGCTTCCAGGGTGGACTTGGTGTCTAGAATGGCTTGCAATATCTTTTCAAACTGTGACGTGTGTGATTGTAAGGTACGTTCCATCTTCTTGCCTGGTGACGTGGGCCTCAGAGGAGGGGGGGTGCCGGGGTCCATTCTACCCGGAGGTGCACGTGGGGTTTTTGGTTTGACCATTTGACAAGTGCGGTTCCAAGTGGTCACTAACGGAGTAGGACCTGTTGGAGGCGATGCGGGCAGGGCGAACAAAGAAGCAAGCTGCGGCGTAGGAAAGTCTCAGTTCCAGAGGGCTATGGATAACTATTGAAGGCCAGAAGCGATATACTAGAGTCAGTAGAGTGTTGCGCGAAGTTTGGGAGACGCTACCCCCGCTTCCGGGCCAAATGTACCGGTTTGCGATAGTGAAGCAATCAGACTAGTTCCTAGTGGTTAGCAGAATACTTTAGCGCTTCATCGTATGCCTGCCACGCCTCCCGATTCCAATCAGCAGAGGGGCCAAGCGTGTTATACTCCTATATCCACATAAAACGGTGAAGCCCAATAACCACGCAGGGGCGACGGATCAGCAGAGGAGCGGGAAGTGTTGAATACAGCCGAGTCAGGAGGCACACCTCAGCTCAGTTCAGCATGGGCGCTGAGGTCAAACAAAGCGTTAGTAGGCCAATGAAGGATGATAGGTAATGGCCTAGTATATTGGCGGTTGCTTGCGTGGTTTGGGCGTAATTGCGCTGATGGGGAGTTATATGTAGGGCCTGGAGGGGCAGGGGCGGTACCTCATGTGCCTTGTTGGGGCTTTCATCTGCTCCGTGTGAATTGGTACGGAGGGAGGTGGTCATCTCATTTGCTCACTGCGACTCGATAAATGTCGCCGAAAGGCTCTCCTCTCTTTTCCCTTCACTTCACCTTCCTTCTGCGCACTTGTCCGTCGCCTTCATTCCTTTTACTTCACTACTCCTGTGGTGAAGCTCAGACGAGTGCTAGGCGAGGTCTCAGGCCTGTGGAATCATTGATAGTAATTGAGGCCCAGGTACTGGTCTGCATGTCTGCAGCACGTCTTCTACGAGGCCTCTGCGCTGAGAGGCCTCATCCAGGCAGGCTTCAGCTTCCCCGAGCCTCGGGGCACAGCAGGGCATCAGACGCGCCCCTTCCCAGTGAGCGGGGGAGCCGGGGCGCGGACACCAGCGACGACAACCTTGCACGGAGGTTAGTGGGAATATAAGCCCGCTCCAGCAGGCATCGACGGGCGGGGCGCAGCACCACAGCGGGTCAGCCCCACACCGGCGCCACCGCCCCAAAAAGCAGGTAAAGGCCAAGCGCCCCCCTCCAGCGCTGTTCGCAGGCCGGAGCTCCTGCGTCGCGGCCTCCGGTCCGGGCGCGGATCCGTCACCTGGCGCCGAACCTCAGGAGGCGGCCCGCGGCTCCAAGCGGTGAGCGTGTAGGCCGCAGCCGCGGCCGCGGACCCGGCAGCACAGCGGACCGCTCACTGCCTACGAAGCGGCCGCGACATCCGCTATGCAGCCGTGGCTGCCGGTGAGGGTCCCGGGCAGCTGGGTGGGCGACGCCTGTCAACCTTAAAAGGAGGTGCAGGCGTCGCTAGCAGGATATTTGTGCGGGCCAGGGATCGGAGCTGCAGTTTATGCTGCCGCTCTGGTCGCCATGTTGGCCACGCCCCCTAAAGGTCTCTTTAACTTGATCTCCAGGGCAAATGATCATTAATAAATGCACTTGAACTGAACGTGCGGACTCGATGTATCAATTCTGGACTATAAACTGAGGCATTATTGCAATTTTGATATTTCAAAAATAAGTGGGTTCTCTACCTTCTTGTAGTTCAAATCCTGACTCCGGGTAAACCGGTCCACACCCCTATTGACAACCCACTATTTGGCAGACAACTGGGCTTTCTCTAGGAAGGGAGAAATAGACCTTTCTAACTCTGCTTTCTTAACCTCAAGACAATGCCAGTGTGTAGCTTAAGGACCCTCCTTTGACCTGTATAGTCTCCAGGTTGGGCGCAAATAGGCCCAAGCTTTCGCACAGAGGGGACAAGATCTTGCAATAGTGTTGGGGGGTCATCTTCAGAGCTGTAGTTTACCCAGGGCATAATTTGAGCTGGTGGTTGCAGGTGGGGCTCACCAGCACTCATTTTTGGGTACCAGCACATATTTGATCTCATCAGACTTTGACCCAGAGCAAGAAAGAAAAAAATCGCAAACGGTGGAAAGAAGGAGGAAGAGAAAGACTGAAAAACAGCAACAAATAAAGAAAGAAGGTATTAAAAAGCACCTACAAAAGTGGCAGGGAATGTCTGGTCATGGATGAAAGAGGCATGAGGTGGAATCAAGACTGTGTGGCCTTGGTTTTCAGCACCCCTGACACTCAATAGAGCTGGTGGGGGGATTCTGAGTAAAACTTTGGGTCCCGGCACTTATTCTTTTACAAATGAAGCACTGAGTCCACAAGAGGGATCTCCAGGGTTGCGGGCTCAGAATTCTAAGGGTCTCCCCCTCTCCCCTCCCCAAGAAGTACAGTAATGGGCCAAGGCTTCTCTGGGAATTTCAGAGCTGGCTGTGTCACTAAGGACAGCAGAGAGGGGGCCATTTTGGATTTCAGCCCAGGGAAGGCCTGCATTGGGGAAAGATGGACAGCCCAAGTGCCTCGGTTTTTCTGACTAGAAAACGGCTATGTGATCATTCTGTTGTACTCATCAGAAGCACCATTGCTTGAAAGTTCTGATCTGTCCCCACCCTCGGGACACCAGCACATTTTGATCAGACAAATGCCAAGAAAGACACCTCCTCCAGAGAACCATGGAGAAGCCACCTTGTCTAAGATAAGCTTCGCCCCTCAGCACTTTTTAAACTTTTTCAATTTTTAGGTCTGCATGTCAACAGGTCCCCCCACCCTCTCCTTAAGTTGCAGTTTCTCTTTATGGAACAATATTTCCTGGGGGCACTTTTTGGGGAGGGGGAGATTTCCAAAGCAAGCTCGGGATTATGATGCCTCCTTGAGTCCTACACCACAACCTAGACAGAAGACGGAATGCAGAGACACCCTTTACTGTACACCTGTTTATATCTATTGTTACCAACTCATTGCACCTCCCTTGTGCCTCATTAGAAAATAGGAGCATAGTAGAGTGCAGTGGGGCAGAGTAGAGTGTCATACAATGCAGTGGTGTAGAGTACAGTGGCGTAGAGTGCACTGGTGCACGGTCGAGTAACATGACATAGAGTGCAGTGGCGTAGAGTGGTGTAGAGTGCACTGGCATAGAGAGAGTGCTGCAGAGTGCAGTGATGCAGAGTGGCATAGAGTGCATTGGCATAGAGTGCAGTAGTGCAGAGTAGACTGGCAGAGAGCATAGTGTTGCAGAGTAAAGTGTTGTAGAGTGCAGGGGTGTAGAGTGGTGTAGAGTACAGTGGCAGAAAGTGTAGAGTGCAATGGCGTAGAGTGCAGTGACGTAGAGTGCAGTGGCATAGAGTGCAGTGGTGTAGAGTGCAATGGCGCAGAGTGGCCTAGCACAGAATGGAGTAGAGTGGCATAGAGTGCAGTGGCATAAAATAGATTGCTTCACAGTAGAGTGAAGTGGAGTAGAGCAGTGCAGGGTAGAGTGCATTGGCATAGATTAGAGGGGTGGCATTGAGCAAGGTGGAGTATGGTGCAGTGGCATAGAGTGCATTTGTGAAGATTAGATTAGATGACAGTGGATTGGTACATTGTGCAGGGGCGTAGAGTGGAGTGGTACAGAGTGGAGTGAAGTGACATAGAGTGCAGTGTTGCAGAGTGGCACTGAGTGGAGCTGTGCAGAGTAGAGTGGAGTGTCCCAGACTGGAGTGGTTTAGAGAGCAGTGGTGTAAGGTAGAGGAGCGTAGAGTGCACTGGTATAGAGTAAAGTGGTTCAGGAATAGAGTAAAGTGGTAAAGGGAGCCAGAGTAAAGTGGTGTAGAGTGGAGTGGCATAGAGTGAAGTAGAATGCAGTGGTGAAGAGTGAGTGGTGTTGAGTGGTGCAAAGTGGAGTGGTGCAGAGTAGCGTGCAATGGTGTACAGTGGTACACAATGGAGTATGCATGGTGTGGTAGCACACTTCCATTACAGACAACAAATTTTGAATTGAAATGACCATTACATTGGCACAGACATTCAGTTTTACTACTAAAATTATACAGCCCACAGATGATAATATGTGGAAGTGCCATCACCTGATTTGCTTTGATCATATTAAATTGTTTCCAACATACTTCAGAATTAATTTTGTTTGTGCTTTCCTATATTCTGAACTACTTGCACAGTTCATTTAAGTGTTGTTTGCTAGAAAACAAAACTTTCCTACCTCCATAATCCAGCAGGATTTTCACATAAATCCTCTCACTTTGAAGTCAAAGAAAGAAAAGTAAACACCAGGCTCCCTTGGAAGACAGAACCTGACATTTGACCTCTGTCTTTGAATGGACAACAAATGTGGCAAGATAAAAACAAGATTTATAGGCCTCTTTACAGAAAGGAGCACTCCTGAAAGAATACAGCGAGGTAGTATGAAAAAGCTTTGCTCCTTGGAAGGGACAAATTCAAGCTGGGCAGCCTAAAACAAAGCCAGCAAACATACAGCAAACAAAAAGCCAGAAAATGTGGGTTAAAAACTATAAAGCCAATGGTAAGCAACAAGCAGTATGCATTCCTAAGGAAGCTTTCTCAAAGTCCACAAGATGTCTTTAGGCTTCTGGTAGGCTTCTATCTAAAAACTGACTGAATATACATCTGGAAAGGATTCACCACGTAGAACACCAGTATAAATGTTATTCAGGAAGAAAGAGGCAAGTTTAGAACAAAGCTCCTGAGAGGCTGAAATGGCATTTGCATGTTAAATGAGGAATAACTTGTGGCAACGCAATTTTGCTTATTTAGGCCCACACCAATGGCAGATGTGTCAATGAGTTATACTGCATAACTCAGTTTGTCTGCCACTGCACACAAAAAAAAAACACAGTGTAGAACACATGGAAAGCACCACACAGATCCTTATCCGTGGATAGAAACACCACAGTAAAGGGTTCAGTTCCACCTCTCTGCAAATAGTTGATGTGATAATTGCAGTGCAAATAAAGCTTTCACTGAGTTGTCTGTTATTAGCACCAAATCTTGTTTGTGCATGTGATTATTGTTGCCCATTGGGTAGCCTGGGCACTTACCACCTTTGTGGTTCCATGGTGGTAAGTGCTCAGTCAATCCATCAATAAGAAATTTGTGGAGTGCCCTACTGAACTGTAAAGGTCTCAAGGCGCTGTGGGAGGGTCGGTCCTCTATGCTTCAGTCCAAGAGCGAGGTCTTAAGGTCCTTCCTGAATCGAGTTAAGGATGGTGACTGCCTGAGGAAAAGAGGAAAGGTGTTCCAGCTCTTTGCTGCAAGGTAGGCGAAGGACTTTCCTACAGCCGCGGTCTTCCGTATGCGTAGTCCTCGCTCAAATAGCGGGAGATCAATTTGTGCTCCGTGCCTAATGCGAGTTAGTGATAAAAGGGCATTAAACCAGTAGATGGCAATTTTTGCAGTAGTCTGTATAAAGGCCAGTCAGACTTACACTGCCTTTAAAATAACTCGGTGCCTGAGCGCTTGAGCGTGCTTGTTGCAAAGATGTGAAACCATAGAATGTTATTCCATTCAACATGTGGCATTCTTTTTTTTACGAGTTTTAAAATATTTTGCATTTACCAAACATAAAAAAAATCCCATTCATTTCATAGGTATAGGTGGTGACATACTTTATTCTTCGATATGTTTTAATCCATCGGTTTTGCAAACTAAGCCAGTAGGCTATTCAGGTTTTGTAGGTGATGCCCACAGAACACTTGGAGTTAAAAACATCAGGAAATTCAATGTCCAGTGCTGAAGAAGTGAGCGCGTGTTCTTAAATCCTGGTCTGCACTTCACTCCTATCAATATTTTTTTGACCTACTTAACTTCACCAATTTCATCTGAACACACTGGTTTGCCGGCTGTGTGAGCGCGTTGCTATGGCACTAAATAGCTTTCTGCGGCGCGCAATGAGCGGCACCGGAGGAACTTAAATTGCCTTAAATTCAGGGGCTCTTGCGGCTGCTGCACAACTAAGTTCCTTTTTAATGGATCGGGAATTATCCGCGTGTCACAGTGATGTGCTCTAATCAGGCTAGAGGAGTGAAGGCAGAAAAGCTGTGTGGTGAAAGGTTGGTGGCTGGGTGGTTTTATGGTTTAGGTATTGGCTTAATGAGAAGATGCCGGCAAAAAGGCGGTCTAATATGAACGGGCACTGACAAGGCCAATAGTTCTAGCCTTTGGAACCTAAGAGAGTTGTTACACTCGCAGGCTCACTCTTCATGGAACTCTAAACATGCTTGTTGTCAGAAAATTCATGTAAACTCCCTTTTACAGAAGCTACACCACTAAGGGACCTTGCCTCCAAAAATACTTCAGGGGGGGCAAGACACAGTGGCAGGCCTCTGGGTGTGCAAGGACCAAGGCTCTGGAGTGCCCTTGACATTAACCTAAAAGCCAATCCCAGCCATGTGAAATTCAGGAAACTTGAAATCTGTGGCTTATCATGACCACCATCACACTAAGACCTCGCTGCTCGCTCCACGATTCCACGCAAAACTCAGACAGCCGCCTCTTGTCACTACATCGTCCATTGCTAGTGGGGGACCACCAATGCAAATCTCCAGCAACTCTGCCCACAACATCTGGTCTTCTCTTCGCACTACGTGGAGGGCCACCTGCTATGCTCTCCCTGCTCCTCATGGCCCTTTCCATTGCAAACAGGACTCTTGCCACTATTTTGAGAAGGTTAACTTCAGTTGGCCTATCCTGATGATGGTAGCCGACCTGCGCTCCATCAGGGTCAGCCGGAAAGTGTGACTTTGGCCCCGTCCAGCCAAACCAGATATCCCTAGTTGGCGCTTTGTGCTTTTTGATGCAGTTTTCACTAAAATCTTTAAAATTTGATGTTTGTCATTTTGGTCTTATTTTATTTATTAAAATAAGTTCTAGTTATATAACGTGGTGTGAGATCCTTTTTGTGCAGTGTTTTTATTTTATTACTGTTTGAATTGTTGCAGAAATACTTTACACGTTGCTTCCAAGTTCAGCCTGACTCCTCTGTGCCAAGCCACCAGGTGATTGAGCACAGGTTAAGATGGAGTTTGATTGTGCCTTACCCTGATAGGGATTGTGATCGCTACTTGACCAGGGCTCACACTTCAGTCAACCAGTAACCCGATTTCTTACAGCAGGCTAATTTTTTATAGCACCCAGAGGGTGGGTGGATTTTAGCTTTCCACTTCTTGTTTTTCCCACAGTCTGAGATGGAGACACCTCAAAAGCAATGACTGGGATGAAGACTCGGGACGTAAGGATAATGCTATGGTCATCGCCTACAATAGACACAACTTCTGAAAAGGGATGGTCATGGTATTCTGCTTTTTCATGTAGTCACTTGAATTTTTCAAATGTCGTGAAATTCCATATTAAAGTGCGAGATTTGCTTCCTGAAGTTACTGACTAAACTAGTCATGGGCAGGAATCCCATGACCATTCGTTAGCTGACACCCCAGGGCATCTTCATGTCAAAGAAAAGGGTTTTAAGGCATATCTGAGATAGGGGCGACTTCATTGACGTTTCAGGTCCTGAAAGGCTTTGCAGAGTGAGACCCCTGTCATCACTTACCTTGCAAATCCCCAGGTCACCATCACTATTAGGAAGTGAGTGGGAGAAAGTCACTATCATCTCCACTAAGACTAGAACAGAGTCACAACTCCCCAACAAAGTCTTCTACTGAGCACCCCTCTCCGAGGCATGCAGAAATACCTCACCATAGTCCCACAAACGGAAGTGTTAACACTGAGGGCATTGGTATTTCTGGGACAGGGGGAAATCGGCCTATGTCAAAAGTATCTCTTAGAAATGGAGAATAACATGGGAATCGGTGTTTCCACACCAATTACCTTATTCTTTCGTGCCATAGATGGGATGCTTTATTTTACCCACTGCAAGAAACACTTGGAGGTTGTAGTATTCTTTGGTCCCAGGCTGCTGGCATCAGGGGTTACCTGTCACACCATGAACTACGGGCCTCTCAGGAGGGTGTTTATCCACCTCCCTAAGAAACCTGCATTGCAGTGAACACTGCAAGTATATCTCATCCCTGTGACAGACTCCGGTTTCAGTGAACTCGGCAAGCAATGTACTCTCTAAATTAACCTGCGCTTGAATGAACTGTACAAGTACATTTGCTTCCCGACTGAGTCGGCATTTAGGCGAGTATTGTCAATATATTCTTTGGTTTACTCGCCTCCTAACAACGTTTGCATTTGAGTGAACCTTGCAAGTCTACGTGAGTGAGCACTAACACAAACTACATTTAAGGGACCTAAATGGGTTCACCTGCCACTGCAGAAAATGGGACTAATTCTGCACTTGAGTGGCCCGTGCTACTAAGTGCACATCTGAAAGTATTTTCTATAAGCAATTTGTAAGTCCATCACTCTTAACTGTTCAGATCTCTTTCGTTCACATATTATGTACCCACACTGCAAGGCAAACTGGCAATTAGCAGTGATTCACGCAGGCACTGTAAGTGTGTGCCAGTCAGTTTCCTACTGGCCTACAGACAGTGCTTAATTTGTAAATAAAAAGGTGCCGGTGCCCAAAGCCCTCCTCTTAAACATGTGGCTGCTGCAGTTAAATGGGTGAGCACGGAATATTGAGGTGGCGTAATCCTGAAGCCATCTAGGGCCTCTTCAATTCATATAAAGCCACTCCCTGCCCCTTCAGCTCACTCTTGAAGCTTTCTAACGTCTTCCTTTGTGACGCTTTTTCGTTTTTTCTTCCTCCGTCTTTCCCATATGTGTCTTTTGCAGGCAGCAAATGCTTGAGGCAGAAGAATAAGCCCTGACCCTCAAAAATAAGTGCCGGTGCTCAGCACCGGAAACAACAAGCACAAATTAAGCACTGCCTACAGGCAATCAGACAGTGCCCGATGGCTGGCCTCCCAGATCTGTGTGTGGGCACCACGCATGTGCTGTCTCTCGTCATGCTATAATCTACTTCTGTGAGTTTTCACCACGTCCATCACACGCCCATCACTTTCATTCATTCCTTGTCCTGCCTTTCAAAATTCCTTTGGTTTGTTAGGTAAATGCTTTAGGTTTGTCCCGCTTGAGGCTGTTTTGTTCCTGCCTTGAAGACTGACCCTGTTACATGGATTATTTCACAATCTGCCATATACCTTAGTGATGACGCACTACTTTTTTCTTTTGCCTCTCTGCTTCGCTCTTCTGGTGGTATGTTGTATCTTCTTCTGGCATTTCTGCTTACAATCATAACCTCTCCCAACATTCAAAGTATTTTTAACTTCTCTCATGGTTGTAGCTTTTGCTTTACAGCTGGTAGCTGTTTGTGTTCTAAGGGGCCTTGTTAGTAATAATATCCTAGCAGGCCTACTAGGCCTGAAAATGTTT
This sequence comes from Pleurodeles waltl, assembly GCF_031143425.1. NCBI lineage: Eukaryota > Metazoa > Chordata > Amphibia > Caudata > Salamandridae > Pleurodeles > Pleurodeles waltl. The sequence continues at coordinate 153,761,939 of NC_090445.1, read as the reverse complement.
AATGCACTATTCCCTCTAGGGGCACAATATATGGTTACACTGCAATGCTCTCTACCCTTCTCTTTTCATGTGGTTATGCCTTCTAGGGGCTGACTATATGGTTACATGACCATGTTTCGTCCAAATGCTATTTTTATTGTGGTGCCCTCTAGGGGATGTTCTGACCATTACAGTCTAATGCCAAGTGTATAATGGAATGCACAAACACAGTTTATTTCTGAAAAAGTTTTAATGTGCTGCATGATGAAATACTTATAAGGTCCCAGAGGCAAGACCTATTGGCTATGCCAATGTTTGTTTTTGTCTGCCTGTAGGCCTGGTTTATGGTCTGATGGGTTGGTTTTTACTGTTGATTTCGTGATATTGCCTGCAACAAACACAAATGCATGCAGTCTCCCTGGCTTTGCAAAACATCTACATAGTTTGTCTTTACAAGTTAAAAACTTGTTGATTTGTATTTGTGGGCCACGTTTTACCTCTTTGATTCACCAAAGCAGGCCACTTTCATTTGCTGCCCAGGCTTATTTTCTGTCCCAGCCTGAGCCTAGTGCCAGTCCAGAAGAGACTGCCGCTCCCCGGAGTTTTGTACAATTTATTTATTGAAGAGTTTTGTATAGCGCTGCGTGTTGTCTTCAGGCCTCTAGCAGGTAGAAGAATGGCTTCTTTTTTGGATAGGAGGGCTGTGCCTTGTTTGGCAGCTTGGGTAACTGTGTCAGTGAGGGTGAACTTGATAAATTCAGTTCTCAAGCATCCTGAATTTCATGTGGTTAGAATTAGCTTTTAGGTTGGGCTCAGAGGTACGTCAGAGCCTTGGTCCTTGCACACCCAGAGGCCTACCACTGTGCCTCGCACTCTTGAAGTATTTCTGGAGGCAAGGTCCCTTAGTAAAGCAGCTTCCATAAAGGTGTGTTTACATGGATTTTCTGACAACAAGCATGTTTGGAGGTCCATGAAGAGTGAGCTTGTTCGTGGGCAGTGGGAGTAGGGAAAACGTTGCCTGACCAGAGTCTAAGGACACAGTTTTATAAGCAGCCTCTCCACCAGTGAAGGGCGTAGTTGAGAAAATGGGCAGGGGAAAGAGGCAGAAATAGAGGCTGGTAAGAAAGAGGCTTTGTACCACTCACAAAGCAAAGCTTGAGGGTGCCCAGGGGCGGAGGGGAACTTCCTGACATGTTTATAGAGCAGGCGTGGTTGGGAACTGGGAAGAAAGGCTAGTTCTCAAGCAGCCTTACTTTTGAAACTCACACAAAAAGAGCTCTGAGAAACGCACAGAAAGAGGCAGCTTGTTCAGTGTTACATGTGCAGAAATATACGATTCCATACATGCCCTCTAAGCGGGAGATTTATACAAAGAAAGCAAGAGAATGGTATTTTCATTTTAGCTTGCACTGGAGTGGCTAATGTTTTAATAGGTGTTCAGATAAAATATATTTTTGGGTCATAAAAATATGGAATATTCACATTAGTACTGCAAAGCCATACTGATGGCAGAATTCATACAGTATTAAGTTAAGTAACATGAAATACCTAAATCGAGTGTTGGCGTGTATGTTATTTTAAGAATCTAGTTTGGCATTTATCTGAAGGCTCTCCAGAGCTCACATTAAAAATCAGAAATCCCCGTATAAACCATGAGCATTGATGGATTAGAACCTGAGATCTCACTGTCAGACAGACATTTTGGTGGAGAAATATCTGTCAACGAACTGTTGTGGATGTTTCTCCAGAATTAATTCTGCCACAATGCTGGGCAGAAAATCCACTGCACAAACTCTAAATCAGGCTCTACGAGTCTTCTTCTATGGGGAAAACACATTGCTAATAAACATTGCCCTGACTGACCAACACCCCTTAACACTTCACTGGTAGCAATACTCCTACAAAGAGGTACATATTTACTACTTTTGGGAATTCAAAAATGTTCCCAGTAGTACACCTTGAAAACTGCACCAGTTGCAGGACTGCAGATTGCAATTGCTAATTACTAAGCTATATGACACCTTAGCTCACTATTTCACCCTTGTGCAGGTACATGCAAAGTAAAGCTCCAGACACACATTTTTCATTTCTATACTTTTTCCTACATGGAGATTTGATACTTCCTTATGGGGAAACCCTTTCTACATCCACAAAATGTTTGGGGATATCCCTTTCCCTTTCTGGTGGACCAAGTCCTCTCTGCAGGGTTACCCCAGATGTTTGATGAACCGAGTTTTTGTTGGCTTTTAGGACTCTGTGTACTTTACTTCTGCTAACCAGTGGTAAAGGAATATGTGCTTTCCCTTGAAAACATGGTAGAAGTGACCTACACCTGATTGGTATATTTAAATTACTTGTAAATCCCAAGTATATTTTACTACATGTACCTAGGGCCTGTAAATTAAATGCTACTAGTGGGATCCAGCACTCAGTGGGCCACCCACTAAATTAGCACTGTAAAACATGTCTCAGGCCTACCACTGCAGCCTGTAGTGCGACTTAAGCTGCCATTTCAAACTGGCTCCAGCGACAACCATCCTCGATGCAACGACCATCACAGCTTCCATCAACACTAAGCTCCAGTGGTGACCTGCTCTTCACACCAAGCAGCGATCATCTGTGCTCACCATTTGTTGGTTTGCATGGCACTCTTCTTTACAGCCTTGTAATTCAGTAAGGCACGCCTGGCATCACTCCTGTATCTCTGTGTGGAGCAGGGATCACGCAGTAATTGATGCAACTTATTTAGTGCCCGTCGGCTGCTCGTGATCGAGGTACTATTTGTTGTTTTTAACTTTGAGTGCTCCGCAAGCATAAGACTTTTTTGTGACTGGCAAAACGTGCCCAGAAGGCACAAGATTGCAAAGTTGTATTTTTTAAAGCTAACTTTAGTTCTAAGTTTCTTCTCATGTTTTCTTTTGCTTTTGCTCATAGGCGCGGTTTTCAAAAGATGACAATTAACTTGTTCGAAATAAGTGAGGCCTATTATGTAATGCAAATGTTTGTTGTTCTTTTTATTGCAATTTTAAAGGTACATTTAATAAAACATGTTGAAATTAGTTACATATTAATTTAGTTAATGTTACTCTTCATCAGCAAAGTTACTTCAACATATGTAAACACACCTAAAAACATAACATGTAAAGATAATGTTAAACGTGCCCACACCAGTGTGGTAAGTCAACAAAGAAAAACATTCAAAAGACAGTTGGGCCCAGAGCAACCCAAAGATAAAAAAAGTGAGACTGTGAGTGGAATAGAGGAAGAGATATGTCCAGAAAGAAACAAAGAAAAAAAAAACTATCGGACTGTATTACCTATATACAGAGCTTTTTAGTGGTTTCTACTCCTAATGAGGTGCTTAAGCACTCAAACAATGAGTAGCACACTACTGTAAGACACAGCTGTAGAGATATTTGTCATGCATATTGAGTTAGAATTTGTCATGCTGTTTATTACACAGTTGTCACGCATTTTGTTAGATATTTGCCATCCAATTTGTCTTGAAGACGCCTGTCAAAAGTAGTTTTGCAATCTGCCATGCCATATGTCACGACGAAGTTATGAAATCGGTCAAGCAGGTGGTCACTGAGGTGGTTAGCTTACCACGGTGAGCCCAGACCGGCAATAGGGTGGATACTTCTCAATATCTGTTTCCGAGAACATATTTTGGAAGCATCTTATTTGCATCTTATTGCCGTTGCGACGCGCTCATTTAAAGGATACGCCAAAGTGCATAGTTCCGTTTAATGCGCCCCTAACTGACGAGCCGTCAGTCCTCGACTCACTGGGTGGGTCGAAAGTCCAAAGAAGGTATTGGAAAAAAAAAAAAGAAAATAAGAAAACCCTCTGTTATGGAAAGTGCCACATCAGCCTTGCAGTCAGGCAAGTAGCAGCACGCCTGGTTGAAGGCTGCACATTAACTGTGACGGGTTTTTGACAGATCCAATTATAAAGCCAGGCCTCAGCAGAGTCCCAGCTCCTGATATTTAGTGCATGAAATTTAATTCCTGCCAGTGGGAAGTTTTTTTTTTCCTTTTTTTTTTTTTTGCAAGAGTTATAAAAGTTTCTCCTCCTGGACCCACTTTTGTTCTAGACATAGAAGGACGTACCCGGAGACATAGTAATAACAGATATATCAAATAATAGATTCTTATTTTTAACCTTGGCAAACATATTCGCCACCCTAAAAAGAGCAATTTCCAACCAAATGCATCTCGGAGACAGTGTAATTTCATTGTAAATGCGTTTTTTCAAATCACTTACATTTGAATCATTTGATTCTCAGATTGGTTTGAGAAATTAACATAATCAGGTGCACTCAGCAGCACACCTCCAAAAAAGATGAACAGATTCCGGCAAGTACCAGTAAAGCACTTTCAATGGAGCATCTCACAAGCCCTTTTTTCTTGCATGTCTCAACCAGACGCATCGCAATTCATACTCTTTTAACAGATATCCACTTACTTATTATTTTTCCTCAAATGATGTAAAACATATACCAAGATCTGGAAAATTATTTACATTATCTGAAGTCATTCTTATATTGTAATTTGCTTTTTAAGTAGCGCTTTCTGGGGTTTGTTTCTATTGGCGTAAGCAAAAAGTGAAACCCTGGCACTGTCCTTGCTACCCCCGTTGCTAGGAAACACGAAGGCGGCAGCATGAAGAGAAAGTAAAGCCCCCATGTGAGTCTTTCTTTCTTTCTGTAGTTGCCACAAGTAGCCATTCCAATAGACCCTCAGCAGCAAATAAGAGACTCTTATGGGGCTACGAGTAAGACAGGGGTTCAACAGTGTCATCAGGGTTGTAACACAGGGTCCTGCTGTCCCTGCGGAGCAAGTGAGGCCTTCAACCCTTTCGGGGGCCCAATTTAGCCCTAGACCACTGAATAGCTGTGAGATATGGGAAGGTAAGGAGCCCCTCTTCATATTCTGTCGAGGCCAGGGGGGGACATTTTGTGTTACGCCACTGACAATGATGTCACTGAAGGGTGTGTAATGTCACATCTGGCACCAAATATATTTTGATGAACTGATATCATTGGGTGCTTGCGTAATTCATTTTAAACTCAATGGAATTGAGTCGGCCCATAGGGCTTTTTGCTGTGATATGTGCATTTCATGGAGAATTCTGCGGTAGACAGGCTCTTCCTCTGGACTAGCTGCAGCTCTAGCACTCTTTACCCTCTGCTTTGCTGCCTTGACCTCTAGGTACAATAAGGCTTGCATATACACTCACAAACAACCCTCCCTCCACCTTCAATCCTCCAAGCAGCAAGATGCCTGTGGAACTACTGGCTTTTGAAGCGCTGGTGCTTAAATTTCACTACATCCCTGCTTTGCTTTACCTTTGACTGAGCCAAAATATACACACTAAAGGAGTCAAAAAGATTCTCTGGAATGCACTTCTTAATCCGATGAAGTCTTTTTTATAGGTTTTCGCAAAGGTTCATGAAGGAAGGCTTGAATACCAAAAAGTGTAGTTTTAAAATGTGCAACAATGAAGTAAGACCATAGATAAAGAATCTTCAATCTATAAACAACAAATATATACATGCAAGAATATAAACACTGATATTGGTATAGGTATATATATTCATACACAATGACAAATAATTAATAAAAATGCATCACCGTAGGGCCTGTCAGGTGCTTCATCTTTCTCATGCCAGCAAGCTGATGACTCAGTTCGACTGTGAGAAAGAGAGATCTCCTCCCTCACTGGAAATCTATATCAGGCATTCAACGTCCAAATCCTGATTGAGGTCCCTTGCAAACGTGCTACTCAGCACAACACTATCAGAACGCTGGACTTATTAATGTCATATTATGGAGTACCACTCCAGGTCCATAGTGACAATTGGTCACACTTCAAAGGCAAATTGGTGGAGGACTACTGTTCTCAGCACAATATTGAGTGGATATATCATAGTCTTTATTATCCACATACCTCAGGACTGATTGAGAGAATGAATGGCTTACTGAAAGCTCAACTGTAAAAATAATCTGATGGAACTTTGAAAAACTGGAGAGAGCATTTAAAAGAAGCCCTCCAGATTCTGAACACTAGACCATTAACAAATGCTGAAACACCCCTGATGCAAATGTTAACTCCAGCTTTGCAAATACAACCACATGTGGCCACCAATACCATCTCATACTGGGAAATAAAACCTGGAGTCTTAGATCCTTAGAAAGCCACACCCAAATCCCGCAGGTCTTGACTTACATGCTTTACAAGCTTACAAACCGAAACCACTAGACATAGAGCTGTGTGAAACAGGTGTTAGAGTACAGATTCCCCCAGAGCATTTCGGATTGATTGCTCCCAGATCTGGGTTGGCCCTCAAAGATATTCAGATTTTAGGGGGAGTGATTGATGCAGATTACCAAGGAGAAATCAAAGTTATTCTATTAAATAGTGGAGAAGTTGATTTATTCATTCAAATTGGAGACAAAATTGCCAAACTTTTCATAATTCCAGTGTATGGAGGATTGGTGAGGAAGGGGACTGTCCCAGCCCTTCTTACTGTACTTGGGGAGGGAGGTCTTGGTTCCACTGATAAAAACCCTGGTGCTAAAGTGTGGGTTGAATCCCCAAATGGCCCTACAGAACCTGCAGGAATTATAGCAAAGGGACCCAATAATGTCCTGTTGATTATGAAACCAGGAAAGGAAAAATGGGAACATATTCCAGCTGATAAATACTATTTGTGAGAATGATCATACTTGTTTTATTTACAGATCATACTACAGCTTGTTTTTGCTGTGAGTGTTCCGTGTGGTCTCCTTCTAGGCATGTACATGTGGGGTCAGGAGAGACCTAACACCCCCAATCTGAACTTGATTTATCGACCACGTTGTGCAATACCTTTACTGTATCTGAATGACAATATTTGGATTCATTTTGCGCAAATCGTGCTCAACAGATCCGACTTTTGCATGAGTGTCATGAGAAGCACTGTGGATGTTTTGTCAACGTGTTTGATCGCCATACCAACACCAACAAGCATCTTGTTCAATGCCACTAACCGGGATAACGATGTGCAAGAACACGATGCTGAAACCCACTTTAGTCCCTATGAGTATTGCATGGACTGTGAGGAAGCAACTGATGAAAAGTGGGACGATCCCACTCAGATAATTACCTACAACATTACTACCGGTGATGTGTGTTACCACATGTCCTGCAATTCTCGTGACATTGGAAAATGCATTCAATCACGTTTAGAAAAGAAAACAGCAACCTCTCAAAACTTACCATGGGAACACAGAGTTTTGTGCTTTTACCGAACGGACAGACATTGCAAAAATATGTTGAATCATATGGTTTGTCGTCATCTAGTGACTGCTGCAAGTCACCCTAAACATGTCAAGTTGCCAGTTGGCTGGCTGTTTTCGTGTGGAAACCTGACTTTTACTTACATTCCAGCTAACATAATGGGCAGGCCGTGTACTTTTACACGCCTGGGACTCATGATGTTTCCATCTAACTCTATACATACTCGTTATCCTAGATACACTATGCAACTAGATGAACATTGTGACTCAGATATTCAATTATTATCCCAATCAGAGTATCTAAGCTTAAGTCTTTCTATTGTAGGCATGCCTGGTTTAGCTGTATACAATACTATGGTGATAAATAAGCTGGCTTATCTAATAGTTAAAACATTAACCATACTTCTATTGCTTTATCTGAATTTTTATTAGATGTGTGTGGTATTAGAAAAGATGCTTTAAAAAACAGGGCTGCTATAGATTATCTTTTGTTAAAACATAATCATGGTTGCAATGAGTTTTAAGGCATGTGTTTTTTAATTTTTCCGACCACTCTAAATCTATCCAGGTCCACACTGATCGACTACATACATTAGTGATAGGGGTAAAGAAGAATATAGATCAGGGATGGTGGGACTGGTTGTTTCAATGGTTACCTGATTTTGGACAATTACGCAAAGTTTTGGGTGGAATGTTTGTAGCATTAGTTCTTATTATATCATTATGTTGCTGTGTACAATGTATTCCTAATATGCTTGCAATATTTAGACCGAAAAAAGTTGATTTTAAACCTATAGGTTACACGACTCACTGGTCAAAGGGTGGAATGTAGTGATATTTGTGTGTTGACCACTGATTTGTATCGCACCACTTTGCACTTGGCTTACCTGCCCACCGTCACATTAGTGGTCACCAGTTATAAACTCTATTTTGTATTCAGCTTAGCCTTAGCTTTACTGCTTCACTGCCACGTTAGAGGTGCGAGTAGTTTTCTGTACAAACATGTTATACAACGTGGTTTCTATTTCAGCATGTTCTCTTCCTCACCGAAGAGCTAGGACATATTATCACTGAAGAACTAGGACATAATATGGAGGAGTTAGTCAGTCAGCACGATAAGGATGTGTAGGAAGTTGGCTCTGTATGCACTATTTCAAAGTAAGAAATAGCATGCACAGAGTCCAAGGGTTCCCCTTAGAGGTAAGATAGTGGCAAAAAGAGATAATTCTAATGCTCTATTTTGTGGTAGTGTGGTCGAGCAGTAGGCTTATCAGAGGGTAGTGTTAAGCATTTGTTGTACACACACAGGCAATAAATGAGGAACAAGACAATTCCAGGCCAATAGGTTTTTGTATAGAAAAATATATTTTCTTAGTTTATTTTAAGAACCAAAGGTTCAAGATTTACAAGTAATACTTCAAATGAAAGGTATTTCATTTAGGTACTTTAGGAACTTTGAATTAGCAAAATAGCATGTACAGTTTTCACAAAAATGGCAATAAGCTATTTTAAAACTAGACTGCAATTTTCAACAGTTCCTGGGGGAGGTAAGTGTTTGTTAGTTTTGCAGGTAAGTAAACCACCTACAGGGTTCAAAGTTGGGTCCAAGGTAGCCCACCGTTGGGGGTTCAGGGCAACCCCAAAGTTACCACACCAGCAGCTCAGGGCCGGTCAGGTGCAGAGGTCAAAGTGGTGCCCAAAACGTATAGGCTTCAATGGAGAAGGGGGTGCCCGGTTACAGTCTGCCAGCAGGTAAGTACCCGCGTCTTCGGAGGGCAGACCAGGGGGGTTTTGTAGGGCACCGGGGGGGACACAAGTCAGCACAAAAAGTAAACCCTCAGCGGCACGGGGGCAGCCGGGTGCAGAGTGCAAACAGGCGTCGGGTTTGCAATGGAGTTCAATGGGAGACCCAGGGGTCTCTTCAGCTAAGCAGCCAGGCAAGGGGGGGCTCCTCGGGGTAGCCACCACCTGGGCAAGGGAGAGGGCCACCTGGGGGTCGCTTCTGCACTGGAGGTTGGATCCTTCAGGTCCTGGGGGCTGCGGGTGCAGTGTCTTTACCAGGCGTCGGGTTCTTAGAAGCAGGCAGTCGTGGTCAGGTGGAGCCTCTGGATTCCCTCTGCAGGCATCGCTGGGGGGCTCAGGGGGGTCAACTCTGGCTACTCACAGGGTTGCAGTCACCGGGGAGTCCTCCCTGTAGTGTTGTTTCTCCGCAGGTCGAGCCAGGGGCGTCGGGTGCAGAGTGCAAAGTCTCACGCTTCCGGCGGGAAACGTGTTGTCTTTAAAAGTTGCTTCTTTGTTGCAAAGATGTTTCTTCTTTGGAGCAGAGCCGCTGTCCTCGGGAGTTCTTGGTCCTTTTAGATGCAGGGTAGTCCTCTGAGGCTTCAGAGGTCGCTGGACCCTGTGGAACGCGTCGCTGTTGCAGTTTTTCTTGAAGTGGGGATACAGGCCGGTAGAGCTGGGGCCAAAGCAGTTAGTGTCTCCGTCTTCTCTGCAGAGCTTTCAGGTCAGCAGTCCTTCTTCGTCTTAGGTTGCAGGAATCTATCTTGCTAGGTTCTGGGAGCCCCTAAATACTCAATTTAGGGGTATGTTTAGGTCTGGGGGGGTTAGTAGCCAATGGCTACTAGCCCTGAGGGTGACTACACCCTCTTTGTGCCTCCTCCCTGAGGGGAGGGGGGCACATCTCTAATCCTATTGGGGGAATCCTCCATCTGCAAGATGGAGGACTTCTAAAAGTCAGAGTCACCTCAGCTCAGGGCACCTTAGGGGCTGTCCTGACTGGCCAGTGACTCCTCCTTGTTTTTCTCATTATCTCCTCCGGCCTTGCCGCCAAAAGTGCGGCCGTGGCCGGAGGGGGCGGGCATCTCCACTAGCTGGAGTGCCCTGGGGAGCTGTAACAAAGGGGGTGAGCCTTTGAGGATCACCACCAGGTGTTACAGTTCCTGCAGGGTGAGGTGAGAAGCACCTCCACCCAGTACAGGCTTTGTTATTAGCCACAGAGTGACAAAGGCACTCTCCCCATGTGGCCAGCAACATGTCTGGTGTGTGGCAGGCTGGCAAAACTAGTCAGCCCACACTGGAAGTCGGGTATGTTTTCAGGGGGCATCTCTAAGATGCCCTCTGGGGTGTATTTCACAATAAAATGTACACTGGCATCAGTGTGCATTTATTGTGCTGAGAAGTTTGATACCAAACTTCCCAGTTTTCAGTGTAACCATTATGGTGCTGTGGAGTTCGTGTTTGACAGACTCCCAGACCATATACTCTTATGGCTACCCTGCACTTACAATGTCTAAGGTTTTGCTTACACACTGTAGGGGCATAGTGCTCATGTACCTATGCCCTCACCTATGGTATAGTGCACCCTGCCTTAGGGCTGTAAGGCCTGCTAGAGGGGTGACTTATCTATGCCATAGGCAGTGTGAGGTTGGCATGACAACCTGAGGGGAGTGCCATGTCGACTTAGTCATTTTCTCCCCACCAGAACAGCTGGCAAGCAGTGTGTCTGTGCTTAGTGAGGGGTCCCCAGGGTGGCATAAGACATGCTTCAGCCCTTAGAGACCTTCCCTGGCACCAGGGCCCTTGGTACCAGGGGTACCAATTACAAGGGACTTACCTGGATGCCAGGATGTGCCAATTGTGGAAACAAAGGTACAGGTTAGGGAAAGAACACTGGTGCTGGGGCCTGGTTAGCAGGCCTCAGCACACTTTCAAATCATAACTTGGCATCAGCAAAGGCAAAACGTCAGGGGGTAACCATGCCACGGAGGCATTTCCTTACAGGATGTACTAGACAGATGTTTATGGTACAGCAGGAAACGGTTTGACTTTGGGAGGGACGCCTTGTGAATTTGGCCAACTCCCAATGTGTTTCTTTCAAAGCTTACCTAAACTAGCCAGCATTTTTGAATACTTCTCAATGGGAGGGGTTTTCCAGAAAAACTCCTTCTCCAGTTCTTTAAAATATAAAAGTTGGACCCTGATCGTCAGTGGCAGATTCAGGGACCTCAATCAGGATTCAGACGTTGAATGCCTGATATAGATTTCCCGTGAGGGCGGAGATCTCTCTTTCTCGTAGTCAAACAGGGTCATCGGCTTGCTGGCATGAGAAAGATAAGGCACCTGACAGGCCCTACGGTGATGCATTTTTATTAATTATTGGCTTCGCATTGTGTACGAATATATATACATATATCAATATCTGTGTTTGAATTCTTGCTTGTATATATTTGCTGTTTATAGGTTGAAGATTCTTTATATATGGCCTTACTTCATTGTTGCACATTTTAAAAGTACACTTTTTGCTATTCAAGCCTTCCTTCACGAACCTTGGGAAAAGCTATAATAAATGTCTTCTTTAGATTAAGAAGTGCATTCCACAGAATCTTTTTGACTCCGTTCAGTGTGTATATTTTGCCTGAGTCAAAAGTAAAGAAAAACAATCCCCTACAACATTACCCTAGAACAGTGGTCTCCAAACCTTTTAATGCTGCGCCCCCTAGTTGAAAAATAAAAATGATTGGGCCCACCTCAGAATTTTTCACAATTATTTTATAAAGATGGCAATGTTTAATTATGTCTAGAACTATTTAAGCATTGCAGTTAAGTACTGTTACCTGTTTAAAAATGCAGTAACATTCCTCTGCTTAAAACAAAGCCCTGTTACCTATATAATGCTTCTTTTGTCCAGAGCCTTTCTCCCCCCCCCCCCCCCCCCCGGGATCACTTGAGACCTACCTAGGGGAGCCCACAGAATTTATAATTGACCTGATGAATGTGACTCTCTCTTGTAATTATTTTGCATTTGATGGTCAGTTTTATGTTCAGATTAAAAGGACATCTACAAGGGCTTCTTAGGCTCCTACTTTGCCATTTTGTTTGTTAATTACTTTAAGAAATACATCTATGATTCTAGTACTAATTCCTTCTTTTCAAACATTCATCTTTGGAAAGGACAGACTATACTTTCTTTATTTGCTTTGGTGACCAAACATTGCTTGTCAAATGTTTACAATGGTTCAATTCTCTGTCTACTGACCTTAGATTCAAATCAGACTTCAGCAAAAATTCTATTGAACTGGTGGACCTTACTATCTTTGTGTGTGAATGTACTCTAGCAACTGGGTTGCACCCCAAACGGACTGATCAAAATACACTGCTAGAATGCACTAGCCATCATCCTAAAGGCCTCAAAGATGGCCTTCCATTTGGCCAATTTCTTTGCATTCGCAGAAATTGTAAATTCAAGACTGATTATTTCAGGGAAGCGGATGTCCTAGCAAAGAAGCTTGAGGCACAGGGTTACCCTATCAGGTTGATAAAGCGTTCTCAGAAACGCACTTGGGCCCATATTTATACTTTTTTAGCGCTGCATTTGCGCCATTTTTTGACGCAAAAGCGGTGCAAACTTGCAAAATACAGTTGTATTTTGTAAGTTTGCGCCATTTTTGCATCAAAAAGCGGCACTAAAAAAGTATAAATATGGGCCTTGGTGTTACCATAGGGCAGTGGTTCCCAACCTGTGGTCTGAGTACCAATGGGGGTCCGCGAAGCCTCCTCAGGGGGTCCGCGACTACTTAGAAAATTAAATAATATTAACTGATTAGCTCCCAAGCTTTCAGCAATGACTCATGGGGGGGGTCCCCGGATTCCAATAATGATTCAGTGGGGGTCCCCGGGATCCAGTAATGATAAAGTGGGGGTCCACAGAAGTCAAAAGGTTGGAAACCACTGCCATAGGGAATTTATATTAACTCCAAAAGCTAAAAAGAATATAGATGTGTTATCACTTTTTTGTACACAGAGCAATGCTATTGTTAAAACTGTAAAAACATATTGTCCACTGATTACATCTATAGACATTTCCAATGAACCACCAATATTTTCCTTCCATAAAGGTAAAAACCTCAGGGATCACTTGGTACACATGGACGTCCCTAAGGCTTCGTCTGATGTGGCCTCATTGTGTGGCCATAGTAAAGTTGCTGGCCAGTTCAAATGTGGTAACTGTGTGATTCTACAAGCAACACCAAACTATTTCTTCATGGTGCTGTCATGTATATCCTGAAAGATCATACTAATTCTGATTCACAGAATGTTGTGTATGCTATCTGGTATCCGTGTAATCGGATCTATGTTGGACAAACCACGCAGAACATGAAATCACAACTATTTCAACATAAGAGCAGAATCCTTTGCAAGTCATCTCAGCACCGTTAGTCTTCCATTTGCTTGAATATAATCACTCTGCCAATTATATCAAGTGGCATATTACTGAACAAATCAAAAGGCCTCCACGTGTGGGCGACACCCAGGTCATCATCAGTCATGTTGAATGCCACTGGATTTTAAGATGTGATAGCATTACACATGGGCTTAATACCACAAAGGAATGCAACTCAGTAACATTGCTCTGATCTGTTATAATGGCTGCATCCTGATATGTATCTGTTTTTTCTGAGTGAGATTTGTTGCCCTTCTAGTGGACCTAACTATTTTAATGTTTTATCGGTTCACTCCTACACATGGACTCTGTGAATGTGTCTATCAGGTGTATATTGAGGTACAACTACTATATGAGAGATCTATATTCCTTGATGATGCTCATTCTCTCTACAATAATTTAGGCTTATCTTAGAATGTTTTGTTGTCTTCCTTATATGTGTTTATGATGTTTTTTGTCTCTACAATGATTGAGGCTATTCTTTAAAGGATATGTAGATTTCTTTGTAAATGTTAATATGATTGGGTCTTATTTTGTAATCTTCATAATATGTTTGGTCAAAATGGCAGTTTAAAACTCACCACACAGACACTGCATTAGCAGGTCTGAGACATGTTTACAGGGCTACTTATGTAGGTGGTGCTGCAGGCCCACTAGTAGCATTTGATTTACAGGCCAGGAGCACACATAGTGCACTTTACTAGGAACTTACTAGTAAATCATATATGCCAGTCATGGATAAACCAGTCACCAATACAAGTTAGACAGGGAGCACTTGCACTTTAGCACTCATCAGCAGTGGTAAAGTGCCCAGAGTCCTAAATCCAGCAAAAAGAAAATGCAGCACACAGTCAAAAACAGGAGGTCAGAGGCAAAGGGTTTTGGGATAATCCTGCAAAAAGGGCCATTTCCAACAGTTACCTTATTGACAAGGGCCAATTTGTGACCAACAATGACACTTTATGGGTATTATAGGGATCGTGTGGAGCCCCGACTACAGAGAATTCATCAAATCCCTAATGTTGCAATTGTTGCTGGAACATGGTACAGGGAAGTGAGCTATTATCTTAATTTACAGGGTAAATGTGCCCTCTTGTTCGGGGAGGAGCTTACGGTCCCTTGTACTGAAGCAGGTCCGAAGGGTTTCCAGGAACCCACAATGAAAATATATACAGTTCCACTGCCTATACCAGACATATCTTACTCCTGTGTGACTACACTGCATCTTCCCAGGGGTGGCCCGCGGTATATATGTCCAGACGCAGACTTCTACGGTATGGTGTGGGCGTGCCGGGAAATTGGCCGATATTGGACAGAAACAGTGACACTAGTGGACATTGTTGGATGCCCCTCCAATTAGACCCCTTACACCGTATGCTCAGAGTGACGCCCCGTAAATGCAAGAAAAAATACGATAAAGGTTCGCAGATCTGGTGAACATCCAGTTAAAATGCTGTATAGTGACAGTGTGAAAATCTGATGCAGCCTCTCCCCCCATTGTCCCTGTGCCTTAGAGACCTTTTCAAATGGGCAATCGCCGAGACCACTGTCAGGCGCTCATTTGTGCTACAGAAGGACGTGACATCTCAATGCCTGGGACACGTACCTGAATAATCTGGTGGCAAAGACAGACTTTGAGGCCCTGCACTCATCGACCTACATACCCTTGTGCAGCCAGTAGTGGCGAGTGGTGCACTGATACAGGGTGGGTGAACAACATGTATGACCATGGGCTCGACACTGGGGGCTTGCTTCCTACCCCTCAACATGGTGATCACTATTCCATCTTATCCTAAATTATCCTCAACCACTACAAAGGTCCACTGGGGCCTCCCCACACTACTCCGACCAACACTGTGACATATTGAAAGACTGAACTCCCATTCTGAGGGACAATAGATAGATTTCTCACAACTGATAGTATGGGTTATGCCCCGTTAGGGTGATGGTGAATTGTTACTATTTGTTAAATATAGCTGAAGTAGCTTCCAAGTGAGAGTCACCTTGGCTTACTTATCCTGATGTCTCACCAACTACGTAGGCTCTGGGTGGTGGAAAAGATGATTGCACACACCAGGAGAACCCAAGATATAGGGGAACACATGGTTGACACACAATGTGTAATGGGTAAAAGTATGCTGTATACCATAATATTGTGAAGACAAACCATACTTTCCCTTGAATGTGCTGACTGGTTGAAAACTCAATAAAGAACCACTATGTAAAAAAAAACAAGAAATCCATATAATCTTGGTGACAATGGTTTAGCAAATCTTCCATGAAGGAGGATTTCAGGTTGAAAACTCAATAAAGAACTACTATGTCAAAAAAAATGAAGAGTCTGGCATTGGCCGTGGATCTGTTGATGGTGTTGCTGGGATACATCAAACAGGTCCCAAAGAGTGAGTGGAAATTTGTGGAGCTGGCACTGCTGATGGGCAAAGGAAGAGTAGCCAGGCAGTGGGGTAGAGGCAGGCTGTCCACAACAGCAAACTGGATAACAGACATGCTCACATGCCGCACTCACGCTGAAACATACAGCGAAGTACTACCTACAGCAACCCGGCCGAAAGATATATAGGGTCCCCTGAGAACAGACCTAGCAAATGCTACAGCAAGCCCGGAAGGTGATACATCAATGTCTAAAGAACCCAGGGCTTAGCCATGATGAACACGTTATCTGCTGGGCACGACCCACACTTAAGATAACATCCCAGTCGATGTGCGAGAACATGGCAATAATGCAGTATGTTTTTTCTGTCTGATCACTATATGACAATACGTACTTTGCTGCGTATGCTACATAACACAGTTCTGTACTGCTGCCACTCTACGACGGCTATGTAATAATTAAAGTTAAAAAAAGGATAACAGCCACGTAAGGTTGAGGTGTCTCCAGAGGCATAAATAATTGTGTCACTCCTCTGGCTAATGTATCCTGAAAAGCGATGATTTCAACAATTGGTGAAATTCGGGTTTGTGAATGAGCCCGCGAATTGGAGAAATATAAGTAGAAGATGGTCTACTCCTCTGTAGCTCTTGCAACTTGTGTGGAGATGGAGGCTTCCACTTTCTAATGGGGGATGCCTTGGATGCTCTGCTGGGAGGCAAAAGATTAAGTGGTGTTAGAGGAGTCTCCACTGAATCCTCGGAAGGTATAATCAGAGTGATAAGACGATATGGTGATGAGTCGAATCTGGAGATGAAGTCTGATGCTATCTTTTTGGAGGGGTATGTGTTGATTTTCTCTATGTCTTATTCTGGATTTATTTTGTTCATCTCGAGAAGATTGAACAGTTTGGGACCCTGAAGAATATTTTGTTTCTACTGTGGACCAAGCTTTTGAGACTTGAAGTAGAGATATAGGTCTCTGTTTTTGGATGTAAGTGGTGAAGTTGCCATTGGCAAATGAAGCCTCTTCGACATCGATGTGACTGACAGCATAGTATGCATCCTCAGCATTGCTAAGTTTGTGACAGTGATCCCTATTTTCTCAATGTCGACGGTTATGAATGATGTCTTCAATGTTTCAGTATAGGCTGAACTGACAATCATTCACATCCTTCCCTTGACAGCGAACAGGCTGGCGCAGATGGCTTCGACTTTGACCACGATCTCAAAATGATCCTACTGTGATGTCGAGAGTGATAGTCTTTTCTCACTTGCTCCTACTCTAAAGTTTTTCAGACGATGGATGGGAAAAGGAAGATGATTCAGAGACAGATCTGTCCTTTTATTGTTTTCCTCTTCTGCCCTCATGAATTCCATCGTGCCTTTAAGGAGAAGGCCTTATCTGTCTTAATGTCTGTTTGGACATTTTCATGCACATGTCGCAGTCAGTGACAAAGTGGGAAAGAGGCAAACATACCACACAGACTTTGTGGGCATCGGTTATAACTTTCTTTCTTCTGCAAGAAGGGCAGTTGGAGAAAAATGATGGAATTCTGACTAGAAGTTTAGTCAGAAAAAGCTTTAAAAATTGTCCTCTCGACAGAGAATGGTAAAAATACTGAGTGAAAACACCAGAATTATTTTTTATGAAGAAAAATGTGATATTTTGAGGTAAAATACTAAGCAATCTTCCTGGGATCCTTCTCTCACAAGCTGGAGAAAAGAACTGGGTGAGAGAGCCAACTAACTACCAGTACAAGGCATTCTGGATAAGGGTGCCTCTCAGGTTCTGTCTTTTTTAAATGAAGACTAACAGGTTGCATTTTTACAATCATGTTCTTCGATTTAAACCATAATTGTACTTTGTTTTCTATTGTGATGCTGCAATATAGTGTTATGAAAACAGTTAGAATGTTTTAACTTATTATACATTCATGACAATTTTAGTGCACTTTCAAACTATACCATGTTATGTTTTCATTTCTACAACCACCAACAAAATTTTGTAAGGAATTTATAATTACTGAGATTTATTTAAGATGCAGGAATGATATGTTTTACGGAAGACCCTACACAGCTGCGGAATGGCTGATGATTCCAAGTACACTTCTTCCACCAGAATAAACTTCCTTGAACACAACTCTTTGCACACAATACAGTAAAATCACACTGCATGGGGGGTACGGCAAAGAAAAAGACACCACTGACACATATTAATAGGAGGCTGGTTAGAGAATAGGAGGCTGGTTAGAGAAAAGATATTGATTTGCAGAAACTATATCCTCGGTCGCACTCTTTAACAAGGTTAAGACACTAAAATTAAAACTAATATACAGTTGGCTTTCCTGTTCCTTAAATGAATCAACTAAAACATTTTGGCCCTCATTACAACCCTGGAGGTCAGTGTTGAAGCGGTGGTAACACCGCCAACAGGCCGGCGGTAAAAAAAATGGAATCATGACCACAGCGGAAACCGCCAACACATACAGCCACTTTAACACTCCGACCGCCATGAAATACCACAGCAGTAATAGCCAACAGTCAGGCGGAAGACAATGTACCGCCCACAACATTACAACCCGCCCATCCACCAGCTTTTCCGGGGAAGTACCAACGCCATCAAAAGCACGGCGGAAACAGTGTTCTGAAGGGAAACAACTCACCTCTCAACACTCAAGGAAGAACCAGGATGCCATGGAGCCCGAGCTGCAGGTGTTCCCCATGCTGGTGTCACGTCTCATACACCAGGAGCACCAACGCCGGCAACGACGACCACAGTGAGTACTGCACCTAGCACACAAGGGAGGGGAGGAGGAAAAAGAGAGTGACACACACATGCAACACACAACACCCCCACCCCCACTCTCACCCCCAACACCATACACACAAACACATGCAACCACATTACATATACACCCCGTAACCCTCAGGAATAACACAAGGACAAAAGGAATGGCGTCAAATGAATGTTATATTAGAAATACTTAGAAATACGTTCATAAATCAAAAACAGTATTTACAATATATACAAAATGCGGGACAATGCCCACTCAAAAATGTCCATGGCCCACTGGGCCAAAACACATAGGCCAAGGCCACACTTGACTCCTGCCTCAATACGGAGAGAACACTGCAGGGGCATCAGGTCAAAAACACACAGGCACCTTAGGGGGACGTGGAATGGGGGGCACCTCAGCCGGAAGATGGTACAACGCCACTGCTCCTGGAGGGGGCTCCATGCCCACTGCTTGGTCCTGGGGAGTGCAAGGCCACAGTCTCTCAAGTGGGTTGTTTTCCCACTGCTTGGTCCTGGGGAGTGCAAAGCCACAGTCTCTCTAGAGGATGGCTTCTTCCACTGGTTCTGGAGGGGGCTTTGTGCCCAGTGTGCTTCATCCTGGCAAGGATGGGGTGAGTGGATGCCTTCTTCCACTGGTTCTGGAGGGGGCTTTGTGCCCAGTGTTCTTCATCCTGCCAAGGATGGGGTGAGTGGATGCCTTCTTCCACTGGTTCTGGAGGGGGCTTAGTGCCCTGTGATGCAGATGTTTTGGAGTGCAAGGTCACAGTCTCTCACTTGGGTGTCACAATGATAGCTTTTGCAGGGGCCAGGATGCACTGCAGCCCATGTAGTCACCACTACACAGTGATCTCCGGCGGTGACGGCTGCTCATTAAATCGCAGTTGCACTGCAGGTGGCGGTGCTGGTTGTTGTGGTGGTAACCTCCAGGCCCTCACTTGCAGCCTCGGACGGCTGCCCACTTGGGCTGCTGCTACTTGCGGCGGTGCAGGTTGCGGTGCTGGCGGTTGTGGTGGTAGCCTCCAGGCCTTCACCTGCAGCCTCGGACGGCTGAAGTGCCCTCGCTGGTATTCTGTGCCCCTTCCTGCCCTTGACAGATGGTAGTGCCTCCTTGCTTCTGCCAGCTGGAGCCTTTGACTTGGCCTTGCTGGCTGGTTGTGCCTCCTTCTCCTTGCTGGATGCTGTCCCCTTCTGGACCTTGCCAGGTGGCGGAACCTTCTTGGCCTTGGCAGGTGTTGGTGGCACACTGGCTGGGCTTACGGGTGCCTCCTTGGAGCCTCTCACAGCTGCAGAAACCACAGAGGACGTGGACTTGGTGGCTGAGGTGCTGGGCTGGGTTCTGGCCACCCTGGCCCTAGGTGAAGGACGGGGGGGGGGAGGTAGGGAAGAGGTCAATGGTGGCGAGGAAAAACTTCTTAGGGACATTGGGGCGGGAAGAGGGTGAAGGTTTGGGAGTGGAGGAAGAGGGAGTGCTTGTAGGATGTGTCAGTCTGCTATGTTTGGGTGCAGGTGCATGAGCTGGATGCTATTGTGAGGTGGATGGCTGTTGGGTGGGTGTGTGCTTGTGTTTGTGTACTTTGGGAGGAGGGGTCACAGACACAGTGGCAGATGACACAGGGGACGCGTACATGGATGTGGGGGTGGTGACTGCCAGTGAGGGGCGTGTAGTGATAGGCGTGCTGGTGATGGAGGTAGTGGATGAGGATGTAGTGCATGCAGGTGTGAGTGGAGACGCTACTGGGAGGGAGGTGGACGAGGAGGAGGAGAGGGACACAGTGGAGGCAGTGGATGTTGATGTGTCTGCATGGGGATGGTGCTTGTGTGAGTGCATGTGAGATGAAGTGTGGTGCTTGTGTTTGCCTGAGCCACTTCTGTGTTTTTGATTTGGGTGAATGCTGGTCTGAAGGTGTGCTTGGGATAGGTCGGGGCTGAGGGGATTGGGACTGGGTAGAGGAAGTTGGAGGGAGGAGGCTGGAGACAGGGACAATGGCCGCCATCAGTGCAGAGGCCAGAGTCTGAAATGCTCTCTGTTGGGCCACCACACCAGTGTGAATGCCCTCCAGGTATGCATTTGTTTGTTGCAAATGCCTTTCGACACCCTGGATGGCATTCAGTATGGTTGACTGCCCAACAGTGAGGGATCTCAGGAGGTCAATAGCCTCCTCACTGAGGGCAGCAGGGCTGACTGGGGCAGGGCCTGAGGTGCCTGGGGTGAAGGAGAAGCCCACCCTCCTGGGTGAGCGGGCACGGGAAACACGCTGAGGGGCTGTTGGGAAGGAGGTGCTGGTACGGGGGGTGGCGGCTGTACCTGTTGTTGGGGTGGGCACAGGGGTGTCCGCCACCGCAAGGGAGCTTCATCGGAGGAGGAGTCGCTGTCCGTAGTGTCCCCTCCTGTCTCCGTCGTAGTGCTCCCCTAGCCCTCCATCCCACTAGTGCCCTCACAGTCAGTGGATTGAGCCTCCAGGCCCATGTGGAATGCAGCTCCCTCCGTTGCCGGTGCCTCTGCTCCTCTGCCAGATAATGCTACTGCACACAAGGACAGGGTGACAAAACAAGAAGGGGAGGAGAGACAGAGGATACACTTGGTCAATGCCAGCAACAACACTACCGTTGGCATACAAAACACACAGGGATCAGCCCTATGCACTAGGTCATGCACTACCAGTTACAAAGCTAGTCACCAGCTCATGGGGTACATTGACTAACGCCATTAGTTGCACACCTGAAACCAACAGGACCCTGCCCAGTAGTAGATGCCCACTAACACTATTGGGGTTGGAGTGCTTCAGAGCCTGGCCAACAAGGGACCTACCCTGCCAGTTCGCCCTGGCCTACGGGCACCCACAGCCCACATCCCTCACCCAGGTAAAACCTTAACGCACGCAAAGACATGATTCTGAATCTGTACTCACCCCCTTGTGGCTGCTGTAATGCCTTCAATCGTCCATCCAACTCCAGATAGGCCACCGCCAGGATGCGGTACATCAGGGTGGTCAGGATACGACGGGCACCCCTTCCTCGTTGGGAGGCCAGCTCCAGCTGGGCCTCTGCCGTCTTCCTTGCCCAGTGGCGTAGGGCCTCCCACCGTTTGCGGCAGTGGGTGCTCCGCCTGTCAAAGACCCCCAGGGTCCGCACCTCCTTGGCGATGGCACGCCAAATACCCTTTTTCTGATGGGCTATGACCTGCAGGAAAATATTAATAGAAAAAAGGGATTAGTCTTACTGTCCGGACTGTTATACTCATGACCCCCAATATCCCTCTCATCCCCTGATGCACAGACATTGACCACCAGACATGCAGCACTCTGTCCAGGACCCCTCAGCGACCCCCTACACGAGGCTTACACACACACAGCAATCCATATATTCATGGCCCAAGCATCATGCTCATAGTGTACACTCCTGTTTGTCTGGAGAACCATAGAGTAAAGTGTACTGGCAGGACCCCATCCACCAGTCTCTCCAACTCCTCTGAAGTGAAGGCGGGGGCCCTTTCCCCAGACACTCGAGCCATTGTCGCTTCCACACACAGGTCACAGCAGCACTTGCAGTGTAGGTCCTCTCCTGTTGAAGGTCAGGTAGCAAGTGAGTGAACGGATAGAAAATGGCGGTCATGTCCGCGGCGGTGCATACCGTCACCACCGGCGTACATCGCCATTGGCTCCTGGAACCCATAGGGCGCAATGATAACCAATGCAAAGCTGCACGCCAGTTGTCGACCGCCAACGCAACGGCGCACAACGCTAGCAGAATTCCCTCATTTCCACTTGTCTCTCCTCATAGGGCAGGCAGCCGCCATTTCAGGGGGGCACAGGCCAAGGCACCTAACTGCATCACAGCAGACATTGGCACATCAACTGACTCTCAAATTCACATACTGTTTCTGTAAAGGAAAAATGCATTTTAAATTTCACATACATATAAATATGACCCTCTGCTCTCCGTTTTCCACCCTAGAGTTCAACAGCTGATGATGAATAGGAGATGGAGACATCCCCCTGTGTACAGACCCCTGGTAGACCTGGCGACAATGGAGGCCAGGCACATTATCCTTACCTACAGACTTGATAGGGCCACAATCCAAGAACTGTGTGCCCAATTGGAGCCAGACCTGATTTCAGCTATCCGCCAGCCCAAAGGTATCACCCCTCTAGTGCAGGTCCTGTCAGTCCTCCATTTCCTGGCAATTGGTTCCTTCTAAGCAACAGTGGCCATGGCATCAGGGATGTCTCAGACAATGTTCTCCAACGTGTTTGACCAGAGTGTTGTCTGCCCTGCTGAAACACATGCACAGCTACATCGTATTCCCCCAGGTGGAGGATTTGGCGACACTAAAGGCTCACTTTTATGCCCTGGGACATATCCCCAACATCATTGGTGCCATTGATGGTACAAATATAGCATTTGTCCCCCCCCGAGAAATGAACAAGTGTTCAGGAATAGAAAAAGCTTTCACTCTCTGAATGTGCAGATTGTGTGTCTGGCGGACCAGTACATCTCCCATGTGAATGCCAAGTATCCTGGCTCTGTGCATGATGACTTTATCTTGAGGAATAGCAGCATTCCATATGTGATGTCTCAACTCCAGAGGCACCGGGTGTGGCTAACAGGTGAGCCCATGGTCCCCACCCAGTTGATGTAGGTATATAAATTTGGCCCTAAGGGTGAGTGTGTGGCTAACAGGTATCCCTCGATATTTGCAGGTGACTCTGTATACCCAAACCTCTCATGGCTACTGACCCCAGAACGGAATGCCAGGACAAGGGCAGAGGAACGTTACAATGAGGCACATGGGCGAACAAGGAGGATAATTGTGAGAACCTTTGGCCTCCTGAAGGCCAGATTCCGGTGCCTCCATCTGACAGGTGGATCCCTATACTACTCACCCAAGAAGGTGTGCCAGATCATCGTTGCATGTTGCATGTTGCACAACATGGCCTTGAGACGCCAGGTGCCTTTTCTGCAGGAGGATGAAACTGGAGATGGTCTTGTGGAGCGGTGGAGCCTGTGGACAGTGATGAAGAGGAGGCAGAGGAAGAAGATGTGGACAACAGAAGTTCACTCATTCAACAGTACTTCCAGTAACACACAGGTAAGACACTGCAACTTCACTTTCCACTGCAGTTTTGTGTTAGATATTGAACATGGCAGCCTGATTTCCCTATTTCTATGGCCACTTACTGTACCCTTTGGCATCTCTGTTTTCAAATCTCTGTGCCCCACTCTGGCTCCTGGTGTGTTTACTGCTGCCCATTACAGGTCATACCTATGTATATATAACTGTACATTTGAATTGCAATGTTTACAGCTTGGTAAACTAATACATGTTTTAATCAATTGACAGACTCCATACTTGTATTTGTTCCAAGGGTGTTTATGTATGTGCTAATAAGAGGAGGGGGTATTGCAATGGGCTGGGTTGCTGATGGAGTCCAGTCTATTTGTTTTACAGGTGCACTGTCCAAGGGGGCATTGAAATGGGAGCAATGGCAGTTGAAGGTGGACAGGGTGACAGAGTGGGACACCAGGGTGACAATCAGGAGACTCTTTTTCCTGGTGGGGATATTGGCAATGTTCTCTGGCTTCTGCCTGGATCGCAGGGACCGTTTGCGGGGTGGTTCTCCTTCTGCAGGGGGTAGGGTGCTGGTGTCCTGTTGTTCCTGTGGCGGGGCCTCCTGTCCACTAGCACTGGCGGAGTTGGAGGGCTGTTCATTGGTATGGCTAGTGTCAGGGGCCCGTTGGTGTGCCACCTCCTCCCTCATGGTGTTGGCCATGTCTGCCAGCACCCCTGCAATGGTGACCAGGGTGGTGTGGATGTCTTTCAGGTCCTCCCTGATGCCCAGGTACTGTCCCTCCTGCAGCCGCTGGGTCTCCTGCAACTTGTACAGTATCTGCCCATGGTCTCCTGGGAATGGTGGTATGCTCCCAGGATGTTGGTGAGTGCCTCGTGAAGAGTGGGTTCCCTGGGCCTGTCCTCCCCCTGTCGCACATCAGTCCTCCCAGCTTCCCTGTTGTCCTGTGCCTCTGTCCCTTGAACCGTGTGCCCACTGCCACCGACCCCAGGTCTCTGATTGTTTTGGGTTTGTGGGGTTGCCTATTGTCCCTGTAGTGGTGGACACACTGCTGATTGACGTGTCCTGGGGACAGAGGTATGGGCCCGCTGGGTGGGGGCTGTGCTGGTGTTTCATGAGGGGGGAGGCTCTGTGGTGGGTTGGGACTGTGGCAGGGTAACCGACTGTCCAGAGGTCCCTGATGGGCCAGGTTGGTCATCGTGATCCAGGCGTGCAGAGCTGCTGTCATCACTGTGGGCCTCTTCTGGGGGGGATTGGATGTTGGTGGCACCTCCTCTCCGATGACATTGAGTGGGGGTCCTGTGGGGATGTAAATGCAGTGTTACTGTATCGGCGTGTGCCATCTTGTGCATGGATATGTTTCGCTCTATGGTTGTTATTAGCAAGGCACCTTTGGGTTGTGTGAGATGTTATTGGTTTGGCTAAGTGATTGTCACTAGTGTGCATGTTGTGGTGACGGGTGTCCATGCAGGTCTGTGATGGGTATCCATGCATTGGTGTTGCATGCAGGGTTTGGTATTGGGATGGGTGGGTTGTGATAGTGGGGTATATGTGAGGTGGTAGGTGATGGGGGTGAGGATAGGGGTAGGTGTTTGTGATGGCATGCAGGTAGGGTGGGGGATATAGTAGTAGGGTGGGGGATTTAGTAGTAAAGATTTGACTTACCAGAGTGAAGTCCTCCTGCTACCCCTGAGAGGCCCTCAGGATGCATGATCGCCAAGACTTGCTCCTCCCATGTTGTCAGTTGTGGGGGAGGAGGTGGGGGTCTACTGCCAGTCCTCTGTATGGCTACCTGGTGTTTTGCTACCACGGAACGCACCTTCCCCCGTAGGTCGTTCCACCTCTTTCTGATGTCATCCCTTGTTCTGGGGTGCTGTCCCACAGCGTTGACCCTCTCCACGACTTTCCGCCATAGCTCCCTCTTTCTAGCAATGGACGTCTGCTGCACCTGTGATCCGAATAGCTGTGGCTCTACCTGGATGATTTCCTCCACCATGACCCTTAGCTCCACCTCAGAGAACCTGGAGTGTCTTTGTGGTGCCATGGGTGTAGTGTGAGTGGTATGTGTGAGGGTGTGTGGGGTGATGTGTTGGGGTGTGTGCTGTGAGGTGCGTGGATGGTGTATGGGTAATGGTGTTATGTGGCTCAGATTCAGTGGGTGCTCCTAGCTTGTCTCTCTCTCAGTTGGCAATATTTTTTTCGTTGTAAGTGGTTGTGGGTGTGGGTTTTATATTGGATGTGTGGGTGCGGTGTGTGTATGTGTGTCAGGTGTGTGTAGTTTGAATTGTCCAATGTGGTGTAGTTTTGTTAGTGTGTGTGTATTTTGAGCGTGACGGTCTGTACTGCCAATGGTTTACCGTGGCTGAATGACTGCAGCGGTGATTCGTGGGTCATGATGCTGTGGGCGTATTTCTGTTCGCGTAACTGTGTGGGTTTTGGTACTGCCAGTTCATCACTGACCTTTGGGCTGGCGGACTTGTATGGGTGTCTGTATAGTGCCGGATTTCTCTGTGTGGGTCATAATACCTGTTACGGAATACCGCTGCGGTCACGGTATGTTGGCGGCCGTCAGCACGACGGTCGGCGGCATTTAACGCCAGGGTTGTAATGAGGGCCTTTATCTCAATTGCATCTTACTCCCAACCTCCCAATCAACTTAATTGGTCTCCTTATCGCTCCCTTGCAGCCCTCTCTTAGGCTGCCCAGCCACTTTAATTTCTACTTAACCATTCAGTCTATCCCACCATAAACCTCTTGTACCCCTCCCAGCTCAATGGATCAGTGGCACAGACATATCACAGCCTCTTTATCTACCCCTAAAGTTTACCATCATTAAACTATAAACAAGCGTTCCTGCTCCTGGAGATCTACCAGCACCTAAAAACACTACCTCACCAGGGGCATCATTACGACCCTGGCGGTCTTGAGACCACCAGAGTCATGGTAGCAGTCAGACCGCCATCAATGTGACGGTCCAGCAGCCACATGACGACCATGGTGGTCGCACCACGGTCGGACCACCAGCACTGCCAGATCACGACTTTTCGTCGGTCTGGTGGAGTTGACATTCCTACTCCGCCAGGGTAGCACTGCGAGTCCCTTCTCCTCAGGCGATTATATGGTGGTAGGTCCGCCTGGTAAAGGTTGGGGGAGACGGGGTGCAGGGTGCCCCAGGGGACCCCTGCACTGCTCATGTACTTGGCATGGGCAGTGCTGGGGCCCCGCTGGCCAGTCCCATTGCGATTTTCACTATCTGATGACAGGGAAAATCGCGACGGGTGCTGGTGCATCCTACGCACTACAGCATTGCCACCATTTCAATTATGAGTCGGCGTCGATGTTGTAGGCTGTTTCCCACTGGGCCAGCGGGCGGAACCTCTGTTTACACCCAGTGACCCAGCAGGAAACTCTTAATGGGGGCCCATGAGATGGGGACTGCACTGGCGGTTACGTGACCACAGGAGTTTGGCAGACAGCCTTTTCTGTCCGCCAAACTCTTAATAACCCCATAGGTGTATTTCAGTCCCCTCCACTAACTGGACTTTTTCTTCACAAACTGCACAGCTATATGCATTGAACTCATAAAGAATATTCTTGTGCCCAAGATGATTAAGTGCACAGTAACTTATCAAACATTATCTGGCACTCTAATTTGGTGTCTACTGTTCATACACTTTTACCAAAGCATAAACCTGTTTTTCCTCAAATTAGGCATTAGTGTAACTAACACTCGATTCTGCATGTTTTGTGCTCCTGCTAACATTGCCTATAGAAAGTGCCCACTTTTGGGTCATTGTGCCTGTTGTACCTGTACATTTGTTTTGGATGTGAGTTTTCTAGTTATTAGGTAGGAGGAATCAGGCAACTGATAACACAGTGGATCTAAGGTTCCATATACTCGTGGATACAGTGATATGATTATGTGCCTGTGTGATGCTATTTTATTATTAGGTCTTTTGTGAGATGATATGCCCTACAATTTCAGGTCTTGGTTGTTTAAAGAATAGAACAACCTGTTTTGGGTACGTTTTGCATATGTTATTGTAAAACCTTGGGTTTTGTTTCAAGGCTCAAGGGATACATTTCCTTACTTGTGATAGTACAGTTCCCCTTATTTAGCACCTTGCATTAAGTTCTTTTTTGGGGGTATTGTTCTGGCCATTACCTGTTCATATTTTTCCTTTTCCTTCTTCTTTCTTTAAGATTATTTGGTAAGTTCCTTTTAGTCTTTCATGGTGCGACTAGATTATTTTCCCCATTCTCATTCACTCAGATTCTTTGTTAATAGTTTGTTTATATTTGAAAAATAGTGTTTATTGTTTTGATGTTGTTTGTATTCCCCTGATATTACTGTGTACTGTAGTGAATGTGATGTTAGGAGCTATACATGCATTCCTATGTATATATTTTGTTTCCTTTTATGTTTTGGTCCTGAAGAAGCGGATCAGTATTTCTGCAAAACAAGTGTTGGCAACTTCAGTGTTTGTTGTTGTCAATGTGGTCCAAATAGGAGATCACTATGATTGTAACTCTACTGAATTCATGTCTGATGTTTATACTTTTTCATTAAATATGGCAATATTATATTGAATACAAAATACAATATCAACCAAATATTCATGGTATACTGTGATGATATTTACATTTAGACTCCCCACTACTCTTGTTGGTTTGGGATTTAACTTTTGTCAGTAGGATAAACCGACATCAGTGAGTGAGTGCAAAGGGCCTTTACTCAGGTTTATCCAGTTCACTTTCTTTCAAATTTATACATAACACTCTTGGCCGTAACTAGTACTGATGACATAACACTCACCAGTCATGCAGCTGAACATAGCGCAAACATATTATGTAATGATTCCCTTGTGTTGTTTCCCTCTCTTACACTCACATAAGACAGAGCTGCTGTAGGTTACGTCTGAAAACTAGTACTGTACCAGTCCACAGCAATAAACAACCCATCATCAACTGAACATATATGAAATAACTGAAGAGATCTGCCAGACATCACTGGCCTCTGGAAGGCTCCAATTTCACTCGGCATCTAAGCCTCAACTAACCACGTACCACCGTGACCACTTCTTGACATCACACAACAATCATTAAAAGGATTACTGAAATAACTTCTATACCAGCAGAACTTCCGATTATCCAATATCTCCACATAACCTATGCCTGTTTAGATTCATATCCATAAACAGAAATCTCAGAGTGCACAACTGTATGCGGGAACCAGCTTAATGGCCTATGATCTTAAGAAATGTCATCAAAAATTGCTATTCTGATCAAGCTGCCACCTTACTGAAACCATAAACTGTGCACATTTCTCACACTTCATCACTCTTCACACTGCTATACTAGTTACTTACCTCCGGTAACGATATATCTGGTAGAGACATATTCTAGTTAAGTCTAAGGTAAGGATCTGCAACTAGAAGTCTCTGTCAGATAAGCTCTGCATTCTATAACACAACAACCGCCACTTAGTGGTCATCGTGCACGACATACAAACACTGCCCACATATAATTTTTTTTAAAAGGCAATGCTATCCATACGGACAAGCGAATCAGCATTCCACTTAGGGGTAGTACCCCTAAGTGGAATATATATATATATATATATATATATATATATATATATATATATATATATATATATATATATATATATATATATATATATATAAATGCTACAATGCAAGATAAGAGAAAAACCTGCATACACGCCTGTGGAAAAACACTAGCTACAACATCATAGCAATTCTCCAATGGTCAAAGGAACTAGTCCAAACTGGTTTCACGCTACAAAAGCACAAACAATTGGGCTTGTCAATGCGTTTAGTATTTCGGGCGTCCGCCTTCCTGCCATTGGCGACAATGAATTCCCCAAGCCCAGGTTTTATCTGACACTTCTTTCGATAACTGGCTCGGCTCTTAGGGCAGCCATTTGTCACAGGCCCTGGGCGGAATCCAGCCCGGAGACATGACCCTGGTGCTGCCAATAAGCACGCATCAATAATCCCGCTCCTCTAAATATAAAATGTCAGGGAAGGTTTGGCGGACTCATCGAGTGGGACTGGCATGCATTCTTGCCTTGGAGAGGACGTTCACGCGACAGGAGTCAGTCTGCCGTTTATCAAGTGACAAACTTGTTAATGAAAGTCGAACGACGAGGACAGGTGCCACGAAGCGTTATGGGCTGCTGCCAGTCATGCTGGCGGGAACCACTGAGCACTCCGCCCTTGCCTTGTACCGAGGCACTATGCTCCTCAGTCCAGTGCGGTAACTTCGCACCCATACCTTACTGCAAGGATCGGTAATTCCGGAAATCGAAATTACAGCACTAGTTTGACATTTTACCTATAGCATGTGGCATTCCAACACAACCAATGTCAATGGTAATTCCAGACTCTATTCTATTCTATTCTGCCAGTTTTCACATGGACAATCGGTGCTAAAGTAATTCTGCACGCATTAATCGCCATGCTCAATCAATGCATTACTCAAAATTTCTGCTTCGGGCAAAAATTCCAGTTTCTGGTCAAATTAGGAATTTCGTGTAACTCGGAATGTATGTCTATGAGTTTATTATTATTTATGCAGGGGTGCACAATGCACAATGCTGGCCTACAAGGGCTTCATCCATGCTGGATTTGTATGCAGTGTGCGCAAATGGTTCCAATGTAGATCCCCTAGAACATGGCATGGATCATCTGGCCATACAGGCTCTATCGCTTGTTGGCACTCAGACCTGTCACGTGCCACGCAATATTGCTTCCCCTCACACAGTCATCCAGTGAGGAGCCCATATTTTATGGTTGAGCGAAAGGTGGGCCAGACACCTCCGAACAGAGTTGGTGTCTAGCTCGTGTTTGGAGTCTCTGCACAGCAGATGTCCATACCCCAGGACCACCATACCAGATTTTGTGTTTTTTAGGCAGGGGGAGGGGCGGAAGAGGATAGGAGTAATTTACAAGTACTACTCAGCACAAAGCCCTGCCCCCTCCAAGGCCCCGCCCCATCCTCTCACACAGTAAAAATTGCTTAGCATTTGGCAGGCCTGTACCACCTCTCGAAAGAGATCATACCACAGTAGATCATCTCTCATTGCTAGAGTGGACCACCTTAAAGGAGGACACTGGGCCAGGAACTAGACACAGGAGATAGTGTCTGCCTCTGAAGGAGAAGATCAGAAGCAGATTACAAACTCTTTGTTTGTGAATAAAGCTGTTTTTGTTTGTAAACATCAGCCTTGTTGGGGTGGAAGCACTGACTTGAAAGAAATATGTTTTCAGCCAAGATGGAAGTCATGCGGCTCCCCCTAATTATCAGGCTACACGCCCGACTTTGCATAAAAAACCTTACAAATTGTTTGCTAAAGAGAAAGATGTCATTGCAGCAATTGGTGAAGAGAACATTAAGGAAAGGTTACCGCATCGTACAATGACGTTGAGCACTTAATTTGTGAAATTGTGTCTTCGATTTTAAGCCTAAAGCGTGATGGTTTTGCTCTTTGATCCTTCCACTGCCAATGAGAATTAGTTTTAACGAAGAGCTCTGTCATGCTGGTAAGCAGTCTCCTGGACTGTAGCTCCTCATCCAAATCTTCAAATATTTATGTTTTTAAAATATGTTGTGCTTAGTCTACTTCAGTTTCTATGATCCAAGGTGGAGATGACACCAGAAGTTTAAATGCATAAAAAATCCAGCGTTATCAGCCTGAGTACAATGGGGGTGGGGTCAGTGAGTGTGGGGGTGGGGTCGTAGGCATTGCTAAAAAGCACAGAATCTGTAATTATTTTGATGGTCTTCCAACTAAATATAATGCACATGCAAGTTAAAGTAATCTGTGGGAAATGGATTGGTCTGGTAGAAAAGCTCTGTCGGCTAATGCAAACACTTCTTGTATCTGTGTGTTCAACCTGAGTGTTACTGATTTGAATTTTGTGTTAATCCACTCAGAATATATATTTATAGCAGGGTGACTTCCTACCATGTGGCAGAAAGCACTGTGAATATATAAGTGGTTATTTTAAAAATAATTGCACATAGTGTAAGAAAGGCTGCTACAGTTTAAACAAACAGAGAAGCAAATAGGTCTGGTGTTTGATGCAACCCTTTTGACTTTATCAATGCTTATTTCATTTTGCACTGCTTTTTGTAAAACTTTACTGTTGGGAAACCTGCTGGGCCCTCATCAACCCGAAGAAGAAAATGCAAACAAATAGCAAATATTTTGCTGGTCTCAAAAAACACATATTGCCATAGGACTCACTGCCACTTAATGGAACTACTTTGTAGATGTGCTTTTGTGAAAGGGCAGAATGTCATCACTCACAGTTAAGTTAGCCAATGGCTGAAGCTGTGCTTTAAGTGAAATGAAAAAAACACACAATCCCTACCCACTTTTCACTCTCCTAAATGCACTTCCTTGCATCTCCTTCATTTCACACACCCAAACACCCAATGCATGCACTCACCTGTAAACACTATATTTTGCTTTTAATTTTTGCCCTGTCAGTATTTTGACAAGGGAGCACCTCCATCATACATAGAATCTGGCACGAAAACACAATTGCAACTGAACTATGTGATCACTGCTTTATGCGCTCTGCAGAGGATAAGGATTGGATGACCATGTGCTCTGAACAACCTTCTGACCCACTGACAAGCACTGAGAAACTCACACTGCCTTCACCCTCAGTTCCAGAGCTCTGAATAGTGACCAGTTATAACCACATGGAGATGAGGCGACTCCGTTCAAAGTATGCACTATAAAAGCATATCAAAGTATGCACTATAAAAGCATAGCATGCTTCAGAAAATAAATACAGAAACACAACACCGTGGAAATAGTAAACATTATAAGGGAATGTAAGGTTAAGCAAAGCACATGAAACACAAACAGGATCAAAATCTCTAACATGGATTGCCTTAAAGTTTTTTTACATTCATTGTTCAGAAATCAATCATTGTTTTTGCCTATAAAGTGAAGGACATGAATTGAGGGCCCAATCAGGACCCGTTTCAAAGTCGGTTTTTAATTATTATCGGGTGTGAGACTGGAGGGACAGACACACATTTAAAGTCCCAGGGAGATGTGGGCAGACGTCATGCCCCCGGCAATGCCCCTAATAAATGTTTGAGTGGCTGCATGAAAAATGTGACTTTCACAATAACAGACCATTGGATGAAGAGACTAAAAGCTCCTATAACTATACTATGCATTTCATTTTAGTAAAATCAAAAGGTATTGGCTAGAGACATAAAATATATTACTCGCAGTATGATAAGTTGCTGAAAAAAGATTTAGGTCCTCATTCCGCCTTCGTCGGTCTTCTGGTGAGACCGCTGAAGTCACGGCCGCCAGAGGACCGCCATATTCTGAGTACTGTAGGACTTCTGCCTCAATTTGGGAGGAAATCCTCCAGTATTCAGGCTGGCGGTCGGCGGTGCAGAAGCGGGCCCACCGCCAGCCCCACCCCACCAAATGACTCCGACAGCCGTATTACGACCTGTAATATGGCCTGGCGGTGTCGTGATGGCGGTGCGGGGCCGGCGGTGGGAGAGCCGGGTCCCGTCCCCTCAGGGAGGAGCACCTCGTCGGACGAGGTAAGTGTCCTTCGCAAGGGGAGGGGAGTGGGGTGTGTGAATGGGTGTGTGTGAGTGTGTGTATAAGTGTAATGCATGGATGGTGGGAGGGAAGTGTTTGTGCGTGTGTGTGTAACTGTGGTGATGCGTATGTGTGTGTGTAAGGGTGTGAGTGTGTGTGTGTGTGTCAGGGTGTGCGTGTGTGTATTTATGGGGTGGGGTGCAGTATGGGGATCGGGGAGGTGAGGGGGTCTCTACTTTCACTACTGGGGTGAGTGGGAGGGTCACTACCGGGAGTGGATGGGGAGTCATCTACCGGCAACAGGAATGCAAATTCCTGTTACCGTAACCTTTCCGCCAGGGATTTCGCAGCGGTGCTCCTGCCACGGAATCCCTTGCGTAACGGGGACTCGGAGTACCGCCGGCGGTATTGGGTGGCCCACTGGGTCAGAGATGCTCGTCTCCGGCCTTGCGGGTCCAGCCTCCCTGGCGGTAGCAACGGGAATATGGTGGTTTGGCACAGGCACACTCATTATTTGGCGGTCTGCACTGCCACCCTGGCAGCGGTCCAAAGACCACTGCCGGCGTGGCGGTTCAGGTCCCGCCGAAGTCGGAATGAGGGCCTCAGTGTTTAAATGGTTTTACAATTTATATCTTTCGCAATACAAAATCAGACTGTGCTAAGTGCAAACCTTTTTTAATAGGCTTCCATTAAAAGGATGCACTCCAGGACTCTTAAAACTCCTATAATACCTCTCAAAAGAATGCCTGTTTCTCACCGTGAAGCTTCAAGTCGCACCATCAGTAAAAGACTATACTGGTTCCCAAATAGCCTTTGGGTTTGTTGATTGACACATGCACATTTCTTTCAGATAGAAGGCATTCTTTATCAAAAACTTATTTCTTCTTTAGTGGTCTGCATCTTTCTCTCCCTTCACATTGCAGAAGATACTGTCGTTGTATAAGTTTATTTGTGTCAATTAATTAAAATTGATACAAGTGCACAAAGTAAAATAGCAATAGATAAAAGCATCGATCTTAGAAACCAAGCATTAAAACATCACCTTGAAAAATTAATAATTGACTTTAAAACAGTTGTTATTACAATAGTGGTGTCCTTCGGTCCCGAATTGCATTAAAAATATTTTTTCACAGATTTCCCAAAGCGAGCCAAGTGCATTGGAACAGAGGTTGTGGTACAAATTCCATTGCGTTCTTACAGGTGGAAACACCATTTGCCCTGAACAGCGCTTTAATGAAGAACAACATGTGGATAAACACCCCGGGCATTGCTCCCCAATGTACCTGTCCAATTTGAGCAAAATTCATAGATCGGGAGGATAATAAGTCGTGCTCACTGGATGCAGTGCCTAGTTTCTTTTGTTACAGCAGACTTTAAGTAAAATTGCAACTTTAAAATAGGGGCAACGTATCAATGGAGTGAACAGTTGCCAAGTCAGCTTTCCTCGAGCTTAGTGCAGCCTGCTTCCTCATACTAGCTGGTATGCTAGATTCGGGGGCATCTAGGGACATCAGCATTTCCAGATGGACATCTAGAGCATGGGCTGCCTTTCCAACATATGTAGGCCATGGGTTAACTGGGGGGCAGTGATGCAGGTCAATGGAGCCAGAGCCACGACTGTGGTGTAACCAGTGCAGGCTGATTCATCCAGGCCCGTGCCATCTGCCTGCTACCCTGCCCCATACCGCTTTGACTCCCTTCTTGCTGTCCCCTCTGCACAGCCCTCTTGGGGGCATCCTCGATAATTCTGCTGACTGCTGCCTTCCTGATGGCGCCTTAGCTGACTTAGGGGGACCGCGGGAGTACCGCCAACAGGCTGGCGGTGCTCCCATGGGCATTCTGACCGCGGCGGTACTGCCCAAGGGAATCCTCCATGGCGGCGCTGCAAGCAGCGCCGCCATGGGGATTCCGACCCCCTTACCGCCAGCCTGGTTCTGGCGGTTTTGACCGCCAGAACCTGGCTGGCGGTAACGGGTGTCGTGGGGCCCCTGGGGGCCCCTGCAGTGCCCATGCCAATGGCATGGGCACTGCAGGGGCCCCCTAACAGGGCCCCACCAAGCAGACACTGAAAATCGCGACGGGTGCAACTGCACCCGTCGCACCCCTTCCACTCCGCCGGCTCCATTCGGAGCCGGCATCCTCATGGAAGGGGGTTTCCCTCTGGGCTGGCGGGCGGCCTTCTGGTGGTCGCCCGCCAGCCCAGCGGGAAACTCAGAATTACCGCGGCGGTCTTTTGACCGCGCAGCGGTATTCTGCCGGCGGGACTTTGGCGGGCGGCCTCCGCCGCCCGTCAAAGTCAGAATAACCCCCTTAGTGCCGACTACAGCTGATTACAGAGAACGGGGCACTGAGGTGTGGGGTGGTTCCAGTTGACCAGGGACAAAGCGGGCCAAGAGGCATAAGGAGACCATAAGGTGGCCACAATGTGAGAGAGCGCCCTGCTTGTAGTGCTTTAGACACAGAGGCCCCAGGCCTTGGCGGCGGGAGCAGTCGGCCCAGTGAGTGGTGCGGTTTGCACACAGGCCAGGGGACAGCCAGCATGAGCAGCAGGAGAAAGGATGCACAGTGTTATGAGGGGCTTATCTGGGTCTTTCTTGGGCCGCATTCCTTACCATCCTCTGCACGACCAACGCCTATATCTCTTGCTACCCCTGCAGCCACTACTATAACTCTAAGGCCTCTTCAGCTACCTCCGCAGTACCCTCTTTGCCTTGACAGTCTCAATCTCCCTCAGCTGCCCTACAATAAAATAGACCACTATGCTGCACTCATGCCTCTGCCTATTACAGAAGACACCTTCTATCCTTTCAGCCTAAAGAAACTCAAGGTCTGCCTTAACTGTTCAGAAATATATAATTTTTAACAAGCAGTATGGGAACTAATTTGGTAAAATTAAAATGTTTGGTAATGTTGATTCCAGTAGATCCCCCCCACTGCAACCTCTGGTTGGTGCACACAAACATTCGGCCTACGAAAGCAAAAACTGCTAGAGGACCAGGTGGCAGTGGCAGCTGGTGACATTTGAAAGTGGTGGGGCGTAAAAGTTGGGTATGACGTTTATGTAGCGAGTAAAATGAGCAAGCATAATGGACAAACCTGGGGGCCAAGGTGAGTCCTCCTCCCAAGAAAACATTGAAAAAAATGGTGCATTCAAAAGCAAATTAATTTAGTGTGAAAGCAAGGTTTATAAAGCAGCAGAAAAAGCTTACTGCATTAATAAATTCAACAGTTACTTTAATGTGCAAATTGTACAGCACAACAACTTCAGGCCCTTTAAAGTGTGTGGTTGTCCAGTGTCTTGCACTGCATGCAGCATCGACTTTGAAAGAAAGTGTTCTAACCAGGCATCAGGAAGCACCCACATCTGTTGGCTGCAATCAATCATACAGAAAAATGTGCAGACAGATCTTTAAGTGGGATGAACAACTGGGGGGGCTGTCTAAAAGAGAAGAATAAACTTCTGTGAATCCCATAGTGTGTCACCTGGCCAGTATTTTGGTTTCTCTCTGAGATGTTATTGCAAACAGAAATATAATAAAACAACTGACATACACATAAAACCTGTCAGTACAATTGGCTTTGTCAATGGTTGTTTGCTGTCTAAGATAAACGGGTAACAACAATGATTAGTTTTAAATAATTAACATTGGAAATGTTTCAATTCTGAAATTCTGAGACTGTGAATTAAATATTATTGAGGCCTATGGAAGGAGTATGGCCTTCAGTTATGTGTGCTTTACATTAGATATGTATGCCCTTTTTCTCTTCACATTTCATCCATCTACACAATTTCAACCTTCTCTCTTTCCTCTTCAGCGCCCTTTTTTTCCTCTTCCCTGAATGCACTCCCATGCATCTTCCTCATTTTACCACCCCAAACATAGACTGCACTCATTCACATCTAAGCACTTTATTTCAGTTTGCTTTTACTTTCTAAATAGTTTGACCTCTACGCACACCCTCCCACACATTCACACTGAATTTAATTTGTAAATGGAGTACATGAATTTTGTTCTGTGTGCTCTGCAGATAGACCAACCCAGTGTCAGGCACTTTGCTTTGCCTTCAGCCTCAGCACCAGCGCTCTCAATCAAAGCCCCTCATCAACTCCTGGCACGAGTCAAAGTATGCACTATGCAAGAGTAATAAAATGCACAGAAACACAGCATGATGAAACAGCTAACTCTCTTGGGGAACGCAAGATCAAGCAAACCCTGTGAAATAAGAGGAACTAAATGGCTGACACACAGTACACACATTTTAACATTCATTGTTTGCAGTCACGGCTCGCCGGGATTCCTGGGGGCGGGGCAGGGCAGGGAGCGGTGCGGGGGAATTAATAGCATTAAAAAATTTTTTTACCTCCACTCCCTCGCCGCTCCTCTGCTGCACGCAGGCACAGGCTCCTAGTCTGCCCTGCGGCCAATCCTGACACTGCTAAAAGCAGGGCGCTCACAGGCAGACTGGGAGCCTGTGCAGGCCCTCTCCAGCCCAGAAACTGTGTTGCTGGGCTGGAGAGAGCCCTGGTCGCATGTGTGTTTGGCCGGCCCGGGACGGCTGGCCAACCACACATGCGCTCTGAGGGGAGTGCACAGTGCACTCCCCTGCACTCATCACCCCCAATGCCCCGCCTCTTTCACAAGGAAAGGATAATAAACACAGTTAATTATCCTTTCCCTGTGAAAAGATTTGCAGTGGTTGCTGCTGGCGAGAGGTGACGCTCCTCCACCCTTATGGAGAAGCCGCCCCTGATTGTTTCCATATCGATCCATGTTTGTGGCATTAATGTTAAGGACATGAAGATAGGGCCAGTTTTAATGCCATACAGCAGATAACTACCTTTACTGTAAGGATGTATTTCTCCCCTTGCGCTTGACTCGGATATTTGGATCCATTTTGCAAGGGAGCAAGAACTCTGCTCGTCGTTTGGAACAGTTTCAGGAGGAAAAAATACAGCAGCTCCACTTCTAAAGGAGCCACCTATCTGCAGCCAGGGGCTGGGGTGTCACATGGAGGAGGTTAGCATGACAAGGGCTCTCAGTAAAAAAAAAAACAAAGACACAAGATTAGCATTATAACACTTAACACACACTTACCGTTACCGAAGACAAGGCACTAAATCACACATGCTTGCCTCTACTATGTGATGAATGGGGAAAGGGTGAGATCGTTGCTGTTAATGACAGATGGCTGCCCTCATGTAGGGATGAAGACTCCGCCGCCCAAAATCATGACGATAAAAGCATCACTGGCCTATAATGGATACTGCCATATACCACAATGGAAAGGAAGGGCTTTAGAGCAGTCAGCCCTGTGTCGTGCATCAAAGTGTAGAAAGTTGATTTACTGCCTGGCTTCCGTCTTGTGCTACAAAGCGAGGTGGGGTAAACAGCCTGGGACAGACAGCCCAGACTTAAATGACAGACAGCCCAGACTTAAATGCATCAATTTGTTCAGCTACACAATTGTATCGGTAAAGAAATTGATTGATTTAATTTTTTTTATATGAATGTGTAGGAATTTCAGAGTGGTGCAGCCCCCCAGCCCTAAAGAGAAACCAGCCCTGCCAGGTGGGGTTGGTCTCAGTGGTCATCGGCAGTTCAGCTTCACACTGAACATTGGGGATATGCAGCACAGCTCTGGGGCATGGGAGGGAATGTTCCCCTTGAGTATGCCAGATCTGATAGATGTCTGATCCTAGAACTAGCCCACCGGGTGTATTTGATCAGAGAGTCTGCACAGAGGAGAAGCATCAGCGAGTAGCCCAGGGAGATGAGACAGCACAGGAAAGTCAGCAAGCATAAACGATAATTGACTATTGTTTCATTTTTCATCAGCTGGCTCAGCAAGCAGTTGAGAGAGGGGCGGGGCTGGGTCACGGGAGGTGGGAGGGGGTGGTGGAGAGAGTGCACCTAAGTGCGCATGTGTGTTTGGCCGGCAGCCTCAGGCCAGCCAAACACACAGCACACTTAGTTTTCTCCACCCTGGCAGTGTTGAACAGCTAGACTGGAGAAACTGCACAGATCCCAGGGTTGTGTCTGAGCGGCAGTTCAAGCCACTCAGACTAATCCTGGAGCTGGTTTCATGCTATGTTTAGCATGAAAGCAGTGCAAGGATTGCTTGGGAGCGAATGCTTGGACCTCTACCATCGGGAGCAGAGGATTGAGGCATCAGGAGTCAGTGGGAAAGGTATGTTTAACCCCGTCCCCAACCCCCCTCCTGCCCCCACCACCCTTGCCATTTGTGGCGGCCGCCGCTGAGGCAGGGAGCAGCCTAAGGAACTGCAGCATAATTTGGGCATAGGAGAGGCAGTGGGCAGTTACCCAAGGACATGCACCATTCACTGGGCATAGGAGAGGCAGCGGGGAGTAGCAGAATACACTGGGCATAGGAGAGGCAGCAGGGAGTAGCAGAATACACTGGGCATAGGAGAGGCAGCAGGGAGTAACCCAAGTGGCTGCAGCATACACCAGCATAGGAGAGGCAGTGGGCAGTTACCCAAGGATATGCACCATACACTGGGCATAGGAGAGGCAGAGGGGAATAGCAGAATACACTGGGCATAGGAGAGGCAGCAGAGAGTAACCCAAGTGGCTGCAGCATACACCAGCATAGGAGAGGCAGTGGCGAAGAAGCTGCAGCATACACCAGGCTTCAAGATCTTATAAACCAAGCATTATGACATCACTTT
Source organism: Pleurodeles waltl (assembly GCF_031143425.1). Classification (NCBI taxonomy): domain Eukaryota; kingdom Metazoa; phylum Chordata; class Amphibia; order Caudata; family Salamandridae; genus Pleurodeles; species Pleurodeles waltl. The sequence goes on along the minus strand of NC_090445.1, from coordinate 153,721,896 downwards.
GTACAAAAAATAATTGACTTTAAAACAGTTGGTATTATTAAAGTTGTGTCCTTCGTGAGGAGTAGTCCACGGAGCTGTAGCATACATCAGGCCTATGACAGGCAGCAGAGGGTAGCCAAAAGAGCTGCAGCATACACCGAGCATAGGAGGGGCAGAAGGGAGTATCCCAAAGAGCTGCTGCATAAACTAGGCATAGTTGAAGCAGCAAGTGGTGAGTAGTCCAAGGCACTGCAGCATACACCGTGCATAAGAGGCAGCGGGAAATAGCCCAAGGAGCTGCAGCATACACTCAGCTTAGGAGAGGCTTCGAGGAGTAGTTCAAGGAGCTGCAGCATACACCGTGCATAAGAGGCAGCGGGAAATAGCCCAAGGAGCTGCAGCATACACCCAGCTTACGAGAGGCTGCGAGGAGTAGCCCAAGGAGCTGCAGCATACACTCAGCTTAGGAGAGGCTGCGAGGAATAGTTCAAGGAGCTGCAGCATACACCGTGCATAAGAGGCAGCGGGAAATATCCCAAGGAGCTGCAGCATACACCCAGCTTAGGAGAGGCTGCGAGGAGTAGCCAAGGAGCTGCAGCATACACTCAGCTTAGGAGAGGCAGCGGGGAGTAGCCCAAGGAGCTGCAGCATACACTCATCTTAGGACAGACTGTGAGGAGTAGCCCAAGGAGCTGCAGCATACACTCAGTTTAGGAGAGGTAGCGAGGAGTAGGCCAAGGAGCTGCAGCATAGACTCAGTTTAGGAGAGGCAGCGGGAGTAGCCCAGAGGAGCTGCAGCATACACTCAGCTTAGGAGAGGCAGCAAGGAGTAAACCAAGGAGCTGCAGCATACACTCAGCTTAGGAGAGGCAACAGGAGTAGCCCAAGGAGCTGCAGCATACACTCAGCTTAGGAGAGGCAGCGGGGAGTAGTCCAAGGAGCTGCAGCATACACTCAGCTTAGGAGAGGCTGTGACGAGTAGCCCACGGAGCTGCAGCATACACTCAGCTTAGGACTGACTGTAAGGAGTAGCTCAAGGAGCTGCAGCATACACTCAGCTTAGGAGAGGCAGCGGGGAGTAGCTCAAGGAGCTGCAGCATACACTCAGCTTAGGAGAGGCAGCGGGGAGTAGCCCAAGGAGCTGCAGCATACACTCAGCTTAGGAGAGGCTGCGAGGAGTAGCCCAAGGAGCTGCAGCATACACTCAGCTTAGGAGAGGCAGCAGGAGTAGTCCAAGGAGCGGCAGCATACACTTAGTTTAGGAGAGGCTGCGACGAGTAGCCCAGAGGAGCTGCCGCATACACTCAGCTTAGGAGAGGCAGCAGGAGTAGCCCAAAGAGCTGCAGCATAGACTCAGTTTAGGAGAGGCAGCAGGGAGTAGCCCAAGGAGCTGCAGCATACACTCAGTTTAGGAGAGGCAGCGAGGAGTAGCCCAAGGAGCTGCAGCATACACTCACCTTAGGAGAGGCAGTGGGAGTAGCCCAAGGAGCTGCAGCATGCACTCACCTTAGGAGAGGCAGCAGGGAGTAGCCCAAGGAGCTGCAGCATACACTCAGTTTAGGAGAGGCAGCAGGAGTAGCCCAAGGAGTTGCAGGATAGACTCAGTTTAGGAGAGGCAGCAGGGAGTAGCCCAAGGAGCTGCAGCATACACTCAGTTTAGGAGAGGCAGCAGGGAGTTGCCCAAGGAGCTGCAGCATACACTCAGTTTAGGAGAGGCTGCGGGGAGTAGCCCAAGAAGCTGCAGCATACACTCAGTTTAGGAGAGGCAGCGGGAGTAGCCCAAGGACCTGCAGCATAGACACAGCTTAGGAGAGGCTGCGAGGAGTAGCCCAAGGAGCTGCAGCATACACTCAGTTTAGGAGAGGCAGCGGGAGTAGCCCAAGGAGCTGCAGCATACACTCAGTTTAGGAGAGGCAGCGGAGTAGTCCAAGGGGCTGCAGCATACACTCACCTTAGGAGAGGCAGCGAGGAGTAGCCCAAGGAGCTGCAGCATGCACTCAGTTTAGGACAGACCATTAGGAGTAGCCCAGGGAGCTGCAGCATGCACTCAGCTTAGGACAGACTGTTAGGAGTAGCCCAAGGAGCTGCAGCATACACTCAGTTTAGGAGAGGCAGCGGGAGTAGCCCAAGGAGCTGCAGCATACACTCAGTTTAGGAGAGGCAGTGGGAGTAGCCCAAGGAGCTGCAGCATACACTCACCTTAGGAGAGGCAGCGAGGAGTAGCCCAAGGAGCTGCAGCATGCACTCAGTTTAGGACAGACCATTAGGAGTAGCCCTACACTCAGTTTAGGAGAGGCAGCGGGGAGTAGCCCAAGGAGCTGCAGCATACACTCACCTTAGGAGAGGCAGCGGGAAGCAGCCCAAGGAGCTGCAGCATACACTCAGCTTAGGACAGACTGTGAGGAGTAGCCCAAGGAGCTGCAGCATACACTCAGTTTAGGAGAGGCAGCGGGGAGTAGCCCACGGAGCTGCAGCATACACTCACCTTAGGAGAGGCAGCGGGAAGCAGCCCAAGGAGCTGCAGCATACGCTCAGCTTAGGAGAGGCAGCGATGAGTAGCCCAAGGAGTGGCAGCATACACTCAGTTTAGGACAGACTGCGAGGAGTAGCCCAAGGAGCTGCAGCATACACTCAGTTTAGGAGAGGCTGCGAGGAGTAGCCCAAGGAGCTGCAGCATACACTCAGCTTAGGAGAGGCAGCAGGAGTAGCCCAAGGAGCTACAGCATACACTCAGCTTAGGAGAGGCTGCGAGGAGTAGCCGAAGGAGCTGCAGCATACACTCAGCTTAGGACAGACTGCAAGGAGTAGCCCAAGGAGCTGCAGCATACACTCAGCTTAGGAGAAGCAGCGGGAGTAGCCCAAGTAGCTGCAGCATACACTCAGTTTAGGAGAGGCAGCGAGGAGTAGCCCACGGAGCTACAGCACACACTCAGCTTAGGAGAGGCTGCGAGGAGTAGCCCAAGGAACTGCAGCATACGCTCAGTTTAGGAGAGGCTGTGAGGAGTAGCCCAAGGAGCTGCAGCACACACTCAGCTTAGGAGAGGCAGCGAGGAGTAGCCCAAGGAGCTGCAGCATACACTCACCTTAGGAGAGGCAGCGGGAGTAGCCCAAGGAGCTGCAGCACGCACTCACCTTAGGAGAGGCAGCAGGGAGTAGCCCAAGGAGCTGCAGCATACACTTAGCTTAGGAGAGGCAGCAGGAGTAGCCCAAGGAGTTGCAGCATAAACTCAGTTGAGGAGAGGAGGCGGGGAGTAGCCCAAGGAGCTGCAGCATACACTCAGTTTAGGAGAGGCTGCGAGGAGTAGCCCAAGGAGCTGCAGCATACACTCAGTTTAGGAGAGGCAGCAGGGAGTTGCCCAAGGAGCTGCAGCATACACTCAGTTTAGGAGAGGCTGCGGGGAGTAGCCCAAGAAGCTGCAGCATACACTCAGTTTAGGAGAGGCAGCAGGAGTAGCCCAAGGACCTGCAGCATAGACACAGCTTAGGAGAGGCTGCGAGGAGTAGCCCAAGGAGCTGCAGCATACACTCAGTTTAGGAGAGGCAGCGGGAGTAGCCCAAGGAGCTGCAGCATACACTCAGTTTAGGAGAGGCAGCGGAGTAGTCCAAGGGGCTGCAGCATACACTCACCTTAGGAGAGGCAGCGAGGAGTAGCCCAAGGAGCTGCAGCATGCACTCAGTTTAGGACAGACCATTAGGAGTAGCCCAGGGAGCTGCAGCATGCACTCAGCTTAGGACAGACTGTTAGGAGTAGCCCAAGGAGCTGCAGCATACACTCAGTTTAGGAGAGGCAGCGGGAGTAGCCCAAGGAGCTGCAGCATACACTCAGTTTAGGAGAGGCAGTGGGAGTAGCCCAAGGAGCTGCAGCATACACTCACCTTAGGAGAGGCAGCGAGGAGTAGCCCATGGAGCTGCAGCATGCACTCAGTTTAGGACAGACCATTAGGAGTAGCCCACACTCAGTTTAGGAGAGGCAGCGGGGAGTAGCCCAAGGAGCTGCAGCATACACTCACCTTAGGAGAGGCAGCGGGAAGCAGCCCAAGGAGCTGCAGCATACACTCAGCTTAGGACAGACTGTGAGGAGTAGCCCAAGGAGCTGCAGCATACACTCAGTTTAGGAGAGGCAGCGGGGAGTAGCCCACGGAGCTGCAGCATACACTCACCTTAGGAGAGGCAGCGGGAAGCAGCCCAAGGAGCTGCAGCATACGCTCAGCTTAGGAGAGGCAGCGATGAGTAGCCCAAGGAGTGGCAGCATACACTCAGTTTAGGACAGACTGCGAGGAGTAGCCCAAGGAGCTGCAGCATACACTCAGTTTAGGAGAGGCTGCGAGGAGTAGCCCAAGGAGCTGCAGCATACACTCAGCTTAGGAGAGGCAGCAGGAGTAGCCCAAGGAGCTACAGCATACACTCAGTTTAGGACAGACTGCAAGGAGTAGCCCAAGGAGCTGCAGCATACACTCAGTTTAGGAGAGGCTGCGAGGAGTAGCCCAAGGAGCTGCAGCATACACTCAGCTTAGGAGAGGCAGCAGGAGTAGCCCAAGGAGCTACAGCATACACTCAGCTTAGGAGAGGCTGCGAGGAGTAGCCCAAGGAGCTGCAGCATACACTCAGCTTAGGACAGACTGCAAGGAGTAGCCCAAGGAGCTGCAGCATACACTCAGCTTAGGAGAAGCAGCGGGAGTAGCCCAAGTAGCTGCAGCATACACTCAGTTTAGGAGAGGCAGCGAGGAGTAGCCCAGAGGAGCTGCCGCATACACTCAGTTTAGGAGAGGCTGCGGGGAGTAGCCCAAGGAGCTACAGCATACACTCAGCTTAGGAGAGGCTGCGAGGAGTAGCCCAAGGAGCTGCAGCATACACTCAGCTTAGGACAGACTGCAAGGAGTAGCCCAAGGAGCTGCAGCATACACTCAGCTTAGGAGAAGCAGCGGGAGTAGCCCAAGTAGCTGCAGCATACACTCAGTTTAGGAGAGGCAGCGAGGAGTATCCCAGAGGAGCTGCCGCATACACTCAGTTTAGGAGAGGCTGCGGGGAGTAGCCCAAGGAGCTGCATCATAGACTCAGTTTAGGAGAGGCAGCGGGGAATAGCCCAAGGAGCTGCAGCATACACTCAGTTTAGGAGAGGCAGCGAGGAGTAGCCCAAGGAGCTGCAGCATACACTCACCTTAGGAGAGGCAGCGGGAGTAGCCCAAGGAGCTGCAGCACGCACTCACCTTAGGAGAGGCAGCAGGGAGTAGCCCAAGGAGCTGCAGCATACACTTAGCTTAGGAGAGGCAGCAGGAGTAGCCCAAGGAGTTGCAGCATAGACTCAGTTGAGGAGAGGCAGCGGGGAGTAGCCCAAGGAGCTGCAGCATACACTCACTTTAGGAGAGGCAGCAGGGAGTTGCCCAAGGAGCTGCAGCATACACTCAGTTTAGGAGAGGCTGCGGGGAGTAGCCCAAGAAGCTGCAGCATACACTCAGTTTAGGAGAGGCAGCGGGAGTAGCCCAAGGACCTGCAGCATAGACTCAGCTTAGGAGAGGCTGCGAGGAGTAGCCCAAGGAGCTGCAGCATACACTCAGTTTAGGAGAGGCAGCGGGAGTAGCCCAAGGAGCTGCAGCATACACTCAGTTTAGGAGAGGCAGCGGAGTAGTCCAAGGGGCTGCAGCATACACTCACCTAAGGAGAGGCAGCGAGGAGTAGCCCAAGGAGCTGCAGCATGCACTCAGTTTAGGACAGACCATTAGGAGTAGCCCAGGGAGCTGCAGCATGCACTCAGCTTAGGACAGACTGTTAGGAGTAGCCCAAGGAGCTGCAGCATACACTCAGTTTAGGAGAGGCAGCGGGAGTAGCCCAAGGAGCTGCAGCATACAATCAGTTTAGGAGAGGCAGTGGGAGTAGCCCAAGGAGCTGCAGCATACACTCACCTTAGGAGAGGCAGCGAGGAGTAGCCCAAGGAGCTGCAGCATGCACTCAGTTTAGGACAGACCATTAGGAGTAGCCCTACACTCAGTTTAGGAGAGGCAGCGGGGAGTAGCCCAAGGAGCTGCAGCATACAATCACCTTAGGAGAGGCAGCGGGAAGCAGCCCAAGGAGCTGCAGCATACACTCAGCTTAGGACACACTGTGAGGAGTAGCCCAAGGAGCTGCAGCATACACTCAGTTTAGGAGAGGCAGCGGGGAGTAGCCCACGGAGCTGCAGCATACACTCACCTTAGGAGAGGCAGCGGGAAGCAGCCCAAGGAGCTGCAGCATACGCTCAGCTTAGGAGAGGCAGCGATGAGTAGCCCAAGGAGTGGCAGCATACACTCAGTTTAGGACAGACTGCGAGGAGTAGCCCAAGGAGCTGCAGCATACACTCAGTTTAGGAGAGGCTGCGAGGAGTAGCCCAAGGAGCTGCAGCATACACTCAGTTTAGGAGAGGCAGCAGGGAGTTGCCCAAGGAGCTGCAGCATACACTCAGTTTAGGAGAGGCTGCGGGGAGTAGCCCAAGAAGCTGCAGCATACACTCAGTTTAGGAGAGGCAGCGGGAGTAGCCCAAGGACCTGCAGCATAGACACAGCTTAGGAGAGGCTGCGAGGAGTAGCCCAAGGAGCTGCAGCATACACTCAGTTTAGGAGAGGCAGCGGGAGTAGCCCAAGGAGCTGCAGCATACACTCAGTTTAGGAGAGGCAGCGGAGTAGTCCAAGGGGCTGCAGCATACACTCACCTTAGGAGAGGCAGCGAGGAGTAGCCCAAGGAGCTGCAGCATGCACTCAGTTTAGGACAGACCATTAGGAGTAGCCCAGGGAGCTGCAGCATGCACTCAGCTTAGGACAGACTGTTAGGAGTAGCCCAAGGAGCTGCAGCATACACTCAGTTTAGGAGAGGCAGCGGGAGTAGCCCAAGGAGCTGCAGCATACACTCAGTTTAGGAGAGGCAGTGGGAGTAGCCCAAGGAGCTGCAGCATACACTCACCTTAGGAGAGGCAGCGAGGAGTAGCCCAAGGAGCTGCAGCATGCACTCAGTTTAGGACAGACCATTAGGAGTAGCCCTACACTCAGTTTAGGAGAGGCAGCGGGGAGTAGCCCAAGGAGCTGCAGCATACACTCACCTTAGGAGAGGCAGCGGGAAGCAGCCCAAGGAGCTGCAGCATACACTCAGTTTAGGACAGACTGTGAGGAGTAGCCCAAGGAGCTGCAGCATACACTCAGTTTAGGAGAGGCAGCGGGGAGTAGCCCACGGAGCTGCAGCATACACTCACCGTAGGAGAGGCAGCGGGAAGCAGCCCAAGGAGCTGCAGCATACGCTCAGCTTAGGAGAGGCAGCGATGAGTAGCCCAAGGAGTGGCAGCATACACTCAGTTTAGGACAGACTGCGAGGAGTAGACCAAGGAGCTGCAGCATACACTCAGTTTAGGAGAGGCTGCGAGGAGTAGCCCAAGGAGCTGCAGCATACACTCAGCTTAGGAGAGGCAGCAGGAGTAACCCAAGGAGCTACAGCATACACTCAGTTTAGGACAGACTGCGAGGAGTAGCCCAAGGAGCTGCAGCATACACTCAGTTTAGGAGAGGCTGCGGGGAGTAGCCCAAGGAGCTGCAGCATACACTCAGTTTAGGAGAGGCAGCGGGGAATAGCCCAAGGAGCTGCAGCATACACTCAGTTTAGGAGAGGCAGTGAGGAGTAGCCCAAGGAGCTGCAGCATACACTCACCTTAGGAGAGGCAGCGGGAGTAGCCCAAGGAGCTGCAGCATGCACTCACCTTAGGAGAGGCAGCAGGGAGTAGCCCAAGGAGCTGCAGCATACACTTAGCTTAGGAGAGGCAGCAGGAGTAGCCCAAGGAGTTGCAGCATAGACTCAGTTGAGGAGAGGCAGCGGGGAGTAGCCCAAGGAGCTGCAGCATACACTCAGTTTAGGAGAGGCTGTGAGGAGTAGTCCAAGGAGCTGCAGCATACACTCAGATTAGGAGACGCAGCGGGAGTAGCCCAAGGAGCTGCAGCACACACTCTGCTTAGGAGAGGCTGCGAGGAGTAGCCCAAGGAGCTGCAGCATACACTCAGTTTAGGAGAGGTAGCGGGGAGTAGTCCAAGGAGCTGCAGCATACACTCAGCTTAGGACAGACTGTGAGGAGTAGCCCAAGGAGCTGCAGCATACACTCAGTTTAGGAGAGGCAGCGGGAGTAGCCCAAGGAGCTGCAGCATACACTCAGTTTAGGAGAGGCAGCGGGAGTAGCCCAAGGAGCTGCAGCAGACACTCACCTTAGGAGAGGCAGCGAGGAGTAGCCCAAGGAGCTGCAGCATGCACTCAGTTTAGGACAGACCATTAGGGGTAGCCCAAGGAGCTCCAGCATACACTCAGCTTAGGACAGACTGTTAGGAGTAGCCAAGGGAGCTGCAGCATGCACTCAGCTTAGGACAGACTGTTAGGAGTAGCCCAAGGAGCTGCAGCATACACTCAGTTTAGGAGAGGCAGCGGGAGTAGCCCAAGGAGCTGCAGCATACACTCAGTTTTGGAGAGGCAGCGGGAGTAGCCCAAGGAGCTGCAGCATACACTCACCTTAGGAGAGGCAGCGAGGAGTAGCCCAAGGAGCTGCAGCATGTACTCAGTTTAGGACAGACCATTAGGAGTAGCCCAAGGAGCTGCAGCATACACTCAGCTTAGGACAGACTGTTAGGAGTAGCCCAGGGAGCTGCAGCATACACTCAGCTTAGGACAGACTGTGAGGAGTAGCCCAAGGAGCTGCAGCATACACTCACCTTAGGACAGGCTGCTGAGGAGTAGCCCAAGGAGCTGCAGCATACACTCAGCTTAGGAGAGGCAGCAGGAGTAGCCCAAGGAGCTGCAGCATACACTCAGTTTAGGAGAGGCAGCGGGAGTAGCCCAAGGAGCTGCAGCAGACACTCACCTTAGGAGAGGCAGCGAGGAGTAGCCCAAGGAGCTGCAGCATACACTCAGCTTAGGACAGACTGTGAGGAGTAGCCCAAGGAGCTGCAGCATACACTCACCTTAGGACAGGCTGCTGAGGAGTAGCCCAAGGAGCTGCAGCATACACTCAGCTTAGGAGAGGCAGCGGGAGTAGCCCAAGGAGCTGCAGCATATACTCAGTTTAGGAGAGGCAGCGGGAGTAGCCCAAGGAGCTGCAGCAGACACTCACCTTAGGAGAGGCTGCGAGGAGTAGCCCAAGGAGCTGCAGCATACACTCAGTTTAGGAGAGGTAGCAGGGAGTAGTCCAAGGAGCTGCAGCATACACTCAGCTTAGGACAGACTGTGAGGAGTAGCCCAAGGAGCTGCAGCATACACTCAGTTTAGGAGAGGCAGCGGGAGTAGCCCAAGGAGCTGCAGCATACACTCAGTTTAGGAGAGGCAGCGGGAGTAGCCCAAGGAGCTGCAGCAGACACTCACCTTAGGAGAGGCAGCGAGGAGTAGCCCAAGGAGCTGCAGCATGCACTCAGTTTAGGACAGACCATTAGGGGTAGCCCAAGGAGCTACAGCATACACTCAGCTTAGGACAGACTGTTAGGAGTAGCCAAGGGAGCTGCAGCATGCACTCAGCTTAGGACAGACTGTTAGGAGTAGCCCAAGGAGCTGCAGCATACACTCAGTTTAGGAGAGGCAGCGGGAGTAGCCCAAGGAGCTGCAGCATACACTCAGTTTAGGAGAGGCAGCGGGAGTAGCCCAAGGAGCTGCAGCATACACTCACCTTAGGAGAGGCAGCGAGGAGTAGCCCAAGGAGCTGCAGCATGTACTCAGTTTAGGACAGACCATTAGGAGTAGCCCAAGGAGCTGCAGCATACACTCAGCTTAGGACAGACTGTTAGGAGTAGCCCAGGGAGCTGCAGCATGCACTCAGCTTAGGACAGACTGTTAGGAGTAGCCCAAGGAGCTGCAGCATACACTCAGCTTAGGACAGACTGTGAGGAGTAGCCCAAGGAGCTGCAGCATACACTCACCTTAGGACAGGCTGCTGAGGAGTAGCCCAAGGAGCTGCAGCATACACTCAGCTTAGGAGAGGCAGCGGGGAGTAGCCCAATGAGCTGCAGCATAGACTCAGTTTAGGAGAGGCAGCGGGGAGTAGCCCAATGAGCTGCAGCATAGACTCAGCTTAGGAGAGGCAGCAGGGAGTAGCCCAATGAGCTGTAGCATAGACTCAGTTTAGGAGAGGCAGCGGGGGGTGTAGCCCCAGGAGCTGCAGCATAGACTCAGCTTAGGAGAGGCAGCAGGGAGTAGTCCATGGAGCTGCAGCATACACTCAGCTTAGGAGAGGCAGCGAGGAGTAGCCCAAGGAGCTGCAGCATACACTCAGCTTAGGAGAGGCAGCGGGAGTAGCCCAAGGAGCTGCAGCATACACTCAGCTTAGGAGAGGCTGCGAGGAGTAGCCCAAGGAGCTGCAGCATACACTCAGCTTAGGAGAGGCGGTGAGGAGTAGTCCAAGGAGCTGCAGCACGCACTCACCTTAGGAGAGGCAGCAGGGAGTAGCCCAAGGAGCCGTAGCATACACTCTGCTTCGGACAGACTGTTAGGTGTAGCCCAGAGAGCTGCAGCATACACTCAGGTTAGGAGAGGCAGCGGGGAGCAGCTGAAAGAGCTGCAGCATAGACTCACCTTAGGAGAGGCAGCGAGGAGTAGCCCAAGGAGCTGCAGCATACACTCAGCTTAGGAGAGGCTGCGAGGAGTAGCCCAGAGGAGCACCAACATACATCATGCATAGGAGAGGCAGCCCGAGAAGCTGAAACAGACAGAGGGCACAGAAGAGAGACACAGGGGAGAGGCAGCGGGGAGTAATCACACGAGCTCAAACAGACACAGGGAACAGGACAGGTATTGAGTAGCCTTCCGGGTGCTGGGAAGGACAAAGGGCCCGGACAGACATCAGCAAGAAGCCCAAAGAGCTGCAATAGAAATTAGGGAGCAGTGCAAGCAGCATTTAAACCAGGGCCTTGAAACGAGTTTCAGCACACCACAGACCACACTAATCTGGGATTTAGAAATTAATATCTTTATCCGGAAATGTATAACTGACTTTAAAAGGCACTTTAAGCTCTACATGTATTCTTCACCATCAAGAAACGACTGTCATATTTGGAGCACCAGTAAGAGTAACAATAAAACTACTCGGTAGCCGCATCTCTCTCATTTTGCTTTATTGAAGTGACGTGAGGGGCCCATTTGCAACAAAAGAGTATATAATATAGGAGGCATCCCCAGTGGAAAGTCTGCTATCAAGTCCCATGCACAGAAACTTACCAAATCATAGGTGTAGAGCAGAAATTGCTTAATATGCATAAGGACATCTTTATATTCCTGTGCCACATCTGGGAAAGTGACCTGAATGTACTCAACAACCAGGTACTGTGGGGCCCTCCAAAGAATCCCTAAACCAGTATATCCCCGGAGCAAAATTCCTCCTGTGCAAACTCCTAACATTATGGATCACAAGCAGGAGGAGGGACTTGCCAGAAACATAGAATAGGCCCAAAGGAATCAATGCGGTGTACTGGGAGACAGCAAACTACAATGCATAGGACATGTATACTGGCCAGCAACAGACCAAGTCACACACGCGGAGAGGATAAACTTTGCTTACACAGTAAGTGGAGCTGGAAAGTCACTTCCACTGTGCTGCCCCTCCTATAAGGACACTTGCGGCCCCTAATGCCCCATACTATGCAAGGAAGCCCTTATTGGTAAGAATCAACTGCACATAATTATAGGAGATTTGTAGCAAAGCACACAAATACATGTCATCAAATGAGAATCGGTACATAATACAGGCTTCGAAATAGCTTGGGAACTGAAAACGCACTGATGGAGAGAGGTTCTATCTAATGCATTTTCCATGTACACGTTGACACAAATTGCCTGATATGACATGCAAATAAAACACACGGTACTGTATTGTAATGCTTATGTGTTCACTCCCTTCCAGTCAAAGCAATGGTGTCTAACTCTATTTATAGGGTAACTCGAGTATGTATGGCTTTCTGATCCCCGCAATCAATTGGCTTCCACCACACATTTCTGCCTTCCAACTCAGCAGCGAAATATAATCCACAAAAAACAACAAACACACTGTAGCTACCAGAGCTTTGTGCTGTGTCAGTATGTTCCTTAGGACTCTTGCTTACACATCAAATGACCTCTAACATTGCGGTGTTCATATGCGGACAACAGATGGAACAGCGGCCGTAAGGTTGTGAAAGAATCTTGTAATTTACGCAACAATATTAGAAGTCATTTGTCTGACACATAAGAAAGAATCCAAAGAAATGTCCTGAAGCCCTGAAGAAGGGGAACACACTGAGAAACACATGTTGGCTAAAGACCAATTACAATTTCTTCAGTGTATTGGAAATTTATGTGATGGAAATAAAGTATTTGAATACATCAATGCTATGTATATTTCCAGTGCGGCTCCTTCCCTGGTGCCTCAACCAAAGTGAACTTATTTTCTGCATGAACAGAATCCCTTAAGGAAGGGAGTAGAATACCCAGAGCTACCAAAGAGCTGGCTCTAACGCCCCCCCCCCCTTTTCCCTAACTGATTATAGGTGTGCCACATATTTGGACCCCTGTAAAATCGGCTGATTGCACAGAGGTCTGAATAATGAGGGGTGTGCTGGAGACCAGGAAGTCTGCATCTCTACAGTTTCCCACAGGTATAGATCTGCATCTTGAACCTGGTAATATACATGGGGGAAATGCCCAGTAAGTACCCAGAGATGTGAAATTTGGTATGGAAAGCATCAAAACCTACATATTATAGCGCTTTTTGAAAGTTTACACTTAGCGTAGGTAGTAGTTATCGCACAGAGACATTTCTGAATTCAGGGTGTTGTATTTTATAGGGAGCAGTAATTATCAGGAACATCTCGAAGGCACTTGTAATCAAGGACAAAGTCATTGGCCACTTACAATCACAAGGAGTCCCAGAAGGCTAACGCCTTCACTGTAGGTCAGAAGTGAAACTTCATGCAGGGCTGCCTCCACCCCACATCCTTTTGAAGTCAATAACAGAAAACCATTAAGCTGGCTAATAATAAAATCCATTACTAATAGCTTGTAAAAGTTACACGACTAGGACATTACCCACTGCTTATAAACGCAATGCTCTGCTTTCCTGTCTAACACATACAACATGTCATAACACGCTTTAAATCTGGCATGTTATTTAAAACACACGCTCCTATGATTTATTGAACAACAAGTTCAAAGCACTAAAACTGTCTCTTTTAAGGGAAGTGTCTTCAGCAGACACCCACAGGTCTCAAAGTGTGTATTTTTTGGGTAAAGAAGATGTGTGTTCAGCTATTGCTGTTCAAACATGAAATATATCTGACATAAACCTTAATGCTAATGAGTTGGTTAATGACAGCAGCTCTTATTTAGGAACTAGTTGGCGCCAGTAAGGGATTTACAAACACCTGGGAAATATTCTTGTAGTTGTATGGCGAAGAATCATGGCCGTGCCCCATTACATAACAGGAAGAGAAACACCATATGGAAGGATTGACAGGCAGCTTTTTGTAGATTATTACACGCCTGAATGTTGTGCAAGTATCTGCAAATCTTTGCATGCTGTACGGGTATCTGCATGCCTCTGCACGGCTGTACAAGTATCTACTTATCTCCCCATGGTTGTACAGGTATCTGCATGTCTTTTCATGCTATACAGGTATCTGCACAGGGCCGGCTTTTGGGCGGTGGGACCGGTGCGACCGCACCGGGCGCTGACCTCAGGGGGGCGCTGTGATTAGCAATTCCAAAACGTGCGATTTAAAAGCACCTGCTGAAAAGTTCCTTGTGCGTTTAGCCTTCAAGAAACAATTAAAATGTCAAGATACCTCTTGTGATTAATGTTACTGCTAGAGACAGAAAGATGGGAGTTTTACCTAGTGGAAGCTTTGACTCAACATAAAGTAGCATAGAGGGTTAATATGCCTGCTGCAAAAAACAGAACTATGCAGCATATTTAAGAAAAGTGTTGCTTTTCTTGCACCCCTTAGCGCACCCCTAACGCCACCATGTGTGCGTCATATTTAAAATATTGTGCACCATGGCAGTAGTTAGGGGAGTTAGCGTGAGAATTTTTTACACTAGTCCGGCGATTTGCAGGATTACTGCCAAAAATGATGATTCTAACCTTGCAAAGCACCCAGAGGCCCAATCAATAGAAGCCTCCTTTTAATGCCTGCTCTGAGTAGGCGTTAAAAGTGCAGGAAAAAAGATGACGCAAAGAAATCTAACAGATTTCTTTGCATCATTTTTTTGGCCCCTCCTAACGGGGAATGCCCCCTTTGCATACATTATGCCTGGCGCAGGCATAATATAGCGCAAAGAGCTACAAAGTGGAGCAATGCATGCATGCACTGCACCTCCTTGTAAATATGGAGCAGCGTTTTTTGCCCTTCTAACGCCACATTAGTGTGAAAAAATTACACTAATGTGGCATTAGAATGGCAGTAGGGGCTCTTAAATATGCCCCTATGGCAGTGCTTAATTTATGCTTGTTGCTTCCAGTGCGCAGCACCAGCACTTATTTTTGAGGGCTGGCACTTATTTTTCAGCCTCAAGCATTTACTGCAAGAAAAAGACACATATGGCAAAGATGAAGGAAGAGAAAAACGAAAAAGCGTCAGAATGGGAAAAGGCAGAAATCCACAAGAGTGAGCTGAAGGGGCAGGGAGTGCCTGTAAATGGATTCAAGAGGCCCGAGATGGCTTCGGGATTACACTGCCTCTGTATTCTTTGTTCACACATTTAAGAGGAGGGCTTTGGGCAACTGCACCTTGTTATTTACAACTTAAGCACTGCCTTATGGGGCATATTTGAAAAAATTGGTGCGGCAAACAGTGCTATGCCACTTTTCTTGCGCCAAATAACCCCCCCTAATAATACCATCTGTGCGTCATATTTAAAATATGGTGCACCATAGCAGTAGTTAGGGGACTAGCGTCAGAATTTTTTATGCTAGTCCGGCGCTTTTCAGGATTAGCATCAAAAAATTTGACGCTAATCCTGCAAAGCACCCAGAGGCCCACTGTAACCAATGGAAGTCCCCTATTAATGCCTGCTCTGTGCAGGCGTTTAAAGAGCTGGAAAAAAATGACGCAAAGTAATCTGTCAGATTTCTTTGTGCTGTTTTTTTTGCCACCCACCCCCAGCGAGAGGGTGCCCCCTTTGCATACATTATGCCTGGCGCAGGCATAATGTAGCGCAAACGGTTACCAAGTGGCACAATGCCTGCATTGCGCAACTTTGTAAATATGGCGCAGCATTTTTGGCCTTTTAACATCACATTAGCTTAAAAAAGGTACACTAATGTGGCATTAGAATGGCACTAGGGGCTTTTAAAAGTGCTCTATGGGGCATATTTGAAAGAAGTGGAGCTGCACAGAGTACTGCATAGCTGTACAGGTATGTGCACTTCTTTGCATGGTGTAGAGGTAGCTGCACACCTTTTCATGTTGTACCATTACCACACGTCTCAATCAATCAATCACAGCATTTGTAAAGTGGACTATTATCACCCCTAAGGGTGTCTGTGTGCTGAGGGTCCATGTCTCTGTCAAAAAGCCCAGCTTGAGTCTTCTTCTGAAGTCCAACAGGGAGGGAGCTGTTTGGAAGTGGAGAGGCAGGCTGTTCAAGGACTTGGCTGCTGTGTAGGAGAAGGAGGGGCCTCTGCTGTGGCTGCAATGGATGCGGGTGTGTGTGCGAGGTTTACCGAGGAGGGGCATAGTTGTCTTGCTGGGGCGTAGAACCTCAGTCGATGGTTGATGTAAGATGGCCCTAGGTTGTGGAGAGCCTTGTATGCAAGTGTGAGGACTTTGAATTGGCATCTGTTCTGGATGGGGAGCCAGTGGAGGTTCCTGAGGTTTGAGGTGATACTTGAGGGCTTGGGGGGGGGTTGAGGATGAGTCTGGCTGCGGTGTTCTCTAAAGTCTGGAGGCTTTTAAGTAACTGGGAAGACACTCCGGCGTAGAGGGCATTGCCATAGTCGAGGCAGCTGGTGACCAGGGCAAGCGTGACTGTCTTTCTGGCGTCTGTAGGGATCCATTTGAAGATTTGGAGGAGCATACGGAGGATGTAGAAGCATGAGGAGGTGACTGAGTTTACTTGTCAATTCCTGGATAGTTGGCAGTCAAGGATGGTGCAGAGGTTTTGTGTCTGGTCTGATGGAGAGGGCAATGGTCCGAGTTCTGCTGGCCACCAACTGTGGTCCCATATGGAGGTGTTCTTACCAAAGATCAAGACTTCAGTTTTATCTGTGTTTAGTCTGAGGCAGCTGATTTTCATCCATGTTGCTACGTTGGTCATGGCACTGCAGAAGTTGGCTTTGGTGTTGTGGGAGTCTTCGTGACTGAGAGGATTAGTTGAGTGTCATTGGCGTAGGAGACTGTATTGAGTCCGTAGGATCTGACGATGTCTGTGAGGGGGTCATGTAGATGTTGAACAGGGTTGAGGATCCTTGGGGTATGCTGCAGGTGATGTTCTTTGGTGTAGAAGTGAAGGGAGGAAGACAGATGCTCTGTGTATGGTGTCTGAGAGGAAAGAGGTGACCTACTTAAAGGTGTTTTCTTGAATGCCTATGTTGTGCTATATCTGTGCTTCTCTGCATGTTGTGCAGGTATCTGCAGGTATACACACTTCTCTGCATGCTGTACAGGTATCCACATGTCTCTGCATGCTGTACATGTATCTGCACATCTCTGCATGCCGTACAGGTATATGCACTTCCTTGCATGATTACAGGTATCTATACTTGTCTGCATGGTGTATCAGATACTTGCACGTCTCTGCATGCTGTACAGGTATTTGTCCTTCTTTGCATACTGTACAGGTATGTTCACACCCTTTCATGTTGTACCGGTATCACCATGTCTCTGCATGCTGTACAGGTACCTGCATGTCGCTGCATGCTGTACAAGAATATGCACGTCTTTGAATGCAGCATAGGTATCTGCGCAAATCAGCATGCTGTACAGGTATCTGCGCATCTCTGCATGCTGTACAGGTATCTGCGCATCTCTGCATGCTGTGCAGGTATCTGCACGTATTTTCTTGTTGTACACATCAGGCTGTCAATCTTGATTTATCTGTGTATCTATACCTGTATAATTTGTGATACATGAAGAGATGGTGCTTGACCCTTGGTCCTGTGCCTGTCATTATATATTTTTCCTGGTATTTCATATATTGTCTGTTTTTATGCTGTCTGTGGCCATTTGAGGTTGTAATTGCCATTGGAGGCTGTATTTTGGAATTCTTAGGTGCATGTGTGTGCTAGAAGCTGTTGATGGTCATGTAATAGCTGGTCTGAGAATCTGAGACTGTTGTCTTGGCATCTGTGAGAGAGCCAGAAAGTAATTTGTAATTTGTGATTGTAATGACTACGATGTTCTACTCGAGCTCGTGATGATTGTGCCTAGATATCTGATGGCTGAACCCTGGCATATCATAGCTGCATCACTAGCATGGCAAGGGTGGGTCGCTAGTTTCAACGGCAGCGCCCCTAGATTGGTAGCAATGATTAATGTGGGCACCTGTGTTGCTGCACTGATTCCTACGTTTCTCACCATTCCAAAGTTTCACCCAGACATGTTGTGTTCTTTCAGCAGACAATGTTTTTGAGTAAAAGCCTTTGGCCCGCTATGGTCCTGCTAAACAAGTATCTTGACGGGCTACTAACCCTCTTAACCGGGATTACCTGGCGAGGCGCTGTGTATATTAAATTGACTTTTATTTGCTGTGGTAGGTTTTTTGACATTTAATTTTTTAATCTTGCCCTCAGCTTCAGCGATGCCACTTCCTAAGATGTCTTCAGTATCAAAGGTCATGCAACATCACTTCCTGTCATGTCAGAGTGACGTCACTATGGAAAAGCCCGTTGATGGCTCTTTCGCTAGCCCAGCCATTTGTTGAATTGACGTTCATGCTTGTTGCTTTATCCTCGCAGCACATACACAGAGTGCTCCTTCCCGATCCACCGAGTTACTGCAGCACTCGGATAGCGATGGTCATTACTGCTGTAAACACATTGATTAGGAATTGATGATCTCCCTGAATTCATTGGAATTCACGACCTCGTCAAGACGTGCGGCACGTAGGCTACCCATGTGAGAGTTTGTCATGGCTAGGGGTGAAAGAATTAGGGATGCCTGGTCTCAAGGAATCGATGGAGGCATTTAGGGCCATATGTACGAACACATTTTCCCATAGACACAGAATGGGCAAAACTGCTTGCTACATCTGGCCCTTACTTACTAATACGTTGTTGTTGGTATTGGTTTCATGCGCGCACTCCCATATATCTTCTCGTCAACATGGATCCAGGTACTTTAGCTCGCTCCTGTTAGGATAGAAGCAGGTCAGTGGCAAAACTATCATTTACAAAGGTGCCCCACATGAGGGCGGGCGGTATATACCAGGGAAAAGGAGCCCATCACAACGCACAAATGTGATCTGACTGCGCACAGCCACCAAGCTTTGTGTTAACTTACAAGTTGCCTTTAAGCGTGAGGCTTGAAGCTGTGCTCCCGCTGCACTGGGTTCCAAAGCTCACCCCCATCAAAGCCATTTCATTGTGTACATTTCAATGTTTCTCCTCATACAACCACCTTATTAAATTCAGATGGTCATACCTCTGCCAACACATCCGTCTATACTGATCTGCGTCAGAATTCAAGGTCTATCTGTAATCAGAGCCCTTTCATCACAGACCACAAAGACTTCAGTTTCCATGATGCCAACTTCCTAACCGCGAAAGTAAACTTAGATTAATCTCAATGTAAATTTAAGTGAATGGACCCTCCAAACAGATGACATGTCTACTTCCTGATATCCTGGCTCTACCGAAAGGGAGGTCAGACAAATCGCACCTTTCCTAAGCTCTTCTTCTTCCCCACTGCCCCATCACCGACAGGACATACACCGAATCTAGGAAAAGTGCAATAGTCTGTCTTAAATACACTAACACCATGATGATTGTTCACGACCCTCTTGGGGTTCTGTCAGCAAATTGTTTGATAATAAACATCACTCCTAGCTATTCCTCCTTCCAATCTTTTTTTCCTCTCTCTTTGATCCCACTTCCTGTGGTCTATCCCTCACTCACCCATTCAGCAGGTTCATCAATGTCCTGGGTAAAAGCTATAAACATATCTGTGATCTTTACCCTATCACGTCTATTGATATAAACCTAGGATCAATCCCTATTCATGAAATGAGGACCTTCCTGTAATCATCTCTAGAAATAGCAAACATATTCCAGATTGTTAAACTTATCTCTGGCCCAAGTATCCATCATACAAGCGCTGGCACTTCAAGTTATTTTTTATATATTTGTGACACTAATTCATCTAATCAGGACAGTGCCTTCTCCATCCCCACACTCCTCTCTGTGCTTATTTACTTCAACAACTCCTCCTTCAGGCCACTCTTCTTTAATTTCTCCATCACTTCATCAGCTCAACATGCCCCATCCTCCAGTCCTACATTTGCCCACACCATCCCAATTGCCCATCAAAACTTGTAACATTGCTCCCAATTACCATTCCCAGTCTACCTTGCCATTCTCCATTCCCTCCTGTGCCCTTTGCTTTCCACACTATTGCACATCAAATCTTTAAATTGTTCTCCTCACCTGCACTCCATACCTGTCTCGACCTTTGAACTGATTGTTTATATCTTTCATGGCTTTAAAAGTGCTGTTGTATCCCTGAACTGGATAAACACATCAGCTGGCCCCTCCAATTACTCCTGGGCCTGTCCCCTTCTCCTCAAGCACTAAAAGACAGGTCTTTACCAGCCTAACCTATCACCTTACTCTAACAACTGCGTCAGACTCCTACACCAGGACTTATACCAAATCCACAGAGAAAATCAACCACTTTCTTCGAATTCACCAATTTTGCCCAAGATGACCATCTCTTCATCCCATCCAATCCCACAGCCCATTAGTAGGAGCAAGACCCACCCTCAGACACTCTTCATCCATTGCCAAAGTCAGTGGAGGGCTGCACCTCCTCACCGAATGTAGTCATTCAATTCCAAAGCCCCCTTGCCAGACACCTGAGTTAAAGGCTCTGGCTACACCACAGTCACAGCACCTTCTATTGCATCAAGGAGAATCTTGTTGAGGAAACTGGGTTGGTTTGAGAGTGATAAGAATTCTGACACAAACCCTGGAAGAAGACTGAGGTTGGCACTGAAAATATCAGAGGCAAGAGAGACCCCTTATGGGCTACTGCACTGAGAAGTAGACCTATTCTCATACCTTAGATATCAAGGCCTCTTCTCCTATCCTTCTTTCCAATTCTAGCACCTGGCACCAGGAGGTGAAGGCCTTTCGTCTTACCTCTACCACCAATCACAGATGACTTTACTTGGTGATCAAAGTCTCATCTTCCTTCCAACGAATCGCAGAGCCTGTCACTGGGTGGATGAGGCCTGCCAATTTACTCTCTTAAACCAATCACAGACTTCTTCACTTGGACATCATGGCCTCATCTCTTACCTTTATATTCAATATCAGAAGCTGTCACTGAGAGATGAAGAAGTGCCCTCTTACACTCTTCCACCAATGCTGAAGCCTGTTAGATCTGGCATCCTTGGAGTGTTTTCCCTGTCTTTTTGCCTCCGCCTCATGTATTTTTGACTGTGTGCTAGAATTCATTTGTGCTGGCCTTGGCACTCTGGGCACTTTACCACTGCTGATAAGTGCTAAAGTACAAGGGCTCTGCGTGTAAATTGTGATTATGATTGGTTATCATTGAATGACATATTTGATTTACTAATAAGTCCCTACTATTTTGCATCATATGTGCCCAGGGCCTGAAATTCAAATGGTACTAGTGGGGCTGCAGCACTGATTGCGCCATCCACATGAGTAGCCCTATAAATATGTTTCAGACCTGCCATTGCAGTGTCTGTGTGTGCAGTTTTAAACTGCCATGTTGACCCGGCAAGTGCACCCACTTGTCAGGCCTAAACCTTCCCTTTTAGTACATGTAAGGCACCCCTAAGGTAGGCCCAAGGTAGCCCAAGGGCACAGTGCAGTGTATTTAAAAGGTAGGACATGTACTAGGGTGTTTTACATTTCCTGATAGTGAAATACTGCCAAATTAGGCTTTCACTAATGCAAGGCCTATCCATCCAGTAGGTTAACATGGGGATTGCCTTGAAATATCTCTTAAGTGTAATTTCCCATTGGGAGCAGATGGAGATAAGAAGTTTGGGGTCTCTGAACACACAATTTAAAAATACATATTTCAGTGAATATGTTTTTTAAATTGCATGTTTGAAAATGTTGCTTTTAGAAAGTGGGCATTTTCTTGCTTAACCATCTGTGCCTCTGCCTGGCTGTGGAATACATGTCTGGGTTAGGATGACAGTTGGGCTGGTCGTGAATTCAATCTAGACAGTCACATGAAGGGAGCTGGGGTGTGCCCTGCATATCCTGATGGGTCTTCCTGGGCTAGAGTGGTGGGAGGAGCAGACACTTGCACCTGAATAGGGCTGTGCCTGTCCTTACACAATGCAGTCTCCAACCCCCTAGAGTGTGTCTGGCAGGTCTTGTGAACTATAAAGACTTTCCTATAAATTTTGTCTACCTCAAAGGCAGAAATGAGCACAAGTATTGCACCCAAAACCCCAGACTTTTAGAACACTTCTGGATCAAGAGGAGACTCTGCCAAGGAGAAGAGCTGAAGTCCTGTGAGGAGGAGAACTGCCCATTTGCTGTGTGTGCTTTTCTGGGTTGGCCTTTAGTTGTTGCTTCTGCTTTAGAATAGGACAAAAGCTGGACTTTGCTGTGCATCCTGCTTGTAAAGTTTCTCCAAGGGTTTTGACTGAGTTTGCCTCTTGTTAAGACGTCTCAGGGACATCAAAGACTTCACCTGCCAGACCCCGGGTTCTCTTGCTGAGGACTCTGACCTGCCAAGAGGTGCCCACTCCATTCCCGAGCCCTTGGGAGTGAAGGCTGGCATAAAACAAGAAGAACCAGGCTCACCGACTCCTGACAACTCCAAAACCAGAGCAGCTGCCTGACTCCGCGCCTCTGCCTGCACCCGAGGCCATGGTCCCTGCTGAAGTGTGACAACCGCGACCAACAACTCAGGCCTGACATCACCGCCGCACCTCTGAAGTCCCACAACATCGTGAGTCCCAAGTGCTGTGTCACCAACATCTGTGACACCCGACTCTGCCACGCACCTGTGCCCCGTGGTGTGACTGCTACACCGTGAAGTCGCCTCATCTCTTCTTGACCCGCTGTACTCATCAACCCTGCCGGATCGTAGGGAACAGACACTGTCTCACCTCCGTTGCTCCATGAGGAATCAACCCCTCACCTCCCTTGCATTGTAGTAAGGAACTGATGCTGCCCATGCTCCAGTGATGCCTCACCTCCCCTGTGTGGCAGTAAGGAACCAACACCGTACTGGCTCCAGCGACGCCTCACCTTCCGCAAGTCCATGCCACATCTTTGACTCTGCTTTTTTTCGAAGGTACTGTACCTGGGGTCCATGTGACTCCGTGACCAGTGCTGCGCTCCCTTGCGTGTTGTGTCAGACTGTTGGCAACGACTCCATCATGACACTGTGATATCACCAGTTGGAGCTATTGTGCTTCTAAGTGCTCTTATTGGGATTTAGGGGGTCATTCTGACTTTGGCGGGCGGCGGATGCCCCCGCCAAGGTAACCCCGTCGAAAGACCGCGGGGGTCATTTCGACTTTCCCGCTGGGCTGGCGGGCGACCACCAAAAGGGCGCCCGCCGGCCCAGCGGGAAAGACCCTGCAACAATGAAGCTGGCTCCGAATGGAGCTGGCGGAGTTGCAGGGGTGCGACGGGTGCAGTTGCACCCGTCGCGATTTTCACTGTCTGCAAAGCAGACAGTGAAAATCATTATGGGGCCCTGTTAGGGGCCCTTGCACTGCCCATGCCAGTGGCATGGGCAGTGCAGGGGCCCCCAGGGGCCCCACGACACCCGTTCCCGCCATCCTGTTTCTGGCAGTGTAAACCGCCAGAAACAGGCTGGTGGGAAGGGGATCGGAATCCCCATGGCGGCGCTGCATGGAGGATTCTCCGGGCCAGGGGAAATCCGGCGGGAAACCGCCGGATCCCCTTTTCTGACCACAGCTTTACCGCCGCGGTCAGAATGGCCCTGGAAGCACCGCCAGCCTGTTGGCGGTGCTTCCGTGTCCCTCCACCCTGGCGGTCCATGACCGCCAGGTTTGGAATGAGGGCCTTAGGGGGTCATTCTGACTTTGGCGGGCGGCGGACGCCGCCCGCCAAAGTAACCCCGGCGAAAGACCGCGGGGGTCATTTCGACTTTCCCGCTGGGCTGGCGGGCGACCGCCAAAAGGGCGCCCGCCAGCCCAGCGGGAAAGACCCTGCAACAATGAAGCTGGCTCCGAATGGAGCTGGCGGAGTTGCAGGGGTGCGACGGGTGCAGTTGCACCCGTCGCGATTTTCACTGTCTGCAAAGCAGACAGTGAAAATCATTATGGGGCCCTGTTAGGGGGCCCTTGCACTGCCCATGCCAGTGGCATGGGCAGTGCAGGGGCCCCCAGGGGTCCCACGACACCCGTTCCCGCCATCCTGTTTCTGGCGGTGTAAACCGCCAGAAACAGGCTGGTGGGAAGGGGGTCGGAATCCCCATGGCGGCGCTGCAAGCAGCGCTGCCATGGAGGATTCTCCGGGCCAGGGGAAATCCGGCGGGAAACAGCCGGATCCCCTTTTCTGACCACGGCTTTACCGCCGCGGTCAGAATGGCCCTGGAAGCACCGCCAGCCTGTTGGCGGTGCTTCCGTGTCCCTCCACCCTGGCGGTCCATGACCGCCAGGTTTGGAATGAGGGCCTTAGGGGGTCATTCTCCGCCGCCCGCCAAAGTAACCCCGTCGAAAGACCGCGGGGGTCATTTCGACTTTCCCGCTGGGCTGGCGGGCGACCGCCGGCTCAGCGGGAAAGACCCTGCAACAATGAAGCCGGCTCCGAATAGAGCCGGCGGAGTTGCAGGGGTGCGACAGGTGCAGTTGCACCCGTCGCGATTTTCACTGTCTGCAAAGCAGACAGTGAACATCATTATGGGGCCCTGTTAGGTGGCCCCACGACACCCGTTCCCGCCATCCTGTTTCTGGCGGTGTAAACCGCCAGAAACAGGCTGGCAGGAAGGGGGTCGGAATCCCCATGGCGGCGCTGCAAGCAGCGCCGCCATGGAGGATTCTCCGGGCCAGGGGAAATCCGGCGGGAAACCGCCGGATCCCTTTTCTGACCGCGGCTTTACCGCCGCGGTCAGAATGGCCCTGGAAGCACCGCCAGCCTGTTGGCGGTGCTTCCGTGTCCCTCCACCCTGGCGGTCCATGACCGCCAGGGTTGGAATGAGGGCCTTAGTCTTTTAAAATTCATTTCTTTGCTTGTGTATGTTGGATTTTGGTCTTGTTGTGCTTAAATAAATATTGGCTATTTTTCTACACTGGTGTGTCATTTGGAATATTTTCACTGTTACTGTGTGTGGGTACAAATACATAACACATTGCCTCTGAGATAAGCCTGACTGCTTGTACCAAGCTACCAAGGGGGCGAGGCAGATTATTTTAGGAGTGTGACCTCCTTACCCTGACTAGAGTAAGAGTCCCTACTTGGACAGGGTGTAAACTGACTGCCAACTAGAGACCCCATTTCTAACAAAGCCCTTCTCAGGGAAGTGGTGACCTGACTAGAGAGATCTTGTCCTCCTCTTCTAAAGCTTCCCATTGGATATCTAGTCCCCCCTACAAGTCTGCAGACCCTACTTAAGAATGTGGCGCTACAAGTCTTAAATAAAAGTGTACTGGTAGGATTTTCAGCTTGCGTCAGTGCGCTTTGAAGTGGAGAGTTATTTAACATAATTAGTTCTGCTTTCTGGAACAGACGGCAAAGCAACAGGTTTTCTCTCTTGGACTGCGTCATGTCTATTTTGGACATTTTAAAGAGGAAAGAAATATCAATTCATTTTTAATATTGGCACTAAAACCCCTTAAGTTAGCTTTTGATTAAAAATTCGCAAGAACGGGATTCTTATGTTTTTTCACCTTTGATTTTTTGTCTTTCATCCCTCGGTGGGTGGCTGTTCAGATTTTATTGCAGTAGCCGAAACCTCGGCGCCCTTCTGGTCCGTGCCGGCTATCTGCCTGATGAATTATTAATGGTGCATTAAACAGGGACTGGAGAGGGGCCCTGGGACGCTGATAACAGGAGCTAATTGAGGAAGAAATGAGACACTGCTGCCATCACGGAGCGAGCCTGCCAGTGCAGCGCCGCCATACTGAAGGTGACCCTGGAGCAAGTGAAGGGGGTTTCCAGGCAGTCACTGGGAACTTTACTCCTCCAACTTTACTTTGTTTTTTCTGTGCCAAGGTGAAATACTTAGATGAGTAGAAACGCTCCGCTCATTTTAAAAGGGAGGACATCGGGCCAGCGCCGAAACTTCATTATAGCGCTCCGTTTCTGGTAGCGGAAGACCTTACAGCAGGTCCTACGTAGAGGGCCTGTCCCCAGTGCAATCACCTTGGACGCACATTCACCAAAGGCAGCGGAAGTAACGTCACACACACTGCCTTCCACTGACATCACAAGCATGACCCTTTGTCCACGCTAAGCCCATCAACAGACTTGGCATCTTATAATGATAAACACAGTAAGGAGGACTGCAACGGACTATGCAGACAGATCTCCGATCCCCTTCGGTCCCTGTCTCCATCTTTTACCTCCCCCAGGGCTTTAAGTGGGATGGAAAACCCGGGAGGGGTTTGGGTATCTCAAAGGGGCGTGGTCGATATCATTAGGGCGTGGCTTTAAAACACATACAAATCAGCGCAGGGCCGGCTTTAGCGTGGGTGGCGCCCTGTGCGACAATCTTTTTTTGGCGACCTCCTACCCCATGACTACCTCCTCAGATCCCTCACTACCCCGGGGCAAATGTGCCACTAATTTCTCCATAGCCCCCCTTTCATACATTCATTTGTTTTAACGCGCTTGTAAAGGCTGGCTCTGTTAATTCACTCAACTATCCACACAAAAGATCATTCTGTTCTTTGCAGCAGGCACATTAACCCTCTACGCTACTTGCGAGTCAAAGCTGCCGCCAGACAAATCTCCGATCTCTCTCTCTAGCAAGAAGAATAACAACAAGCGGTATCTTGGCATTTTAATTGCTTCATGAAGGCTGGACGCACAAGAAACCTTTCAGCAGCGCCCCCTGAGGTCAGCACCCGGTGCTACCAACCCCTGAAGACGGCCCTGAATCTGTGTATAGCTTAAAGTGCCTCCCGACTGACCTTTTGACGCTTCTTCCTGTCCTTGCATAAATGCCTGTTATGGAATGATGAGACTGTGAAAGAACTATAAGGAGTTTCTTGTCTTAAGGTTACATCAAAGTCAGGAAGGGTGGTATTGCTGCCAAGTTATGATTTTTTTTTCACCCCGAGGGTAAGTGCAAAAATGGAGTGCCCGAAAGGCCCGATCCGCTTTTTAGAACTGCTGCTGCTGAGCACGGGCAGGACCCGGACCACTTAAAGCCCTGACCTCCCCCATAAACAAGGTCACATAGTGGAGGCCCTCCTGTCACAGCCAGCATAGGAAACTGGATTGAAAACTTAAAAGAAAACTACCAACAAGACAAAGGGACTCGCAGAACTAATCAGAGCTGGGAGCATGACACAAATTATAAAAAGATGCGCGCCTATCTCACACATACTTCATCCATCCCACCACTAAGAGGTGCGTCCCATAACGCAATACCTGCACCTCGGTGGTCATCATGCACAACATGGAAACACTTCCCACATAGGCTCAAAGCAAAAATAATACACTTTCAGCCATACCTACATATTGTGTAGCATGCTATTCACGTGCATAAGTACCATAGCACGCCACATCGGGGTAGTAAGGATAATGCTAATACTATAATACAATACTATACAACATCCTCTTATTTGCTGCTCAGATGCTAGGAGAAAAAAACAAGGAGTAGAAACAACAGAAAGTTACGAGGGCCCCGAGAGCTAACTTTGTTCTTGCCACTGCCTTCAAGGTCCTGAACCCAAGGGCACACAGATCTATGCCAGATGTAAAAAATACAAACCAAGGGGTAGCAATTCCTACCCCTGGCTACCCTTGTTTGATGACCATATCTGCTATATGGCTTGCACTAAAGCACCCCAAGCTTTGTGGTTAAAGCTGGACCAGTTCTAAGGTGACAAAACTCTTTGCTCTGATAAGACATTGGTCAAAAGACACATATGTAATAGGGATTCTGGACTATTAGATGGTCTATATGGGCCTATGTCTCTCCTATTCACCAAGGCCTTCTTCGGGCGGTTTTAGCAACTCAGTGTTGCAGCACATTTTTGTCTCCTGACTCCTAATAGCAGATTATCTGCTCCCACTACAGTTATAGACTCATGCCTTGATTATGGTAATGCCCTGATGATTAGCCTTTCATACATTTTGCATAAAGACCCATAGAATCCATCATGCTTGCAAGACAATTAGAGTTAGCCAGGAATAGCAGCTGCCACTCCTGGCTTGCCGTTGGTGCCCCTAGTTTCAGGAGCCATGAAAGCAGCAGCTGGAGCAGTTCTCAATTTTCCTTTTGCCATTCAGCAGCAAAAAGGAAGCTGTTGAGGGGCCATGAGTTGGTCAGTGTTCAACCCTGTGAGATCTTTGGGGCCAAAGGGTGCATGATGTCACTAACACTACCCAACATTTTGGTGAATCAAAGCTTGTGGCGAATTCAAAGTCCTTAGCATATATTTGTATTCCAAAGGCAGGGACTAAACACCCATTGGCTGTTGTTCACTGGGAGCTTGTGTGCTACTTCTGAGGACCTATCTGCACTGAAATACACGGACTATTTTCACGCATCTCTTTGAGACGTGTCCAGCAGTGGTTCGCTGCGCTCACACGGGGTGGGGCAGGGTGGGTGCAGTGCGCGGCGGTGGGAGGGGGTATAATTTAATAAAAATAAAATAAAATAAAACTTACCTGCATGTCACTGCGCTGCTCCGCTCCTCCGTCTCCTCTGCTGCATGCAGCCACAGGCTCTCAGCCTGCCCTGCAGCCAACCTTGATGCTGCTCAAAGCAGTGACAGGATTGGCTGGGAGCGCCCAGGCGGACTAGGAGCCTGTGCATGCTCTCTCCAGCCTGGCAACTGTTGCTGGAATGGAGAAAGCCTACTGCGCATGTGTGTGGCCGGCCCAAAACAGCTGTCCAAACATACATGCGCACTGAGCTCCCCCTCAATGCTCGTCACAGCATGTGGCCCGCCCCTTTTACAAAAAAACAATAATAAACACAGTTTATTATCGTTTGTTGGGAAAAGGTTTGCAGCTGCTGCTGCTGGCTGGTGGGAGGGGGGGCTGATGCTCCTACGCCCTAATAGAGGAGCCGTCCCTGGACATGTCATACTACTAATTAGAAATTAGATTATTCCTGGATTTATTTACTTCATAAATCCGTTTCATCCTGAATGATCTCAATCTTAGAATAGATGCATTCTGCATGGTTGGCGCAATGAAACTAGAGTTCCATTTGGTTGGATGATTCCTAAGCTGTGCGTCACTACTTACTCCATGATGAGAGTTCACCTTATAAAATAAGCTCTTACGGCCACAGCCCCAAAACATTTACAAAAAAGCTTCTTGTTCGATCCCCTTCACTGACCACAATGTGGAAAGGGAAGAACTTTAACAAACTGATGCCTCAGCCTTTTCATAGTCTCTGGGTCACATGTGCACAATAGATGTCAGGGATCACACCAATGGTGAGAAGAGAATGCCAGTAAGGGATTCACATACGTGGTGAGTCAAAGCCTGTTAATGGTTTTCTATCCAGGGAACTGTTTAGACACCTACAAAGATGTCATTGAGGTAAGTTCCAACGTAAGAGTTTGTGCATGTGGACTCAGGGTCTTTTATAACTGGAAAAGACAGACTGAGTACTAAAATGAACCAGGACATCTAAGCATGCCGCTAACGGGCATCATTTGCCATCTCCTAAAATAGGACCAATAAAGCAAGAGAAAACGAGAGTCACCATTGCCTGCTCCTATTCCCTCAGTACTGAAAAACATTGGAGAGCACTTATTCATAAAGTGTCCGGGGCCTTGGACAGAAGCAGGACTGAGGCTCTGACTGAGCAGCGATACAAGGGTGACCTTTTTAGGGGCGAGCGTAAAATTCATCAGTCCCCTGCAGCAATCTCTTTGGGCTTCTAACCACGCCCATGTCACGTCAGTCACTTTCATTGGTTCGTGGGCTTGCCTTTTAAAATCCACTTGCTTTCATTTGTGAAAGGCATGCATACGTCATGCCTTTTCCGGTATTTAGCCCACCTACACAGCACCGGTAAACTACTGAAAACATACCAGGCTCCATGTTTTCAGCATGGCTTCTGGACTACTTTATCTTTTTATTTTCCACGCAGAGCGATCGCGCTGGGGTTTACATTGCGCGATCCCGCTTTGCTTTTTTTCTTTTAATTTGTGTGGTAAGAAACGTCCGGTTAGGAGTTTACAACGCTAATAGCTCAAACTCGAGCAAATGCGAGACCCGTTGCATTGCAAATGCTTGTTCTGTTTCCTGTTCCTCTAACCTGAATTCCAAGGGTTTGCCTTTTTCTTCCATCTCCTTCTGTCCTTTGTCTGATTATGAGTACAATGGAACACCTATAGCAAATCCTGAACCTGGAAGATGGTTTAATGAAAAGAGGCATTGGTTTGATGTTGCACAACCTGAGTTGATATTTGGGCCTCACGTCTGGTGTTTCATAGCCCAGTACCAGGGTGAGTCTGTTCTAGCAATTTCAGTGTCGTACTAACCAAATGTTATCTATAAATGATGCAGCCTGGGGTTTCTTTTGGCATGGAGTAACTAAGCTAAGTTCAGTTTACCGTTTTATGGTCATTAATACCCCTTAGAGCAGTGGTCTTCAAACTTTTTAATGCCGCAC
The DNA here is from genome assembly GCF_031143425.1 of Pleurodeles waltl. Taxonomy (NCBI): domain Eukaryota; kingdom Metazoa; phylum Chordata; class Amphibia; order Caudata; family Salamandridae; genus Pleurodeles; species Pleurodeles waltl. Next base: position 153,691,978 of record NC_090445.1, on the reverse strand, counting down.
ACCCTATGGTGAAAAATAAATTATAGCTGTCCCCAGAATTTTTCACAGTTTCACAATTCTATTGAATTAGTAAATATGTCAAGACTTTTTTAAATACTGCAGTTATGTTCTGTTACCCCTTTAAAACAAACTCTCAAATACATGATTGGCAAGGATAGTATTCAGCTTTACTAACTTGTAAAAGTAGCCAGAGTGTGATTATCGGAAATGTGGGCGGGGAAGTTTGACGAATATTTGGAGTCCCTTTCCTTTTTAGGGTCGAGCGCATAAGCGCTCTAGAGCCTATTGTAATACCTCTGTGGGCTTTTAACCACGCCCACCCTTGCTATTTATTCCTTGTTGTGCTTGTATTAAATGCTTCATTGTTATTGGTGCATTTTGTGAAATGTCCCTCCTTTGTGTGCTGAGTTACCTCCCCTGGCGTATTAACTAAGTGAACATTCCTGAACATTTCTGTTGGCCATCACACTACGTCACGCTTCCTCCTGTTACAGCGTGTGATGGCCCCTCCTCCGGTTTTGGTTTTGCTTACATCCCAGACGTGATCCTTTCTAGATATTCAGGAGGGAGCTAATAACTCTTGCGCTCATGGCGGCAGTGGTGCTTTGAACCGTCTTGCTTTTGTCAACTGTTTTACACTTCATTTTCAATTCATGTGGCAAGAAAAGTCCAGTTAGGAATTCACAACGCCAATTGCTCTAACTCGAGCAAATGCAGGACCTGTTGCACTGCAAATTCTTGTTGTCACTTACTCATAGCCAGATATAAATGACAAAAGATGTTAGTGATTGCTCTTTACAGGGTGGCTTACTGCTGCTCATTTTTGTCATCCTAAAACAAAGCACCATTAAGGCTCTGTCTCTTTTAACCAGAGCCTGAAGCCCCCCACCCACTTACAATGGAGATGCAAGCCAGATTAATGTCTGATATGGCCTTTTATGCACCCAGGGCTCTCGCACAAGAAACTAAGGATTCTGATGTAGCCTGCGTACACCTTCAGCTGAGAGTCTAGAAGGTGGAAGGGGCACAGAAAACAGCCTTCTAGTCAGCACAGCCAGAAACTTAGGAGTGGATCTAAGGTATGGTCGGAGACGCAAGTTACTTCTGAGTAAGTAAAATGCCCCCACCCCTTCCAATGGGATTCAGAGAAGCTCTCCTCCACTGCATTGCTGAAATGGTAAGAATCCTGATTATGCCACAGCACAGGGTATCTGGATGCATCATATTTTCCATCTATCAATGGAGTAAGTATGAGATGTCAGCACCACAAACACTATAAAGAGGGCTACACAACCTAATGTTCCAGTTCAGCCAACACCCTGGTTCCAGAATCCAATGAAGACTAAGATGAATGCTCTGTAGAAGAGTAAAACATCTTTGTGATGTGCCTCGTACGGTATGACATCAAACTCCCTTCTTCACGAAGATGCTCCAGAAAGTTGATGTAAGCCTCAAGTGAGAATAGTCAGATGCCCCCAGTCCCATCCAGAAAACCCAAATAGCTGTGGAATCCCCCAGTAGGATTTCTTGGGGTTTGGTACTAGACTTGCTGTACTGTGCATGTTTACAAATTCATATCAGAAATACCGTAGCTTCATTATCTGCTCCAGGGGAAAAGTGTCTGAAATCCTGCATCTTAAAACGAGGCCTTGCATCAATAGCATTATTCATCACATCAGGAACTTGTTTCACCTGAAGCAGGCTATTATGTCTCATGAAAATGAGCACAATCTTGCACTTAGAATTCTGCCATTAATTGACTCAACCACAGACGTACTATCCGACCAAAAAACTATAGACTAATCACAGTAGTGGTCGCCCCACACCAGAAGCACCACCGCAATGGGAGACAGCTCTTAGATTGTCACATTTGTGACTACAACAGACTCAAACCATTTAACAGGCCATTTATGTGCACACCATTCCTACCTTAAAATTTCCCAAACATCTGCACTACCAGCTACATCAGAGAAGAAGTCACGTTTGACACCACAGGCACAGGCCACACCACACTGGCACTGAGGACAAAATTAGTAAGCCGTGCTTGGACTCTGCAGTTAACCTGATTCTTTGTTGCTTTTCTTCCATGACAGATATGGTCCAGGGTATTGGCCTCAAAAAGAGGGAGTTCTTAGGGATGCTCTGCACAGCAAAAGTGAGCTGCCAAATCAAAATCTGTGATGTGAACGTGTGGGCCACCAAACATGTTCTTAGATGTCTTGAATGTTGCTGCCTTCTAAGGGGGCAGTCCGCTTATTCCTCATACAGTACCTGTTGAGCGCCAAGGAAAACTGAAGTTGTGGCCATTCTTGCAGTTTTTCAGGTGTGTGTCATTGGGGGCCCAATCCTTGCCATTGGAGCAGTAAAGAGTGACAAGGATTCACTGCACTGCAAATAATTCATTGGTCTCAAAATCAAGAAATAGTGTAATACCAGGCTTGTCCTGGACTCATTTTAATCACCCATTCTAAGACAGTACTGAAGCTCTCAAAGGGAGAAAGTAAGCACCTGAGGCAAAAAAAAACCATAGGCATACATTTGTCGAAGAAGGGGCCATCACACAGAAAACACAAGAAGTTGGGAGCCAAACCCACCGGACCAGCAGAACAAGGCAAAGGGGCACAAGAAACTCCAAGCAAAACAAGAAATTCAGGTAGGGCATACCCCAGGCAGATTGTTCATGGGCATGACAGAGGACAAATAGGATGCTTAACCCATGGTCTCTCAATTTAGCCCAATTGCTGGGCCCGGATCACAGCTGTCTCCTGCCCCAACGTCCCATTATACATACAGCGCACAGATGCTCATTTTTGCAGGCTCCGTTTCCCCTCTGAAAACCACAAGCAGCCACTGATGGGACTGCCAGCATGCTGCTGGGCCCACTGCTGATGGTGGTCCCCCTTTAATCCAGTGTTGTCATTTTCCCCTCTCACAGCACATGGTTCAACGACTCTTCCAATTCGCTCTCACTTGAATGATACAAAGCAGTTTTGTGATGAGTAATTCTAAACCTCTTGAGCAACATTCTCATCTATTCTGATGCAAACTGAGAAAGTTGCAGAACAGTCTTCTTCGTGGATTGCAGCGTTGTTGGTTCCTTGATGGTCCAGTCGCAATTCCAGCGGGCAGAAGTCGAAGTGGAAGTTGCAGAGGAATCCTGCTGGAGTCTTGCAAGCTGAATCTGAGGACCCACCGAAGAGGGACACCCTAAATAGCCCTGAAAGGGGGATTGGTCACCTAGCCAGGTAAGCACCTATATGGAGGGGGCGCTGACGTCACCTGCCTGGCCTGGCCACTCCCTGCCAACCTTTGAAACAAGATGGCAGAACCCAGGGACCCTCTGGAGCAGCTCTGAGCACCACCCCTGGTGTGGTGACGGACAGGGGAGTACTGAACTGGTTTATGCACAGAGGGCACCAAATGTGCCCTTCAAAGCATACCAGTGGCTTGAGGAGGCTACCTTCCCAAGCCAGTCACACCTATTTCCAAAGGGAGAGGGTGTTATCTCCCTCTCCCAAAGGAAATCCTTTGTTCTGCCTTCCTGGGCTTTATTAGATCACGCAGCAGGAGGACAGAAACCTGTCTGAGGGGTGGTAGCAGCTTGGGCTGCAAGGAAAACCCTGTAAGACTGGTAGTAGCAATGCTGGGGGTCCTCTATTGCCCTGGGTAACTAGGTACCATATACTAAGGACTTACATGGTGGGACCAGTATGCCAATTGTGGGAAGAAAAAGGTACAGCTACCATGTTAGAAGGGAGAGAGCATAATCACTGGGGTCCTGGTTAGAAGGATCCCAGTGAATACGGCCAAACACTCTGACAACAGGCAGGAAATGGGGTTAACCATTCCAAGAAAGAGGGCACTTTCCTACAAAAGTTACTTGTTGAAAGTTACTTTGTCCCTGCATAAAGTCTCTGAAGGCCCATTTGCATGAGCTCCAACTGTCACCTGATAGCTGAATAGCCCCCTTGATGAAGTGTGAAAACTGCTTCCAGAGCAGGATAACAGCCTTAGTTGTGATGAGGTGTTTCTGTCCACTGGCAGGATGACCATCTGGGTAGTGTCCAGGAACTTGATTAACGTCAAAGGGGCCTTCCCTGTCACAGGCAAATTTTAGCTTATACCTGGGCAGGGCCCACTTGTGTTCCCTGACTTAGGCAGGCAACAATCCCAGTGGGCAAGGAGCTGCCCGAATAACTGTTTTAAAGTGATGACAGTGGAGAGGTTGTTCATTCCCAGGCCACACCTCTAAGGTGGGCACACAAGCTCTGCACACGGGAAGAAAGTTTGTCGATCTTGGTTTTAAGTAGAGAGGGGCACTGTGGGATGGTTTGCAAGAGAATACACAGGAAATCCTGCAAAAGTGGGTAGGGTTATCCCTGGGAACTTTTACCTCATTGGTTAAGGAGGAGCTAGAACTCACTCACACCCACAGGCTGCTGCAAGGCATAAATGTGGCACCCACAGTACCATCCTCAGAACACTTACTGGACCTGTGGCAAAACCGAAGAGGACTGGACCTGCTGTCAGTGAGCTGAGAACAGTCTAGAATACTGGACATGCTCTCCCTCTCGTGCCCAGGACAAAGAAATCTACTCCAGTGTCATAAGACTGACCTCCTGTTCAAGCTACAGGGACACAACAAGCTACAAGTACCTTTTCTGCAACTGCCCAGCTGACCACTTCCAACTGGACCTGCCTTGGATCCAGCTATTGGTCCATAATAGACTTAGGGGGTCATTCCGACCCTGGCGGTCGGTGTTAAAGCAGCGGCCAACCCGCCAACAGGCAGGCGGTTTAAAAAATGGAATTCTGACCCTGGCGGGAACCGCCAACACAGGCTGCCACTTTAACACTCCGACCGGCGGGGCAAACAAACAGCGCGGCGGTCACCGCCAACAGACAGGCGGCAGACAATGTACCGCCCACCCTATCACGACCCACCAATCCGCCACCTTTTCCGGGGCGGGAGCCCCGCCGATAAAAACACGGCGGAAACAGACCACGAACGGGAAAACGCTCACCTCTATACACTCCATGAGGAATCTGGACAGCAGTGAACCCGAATTAAACATCCTACCAGCGATTGTCTACCTGCTCCTCTACCAGGAGCACGAACGCCGCCGCAGGAGACAACGGTGAGTACTGCACCTACGACACAGGGGAGGGGGGAGGAGAAAAGATTACGGGCACACACATACGCGACCCCCCCCCCCCAAATCCCCACACACCAATGCAGAGCAACAAGTCAGATATACACCCCCCAAACCCCCCTGAATAATTCAAAGACAAAATAAAATGATCATTAAAATAGAAGTATATTAAAGCATATATGAACTTAAGTGAAATATGAGATTTTTAAAACATATAAATCACAACATGAACAATGTATACATAGTCCAAAAGTCCGGCACATATTGGCGACATGCCATTGTTCGTGGGCCAATGTGCATAAACACATGGGCAAAGCCCACACACGAGACCCGATTCCATTGGAGAGAACACTGCTGGGGCATCAGATAAGAAAACCACAGGCACCTCAGCCACATGAGTCCACGACGCCAGATCTACGAGGGGCCTCCATGCCCACTGTACCATCCTGGGGAGTGCAAAGCCACAGTCTCACAAGTCTCTACAGTGGGTGGATTGCCACCTGTACCATCCTGGGGAGTGCAAAGCCACAGTCTCACAAGTCTCTACAGTGGGTGGATTGCCCACTGTACCATCCTGGGGAGTGCAAAGCCACAGTCTCACAAGTCTCTACAGTGGGTGGATTGCCCACTGTACCATCCTGGGGAGTGCAAAGCCACAGTCCATCTGGTGGATTACAGACTCCACTGGTTATGGAGGAGGCATGGTGCCCAGAGTGCGTCGTGAAGCCCTGCCCGACACAGATCCGGCCCTGCCAATGGGCCAGCGGTGCTTGAGATGAAGGGCCCAGCGGAGCGGTGCTTGAGATGAAGGGCCCAGCGGAGCGGTGCAGAGACGGCGGGGCCCAGCGGAGCGGTGCTTGACAGGAAGGGCCCAGCGGAGCGGTGCTTGAGATGAAGGGCCCAGCGGAGCGGTGCTTGAGATGAAGGGCCCAGCGGACCGGTGCAGAGACGGCGGGGCCCAGCGGGGCGGTGCTTGACAGGAAGGGCCCAGTGGAGCGGTGCTTGAGATGAAGGGCCCAGCGGAGCGGTGCTTGAGATGAAGGGCCCAGCGGAGCGGTGCTTGACAGGAAGGGCCCAGCGGAGCGGTGCTTGAGATGAAGGGCCCAGCGGAGCGGTGCTTGAGATGAAGGGCCCAGCGGAGCGGTGCAGAGACGGCGGGGCCCAGCGGAGCGGTGCTTGACAGGAAGGGCCCAGCGGAGCGGTGCTTGACAGGAAGGGCCCAGCGGAGCGGTGCTTGAGATGAAGGGCCCAGCGGAGCGGTGCAGAGACGGCGGGGCCCAGCGGAGCGGTGCTTGAGATGAAGGGCCCAGCGGAGCGGTGCTTGACAGGAAGGGCCCAGCGGAGCGGTGCTTGAGATGAAGGGCCCAGCAGGGCGGTGCTTGAGATGAAGGGCCCAGCGGAGCGGTGCTTGATGGGAAGGGCCCAGCGGAGCGGTGCTTGAGATGAAGGGCCCAGCGGAGCGGTGCAGAGACGGCGGGGCCCAGCGGAGTGGTGCTTGACAGGAAGGGCCCAGCGAAGCGGTGCTTGACAGGAAGGGCCCAGCGGAGCGGTGCAGAGACGGCGGGGCCCAGCAGAGCGGTGCTTGACAGGAAGGGCCCAGCGGAGCGGTGCTTGAGATGAAGGGCCCAGCGGAGCGGTGCTTGAGATGAAGGGCCGAGCGGAGCGGTGCAGAGACGGCGGGGCCCAGCGGAGCGGTGTTTGACAGGAGGGGCCCAGCGAAGCGGTGCTTGAGATGAAGGGCCCAGCGGAGCGGTGCTTGAGATGAAGGGCCCAGCGGAGCGGTGCTTGAGATGAAGGGCCCAGCGGAGCGGTGCTTGAGATGAAGGGCCCAGCGGACCGGTGCAGAGACGGCGGGGCCCAGCGGGGCGGTGCTTGACAGGAAGGGCCCAGCGGAGCGGTGCTTGAGATGAAGGGTCCAGCGGAGCGGTGCTTGAGATGAAGGGCCCAGCGGAGCGGTGCTTGACAGGAAGGGCCCAGCGGAGCGGTGCTTGAGATGAAGGGCCCAGCGGAGCGGTGCTTGAGATGAAGGGCCCAGCGGAGCGGTGCAGAGACGGCGGGGCCCAGCGGAGCGGTGCTTGACAGGAAGGGCCCAGCGGAGCGGTGCTTGACAGGAAGGGCCCAGCGGAGCGGTGCTTGAGATGAAGGGCCCAGCGGAGCGGTGCAGAGACGGCGGGGCCCAGCGGAGCGGTCCTTGAGATGAAGGGCCCAGCGGAGCGGTGCTTGACAGGAAGGGCCCAGCGGAGCGGTGCTTGAGATGAAGGGCCCAGCGGAGCGGTGCTTGAGATGAAGGGCCCAGCGGAGCGGTGCTTGACAGGAAGGGCCCAGCGGAGCGGTGCTTGAGATGAAGGGCCCAGCGGAGCGGTGCAGAGACGGCGGGGCCCAGCGGAGCGGTGCTTGAGATGAAGGGCCCAGCGGAGCGGTGCTTGACAGGAAGGGCCCAGCGGAGCGGTGCTTGAGATGAAGGGCCCAGCGGAGCGGTGCTTGAGATGAAGGGCCCAGCGGAGCGGTGCTTGACAGGAAGGGCCCAGCGGAGCGGTGCTTGAGATGAAGGGCCCAGCGGAGCGGTGCTTGAGATGAAGGGCCCAGCGGAGCGGTGCAGAGACGGCGGGGCCCAGCGGAGCGGTGCTTGACAGGAAGGGCCCAGCGAAGCGGTGCTTGAGATGAAGGGCCCAGCGGAGCGGTGCTTGAGATGAAGGGCCCAGCGGAGCGGTGCTTGACAGGAAGGGCCCAGCGGAGCGGTGCTTGAGATGAAGGGCCCAGCGGACCGGTGCAGAGACGGCGGGGCCCAGCGGGGCGGTGCTTGACAGGAAGGGCCCAGCGGAGCGGTGCTTGAGATGAAGGGCCCAGCGGAGCGGTGCTTGAGATGAAGGGCCCAGCGGAGCGGTGCTTGACAGGAAGGGCCCAGCGGAGCGGTGCTTGAGATGAAGGGCCCAGCGGAGCGGTGCTTGAGATGAAGGGCCCAGCGGAGCGGTGCAGAGACGGCGGGGCCCAGCGGAGCGGTGCTTGACAGGAAGGGCCCAGCGGAGCGGTGCTTGACAGGAAGGGCCCAGCGGAGCGGTGCTTGAGATGAAGGGCCCAGCGGAGCGGTGCAGAGACGGCGGGGCCCAGCGGAGCGGTGCTTGAGATGAAGGGCCCAGCGGAGCGGTGCTTGACAGGAAGGGCCCAGCGGAGCGGTGCTTGAGATGAAGGGCCCAGCGGAGCGGTGCTTGAGATGAAGGGCCCAGCGGAGCGGTGCTTGAGATGAAGGGCCCAGCGGAGCGGTGCAGAGACGGCGGGGCCCAGCGGAGCGGTGCTTGAGATGAAGGGCCCAGCGGAGCGGTGCTTGACAGGAAGGGCCCAGCGGAGCGGTGCTTGAGATGAAGGGCCCAGCGGAGCGGTGCTTGAGATGAAGGGCCCAGCGGAGCGGTGCTTGATAGGAAAGGCCCAGCAGAGCGGTGCTTGAGATGAAGGGCCCAGCGGAGCGGTGCAGAGACGGCGGGGCCCAGCGGAGCGGTGCTTGACAGGAAGGGCCCAGCGGAGCGGTGCAGAGACGGCGGGGCCCAGCGGAGCGGTGCTTGACAGGAAGGGCCCAGCGGAGCGGTGCTTGACAGGAAGGGCCCAGCAGAGCGGTGCTTGAGATGAAGGGCCCAGCGGAGCGGTGCTTGACAGGAAGGGCCCAGCGGAGCGGTGCTTGACAGGAAGGGTTCAGCGGAGCGGTGCAGAGACGGCGGAGCCCTGTTCAGCAGTGCTTCTCACGGCGGGGCCCTGTTCAGCGGTGCTTCTCACGGCGGCGCCCTGTTCAGAGGTGCCTCTCACCGCGGGGCCCTGTTCAGCGGTGCTTGTCACGGCGGGGCCCTGTTCAGCGGTGCTTCTCTTGGCGGGGCCCTGTTCAGCGGTGCCTCTCACCGCGGGGCCCTGTTCAGCGGTGCTTGTCACGGCGGGGCCCTGTTCAGCGGTGCTTCTCTTGGCGGGGCCCTGTTCAGCGGTGCTTCTCACGGCGGGGCCCTGTTCAGCGGTGCTTGTCACGGCGGGGCCCTGTTCAGCGGTGCTTCTCTTGGCGGGGCCCTGTTCAGCGGTGCTTCTCACGGCGGGGCCCTGTTCAGCGGTGCTTCTCACGGCGAGGCCCTGTTCAGCGGTGCTTCTCACGGCGGGCCCTGTTCAGCGGTGCTTCTCTTGGCGGGGCCCTGTTCAGCGGTGCTTCTCACGGCGGGGCCCTGTTCAGCGGTGCTTCTCTTGGCGGGGCCCTGTTCAGCGGTGCTTGTTTTGTGTTCCTAGGGAACCAGATCTGGGCAATCATTCCCGCTCAGTCGCCATCTGACCTATCGCTTGCGGGGCCCTCCTGTGCTGGACTCCTGGGCCCCTGGGTGTCCTCCGTCACACCCCAAATGGGGCTGGTGGGGCCCTCCTGGGCAGCTCGCCTGCTGCCGGACTTCTTCGCCTTGCTGCCCTTGCCCTCCTTGGAAGAATCTCTGGGGCCCTTGCCTCCCTTGGTGGATGGGCCAGGTGACGGTGCAAGGCTGGTGTCCTTGGGGGTAGCCGTCTCAGGCCTGTGCCGCCGGCCCTTCCCTTTTTTGCTTCTTTTCCCAGGGGGTGGGCTGGCTGTCCCCTTGCTGCTGGCCGATGTTCCTGCCCTAGGAGCTGGTGGACTCCAATAGCCCTGAACGATGGTCCTAGTAGGTGCAGGGCTTGTGGTGGCTGAGGTGCTGGTTGGAGTCTTACGAGATGGAGGGGGTGGGTCAGTTGTTGGAAAGAGTACAAGGTTGGAAAGGAAAATCAATTTAGAAAGACAGGGACGGGTAGTTGTAGTGGGTATGGGAGTGGAGGAAGAGGATGTGGTTGTAGGAGAGTCAAGTGTGCTGTCTTTGGGTGCAGGTGCTTGTGACGGAGGCTGTCGTGAGGTGGATGGCTGTTGGGTGGGTGGCTGCCTGCGTTTGTGTGGTTTGGATGAGGGGGTGACAGACACACTGGGAGAGGACACAGGGGACGTGTAAATGGCAGTGGGGGTGGTGACTGCACGTGTGCGGACTGTTCTGGTGGGTGTGGTGGTGATGGACGTACTGGCTGATGGTGGTGTGCATGCGGCTGTGAGTGGAGACGTCACAGGGAGGGAGGAGGGAGACGAGGAGGAGGGGGACACAGTGGAGGCAGTGGGTGTTGCTGTGTCTGCATGTGGATGTTGCTTGGGTGAATGCTTGTGTGATCTGTGGTGCTTATGTCTGGATGAGCTGCCCTTGGGTGTTGATGTGTGTGCAGGCTGGTCTGTAGGTGTGTCTGGGATAGGCAGAGGAACAGGGGAGTGGGACTGGGTTGAGGAAGTTGGAGGGGGGAGGCTAGACACAGGGACAATTGCTGCCGTCAGTGCTGAGGCCAGAGCGTTGAACGATCGCTGATGGGCGGCCTGACCCGAATGAATGCCCTCCAGGTATGCATTGCGCCGATGCACCTCCCTTTCTACCCCCTGGATGGCATTCAAAAGGGTAGACTGCCCAACAATGAGCGTCTGGAAGAGGTCAATGATCTCCGCAAGCTTCCTGGCCGAGCGGGCACGGGGTGAAAGCTGAGGGGCTGCTGGGAGGGCGGAGCTGGTGCGCTGGGTGGCGGCTGTACCTGTTGTTGCGGTGGGCACGGATGTTGCCGCCACCACAAGGGAGCTCCCTTCCGAGGACGTGTCGGTGTCGCTGACGTCTCCACAGGTCCCCGTTGTGGAGCCCCCCTCGCCCTCCGTCTCACTGGTTAACTCGGAGTCGGTTGCAGGGCCCTCCGGGGCCATGTGAGATTCAGCTCCCTCGTGCGCCGATGCCACTTCTCCTCCGCCTGATGATGCTAATGCACACATGAACAGGAAAACCAAAAAAAAGGGGGGGGGGAGAAGAAAGGAAGACATGTTGAGTGCATGCATTGGTGGCACCGCTGGCGGAGAGGACAGACACAGAAGCCCCCTGCACTACGCCGCGCACTCGGGGGACACTACTCAATTCTTATGACTTGGCCTACAAGTGTATTGACGACAAATGCACACATAGGTGAGCCCGGGCCATGGATAGCTGTACTTAGCACCCTACAGAGGTGGGGGGTGGGGGCACAGGGCCATGTCTAACGGAGGGGCCTAGCCTACAGAAACCGCCCTCGCCTAGAGATAGCCACAGCCCTCCTCCCCCACCCAGACGCCTCCACTGTGCGCTTATATAGCGGAATGTGCTGATACTCACCCCCTTGTGTCTGCTGTGATGTCCTCACGCGCCCATCCAAATCGGGGTAGGCCACCGCTAGGATTCGGGACATCAGGGGGGTCAATTGACGACTGGCACCCCTCCTACGTTGGGAGGCCATCCCCAGCAGAGCCTCGGCGATCTTCTGATGGGCGCTGACCTATGTGACATGTACAGGGTTGAAAAATAAATATCATCACTTTTCTGCATGGTCGATGTGCGCGGCCCCCCCCTCCCCAACCTTGCCATGTGGCACATGCTCTCATCTGTCGTGCGTTGCACTCCTCATTCGCTCCCCTCCCCACCATCTTACATCCACCCCACTCAACACAGGCATAGCCCATACTACGTGCTCCCAGTGTACTTACCTGTTGGTCTGGAGGACCGTAGAGTAGCGCATACTGGGGGAGGACCCCATCAACAAGTTTATCCAATTCCTCAGATGTGAAGGCAGGGGCCCTTTCCCCAGTCGCAGCAGCCATTGTCTCTTCCAGACCGAGTTCACAGCAGCACTTGCAGTATAGGTCCTCTCCTGTGGATGATCAGGTCTCGAGTGATTAAGCAAGTAGAAAATGGCGGTCACGCCCGCGGCGGTGCGTACCGCGACCGCCGGCGCACATCGTCATTGGCTCCTGAGACCCATAGGGTTCAATGTTAACCAATGCTGCTTTGCGCCGCGGTCTTCGACCGCCTAACGCCACGGTGTGCCACGCCAGCACGTTGACCTCACATCCCATTGTCACACTTCACAGGTCAGGCAGCCGCCATTTCAAGGGCCCACATGGCTGAATTTCTATGGCGTCACACAGGCCTAGGCCTTGCATTGCCACTCATACAAGCCATTCAATGCATAGTGAATCGTGTAATGTGCAAGCTGTGGTTACGTACCTGTGGGTTGATTGACTCTGTGCTCCATGTTGTCCTTCCTAGGCACCGTCCGCTGGGACTTGCGAGGAGATGGAGGAATCCTCCTGTGTACAGACCGCTGGTGGACCTTTCGACAATGGAAGAAAGACATGTCATACTTACATACAGACTTGACCGAGCCACTATACAGGAACTGTGTGCCCAGCTGGAGCCAGACCTGATGTCCCCCATTCGCCAACCCACAGGGATTACCCCTCTGGTGCAGGTTCTGTCAGTACTCCATTTTTTGGCAAGTGGATCATTCCAAACAACAGTGGCCATATCATCAGGGATGTCTCAGCCTATGTTTTCTAAGGTTTTGTCCAGAGTGTTGTCTGCCCTGATGAAATACATGCGGAGCTACATTGTTTTCCCTGAGGTGGGAGATTTGGCTACAGTGAAGGGTGATTTCTATGCCCTTGGACATATCCCCAACATCATTGGTGCCATTGATGGGACCCATGTGGCCTTGGTTCCCCCCAGTGGAAGTGAGCAGGTGTACAGGAACAGAAAAAGTTATCATTCTATGAATGTCCAGGTGGTCTGTTTGGCTGACCAGTACATCTCCCATGTAAATGCCAAGTTCCCTGGGTCAGTGCATGACGCGTACATCATGCAAAATAGCAGCATCCCTTATGTGATGGAACAGCTACAGAGACACCGTGTGTGGCTAATAGGTGACTCTGGTTACCCCAACCTGTCGCGGCTACTGACCCCAGTGAGGAATCCCAGGACAAGGGCAGAGGAACGTTACAATGAGGCCCATGTGCGAACTAGGGGGATTATAGAAAGAACCTTCGGCCTCCTGAAGGCCAGGTTTAGGTGCCTGCATATGACAGGGGGATCCCTAATATACTCACCAAAGAAGGTGTGCCATATCATCGTGGCCTGCTGTATGCTTCACAACCTGGCTTTGCGACGCTAGGTGCCTTTCCTGCAGGAGGATGGTCCAGATGGTGGTGTTGTATCAGCTGTGGAGCCTGTGGAGAGTGAAGAGGAGGAGGACGACACAGACAACAGGGACACAGTGATACAACAGTATTTTCAGTAGCACACAGGTAGGAATCAACCACGCCATTTTACATTTACTTGAAGTCTCCTGCCTCTCTACTGTCTGAGTTCACTCCCAGTTCCTGTTAACTGAGTTGTGACTTTCCCTTCCGTTTTCAGAGCTGTGGGCCCCACTGCGTGACCTCTGCTTTGTTTGCCCATGGACTACAGCTGTGTGACAGTGGTATGTTGTCATCACAATGTAACTGAACATTTTGGCACCGTTGTGTCTAATACATTTGTTCAAAATACAAGCAGACTCCAGATTTTTTTAGTGCAAGAAGTGATTTAATTCAAGTGCTAAATTTAAGGAACATGATTGTAAAACGGGGATGGGTGATGGTGGAGTAATGTCCATGGCAGAGTCCAGTTCTCAGTCGCACAGGTGCATTGTCCATATGCCTGTGGAAAGATGGAGCAGGGGCAGTTCAAGGTTGGACAGGGTGACAATGTGGGACAGTGGGATGACATCAGGGGGTATCGTTTGCTGGCGGGGGTCTTGCAATCCTACTCTGTCTTCTTGTGAGATCTCAGGTTCCGCTTGCGGGGTGGTTCTTCTTCTGCAGGAGGTGGGGTTCTGGTGGCCTGTCGTTTTGTGGGGGCCTCCTGTCCACTAGCGCCGGCGGAGGTGGTAGGCTGTTCCTGGTCCAGGCTAGTGACAGGGGCCCTTTGTGGTGCCACATGGTCCCGCAATGTGGTGACTATCTGGGTTAGGGCCACGACGATGGTCCCCATTGCGGAACTAATGTTCCTCAGTTCCTCTCTGAACCCCATGTACTGTTGCTCCTGCATGACCTGGATCTCCTGGAACCTGGCCAGTACCGTAGCCATCGTCTCCTGGGAGTGGTGGTATGCTCCCATGATGGAGGAGAGGGCCTCTTGGAGAGTGGGTTCCCTGGGCCTGTTCCCCACCCCCGTGTCGCACAGCAGCCCTCCCAGTTCCCCTGTTTCCCTGGGCCTCTGTCCCCTGGACGGTGTGCCCACTACCACTGCCCCCAGGTCCCTGTTGTTGTTGGGGTGGTGGGTCAACCTGGGTGCCCTGTAGTGGTGGACACACCGCTGATTAACGTGTCCTGGAGACAGAGGCATGGGCCCGCTGGGTGGGAGCTGTGCTGGTGTTCCCAGAGGGGGTTAGATCTGGTGTAGCCTGTGGCTGTCTGTGGGGAACCGACTGTCCCGAGGTCCCCGATGGGCCGGGCTGGTCATCAGGGTCCAGGGAGACAGAGCTGGTGTCATCACTGGGGGCCTCTTCTGGGGGTGGGATGGACATCTCTGGACCCTCCGTGGCGGTGTGGTGGCGTTCGGGTCCTGCAGGGGTATAAGAGTATGGTTATTGCTTCTGTGTGTGGCATTTCGTGTAATGGGTGGGTGGCCGTGTCCCCCAGTGCTGGCATTCCCTTGTGGGGGCTTTTGTGACGGTGGCTTGTGGGGGTGATGGGTGTGTGCAGTGTGCATGCTTTGGGGATGGGTGTCCATGCTTTGGGGACGCACACAGGGCTAGGTTTTGGGATGGGTGGGATGTGATGGTGAGCCATTTGCAAGGAGTTGGTGTGATGGGGGTGGGGGTGAGGGTGGGGGTATGATTTGGCATGCAGGTGGGGTGGGGGGAATGGAGTAGTGAAGATTTGACTTACCAGAGTCCATTCCTCCGCCTACTCCTGCGAGGCCCTCAGGATGCAGAATGTGCAAGACTTCCTCCTCCCATGCTGTGAATCATGGGGGAGTAGGTGGGGGTCCGCCGCCAGTCCGCTGTACCGCGATGTTGAGCCTTGATACCATGGAACGCACCTTCCCCCGTAGGTCGTTCCACCGCTTCCTGATGTCGTCCCGATTGCGTGGATGCTGTCCCACTGCATTGACCCTGTCCACTATTCTTTGCCATAGCTCCATCTTCCTGGCAATTGTGGTGTGCTGCACCTGTGCCCCGAAGAGCTGGGGCTCTACACAAACTATTTCCTCCACCATGACCCTGAGTTCTGCGTCAGAGAACCTGGGGTGTCTTTGGGGTGCCATGGGGTGGTGTGGATGAGGTGAGGGGTGGTGTATGTGTTGTAGAGTGTGGTGAGTGTGGTGGTGTATGGTGTTTTGTGCGTGGAAATTGTGTGGGTGATGTAGTGATTTGCCTCTGTGTGATGGTGTACTCTATGCTGTGCTCTCTCTCTCTGTCCTTCACTCGCAATTGTGGTCGTAGGGGTTTGTGGGTGTGTGTTTTATATTTAATTGGGTGTGTGGGAGTGGTGTGTGTATGTGTCTCAGGTGTGTGTATTTTGAATTATCCAATGTGGTAGTGTTTTGTAAAGGTGTGTGTATTTTGACCGCGGCAGTGTGTACCGCCAATGGAATACCGCGGTTGAAAGACCGCTGCGGGGATTTGTGGGTCGGAATGGCATGGGCGTATTTCTGTTGGCGTGACGGTGGAGGTTTGGTCATCGCCAGTTTCCCGCTGACCTTTGGTGTGGCGGACTTTTGTGGATGTCGGGTTTTTGGCGGTTTGCCAGTTGCGGGTCAGAATGACCGTGGCGGTTTACCGCGGCTGCGGCGGTGTTATGGCGGCCTTCTGGCCGGCGGTAAGCGATTTTTACCGCCGAGGTCAGAATGACCCCCTTAGTCTTGACCCCCAAGTACTGTCCCCAAGGTGATGGGCCCTTGGCTGTTATCAAGTGTACTCCTCCTATCATCTCCTGAGACCTGGGGCTCAAAACCTTTTTGGCTTCAAGAACCTCAAGAGTACCAGGACCAACATGCCAAGCTGATCAAACCATGGTGCACTGCTGCTGGAGCAAACATTCAAGCTGGTCATACACGGAGCTTTTTGCAGCAGCAAATCAGATTCAGGGGAAACTCATGAAGAAAGCATCTGACCTTGTGGAGCCCTCTTTGGGTCCAGCCTGCAGCCTTGCTCAGCTGGAAGAATCTGAACTCCAAAAAAGGGACTAAGGGGGTCATTACGACCCCGGCAGTCCCGGACCGCCCCGCCGGCGGGTGCGGTAGTACCGCCAACAGGCTGGCGATGTCCACCAGGCGTATTATGACCGTGGAGCATTCACCACGGTCATACCGCCGGTACCGCCAGCCTACCGCCAGGCGGTCGCAATCCGCCAGGGCAGTGCTGCAAGCAGCGCTGCCCTGGGGATTATGAGTCCCCATCCACCAGCCTGTCCATCGCAGTAAACACCATCATAGAAAGGCTGGCGGTAAGAGGGACTCAGGGTGCACCTGGGGGCCCCTACACTGCACATGCACTTGGCATGGGCAGTGCAGGGGTCCCCAGGCACAGCCCCTTCACGCATTTCACTGCCCGTAATGCGCGATGGGTTCTGCTGCACCCGCTGCACATCAACATTGCTGCCGGCTCTATTACGAGCCGGCTTCAATGTTGATGTGACTTTTCCGCTGGGCCAGAGGGCCGAAATGCTGTTTCTGTCCGCTGGCCCAGAGGAAAAGTCATAATAGGGTGCCACACATACCGCCAGCACTGGCGGTATTGTGGCGCCCGTGGCTTCGGCGGTCTTTAGGAAAGATCGCCGAAGTCATAATGACCCCCTAAGTCTTCACCAGGCAGAGGTACCAAACACGTCCCGCCAGCGAGGGACCATCCTGGGACGCAAGACTCCTGCCCCAAGCTTTCTCTACCAAAATTCATCAGCTACACCGGGACCTGGTCCAGCAGCCATCTGACATCATAGAGCACTCTTCAGCCACAGCCTGCTGCCTTGCCCCACTGAGGATTTTTTGACTTCCATTCTGAAACCCAAGTCCTATGGTAAAACTTTCAGCCGGGTTGAACCTGGTCTCTGTCCCCGGTCTGTGATCCATTGTGGTCGACCTTAACTTGCACCTAGGTACCATTCAAGCGTAATAAGATGACGGCGGTTGACACTCTTAGTTTCTTGGCACTGTTTCGCCCCTTAAAATAAAATAGAAAAATCTCTGCTTTCCCTTGTTGGATTTTTGTCATTTTGATGTGATTATATTTATTTAACTTTATTGTGTTTTTCTAAATTGGCTTGGGGTTTTTCTTGTGTTGTGTGTTGATTTTATTACTTTTAGTACTGCATGAATGCTATACACATTGCCTCTATGTTAAGCCTGTCTGCTCTGTGCTATAGCTAACATGGGGCTGAGCTCACTTTCATTCTGTGACTTTAGTGGTACACCCTGACAAGGGTTGTGGTTATTACTTGAAGTGGGTACTCACCCACCTCAGAACTATTTTGTTTTACAAATTTTTATTGTATGTGCACAGAAAACATACCAAATAACAAACAATAAAAAGAAGAAAAGAGAAGTAATACAAAGTGAGCTACAATCACATAAGGCGTCATTAAGCCCATCTCGGGCTGCAATTAAAGCAGTATGTCGTTATGTAAAATAATAGTCATCACAGGGTTCCTACTCACAGATTTCAGAATAGGACGATCCGAACATCACTGCAACAAGAGTCAATCTGTGTCTACATATGTATTCAAAAAACAGGATATGCACTCAAGGAGGGCGTAGGTCACTCCTTACCACCAGGTTGTGGACATATATACCCCAGATCACACCCCTTGCTCAGCAGCTTTCACACGCACCCACTTATACAGCATACAGAGCTAGCACAGCTTTTCGGATGGGGCTTGCAATTTCCAGAACATGGTAATTATCCGTTTAAACAATACAAATGCCAAAGTAACAAACCTGTGTGAGGACTTGGCTTTTGTGTGTAAACCCAGTAAACAGGACTTGGTGTGGTTGGGAGTGCCGTGTCAAACAATGCAGATGTTATTGCTACTATCTCAGCCCAGGTACTCACCGGCACTGGGCATTCCCACACCATGTGTATGAACCCCACATCCATAGTCCCACATCTGGTACAGGCCGATGAGGCAGGGCGGAACATATGTGCAATCCGTCAGGTGTAAGATATGTCTGGTACACATATTTAAACTGCATGCAGGGGAAGTGGAGATTACAAAACACAAAGCAAACCTGTGCAAGGGCCTGGGCCCACTGCTTATCTGATAATGGCACGTGTAGATTGTGTGACCAACATTTCCGTGCCTTAGTATCCAATTGACAGCTGTGGATTAGTAAGGCTGTGTAGTACAAGTTACTTACCTTCGGTAACAAAATATCTGGTAGAGACATATTCTAGTTGCAGATTCCTTACCTTAGAATTTCACCCAGGCGCGTAAGCCCTCAGGGGGTTGTTTCTTGGCCAAAGCGTAGCATATCTTGATGGAAAGAAGTACCCATTGAGAGTTGGTACGTTTTTGCACCGCCTACCCTTTCTTTGCACCCTCAGATAGAACACTAACACTCTTTTTTGGGGCCAGATGGTAGAGTCTCTCCTCCTCATGGGAAGGATGTGATGATGCGTAAAAAGTAGGCAGGGTGATGGACTGGCCTGCATTAAAATGCATAACTACCTTGGGAAAGGAAGGAAGCGTTAGTGCGCAACACCACTTTGTCAGGGGGAACAGACAAGAATGGAGATTTGGACAAAAGGGCCTGAAGCTCACTCATCCTGTGAGCAGAAGTGATGGCAACAAGAAAGACGGTGTTGAAGGTGAGGAGCCATAAGGGGCAATTGTGCATCGGCTCAAAGGGGTTACACATCAAATAAGTAAGGACAAGACTGAGGTCCCACTGAGGCATGATAAATGGAGTGGGAGGAAATGAATGGGTGAGACCTTTTAGGAATCTACTCACAATAGGAGATTTAAAGAGTGAGGTTTGATCAGGTAACCTAAGAAGTGCCAAAATGGCAGATAAATACCCTTTAAAGGTGCCCAAAGCACAGTCCTGCTGGGCCAAAGAAAGAATGAACAAAAGAACCTCAGATAGAGGGGCAGAGAGGGGATCAACAGATTTGTTGGTGCACCATGCCACAAATGTATGCCAACGACAAGTGCATACCGTTTTGGTGGAGGGACGCCTGGCTGTCAAGATAACATCACAAACTCCACACATGAAGACGGAGATTGGACAGGTTTGGGTGGAGAACCATCCCCTGCTGCTGCAACAGAAGATCCGCCCGAAGAGGCAGGCTGAGTGGAGGATCGATGGCCATACTCAATAGCTCTGGATACCATACTCTCCGTGCCCAGTCTGGAGCCACCAAGATGACTTGGGCATACGCCCTGTTTGTTGCAGTAACACATGGCGGTAGCATTGTCCGTGAACACCTGCACTACCTTCCCTTTGAGAGAGGGAAGAAATGCTTTCAACACAAGCTTGATCGCCCAGAGCACCAAAAGACTGATATGGAGCCCAGATTCCGCCGCAGATCTCTGCCTCTCCCATGTGGCCGCCCTAACCCAAGAGTGACGCATCTGTCGCTATAGATAGATCTGGTTGGGGAAGGGAGAGGGATCTGCCATGGACCCAATGCAGATTCAAAAGCCACTACTGTAGGTCTTTCGCAGTCCCCTACGAGATCTGGACCATGTCGGAGAGATTGCCCTGATGCTGCGTCCACTGGAACTTCAAGTCCCACTGCAGAGCCCGCATATTCCATCTGGCATGTGTCACTAGCAGGATGCAGGAGGCCATGAGGCCCAGCAGCCTCAGAGTCAGTCCCACCGAAACCCAAGACAGAGGCTGAAAGATCGGAATCATAGCCTGAATTTTATGGACTCACTTTTCGGGAGGATAAGCCAGAAACTGCACTGTGTCCAAAACAGCTCAGATGAAAGGGCGCGTCTGAGAGGGAGTCTGGTGTGTCTTCAGCACATTCATAGTGAACCCCAGCGTGTGAAGGAGGCTTGCCGTAGTCTGAAGGTGGGAGACGACTTTTTGGGGTGAGTCCGCCTTCAACAGCCAGTCATCAAGGTAGGGAAAGACTGAGACCCCTAACCTGCGCAGATGACCTGCAACCACTCCCATCACTTTCGTGAACACCCGGGGGGGGGGCGCTGGTAAGGCCAAAGAGTAAATAAGAGTGCGTGTGATCTACCACGAATCGTAGGTAACACCTGTGGGCAGGCAGGACGGGGACGTGGAAATAAGCATCCTGCAAGTCCAACGCTACCATCCAATCTCCTGGGTCTAAAGCAGACAGAACCAGAGTGAGCATTTTAATTTCTCCTCTTGAGGAAGTAGTTGAGGTCCCGAAGATCTAGGATAGGATGTAAGCCCTTGTCCTTTTTCAGCACCAGAAAGTAGCGGGAATAACAGCCACAACCTGCTTCTGGCACAGGGACCTTCTCTATAGCTCCCTTGGCCAAGAGAGCCACAACTTTCTGGCGGAGAAGTGCCAAATGATCCTCCTAGAGGTGGCTCAGTGATGGAAGCATGGCCGGTGGGGCAGATTCGAAAGGGAGGAAATAGCCCTTTCAAACGATCTGCAAAACCCACCTGTCCGCAGTGATGGATTCCCGTCAGCTGAAATATAAATCCTATTATATCCTACGGGATTTATATTTTGGCGGACAGGATATTCGTCACAGTTGTGGCACAGTAACCACTTCGCCAAACTCAAAATTAGACCCATAATTTGGGCTAGTTAACTCAGAGGCCCGTTATCGCTCCAGCGTGTCCAGAAGGTTCAGGAGTGATGCCCCAATATCACACAAATACACAAGGGGATCACTGGCGTAAAGTGAAATTACGTGGTGCATCCCCTGTGATTCTATGCCCCATGCTTGCTCATGTACGTGTAATACACAAGTCAATGCCTTGATGGCTAGAGCCAAATTCATAGGCAATAATGGGTAACCCTGACAAGTGCCCCTCCATATAGCGAAGCTGGCAGAGATTAGCTGCCCCATCTTGACTCACGCCAACGGGTGGTTATATAGCAATCTGAGCCACCTCAGGAATCCCTGGTCAAAGTGCATCGCCTCGAGGGTTGCAAACCGATAACTCCATCCCTGGGTATCAAAGGCCTTCTCGCTGTCCAGTGACACCACTAATGGAATTCCGATGCCAGCCCAGTCATTGCCTATCAGGCGGAGGAGGCAACAAATATTGAGAAATGTGTTATCACCAGGGATTAACCCATTTTGATCAGCGTGTACAAGATGTCCAATAATGGGCACCAGCCGGTTCACCAAAACCTTGCCTAATATTTTATAATCAAGGTTTAAGAATGACATCGGCTGATACAACTATATGTCCAGGGGGTCCCGGCTGGGTCTTGGGAGCACCAATAGGAGGGCTTACATCAGAGTATCCAGTGATCTGCTCCTGTCCCATGACTCATTATACATCTCTAGTAGTCGACAGGACAGCGTGGCAGAGAAGTCCACACACTATTCTATGGTGAGTCCATCAGTATCTGGGGTCATAGCCAGGGCAATTTATGTTATGGTTAATCCAACCTCTTTGATGTGCAAGGGGGCATCAAGTTCTGCTCTCAGATAGGGGTCTAGTTGGGACAGAGGCAGCCCCTGAAAGAAAACCCCTAGAGCCTCTGCAGACGGGCAGAGGTCTCCGAGTACAAGGCATGATAATAACTGACAATCGTTTCATGGATTTCTGTCTATGGGTGTTATTACAACTTTGGAGGAGGTGTTAATCCGTCCCAAAAGTGACAGTAAAGTGACGGATATACCACCAGCTGTATTACGAGTCCATTATATCCTATGGAACTCGTAATACGGCTGGTGGTATATCCGTCACTTTTGGGACGGATTAACACCTCCTCCAAAGTTGTAATAACCCCCTTTGTGTTAACAATACGTCCTGCAGCTAATCTCAAAGCACTGATCAGAGAGCATGCATGATCATCTTTGATCAGCACGCCAGGAGCTGTCCCACCCTCTCATCCTCACTGTGTAAACAGGCTAGATAATGCTGATAATCTTATTTCTGGAGTTGAACCTCAGAGTCCCAATACTCTTCCCTCATCTGGCTAAGTCCATTGGCTTCAGCTGCACAGCCCAGTGATGGTACCTCTAGTTGTCGTCATTGCTCCCCCATCTTCTGAAGCGCTCTGTGAAGTGTCTGCCTGACCCACCAGGTCAAGGCAATGCAATAACCCCAGACAACCACCTTATGTGTTTTCCACTCCACCACACCTCTCTCAAAGCAGACCCCAAATTTAGCATAAAATACTGCATGACCTGCCATGCCAGCGCAACATGGAAAGGGGCATCGTGAAGCGCCTCCTGTTGTAGTCACCAAATGGGGCCTTCCCCATCGCAACGCCTTTAAAAGAGAGCAGTGATCGGACAGTGTCCTCACCAAAAATTCAGAATGGACAACCATCGGGCAGAGCACTGTGATACAAAGGAAAAGATCTATCTGTGTATGTAGGTTGTGCTATGCAGGCTAAAAGGAGTTCTCATCATCATCTGGATGATGTAGGCACCAGATGTCATGCAGTCTACCATTAGACAACGAATCATGGAAGCGCTGGGTCACTGCGCGGCAATCCATCCCAATCACCAGCAGGGTAGACAGGTTTCAGGTAATATCTGGGACACAGTTTAAGCCCCCCCCCCAAAACAAAAAAAAGCAGGGACATGAGGGTCCTGTAGGAGAATGAGGATGAGATTGTCCAGGAATGTTGAGTGATTGGCATTCGGTGCATAGATAGCCAGCACTGCAAGGAGTGCACCATCCATGTGGCCCTCTGCCACCACATACTGACCCTTCAGATAAACCCTATGCATCACCAGTTCAAAGGGAGCCTCTGGCACAATCCAAATCAAACCCCCTCCCCTGCACATATGCCAATGTCATTGTGCCATACATCTAGCCTCTCCATCTGGTACAGAGTTTATGCAGTTCCGACAACATCATGTGAGTTTCCTGTAAGCAGGCTATATGGGTATGGCGACATTTAAGATAAGAATCAACCCAGTGCCTTTTTGCAGCAGTAGCTAAGCCCCTTACATTCCAGGTTATCAAGTTATATTGTGGTGCCAACCTACGTGCGGGTGTTGTCATGTCAGGGATAAGTGTTGGATGCTCCCCCGCCTACTGTCCCAGGGGAGTGCGCACACCTTAATGCCAAGCATAGCCAGAACAATGTATGTGTGTAACTCCTAACAATAAAGAACTCCAGCAAACAAACTCCAACCCACCTCTTCCCTCCCATCCTGTACAGGCACCAAGCAGTGTCTAAACAACAATAATAGGCCATGTTCACATCAAACCAAGAAAAGGAAAAGTGTCACAGTAAGTCCCTACTGAACCCCCAGAGCAACCAGCCCCTGTCCAGTGGCCAAAGTCACCACCCTCCACAATCCCTGGCCTTTGTATAGCCTATATCACACCCAGCCCACATAGAGGGGCACAAGCCTAACCAGTCCAAGCACTCAGAGTCTTCAGAGAAGGTCATCCGCTGCACAAGGTCTAAGGTCAGTCCCAGGGTGATCATCCCCGTGAGAATCCATTCTGTCATTCGTGTCCAAATCGGCAGTGGATGTGCGGTCCACCAGCAACACAGCAAACGCATTGTGGTTCTAGTGTAACACCTCGGCCAACACCTGTTCTTCTCTGGTAGCCTAAATAGTGGTAGGGCGATTCTGCTGCATCCCAGTGTGATGACGGCTCAATCTCGGAATTATCCAGCCCTTTGCTGGTGTGGTCTTCGATGGTGGTATTGCCATCCCCTTGGCATGTAACCATGCCCAGGCGTCTTCAGGAGATGAAAAGTATCGTGTGTCCCCACCCTCAATGACTTTGAGCCTTGTCGGGAAAAGAAGTGCATACTGCAGACCAAGACTGCGGAGTTGACGCTTCACTGCAGCATGGTTGTTAATGTGTTGCTGCTCCTCCATGGTTTAATCTGGGTAGGCCGTAATGGTAGTACCCTTGAATTGCCATGGGCCTTGGAGGGAAAGAATTGAAAAATTAGATAACAGTCTCTAAAGGTCAAAATTGCGCTATTATGGGGTGTGGCGGAGCCCTCGGATGTGTGGGGTGGCCCAGTATGTGATGCACCCACTCGATGGAGAAGTATTTGGGCCCCTAGCCATGGATACCAGCCTCTGCTCTAGAAAAAGTTCTGCATTGGGCCCACTCTGCACGATCCGAGAATCCCAGAAAGCAGACGTTGTTCTGTCGTGATTGCCCCTCAGATTTCTCTGCCCTCTGCTGTAAGGCGGTGATGTCCACATGCAATTGTCTTGTGGATAGGATTTTAACTCTTACACTGTAGGGAGCTTCGAGATCACAGCGGATTCTGCATCATTTACCATTTCCACTAGTTTCCGATGGTCAGTACAGACCAAGCCCACATCTATGGACACAGTGTCTATCTTCAATTCCAGGGTACTTTTAGTGTCCCATATAACTTGCAATGTCTCAATGGGCCCGGCCGGAGCATCTCCTTTAGGTGAGAACTCCATTCGCCATCTTAGCTACCCCCACTCAAACTAATACACCGATTTCTTACAACCACGTTCCTCTTACAATTCTGAGCAAACAAATTTCTAATTTTCCAGACCATTTCCTATGTCCATCTTTTTGGGCCAACCATTACAAAAATATTTCCTCACTTCCCTTAAGGTTTCAACTTTCTTGATAACCCAGCTTCTTCTCTCGGAGCCGACCTCTTCGGTGACGAGTCACTAGCATTCAGGACTGCTCACATCATGAAATATGGGTATGTACAGACGGGGCTGCAGATGCCACAAGGAACCAGTGCAACCTCATGCTTTAGAAGGTTTAGAAGAGCTAACACCATGCACCACGTACTTAACACAAGGTAAACTATGAGGTGGTGAACTCTCACTAGAATGAATGGAAGCTTTGGCACCATGTTAATTCTCTACCAAGTATGGTTAGTTTACAAATTGGCAGAAGCACACATATGCAGTTCCATGTGCTGGTCTATTACGAGTCTGATGTGTGAATCCCTCATTGTATCACAACGTAACAGAAGTAGGTTTCCTCTCCCAACTCCATCCCCAACCACCTTGAATAAGCTATTAGTAAAACAATGCACTCACAATTCCACTATGCCCATTCTTTCTACTCAAACCCCATGTTGCCCACATGCAGTGTAATCCAATGTGGACCCGCTCCTCACCAGTGATAGCTCGAGAAAAGCACACAAAAACAAGTTGCTAAAGACAAAATTACAGCAGAGAACCTGCCACAATAGGATCCTCCTGATGTCATCCCACTTACACATTCCATGCATCAAACTGCAATAGCAACTGCAGGCAGCTGTCCATACGACAAAAAGTGTCATTCTCTGTTGGTAAAACTCAGACAAAATGTGGAGAAAATATTGGCCTCAAGAGACTGGATATCAATTTCACAAACTTCCTGCCAAGTCCAAAAGTCACACGTAGCTTCATTAAAGTTCCCTACTTGTAGCCTCTGATGAGTTCCCTACAGATAGCTTCAGAATAGGTCACTACCAACAGTGACAGAGTGCTAAAAAATGACATTTCAGCAAATAAGCAACAGGCACAGTTATAGACAGCCTGTATGAAGCAAGGACCATCAATTCAATGACTGTACAAACACAACGTCCATCAGTATGGCTTTTGCATTCTCAGAGGATCTACAAGATTATCCCTTAAAACTCATCTCCAGTCCAGTGTATCAACAACTGACGATTACTAATGAGGTGCAAAGAGAAGGAATCCTCAAACTGAGGGGCTTATTTGATGCTCTGGTGGCGCTATGCCCACTTCGACATTTACAAGGCGGCGCTAAGCCACTTTGCATGGCTTAACGCCACCTTGTAAATATGGGTCCCGATAGTTTTCCGTGACAGAGGTGTGTGCAATAGGTGTTGTTGTGGGCGTTTCCATGCAATACTCATTGCTATTGACACTGCCCCCGATTTACGAGAAATTGTACATCTGAGACAGCGTCAAAAACTAACCCAACCGCATGGGTGACATTAGAGTGGCGCAATGAGGAGAAATACTTTTTTTCTCCTTGTTTTTGCTTTTTCAATGTTTGCTGCATTCTGCAGCACACACAGAAAAAGCAATGCTTGCTTATGTGCAGGAAGGTATCCCTTCCTGTACACAAATAATCATTAAATACTGAAGATTCGCTACTTCTATGTGTGCTACATTTTGCAGCACCCACAGGAGTAACACATCGCTATTATTAAGTGCAGGAAGGGACACCTTCCTGCACATAAACAATCATTCCCTGCAACACAGGCACCCTGGCGCTATGGTGCAAAGGTGCCTGCGTTGGCACAAGGCAGCTAATTTTAGCACCAGCACAGGGGGAGAGGACAGAAATGCGCCGTATCTTGTAGATACAGCAGATTTCTGCCCTTTACTAGTGGCACAACAAGACACTTGCTGACCCACCCTGCGCCACAGGGGCTTGTAAATAAGCCCCTGAAGGTGCAACATATTACAATGGCGAACACTAGCAAAGTGCCTTTACAGCTAGAAAGCCAGCTGTGGATGTCAGACTATCTTACCACAATCAGCATAACAGAAGAAACAAGACGGCTGGGACAGTGATAGAGACTGGGCAAGAACAGAACAGGGGCAATGCCTAATAGTACTAACACTGCACACATTTATGAAAAAAACACTCTGGCAGAACACAGTTCTTCAACGTTTACGGCCCAAGTTCCATACAAAGACAGGGTAAAAGACTGCCGTAAGAGACCAAAAGAAAAAATTACAAGAAAAAGAATATTGTTTGACAGTAGAAATGTTATTAGCAATGTCTCAAAAGGTCTGGCCCAAAATCACTTAAGTAATAAAACAGCAAACAATAAGAACGGCTATAGGTTGGTCATGATCTGTCTAGGAGGTTTAAAGCAAATGAAAATAATCTACATATACGGTTAGGAAACAACATAACATTGTATACTCATGATTCAGGAACAGCGATTTGCCAATAAATATGTCTGAAGAAATGTCTCACCCGTAATTACTGTCCTGATTCTCTAGCACCTCTCAAGCTAAACTGTAAGATAATTATAAGGGATAGAGGGGGTCATTCTGACCCTGGCGGCCGGTGACCGCCAGGGTCACCGACCACGGGAGCACCGCCAACAGGCTGGCGGTGCTCCCAAGGGCATTCTGACCGCGGCGGTTCAGCCGCGGTCAGAAAGGGTAAACCGGCGGTCTCCCGCCGGTTTACCGCTGCCCAATTGAATCCTCCATGGCGGCGGAGCGCGCTCCGCCGCCATGGGGATTCAGACACCCCCTACCGCCATCCTGTTCATGGCGGGAAACCCGCCATGAACAGGATGGCGGTAGGGGGTGCCGCGGGGCCCCTGGGGGCCCCTGCAGTGCCCATGCCAATGGCATGGGCACTGCAGGGGCCCCCGTAAGAGGGCCCCACAAAGTATTTCAGTGGTCTGCTCACCCGTCGCACCCCTGCAACTACGCCGGCTCAATTCTGAGCCGGCGTCCTCGTTGCAGGGGCATTTCCGCTGGGCCGGCGGGCGCTCTTTTGGAGAGCGCCCGCCGGCCCAGCGGAAATGTTTGAATGTCCGGTGCGGTCATTTGTCGGCGGTACCTTGGTGGACGGCCTCCGCCGTCCGCCAAGGTCTGAATGACCCCCAGAATGTCCTAATTGAAACTGCAACCTAATTTGCAAAATTGGGTTACTATGAAGTGCCCCAACACCCCCTTGCCGTACATGGACTTTCACCCTCTTGCCTGATTATGCTTTGTACTTGACCTGGGACATTTTCTTTTTAAATCTTAAGAATCATCACATCTCTTATTCCAGTCCATAATTATCTCTGTTTCCGACATATATTTTGCATAACGCTATGTATAATTAGTTTTTTGGAGATGATTAATGCAAAGCTTGATCATGTGTACAGCCTTTTCCATTTCTTATTGTTCCTTTCCTTTCAGGTTTCGTTCTTATCTCTAGATTGGTCAGTTATTCTGTGAAATGACTCTTGCGTGGTGGAATTTGGCGTTGTGCTTAAACTGAAAATGTTGGCATAGTCTGGCGCCTCCATAGAATGTGGAAACTCATTCACTTTCATTCTAGAGTTTGAGAAATAACAAATTCTTTAATTAATTCTTGGTGCATGTGCTTTACATCAAAAGCTAATGTTTGCCATTAATTCTCACTTCTTCGTGGTGGTATACTCTGGGTTGAATTTACAGAACTAGGGGCCAGATGTATCAAATGGTTTTTCCCATTCTGTGTCAATGGGGAAATGTGTTCGTACATATGGCCCTAGGTACTGTGTGGCGACTCCTTACATGACCAATATTGCTAAGCCTGACATATGATGGCAATGGCTGGTGTATAAAGGTGTTATCCGGGCACATGATGGTAATGATAGGGATATCACAAGGATATGCAGGCAGATTATGGTAATGGTTGTCAAATTCTAGGGAAGCCTTTAAATACCCTGGGAATACCTGGACACATGACATCAAGGGCATGCAAGTAATGCCTATACAGGCTTGTAAGGGGCATCACTTGAAGAAGGCGCCTAGGCAGATTAGATTTATTATCATGACAGTAATTGAGCACAAGGGGATAATTAAAGAGTTGTATTTACTTAAAATATTTTTGGAAAAACTAGAGGTTAATATTTGTTGAAAAACAGTTTCCATTTTGAAAGTGAACAAAGCAGCAGCTTGTGATCGAATTTCTATATTTTCAGAAAAGTACAAGCTGAAGTTTTGGTGATTTTTTTTTTTTTTTCTGAAAATGACGATCTTCTGGCACGAAATTGATGCATTTCCTTTATACATATAGCTAATACCTAAGTGTCCATCTATGTATTGCAGACGTTGAGAGCTGTAATGGTCCATTTTTCATAGCTCACATATGGCTTAAAGCACACAGAGCTATGAGATGTTACTAACCACACATGTGTGCTTTACAAATGGAATTAGCATTCTCCTCGTCAAGGCGATTCATGAGCTAGATCAGTAGTGTAGGAAGTTGGCTCTGTATGCACTATTTCAAAGTAAGGAATAGTATGCACAGAGTCCAAGGGTTCCCCTTAGAGGTTAGATAGTGGCAAAAAGAGATAATACTAATGCTCTATTTTGTGGTAGTGTGGTCGAGCAGTAGGCTTATCAAAGGAGTAGTGTTAAGCATTTGTTGTACACACACAGGCAATAAATGAGGAACACACACTCAGAGACAATTCCAAGCCAATAGGTTTTTGTATAGAAAAATATCTTTTCTTAGTTTATTTTAAGAACCACAGGTTCAAATTTTACATGTAATACTTCAAATGAAAGGTATTGCATGTACGTACTTTAGGAACTTTGAATAATCACAATAGCATATATACTTTTCAAATAAATCACATATAGCTATTTTAAAACTAGACAGTGCAATTTTCAACAGTTCCTGGGGGAGGTAAGTATTTGTTAGTTTTTGTAGGTAAGTAAACCACCTACGGGGTTCAAGTTTGGGTCCAAGGTAGCCCACCATTGGGGGTTCAGAGCAACCACAAAGTTACCACACCAGCAGCTCAGGGCCGGTCAGGTGCAGAGGTCAAAGTGGTGCCCAAAACGCATAGGCTTCGATGGAGAAGGGGGTGCCCCGGTTCCAGTCGGCCAGCAGGTAAGTACCCGTGTCTTCGGAGGGCAGACCAGGGGGGTTTTGTAGGGCACCGGGGGGGACACAAGTTAGCACAGAAAGTACACCCTCAGCAGCACGGGGGCGGCCGGGTGCAGTGTGCAAACACACGTCGGGTTTCCAATGTAAATCAATGGGAGACCAAGGGGTCTCTTCAGCGATGCAGGCAGGCAAGGGGGGGGCTCCTCTGGGTAGCCACCACCTGGGCAAGGGAGAGGGCCTCCTGGGGGTCACTCCTGCACTGGAGTTCCGATCCTTCAGCTCCTGGGGGCTGCGGGTGCAGAGTCTTTTCCAGGCGTCGGGATCTGGGAGTCAGGCAGTCGCGGTCAGGGGGAGCCTCGGGATTCCCTCTGCAGGCGTCGCTGTAGGGGCTCAGGGGGGGCAACTCTGGCTACTCACAGTCTCGTAGTCGCCGGGGAGTCCTCCCTGAAGTGTTGTTTCTCCACAAGTCGAGCCAGGGGCGTCGGGTGCAGAGTAGCAAGTCTCACGCTTCCAGCGGGAAACGCAGTTGTCTTGAAGTTGCTTCTTTGAAACAAAGTTGCAGTCTTGGGTGAACAGAGCCGCTGTCCTCAGGAGTTTCTTGGTCCTTCTAGAGCAGGGCAGTCCTCTGAGGATTCAGAGGTCGCTGGTCCTGGGGAAAGCGTCGCTGGAGCAGTGTCTTTAGAAGTGGGGAGACAGGCCGGTAGAGCTGGGGCCAAAGCAGTTGGTGTCTCCATCTTCTCTGCAGGGTTTTTCAGCTCAGCAGTCCTCTTCTTCTTAGGTTGCAGGAATCTGAGTTTCTAGGTTCTGGGGAGCCCTTAAATACTAAATTTAAGGGCGTGTTTAGGTCTGGGTGGTTAGTAGCCAATGGCTACTAGCCCTGAGGGTGGGTACACCCTCTTTGTGCCTCCTCCCAAGGGGAGGGGGTCACATTCCTATCCCTATTGGGGGAATCCTCCATCTGCAAGATGGAGGATTTCTAAAAGTCAGAGTCACCTCAGCTCAGGACACCTTAGGGGCTGTCCTGACTGGCCAGTGACTCCTCCTTGTTTTTCTCACTATCTCCTCCGGCCTTGCCGCCAAAACTGGGGCCGTGGCCGGAGGAGGCGGGCAACTCCACTAGCTGGAGTGCCCTGTGGTGCTGTAACAAAGGGGGAGAGCCTTTGAGGCTCACCACCAGGTGTTACAGTTCCTGCAGGGGGAGGTGATAATCATCTCCACCCAGTACAGGCTTTGTTACTGGCCACAGAGTGACAAAGGCACTCTCCCCATGTGGCCAGCAACATGTCTGGTGTGTGGCAGGCTGCTAGAACTAGTCAGCCTACACGGATAGTCAGTTAAGGTTTCAGGGGGCACCTCTAAGGTGCCCTCTGGGGTGTATGTTACAATAAAATGTACACTGGCATCATTGTGCATTTATTGTGCTGAGAAGTTTGATACCAAACTTCCCAGTTTTCAGTGTAGCCATTATGGTGCTGTGGAGTTCGTGTTTGACAGACTCCCAGACCATATACTCTTATGGCTACCCTGCACTTACAATGTCTAAGGTTTTGCTTAGACACTGTAGGGGCACAGTGCTCATGCACTGGTGCCCTCACCTATGCTATAGTGCACCCTGCCGTAGGGCTGTAAGGCCTGCTATAGGGGTGACTTATCTATACTGCATAGGCAGTGTGAGGTTGGCATGGCACCCTGAGGGGAGTGCCATGTCGACTTACTCGTTTTGTCTTCACCAGCACACACAAGCTGGCAAGCAGTGTGTCTGTGCTGAGTGAGGGGTCCCCAGGGTGGCATAAGACATGCTGCATCCCTTAGAGACCTTCCCTGGCATCAGGGCCCTTGGTACCAGGGGTACCAGTTACAAGGGACTTACCTGGATGCCAGGGTGTGCCAATTGTGTAAACAAAAGTACAGGTTTAGGGAAAGAACACTGGTGCTGGGGCCTGGTTAGCAGGCCTCAGCACACTTTCAAATCAAAACATAGCATCAGCAAAGGCAAAATGTCAGGGGGTAACCATGCCAAGGAGGCATTTCCTTACACAACCCCCCCCCCCGAACGAAAGAGGATGAGACTAACCTTTCCCAAGAGAGTCTTCATTTTCTAAGTGGAAGAACCTGGAAAGGCCATCTGCATTGGCATGGGCAGTCCCAGGTCTGTGTTCCACTATAAAGTCCATTCCCTGTAGGGAGATGGACCACCTCAACAGTTTTGGATTTTCACCTTTGATTTGCATCAGCCATCTGAGAGGTCTGTGGGCAGTTTGAACTACAAAGTGAGTACCAAAGAGGTATGGTCTCAGCTTCTTCAGGGACCAAACCACAGCAAAGGCCTCCCTCTCAATGGCACTCCAACGCTGCTCCCTGGGGAGTAACCTCCTGCTAATGAAAGCAACAGGCTGGTCAAGGCCATCATCATTTGTTTGGGACAAAACTGCCCCTATCCCATGTTCAGAGGCATCTGTCTGCACAATGAACTGCTTGGAGTAATCTGGAGCTTTTAGAACTGGTGCTGTGCACATTGCTTGTTTCAGGGTGTCAAAGGCCTGTTGGCATTCTACAGTCCAGTTTACCTTCTTGGGCATTTTCTTGGAGGTAAGTTCTGTGAGAGCTGTCACTATGGATCCATATCCCTTCACAAACCTCCTGTAATACCCAGTCAAGCCAAGAAATGCCCTGACTTGAGTCTGGGTTTTTGGAGCTGCCCAGTCCAGAATAGTCTGGATCTTAGGCTGGAGTGGCTGAACTTGGCCTCCACCTACAAGGTGTCCCAAGTAAACCACAGTTCCCTGCCCTATCTGGCATTTGGATGCCTTGATAGAGAGGCCTGCTGATTGCAGGGCCTTCAAAACCTTCTTCAGGTGGACCAGGTGATCCTGCCAGTTGGAGCTAAAGACAGCAATATCGTCAAGATAAGCTGCACTAAAGGACTCCAAGCCAGCAAGGACTTGATTCACCAACCTTTGGAAGGTGGCAGGGGCATTCTTTAAACCAAAGGGCATAACAGTAAACTGATAATGCCCATCAGGTGTGGAGAATGTTGTCTTTTCTTTTGCTCCAGGTGCCATTTTGATTTGCCAGTACCCTGCTGTTAAGTCAAAGGTACTTAAGAATTTGGCAGCACCTAATTTATCAATTAGTTCATCAGCCCTTGGAATGGGATGGGCATCTGTCTTGGTGACAGAATTAAGTCCTCTGTAGTCCACACAAAACCTAATTTCTCTCTTTCCATCTTTGGTGTGAGGTTTGGGGACTAAGACCACTGGGCTAGCCCAGGGGCTGTCAGAGTGGTCAATGACTCCGAATTCCAGCATCTTGTGGACTTCCACCTTGATGCTTTCCTTAACTTGGTCAGACTGTCTGAAAATTGTGTTTGTGACAGGCATGCTGTCTCCTGTGTCCACATCATGGGTACACAGGTGTGTCTGACCAGGGGTTAGGGAAAAGAGCTCAGCAAACTGTTGCAGGACCTTCCTACAGTCAGATTGCTGTTTGCTAGAGAGGGTGTCTGAATAGATCACTCCATCTACTGAGCCATCTTTAGGGTTTGATGAGAGGAGATCAGGGAGAGGTTCACTCTCAGCTTCCTGGTCCTCATCTGTTACAATCAACAGATTCACATCAGCCCTATCATGGAAGAGCTTAAGGCGGTTCACATGGATCACCCTCTTGGGGCTCCTGCTAGTGCCTAGGTCCACCAGATAGGTGACCTGACTCTTCTTCTCTAGCACTGGGTAAGGGCCACTCCATTTGTCCTGAAGTGCCCTGGGAGCCACAGGCTCCAAAACCCAGACTTTCTGCCCTGGTTGAAATTCAACCATTGCAGCCTTTTGGTCATACCAAACCTTCTGGAGCTGTTGGCTGGCCTCAAGGTTTTTACTTGCCTTTTCCATGTACTCTGCCATCCTTGAACGTAGGCCAAGTACATAGTCCACTATGGGGGTCATTACAACATTGGCGGTAAAAGCCACTTACCGCCGTGCAGAAGACCGGCAATACACTGGCGCCGCCGCGGGAGACCGCCACAGCTATTATGACACACATCACGGATTCCGCCAAAATTCAGACACCCACACAAGTCCGCCACACCAAAGGTCAGCGATAAATATGCGGAAACAAATCCTCCACCTCCACGCCAACAGAAACACGCCCATGCTATTACGACCCACGAATCCACGCGGAGGTCTTTCAAACGCGGTATTCCATTGGCAGTACACACCGCTGCGCTCAAAATACACACACAGCTCCAAAACACCGCCACATAGGACAATTACAAATACACACACCTGATACACATACACACACCACTCCCACACACCCAACACAATATAAAACACATACCCACATCACCCACAAACCCCTACGACCACAAATTAGAGACGAAGGCCAGAGAGAGAGACAGCACAGAATAGATAACACCATCACACAGAGGTACACTACACCATCACCCACACAACATCCACGCCCAAAACACCACATACCACTACACTCACCACACTCATCAACACATACACCACCCCACACATCACACACACCACCCCATGTCACGCCAAAGACACCCCCGCTTCTCCGAGGAGGAGCTCAGGGTCATGGTCGAGGAAATCATCAGGGTAGGGCCACAGCTATTTGGCTCACAGGTACAGTACACATCCATAGCCAGGAAGATGAGGCTATGGCAAAGAATAGTGGACAGGGTCAACGCTGTGGGACAGCACCCAAGAAATAGGGAGGACATCAGGAAGAGGTGGAACGACCTATGGGGGAAGGTGCGTTCCACGGTATCCAGGCACCACATCGCGGTACAGCGGACTGGCGGCGGACCCCCACCTCCTCCCCCACAACTAACAATATGGGAGGAGCAAGTCTTGTCCATCTTGCATCCTGAGGGCCTCGCAGGAGTCGTTGGAGGAACGGACACTGGTAAGTCAAATCTTCACTATCATATCCCCCACCCTACCTGCATGCTATCACACCCCCCACCCTCACACCCTCCCCTATCGCCCCAAATCCTCACTAATCTACCCATAACACCAACCACCCATCCCAACCCCAAGACCTGCATGACACAACTAAGCATGGACACCCATCACTAAAGCATGCCCACTGCACAGACCCACAACACCCCCCAACCATCACCACACAAGCCCCCACACAGGAATGCCTGCACTGGGGTTCACGCACACCCAACCATTGCACACCATGAAACACACACATGCAATAATCATGTACTTATACCCCCGCAGGAACCCGAAGGAACGTCACCACACCAGAGGGTCCAGACAACACCACTCCACCCCCAGAAGAGGCCCACAGTGACGACAGCAGCTCTGCCCTACTGGATCTTGATGACCAGCCCGGACCATCGTGGGCCTCAGGACAGTCGGTTCCCCTTGCCCAGCCACAGCCCAACACCGAGCTTACACCCTCTGGTAACCCCAGCACAGCACCCACCCAGCGGGCCCATACCTCCCTACCCAGGACAGGTCAATCAGCGGTGTGTCCACCACTACAGGGCACCCAGGCTAACCCAACACCCCAACAACAACAGGGACCTGGGGGCAGTGGTAGTGGGCACACGGTCCAGGGGACGGAGGCACAGGAACACCGGGGAACTGGAAGGGCTGCTGTGCGACAGAGGGAGGACAGGCCAAGGGAACCTACTCTCAACGAGGCCCTCTCCTCCATCATGGGAGCATACCACCACTCCCAGGAGACAATGGCATTGGTCCTGGACAAGTTGCAGGAGACCCTGCGTCTGCAGGAGGAGCAGTATTTGGGGTTCAGGGAGGAGCTCAGGACCATCGCCTCCGCCCTGGGCACCATCGTAGGGGTGCTGTCGGACATTCAAAAGACCTTGAGGGACACCTTGGCACTCCAAGGGGCCCCTGACACTAGCCAGGACGATGAAATGCCCACCACCTCCGCCGGCGCTAGTGGACAGGACGCCCCGCCACAGGACCAAGACACCAGCACCCCACCCCCTGCAGACGGACAACCACCACGAAAGCGGGCCCTGAGATCCAGGAACAGGACAGAGCAAGATGGCAAGACCCCGCCAGGAAATAAGACCACCCTGATTGTCCCCCCACTGTCCCACTTTGTTACCCTGTCCAGCTTGGAACTGCCCCAGCTCCACTTCCAATGGCCAGATGTGCAATGTACCTGTGAGACTAATAGACTGGTCTCTGCCATGGACATTCTTCCACCATGACCTCTCCCCATTTCACAACCCCCCTACATTTTTATGCACTTCAATAAACACCCTTGAAACCTCAATAATATTGGAGTCAGTCAATGATTGTGAACTTTGTATTCAATTACAGTGTTAAAAAAGGTTACCCATTGGAAGGTCAACATACCAATGTCACACATCACAAGCCTTTCAAGGGTGCAAGCTGTTGACACGTAGGTTACCACATTACTGAAACTGAAATGGAAGGGGACAACTCAGTTACCAAATAGGGAGTGAAATGTAGGTACAGGATAGAGGTAGACGTGTGAAATGAAATATAATGTGAAACATGAAATTGTACTCACCTGTGTCTCATTGAAAATATTGCTGTATGACTGACTCCCTGTTGTCGTTTTCATCTTCATCAGCTTCATCCTCATCACTGTCCACAGGCTCAACCGCTGCAACAACACCGTCATCTGGATCATCCTCCTGCAGAAAAGGCACCTGGCGTCGCAATGCCAAGTTATGGAGCATGGAGCAGGCGATGATGATGTCGCACACCTTCTTCGGTGTGTAGAATAGGGACCCACCTGTCATATGGAGGCACCTGAACCTGGCCTTCAGGAGGGCGAAGGTCCGCTCGATCACCCTCCTAGTCCGCCCATGGGCGTCATTGTACCGTTTCTCTGCCCTGGTCCTGGGATTCCTCACTGGGGTCAGTAGCCAGGACAGGTTGGGGTAACCAGAGTCCCCCAATAGCCATACACGGTGCCTCTGGAGTTCACCCATCATATCAGGGATGCTGCTATTCCGCAGGATGTAGGCGTCATGCACTGAGCCAGGGAACATTGCATTTACCTGCGAGATGTACTGGTCTGCCAAACAGACCATCTGGACATTCATGGAATGATAACTCTTCCTGTTCCTGTACACCTGTTCATTCCTGCCGGGGGGGACCAGAGCTACATGGGTCCCATCAATGGCACCTATGATGTTGGGGATATGTCCAAGGGCATAGAAGTCAC
The DNA here is from genome assembly GCF_031143425.1 of Pleurodeles waltl. NCBI lineage: Eukaryota > Metazoa > Chordata > Amphibia > Caudata > Salamandridae > Pleurodeles > Pleurodeles waltl. Next base: position 153,655,062 of record NC_090445.1, on the reverse strand, counting down.
CTTTCACTGTAGGCAAATCCGCCACCTCAGGGAAAATGATGTATCTCCTTACGTGTTTCAGCAGGGCAGACAACACTCTGGACAACACGTTGGAAAACATAAGCTGGGACATCCCTGATGCCATGGCCACTGTTGTCTGAAAAGACCCACTTGCAAGGAAATGGAGCACTGACAGCACCTGCACGTCATGGGGGATTCCAGTCGGATGGCGGATTGGTGACATCAGGTCTGGCTCCAACTGGGTACATAGTTCCTGGATTGTGGCACGGTCAAACCGGTAGGTCACGATGACATGTCGCTCTTCCATTGTCAACAGGTTCACCAGCGGTCGGTACACCGGCGGATTCCGCCATCTTCCAATATGTCCCAACTGACGGAGCCTAAGAAGGACAACAGCGAAGAAACTGTCAGCATTCCTCCAGGTATGTACCCACAGTCACACACATGACTACAACAGACAATTAACCCATCCGGGAAAGGTTTTGAGTGTAGGCCTCGGTATGTGTGACGCAGTAGTAATTGAAGCCATGTGGGCCCCTGAAATGGTGGCTGCCTGACCTCTAAACTGGGACAATGGAATTGTGGGGTAACTGCGCTGGCGTTGGACACCGTCGCGGTAGGCGGTCGTAGAGCGCGGCGCAATGCTGCATTGGTTAACATTGGACCCTATGGGTCCCAGGAGCCAATGAACAGGTGCGCTGGCGGTGATGATGCGCACCGCCGCGGACATCACCGCTGCGGACGTCACCACCATTTTCTATCTCTTCAATCACTAGATACCTGACCTTCGACAGGAGAGGACCTACACTGCTAGTGCTGCTGTGACCTCGGTCTGGAAGCGACGATGGCTGCTGCGTCTGGGGAAAGGGCCCCTGCCTTCACTGCACAGGAGTTGGAGAAACTTGTGGATGGGGTCCTCCCCCAGTATACGCTACTCTACGGTCCTCCAGACCAACAGGTTAGTACACAGGGAGCACGTTGTATGGCCTGGGTGGAGAGGGCTGGGTGGAAGAGGGAAGGGGGCAGAGTACATAGAACAGTCATGCATGGGGATGAATGGGCCACAGGGATAAAGTTGGGAGGGGGCCAATTACAATGACGGTGCTGTAGGTAATGACTGTTCCTCTTTCCTTGTGCATGTCATGTAGGTCAGCGCCCACCAGAAGAGGGACATTTGGCGTGCCATCGCCAAGGAAATCCGGACCCTGGGGGCCCACCCGAGACGGGGCACCCACTGCCGGAAGAGATGGGAGGACATTCGCCGCTGCAGCAAAAAGACGGCGGAGGCTCAGCTGGGGATGGCCTCCCAACGTGGGAGGGGTGCCCGTCGCACCATGACCCCCTTGATGTTCCGGATCCTGGCGGTGGCCTACCCGGAGTTGGATGGGTGCTTAAGGACATCACAGCAGACACAAGGGGGTGAGTACAACCTCATCCTATGGACTTTGCGTGCAGTGGAGCTGTCTGGGTGGGGGTGGTGGGCTGTGGGTGTCCCTAGGCCAGGGCAAGTTAGGTAGGCAAGGCCCCTCCGTTATGTAGGCCATGTGGCAATCTACCACAGCAAAAAAAAAAGGCAAATTGATGTATAGTTGCCCCTTTGCCATCCATGTGGGCAGATTTCTACCATTGCCATGTAGGCCATATCCCAGAAATTGCATGTGCAGAGGGCAGGAGCACGGCGTAATGCAGGGGCCTGCTGCGTTTGTCTTGTCCGCCAACGGTAGCGGTATGCCATGCACTAAAACTCTCTTTCTTCTGTCTCCACCCTTTTTCTGCTCTCCCTGTCCTTCTGTACATCAGCATCAACAGGCGGAGGTACAGTGGCACCGGAGCACGAGGGAGCAGCATCCCACATGGCCATGGAGGGCCACACCACAGACTCTGAATTCACCAGTGGGACGGAGGGCGAGGAGAGCTTCACGTCGGCCACAGGATCACCAAACAGCGACACGGACTCGTCCGCCGATGTGAGCTCCCCTGTGGTGCCGGCACCATCTGTGCACCCCACTTCTACAGGTACAGCCGCCACCTCCCCTACCAGCACCGCCCTCCCAGCAGCCCCTCAGCGTTCGCCCTGTGCCCGCTCACCCAGGAGGGTGGGCATCACCTTCGCCCCAGGCACCTCAGGCCCTGCCCCAGTCACCCCAGCTGCCCTCAGTGAGGAGGCCATTGACCTCCTCAGGTCACTCACTGTTGGGCAGTCTAAAATTGTGAATGCCATCCAGGGTGTAGAACGAGAGTTGAAACACTGTAATGCATTCCTGGAAGGCATTCATTCTGGTCAGGCTGTCCTTCAGCGAACCCTGCAATCTCTGGCCTCAGCACTGATAGCAGCCATTGTCCCTGTGTCCAGCCTCCCCCTCCAACTTCCTCCACCCAGACCCAATCCCCTGTACCCCAGCCCATCCCAAGCACACCTACAGACCAGCATGCACACAAGTCAACACACACAAGTAGCTCAAGCAAACATAGGCACCACACACACCACAGGCACTCACACAAGCATCAGACCCATTCAGACACAGCAACATCCACTGTCTCCACTGTCTCCCCCTCCTCCTCTTCTCCCTCCTCCCTCCCAGTGTCGTCTACACACACACCTGCATGCACCACATCGACAGGCACTAGGACTCGCACCAGGACACCCAGCACCACACCTGAACTCACCACCTCCACTGCCATATACACGTCCCCTGTGTCCTCTCCCAGTGTGTCTGTGACGCCCCCTCCCAAAGTACACAAACGCCGGCAATCACTCACCCAACATCCATCCACCTCACGACAGCCTCCAGTACCTGCACCTGCACCCAAAACAGCTAAAGTGACACCTCCTACAACCACCTCCTCTTCCTCCACTCCCAGAGCCCCCCCAGCTACCCATCCCAGTGTACGTCAGAAACTGTCCCTATGTCAAATTGACCTTTTTGCCCCCACACCCCCCCTCCAATTCATCAGTCCTGTCGTAGCACCTCAGCCAAAAAGCTTCCAGTACCAGTGGTGCGTGTACCAGGTTTTTGGAGTGCCCCGTCCACCAGGGCAGGCAGTAGGAACCGGAGCCAAGGCACTGTCAGCCCACCCCCTGTAAAGGCTCCGAAATTGGAGAGTGGACAACGGGACCGTGTCAAGACTCCTGGTGGGACAAACAGTGAAATGGGATCCAAGGCGATTGGTGAGTCATCTGTAACTCAAAAGAAGGTGGGGAAGGTCCCGAGGAAGTCTCCCCAACCTGTTGTGAGTGTCACAGTGGAGAAGTGCGCCATCATTTCCGGCGGTCCAGACACAACCGCCAGCACCGTCGATACTGGTCAGGAGACCACCGCCAGAGTCATAGCCCAGGAGGGCTCAAGTATCGTCACTGGTCCAGAGACCACCGCCAGAGTCATAGCCCAGGAGGGCTCAAGTATCGTCACTGGTCTAGAGACCACCGCCAGAGTCATAGCCCAGGAGGGCTCAAGTATCGTAACTGGTCAGGAGACCACTGCCAGAGTCACAGCCCAGGAGGGCTCAAGTATCGTTACTGGTCCAGAGACCACCGCCAGAGTCATAGCCCAGGAGGGCTCAAGTATCGTAACTGGTCAGGAGACCACCGCCAGAGTCACAGCCCAGGAGGGCTCAAGTATCGTAACTGGTCAGGAGACCACCGCCAGAGTCATAGCCCAGGAGGGCTCAAGTATCGTCACTGGTCCAGAGACCACCGCCACCGCCGGAGTCAGAGCCCAGGAGGGCTCAAGTATCGTAACTGGTCAGGAGACCACCGCCAGAGTCATAGCCCAGGAGGGCCCAAGTATCGTTACTGGTCAGGAGACCACCGCCACCGCCGGAGTCACAGCCCATGAGGGTCCAGAATCCCACAGCCCCGCTGGGCAATGATGGAACATCATGCCACACACCAACGTCCAGTGTGGAGTTCGTCATGCCACACACCAACATGCAGTGTGGAGTTCGTCATGCCACACACCAAAGTCCAGTGTGGAGTTTGTCATGCCAGACACCAATATCCGTACCAGAACCGCCATGGCAAAGCACCGCTGAACAGGGCAAAGACCGCCATGGTGAAGACCGCTGAACAGGGCAAAGACCGCCATGGCTAAGCATCGCTGAACAGTTCATAGCCAGCCATGGCAAAGCACCGCTGAACAAGGCCAAGACCGCTATGGTGAAGACCGCTGAACAGGGCAAAGACTGCCATGGTGAAGACCGCTGAACAGGGCAAAGACCACCATGGTGAAGACCGCTGAACAGGGCAAAGACTGCCATGGCAAAGCACCACTGAACAGGGCAAAGACCGCCATGGTGAAGACCGCTGAACAGGGCAAAGACCGCCATGGCTAAGCACCGCTGAACAGTCCATAGCCAGCCATGGCAAAGCACCGCTGAACAAGGCCAAGGCCGCTATGGTGAAGACCGCTGAACAGGGCAAAGGCTGCCATGGTGAAGACCGCTGAACAGGGCAAAGACCGCCATGGTGAAGACCGCTGAACAGGGCAAAGACTGCCATGGCAAAGCACCGCTGAACAGGGCAAAGACCGCCATGGTGAAGACCGCTGAACAGGGCAAAGACCGGCATGGCTAAGCACCGCTGAACAGTCCATAGCCAGCCATGGCAAAGCACCGCTGAACAAGGCCAAGACCGCTATGGTGAAGACCGCTGAACAGGGCAAAGGCTGCCATGGTGAAGACCGCTGAACAGGGCAAAGACCGCCATGGTGAAGACCGCTGAACAGGGCAAAGACTGCCATGGCAAAGCACCGCTGAACAGGGCAAAGACCGCCATGGTGAAGACCGCTGAACAGGGCAAAGACCGGCATGGCTAAGCACCGCTGAACAGTCCATAGCCAGCCATGGCAAAACACTGCTGAACAAGGCCAAGACCACTATGGTGAAGACCGCTGAACAGGGCAAAGACCGCCATGGCAAAGCACTGCTGAACAAGGCCAAGACCGCTATGGTGAAGACCGCTGAACAGGCCAAAGACTGCCATGGTGAAGACCGCTGAACAGGGCAAAGACCGCCATGGTGAAGACCGCTGAACAGGGCAAAGACCGCCATGGTGAAGACCGCTGAACAGGGCAAAGACTGCCATGGCAAAGCACCGCTGAACAGGGCAAAGACCGTGTGGGTATGAATAGTCCGGCACATCAGGCATCCTTCTCCCATGTGCAGCTGGGACTGTGACAGGACATGTACTTTCACGGGGAGACTCATCCAGTCTGGGCACCAGTCCCACCCAGTACCAGTAGAGAACTGCATCTACCTACGAAGATGTGTCTTTGCACTCCCCAAGATGGCACAGAGGGCAACCCACCCACTGTAGAGAGTTGAGAGACTGTGGCTTTGCACTCCCCAGGATGTAACAGTGGGCAAGCCACCCACTTGTGAGACTTGAGAGACTGTGGCTTTGCACTCCCCAGGATGGCACAGTGGGCAACCCACCCACTGAAGTGACTTGAGAGACTGTGGCTTTGCACTCCCCAGGATACATCAATGGGCATGGAGCCCCGTCGTGGATCTGGCTTTGCATTCATCTGGTTGAGGTGCCCCCCCCTTCCCTTCCCCCTGAGGTGCCTGTATTGTTTCTATCTGATGCCCCGGCAGTGTTCTCTCAGATTTTGGTCAGGTATCTATTGTGGGCGTCGTCCATGCATTTTTGGACTGTTGGTGCACGGACATTGTTGTGTACATGTCTGCACTACTTCTTGTATTGTACATTTATTTATGACAGATTTGGTATATATATCCGCATATTTTTTAATGAGTAGCATATTGGCACAATACAAAGTTTGACCGCTATTCGCTTTGTCTTTGCATTCTTCCGGGGGGGATTGTGGGTTGTTACTGTGATATTTTTGACTGCATTGGTGTGTATGTTGTGATAAGCGAGGGTGGGGGTGGGGGTGTTTGGTGGGTGTCCCCGTAACTTTTGCCTCACCCCTCCCCGTGTCGTAGGTGCTGTACTCACTGGTATGTTCTGCGCCTACGTCACTGTTGGTCGTAGATGAGAAGGAATGCAAGGGGAGGGAGTATTTGTAGTTCCGGCTCCATGGTGTCCTCGTTCCTCGTGGGATGTGTTGAGGTGAGCGTTTTCCCATAGCACAAGCTGTTTCCGCCGTGTTTTTATCCACGGTGAATCCGCCCCGGAAAAGGTGGCGGATTGTTGTGTTGTGATAGTGTGGGCGGTACATTGTCTTCCGCCTGTCTGTTGGCGGTGACGGCCGCGCTGTTTGTCTGTACTGCCGTGGCGGGCGATGTGTTAAAGTGGCTGTCTTAGTTGGCGGTTTCCTCCAGGGTCGTAATTCCCTTTTTTTGTCCGCCGGCCTGTTTGCGGTATTACCGCAGCTTTAACACCGTCCGCCAGGGTTGTAATGACCACCTATGTCTTGTTTAGGCTCATGAAGAGGTCTCTCCCAGCCTTATTTCACAAGAGCTAGTGGTCCCCTTACAGGGTGGCCAAACAGAAGTTCAAAGGGTGAGAACCCTACTCCCTTCTGAGGCACCTCTCTGTAAGCGAAAAGCAGACATGGCAAGAGGACATCCCACCTCCTTTTGAGTTTTTCAGGGAGCCCCATGATCATGCCTTTTAATGTCTTGTTGAATCTCTCAACAAGGCCATTAGTTTGTGGATGGTAGGGTGTAGTGAATTTATAAGTCACTCCACACTCATTCCACATGTGTTTCAGGTATGCTGACATGAAGTTGGTACCTCTGTCAGACACCACCTCCTTAGGAAAACCCACTCTGGTAAAGATACCAATGAGGGCCTTGGCTACTGCAGGGGCAGTAGTCGACCTAAGGGGAATAGCTTCAGGGTATCTAGTAGCATGATCCACTACTACTAGTATGTACATATTCCCTGAGGCTGTGGGAGGTTCAAGTGGACCCACTATGTCCACACCCAGTCTTTCAAAGGGGACCCCCACCACTGGAAGTGGAAGGAGGGGGGCCTTTGGATGTCCACCTGTCTTACCACTGGCTTGACAGGTGGTACAGGAGACACACAACTCCTTGACTTTCTGGGACATGTTGGGCCAGTAGAAGTGGTTGACTAGTCTCTCCCACGTCTTGGTTTGTCCCAAATGCCCAGCAAGAGGAATATCATGGGCTAAGGTCAGTATGAACTCTCTGAACTCCTGAGGCACTACCACTCTCCTAGTGGCACCAGGTTTGGGATCTCTTGCCTCAGTGTACAGGAGTCCATCTTCCCAATAAACCCTATGTGTTCCAGTTTTCTTGCTATTGGACTCTTCAGCAGCTTGCTGCCTAAGGCCTTCAAGAGAGGGACAGGTTTCTTGCCCCTTACCCAACTGCTCCCTTGAGGGTCCCCCTGGGCCTAAGAGTTCAACCTGATAAGGTTCCAACTCCATAGGCTCAGTTCCCTCAGAGGGCAGAACTTCTTCCTGAGAAGAGAGGTTCTCTTTTTGTTGTTGTGTTGCAGCTGGTTTCCCAGTTGTCTTTCCTTTCCTCTTGGTAGGCTGGGCCCTTTTTCCAGGCTCCAGCCATACTTTTTCACCCTGAGCCTTGCACTGTGCCCTTGTCTTGACACACACCAGTTCAGGGATACCCAGCATGGCTGCATGGGTTTTCAGTTCTACCTCAGCCCATGCTGAGGGCTCCAGGTCATTTCCAAGCAAACAGTCTACTAGGATATTTGAGGAGACCACCACCTGTTTCAGGCCATTGACCCCCTCCCCACTCTAAAGTTACCATAGCCATGGGATGTACTTTAGTCTGATTGTCAGCATTGGTGACTGGATAAGATTGTCCAGCCAGGTATTGACCAGGGGAAACCAGTTTCTCTGTCACCATGGTGACACTGGCACCTGTATCCCTCAGGCCTTCTACACTTGTCCCATTAATTAAGAGTTGCTGCCTGTATTTTTGCATGTTAGGAGGCCAGGCAGCCAGTGTGGCTAAATCCACCCCACCCTCAGAGACTAATGTAGCTTCAGTGTGACACCTGATTTGCTCTGGGCACACTGTTGATCCCACTTGGAGACTAGCCATTCCAGTGTTAGCTGGAGTGGAGTTGGAAGTGGTACTTTTCTTGGGACAGGCCTTGACTCCAGTTTGGTGTCCAGGCTGATTACAGCTACGACACCAGGCCTTTTTGGGATCAAAGTTTTTACCCTTGTACCCAAAATTGTTTTGTGAAGAGGCTCTGGGCCCACCCTCCTGTGCAGGTTTTTGGGGGCCTGAAGAAGACTCTTTACTATTTTTGTTTTTGGATGTCTCAACACTCTTCCTCTGGGGAGGCTTTGTGACCCCTTCCTTTTGGTCACCCCCTGTGGAAGTCTTGGTCACCCTAGTCTTGACCCAATGGTCCGCCTTCTTTCCCAATTCTTGGGGTGAAATTGGTCCTAGGTCTACCAGATGCTGATGCAGTTTATCATTTGAACAATTACTCAATAGGTGTTCTTTCACAAATGAATTGTACAGCCCATCATAATCATTAACACCACTGCCTTGAATCCAACCATCCAGTGTTTTCACTGAGTAGTCCACAAAAAAACCCCAGGTCTGGCTCGAGGTTTTTTTAGCCCCCCTGAATCTAATTCTATACTCCTCAGAGGAGAATCCAAAGCCCTCAATCAGGGTTCCCTTCATGAGGTCATAAGATTCTGCATCTTTTCCAGAGAGTGTGAGGAGTCTATCCCTACACTTTCCAGTGAACATTTCCCAAAGGAGAGCACCCCAGTGAGATCTGTTTACTTTTCTGGTTACACAAGCCCTCTGAAAAGCTGTGAACCATTTGGTGATGTCATCACCATCTTCATATTTAGTTACAATCCCTTTAGGGATTTTCAACATGTCAGGAGAATCTCTGACCCTATTTATGTTGCTGCCACCATTGATGGGACCTAGGCCCATCTCTTGTCTTTCCCTTTCTATGGCTAGGATCTGTCTTTCCAAAGCCAATCTTTTGGTCATCCTGGCTAACAGGAGGTCCTCCTCACTGAGGCTATCCTCAGTGATTTCAGAGGTGCTGGCCCCTCCTGTGAGGGAAGCAGCATCTCTGACTATTATATTTGGAGACAGGGCTTGAGGAGCCCTTTTCCCCCTATGCAGGACTGGAGGGGGGGAAGTCTCCTCCAAGTCACTAGCTTCATCCTCTGGGGTGTCATCCTCAGAGGGGTTGGCTTTTTCAAACTTTGCCAAAAGCTCCTGGAGCTGTTGTTTGGAGGGTCTTAAGCCAACTGTGATTTTCTTTATTTTGCAGAGAGACCTTAGCTCCCTCACCTAAAGATGGAGGTAAGGGGTGAGGTCGAGTTCCATCACATTCTCTTCTGCACTAGACATTCTGTTTCTAAAAGTTGGAATACTTTTTAAGAATCTAAAACTAGTTCTAGAATCTAATTCAAACTTTCACAAAACGTTTAAACTCTAAAAGAAATGCTAAACAGGGACTAACATAAGGCCCTAGCAGGACTTTTAAGAATTTAGAAAAATAGCTCAAATTGCAAAACTCTGTTTCTAATGACAATTTTTGGAATTTGTAGTGTGATCAGGTATTGGCTGAGTAGTCCAGCAAATGCAAAGTCTTGTACCCCACCGCTGATCCACCAATGTAGGAAGTTGGCTCTGTATGCACTATTTCAAAGTAAGGAATAGTATGCACAGGGTCCAAGGGTTCCCCTTAGAGGTAAGATAGTGGCAAAAAGAGATAATACTAATGCTCTATTTTGTGGTAGTGTGGTCGAGCAGTAGGCTTATCAAAGGAGTAGTGTTAAGCATTTGTTGTACACACACAGGCAATAAATGAGGAACACACACTCAGAGACAATTCCAGGCCAATAGGTTTTTGTAAAAGAAATGCTAAACAGGGACTAACATAAGGCCCTAGCAGGACTTTTAAGAATTTAGAAAAATAGCTCAAATTGCAAAAATCTGTTTCTAATGACAATTTTTGGAATTTGTAGTGTGGTCAGGTATTGGCTGAGTAGTCCAGCAAATACAAAGTCTTCTACCCCACCGCTGATCCACCAATGTAGGAAGTTGGCTCTGTATGCACTATTTCAAAGTAAGGAATAGTATGCACAGGGTCCAAGGGTTCCCCTTAGAGGTAAGATAGTGGCAAAAAGAGATAATACTAATGCTCTATTTTGTGGTAGTGTGGTCGAGCAGTAGGCTTATCAAAGGAGTAGTGTTAAGCATTTGTTGTACACACACAGGCAATAAATGAGGAACACACACTCAGAGACAATTCCAGGCCAATAGGTTTTTGTATAGACAAATATCTTTTCTTTGTTTATTTTAAGAACCACAGGTTCAAATTTTACATGTAATACTTCAAATGAAAGGTATTGCAGGTAAGTACTTTAGGAACTTTGAATAATCACAATAGCATATATACTTTTCAAATAAATCACATATAGCTATTTTAAAACTAGACACAGTGCAATTTTCAACAGTTCCTGGGGGAGGTAAGTATTTGTTAGTTTTTGTAGGTAAGTAAACCACCTACGGGGTTCAAGTTTGGGTCCAAGGTAGCCCACCGTTGGGGGTTCAGAGCAACCCCAAAGTTACCACACCAGCAGCTCAGGGCCGGTCAGGTGCAGAGTTCAAAGTGGTGCCCAAAACGCATAGGCTTCGATGGAGAAGGGGGTGCCCCGGTTCCAGTCTGCCAGCAGGTAAGTACCCGCGTCTTCGGAGGGCAGACCAGGGGGGTTTTGTAGGGCACCGAGGGGGACACAAGTTAGCACAGAAATTACACCCTCAGCAGCACGGAGGCGACCGGGTGCAGTGTGCAAACACACGTCGGGTTTCCAATGTTAATCAATGGGAGACCAAGGGGTCTCTTCAGCGATGCAGGCAGGCAAGGGGGGGCTCCTCGGGGTAGCCACCACCTGGGCAAGGGAGAGGGCCTCCTGGGGGTCACTCCTGCACTGGAGTTCCGATCCTTCAGGTCCTGGGGGCTGCGGGTGCAGAGTCTTTTCCAGGCGTCGGGATCTGGGAGTCAGGCAGTCGCGGTCAGGGGGAGCCTCGGGATTCCCTCTGCAGGCGTAGCTGTGGGGGTTCAGGGGGGGGAACTCTTGCTACTCACAGTCTCGTAGTCACCGGGGAGTCCTCCCTGAAGTGTTGTTTCTCCACAAGTCGAGCCGGGGGCGTCTGGTGCAGAGTAGCAAGTCTCACGCTTCGGGCAGGAACCGCAGTTGTCTTAAAGTTGCTTCTTTGAAACAAAGTTGCAGTCTTGGGTGAACAGAGCCACTGTCCTCGGGAGTTTCTTGGTCCTTCTAGAGCAGGGCAGTCCTCTGAGGATTCAGAGGTCGCTGGTCCTGGGGAAAGCGTCGCTGGAGCAGTGTCTTTAGAAGTGGGGAGACAGGCCAGTAGAGCTGGGGCCAAAGCAGTTGGTGTCTCCGTCTTCTCTGCAGGGTTTTTCAGCTCAGCAGTTCTCTTCTTCTTAGGTTGCAGGAATCTGAGTTCCTAGGTTCTGGGGAGCCCTTAAATACTAAATTTAAGGGCGTGTTTAGGTCTGGGGGGTTAGTAGCCAATGGCTACTAGCCCTGAGGGTGGGTACACCCTCTTTGTGCCTCCTCGCAAGGGGAGAGGGTCACATTCCTATCCCTATTGGGGGAATCCTCCATCTGCAAGATGGAGGATTTCTAAAAGTCAGAGTCACCTCAGCTCAGGACACCTTAGGGGCTGTCCTGACTGGCCAGTGACTCCTCCTTGTTTTTCTCATTATCTCCTCCGGCTCTGCCGCCAAAAGTGGGGCCGTGGCCGGAGGGGGCGGGCAACTCCACTAGCTGGAGTGCCCTGGGGTGCTGTAACAAAGGGGGAGAGCCTTTGAGGCTCACCGCCAGGTGTTACAGTTCCTGCAGGGGGAGGTGATAAGCATCTCCACCCAGTACAGGCTTTGTTATTGGCTACAGAGTGACAAAGGCACTCTCCCCATATGGCCAGCAACATGTCTGGTGTGTGGCAGGCTGCTAGAACTAGTCAGCCTACACGGATAGTCGGTTAAGGTTTCAGGGGGCACCTCTAAGGTGCCCTCTGGGGTGTATGTTACAATAAAATGTACACTGGCATCAGTGTGCATTTATTGTGCTGAGAAGTTTGATACCAAACTTCCCAGTTTTCAGTGTAGTCATTATGGCGCTGTGGAGTTCGTGTTTGACAGACTCTCAGACCATATACTCTTATGGCTACCCTGCACTTACAATGTCTAAGGTTTTGCTTGGGCACTGTAGGGGCACAGTGCTCATGCACTGGTGCCCTCACCTATGGTATAGTGCACCCTGCCTTAGGGCTGTAAGGCCTGCTAGAGGGGTGACTTATCTATACTGCATAGGCAGTGTGAGGTTGGCATGGCACCCTGAGGGGAGTGCCATGTCGACTTACTCGTTTTGTCTTCACCAGCACACACAAGCTGGCAAGCAGTGTGTCTGTGCTGAGTGAGGGGTCCCCAGGGTGGCATAAGACATGCTGCATCCCTTAGAGACCTTCCCTGGCATCAGGGCCCTTGGTACCAGGGGTACCAGTTACAAGGGACTTACCTGGATGCCAGGGTGTGCCAATTGTGTAAACAAAAGTACAGGTTTAGGGAAAGAACACTGGTGGTGGGGCCTGGTTAGCAGGCCTCAGCACACTTTCAAATCAAAACATAGCATCAGCAAAGGCAAAAAGTCAGGGGGTAACCATGCCAAGGAGGCATTTCCTTACAAGTAGCTTTACATTACTTTATTATCACTATGTATAACTGCTGCCTGAGACCTGTACGTGTAAACTCTGCATAGATCTGGAGAAAGATCTCCTCTCCTAGGGCCAGAGATTGTGAGATCAATGTAACGTTCCCTTCTCCCTTCCGGGCATTTCTAAAGTAACTTCTCAGTCATGGCGAGGAACCTGTGCAGAAGAGAAGGATTAGAACATGAAAGGCAGTGGAATGTATACATACCACCGAGATCATTTGAAGTGACAGTAAGACCTATGGTTTTGCAGTCAATTTTGTTGTGGACACTGTGCGGTGAAATGCGCATTTGGCCCCATTTTATTTAAACTTTTCTTGAGGGGGGGGGCATTCACCTTATAAATGCCCCAGGAGAGAGGCTCAGTAGCTGGAATGTGTAGAAATATGCACCCAGATTCTAACTTTTCTATACTTACGTAAGGAGTGCAGAAAATAAGCATGTTGCCATGGATCTCTGCTTTCTTACCGCCGCTATACAGCTAGAAATACAGAACGTTGTGTTAATTAAACATCTGCTTTAATTATACTCAGTGATATAACCTGCCTTTCCTTGGGCTGATGGCAGCAGGCATTGTGACGTAACAAATATAACAAGTTATTACAATTGAGTTGTGACATCATTGCTTTAAAAAAGGCGAATGGGTGTGTCACAAGTCGCCTATTATAAAGAAATTAGAGATAGGGTCTAATACAGGGATTGCAGAATCCCATGTATTATAATTGCCTAAACTGTGTTCTAGCAGTAGTGTCTTGGGACTCGTTCTGATACTGCAATATTTAACCTTGGGTTTTCAGGAAAGCTATTTTTCTCGTGCTCTCACTGTTGAACCTTTTCTCTGAAATGCGTGTCTGGTAAACGTACTCCATTTGTGAATACAATTACAGTAACTATCATGTTAAGAGGTGAGAGTGGTCTTAAATGGTAGCCAAAGGGTAATGGCACCTTAGGGATCCAGGCCTCATTTTTCAATTATGAGCACTAGGAATGAGAGCAGAGAAGATGTGCTTAAGGTTGCAACAAACTACAGGCATTAGGCATTAGGGCAAGCGGCGGATGTTCTACATTAAGAAGCGATTTACAAGTTTCAACATTATTTTACACCATTCTGAATTCCTAACAAGGGTTGGTAATGAATCCTATCCGGAGGCAAATAAATCAAAGTTACGTTCTAGATTGTTTTCTATGATTGTGTAATCAATTTAATTTACCCACTAATGTCAAATAACAATATATTTGAACCTACAGTGTTTTTCATTGTTTCAGCTTTGTGTAATGTTCTACTTACCTTATATACACTAGTGTATATAAACGAGCAGTTATGCCACACGCAACCATAAAATAGAAAAAGTTAGACAAAACTATCATACACCAAACCCAGCCCAGGTAACCCATATATGGCTGTATAATAACTAGACTCAACAGTACATGCCACCAATGAACGCATGTATCAGAACATCTGACATTAGAAAGGACCTGGGAAACACAGAGATCAAAAAGACATAGAAACACAAGTTGGAAAAAACAAAATAGATCAGACAAGTGTCAATCAATAGTGGCACATGACACAACATTTTATTTTTTTAAACTTTGCCACCTTAGAAATGTGCAAATTTTGCAATGTTTTTTTTTTTTTTAAGTGCAATCACATGGGACTACACAACAGTAGGAAATTGTTTTCACTGCAGTGCAGAGCTACAAACTACTAGAGTTGGCCAGCCAACAAATTAACAGGGAGAGCCAAGCCAGAGCTGAGCCAAGGGCCTGCTTTGGCTTCATGAGCCTGTGAACCAGCCATTTAAATTATTTCCCTTTAAATGGTGCAACAAATATCATGTAAAAATTTTATATTATCTTCAAAATTCCAAAAAGTATAGTTTTTTAATATGCGGAAGCATTACACCTTAGTATATCAGATTATATCAATGTATTGAGAGCTATTTATTAAAAGTGATAGGGGTCTATTTACAAACCGCATTTTGTAGTATGTTTAGTAGTAGAACAACAGTACTACGAATGTGCTAAAAAATGCTATTCAGAAATCCACTTGAGGAGGGGTAAGCACCCATTCAATAAAAGGTAAGGACACTGCTATCACAAAGAGCCTTTCTATAGTTACTACAAACAAAAATGTCTCAAAACAAATGTAAATGTACTCCAGCTCAGAGCTGGAGTAAGTGCAGCACCACACATTGCCAAACACCGCTACTGCAGCACCCTTTCATAGAAAATAATGAAGGTAGGGACTTCAACTAAAACCCCAAAGGAATTACTGTTAGATAATGAAAATTATTTTAACTATTTTAAAGTATAAATAACTGTTATTAAATGTCAAATAAAATTGCCTATACATAAAACAATCACTAATTAATTTTAAGATATGTTATTAAACGTATATACATTTAAAAATTAATGTAACATTAATAAGTATTAAAAATAATGTCTTTTATCATAATTAAATACATCACTTCTACTAATTTTAAATACATCTTAAAAGTATATTTTTGTATTTCAGGTGGGATATTTAAAAATTTAAATTTCATATATAACTGTATTTATTATATTCAAAATAATGAAATGTTTAATTTGAAATTAAGTTGGTAATGCAGTAACATTTTTAATATTCCATATTTACAATAAAATATAAATTAACATTAATATTGAAGATAAACAATATTGTTTCTATTCTTTAAAGGTTAGTAAACGTGTAAACTTTTCAGTGTACTTTACCAGACCGATTTTTTCAGCATGGCTGAGAAGGCCTCTGTCAAATGTACTAGTAGTAACTTTACTGTCATATTTGACTGACCCTCAAGCCCTATTTCAGGGGTCAGGGGCATGTAAGTCCACACTTTTGAGGAACTTAACACTTGAATAATGATTATCCAAAAGTACTAAAGTTACTCAAAAGTGTAAGAGTAAAGAGGCAGGTTAGTTGTTATGTGCACCCTATGTGCCCCTTAAATTCATATTATATATATATATATATATTATATATGAACAAGATTAACATACTCCTCTTTTAAGCCAAACACAAGAGAGTTATTTGCCTTGGAGCACGCAAATGGGGCATGTGGGGAAGCTAGGATTGATAGTAGTTTGTCTGGTTTCACATTGTGAAATTCAGCCACTACATGGGTATCTTTCTCTCGCCTGCTTTACATCAAAGGCTAATGTTTGCCGGTAATTCTTGGTGCATGCGCTTTGCATCAAAGGCTAATGTTTGCCATTAATTATTGGTACTTGAGTTAGAGCACAAGTTGCTGGTAGGAGCCATGGAAGGTCGGATTGCTTTGCCTTAAACAGTCCCAGACAATCAAAGAGGACTTTAAGCTAAACCAGAGACTGGTATCGGAATCAAACCTAGATCAATCAATCAGTGGCTCGAACACCACTATAGACTTCTTTGCTACCAGTGGCCATTGCTCATGACGCAAACACCATCCATTTGGATTGCACGGTGTGTGGCTGCATTGTCTGTCCATCAGATGCCCTGCTGCTTACATTGGGAGGGGAGGAAATAGATATTGTACTGAGACTGCAGTGTTTTCCCACTATCACTCAGGGCTCAGCATTGTACCCTACTTAGGTCGGATATTGGTGAGATAGCTACAGTTTTTGCAGAAAGCACATTTTCCGGACTTTGTGAGCGATGTTCAGACTCCACTAGCCACAATTTGTGCTGTCTGTTTACATCTACAGTGTAAGAGGCATATCTACCAACTTAGAAGTTGTTTAAGCAACTAGTAACGCCCCTTAGCCTCACTGCTCAAAATACAAATTAAATTGAATATTCATAGCTGAATGAGTAAGACATGACCAACAAACCAAGAGAGGTACCAGAACCTGATAGCCATAACACATCATCACAAGCCAGATCTGATTCCAGGTATAGTCCCTCAGTTACACTACTTTAAAACCCAAATTGAATATCTATAGCTCCATGGATTAGACTTGGGGGGTCATTACAACCTTGGCGGACGGTGTTAAAGCAGCGGAAATACCGCAAACAGGCCGGCGGACAAAAAAAGGGAATTATGACCCTGGCGGAAACTGCCAACAAAGACAGCCACTTTAACACTTTGCCCGCCATGGCGGTACAGACAAGCAGCGCGGCGGTCACTGCCAACAGACAGGCGGAAGACAATGTACCGCCCACACTATTACAACCCGCCAATCCGCCACCTTTTCCGGGGCGGATTCACCGTGGATAAAAACACAGCGGAAACAGCTTTTGCTATGGGAAAACGCTCACCTGAACATATCCCACGAGGAACGAGGAATCCATGGAGCCGGAACTCCAAATACTCCCTGCCCTTGTGTTTCTGCTCCTCTATGACCAACAGCTACGTAGGCGCCGAAGACAATGGTGAGTACTGCACCTATGACATGGGGGAGGCAAAAGTTAGGGGGACACCCACCAAACACCCGCACCCCCACCCTTGCATATTAAAACATACACACCAATGCATTCACCAAAAATCACAGTAATAACCCACAATCCCCCCGGAAGAATGAAAACACAAAGCGAAAATCGGTCAAACAATGTAATGTGCCAATATACATGTCATACAAAAATATACAGCTATATCTTTGAAAATCAGTCATAATTATATACAAGACGAGAAGTAGTGCAGATATGTACATAACAATGTCCGTGCACCATCAGTCCAAAAATGCATGGGCGAGGCCCACAAACGATATCTGACCACAATCGGAGAGAACACTGCCGGGGCATCACAATCGAAATACTACAGGCACCTCAGGGGGAAGGGAAGGGGGGGCACCTCAGCCAGATTACTGCAAAGCCAGATCCACAACGGGGCTCCATGCCCATTTATGCCATCCTGGGGAGTGCAAAGCCACAGTCTCACAAGTCTCTACAGTGGGTGGTTTGCCCACTGTGCCATCCTGGGGAGTGCAAAGCCACAGTCTCTCAAGTCTATACAGTGGGTGGTTTGCCCACTGTACCATCCTGGGGAGTGCAAAGCCACAGTCTCTCAAGTCTCTACAGTGGGTGGGTGGCCCACTGTGCCATCCTGGGGAGTGCAAAGCCACAGTCTCACAAGTCTCTAAAGTGGGTGGGTTGCCCACTGTTCTATCCTGGGGAGTGCAAAGCCACAGTCTCTCAAGTCTATACATTGGGTGGTTTGCCCACTGTGCCATCCTGGGGAGTGCAAATCCACAGTCTCTCAAGTCTCTACAGTGGGTGGGTTGCCCACTGTGCCATCCTGGGGAGTGCAAAGCCATAGTCTCACAAGTCTCTACAGTGGGTGGGTTGCCCACTGTGCCATCCTGGGGAGTGCAAAGCCACAGTCTCTCAAGTTTATACAGTGGGTGGTTTGCACAATGTGCCATCCTGGGGAGTGCAAAGCCACAGTTTCTCAAGTTGATGCAGGTCTCTACTGGTACTGGGGAGGACTGGTGCCCAGACTGGATGAGTCTCCCCGTGAAAGGTCGTGTCCTGTCACTGTCCCAGCTGCACATGGGATAAGGATGCCTGATGTGGCGGTCCATTCATTCCTACCCGGTGCTTGCCCTGTGCAGCGGTGCTTTGCCATGGCGGTCTTTGCCCTGTTCAGCAGTGCCTTGACATGGCGGTCTTTGCCCTGTTCAGCGGTGCTTTGCCATGGCGGTCTTTGCCCTGTTCAGTGGTGCTTTGCCATGGCGGTCTTTGCCCTGTTCAGCGGTGTCTTGACATGGCGGTTCAGGACTGTTCAGCGGTGCTTTGCCATGGCGGTCTTTGGCCTGTTCAGCGTTGCTTTGCCATGGCGGTCTTTGGCCTGTTCAGCGGTGCTTGACATGGCAGTCTTTGCCCTGTTCAGCGGTGCTTTGCCATGGCGGTCTTTGCCCTGTTCAGCGGTGCTTTGCCATGGCGGTCTTTGCCCTGTTCAGCGGTGCCTTGACATGGCGGTTCAGGACTGTTCAGCGGTGCTTTGCCATGGCGGTCTTTGGCCTGTTCAGCGTTGCTTTGCCATGGCGGTCTTTGGCCTCTTCAGTGGTGCCTTGACATGGCGGTCTTTGCCCTGTTCAGCGGTGCTTTGCCATGGCGGTCTTTGCCCTGTTCAGCGGTGCTTTGCCATGGCGGTCTTTGCCCTGTTCAGCGGTGCCTTGACATGGCGGTTCAGGACTGTTCAGCGGTGCTTTGCCATGGCGGTCTTTGGCCTGTTCAGCGGTGCCTTGACATGGCGGCCTTTGCCCTGTTCAGTGGTGCTTGGCATGGCGGTTCTGATAAGGACATTGGTGTGTGGCATGACGTTCTCTACACTGGACATTGGTGTGTGGCATGACGTTCTCTACACTGGACATTGGTGTGTGGCATGACGTTTCATCATTGCCCTGCGGGGCTGTGGCAGCCGGGGCCCTCCAGGGCACTGAATCCGGTGGTGGCGGTGGTCTCCTGACCAGTGACGATAGTTGGGCCTTCCTGGGCACTGACTCTGGCGGTGGCGGTGGTCTCTGGACCAGTGACGATACTTGGGCCCTCCTGGGCACTGACTCCGGCGGTGGTCTCCTGACCAGTGACGATACTTGGGCCCTCCTGGGCACTGACTCCAGCGGTGGCGGTGGTCTCTGGACCAGTGACGATACTTGGGCCCTCCTGGGCACTGACTCCGGTGGTGGTCTCCTGACCAGTGACGATACTTGGGCCCTCCTGGGCACTGACTCCGGCGGTGGTGGTGGTCTCTGGACCAGTGACGATACTTGTGGCCTCCAGGGCACTGACTCTGGCGGTGGTCTCTGGACCAGTGACGATACTTGGGCCCTCCTGGGCACTGACTCTGGCGGTGGTCTCCTGACCAGTGACGATACTTGTGGCCTCCAGGACACTGACTCTGGCCGTGGTCTCTGGACCAGTGACGATACTTGGGCCCTCCTGGGCACTGACTCTGGCGGTGGTCTCTGGACCAGTGACAATACTTGTGGCCTCCAGAGCATTGACTCTGGCGGTGGTCTCTGGACCAGTGACGATACTTGTGGCCTCCAGGGCACTGACTCTGGCGGTGGTCTCTGGACCAGTGACGATACTTGGGCCCTCCTGGGCACTGACTCTGGCGGTGGTCTCCTGACCAGTGACGATACTTGTGGTCTCCAGGGCACTGACTCTGGCGGTGGTCTCTGGACCAGTGACGATACTTGGGCCCTCCTGGGCACTGACTCTGGCGGTGGTCTCTGGACCAGTGACGATACTTGGGCCCTCCTGGGCACTGACTCTGGCGGTGGTCTCCTGACCAGTGACAATACTTGGGCCCTCCTGGGCTGTGACTCCGGCGGTGGTCTCTGGACCAGTGACGACGGTGCTGGCGGTTGTGTCTCGACCGCCGGAAATGATGGCGCACTTCTCCGCTGTGACACTCACAACAGGCTGGGGAGACTTCCTCTGGCCCTTCCCCACCTTTGGTGGAGTCACAGCTGACTCTCCAATCCCCTTGGAACCCATGTCAGTTGTTTTCCCACCAGGAGTTTTAACACGGTCCCGTCATCCACTCTCCAATTTTAGAGCCTTTACAGGGAGTGGGCTGCCAGTGCCTTGGCTCCGGGTCCTACTGCCTGCCCTGGTGGCCGGTGCACTCCACAAACCTTGAACAGGCACCACTGGTATTGGAGGCTTTTTGGCTGAGACGCTACGACGGGACTGATGAATTGGAGGGGGGGTGGGGGCAAAAAGGTCAACTTTACAGTTTCTGACGAACACTGGGATGGGTAGCTGGAGGGGGTCTGGGAGTGGAGGAAGAGGAGGTGGTTGTAGGAGGTGTTACTTTAGCTGTTTTGGGTGCAGGTGCAGGTACTGGAGGCTGTCGTGAGGTGGATGGATGTTGGGTGAGTGATTAGCCGGCGTTTGTGTACTTTGGGAGGGGGCGTCACAGACACACTGGGAGAGGACACAGGGGACGTGTAAATGGCAGTGGAGGTGGTTAGTGCAGGTGAGCGGCTTGTGGTGCTGGGTGTCCTGGTGCGATTCATGGTGCCTGTAGATGTGATGCATGCAGGTGTGTGTGTAGACGAGACTGGGAGGGAGGAGGGAGAAGAGGAGGAGGGGGACACAGTGGAGGCAATGGATGTTGTTGTGTCTGTATGTGGCTGAGTCTTGCGTGAGTGCCTGTGGTGTGTGTGGTGCCTATGTTTGCTTGAGCTACTTGTGTGTGTTGACTTGTGTGCATGCTGGTCTGTAGGTGTGCTTGGGATGGGCTGGGGTACAGGAGATTGGGTCTGGGTGGAGGAAGTTGGAGGGGGGAGGCTGGACACAGGGACAATGGCTGCTATCAGTGCTGAGGCCAGAGATTGCAGGGTTCGCTGAAGGACAGCCTGACCAGAATGAATGCCTTCCAGGAATGCATTACCGTGTTTCAACTCTCGTTCTACACCCTGGATGGCATTCACAATTTTAGACTGCCCAACAGTGAGTGACCTGAGGAGGTCAATGGCCTCCTCACTGAGGGCAGCTGGGGTGAATGGGGCAGGGCCTGAGGTGCCTGGGGCGAAGGTGATGCCCACCCTCCTGGGTGAGCGGGCACGGGGCGAACGCTGAGGGGCTGCTGGGAGGGCGGGGCTGGTAGGGGAGGTGGCGGCTGTACCTGTAGAGGTGGGGGGCACAGATGGTGCCACCACCACAAGGGAGCCCACATCGTCGAACGAGTCTGTGTCGCTGCTTGGTGATCCGGTGGCCGACGTGAAGCTCTCCTCGCCCTCCGTCCCACTGGTGCATTCAGAGTCCATGGTGTGGCCCTCCATGGCCATGTGGGATGCAGCTCCCTCGTGCTCTGGTGCCACTGTACCTCCGCCTGTTGATGCTGATGTACAAAAGGACAGGGAGAGCAGAAAAAGTGGGGAGACAGAAGAAAGAGAGTTTTAGTGCATGGCATACCGCTACCGTTGGCGGACAAGACAAACGCAGCTGCCCCCTGCATTACGCCGTGCTCCTGCCCTCAGCACATGCAATTTCTGGGATATGGCGTATATGGCAATGGTGGACATCTGCGCACATGGATGTCACAGGGGCAACTATACCTCGACTTGGCACTCTGCTGAGGTGGGGTAGAGTGCCACATGGCCTACATTACGAAGGGGCCTTGCCTACCTAACTCGCCCTGGCCTAGGGACACCCACAGCCCACCTCCCCCACCCAGACACCTCCACTGCACGCAAAGTCCGCAGAATGAGTGTATTCACCCCCTTGTGTCTGCTGTGATGCCCTCAAGCGTCCATCCAACTCCGGGTAGGCCACCGCCAGGATCCGGAACATCAGGGGGGTCATGGTGCGACAGGCACCCCTCCTATGTTGGAAGGCCATCCCCAGCTGAGCCTCCGCCGTCTTCTTGCTGCAGCGGCGAATGTCCTCCCATCTCTTACAGCAGTGGGTGCCCCCGTCTCTGGTGGGCCCCCAGGGTCCGGACCTCCTTGGTGATGGCACACCAGATGTCCCTCTTCTGGTGGGCGCTGACCTACATGACATGCACAAGGGAAGAGGAACAGTCATTACCAACTGCACCGTCGTTGTGAGTGGCCCCCTTCCTACTCTGGCCATTTGGCCCATTCATTCACATGCATTAATGTTCTATGAACTCTGCCCCCTTCCCTCTTCCAACCAGCCCTCTCCACCCAGGCCTAGCCCATACAACGTGCTCCCTGTGTACTGACCTGTTGGTCTGGAGGACCGTAGAGTAGCGTGTACTGGGGGAGGACCCCATCCACGAGTTTCTCCAACTCCTGTGCAGTGAAGGCAGGGGCCCTTTCCCCAGACGCAGCAGCCATCGTCACTTCCAGACCGAGGTCACAGCAGCACTTGCAGTGTAGGTCCTCTCCTGTCGAAGGTCAGGTATCTAGTGATTGAACAGATAGAAAATGGCAGTGACGTCCGCGGCGGTGCGCATCATCACCGCCAGCGCACCTGTTCATTGGCTCATGGGACCCATAGGGTCCAATGTTAATCAATGCAGCATTGCGCCGCGGTCTACGACCGCCTACCGGGACAGTGTGCAACACCAGCGCAGTTACCCCACAATCCCATTGTCCCAGTTTAGAGGTCAGGCAGCCGCCATTTCAGGGGCCTACATGGCTTCATTTACTACTGCGTCACACATAGCTAGGCCTACACTCAACACACATGCAGGAAGGGTTTTGTGAGTGGTGTAGTCTTGTGTGTAACTGTGGGTACATACCTGGAGGAATAATGACTGGTTCTTCGCTGTTGTCGTTCGTAAGCACCGTCTGCTGGGACATATGAGAAGATGGCGGAATCCTCCGGTGTACCGACCGCTGGTGGACCTGTTGACAATGGAAGAGAGACACATCATCGTAACCTACCGGTTTGACCGTGCCACAATCCAGGAACTATGGGCCAGATGTAGGAAAGGATTTGCACCTCGCAAACGGTGAAAAACGCCATTTGCGAGGCGCAAAAGCCTCTCCGCGATGCAGAAATGCATTTTGCGAGTCGGATCCGACTCGCAAAATGCATTTCCGACTCACAAATAGGAAGGGGTGTTCCCTTCCTATTTGCGACTCGCAACGCTATGCAAGTTCATTTGCGTCTGCAAAAGCGGTCGCAAATGAACTCGCAGTTACCATCCACTTGAAGTGGATGGTAACCCATTCGCAAACGGGAAGGGGTCGGCAGGGGACCCCTTCCCCTTTGTGAATGATCACAAAAACAATTTTTCAGAGCAGGTAGTGGTCCTATGGACCACTTCCTGCTCTGAAAAATACAGAAACAAAAGGTTTCGTTTTTTTTTCTAAGTACAGCTCGTTTTCCTTTAAGGAAAACGGGCTGCAGATAGGAAAAAAAAAAACTGCTTTATTAAAAAGCAGTCACGGACATGGTGGTCTGCTGTCTCCAGCAGGCCACCATCCCCGTGAGTGCCCATACTCGCAATGGGGTCGCATACTGCGACCCACCTCATTAATATTAATGAGGTGGGTCTTTGCGACCCCATTGCGAGTTGCAGAAGGTGTCTGAGACACCTTTCTGCATAGCAAATTGCGACTTGCAATTTGCGAGTCGCACGGACTCGCAAATTGCAAGTCGGAATTTTCAACCTACCTACATCTGGCCCTATGTACCCAGTTGGAGCCAGACCTGATGTCACCAATCCGCCATCCGACTGCAATCCCCCCTGACGTGCAGGTGCTGTCAGTGCTCCATTTCCTTGCAAGTGGGTCTTTTCAGACAACAGTGGCCATGGCATCAGGGATGTCCCAGCCTATGTTTTCCAATGTGTTGTCCAGAGTGTTGTCTGCCCTGCTGAAACACGTAAGGAGATACATCATTTTCCCTCAGGTGGAGGATTTACCTACAATGAAAGGTGACTTCTATGCCCTTGGACATATCCCCAACGTCATAGGTGCTATTGATGGGACCCATGTAGCTCTGGTCCCCCCCACAGGAGTCAACAGGTGTACAGGAACCGGAAGAATTATCATTCGATGAATGTACAGATGGTCTGTTTGGCAGACCAGTACATCTCGCAGGTAAATGCTATGTTCCCTGGCTCTGTGCATGACGCCTACATCCTGCGGAATAGCAGCATCCCTGATATGATGGGTCAACTCCAGAGGCACCATGTATGGCTATTGGGGGACTCTGGTTATCCCAACCTGTCCTGGCTATTGACCCCAGTGAGGAATCCCAGGACCAGGGCAGAGGAACAGTACAATGAGGCCCATGGGCGGACTAGGAGGGTGATCGAACGCACCCTCGGCCTCCTGAAGGCCAGTTTCAGGTGCCTCCATATGACAGGTGGATCCCTATTCTACTCTCCGAAGAAGGTGTGCGACATCATCATCGCCTGCTCCATGCTCCATAATTTGGCTTTGAGACGCCAGGTGCCTTTTCTGCAGGAGGATGATCCCGATGACGGTGTTGTAGCAGCTGTGGAGCCTGTGGACAGTGATGAGGATGAAGCTGAGGAAGAAGACAACGACAACAGGGAGTCAGTCATACAGCAATATTTCCAGTGAGACACAGGTGAGAACATTTTCATTATTAGCATTATATTAACTTTCACACGTCTACCTCTATCCTGTTTTTCGATTGAAATCACTATTTGGTTACTGAGTTGTACCCTTCCATTACGGTTTCACAGGTGTGGTTACCTACGTGTCAACTGCTTGCATCCTTCAAGGGCTTGTGATGTGTGACATAGGTATGTTAGCTTTACAATGGTACACGCATTATGACACTGTCATTGATAATACATTTTTACTAAATCACAGACTGACTCCAGATTGTTTTGTGTTTCAAGGGTGTTTATTGAAGTGCTCAGAAATGGGAGGGGGTTGTAAAATGAAGATGGGTGATGGCGGAGGAATGTCCATGGCAGAGTCCAGTCTATTGGTCACACAGGTGCACTGCCCATCTGGGCATAGGAAGTGGAGCTGGGGAAGTTTAAGTATGGACAGGGTAACAAAGTGGGACAGTGGGAGGACAAACAGGGTGGTCTCATTTCCTGGCGGGGGTCTTGCCATCTTGCTCCGTCCTGTTCCTGGATCTCAGGGACCGCTTGCGTGGTGGTTGTCCGTCTGCAGGGGGTGGGTTGCTGGTGTGGTGGTCCTGTGGCGGGGCGTCCTGTCCACTAGCGCCGGCGGAGGTGGTGGGCAGTTCATCGTCCTGGCTAGTGTCAGGGGCCCCTTGGAGTTCCACGGTGTCCCTCATGGTCTGCTGTATGTCCTTCAGCACCCCTACGATGGTGCCCAGGGCGGAGCTGATGGTCCTGAGCTCCTCCCTGAACCCCAAATACAGTTCGTCCTGCAGGCACAGGGTCTCCTGAAACTTGTCCAGGACCGTCGCCATCGTCTCCTGGGAGTAGTGGTATGCTCCCATAATGGAGGATAGGGCCTTGTGGAGGGTGGGTTCCCTTGGCCTGTCCGCCCACTGTCGCACAGCAGCCCTCCCAGTTCCCCTGTGTTCCTGTGCCTCCGTCCCCTGGACCGTGTGCCCACTACCACTGCCCCGAGGTCCCTGTTGTTGTTGGGGTGGTGGGTTACCCAGGGTGCCCTGTAGTGGTGGACACACCGCTGATTGACCTGTCCTGGGTAGGGAGGTTTGGGCCAGCTGGGTGGGTGCTGTGCTGGTGTTACCAGAGGGTGGAAGGTCAGTGTTGGGGTGTGCCTGTGCAAGGGGAAGCGACTGTCCCGAGGCCCACGATGGTCATCAGGATCCAATAGGGCAGAGCTGCTCTCGTCACTGTGGGCCTCTTCTGGGGGTGGAGTGGTGTTGTCTGGACCCTCTGGTGTGGTGACGGTCCTTCGGGTTCCTGCAGGGGCATAAGAGCTAGATTATTGCACGTGTTTGTGTAATGGTGTGCAATTGGTGGGTGAGCGTGTACCCCAGTGCAAGCATTCCTGTGTGTGGGGTTGTGTGGTGATGGCTGTGGGGGTGTACTGGGTATGTGCAGTGGGCATGCTTTAGTGAGGGGTGTCCATGCTTAGTTGTGTCATGCAGGGCTTGGTGTTGGGATGGGTGGTTTGTGATATTAGTACATTAGTGAGGAGTTGTAGTGATAGGTGAGGGGTGAGGGAGGGGGTGTGTGATAGCATGCAGGTAGGGTGGGGGATATGATAGTTAAGAATTGACTTACCAGTGTCCCATCCTCCACCTACTCCTGCGAGGCCCTCAGGATGCAAGATGGTCAAGACTTGCTCCTCCCATGTTGTTAGTTGTGGGGGAGGAGGTGGGGGTCCGCCGCCAGTCCGCTGTACCGCGATGTTGTGTCTGGAGACTGTTGAACGCACCTTCCCCCGTAGGTCGTTCCACCTCTTCCTGATGTCCTCCCTATTTCTTGGGTGCTGTCCCACGGCGTTGACCCTGTCCACTATTCTGCGCCATAACCATCTTCCTGGCTATTGATGTGTGCTGTACCTGTGAGTCAAATAGCTGTGGCTCTACCCGGACGATTTCCTCCACCATGACCCTGAGCTCCTCCTCGGAGAAGCGGGGGTGTCTTTGGCGTGACATGGGGTGGTGTGGGTGATGTGTGGGGTGGTGTATGTGGTGATGGTTGTGGTGAGTGTAGTGGTGTGTGGTGTTTTGTGCGTGGATGTTGTGTGGGTGATGGTGTTGTGTGCCTCTGTGTAGTGGGGTTGTCTATTCTGTGCTCTCTCTCTCTGTCGCCTTCGTCTGTAATTTTTGGTCGTAGGGGTTTGTGGGTGATGTGGGTGTGTGTTTTATATTGTATTGGGTGTGTGGGAGAGTTGTTTGTATGTGTGTCAGGTGTGTGTATTTGTAATTGTCCAATGTGGCGGTGTTTTGGAGATGTGTGTGTATTTTGAGCGCGGCGGTGTGTACCGCCAATGGAATACCGCGGTTGAAAGACTGCCGCGTGGATTCGTGGGTCGTAATAGCATGGGCATATTTCTGTTGGCGTGGAGGTGGAGGATTTGTTTCCGCCAGTTTATCACTGACCTTTGGTGTGGTGGTCTTGTGTGGGTGTCTGAATTTCGGCGGATTCCAAGATGTGTGTCATAATAGCTGTGGCGGAATGCCGCCGCCGCCGCGGTGTATTGGCGGTCTTCTGCATGGCGGTAAGCGCCTTTTACCGCCAATTTTGTAATGACCCCCATGATCACCAAACCGAAAGAGGCATTAGAACCCATTAGCCATAACACATCATCATGAGCCTCACTTGATTCCAGTCTGTGATGGAAACCTTAAAACCATTTGTGAAGTCACCCCAGATTGCCAAAAGTTCTAGGTGGCCATACCCACATCAGAATGTGTGCTATGTGTATGCCAATAACATAAAAGACGTCTACTGTCTGCGAACTGCTTGCATATTTCCAGGGTGAATGGATAACAGATGCTCTCCCTTTGTGCTTGAAAGTATTGTTTATGCTGTTGTTTTATAGCATGCAGGTATGCATGAGGCATGTGTTATCTGCCTGCGTTTGGAAGGTAAGTCCTGTCGATGATCCCTGTACATATCCAGGAGACTGCTGTACATTGATTCAAAGACAGAGGTAGTCTGTACTCTGTGTAAAGTGCATCTGCTTTCTTGTAGGCTACTTTGAGCTCGATGTAACGGCCTCACCTTCATCTGAGTCATAGTTTGCAAAACCCAACCAAGCAGTAAAACACGCATAATCATACGCCGTGTATAATAAATGGCTTGTTTTCCTTCGAATGCATTTTACAACATTTATACAGTTTCTTAATTAATCTTGCAGTGAAAATATTTAGAGGCATTATCAAACACCAATTAATATCAAAGGCACTCTAATTAAATCGCCTTTCTGTTAAAGGAAATCCTGCTAACACCCACTGAGAACAGAAATGCACACAAAGCGGGCGGATTTATTATTATTACATCTCAACGCAAAACCAGAGATAATTCGCTGCATTGTTCAAGGGGAAGATAGCAGCGCGGAGCAGTATTTACTAATAAAGATGGCCTGCTGCTGGTGCTCTCGTACCACCCACCAGCCCTCATGCAAAATCAGGCTGCCTAGAGCCATGCACAACCCTGGCACATGATGCAAACCTGTACCCATGATGCTAGGCATAGATTTTGGATTGTGCTTTCAATACAAAGTTTTGTACATAGACATTTTTTAGAACATTCCAACATTTAGAACACTGGACATGTGCTGTACAGTGCAGCACACATGCAGCGAATTCAAAGTTTGTAGAAATTAAGCAATTTCTCCAAGGTTGAGCCTACTTCAAGGAGGAATTATTTTTTGATTGCAAAATCCGGCCAGACTATTTTAGCAGATCGGGACTTGCATCAAGAACTAGGGGTGCTTTAATGATCCACTCTATTATCACCCATGAAATGCCCCTTTATACACAGTGGTGCAAAGCAATGCAAAGTGCAATTTGTACTGAGGAATTGGAACTTTGCAGGAAGGTAAATTTCATTTCAAGACTTTGTAACACTTTGGGGCTCATTGCGACCCTGGCAGTCGTAAAGGTGGCGGATCTGACAGCCAGATTATGACCTTGGTGGTCGTGCCGCGGGTGGGAACACCAGCACCACCAGTTCTCCTCCACAAGAGGGACTGGCGGTCCTAATCTACCAGGGCAGCACTGCCCTGGGGATTACGACCCACCTCTCCGCCAGATTTTCCTTGGCAGTTGCACTGCCATGTAAAGGCTGGCAAAGACTGGGTGCAGGGTGCCCCGGGGGGGGGGCCTGCACTGCCCATGCACTTGGCATGGGCAGTGCAGGGTCCCCCCCAGGCCAGCCTCGTCGCGATGTTCACAGTCTGCTTTGCAGGCAGTGAACATTGTGACGGGTGCCAATGCACTCTACGCACTACAGCATTGCCACCAGCTCAATTATGAGCCGGCGTCAATGTTGTAGGTCAGTGGTTCCCAACCTGTGGTCCGGGGACCCCTGGGGGTCCGCGAAGCCTTCTCAGGGGGTCCGCGAGAGGCTAGAAAATTAAAAAATATTAACAAATATTGACACATTAGGTCCCCAGCTTCCAGTAATAACTCAGGCGGGAGTCCCCAGATTCCCATGATGATTCAGTGGGGGCCCCTGGGTTCCATTAATGTTAAAGTGGGGGTCCACAGAAATCAAAAGGTTGGGAACCACTGTTGTAAGTCATTCCCCGCTGGGTTTCCGCCCGCTGACCCAGTGGGGAACTCTTAATGAGGCCCGTGGGAAGGCGGCCGCACTGGCAGCAACCGGACCGCAGGACTTCGCGGACGGTTTTCACCGTCCGCCAAAGTAGTAATCATGCCCTTTATGTCACTTTGAGCGACTTTGGCTGGTACCACGTGTTGGTAAATGTGGCCTTTACATTTTAAAACAAAGAAAATGAATTATTTAACAATGAAAAAAAACAGAGGACTCTGTCAAGAAATAAACTACCCAAAAAATAAATAGGCAATAATTTTTTTTACCATTAGAACAAGGATGAAATGCTATAACTTGCATATCTTTCCTGTATCCTCTCACAACTCCATGGCGCTCAGCAACAGCTATATCCCAGGTTCATGGACGGACATAAGTCACAAGAGGCACGACTGCTTGGGATATTTCACTAACATTGTAGAAATTGTAGTTATTACCCCTGATGAGGTGTCTGAGCATTTTACGTCCAGCAGCATGCTGCTCCAGAACACAAGGTTAGTGGTTAGTCTGGTCTTTTTTCTTATTGTTGGTTATAAGAAGTAGTCTTGTGCACTGAAGCAAACCATTCCATGCATCCACTCAAGTTTCTTTGTGGAAAATTAAATTAATAGGCAGAAGGTGGAATCGTTAGTGGAGGAGGCATAGGTGAGTTGATGCAGATGGTTGATGGGGTTCATGGATGAACTTCAGAAAATTAGGCATTGTTAGGTTGCAGAGGTATGACTTTCAAAAAAGGAGAGGTTGTGATCTTTGAAATGGGTTATGGGCAATTTTCAGAAATACAGTCATAGAGATTAAGGCTAACATGAATGTGGCTTTGGGAAAGTTGTTCTCAGAGGGAGGAGGCATGCAAAAGAGGAGATAATCAGAAGTTTCAAGTAAAGGTCATTTTTTCTTGCCTCTTTTAGAAATATAAATAATGTTTTTTAAGATAACCAGCAATTTGAAGATGCAAGACTGTAGAAACAAAGGATATAATTTGCACGTAAAGATAGTGATAGATTAGGTGTTTTTGATAGGTACTAGAATTAGACAGTCTGTCCAGTGCTTAACTATCAGTAGTCTACTGCACCAAGAAGGACAGCTGATCTGCTCAAAGGTTAAAAGCATACATTAATAGCTGGGCATATACGTAGGAAAATATACAGTGCTTCAGGTTGTGCTTGAAGGTAGCCAGAGCCTCAAATGCATAGCAATGTGAGAAAACATGTGGCTAAATAATGCACACATTTAGAAGGAGTACCTGCAAATGCTGGGATGGATGTCTGGTGATGTTAATCCTCAATTTTGGCTTACAATATTAATTATAAGAGCAAAAAGTGATTCGTTAATGATGCCTTGGTTGTGGCTTCCCCAGACAGTAGAAGTGTAACGTCTTCATTCCTGAGGCTGGAGCGTGGAGATCCAGACACAGAGATGAGGAGGTTGGTGATTAGACTCTCTTTACAAATTAAATGAAGAGTATGTTAGAAACTGGCTGCTGATTAAACTTTCTGAAGCATTGCCTTTTGGTAGATGGCAGGAGGAGGGTTGGGACTGCAGTCTATATGTGCAAGGAACAAGGGACCTTTAGGTGAAGTCCAGTCTTTTTCTTGATCACAGACAAATGCAGAGACCTCACACCTCATTGTGCATGCCTGCTCTAAGATGTTCTGCCCCCGTCCCTAAGCCCTACATAACAAATCAACAAACTTGACTTTCTTACCTGGTATATCCCCAAAACACAAAATGAATATGTCCAATCATCAAGATACTCTATGAAAGCTTCCCATCTTCATGCACCCTCCTTAGCACCAACAGAGTCAATAAATATTCTTCACTGTCCTACTACTTCCCTAAACCCAACATTACCATGTATTCAAGGAACAGCTCGTCCAGAAGTAACCACTTCGGCTGCTAACTACACACAAAATCCAATGAACAGAACCACCCTGAATCAAAGCAAATCTTACTTAACATAATTTTGTACCCCCCATCTATTGTACACTGCCACATTGCTTTATAGTCATATTTGTGTTCTATAAATATCACTGTGTACATATAAACATTCGTCATCACCCAGCCCCCCCAACAGTATAACCACTGGTCATCTTTGTGCATATTACCTTCCTCTTAGCAGCACATGATTGTGGTGAGGTCACTGTGTGACCTGATATACATGATGACCATCTTGGGGCTCTGAGGAAGACTGATGGGATTGGAAATGATAATGATCTACAGGTGTAGATCAGCTTTACCTCCTCTTGACAGAGGTATCTTTGATGATGTTTGCTCCTGCCATGCCAACAGCATTGCTTGGTTGGTAAAAGAGTGCCTAATGATCACAAATATTCGTTAGCAGTTGGATGGATACACTCTGTATTATTTTTAATATGATATTAAATGTACGTATATTGTATGCTTTGTATGTATGGCTGGTTTGCTGGCATTTGTTTGACTATAATAAATAATAAATAAATACTTGTTTCAACTAAGTGGCCACTGTGAATTTGATGGCCACCAACGACTTCATGGTTTGTCTTAAAAGAGCATGTCTCACCCTTGCCATCCCTGATCTTCAGTTGCTGATGTCCATGTTTTTGTGGGATGGCAGTTTGGTTCCCTAGCACATTCACAGCACATTATTAAATTGCATACACTGGCTAGTATCGCCTGCTGATTTTGGTAGACTGCTTACAAACAAGCTTTCCTCTCAATGGCGAAGGAAGGTGCAGGCTGCTAGGCTGCATGTAGCTGATGGGATGTGGAGTCCTGAGCCACAATCTCATTGTCTTTCAAGATGGTATTCTCGAGAAAAGACTGAGCCCTCAATGAGGAACATCTCTGGGTCCAAGGTATTGGTACACATCCTTGCCCAGCTTGATGGCTCTGGCTGCTAAGAAATACAAAAAAGTGATGGGTGGAATGGTTGACTTAATCTCAGCTAGTGGTAATTACCCGGGCTGCATTCCAGTCCATCATTGTTGTGCCACCATACCACTTCAAAGAGGACTCAGCCATATGTAAATCGGCATTGGTTTTGCTCCAATAGCAACAGTCCGGACAAAACTGCCAGGCCAGTTACATTCTGAAGTGGAACACAAGTAACTTCAGACCAGTTTCCGCCTACCTTGGCCTCTTCAGCAGGATATGGCTTGGTCCCAGTGACACAGTAAGCACAGGACTACAGGTGAGCCGAACTTGTTTTGTAACATAAAAACTCTGTGAGATTCTGCAGAATTTCACCAATGGGTGGAAATCTACATGTTACACTGCAATTTAGCACCAATAGTGCAAGCAGCAGTGGAAAAATAAGCATGAACAGTACCATGCGGTGTGCAAAAGTGCACATCCATTGGAGTTGATTTTGCTGCTGCTTGAGTACAAAATCTACTTCAGCTCTAGCATATCTACTCAAGAAGCAGCCCTCTGACCTCAACCGCCCATGTTAGAAAATCGCGCTAGGAGACACCAAATCTCGCTCGTATTTCTGCAGCCTTTTGGGAAAAAACAAAGCCATGCTGTGATTGGCAGAATTTGGTCAAAACGCTGGGTGCTGGGTTACAACAGTAATGGGGAGTTGCCAAATTCGACCAATTCTGTGGGTGGAATGAAACATTCCAACCACCCCTAGACAGGACCCACGTCTGGGCATACCCGGAAGTGCTAGCTGGCATCTGTCTGAATGGCATTTGACTAGCTCGCTGCCAAATGGGAAACTTGTGGATGTGAGAAGGCAGGCTGCTTGCTTCTGTTGGCTACCTGTTTTATGCGTGGTAATTGCCCAGCTCTGAGTTTGCTGCCTGCCTGGCGGCTCAATGGCAAGCTGGTTGCCAGCTAGATAGTGGCTCAGTGGCGGCTCCCAAGATAGGTAGTTGACTAATCATCCTGTTGGTGGATTGGATGTCTCACTACCTGGGTGCACTCCATCATTGTCTACTACAATTCCATATGTCACCTGTAACAAGGAGTGCAGCATATGCCACTTCTGAATAAGCGATTCGTATGTGTTGTTTTCTCCTTCAGATTGGGCTAGAGTGAGACACGTACCTTGGCCCCAATATCATTTCCTATGGCCACTGCCTACACTCTCTCCAACAATACTATGTCAATAAATGACCTCACCTCACGTCTTGTGAGAGCCTCAAGGTGGCAGCAGGACCATACCTGGCACTGTCTATAGTGCTTACCTACAAGACCCTCACATATCTCATCAGATCAGTTCAGTGTGCTCTGAGGGCTTCTAAGCAAAGACGAGAAGCTAGCCTGGAAATGGCGTACCCCACCTGCAGCAACATTGTGATGACTGGAGCTTTGGGATGTGTTTGTGACTCGTGGCCTGTAAATGTCCTGCCGATGATTATTATTAATGTTGTTACATTTTATCTTGGTTGCGTCTATCATTATTATTATTGCTGGTGTTATAATGATCGTTGTTGTTATTATCATACAACAGTGTTGGTCTTGTTGTATGTTGCCTGTTAATGGCAGGTCTGCGGTCCTGTAGATGTATTATTCATCAGCCAGTTAAAGAGGTGACTTTATTTCTCTACCACCTGATTGGCCAAATCCTGCTCTGTACATTTGACTCCATCATGTTCCGGTAGATACAGTTACCTACTCCAGGTCTGCCTTGCAGTGCAAGTTTGTGGGAGGCCATGTGGTGAGGCAGACTTTTTAATGAGCTGAAGATGGCTGTGGAGCACGGGATGTCACTGGACAGTAACATGGCATGTGTTATTGGCGTAACTACCACTGTGGAGATTACGCATGCACCTTTGTGCCATCCGTGCTTTCAAAATTATGATGTATCGCCACACTTCTAACTCACCAAACCTCCTCTACTACCATGACCTCCCACACAACCCTACTAAATTTTCCCTCATTTATCTCACCCTGCTACTATGTTCTCCCTAACCCTTCCACAGACTCTTCCATCCTCCATCCCCCTTTACTCATCCCAAGCCTTTGGGTTGAGTAAATGAAGGATATACTCCCAATTAACACTTCTGGATTACTTTCCTCCTCCACCCCTCCATTGTTCCAGTCAATCTAACTAACAAACTCTCATATCCGCGGCTCAAATTAACTCATAATAATACTAAAGCTGTACTCATTATTTCCCGATACTAATCCATCACTAATTCTTGTTGGGTTCCAGAGTAGCGTGCTACTCACCGAAAAGTGCTTCGACGCCTCGTCAGAGGTAGTAAGCGCTATATAAATACTATTACAATACAATACAATACACTGAAGAATTTCCTGCAATTTATGTGGGTTTCTAATTGAGAAATATTTTCTCTGTGAACTGCGTCAAGGTTTCCGAAAGCTTCAGAAGTTTCTCAAACTTCGTGAAGATTGCAAAATTTAAGTTGAGAGAAGAAAAATTTCTAAAAATACGTTTGGTCTTGGAAAAAAAACATATTTTGACTGGGTGAAAAATCGTGTACAAAAGTTTTTGCAGAAACATCTTTTGCCAGAGCATTTTCTCAAAAGACGACTTTTGCAAACGTCTGCCGGTAAAATGTAATTACGCCTACAGCTAAAAGGCTTCTTTCCTGTCATGTAACGCCACCGAATGTAAATAATGAAAGGATCACATCATGGGAGTGTCTAATCTCTCAATTTGAGGAAAGAGGAGACACTTTCTTGTTTATCTG
The DNA here is from genome assembly GCF_031143425.1 of Pleurodeles waltl. NCBI lineage: Eukaryota > Metazoa > Chordata > Amphibia > Caudata > Salamandridae > Pleurodeles > Pleurodeles waltl. The sequence goes on along the minus strand of NC_090445.1, from coordinate 153,620,160 downwards.
GTTAGTGACATGCCTTTCTCGACGCACAATGTAAGGACCTTACTTCGGGTAAGGTTGGTGGTATTTTAATGACAGGGGTCATCGTAGGTCCTAAGTTAAAATACACATGTGTAATGGTTAGAGCATTTGTGTTGGGTAATGGAAGGTTGCCAATGATTCTAAATGAATGCCTCGATAACTTGCCAGGATGTTGTCAGGATGTTCCATTTTCCAAGTTCCTCTCTTCCTCATTGCAGTCTTTAAGTGTGCTTCATGTTCACCCTTGAGTCGCTAAGGACAAGTACTCCCCCAGAAGCAGTGCAAGGATTTGGGGAGCCCGGGTAACATTAAATTTCTCCATTCAGTCACTCACTTTCATCTAGAAACAAAGGGGCATACTTATGAGCCCCATGCACCGCCGTTGCGTCACTTTTTGTGGCTCAACAACAGCGGAAACGTTGAACTCACATCTATGAGGCCATGACTCCATTGCCTTCATTTGCGCAAGGGCACTGTGATGGGTGTTTCCAAGAAACACCAATGGATTTTGATGCATCCCCAGATTTACAAGACCTTGTAAACCTGGGATGCGCTAATACCTTACGGCTCCCCAGGGGAGGCTCAATGAGGCCAAATATCTGTATTTCTGCTCTGGTTTTTTTCCTCCTGCATGTGCTACATTCTGCAGCACACACAGAAAGAGGAAAAAGCCTCCCAGGATTGTTTTTGTGCAGGAAGGTAGCCCATTGTAAACCAGCGCAGGGGGAAAGGACATGAATGCACCATATGCTATAGACAGCGCAATCCAGCCCTTTCACTTTGATGCAGGGCAGCACAGCAAGGTGACCTGCTGACCTGCTTCAAAAGCCCATAAATATGGGCCAAAGCTTTTTGAGGACATTTGTTGCAACCCGGCGCCTTCTAGCAGGCCTTTGTAGGTGTGTGTTATGGTAGATAACTTCACTGGCCTTAATGCAGCATTGGCACTTAGGCCCTCATTCTGACCCTGGCGGTTTGAAACCGCCAGGGCAGAGGGCCGCGAAAGCACCGCCAACAGGCTGGCGGTGCTTCATGGGCAATTCTGACTGCGGCGGTAAAGCCGCGGTCAGAAAAGGGCAACCGGTGGTTTCCCGCCGGTTTACCCCTGGCCCAGGGAATCCTCCATGCGCCGCCATGGGGATTCCGACCCCCTTCCCGCCAGCCTGTTCCTGGCGGTTTACACCGCCAGGAAGAGGCTGGCGGGAACGGGTGTCGTGGGGCCCCTGGGGGCCCCTGCACTGCCCATGCCACTGGCATGGGCAGTGCAGGGGCTCCCTAACAGGGCCCCATAATGATTTTCAGTGTCTGCTTTGCAGTCACTGAAAATCGCGACGGGTGCAACTGCACCCGTCGCACCCCTGCAAATCCGCCGGCTCCATTCGGAGCCGGCTTCCTCTTTGCAGGGGCTTTCCCGCTGGGCGATCTTCTTGAGATCTCCCGCCGGCCCAGCGGGAAAGTTAGAATCACCGCGGCGGTCATTTAACCGCGGTGCGGTGTTTGGGCGGTTTCCGCCCGGTGGGGGGCGCCCGCCGCCCGCCGGGGTCGGAATGACCCCCTTAGTGTCCCCCTTATTCTCCTGTGATTGACCGATGCCAGAATAGAGACAGGGCAGCACAAGGTCATGGAGGCACCACAGAAGGAATGGAGTACCCCGGACCTGAGTAGTCAGGCCACGAATGGGTACATTTGAAACCTGGACTACAAAAGAAAAGCCTGAACATCCATTGATGGCAAATGAAGTACAAACTGCTGCCCACCAACAATAAGAACGCTTCACCGCCCATAGGCCCAGCCAGAAAAGCCCCTGCCCTCTTTACATAACCGAAATAATTCCGTGCTCAACATACCATTAATGGGAAGGTGGGATTGCCCTATGGATGTCCTAATACACATCCATACATACACCGTCCCTTATTGCCAGGCAACCTGTCAGACTCAGAGTGGCACTTTTGTTACTGAGTGCTTCTCCAGCCCCTTTTTGGTACTCCCTATCTCACCCAGAAAGATTCACACCCAGGGCAAGACATAAGCGTATTTCAGTAACATAGAAAATTCCCTCTGTAACTACCAGGGAACAAGACTCTGTTATGTTATTCGCCGAGTTACATGGCGGCACTGTATTTGCCCCGAATAACCAGAACGTCTGGGTCAAAGCTTTACACAGTGCCAGACCTAAGAATTACAGCCGCAAAAATCCCGTTCATTAATATTCAAGAGGCAGGCTTCAGTGCTTTAAGTGGGCAGGTACTGAGTACCCACACTACTTTTATTTGAAAGAAAGACTACTGCCACTTTTCAGAAGGGGTGCAGTACTTTTAAGGTACTTTGGGATACCGAGTAACTTTACTTCTGTATCTCTATGTGAAACACTACTAGGGTGCATTTATGAAAGTATGTGATTAGCTTCAAATAAAAGGACCGCAGACTTCCTTCTGTGCACTCAGATTCTGCAAAGTGCCACTTTTGCGATGTTTGTCTTTTAAAGAACCACGGCTACAATACTAAACAAGCATCAGCAAAGTCAATAGGTCTGCCCATGGCCAGCTGCACAACTTTTTTTTTTTTTTTTTAATTATAATTTCCAGGCCACAAAAAGGAAAAAAGGAAAGCCTAACAATGGCGCCACATACTTGCATTCATTTTTTTTTATCTACCAAATATTCACTATTGTGCCACGTTATTCGTTTTTTTTTTAATAATGAGCCTTTCAGATGTGCATGCATTTTATTATTATTTGTGATGAAGACATGGATAAATCACCACACAGCCCATCACACAAATCACTCAAAATCACAAGCAGCTACAATGTTACTTAAACACTTTATACAATTAAAAGCAGACTGATATTAATCACCATCAAGCTGGGCACCCAAATTGAGGGCAAAATAAACAGCTAATATTTAAAGTTAATATACAAAATAAAATAAAGAGCACACTTTAAACGAGCATTACCATTGGAGAAAAAAGGAACTGTTTTAGGCGGATTTGAAGGGTGTACACAGGCTTTGTGCAGTCATCCAAAGTGATGGTAGCCAATAGGTAAAGTAAGCTGACCCATTATCCAATGCTATATGCTATGACTGGTGCAAACGAAATGTCATTGACAATCTATGTAGCCCTCTGGTGAAAAGCCCCTTTAAGTAGGCATACTATGTATGCTTTAAAAAAAACAAAAAAAAATATCCGGGGAGACAGCTGAAACTGTCTTAAAGGTCAGACCTAAAACATTAGCACAGTGTGAGGGATGTATTTTTTTGTTGGGGGGGGAGGGGTGTGCAGCACCTGCTCTCCCCATTGCCCACACCTGCCACTCAAACACTGCAAATGTTACAAAAGGACACGGCAGTAGGTAAACCACTAGATTGCTCATACAACATTGATACTTTTCCTTCTGCATTACAAAAAGGGCGAATGCCTCTTTGCTGCCCACTTTTCCTTGAGTTTCCCAAAGGCGAGATTGTCACCCAAAACGATGTCACTGGCAATGTCGATGCGTTGTGATTTTTTTTATACCTTTGTAAAATCTGCCACTCTGGCCTGGTAGGCGTGTAGAAAGAAATCTGAACATTACTAATAACGTAGGGCCTCTATGGGATTGTGATTATAAAACCCCAGTTGGACATACAATACTGTAATTTAAATTCACCCAGGATTTGGCGTCGGTACAGAGCATCCATTCCTGGCCTTCCCAAGGGCATATGTTTCCGACTTGCCTATAATGAGATGAGAAGCTCAGGTGTGAAAAAGCATCAGAAGAACTCGGAGTTGCAGAATGGAGGTACACAAGAGGAGCTCTAAAGCTCCAGTGTGGAATAGCACAGGAGAAGCGCTGGGCATCAGGAAGGAATTGCACCAGTATGAAAAGCACAACAGGGGTTCTCTTGCTGTAGTGTGGAACAGCACCAGGAACATTTGCACACTCTCTGGAGCAGCTGAGTGGAAACCCACAGGAGGAGTTCTAATGCACTACTATGGAACAGTACTAGAGACCCTCCAGCACCAGTGTAGACCACAGTGGCAGTCGGTAATTCGAGCAGGGGTGGGGCGCACACAAACACACTCACTCACACCCATGCATTCAGATAGGTGCACAGATTCACCCATTATTCACAAGTACATATACACCCGCACATACACACACCCATTCACGTCATGGTCTCACAAATAAACATACATTCATACATACACACATGCATCAAACAATAGAAAATAAATACAACTTACCAGGCTGCAGAGGTGATCTTGGGTGGCGGAAGGGAACCCTCTGTAGTTCCTCATGATTGGGACAGCTGCCTCCTCTCATTGGCTGACCTTGTTATGGGTGAGTCAGCCAACGAGAGGATGTGGCAGCCCCTTACCTGTCATAGAGTGGTATGGGGTCAGTAAGACTACTGACCTCACCTCACTCTGTGACAAGCATCACTGATGGACACTCAGCACTGGGCACTTCAGGGCTTAAAGCTGAAGTGGCCAGGGTAGAGGCTATCAGTGAGGCTCACCTTTGTCCAGAGGGAAAGGCCCACCAAAGGCTTTGCCGGGTGAGGTGGCCACACCCACAGGGCTGTGACACCTTCATACTGGCAAAGTTCAGTCCAGGAAACCAGATGCCTACACATTTAGCACCTGTATAGAGCATGGCTGGCTGACCTGAACATAAAGAGTGTCTGTCATGCTAACTGTTGCTCATCCTGACAGACAGTCTTCATGTTTGGAAAAATGGTGGGGAACAGGGCCCCTTCACCCTTATGGATGGGCCGCCAGTGGTGGAACAGCATCAGTATGAAAACCACAAGAGGGTTTCTTATGCACCAATGTAGAACATCAACACAAAAGGATGATGCACGGAGTGCTGAAACTTTTCAAACACTCACCCCCAGTCACAGATATGTGTTAAATCCATTGTTATCTTCATCACCATGCCACTCCAGTTTGGATCCAGACATATGAAAATCAGTCTTGACGCGGCTCCCCATGGGAATGGTCCAGCCCGAACTGCCAGACCAGGACCTTCATAGACCAGAAACAAGCATCCTGGGACCGGCTTCAGGGTAACACACCTCTTCAGCCAAACTAGCGAATCCAGTGGCACAGTGAGCAAGTGACCCAAGTCTGAGCATACCCTGGCGACTTGGGACAACTTTAGCAATGCAAAAGGATAACACACAGAGGGGGTCATTACGACCTTGGCGGGCGGCATCAGCCGCCCGCCAAGATCGGACCGCCGGGCGGCCGCAATTCGGCCGCACTCCGCCGCGCCCATTTGGAGATCCCCGCTGGGCCGGCGAGCGGAAACCTGGTTTCCGCCCGCCGGCCCAGCGGGGATCTCGGCCGCAACACAGGAGCCGGCTCCAAATGGAGCCGGCGGTGTTGCAGCTGTGCGACTGGTGCAGTTGCACCCGTCACACTTTTCACTGTCTGCTATGCAGACAGTGAAAAGCTCCATGGGGCCCAGTCAGGGGGCCCCTGCACTGCCCATGCCAGTGGCATGGGCAGTGCAGGGGCCCCCAGGGGCCCCGCGACTCCCCTTTCCGCCAGCCTTTTCCTGGCAGTTCAAACCACCAGGAAAAGGCTGGCAGAAACGGGACTCGTAATCCACTGGGCAGCGCAGTCTGTTGGCGGTGCTTCCGTCATTTTAGCCCTGGCGGTCTCGTACCGCCAGAGTCAAAATTACCCCTAGAGTGCCAAAGCTCTTCAAACACTCACCCTAGTCACAGATGTGGATTAAATCTATTGTTCTTTTGCTCACCATGCCACCCCAGTTCGGAGCCAGCCATATGCAAATCAGTCTTGACCCTGCTCTCCATGGGAACAGTCCAGTTCGATCTGCCAGAACAGGTCTTCCCTGGACTGGAAACGAGCATCCTGGGAATGCTTTCGGGTATCACCCCTCGTCAGCCAGGCTAGCTTAAATCCAGTGGCACAGTGAACAAGGGACCCATGTCTGAGCATACCCTGGCCACTTACGGCGACTTTCGCTACACAAAAGTATGATGGACGGAGTGCTGAAAATTTCTAAACACTCACCCCCAGTCACAGATCTGGGTTGAATCCATTGTTCTTTTGCTCACCATGCCAGTACTGGAAGACCTCTGGAGAAGTAGGGTACAGCTGCATGAGAGAAGCTCTGAAAAGAGAAGCTCTGGAGCACCAGCATGGAAAAGCACCAGTATGAAAAGCACAAGAGGTGTACTTGGGCACCGGAGTAGAACAGCACCAGAGGGAACATATAAGCCTTAATATAGAACACAGGTGTTACCTAGTGAGCTCGGGAGTAACTATGTGGATCACCACTACTGGCTCTCTAGAGTACCACTGAAGAAGACCAAGAAGCTGCAGGAGATGCTGGAAAGAATTTGGAGCCAAGAAGGTGCCTTACTTATACAAGTATAATCTTGCGCCTGGATCTGGTGGGGTTACTGCCCGTCTATTGGGTATTCGCACCAACACAGGTGAAGCTCACCTGTCCCAGGTTCTTCCTAATACTTATCTGGTTTCAGCTCCTCTGTTTCACATTCCCTGGCTGCCGAACCCATGATATCTTCTTCCCCAGCCTTTCTCCCTCAATGTGAAATTGTATGTCCTACCTGAAGGATGGAATGTCTAGGGCAAACTCCTTAAGCACAAGATCTTTTCTGTTGTTAGGGAAATCTATTGGTGGTAAAAGGCCTCTTTTTCCCCTAGAGCAGGCCTGAGTAAGCAGAAAATGGCAGGGCCCGGCTCCCTATGCGTCCTTCATGAAGACTCTGCAGGTTAGAACATTAATAGCTTCCTGGTTCTGCTCACTGATTGTCAGGCGATCGTCCCTCTGGGAAGGTCTGCAAAAGGAAGGCTAAGGAGACTCGAAATGGCATTGCATAAGGTGACCTCAGAAGTCATGAGGCTTCGGCCTTCTTCTAAGAGATGTTCCTGTCACATAGGCTGTATAGAGACTGCGACAACTCCCTGCACCATGTCGGAGAAGAGAAGTTTAATCAACAATTGTTCTTCGCTCTTCACTTGGCCACAAACATGACTTCATTAAAAAAGGTATTCACCGGTATCATTGTGCCCTTGCATAAGTGCATCTCACACAAGACCTAAGTTTGACATAGGTGTTTATGTTTATGTGAATTCCTGGGGTGGCCCAGTGAACAAAACAATGGGCTGAAATGTAACTCCAGGCAATTGCCAGAGATTAGCCTATTTGCAAGCATTCCACCCATCACTTTTGGGAAACAGCATTTACAATGACGCCAAAACCGCACATAGCATTAACAACGACATCAGAACAACGAATGCATCTTTACAACAAAACTCTTTACAACAACTTTTTTGCCATAAATATACCTTTACCACGCACAACTTTACAATGAAAGGTAAGTATTTTGCAGGTAAGAGTATTATGTGCAAGGCAGAAGTCGGGGGTACAGTGAGTGGACAGTGCACGCCCACTATTTTCACATGGTGGACGTAGTCCACCCTGCCAAGAAGTTAGGCCCCACTGTAAAATGATGAACTTGTCCCAGTGTAATTTTCAAACATCGGGACACATTCAGCAGCACCTGCACATTGTGTGGTTTCAATCCGAGCAACAACGTGCAGACGGTAAGGGGGTCTTTACAATTCAAGACTCCAGCTGGGCCCATAACAAATGCCAAACATAAGGGTCCATCAGTCCTCCTTTTGTTGGAGTATCCTTGGCTGGAAGCTATCTGGAGCCTCACACCTAGATGCAAATGCAGTGTGGGGGTGGGGAGGGGGGGAACAAAGACACATAGGTTGTTGGTTCTTCACACCTACTTAAAAGAGGCATACTTTTGACTGTGTTCAGTCTCTGTATAGTGTAGACATGTGGCGCAGCGCTGCATTCAAAGACCACGCACAGACCCTTTGGTGTTGCAGTCACACTCGGAACTGCGTCACCGCAGTTCCGTCCTTTATTTGTACCCTCGTGCTCCGTGCCCCTCCCGGACACGTTGAGCACGTTAACGTGATACAGAGAGCCCGTACGGCTCTCAGTCCCTCTTTACATATAGGAGGGATACGCTTGCAGTATAAGAACTCCAGATGTGTTGGGCTGTCCCTGTATTTACACAAATTAATTTAAATACCACTTGTAGTGGGTCCCTCTTGGTTTTTATTTTTAGGAAGATAAAAGAATGGGCTCAATCAAATTTTGATAGCAGATGGAAGTACATTTATTGAAGCTGAATATGCACACAAAAAAATGAAAACGTTGTAGTAGGTCGTTTCGCTTTGACTGTTCCTCTTGATTATCTTGCTTTCTATTCGTGTCTCTATTTTTTTCTTCATGTTATTGTCCATGTCTCCTTTTCTTTTTAAAGTATAGTTTCCTTCTCTTTAGGTATTTTTTCCCTTTCTTTAGGTATTGTTTCCTTTTCTTTAGGTATTCTTTTCTGTTCTTTAGGTATTGTTTCATGGGACCTCCTCCAACGTCGTCAGGCCATATGAACAAAAACAGAACCGGAAAACAAAACGGTAAGTGGACCGGAATTTTCTTTAGTGATTTTTTTTATTTATTTAAGGGGTGGGGAAGAAAGGATAAAGAAGAAAGACTGGAGGAAACAAAGGGGAAACCCCGTGTGGAAGGTAAAGAAAATGTGATCTCCGCTTGTGCCTGTGAAGATAGTTTTCACTTCCAAATAATAATAGTGCTTCAAATATGAGTACTTTTTGTCAAAATGCATGACCAGGTGGAGCCCAGGAAATACAGGTAACCTTTTAGTTTAGTTTTGTTCCTTTCTCCCTCCCTCAGTCCATCCTCTCCTCCCCCCCACCCGCCACCAATATCTCTTAGGATTTCGGTTGCGGGCAGGCACCTGCATGAGCCACGTCCCTCCAGGGGTGCGGCTGGTTTTTTGCCCTCTCTTGCGTCTTTCCTTCTGCTGTTTGGCTCGCTCGGCCCTTCACCTTCAAGCTCGTCTCCTTCTCAGATGGTTAAACTCCTTGGTGTTTCCGTCGTCCTCTTCTCCTTTGACTCCTTCTCTCGCGGCATCTTGTCTCGCCCAGGCCTCTTCTGTTGCGTTCCTTTCCCGGATATCCGAGTTTGCGAGGAGAGCCCGGCCTCGTTCTCTTTTTAAAGTGCACCCAGGGTACGATAATATAGGCCCCGTTTCCATATCGCTGTTAAGGGTTTTCGTAACCCTGCTACACCGCTATTTTTCATTTCTGTTAGCGTTTTTCATCAAAAATGTAGGGTGCCAGAGTGCTTTATATCACACATACTTATTACAAAGACAATACATCATACAAGTCTGTACATCAATGTTCAGGATATGTTACATATGACACGGACGGTTACAGGGTGTAGGGGTCACATATCATCTTTCACAGGTCATTGCGCTATATTAGAAGGATTATGAACAGAAGTATCTTTATCATTAAAAGCAGTACCCCACTTACCTATCTACATCAAATCAAAAACTTTAATTTGCATGTTACATGATGTGATTTGCAGGAGACTAATTAACCCCCTATTCTACTTTGAACCAAAACGGACACTAGCCAAAACACAGATCTTTCCTGCAAATGGGTCAACCACCAAAGTTATCTTACCATTATTATTATTCCCTAAAATTTACTGGGACCCCCAAAGATCACTGCAGGAGGTGCCGTAACCCCACAAGAAAATTTTAAATTCAGACTTTGCAACCAATTAAGCAGAACAGATTTACTGTCCCATTTCTCGTTGTTGCCAATTTCAATGTGGCAGAGTTTTTAAACAACAAATTTATAAGTTGAGGCGCAAATTTTGCATCTGGGTTGCAACACCTTTCTGGCACAACCCTGATCCAAAATCTGTTTTGGGATTTACAGTGCCACACAAATCTCAAATGTGTTGATTTGTTTAAAAAAATGCAGCACATTGCCCTGTGTTGCATTACGTTGTGTCAGATATGCGTTACATGCACAGGCAACTAAAGCAAATTCATCTACTTGGACGTGCGCTGCATATAGATTATTATATCTGGCAGAGATAGCTTCTTCAGTCCTTGGGTAAAGGAAGCTATATGCTGACAAAAGGCAACATTGTTTTATGTGTAGCATACAAAAACGTTAGTCTTCTTTCTAAATCAGGAGTGCTTGTATGTATACTGGTTATGGGCTCATATGTGCTCAAGACAGATCTGCTAAACGTAAATGTGAGGTCTTAAGATCTAATGTCACTTCCTGTAAAGTCATGGACTGTAATGCCATTTCTTGTGATGTAACTTTCTGTAATGCCAAGTCTCCCCACTACTTTTTTTAAGGACTTGTGTCCTGATTATATGTGTGTGTGTGTGTATATATATATATATATATATATATATATATATATATATATATATATGTCCATCCCCCTCACAGCCCCAGGGACTACCAGCTCCCTGGGGCACAATCTGTGATGCCACCTGCAGCCCAGAGACCCCATCTTCCCCGGGGCAGAATTAGTAATGAAATGCGAGAAAGCCACCTGGCCCCCCGCAGCCCCAGGGACTGCCACCTCCCCGAGACTAAATTTAAATAACATAAAGGGTCCGTTTTGGACCCCCGGGACCACTACCTTCCTGGGGCTTTGGGGCTTTTGTATGTTGTAGGGGAGGGCCCCTTGAGAAGCCAATGTTGGCCCTAGGGACCGCCACCCCCAAGGGCTGGTTCCTGCTATGTCCTGGGGTGCCCACCACCAGGACATAGCTGTTTGCTCTGACTTGGCGGGAGCTTTGACAGCTCCCGCCAAGTCAGAGAAAACACTCCGGTTCCAGCAAATGAGAGCTGTCACACAGCTCTCACTTACTGGAAGCAGAGGTTTCCTCTGGTTCCCTCCCTCCAGGCAGGGATACAGAGAAAACAATTACTCTCACAAAGAGGAAGCTGCATGTTTAGCGCTCCCTTTCTGTGGCAGCAATGCTGGCTCCTGCTGGAGGCAGAGAGCCAGCTGGGACGGGGGGCCTTCAGGTCCTCCGAGGTCCCCAACGGGGGTGACTGGGTGCCCTGGGGGGACCCAGGTGACAAGGCCAGGCCCTGGTGGAGGGGGACCCAGAGACCAAGATCTGTCTGGGAAAGGGGGCAGCGTGGCCCCCCTCCACACCAAAACAAATGTAGTAGGCCAGGCCCAGGGTCAAGATCGGCCCAGGAAGGGGGACTGTGTGCCCCCGCAAAAAAAACTAGTCTTAGTAGGCCGGGCCCCAGTGGATGGGGTCCCCGGGGCCAAAATCAGCCAGGGGAGTGGGGTCATGCGGACCTGCGGCCAACTCCCGCAGCACATGGCCAAAGGCCTTGCGCAGCATGGGGTTGGCTTAACGTATAGTAATGAAAATTACTGTACATTAAAAAAAAACATAGAAATTCACTGAAAAAAACAAACGTTACAGGGACAATATAGAAAAGAAATAGAATTTTAAAAAACATCTCTCTCTCTCAGGGTCCAGAGACAAAAGCCTGCACAGGGCAGGGGTTGTGAACACCTCCTCCAGGCAGAATGGACATTCCAGGGCAACCCCAAAGTTACCACACCAGCAGCTCAGGGCCGGTCAGGTGCAGAGGTCAAAGTGGTGCCCAAAACACATAGGCTTCAATGGAAATAGGGGTGCCCCGGTTCCAGTCTGCCAGCAGGTAAGTACCCGCGTCCTCGGAGGAGAGACCAGGGGAGTTTTGTAGGGCACTGGAGGGGACACAAGCCGGCACAGAAAGTACGCCCTCAGCGGCACCGGGGCGGCCGGGTGCAGAGTGCAAACAGGCGTCGGGTTTCAGATAGGAATCAATGGGGAGACCCGGGGGTCTCTTCAATGATGCAGGCAGGCACGGGGGGGCTCCTTGGGGTAGCCACCACCTGGGCTAGGCAGAGGGTCGCCTGGGGGTCGATCCTGCACTGGAGTTCGGTTCCTTCAGGTTCTGTAGGCTGCGGGTGCAGTGCTGGTTCCAGGCGTCAGGTTCCTTGTTACAGGCAGTTGCGGTCAGGGGGAGCCTCTGGATTTCCTCTGCAGGTGTCGCTGTGGGGGCCCAGGGGGGTCAACTCTGGCTACTCACAGGCTCGCAGTCGCTGGGGAGTCCTCTCTGTAGTGTTAGTTTTCCGCAGGTCGAGCCGGCGGCGTCGGGTGCAGAGTGGAAAGTCTCACGCTTCCGGCAGGAAACGTGTGGTCTTTAAAGTTGCTTCTTTGTTGCAGAAAGTTGCAGTTTCTTGAACAGGGCCGCTGTTTTCAGGAGTTTCTTGGTCCTTTAGATGCAGGGTAGTCCTCTGAGGCTTCAGTGGTCGCTGGACCCTGTTGGATGCGTCACCTTACATCTACAAGATTGGGCCCGTGAGTCGCCAATAAGTGATTGTTTGCTGACTGTGTCTTCCTCCTATAGGTTAACATTGAAGAAGTCTGAAACTGCACTGTGTTGATTTTTGAAAACTAAAAAGTATTTATGCTTGAAAATGTACTAACCTTATAATGAAGTTCTTAGGTTTAAAGTATATATAAAAAGAAGTGTTATTTTTTCTAAATTGGTCTTGGATGTATTCTTTGAGTGAGTATCAACTATTGCCTCTGCAAACCAATTGGGGATCCTCTGGACTGTCTGCACGGTGTACTTCTTTAGTGCACCATATAGAGAGCTGGCTATATATATATATATATATATATATATATATATATATCTCAGCTCCAACAGGGCCAAAGTGGCGTGCTCATCTCATGTCGGTGCCTGCATCAGGGAAGGACCTACTCCCGTCACTAATCTTCACACCAGTTTGACCATTAAGTCAAAAAATGCGGCACTCACAGGATTTCATCAAACTTCTTTTATTCCATATCAGGACCCCAAACAAACTAACACCAACGTGTTTCGACCTTCCCGCTCGTGATCAAGATATATATATATATATATATATATATATATATATATATATATATATATATATATATATACACTAAAACATTGGGGTTTGCTGCCATGCTTCTTCGCTGGTGGTGGTGCCGTGGAGAACATAGCTTTTATTGAGGCACTATCGGACAACCAACAGGAACATGTTTCGGCTGTTAATCCAGCCTTTGTCAACCTGTAAGGCACCATTTTGCACAGCATTAAATATATTCTACAAAATAGACGTAAACAAAATCCTCCATCTCTGAAATGCCTTTCAATGCTATTCTACATTGGTCAGCTCGATAAAGCGAAAGGGTTCTGTGAAAACATAATTGAGGTTTTTCAAATAGTTCCCTCCTTTTAGCTTTAAGGGTCATCTCAATAACAGAACGATGATGCCTCAATAAAAGTTATGTTCTCCACATTTTCTTTTGTTTAAAAATGTATTTATTAATTTTCTGAACAGTAAGAACATGACACATGAGACAGACACAGCTTTTGTTATATGATGAAGTATCCGGCCTACAAGTGAGGAGGAACAATAAAATCAGTAGGCAACACAGGTGCAATATAGATAGGTATAGAGACTCAGCTGGGGGGGAGGCAATGCATCTACGATCTCCTAAACAAAGTTCATACAAAAATGCATGATAATATCAGTCGGACATCAGTTTGGCACAACAGCACGGCACAGCTCCACTCGCTGCCCATCGTCCTCCTGCCTCCAGTACCCAGGATGGCCCACCAGATAATCTTGTAAAAGCTGCCAAATATTTTGTGACGGAAAGCGGGGTGCTGGAGGGAGGCGTATAGTTCACTATTTGTGTCACAGTATATGAGACTATGGATCCAAGTTGCCACTGCTGGTGAGGTCTTGGTCCCCCAATGTACAGCTACCATCTGTTTAGCAAGTAGAAGTGCCAGGGCAGTGAACCGCCCAGTCGATTTTGGGGTATCTGCCACATATCCCAGTAGGGCAGGAAGGGGGTTGGGTCTCACCGGCACCCACACCATGAGGGAGAGACAGGAAAACACCTCCCACCAGTAATGTGCGATGGTGGGGCAAGTCCATGTCATAGGCACAAAGTCCCCCCTCAGCGCCTGACATTTGGGACATGAATGTGAACTTCTGCTGTCCATTTTAGAAATTGCCACAGGGGTGACATACAGCTAACATGTAGAATGGGAATGGTATGGTACCGTTTACCCGTACTCTAGCAGCAGGGGTAGTATATAGCAGTTTGGTCAGGGCTATAAAGCAAGAGGAAGTCCCAGTTTGCTTAAAGTGGCAAAAAAAGGGCCATTCGAGAGAGCTCAATGCCTTTTCAGTGTCCAGCAGGGTGACTGCTGCAGAGGTGAAGGAGGAAATCTTATGGAGCACCGCGAATAACGTACGAAGATTTATTTTCGTAGAGCGATGCACCGAGGAAATTATGTGGTAGGCGAGTAGCTAGAAGCTCAGCCAGGATGTTGGTATCAAAGTTCAGCAGTGAGTTCAGTTGGTAGGAGCTACTGTATCGAGGATCTTTGTCAGGTTTGGGCAAAACTGTAATTACTGCCACCCGCAGTGTCGGGGACAATATGCCCTGTGTGAGAGCCTCGCTGTACACTTCCAAGAGATGCAGGGCAAGAATCTGTTTATATGTTTTATAAAATTCACCAGTGAAGCCATCTAGCCTGGAAGCTTTAGAGGCACTCAGGGCATCTATGGCCTGTATGATTTCCTCACAATTAAATAGTTCACTTAGAAATTGTTGTTGTACCAAAGTAAGCCAAACCATGGCCACCTCCTCTAGATACTGTGATGGGAATGGCACATCACCACAGTGCCGACTATCATATAATTAGGGCTCCTGGTTTTATGGTATTTATTTTTTAAACATTTCCGTCTGTATTTATCCATATTTTTTTTTGAGCCATCTTATTTGTATTTATCCATATTTATTGTGTGTTTTGTAAACAGATCAGGTGATAACTAGTATATTTCCACATTTATTTAACGGTCAAACGTGTGCTCATACTTTAATGCCTGTCAGAATTTAGCACATTACACAGCCAAAAATAATAACATAATAAACCCACATTAAACAAATACCATAACAGCACAAATACTGTTGCGATATGCAGTAATTTAAACAAATTACATTGAGTTTTGTGTCCTGCAAGTTTTGCAGTGCTGCCAATATGTAGCTGAAAGGTATTAATCTCAGCATGGTGAGTCACTAAAAAGAAGCCAAATTATCTGTATTTTTCTGCTTTTAAAAATAAATACAGACAGGAAACATAGTGGCTCTCATTATGACACTGGCAGTAAATCCCGTTTACCGCCATGCTGACGGCCGCCATCTTATCGCCATGGAGGCGGATATCCGTATTATGACACACACACATACCGATCTGACAGAATTCAGCCACATGCACAAATCCACCAGACCAAAGGTCAGTGCAAAAGTGCGGCCCCAAAACCCATACCGTTACACCTACAAAACAACACCCATCACATTATGACCCACGAATCACCACGGCGGACATTCAACGGCGGTAAACCATTGGCAGTACATACTGCCACTCTCAGAATGGATACCCACATACAGAACAACACTACATTGGCCAATATACAAAATACACACCTGACAACCATACACACACCACACCCACTCACCTGCAGCACTATAAAACACACACCCACAATACCCACAAACCTTTACAAACAATAATTACTGCCAGGAGACTAAGAAGAAGAGCACAGAGAAAACTAGACACACACACCACATACACCCATACACCCCTCACGAGCTCCACATCACACACCTCTCCACATTACCCAACACAGCCTCCCCAACACAAATCACACAACACCCATGGCGCCACAAAGGCACCCCGTTTCACTGAGGAGGAGTTATGGGTCATGGTGTAGGAAATTGTCAGGGTAGAGCCACAGCTCTTTGGAGCTTAGGTACAGCAGATATCTATAGCAAGGAAGATGGAGCTATGGTGGAGAATCGTGGACAGGGTCACCGCTGTGGGACAGCACCCAAGAACAAGGGACAACATCAGGAAAAGGTGGAATGACCTAGGGGGAAGGTACGTTCCATAGCAGCAAGGCACCACCTCGCCATACAGAGGATTGGCGGTGGACCCCCCACCTCCTCCCCCACAGCTCACAGCATGGTAGGTGCAGGTACTGGCAATACTGCATCATGAGGGACTCGCTGGAGTAGCCGGAAGACTGGACACTGGTAAGTTACTATTTAACACTTAACACCCCCCATACCTGCATGCCATCAAACCTCTCACCCCCATCACTCCACACCATCTCACACACTGCACCTATTCATATGACTAACCACAATGCCAAGCCCTGCATGTAATACCAATGCATGGATAGCCCTTCCAGTCCTGCATGGACACCCATCACTAAAGCATGCACAGCATAGGGGAACTAACATAACCACAATACACAAGCAAAGGCTGGCAGGGCAACACTAACCATAGAGGGGAAGGTACGGAAGTACAAATGTCATACACTTGAAGCATAATACATCATTTATATCCCCACAGGTACCCCAGCCAACGTCAGTCGAGAGGATGTGCCACCACTATCCAGCCCCCCAACAGAAGAGGCCCCCAGTGATGATTGTAACTCTGAACTTCAGGATCTGGAGGACCTACCTGGCCCAACAGGGACCACTGGACAGCCAGTCACCCAAGTCCACTCACAGACCACCACAGAGCCTCCCCCATCAGGAATCAACACCACAGCACCCACCCAGCGTACCCACACCTCTGTCCCCAGGACACGTCATTCAGCAGTGTGCCCACCTGTACAGGGACTCCAGGCCACACCTCGCCCACAAGACAATCAGGGACCTGGGGTCAGTGGCAGTGGGCACACCGTTCAGGGGACAGAGGCACAGGCCAACAGGGACATTTGGTGGATTACTGTGCGCTAGGGGAAGGACAGGAGCAGGGAACCGACTCTCCGGGAGGCACTCTCCGAGATCCTGGGAGCCTACCAACATTCTCAGGACACGATGGGCCAGATCCGTGACAACGTACAGGAGAACAGGTGGCTGCAGGAGGGACAGGATCAGGGAGGACTTGCAGGCCATTCACACCACCCTGATCTCCATAGCAGGGTTGCTGGCAGACATGGCCAACATCATGAGGGAGGCAACAGCACACCAGCGGGCCCCTACCACTAGCCAGTCAACTGAACCGCCCTCCACTTCCGCTGCCAATAGTGGCCAGGAGGCCCTGCCACAGGACCCACAGTCCACCAGCATCTCTCCTCCTGCAGAAGGTGAACCACCCTGCAAACGTTCCCTGCAACCGAGACAGAAGCCAGAGGCAATTGCCAAGACAACTGCCAGGAAATGAGACTCTCCTGATTGTGCCCCTTGTGTCCCACTCTGTCACCTTGTCCACCTTGAACTGCCATTACTCCCCTTCCTATGTCCCCTTGAACACTGCACCTGTGCTACAAACAGACTGGAACGATACCCTGGACTTTCCTCCATCATCATCCCATTCCATTGCACTTTACCCTCAATTTATTAGCACTACAATTAACACCCTTGGACAAAACTCAACTAGTAGTATTTCATGTGCTGCAAATTTGTATTGATTGAAACAGCTACATCCATTGCAAATGAACTATACATGGTGAGAGCATAGAATGAAATACCTGTTGCTGGCTGGTGTGATCACATCACAACATTGTTGTCCTATCACCAACATCTGGAAATGATAATCCATAGGTGACAGTAAGTAGACGAAACAAGTGGGTAATGTTAGCATGCCAATGCCACACAGAATACAATAGTCATAGAAATGTGCACTGTCTCACCTGTGTGTCATTGGAAGTACTGACAGATCACTAATGTTCTGTTGTACACATCCTCATCCTCTGCCTCCTCATCCTCACTGTCCTCAGGGTCCACTGCTGACACAGTGGCATCTCCAGTCTCCTCCTCCTCATGGAAAGGTACATAGCGTCTGAGGGCCAGGTTGTGCAACATGCAGTATGCCACTACTATCTGGCAGACCTTCTTGGGTGAGTAGCACAGGGATCCACCTGTCAGATGGAGGCACCTGAACCTGGCTTTTCAGGAGCCCGAAGGTCCTCTCAATTATCCTTCTGATTCACCCATGTGTCTCATTATAACGTTCTTCAGCCCTTGTCCTGGCATTCATCACAGGGGTCAGCAGCCACAATAGGTTTGGGTAGCCAGAGTCACCTGCAAGTATTGAGGGACAACATTTAGCCACACACTATCCTGACAGCAGATGAATACACCAACATACATTGTGTGGAAACAAAGGCATCATGCACCGACCCTGGATATTTAGCATTGGCGTGGGAGATGTACTGGTCCGCCAGGCACACCATCTGTACATTCATGGAGTGGAAACTCTTACGATTCCTGTACACCTGTTCATTCTGCTGTGGGGGAGGAAAACGCAATATGTGTACCGTCAATCACCCCAATAATATTAGGGCTATGTCCCATTGCATAAAATCCGGCCTTCACACTGGCCAGATCTTCCACCTGGGGGAAAGCAATGTAGCTGCACATGTGTTTTACCAGGGCAGAGAAGACTCTTGCCAGCACGACTCAGAACATTGGCTGTGACATTCCTGCTGCCAAGCCCACTGTCACTTGGAAAGAACCAGTTGCCAGGAAATGGAGCACTGATAGAACATGCACAAGAGGGGGTCCCAGTGGGATGACGGATAGCTGAGATCAAGTCAGGCTCCAACTGGGCACACAGCTCTGTGATTGTGGCCCTGTCTAGTCTGTAGGTGAGTATAATGTGCCTGTCCTCCAGCCCCCTGAAATGGCAACCGCCTGTCCTGTGTGGAGGGACAGTTGGAAGTGAGGTAATTCTGCCGACATTGTGCACCATGGCGGTAAGCGGTCGTGAACCACTGTGCAATTCCTCATTGGATAATATTGGGCCCTATGGGGTACAGTGGGCAATGGGAATCTACGCCGGCGGTGATGGTATACACCGCCGCGGACGTGACTGCCATCTTCTATCTCAATCCTCACTTGTTTCCTGACCTTCCATAGGAGAAGACCTGCACTGCATGTGCTGCTGTGACCTGTGTCTGGAACCTACCATGGCCTGTGTAACCGGGGAAAGGGCCCCAGCCTTCACTTCAGAGGAGTTGGAGCGACTGATGGATGGGGTCCTACCCCAGTACGGCCTGCTGGTGAGTACACTGTGGGCACGATGCATGTGGCATGAATGCATGGAGATGTGCGTGAAGGCATCATGTAAGAGTGGGTGGGAGGTGGGAGGATTGTCTGTTGACAGTGTACATGTTGTGAGCTGGCCCATGTGCGTGCCAATGGTGATGGGATCGGGTATGTGGGCCATGTTTATGACAGGCTGGACTGTTTGTTTAATGGAGTTCTCTTGTATGTATTACCTCTGCAGGTCAGTGCCCATCAAAAGAAGGGATAATGGCGTGTCATCACCAAGGACATGTGGACCCTGGGGGTCTTTGGAAGGCGGAGCACCCACTGTCAGTAACAGTGGGAGGACCTGAGACGCTGGGCACGGAAGACCGCGGAGGCCCAGCCGGGGATGGCCTCCCAATGAGGAAGGGGTGCCCGTCGGACCCTGACCCCCCTGATGGCCCAGATACTGGCGGTGGCGTACCCTGAGCTGTATGGGCGCTTGAGGGAATCACAGCAGCCACAAAGGTGTGAGTACAGTGGGTATCATTACAACTTATGGCTGGTGGGGTGGTATCCAGGTAGTGGTTGTGCGTTAGTGGGTGCCCCTAAGGCCGGGCCAGACATAGCAGCGTAGGTCCTCTGAAGGGTAATGGTTGCATGGCAAATAAAGGTAACTTAGCTTGTTAGTATTTACCTCTAGGCAGGGCTGCGTGGGTCCCAGGTGTGCTGCAGTTGGCGGTGTGTGCTCCTCCTCATGCCTTGGCGACTAGCCATTTCACTGGTAGTGCAATGCATAGGGCGTAGGCCAGTTCCCTGTGTGTGAGGGTGCTGTGTATTCCAACGGTGGTGTTGGTGCAGTCAATGAGCCAGTGTATCCTTTGTCTCTCTCCCCCCCTTTCTTGTTTTGTCATCCTGTCCCTGTGTGCATTGGCATCATCTGGTGGAGGAGCAGAGGCACCGGCGACAGGATGCTGCATCCCACAGGACCCTGGAGGCAGAGTCCACCGATGCCGAGGGAACAAATGGGACGGAGGGCGAAGGGAGTGCCATGGCGGAGACTGGAGGGGACAACACAGACTCTGATAGCTCCTCCGATGGGAGCTCCCTGGTGGTGGCGGACACCTCGGTGACCACCTCTGCTGCAGGTACAGCCACCACCCCCGTACCAGCACCGCCCTCCCAGTAGCCCCTCAGCGACTTGCATGTGCCCACTCACCCAGGAGGGTGGGCATCTCCTTCGCCCCAGGCACCTTAGGCCCTGCCCCAGTGAGCCCTGCTGCCCTGAGTGAGGAGGCTATTGACCTCCTGAAATTCATCTCTGTAGGGCAGTCAACCATTGTGAATGCCATCCAGGGGCTGGCATCCCTGGAGGGCAGTTATGGTGGTTTGGCAGCCCAACAGAGATCGATTCAGGCTCTGGCCTCCTCTCTAATGGCAGCCATTGTCCCTGTTTCTACCGTCCACCCTCCAACTACCACTTCCCAGTCCATTCTCCTCAACCCCAACCCATCCCAAGCACACCGACAGATGAGCATGCACACAAGGCAACACACAAGAGTGGCACAGGCAAACACAAGCACCACACTTCATCCCACAGACACTCACACAGACAACATACCGTTGCAGACACAACATCGACAGCCTCCACTGTATCCCCCTCCTCCTCCTCTTCCTCCACCTCCCTCACAGTAACGTCCACACTCCCACACTCACATCTGCATGCACTACATCTACATCCACTATTAGCATCACTACACCAAGCAGAACACACACCACTGACAGAAACCTCCACAACATCCATGCACGCGTCTCCTGTGTCCTGTCCCACCATGTCTGTCCCCCCCCAAAGGACACAAACGCAAGCACTCAGACACCCAACAGCCATCCACCTCACATCAGCATATAGCCCATGCACCTTCACCCAAATCCAGCAGACATACACCTCCAACAACCACTCCCTCATCCTCCACTCCCATTACTCCTCCCTCCTCCCGCCCCACCGTCCCTAAAAAACTTTTCCTTTCCCAATTTGACCTGTACCCTACCCCTCCCCCTGTCCTGCACGTATGGGCAGGGTACCATGGACACAGCCCAGCACCTCAGCCAAACAGTCCACGGGGACAGTAGTAGCACCACCTTCTTGTGGTGGTAAGGATACCAGACCTACAACACTGAAGGGGAAGGAGCCAGCACCACCAGGGATGAAAGGGAAGAGTCCTGCACTAGCTGTGAGGAATGGGAAGGGGCCTGCACCAGTTGTGAGGAAAGGGAAGGAGCCTGAACCAGCTGTGAGGAAGGGGAAGGAGCCTGCACCAGCCTGCACCAGCTGGGAGGAAGGGGAGGGCACCTGCACAGCCAGGCAGAGAGGGGAAGAGCCCATCCACCCCTGCCAGGAAGGGTAAGGGATCCCCGACCCATGAACAGGAGGAGACGAGGCACTCTACGCCACCAGAAGCTGTCAGGCTAACACAACCACCACCAGCACCAGCTGTCACGGGGCCCGCACTGCCAGCTGTGGATGTGCAGCCATCAGTGAGTGCAGGGGATGCCTAGGAGCCTCCTCCAACAACCACCACCATGCAGCCATCAGTGAGTGCAGGGGCTGCCAAGAAGCCTCCTCCAACAACCACCACTATGCAGCCATCAGTGAGTGCAGGAGCTGCCCAGGAGCCTCCTCTAACCACCACCACAGTGCAGCCATCACCGCCGGCGGATGCCATGTAGTCCACCCTCCAGGGGCTACTGTGCGGGCTGCCCCCTCCACAACCAGTGGCAAAGACACCCACTTGAGAGACTGCAACTTTGCACCCCCCAGAACACAGCAATGGGCATGTCACCCCCTCCAGAACCAGTGGGAAAGACACCCACTCCAGAGACTGTGGCCTTGCACTCCCCAGGACAAAGCAATGGGCATGTTGCCCCCTCCAGGACCAGTAGGCTTGTTCCCACATCCAGCTGAGGTGCCCCCCCTCTCCCCGAGGTGACTGCCTATTTGCAAACTGCAGTGTTCTATCCAGATGTGGTCAGGATTCGAGTTGGGCCTTAGACTGTGCCCTTTGGTCATGTGGGCCCTTGGACTGGGCAGTGTCCCTTTGTGTACATGTGTACATATCTGTTTCATTGACAAATCGAATATTGATTTTGATGTTGATCTGATTACAATCACTTTAGTCAATTCCTGTTGTCTTTGCGTTATTCTGCCGTTTTTCGGGGACAAATTGTTTTTCTTGTGCAGCTGGTTGTGTGTATGGTGTGTTTGTGTGTGTCGGGTGTGTGTGGTGCGTGTGTGTCACTCTTATTTTCCTCCCACCCTCCCTTGTGTGCTAGGCGGCTGTCATCTTCGTCGGCGTTGGTGTTCCAGGTGGAGCATAACAGAGAAGATCATTGGGAAAACATGCAGTTCGGGTTCCATGGCGGTGTGGTTCTTCCCTGTGTCTCCAATGGTGAGTCCTTTCAATTCTGAGCTCTGTTTCCGCCAGGCATTTTTTGACGTTGGTACTGCCCTGAAACAGGTAGCGGTTTCTTGTGTCAAAATATGGTGGGTGGTACTTTGTCTTCCGCCTGGCTGCTGGTGGCTACCGCTGTGGTGGCTGTTGTTTCCGCCGTGGCGGTTGGTGTGGTACATTGGCTGTCTAAAGGAGTTATCACCATCATGGTCATAATTTGACAGTACTTACCACCAGCCTGTTGGCGGTATTACCGCCACTTTATCATCCACCGCCAGGGTCGTAAGGAGGGCCTATGTTTTCTGTCTGTATTTATCTGTAAATATCAGTAAAATGGAAAACAGGGAGCCCTACTTATAATGTAGTATAATAAGACGGAAGCTCAGATTGTACCTTCCTGGTGCCCACCCCACGCACCCACCCCACCCCACCGTGCACAACTCAGGTATATATGTCACCAAACAAGGTAGTTGGAGGGGGCACAACAGCGTGCTCATCAGACGGTCACCCTCGCCATAATGGCAGGCAGGGGAATACCTCCCAAGATAGAGAATACCATGGTCTGCGACGTCCTGGTACTCCTCCATAAGGGCGGAGTGCCTTCCCAACTCTGGTCTGGCACCACCGTGCTCATCAGTGTGGTCCAAAGCACGGAAAGCAGTCTCAACTCGCGTTATGCTATTACATATATCTCTCAGCACGCCAATGTGTTTAGCTACACACATGTCCCATGCGTATGCCTTAAAGGCTTCCACGAGTGTAGTGTGTGTGGAAACTGTTCCTGCATTCAAAGCAAAGTACTCCGTAATGGCTGTCTGCAAGTCGGAGCGAAACACAGCATCTTGGAGAGCGAGTGAGGAGAACCGCCAAAAGCGCTCCCGAATCCCGGGATGAGGAATAGAACAGGTCATGGTTACTGGGGAGTGATCCGACAATGTGCATGGTAGGTGCATAGTAGTGGTCAACCATGTGGACACCGGTGGAGAGACCAGCCAGAAGTCTATACGTGTCTAGGTGCTGTGTGGGACTGACTAGTGGGTATAGGCTAGCGTCTCCTGCGGTCGCAGATGCCGCAGGTCATGCAGCTGGTAGGTGTCACAGAGATCTCGCAGGATGCGTAGCGGTTTGGTTTTTAAGATTAGGGTCTTGGCCTTAGTCTCAAACAATGGGTCCCAGATAATGTTGAAGTCCCCACCTAAAACAATGCAGTCTGAGCCCGTGCAGGCCAGCTGGGTCAATAATGTAGGAAAAAAAATTGGGGTTGTCTGTATTCGGAGCATAGACATTGCCCAGCAAAATCCTGTGTCCCGCTAATGTACCTTCTACAAAAATGTATCTACCATCTTTGTTAGCAACAGCAGAGATGAGGTGGAAAGGGACCCTTTTGTGTATCAATATACAGACCCCATTGGAGTAAGAGCTGTAACTAGAAAAAAAACTATGAGGACCCCAGTGAGCGGCAAAGGTATAAGTGGACGAGGAGTGAGGTGAGTCTCCAGCAGAAAAGCAATCGCAGCACTGTGCCTATTTAAATAGAGCAATACCTGCTTGCCCTACCAGGATTGTTAAGGCCCCTAATATTCCAGGATATGTATATGGTGGATTGCGGGGCGGAAGTCCGAGGTTCAGTGTGTATTATTGGGACGTAAGTGGACAATTAAGTAAAGAGTAGCGTGATCAGTCACCATGTATCAAAAAACAACAAGAAACCAAATAACCAACGGGTTTACAGAGTCCTGAGCCCCCACCCCACTCCCACACTCAGCAAAAATGCACTGGGTGAAATCCCAAAGAAACCATAGCAACATACAAAAAAAGCCCAAATGCAAACTTGGTGTCAACCACGGGGAAAGAGCAACACCATGGCAGGGAACTCCCCAAGCACAAAGTAGGTCCTGCAAAAGAGATGAGGGAGAGCAAGTAGAAGCGTGGTGCCAGCAAGGTTAGTGATAGTGAGGGGCTACATCAGAGCATGCACTGCTGTTAGGCAAAGACAATAGGGGGACATCAGTCAGGCGGAAAAGGTTCAAACTAGTGGACAGCTGCGTGGCCGGCGGAGAGTGTTACAGGGATCGTCGAGCCAACGGAGCACGTTCCTTGGCGTATTTCTTGCAGAACGCCGAGGCCTCAGTGGGGGTATCAAAAAAATGGGGCATGCCATCGACATCAACCCTGAGCCTGGCAGGGTACAACATGCCATTGCGCAGCCCCAGCTTGGTGTAGCGCCATCTTGGTGTCTGTGGCGGGCCTCCTGAACCGCCATGGTGAAATCTGGAAAAATTAACAATGACATCCCTTGACAGTGTAATGGGCCCTTTTCTCGCACCAAACGCAGCATAGTGTCACGGTCCCTAAAGTTCAATAGGCTGACAATAAAGGGATTCAGCTGTGCACAGGGGACAGACTAAGGGCCAAGGGAGCGATGGGCTTGTTCCACAACAAATGTGACAGTAACGTTTTGGAGTCCCAACAGTTTGCACAGTATTGTCTCCACAAAGGTATCCAGACGCCCAGTGATGGTGGTCTTCGCAATCCCCACGATTCTAAAGTTGTTACGGTGTCCGTGCGCCTTGAGATCCTCATTTTTTACAGCAACGGTGTGTAGTCTGGACTCTAGTCTGTCGAGACATTTATTCGATTGGGCACGGAAATCCTTCAGGGATGAGACACGTTCTTCAACTGCCTGGAGTTGAGTGTCTTGATGATCTAAGCATTCTCCCATCTTGTCCAGGTGAGTCACGATAGAATCAAACAGTGCATCAATGCCCAGAAGCTGGAGCGCAGTTCTAACAAAACGGACCGCAAGTCTGACTGGTGCTCCATGGCCTGGCCTCCAGCTGCACCCTCCGACCTATTAGTGTCAGTGTCAGCCGGTGGGAGGGCGCACAATTTTTCAAAGGACAACTTGCGTTGTTTGGGGTCCCCACGAAGCATGGCAGCCGCCACCAGGCGCCCAGGCATAGGTGTGTCTGGGTACACAACTATAAGCGGCAAACAGCAGGTACTGTGGCGGATCAAAGCGTCGCCGCCATGTGGCAGGAGAGGCTCCACAGGCACGAAACACTGCATAGGCCCGCCGGCAGAACCCCCACCCAGAGGGCACGTGGCCACCAGGAGGGGTGTAGGCACAGTGTCCCAGGAAGCAGGCAACACAGGCCGTGTGGCACAAATCTGCCTCCGTGCGGCCAAAGACTCACAGCACCAGGCCTGCGGCCAGTTAGGATGTTCCGGTGCCCCACCATGCAAGGGCCAGTACCTGAGAAAACAGAGCAGTGTGGGGGGGCAGCAGGGCGAACGCGGGCCTCAAGCTCACCGTGGCCCCTATCACCACAAGGCCTCCGAGACCCACGCCGGGACTGGGAGCTGCGGTGGCAAAGTAATGTCTAGACGTTCTCCAAAGCCACAATGGTTCAGCGGCGGTGCTCCCACTGCCCCTACCTACCTCGAATGGTGGCTCCTCATCGGTGAAATGGAGAGGAGACGCTCTCCCAACAGGCTCGGGGAGTCCTTCTGCTGTAGCTTTAACGCCGCGTGGCCATGCTGGTCGCTGGCTTGGCTCCGCTCCCTGTTCTCCACGTTTTCAAGGGCCGGACACCCCTTTATTTAAAGTGAGGCTTCATGATTATAGATATATATATATGCATATTCACTGGAAAAAAACAAAGGTTACAGGGACATTATAGTTCGGAAATTGAATCAAAGAAACCCTTTGAAATTCACTGAAAAAAACAAAGGGTACAGGGACGTTATAGTTAGGTTCACAGTTCACTCGTACAAAACCAGTGAAACTCAGCAGTTATAGCTACCTGAGCTAACTATACCTTATGCCCCCCACAATTCACTGCTTATAATCTGATATATTTCATCCCTCACAACATGGTCAGTGACATCACTGATGACATTTCAAATTACATCTTTCATGACATGATCCAGTGAGAGTGATTGTTTTCTAAAGGTTTATGAGTGTTAAGCATAAATACCATGGTAATAGTGTACTTTCTGTACTACTACTGAGTGATACTATTTTCTAACATATATTATATGAGTGGCTGTGTGACTGTGTGTATCTGTGTGTGAGTGGGTATCTGAGTGCTTGTATGGGTGTGTGAGTGTCTATGAGTGTATAAGTAGGTATGTGAGTATCTGTGGGTGGGTGAGTGGCTGTGTTAGTGACTATTAGTGACTATACTGGTGAGTGAGTGGGTGTGTTAGTGGTTGTATGGGAGAGTGAGTGGCTGTGTGGGTGAGTGTGTAAGTGACTGTATGGGTGGGTTACTGGGTGTCTGAATGGCTGTATGAGGGACTGGCTGTGTAAGTAGCTGCATTGGTGAGACAGTGGGTGTTTGGTTACGTGAGTTGATGTGTGTGTGGCTGTATTGTAGTAAATTTTCTTTGTGACTGGATGTATGGGTGAGCAGATCTGCGAGTGCTTGAATTGATGTGTGAATGGCTATGTAGGTGGTTGTGTGTGGCTGTGTGAGTGAGTGTGTGAGTGCTTGTATGGGTGATTGAGTGGCTGTGTTGAGAGGCTGTATGTGTGAGTAAGTGCGTGTGAGTGGCTGTATAGCTGAGTAAGTGGGTGTGCAAATAGCTGTATGGGTGAATGTGTGGCTCTGTGGGTGGCTGTATGGGTAAGTAATTGGTTGTATAAGTAGCTGTATGGTTGTATGGGTGAATGTGTAATTCTGTGAGTGCCTGTATGAGTGCGTGAGTGGGTGTGCAAGTGGATCTATGGATGAGTGAGTGGTTGTGTGAGTACTTGTATGGGTCTGTAAATGGATATGTGAATGGTTGTGTGGGTGCATGATTGGGTATATGAAAGGTTGTATAGGGGTGTGAGAGTGCTTTCGTGGATGATGTCATTTGAGATGTCATCAGTGATGTCACTGACCATGTCATGAGTGATGTAATATGTGAGGTCATAACCAGTGCACTGTGGGGACGTAAGTTATAGTTAGCTCAGGTAACTATAACTGAGGAATTTCACTGTTTTTTTATGAGTAAAATGTGAGCCTAACTATAAAATGCTTGTAAGCTCTGTTTTTTTCAGTGAATTTCTAAGTTTTTTTAATGTTGTTTCCTAACTATAACGTGCCTGTAACCTTTGTTTTTTTAGTGAATTTCGAAGGTTTTTTTAATTGCATTTCCTAACTGTAATCACTAAGCTTTGACGGTGAGTGTATGAGTGATTGCGTACATATCTGAGTAGGTCTGTGAGTGGGTGTGAGAGTGTCTGAGTAGGTCTGTCAGTGGGTGTGTGTCTGAGTGGATCTGTGAATGGGTGCATGAGTGTCTAAGTGGGTCTGTGAGTGGGTACATGAGTGTCTGAGTAGGTCTTTGAGTGGATAGATGAGTCTCTGAGTCTGAGTGTATCTGTGAGTCAGTGCATGAGTTTCTGAGTGGGTCCGCGAGTGAGTGCAAGAGCTCTGAGTGGGTGTATGAGTGGATGTGTGAGCCTCAGTGGGTGTGTGAGTGGGTGCATGAATTTTGAAAGGGTCTGTGAGTGGATGCGTGAATGTCTCAGTGGGTCTGTGAGTGAGTACATGAGTCTCTGAGTGGCTATGTGAGTGGCTGCATGAGTATCTGAGTGTGTCTGTGAGTGGATGTGTGAGTTTCTCTGTGGGGGTCAGTAGCTGCCTGAGTGACTCTGCCACAAAGGAACCACACCTGCCCGTTTATCGAACAAGAGTCCACAGTTTTGCACAAAATGTCTACCCAACTGAAGTATTTTCTACTGGTTAGTTAGTAACTGCTACCTCATAGAGTAAATGTCCAGTGTATTTCATACATTACAGCTGCGTAAGGGACCACAAGAAAATATCTCCAGCAACGTTGTGTGCGTTTGGCAATGTGATTGTTCCTCGTTCGTCTTTCTCCAGGACTCTGTGATAGCATTAATCCTCCTACAGAAAGGGCCAACAAGACTGCAAAGACGTAAATCTCCACCAAACCAGTGTCCTTTCTCTTAGCTAGAGGATGTAAGTGTTTGTTTGTTTGGTGGGGAGATCCTCATATTCCTCTGCATCAAGAACATGCCACCAAAATCGACAGGAAATGCACTGGTGGGCCCTTTGGTAAGCTGACCATCATCCTGCAAAAGGAGGGAAGACCTTTGCATACTACAAAGGTGGACAGGGTTGGGCCAAGTGGTCAGAGCTTCCAGGTGATTTGCACATTTGCATACTCATAGCAATTTTCTGCTCTCGCCAGGGGAGGACAAGAAAGAACCCATTTGTCACAGTCACATATAGATTGCGCTCCAATAGATCAAAGATGTATTCACCTCCATGAAGGATTTCGGATGTTTTTTCAAAATGGAAGTGTCAAGTAAACACACTTGCTTTGCCTTCACTAAGCCCAGGAGTTAGGATAATTTGTCCTTTCTGGAAGTGGAGTTTCAAATGGGGCACCTGCTATGTTTATATTCGTAAGTGCTACCTGTTAAGGTTTAATTTCTGTGATATGAGCATCATGGCCAGAATGGAAGCTCACCTGCTTGTTTATCCAACAAGAGTCCACAGTTTTGCATACAATGTCTACCCAACTAGAGTACTTTTTAATGGTTAGTTCGTGGGTGCTACCTCGTTTGGTAAATGTCCAGTGTGTATTCTACACTACAGCTGCCTAATGGACCACAAGGAAATTTCTCCAGCGACCTTGTTTATATTTGGCAATGTGACTGTTCCTCTAGTGTCTTTCTCCAGAATTCTGCGATAACATGAATTCTCCTATAAAGAGGATAAGGAGACTACAAAGACGTTAATCTCCACCAAACCAGAGTCCTCCCTTTTAGCTATATGATGTAAACGCTTCTTTGTTTGGTACGGATGTCCTCATATTCCTTAGCAACAAGAAACCACCACCAAACTCGGCAGCAACCACACTGGGGGGGCCTTTTGCTAGGATGTCTATCATCTTGGCAAAAGGCGGGAAGACCTTTGCATACTGCTAAAGTGGAAGAGGTGGGGCCAATTCAATGGGGGAGGGAGGGTGCGTGGCCTCTCTCCCCAGGCTGATTTTGGCCAGGGGGACCCAATCCCCCTGGTCCCACCTCAATTCAGTGGGGGAGGGGGTGACCTCTCTCCCCCGGCCCACTTCAGCCCCAGGGACCCTATCCACAGGATCTGACCACGTCTTCTGAGTGCACCCCAGGGCACCCAAAGTGCAATGGGACCGCAAGGGGAGCCTAAAGGCCCCTGTGGTCTCAGCCACCTCCCCCCCCCACCTCCTGCGAAAGCCAGCCTTGCTCTTGAACACAGGGAATGCTAAACATGCAGCTCCCTGTGTGTCAGAGCAATCATTTCATCTCTTTCCCTGCCTACATCTCTGCGGACAGGGAAAGAGATGAAGCCTCCACTTCCAGTAGGCGATGGCACTTTGACAGCTCTCACTCGCTGAAACCGGAGTGTTCGCTCTGACTTGGCGGGAGCTGTCAAAGCTCCCGCCAAGTCAGAGCAAACAGCTTTGCTCCGTGGGTGGGCGCCCCAGGACATAGCAGGAGTAGGCACTGTGGGTAGCAGTAACCAGGGCCATTATTGGCCCCACGAGGGGGGCCACGTGGCCCCCCTCCAATGTTTAACTTGGGAAGTAGTGGTCCCCGGGAGTCCATCATTATTTTATTAAGTAGCCCCAGGGAGGAAGCGGTCCCTGGGGCTTATGGATTTTATAATTATAGCATTCTGCCCAGAGGAGGTGGTGGTCCCCAGGGCCCGAGTGGGGGGGGTGGCGTACAGCCCCACGCATAGTATTATTTTTAAGCCCAGGGAGGTGGCATTTCCCAGGGCAAGAGGGGAGTTCACAGGACCCCACTATTACAATTAACGTTTTCTGCCTCAGGGAGTAGGTGGTACCCAGGGTACGGGCCAGGGGGCGCGGCCCCCCTGCGTACTATTTACCTTAAGCCTCTGGGCATAAATAAGCCCTTGCATACTCCTCTTTTTTTTTTTTTTTCAAGCATGGCATGCTCCCTGGACCTTGCCAAGACCAAGGCTACAGGGTCAGGGTATTCGCACCCTGCCCCCTTTTCTTTTTTTCTGCGTTTTGTTTGGGACTTGGCTGAAGCTGAGATATAAGATGGCTGCTAGCACTTCCTGACTGAAGTGTTGGCAGCCAATCAGAGCTCTGAATTTCACTCCACAAGCTTGTTATTCTTTGCAAAGTCATTGGGGAGGAACCACTGCCCTAGATATACAAATTTGGATTTCTTTCAATAACTCAACAACTACTGAACAGATTTACACCAAATAACAAAAAGCACAAAAGCACAATCAGCAGAACAAAAGCCACCTTTCTGCCAAATTTGGTGCAATTCCATCCAGGGGTTTGGGCTGTAGTCGTGTTCAAAACTCCTATGGGACTTAACATGGGAAACACACTTTTTTGACACCCCCTTCTTCTTGGCCCTCGCTTGACGGCACACTTTTTTTGGAAAATTTTGTGAAGATCTGTCAAACGGCGTCAAAGATATAGGCATGTCAAAAAACGATTTTCCTATGGAAATATGGTCCTAATTATAACTACCTAGTGGCGACTGCCAGTGTATATATCCTCTCATCCAAAATATAATCTGCATAGCAGAGCATGTTCAGTGAAGAGGCAAGACGTAAGGCTGCTGCAGGAAATTTCAGACATGGACCAACCTCACTGAATGTGGGGAGACACGGAAGAGGGCCACTGTAGGAAGCTGCCTCTGTATATACTACATTCAAATGAGATATAGGCCCTCATTTTGACACTGGCGGTAAAAACCGCCTACCGCTGCCGCGACGGCCGCCAAAAGACCGTCGTCGTGGCTAACAGCTGTCTGCCGTATTATGACCACGGGCGGATTTCCACCACAAGAAGGGTAGAAATCCGGCTGCGGCCATGCCGGCGGATGGCGGTAAGGTGGCGCTGCTGCCACCAGCAGTGCCACTCCAGTAGACCGCCGCCAGCCATATTATGAGAAATAATACGGCCTGGCGGTGTTCAGCTGGCAGGCGCTGCTGGCGGTAGCAGCATCCCGTCCCATCTCCTGCCGGAGGACTCCCTGACTACAGTTAAGTCGGGTCTCTGACAGGGGAGGTGGATGGGGGTGTTGTGTGTGTGTGGGGGTGTGTGAATGTTTGTGTGTGCATGGATGCGGGTGTGTGCTGCGTGATGAATGCGTGTGTGCATGTATGGAGGTGTGAGTACATGTATGTTGTGTTATGTAAATACCTGTCAGTGTGTATGTGTGAAAGTGTGTGTGTGAATGGATATATGCATGCGTGGATGGATGTTGGAATGGGTGTGTGTATGTGCATGTTTGTGTGTGAAGGGGGCATGACTGTAGGTGGGTCTGGAGAGGTATGGGAGGTGGGAGGGGGACCTGGAGTGAAAGGGGCAGGGAGACCCCTATCAGTGACGGAAGGAAATCCCTGTCACTGATATGGCCTACCGCCATGGTTTTTGTGGCGTTACGAACGCCACGAAAACCATGGCTGTAGGCGGGGTCATAATTCCGCAGGCAGTACAATGATGGCTGCCAGGCTAGAGATGGATATCTCCAGCCCGGCGCATATTACAGCTGTGGCGGTCGGAGTGGTACATTGAAGCCAACCCGCCAATGTCATAATACGGCAGTAAGTACCTCCAGTCTGTTGGCAGTATTTACCGCCATATTACCACCGACCCCCAAAGTGTGCACATAGTCCAGGGGTTCCCCAGAGGCTTAACAGAGGCTAAAGTAGATAATACTAATGCTCTCTTTTGTGGTAGTGTGGTCGAGCAGTTTGCCTTATCGGAGGGTAGTGCAAAGCATTTGTTGTACACACACAGACAATAGAAGAAGCACACACTCAATGACTTAACTCCAGATCAATTGTTTTTATATAGTAAAAATATCTTTTGTTAATTTATTTCTAGAACCACAAGATTCAAGTTGCAGATAAGTACATAAATTAATAAGTATTTCACATATGTATCAATACCACTTTAATTGGAATTGGTAAGTTGTATAGTTTTTGAAGAAATTGCAATAATCTGTTTTAAAAGTTGACATTGCAATTTTAAGAACAGTTCCTGGGGGGAAGAAAAGTTTTTACTTTTTGCAGGTGTGTACAACACTTACAGTTCCAGTCTCCGGGGGTTAGGAAGTACAGTGGTTAGCGTTCAAGGTAACCCCAAACACCCACCAACAGCAACCCGGGGCCGGACAGGTGTAGAGGTCAAAGTTGAGGCAAGCTTAACATGGGCTCCTAAGGAGACGGGGGGCATTCGGTTTCAATCTGCTGACAGGTAAGTACCCGCGTCTTCTGAGGCAGACCTGGGGGATTCAGAGGAGCAACGGTGGGGCCACAAGTAGGCAGCAAACTCACACCCTCAGCAGCGCGGGAGCAGACGGGTGCATGGTGCAAATAGAGCATCGGGCTCCTAATGCATTCCTATGATGGGACCCCAGGGGTCACTTAGATGCTGCAGGCTGGGTCCAGAGGGTCGGTTCAGGAAAACCACAGGCTGGAGAAGTAGGAGGGCTGCCTGCTGAAAGTTGCTGCACCAGATGTTGGGTTCTCCAAGGCATGGGGCTGCGGGTGCAGTGTACCTTTAGGAGTCGGATGTCTTCATCCAGAGCTTCCGCGTCAGGGAGGTCTTCTGGATTCACACTGCAGGAGCCATCGTGGGGGCCAGGAGAGGTCAACCCGGGGTGGGCACTTGCTTGGAATCGCCTGGGGATCCTCTCTAGCCGGTTGGACCACCTAGACACGGGCCGTGGGCATTGGGTGCAGAGTGGTCAGGACTTGCAGATCTGAGGGGGCTCTGGAGTCATTAGAAGTAGTTTCTTCTTGGACAGGGCCACTGTCCATGGGAGTTCTTGGTCCTCTGTGATGCAGAGGTCGCTGGTCCCGCAGGATGTGTCACTTTTTTTTGCAGGTTCTTTGAAGCAGGAGACAGGCCGGTAGGGCTGGGGCCAAGTCAGTTTTTGTCTTCCTTCTTCTCTGCTGGTGTTTCAGCTTAGCAGTCCTTCTTTCTTGTCAGGTCGCCAGGAATCTGACGACTTGGGTTCAGGGGAGCCCTTAAATCGTGGATTTAGGGGAGTTACAGGGGTCATAGGGCAGTAGCCAAGGGCTACTGACCCTGAGGGTTGCTACACCCTTCTTGTGTCCACTCCCTTTGGAGAGGGGGACACTATTGGTCCTGCAAACTAAGATGGAGGATTCTGCAGGGAGGGGGACACCTCAGCTCTGGACACCTTAGGGGTGGTCCTATCTGGGGTGGTCACTCCTTCCTGCTTTCCCTAATTTTCCCGCCAGACTTGCAGCCAAAAGTGGGCCTTTGTCCAGGGGGGCAGGCAACTCCACTAGCAGGGGTGTCCTGGGGCACTGTAACAAGAGGCCTCCGCCTTTGAGGCTCACCGCCAGGTGTTACAGTTCCTGCAGGGGGCATGTGTGAGGCAGGCTTTGTTTCTGGCCATCAAGAGCACAAAGGCTCTTACCCATGTGGCCAGAAACTCGTCTCTTAGTGGCAGGCTGGCACAGACCAGGCAGTCCTGCACTAACAGATTGGGTAAAATGCAGGGGGCATCTCTAAGGTACCCTGTGAGTGCATTGTTCAATAAATCCAACACTGGCATCAGTGTGGGTTTATTGTCTGAGAAGTCTGATACCAAACTTCCCAGTATTCAGTGAAGCTATTATGGAGCTATGGGGCTCGTAATGACAAACTCCCAGACCATATACTCAATATGGCTACATTGCACTTACAATGTCTAAGAATGGACTTAGACACTGTAAGGGCATATTGCTCATGCAGCTATGTCCTCACCTGTGGTATATTGCACCCTGCCTTAGGGCTGTAAAGCCTGCTAAAGGAGTGACTTACCTATGCCACAGGCTTGTGGGCATGGCACTCTGAGAGGGGTACCATGTTGACTTTGCCTTTTCTCCTCATCAGCACACACAAGCTGTAAAGGCAGAGTGTATGTTTGGTGAGGGGTCCCCCAGGGTGGCATAATACATGCTGCAGCCCCTGGAGACTTTACAGGGCCCTTGGTACCATAGGTACCTTTTACAAGGGACTTATCTGGGAGCCAGGGGTGTGGCAATTGTTTAAACAAAGGTACAGATTTTGGGAAAGAACACTGGTGCTGGGGCCTGGATAGCACGATCCCAGCACACTCTCAATCAAAGTTGGCATCAATATCAGGCAAAAAGTGGGGGGTTATCATGCCAAAAAGGGCACTTTCCTACAGCCACCTAAAGAGAATTTGAAAAGTAAATTTTCGCAATTACAAAGACTATATGAAAGAGAAATTCTTAATTGGTGGGAAACCACCTCTCTACCGAATTATATGGATGTAAACAAAGAACTGCGAGAACTTTGCATGTACACTTTACCCTCCTATGAAAACTCTGATCCTCGCCTACTGGAAGAATGGGCACAGTATACAGCAGCCTCATCCAAGGGGATGCTGGAAAATGTAATTAAATTCACCATGAGTGACAGAGAGAAGGTTTTGCAGGTGATAAAACTATTAGAACAAGCCATTGAATGTGATGATGACAAAGAAACCAAGACAGAGCTCTATGAGGCCATGAAAAAACAGCTGATAAATTATAAAGAAAAAATAAAACAGCAAAAGCAACATAAACTTAACAGAGACACTAGAGACTATGAATTAGGGTGGGTTCTAACCTTTGCCAAAAACTATGATTGTCCTAGGCAAGAACTAAGAAAAACTGGAAACCTGAACTCAGCAGAGAACAGAGCGACATCTGAGTCAGATGAAACGGATACAGAACTGTCGGGGGAGGAAGGAGCAAAAGAAGGGGAGAACCGGCTTCAGGAGGAGTACCGTCTCTTGAAGGAAACACGGCTAAGAGGAGGGAGAGACAAGGATTCAGACGATTTGAAAAAAAGGAAAATGAAAGGAGGAGGGGCAGGCAAAAAGATCCCAGCACATCACAACGTCAGCTGCATAACAAACGCAACAACAGGCAAAAATAAAGACAGAAAATGTAACAATAGTGAATCTGACTTAAAGGAAGGTAACGGAACCAGAAAAAAGTGTGCTGAGACTGTCTTTTTGCCCGACATGTAGTTTTGAATATACACGAACACACATTGATATGTTCAAATTTGTGAGAAAACTAAAACTTCATACATTTTTCAAGCTGAAAAAGACTCACCCAAAGAAGAGTTTGGTACACAAAAGTGAACCTACAGACATTTTAACAGGACATGATCTGAACACACTGATGATCCTTGATACTTTGGGAAAAGAAGCAGAGATGATGAATGTAGTGGAAGTAGTACAACAATTGGGAATTTTGTAATCTAGTGCTGAGAACCAACATCAACATTTATTCCCCAAATGCCTACAGATGCCATAGACATTTACCATGATCTAATGATTAAGAATGGATCTATGTCTACATAAATCAAGACATGGTATCCTGAATATATCTAAAGAACAAAAGGAAGCTTTAAAGAGCCTCCAAGAGGACTTGCAAATTGTTTGTAAACAGCCAGATAAAGGAGGAAATGTGATCCTTCTAACAAAGGAATATCATTGCAAAGAAGAATTGGGATAACTATCAGACACTAAGGCCCTCATTATGACATTGTCGCTAAATCCCACTTACCGCCATGCTGACTGCCGCCAACATACCACCGCCGCAGCGGATATCCGTTCACCATATTATGACACACACACACACCAATCCGTCACTATTCAGCCACACACACAAGACCGCCACACCAAAGGTCAGTGATAAACTGGCGGTATTCAAACCCACACCGTTACGCCAACAGAACAACGCCCTCAACCTTATGACCCACTGATCACCACGGCGGACATTCAATGGCGGTAAACCAATGGCGGTACATGCTGCCGCGCTCAAAATACACACACACAAACAAAACAACACCACATTAGACAATTCAAGCTACACACACCTGACACCCATAGACACACCACACCCACACACTCACAACCCTTTACGACTACAAACCATTGCCAACAGAGAGAGACAGCAAGAGCACTCACACAACCAGAGTCACATACCACCATCACCTACACACCACCCACGTACCTTACATCACACACCCCAATACATCACCCTACACACCCTCACCCACACCACTCACATTACACCCATGGCACCACAATGACACCCCAGATTCTCTGAGGAGGAGCTAAGGGTCATGGTGGAGGAAATCATCCGGGTACAGCCACAGCTATTTGGATCACAGACAGAGCAGATATCCATTGCTCGGAAGATGGAGCTATGGTGGAGAATCGTGGGCAGGGTCAACGCCGTGGGACAGTATCCCAGAACAAGGGATGACATCAGGAAGAGGTGGAACGACCTACGGGGGAAGGTGCGTTCCATTGCAGCAAGACACCAGCTCGCTGTACAGAGGACTGGCGGTGGACCCCCACTTCCTCCCCCCCAACTAACAACATGGGAGGAGTAAGTCTTCGTAACACTGCACCCTGAGGGCCTGACAGAAGTAGCAGGAGGACTGGACTCTGGTAAGTCAAATCTCTATTACTATCACCCCCCTACCTGCATGCAATCACATACCCCCACCCCACCACCTCCCACACACCCCACCATCACAACCCACTCATCCCAATGCCAAGCCCAGCATGCACCACCAATGCATGGATACCACTCACAGCCCTGCATGGACACCTATCACTAAAGCATGCACACTAGAAAATCACCTAGCCCACCACATAACAACTCACAAAGGAAAGCTGCCAGGGCAATAATAACCATAGAGGACAACCCACCCGTGCACAATATGTCACACACAGAAATAATAACACTGCATATACAGCCCCACAGATATCCCAACCAATGTCACCGGAGAAGAGGTGCTAGCAGCATCCAGTCCCCCCACAGAAGAGGCCCACAGTGATGACAGCGACTCCAGTCCCCTGGATCTGGATGACCAACCTGGCCCATCAGGGACCTCTGGACAGTCAGTTACCCAGGCACAGTCCCACCCCACCACAGAGCCTCCCCCTCAGAAAACACCACCACAGCACCCACCCAGCATGCCCATACCCCTGTCCCCAGGAAACGTTAATCAGCAGTGTGTCCACCAGTACAGGGACCCGAGGGCACACCACAAACCCAAGACAATCAGGGACCTGGGGTCATTGGCAGTGGGCACACGGTTCAGGGGACAGAGGCACAGGACAACAGGGAAGCTGGGAGGACTGCTGTGTGCCAGGGTGAAGACAGGCCCAGGAAACCGACTCTCCAGGAGGTACTCACCGCGATCCTGGGAGCATACCAACATTCCCAGGATACGCTGGGCCAGATCCTGGACAAGTTGCGGGAGAACATGCTGCTGCAGGAGGGACAGTACCAGGGGATCAGGGAGGACTTGAAGTCCATTAACACCACCCTGGTCTCCATTGCAGGGGTGCTGGCAGAATGGCCAACATTATGAGGGAGGCAGTGTCACACCAGTGGGCCCCTGCCACTAGCCAGACTACTGAACAGCCCTACACCTCTGCTGCCGCTAGTGGACAGGAGGCACGCTACAGGACCAACAGGCCACCAGCACCCACCACCCGGCAGAAGGAGAACCACATTGAAAACATTCCCTGCGATCCAGGCAGAAGCTAGAGACTATTGCCAAGACCCCTGCCAGGAAATAAGACTCTCCTGATTGTCACCCTTGTGTCCCATTCTGTCACCCTGTCCACCTTGAACTGCCATTGCTCCAATTCCCATGCCCCCTTGGACAATGCACCTGTGCTATCAATAGACTGGACTCTACCGTGGACCTTCCTGCATCATCACCCCAGCCCATTGCACTTCACACTTTTCTTCAGAGCACTTCAATAAACACACTGTGAAAAAATACAAGTATGGAGTATGTCAAATGATTTAAGTATGTATTAGTTTACCAAGGTTTAAACATTGTAATGCAACTGTACAGTAATGTATACATAGGAAAGACCTATAGTTAGCTGCAGTGAACACACCAGGAGTGATAGTGGGGCTCCAACATCTGCAAAAAGAGTTGCCAAAGGGTACAGTGAGTGGCCATAGAAGTGGGAATTCACAGCCTGCCAGTGACAATGTCAAACACAAAACTGTCAATGAAATGTGACGTTACACTGTTTTACCTGTGTGTCATTGAAAGTATTGTCTGATCACTGCAGTTCTGTTGTCCTCATCCTCATCCTCTGCCTCCTCATCTTCACTGTCCACAGTGCCCGCATACTGCTGCCACGCAGTCATCTCCAGCCTCCTCCTCCTGCAGAAGTGGCACATGGCGTCACAAGGCAAGGCTGTGCAACATGCAGCATGCCACGATTATCTGGCAGACCTTCTTGGGTGAGTAGCACAGGGATCCCCCTGTTAAATGGAGGCACCAAAACCTGGCCTTCAGGAGGCCGAAGGTACATTCTATTATCCATCCTGTTCGCCCAATGTGCCTCATTGTAACATTCCTCTGCCCTTCTCCTGGCATTCCTCACAGGGGTCAGCAGCCATGAGAGGTTGGGGTACCAGTGTCACCTGCAAATATCGAGGGACAACTGTTAGCCACACACTATGCCATATGGCCCACACCATACCCATGCACCAACATCCACTGGGTGGGAACCAGGGCTCACCTATAAGCCACACCCAGTGTCTCTGTAGTTGGGCCATCACATTTGGAATGCTGCTATTTCTCAGGAAAAAAGCATCATGCACTGAGCCTGGATACTTAGCACTGACATGGGAGATGTACTGGTCCACCAAACACACCATCTGCACATTCATTGAGTGAAAACTTTTTCGATTTCTGTAGACCTGTTCATTTTGCCAGGGAGGATGGGAGTGGGGGGGGGGAGACAAATGCAATATGTGTTCCATCAATCACCCCAATGATGTTGGGGATAGGTCTCATTGCATGGAAGTCAGCCTTCACTGCGGCCAAATCTTTCAATTGGGGGAAAACAATGTAGCTGCACATGTGTTTAATCAGGGTAGACAACACTCTGGTCAGCACTATTGAGAACATTGGCTGTGAAATTCCTGCTGCCAAGCCCACTGTCACTTGGAAAGAACCAGTTGCCAAGAAATGGAGCACTGATAGCACTTGCACAAGAGGGGGGATCCCAGTGGGGTGACTGATAGCAGATAGCAGGTCAGGCTCCACTTGGGCACACAGTTTCGTGACTGTGGCTCTGTCAAGTCTATAGGTGAGGATAATGTGCCTGTCCTCCATTGTTGCCAAGTCCACCAGGGATGTCTCCATCTCCTATTCATCCGCAGTGGTTGCAATTTAAGGGGCAAAAGAGTGAGGAGCGAGTTATAATCTGTACATTGTAGCCGCTACAGTTCAATCCATGATGTGATTTTTTTTAATGTATTAGTGGCATATGTCTTGAATGTACAATTGTGATCTGTGACGCAGTTATGATCCATGGTCTACCCCCCCCTGAAATGGCATCCGAATGTATGGAGGGACAGGTGGAAGTGAGGTAATTCCACTGATGTTGTGCGGCGTTGCGGGAGGCGGTCAGGAACCACCGTGCAACTCCTCATTGGTTATTAT
The DNA here is from genome assembly GCF_031143425.1 of Pleurodeles waltl. NCBI lineage: Eukaryota > Metazoa > Chordata > Amphibia > Caudata > Salamandridae > Pleurodeles > Pleurodeles waltl. The sequence goes on along the minus strand of NC_090445.1, from coordinate 153,580,145 downwards.
TAGGCCCTCTGGGGTACAGTGGCCAATGGTTTATGTACGCTGGCAGAGACGGTATGCACCACCGCGGACATCACCGCCATTTTCTATCTATTCACTCACTTGCTACCTGACCTTCAACAGGAGAGGATCTACACTGCATGTGCTGCTGTGACCTGTGTCTGGAACCAACCATGGCCTGTGTGACTGGGGAAAGGGCCCCTGCCTTCACCTCGGCGGAGTTGGAGAGACTAGTGGATGGGGTCCTACCCCAGTACGGACTGCTGTATGGGCCTCCAGACCAAAAGGTGAGTACACGGTGAGCACGATGCATGAATGCATGGAGTGGTGTGTGTGAAGGCCTCGTGTAGGGGGAATTGGTGGATGGGCCCTGGGCAGTGTGCAGTATGTATGCTGGGCCATATCTGTGAGTAATGGGATGGGAGGGCTATGGTGGGCCATGAGTGTAACAGGCAAGATGATCTAAATAATACCTTTCCCTGTGGATATTTCCTATGCGGGTCAGCGTCCATCAAAAGAAGGGTATATAGCGTGCCATCGTCAAGGACTTGCAGACCCTGGGGGTCTACGGCAGCACCCACTATCAGAAACGGTGAGAGGACCTGAGATGCTGGCCACGAAGGACTGGGGATGGCCTCCCAACGAGGAAGGGGTGCCCGTCAAACCCTGACTCCCCTGATGGCCCGCATACTGGCGGTGGCCTATCCGGAGCTGGATGGGTGCTTGGGGGCATCACAGCAGCAACAAGGGGGTGAGTACAGTGCCCATCATTACTAGTTAAGCCTGGTGGGGTGGTATCCGGGTGGGGGAAGTGTGCCTGTGGGTGCCCCTAGGCCAGGGCTGACATTGCAGTGTAGGTCCCATGTTGGGCAGGGTTCTGATGTGATATTCCTCCAACCTAGCTAATAGGCATCCACTACTGGACAGGGGTGTTTGGGTCCCAGGAATGCTGCAGTGGGCGGTATGTGTCCCTCCCCATGCCCTGGTGAATAGCATTGTTACTGGTAGTGCATTACATAGTGCGTAGGGCTGTTCCCTGTGTGTGAGAGTGCTGTCTATGCCAATGGTGGTGTTGGTGCAGCCATTGACCAAGTGTGTCCTTTGTTTCTTCCCCCCCGTTTTGTTTTGTCATCCCGTTCTTATGTGCATTAGCATCATCTGGCGGAGGAGCAAAGGCATCGTGACGGAGGGAGCTGCATCCCTCAGGACCCAGGAGGCAGAGTCCACTGATGGTGAGGGCACCAGGAGACGGAGGGAGAGGGGAGCACCACGGCGGACAATGGAGGGGACAGTTCAGACACCTCCTCCGATGGAAACTCCCTGGTGGCGGCAGACACCCCTGTGCCCACCCCAGCTACAGGTACAGCCACCACCCCCTGTACCAGCACTGCCCTCCCAGCAGCCCCTCAGCAAGTTGCCAGTGCCCACTCACCCAGGAGGGTGGGCATCTCCTTCGCCCCAGGGACCTCAGGCCCTGCCCCAGTTAGCCCTGCTGCCATTAGTGAGGAGGCTATTGACCTCCTGAGATCCATCTCTGTTGGGCAGTCAACCACTGTGAATGCCATCCAGGGGCTGGCAGCCAAAAGGCAACAGTCCAATGCATTTCTGGATGGCATTCACACTGGCTTGGCAGCCCAACAGAGATCAATCCAGGTTCTGGCCTCCTCTCTGATGGCAGCCATTGTCCCTGTTTCTACCCTCCCCCCTCCAACCTCCTCTACCCAATCCCATTCCCCTCAACTCCAACCTATCCCAAGCACACAGGCAGACGAGCATGCACACAAGACAACACACAAGAGTAGCACAACACCATCCCTAGGCAGACACACCAACATCCACTGCCTCCTCTGTGGCCCCCTCCTCTTCGTCCTGCACCTTCCTCCCAGTTGCATCTACACTCACACCTGCATGCACTACATTCTCATCCACTACCTCCATCACCAGCACACATATCAGAACACACACCTCACTGGCAGTCACCACAGCAACAGCCATGCACACGTCCCCTGTGTCCTCTCCCACTATGTCTGTTCCCCCTCCTCACAAAGTGCACAAACGCAAGCACTCAGACACCCAACAGCCATCCACCTCACAACAGCATCCAGCCCATGCACCTGCACCCAAACACGGCAGACAGACACCTCCTACAACCACTCTCTCTTCCTCCACTCCCAGACCTTCTCCATCTGCCCGCCCCAATGTCCCTGAGCAGCTTTTCCTCTCCACCATTGACCTCTTCCCTACCCCGCCCCCCCACCGTCCTTCACGTCTGGCCAGGGTGTGTAAAACCCAGGCAAGCACCTCAGCCACCCACTCCATGGGCCCAGTAGTGTCCCTAGCAACTTGTGGTGAGAAGGGATCCCGGGCACCAGGCAGCCACACGGAAAGAGTGCCTGCCCCATCTACTACCGGGAAGGTAAAGGTGCTACCACAGCTGCTACTGTGAAGGTAAAGGTGCCACCCCCAGCTGCTACCAAGAGGAGCAAGGAGCCATCCCGAGCTGCTGCCAAGAGGAGCAAGGAGCCATCACCAGCTGCTGCCAGGAAGGGAAAGGGGCCTGCAACCACAGGCAGAAAGGACAACTGGCCTGGTGCTGGGATTCATTCGGAGCCCCCACCATCAATCATGGTGGTGGAGCCGTCCGAGGCTGCAGGGGATGGGCAGGAACTTCCCCCCACCACCAGTGGCAACATCACTATCACCACCACTGAGCAGCCGTCACCGCCGGCGGACAGTGTGTAGTACTGCGTCCATGGGCTGTTGTGCAGGCTGCCCCTGCAAATCCTGTGGGATTGACACCCAGCTGAGAGACTGTAACCTTGCATTCCCCAAGACCTGCATCACAGAGCATGATGCCCCCTCCAGAACCAGTGAAGAAGCCATCCACTCACCCCATCCTCCCCAGGATGAAGATCACAGGGCACGATGCCCCCTCCAGAACCAGTGTAGAAGCCACCCACTCACCCCATCCTCCCCAGGATGAAGAGCACAGGGCACAATGCCCCCTCCAGAACCAGTGGGCAAGTCACCCACTCCAGAGACTGTGGCCTTGCACTCCCCAGGACAGAGCACAGCTCATGTTGCCCCCTCCAGAGCCAGTGTGCAAGTCACCCACTTGAGAGACTGTGGCCTTGCACTCCTGAGGACAGACCACAGGGCATGTTGCCCCCTCCAGGACCAGTGGTGTTGTTCCATCTGCCTGCTGAGGTCCCCCCCACTGTTGCCCATCCCCCTGAGGTGCCTGCCTATTTTCAAAGTGATGCCCCTGCAGTGTTCTCGCCGTGTTGTTGCAGGAGTCAAGTGGGGCCTTGGACTTTGTGATGTGGCCCTGTGGCCCACGACCATTGAGGACTAGGCAGTGTCCCTTGATTTGTAACTATATATATACTTTTAGATTGGATGCACGTATTACTACTTTATTTATCTTATTTCACTCATTATTATCTATTTGTGTTGTCCTTGCATTTTTCCAGAGGGGTACAGGGCGTATATGTTTTCTTACTGCACCTGCTTGTGTGCATGGTGTTGGGGGTGGGAGTGTTGCGTGTTTCGTGCGTGTGTCACTCTCTTTTTCCTCCCCCCTCCCCTGTGTGCTAGGCGGCTGTACTCACTGTGGTCATCTTTGCCGTCTTTGGTGTTCGTGGTGGAGCAGGATGTAGAACAGCATTGGGAATATATGCAGTTCAGGCTCCATGGCGGCGTGGTTCTTCCCTGAGTCTCCACAGGTGAGTCGTTTCCCTTCTGTGCAGTGTTTCCGCCAAGCTTTTGATGTCATTGGTACCGCAGCGGAAAAGGTGGTGGTTTGCACTGTCCTAATATGGTGGGCGGAACATTGACATCCGTCTGGCTGTAGGCGGCTACCACCGTGGTGGCTGTTGTTTCCGCCCTGGTGGTTGGTGTGGTAAAGTGGCTGTCTATCTGAGCTCTTTCTGCCATGGTCATAATTTGGCAGTATTTACCGACAGCCTGTTGGTGGTATTACCACCACTTCATCACCGACCGGCAGTGTTGTAATGAGGGCCTAATTGTTATTTGGCGAAATCGAAAGAAGAGCACACCTTGAGTTTTTTGGAGTATAATGATCTTATCCAGCGATGGTATGACAAAGGAATGCTAGATTTGGAGGAATATCTGTCAGGAATAAGGCCAGACGCGGTCCAGGTCTTGCCCGAAACTCCGCTGTGCAACTCTGCGGCACTTTATGCGCACCACTTGTCATCCCCTCTTGTTCCAAAGGCGACCATCAGTGTGGTCTGCCCTGTGTCAAAGCTCATAGAGCTGCAGGTTCAGGACATTGGTGGACAAGATGCACTTATCAGTGCTATTCTATGAAGGGACTACAATTCCCATGTTTTTAGAGGCAGCAGCCATCTTGGGGTGTGGCAGGCTTATAAAGCCCAGCCACACCCAAGCACGTTGTTCACTATTTTGAAGACTTCGATGCATCCAGACCTCATGGGAGTTTCTCTGGAGAAGAACAGAGTTCCTGAATGGCAAAGTGTCGTCTAACCAAAGAATCCTTGTTTCCATGGTGCATTAAAAAACGTGCAGGTCGTACTCGTAGCAGTAAGGCCTTGCTGAATCCAAGTTTGGAGGAAGTCATTACTTCCAAAAGGTAAAGCGCCCCTTAGCATAACAAGCAAAGCGCTTTCCAGTTTCTAGAGTACAGCTGCCTTGGCTCAACGATCAAAAGCGTTTCCGTTCACAGATGTAAAGCGCTCTTTTGGACAAGCAATCCAAAGCGTTTCAGTTCACAGATGTAAAGCGCTTTTGTGCACAGCAATTCAAAGCGTTTCCGTTCACAGATGTAAAGCGCTCTTTTGCACAAGCAATTCAAAGCATTTCAGTTCACAGATGTAAAGCGCTCTTTTGCACAAGCAATTCAAGACGTTTCAGTTCACAGATGTAAAGCGCTCTTTTGCACAAGCAATTCAAATCGTTTCAGTTCACAGATGTAAAGCGCTTTTGGGCACGACAATTCAAAGCATTTCCATTCACAGATGTAAAGCGCTCTTTTGGCACAAGCAATAGAGCTTTTGGGCACGACAATTCAAAGCATTTCCATTCACAGATGTAAAGCGCTCTTTTGGCACAAGCAATTCAAAGCATTTCAGTTCACAGATGTAAAGTGCTTTTGTGCACAGCGATTCAAAGCGTTTCCGTTCACAGCTGTAAAGCGCTCTTTTGCACAACAATTCAAAGCGCTTCAGTTCATAGATGAAAAGCGCTCTTGGCACAATTCAAAGTGTTTCAGTTCACAGATGTAAAGCGCTCTTGGCATAGCAATTCAAGTACTTCAGTCCTCAGGTTTAAAGCGCTCTTGGCACGACAATTAAAGAGCTTCAATTCACAGGAGTAAAAGGTTCTTGGCACAACAATCTAAGTGATTCAGGCTATTTGAGTAAATGTGCTTCCTGGTATTATTGAGTAAAGTGCTTCAAGGTCAATGAGTAAAACTTTTTGGCATTTATTGTTGTGAATGTGAATGTGAAAGTATTTCTGGAGATAAACAAAATCATAGTTTTCATTGTTCTTTGAAAAGCTTAGGATGTGAAAAGCATATTTAATTCTTTGAGATTTTCTAAGTCATGATCAAAGGTTTATGTTGTGAATACATAGATGTTACAGGATTGATATTCTGTGTATAATCATAGTTCAAAGTTCTTGCCATCTCTTGATTCTGAGGTCTCCATCTGATATCTCGGAGACGCATTTAGTCAAGAGTTTATTGATGAGTTAAATTTTTATGAATGAGTAAATGCATATTTGTTCTAACCTTTACTTTTCAGATCTCTCTCCCTGCTGCTCCCTGCCCTAATTTCCTTCCCCACGACTGGCTTCATCATACCTCTGTGCTATAATAGCTTTCTGAGCTGGTGATGCCGGAAGGTGGGCCTTTTGTTCAGCGACGTGCAGATCCCTAGGAAAGGACACCGTGACAATATCACTTCATACGATGCTCAAATCCATTGACACCCACATGCTATCATCTTCCCATCTACACAAGAACATAAAAAATCTACCGGGATGTCCAATCATTTCCTCAGAGAATAGTCTCATAGAGCATATGTCAATGTTTATAGATCATTTTATATCTGAATTTGTTAAAAACTTGTCTTCGTATACAAAACACACTAAAGATCTTCTAAGACATATTGACAATATTGATTGGGAACCGGACTTCCTCATGATGGCCCTAGACATAGCAAGCTTGTATACCAGTGTAGCGCATGATTATGGGCTACATGTTATTGAATACTTTTTGAAAGGTCGTTCGTCGAGATTTGCTGAACATAACAAAATGTTGATTGAAATGATAAGATTTTGTCTTATGAAGAACATGTTTCTGTTTCAGGGCCAACACTACAAACAAATACAGGTTACAGCCATGGGCACCTGCTTCACCCCCAGCTACGCAAATCTTTCAGTGCGCTACTGGGAGAAGCAGGTGGCCTGGGCCGAGGTGAATGATGAATGGGTAGAAAAGATAGTTGTTTGGTGCAGACCTATCCACAGCCTCTTCAATATATAGAGTGGCAATGAGGAATCACCAAAGGTATTTCTTTCCATATTAAATGCTAATACTGTTAATCTACAGTTCTTAGGGGAATACACACTGAAAGAGTGAATTTTCTAGATCTGGAGGTATTTGCACCAGACAATAAAATCTGTACTACTCTGTTCAGAAAAGCAACAGCAGGGAATTCCCTCCTACACGCTAAAAGTAGTTATCCTGAGAAAAAAAGTGGTGTATCCCCGATGGTGAACTCCTAAGATTTAAACAGAATTGCACGAAGGAAGTTGACCTCCAGAGAGTGGCAGCAGATACTATAAAGGAATTTCGAGCAAGGGGTTACCCCAAGAGAGTAGTAGATTTAGCAATGAGGAAACTATAGGCTAAAGCTAGACAGGATCTTTTGAACGATACAGAAAACTCTAGAGAAAAGGATACAAGATTTAGAATAATTACTGAGTTTACGAATAATTCAAGGGCAGTAAATAAAATATTCTGAAAAATTAGCATGTTCTAAACTCAGACAGTGCTATAGGACCAGATTATCTTTTAGTAACTTACATGAGAGGGAAATCTATTACTGATCATATATTACGCAGTCACCTTCCGCAAGAAATTAGTATGACTCTGACAGAAGTTCAAGGGTTTTTTTCCCATGTAGGAGATGTAAAGCGTGTAAGCATAGTGACAAGGTTTTGTCTTATATAGTTCCAGGATGTAGCAAACCCAGGAAGATACATACGTCTTTGAATTGTAATACTTCACACACTATCTACTGTTTACAATGTCCCTGTGATATGAAATAGGATTAGGAGTACAAAACATCCTACAAAAACGTATTCTGGAACACAAGAGGGTGATCACTAATCGGGATGCTACATATCCTATAGCCATCAAATTGATAGTAGTTTGTTGAAGTTTTTCTGAATTGATAAGGTCTCACATGGGGCAAGAGGATGAGCTAGAATCCTAAGATTAAGATGGTTGGAGTATCGATATATAATAGACTTGCAAACCAAGGAACCGTTTGATTTGAATAAGGATGATGAACTCACAGTACACTAGTAGATGCTGAAGGGAGGGTAAAATGAAAGTGTTAATGGCTTGCCCAAAGTTTCTGAACAAAATTTTCAATTATTTAATATTATGTTATTGTTTTTTACTTTTCAATTTGTATGTTTATTTTATTTGGCTCTAGTGGATGGTTATTATCGTAGATGCTAATCCAGGCTAATATAACTTCGTATAAGACTGTGTTATTTTATGACGTCTTTAATAGTAAGTTTGTCCATCCAGGGCTGCAGCCTTTCTCATTTCTTATTTTTATTTTTGCTCAGCAATGCAATAATATATAATTTTGATTGTATTGGTGATTGATGCAGATTGCAAATATTATGAGAGTTGGAGGAACTCCTAGATGGCGCTTGCACTATTGTGCATACCTAGGGTAATATAACCTTGCATAAGACTGTGATATTTGAAGACGTCTTTAATATGCAGTTTGCTCATTCAGGGATGCATCTCTTTTGTAACTTTTTTTCAATTTTTTTCCCTAATGTAATAATATAAGAGTTTGATTACATTAGTGATTAGTGCAGACTGCAAATATCATGAGAGTTAGAGGAACTCCAAGATGGTGATCGCGCTATTTAGTACTTAAAATGAGTTGCAAGAATAGTCTGTTATTTATTTCAATGATAAACATGAACCAATAGATTGAATTATTTAAGCATGCCTCACGTAATGCAATCATGGACACTGCCAAAATGCACCTGTTTGTTTGTTGAACAAGCAACTCTGTGAATAAAATCTACAATCTTTTTTCCTGTGCGTGCGGATTATATTTTGGATGATATATATGTACTTAAGCTGAAGTTCACTATCTGACTTTGAGCGTATATATATATATATATATATATATATATATATATATACATATATATATATATATACACATTTCCATAGTCCATCTTTAACCAAGCTGCACCCAGGATGGGTGCACTCGCTGCGTGGGGTGGACCCACACTATGTATCTCAAACACTCCACAAAGGACTAAGCAAAGCACTCACAGGGTCAATATTAACTGATTTAACAAGTGATGCATTTCAGCATTTGCCTTCTTCAGACTTAATAAATAAAGCAAAGAACAGCGGTGTCATTTACATTATGAACAGGCTACTCCCATTGGAGAACTAAATAGTTACAGGAGAGAGAGGACTGATTTCTTCTTCATTATTAACCAAGACTCTACAAAGGACAAAGCGAAGCACTCACGGGTCAGTAACAATTGATTTAATAGCAAGTGACGCGATTTGGCATTTGCCATTTGCCATTTTTAGACTTGCTACAATAAAGTGAAGAACAAGTGGTGTAATTTCAATTATGAATAGTCTACTCTCATTGGAGAAATAAATTGTTACAGTAGAGAGAGAACTGATTTCACCATAATTATTAACCAATGTCCATAGCAGCCATGTCAGTGTAGTTCACACTAAATATATCCACACCGTAGCTTTATTATCACCCTTACATAGGTGCCCAGCGAAAAGGTACTAGTGATTCAAATCTCACTAAATATAGGCAATTCTCTTCCTTCGCAACAAGTTCTCTCAATCGTCTGCCACTCAACTGTTATGCCGCATTGCTTTACAGATGGCCTTCTAAGCAAACGTGCCCCACGCCACACCCATAATATGGAAAGGCACCTGCCCGCAAATGGCCGTAATTCTAACAGTTTGAATAACTATTGATCCAAGTCGATGGGGGTGCCAAAATCCCTCTTGGTGGTGCAGCACACAGCAATTAAATCCATTTCGTAGTCCACCTTTTGCCAAGCTGCACTCAGGGTAGGTGCACTCGCTGTGTGGGGGTGAACCCACGCTATGTATTTCAAACACTCAATACTCCTGGCTTGTATTTTGAGTCTTGAATAATATACTTTTAAAAAGCCTGCTGGAGTGAAAAAAAAACAAAAAAACAAAAACAGTTTTCTGTATACAGTGCATCCATTAGAATGACTTAATGGGTATTAATCAGTGTACTTTTGAGATGTAAAATAGTCCCTTGTGCATTGCAATGCAAGCACACCATAGAAGGCAGAATGATACACAAAACGGCCAAAAGCATGAGGATAATGGGTGATACAACAGTGTGGCAAAGACAAACCCTACTCTAGACGTTAAAGAAATGGTAATGTAGTACCCCAAATCTCAGTTACTCAAACTGGAAAATACTCCCTCAATTAAGTCAATATTGTACTGCAACAGTTATGTATCACTTACCACCCATCTGAGGGGTGCTGAAGTGCTTGCCTACATCAGTACCATGCTATACCATGTAGGGTGTGTGATTGGAATTGTGTTGTCCTTGATCCTGAGTGGAAAGTGTTTCCATGTCATGCATGATGACCTCCAAGGAACTATTATTGCGTTATAGGACACAGTGCTTAGCAGTGTGATGAATAAGGAAGTGTGAGAGAGAGAGGTGCGCAGGTAAAGGTTTTCAGCAAACTGGTAGCTTTGAGCAGCTCTGCAGGTCACTTGTTGGTATTTCTTGTCTTCATAGTCCACATAGGTGGTTACTCCCCTGGGCTGTTCATTCTGATGAAGCTTGTTTAAATTTGATGGTCCTGAGCAGGCACAAGTGAAAGACAAAAATGGTGGAAAGATCTGCTGGGATGTACTTTGTTAATGTCAACTCATATCTGATTTGCACTGTGAGATTTCAAAAAGCAGTTGTAGTATGTAGCTCTTTGGGACCTGCAGAGATGGATTATATTAAAATCCTCTATTGGCCAGCAGCTTCTGGTCGATCTCTTCAGTTATTCTGTGCCTGTTCAGTTGGTGAAGAGTGGTGCATTTGCTGCAGACTAGTACAGTACTGAATGATGCGCATGACACTTAGCAATGTTGTCTTACGTGCGTGTAAGAGTGTCAAGCAATAAAAAGGAATTATTATGCAGCTAGTATGACCTACAGTCGACTGCCCACCCACTCAGTATTATGGTGTTAGCATTCATGTGGGATTTATATTTTATTGTACCTGCATTTATATAGTGCTTACTACCTCTGACAAGTTGTTATAGTGCTTTACTGCAGGCAGCACACAGATCCAGAACTGAGGACTAGTATGTTTTGTTTGGTTATTGGGATTAGACTTGCGCTCTTAAGGAAACTGTTAGACCTTCCAGCCGTAAGGTAGTCTGCCTCCAAACTTTTTGCCTCTCACCTCCATTTTTGCTGATCTCGTTTTTGCTGGCCTGAGGACTCTGTGCACTTTACCACTGCTAACCAGTGCTAATGGTCATGTGCTCACTTCTTAAAACATGGTATCATTGGCTTATCCCAAATTGGCATATTTGATTTACTTATAAGGCCCTAGTAAATTGGTACTGCCTGTACCCAAGGCATATACATTGAATGCTACAAGTGAGCTTGCAGCACTTATTGTGCCATCCACTTAATAGCCCTCTAAACATGTCTCAGGTCTGCCATTGCAGCTTGTGAGCACAGTTTTAAACTGCCATATCAACCTGGCAACATAAACCTTTTCCCAGGCCCAAACCTTCCATTTTAATACATACAACTCACTTTTAGGGTAGGCCCTGGACTGCCCAAACAGTAGGGTGTAATGTATTTAAAAGGTTGGACAAGTATTTTTAAGCTTCACGTGTCCTGGTAGTGAAAAACTCTGAAATATGTTTTTTAACTATTGCAATTGTTTTTCACTACTGCAAGGCCCATGTCTCCCACTGAATAACATTGCAGTTACTTTATTACATTTAATAAGCTGTAACCTCCAAATGGGAAAAAGTAACCAGTTCATATTTATTGTCTTTGACATTCTAATGAATAATCCTCTCTTATGGTAAAATCTGATCTTTTAGAAAGTTGACATTTTCCTATCTTAGCTATGTAGTGCATGTAGCATATCTCTGGGTCACATTGTTGATTGTAGCTGACAGTTGGGCTGTGTGTATTACTCCTAGACAGCCACACACAATAGAGAGCTTAGGTGTGCCTAGATGGGTATCACTGGAAGGAAGGGAGGGCAGAGCTGGGTACAGCGCTAATTGCACTTGAATAGGCTGTGTTCTGCCTCCACACAAAGGGCTGCATACACTCTGTAGTTAGTCTGGAGCCAGTACAGGGAAGGCAGGATGGCCGTGGACTTCAAAGGGAAACCTCTAGAAGCTTCTCCCATTTCAAATGCAGAACTGGGTATAAACATTGGACATAAGACACCAACTTTTTTGTACACTTCTGGACCTGTGGATATTCTGCCAGGAAGCTGCTAAAAGGACCGCCACTCTTTTGGACGGCTGCTCTGAAGAAACTGCTGTCCTACTGTGCTGACTTTCTGCCTGCTGCCCTCTTGCCTGGGTGAGAAGGACCGGACCTGCATTTGTTCAACCTAGGACCCCAAAGTAACTCCAAGGGCTAGTTAGCTGGCCTCCTGACTACAGCCTCAGGGACAAAAAACTCCAACAACCTAGAACCCAGATTCTGGACATTACCAACTGTGAGTCCTACCCTGCCAAATTATGTGACCCCAGTCCTCGACCCTTAAAGTGGGTTTGAAAGTGCTCTGCCAGACCATCTGAGGACCCAGGAAAATCAAAGCATCTCCTCTGCTGTACAGTGCAAACCCAAGCAGAACCGTCACATCCCCTCTGCTGTAAGGATATTCTCAACGCAAGGGACTTCGTATCGACCTCGCATCCCACATCAGATCTGCTGCCTGTTTGAAGCTTTCCTGTTCAGGCTCTCTCATTACAAATCTCTCATCCACGGCAGCCTTGATGGCACAGGTTCTCACAACTGCAGCCTCACAGCTCCTCAGAGCCAACACATTGCCTCAACTGCATAATGAATCCCTGGCATCGGACTTCGCATCGCAAGCCCTCATCAATATGTTTCTCATCTATGACACAAGACCTTGCATCGCAGCTCCGCACTACCTCGGATCCGAGCTGCATGATGCATCCTCGACGTGGAACCTCACAACACTCCACAACTAGGACCTAAGGTAATCCGTTCGGCAGGCCTAACTTGGTCCCTGTTGCAAGACTGCTCCATAGGAAACAATGGAAACAATAATTTTACACAAAGTACCTGGTTTGCGTCAAAAATAAAGCTGCACGGGCGAGCATGTGTCGGAAGTCAGCGATGTGTCTATTATTTACTGGCAAGTGAGGCAGTGCATCGTTTCTTCTCTGGTCAGGTAAACGATGCGTCATTTTTCTCTCTCACAAGACAGGAATGCGTTGATTTCCAGACCAGGCACCTCAGATCCTCATTGATTCACAATGACTGTGACGCCCAGGGACGATGGTGAGAAATCCGGTCGCACGGTGTAAGAAAACCACACTGCATAGGGTTTGCGTCGTTATCAGCAGCCGCAAGTGGGTGTTGCATCATTTCTCCAGCCGCAATGCATCAATCTCCTAGCCGCGATGCAGATGGAGGATCAATTTCAGCCGGGAAGCATGTGGCTTGTCGTATATCTGAAGCGTTGCAGATGGTGCGTCGAAACTTTCCCTGCACGGCGTTCTGTGTGTGGATTTCAGCTCTTGTTTTGCCAACTTCCCCTTTCAAGGGCCCAGGGACTGGATAGGACACCACTTGGCATGGCAGGAGTCTCAGCAGAGAGTCCAGGTGCTGGAAGAGGAAGTCTTTGATGGCCCTGAGACTTCAAAACAGGAGGCAAGCTCAGTTCAAGCCCTTGGAGATTCTTCTCAAGCAGGAATGCACAACAACGTCCATTCTCTGTCCCTTTTCATAGGCAGAAGCAGCAACTGCAGGATAGCCCAAAAAAGCACAGTCACAGGCAGGGGCAGAACCTCTCTTCAGGTCTTCAGCTCTTCTCCTTGGCAGAGGTTCCTCTTAGTTCCAGAAGTGATCTTGAAGAAAAATCTAAAGTCTGGGGTTTTGGGTCCATTACATATAACCCTTTCTACCTTTGAAGTACGCAAACTTCAGAGGGGAGACTCTGTTGTTTACAGGATCCTGCCTTGCCCAGGCCAGACACCAGACACACACCATGGGGCTGGAGACTGCATTGTGTGAGGGCAGGCACAGCCCATTCAGGTGTAAGTGACCACTCCTTCCTCCACTCTAGCCCAGATGGCTCATCAGGATATTCAGGCTACATCCCAGTTCTCTTTGTATCACTGTCTGGAGGAGATTCACAAACAGACCAACTGTTCGTCTGACCAAGACAGGGAATCCACAAACAGGCAGAGTCACTGAATTGTTAAAGCAAGAAAATGCCTACTTTCTAAAAGTGGCATTTTCAAACTAACAATTTAAAAACCAACTTCACTAACAGATGTATTTTTAAATTGTGAGTTCAGAGACCCCAAACTCCATATTTCTATCTGCTCTTGAAGGATATTTAAATCAGCCCCCATGTTAACCTATGAGAGAGATAGGCCTTGCAACAGTGAAAACCGACTTTGGCAGCATTTCACTGGTAGGACATGTAAAACACATTAGTACATGTCCCACCTTTAATATACACTGCACCCTGTCCGTGGGGCTACCTAGGACCTACCTTAGGAGTGCCTTACATGTATAAAACGGGAAGGTTTAGGCTTCGCAAGTGGGTACACTTGCCAAGTTGAACTGGCAGTTTAAAACTGCACACACAGAAACTGCAGTGGCAGGTCTGAGTCATGTTTACAGGGCTACTATTGTGGTTGGCACAACCAGTGCTGCAGGCCCACTAGTAGCATTTGATTTATAGCCCGGGGCACCTCTAGTGCACTTTACTCGTGACTTACTAGTAAATCAAATATGCCAATCATGGAAAAGCCAATTATACATACACTTTACACACAGGAGCACTTGCACTTTAGCACTGATCAGCAGTGGTAAAGTGCCCAGAGTACCAAAAATAGCAAAAACAGAGTCCAGCATACAGTCAAAACATGGGATGCAGAGGCAAACAAGACAGGGGAGACCACGCCGAGGATGCCAGGTCTAACACCGGCAACTTCACCCTGACAAGGGCTGTGCTTCCTACTAGAGTAGGGTTTTACCCCCTCAATCATTAACCCAATTTCTTATGGAAACCATGTCTAAGCATCTTTTTGGGCACTGTATTATTTTTCAGCAAATTGATATACATGCACAAATCCATCAAGGTAGAACATTAAGGAAATAGCTTGTGCCAAAACCAAGGACCGAGTCCAAAAATGGGTGCTTGTTTGCATACGATTTCCCACTTACTCCAGGACCTAACATAAGGCCTGTTTTTATGATACAGAAAACCCTGACTACTTTCTTGCACCTACAGCAGCTCACTTTTATACCTGTTAAATGGAAAACACCACATCCCCCGTTCTCCTGCACTACCTTCCTTGGTATAAACAAATGAGGGCTGCCCTTACCTTCTCCTCGGTGACCAGCTGCAGGCCCTTCACACTCTCACCTACCACTCCACAGCTGGACCAAGAAATATAAACTCAAGTGTGTGACCAATGCTACTTCGTATCACCTGACACAACTTCAGCAACACTTTTACTTCTGAGGTTTTGAGCCCTTACAATGTTGAAAGTGAAGTAGCAAGCCCCAGAAGTCCTTGTTATGCTGACTAAAAGGCAAAGACCCAACATACCATGAATGATCAATTGTTGGGAAAAGATCATTATGGCTCTGCGCAAGCTCACCCACTAGATTGGTGCCCAGTCAAGTCACAAATTGCAATTACACAAAGGTTTTGTAGGGAGTACTTATTCTCAAAATTCACAACAAAATGACAATTTGGTCTCTGGTAAATCATTATGTCAAAATTATCAACAGCTTAAAAAGCAGTTTGTTCCAAAATTAGTTTTTTCAATGTCAATGAGACCATACAAATCAATTAAATGAGTCCATACAAATCATTTAAACAAAACATCAGAAGAAAACTTCAGCCAACAGGTGTTTTCGCGTAGACAGATATAGCTTCATCAGGGCAAAAAGTAGAAAGATTTTTGATTAAACACAACGTAGAAATTAATCTATCCACATACAACATTCATGCAGAAAATGTTGGTAATTTTGACATGATGATTTACCAGACAGCAAATTGTCATTTTGTTGTGAATTTTTAGAATAAATCTGATAATCCATCAAAGTAATGGTGTCTATGTGCTCCCCACGAAACATTTGAGTAATTCCAACATAAAATAACATGGGGTCACTTCACAGCTACAGACTGCCCTCAGCTCCCTGCCCTCCACCTAGGTTCCAGGCCCTCACCAATACAAATACATCACAACTCCTGCGGGGGGCCCCAAAATGTGTAATGTGATCTAAGCTCTTTAATGCCTACACTGGGCCCACTTTATCTCCTAGAAAATATTGGTGGGCCTCCAGTTACTCACTGCAAATGACATCAAATGACCCTCATGTTAAAAAGTGCACTTGTCTAGCGAGTGGTCTGGACACTAGTCAAACAAGCATTGTAAAGGCAACAGGTCTTGGTAATTAAAGACCTATTGGCATTGTCAATGTCTTTTAACCATGTGTTATGGGGTGCAGTGGAAGTATGCAGTGTGGATTTTAATTATGTGGGTTGGATTGGAATTGTTTGTGTGGGATTATGGAGTGCTGATTGGAGTTATGTGTAGTGGAATTATGTACCATGGTGTGCAGTGGAATTATGTGGTTAGTAATAATCTAGCATTGAGTGCACTGGAATTTTGTGGAATGGGATTGTGTGTCATGGAGTGTAATTATGTAGAGTGGTATTCTGTGCTGTGGAATGGCATGTCGAGGAAGAGGTACTGAATCGGCACTGATAGCAATCTCGGATGATCTTAACAACACAGTCGACCGCAATGGAGTTGCGGCACTACTTCTCTTGGACCTCTCGGCTGCCTTTGATACGGTTGACCATGACACCCTCTTCCAAAGACTCCACGAAGCAGGCATAGAAGGGACTGCTCTCGACTGGATTACATCCTACCTTCAAAACAGACCTAATATTATCTATTCTCCCCCCTGCTCATCCAAACCCAATCTCTCAAAAGCAGGGGTCCCCCAAGGATCAATTTACCTCACCTTTGCTTTTCAACATTTACATGATATTATTACCAGAACTGATCAATGATTTTCAACTCACATGCTGCAACTAAGCAGATGACACACAAATACTACTTAAATTGGAATGCCCCAAAGACATTGAAAACTCACAAATCTTCAGTTGTCTCAGCTGTTGATCAGTGGATTACTTGGAGTCATCTCAAACTAAATGTCTTCAAAACAGAAATAATCATATGAGGTGACTGGAAAAAGTATGACCCACTGTGCGCCTGGCCTGTCTATCTCGGACCACCTCCTCAATTATCCAAGGAAGTTAAAAACCTTGGAATTACCATGGACTCCAAGTTAACTATGAATGCCCAAGTGGACAAATTAGCACGAACAAGCTTCATCACCTTGAAGACTCTGTGACACATCTTCCCGCACCTCAGATTTCCACACAAGGTGCAAGCTACTATCTCTCTTGTACTATCCCAACTGGATTATGCCAATGGCCTCTACCAAGGATCAACTTATCTATTATGAAAAAATTACAACGTATTCAAAACTACACTGCCAGACTACTATTGCATGTAAAGCCACAAGCCACAAGACATTCTTCCCTCCTCTATCCCTCCATTACTCTTGTCGATCCAACTAATAAACTCAGATATCCTCCACTTAAATTAACTCATAAAAATACTAAAACTGAATTCATTTTTTCCTATACTAATCCACCACTAATTCCTCTTGGGCTCTGGAGTAGCGTGCTACTCGTCGAAAAGCGATTCGATGCCTTGTCAGGGGTAGTAAGCGCTATATAAATATGGAGACTGAATTATAATGATCCCTGTTTTTTTATTCAACCAAATTGTGTTATCCCCGGCGAATAACTGGTTTTCCCCATACTACGTTTCATAAATAATCACAAATGAGATCCCTTTAGAAACAAGCTACAGACAGATACATAATGGATATGTGGATTATTATGTAGATTGGGTAGACTGTGGTGAACCTGTTTGGGGAGGAGGATATTTACTAGGTCAGAAGACAAACAGAAACAAGCAAGGAGGGGACAAACAGCGATAAGGGAGGGGGTGGTGGGACAACTGAGCAGCAAAGTGGGTAGGGGTGGGGTACAAGCAAGCAACACTGGGATATTAACAAAAAATCCTCTCACTTTGAAGTCGGAGAAAAAAATGTAATCAGGAGCCCTCGAAAAACAGCATTTGACATTTGATCTCGGTCCTTGAATGCACAGGAAATGTGATGAAATAAGAAAAAGAGTTACAGGCCTGTTCACAGAAATGTATCTCAGAGAAAATGAAAACACGAGTGCTCCTATGAAGTGCTCAAAAACAAGGAAAAAAGTAGTTCCTAAAACAGCTCCTAAAATGGGAGCAGTGGATGGATAGCAGTAATTGGTTCATGCTCTCAGAGAGGGCTAAACACAGGAAGAGGCATGATGCATGCATGCCATGGACAAATGGGGAGAAAGAATATGAGAGTGATAATGGAGCCTGCAAATGGGAAGCCTATGTGCGGGCTGAAGCCCATATATTGAGTGCAACATGTCTTTTCAAGACAGAGCATGAGCTGCTTAGCTGAGACCTAAAAACACATACGTGCCCATCAGTTCCCAAGCTTAAGCAATGCCAATGGCCCTGGTTATGGGTCCAAATGCCAAACTGTCTTAAATTGCACACTTATACCAACTCACTCCCTTAAAGAGATACCATCAAATTGTCTCCCCCAGTCCCACTCAACTACACAAAGACCCCATGCACCAGAATGCTGAAGATACCAAGCAAGCTACGGCCCCTGCTGTCACAAGCCTCCACCATTTTCTTGCATACCTTGGGCCGCGGTGAGTCCGAGGTCCATGTGTGGGGACTCTACGGTCCAGGAACACTGTGCCTTACACTACTCCAGCCCACTGTCTTCAGAGAGAACCCAGTGCTCCAGGTCAATGTAAAATCAGCCTCCTAGCATGCCTTTTCTTTCAAACATTATTGCCCTTAGGTCTGCTGCCGGATAGAAAGACCTAAGACCATGAGTCCCAGAATGCACTAATGGAATAAGCAAAACCCTAGGACTGTAATAGCTCCCTACACCGGCTCACCCATCCAACTGCATCACTAACAAAGCCACCAACATTGTGATGGAGGGGAGCTGGTCTAACCACTGATGCTGCCACAAGTTTCTAAGAGCAGGTGAGACAAATCATGATTTTAAATTGAGAAGTGTAAACCAGCAGTTTCAGCCTTCAAAAACTGCAAGGTTTGGGGCAGAGGGCAATGCAGAAACCCTGTACCCGCAGTTACATATCCAGTTATCACCACCCTACAACCTGGGACTACCCAGCACAAGAATGCCCGGCCTAGACACTGCCAAATATCCTGGGTGCCCCAGAACAACCACTAACATTTGATGTAAAACTATCCATGTCATCTCTTCATACTGACCTCTACCACCTGTCCCCATGACCGACAACCCAGCCACCCTTTGGTCCACCCTGGACCACCCTCCTCCCCAAGGGCAGGCGAGTGGACAATTGTTGTGCACGTAAGGTGAGTCAAGTGCACCAGGACCATTCAACGGCATGTTGCAACCAAGCGAAACCAATTTAAAAAAGCACAGTGTCATGGCTGCTCCCCTAAGGGATGCCACTTAATTCGATGCATAGAGCTCTTGAAGTGCTTCCACCATGAGGTAGCAATTCAAATCCAGACCATGCCTTGTATGGCATGCTGTCCACATCAATAACATTCAGTCATATAACCCCCTAAACCACCTTCTACGTCACAGATTTCTGCCACTTGGATGAAATATGAGCCCACTTTAAATGAGCATGATACAAGACAAAGAGATGTGTTTCACACATCTGATGAACTAGAAGACTATAGTGTAGTCCTCCCGGCAGTCTCTGCACCAATCTAGTTATCCCCGTCCAGTGCCAATCCTAAGAAGAGGGACTTTAAGACAATTAGTTTAGGCAGATCTCCACCCAACCCTGTGCCCTGTCCCAGCAACATAAGAACTCAAGGTGGACACCTCTCCACTGTGAACAGCCTGAAAGTAAGAAAGCACATGCAACCTGGATCAGCAGAGCTAAACCTAGTCAACAGCCTATGATAATTCTCCACATCTACTTCTAACTCATCTTTCATCCATCACCCCAGTAACCGACAAGAAAAGAGCATGTGTTAGGTCACTCTTACATGATAACAAAACGTTTCACACAGTACACACCACACAACACAATTACAACTGCAGAGTCCTGCAGAGATATGCAAGTCAGTCTTAGAGTGCTCCAGAGTGGCGAGTTGCATGATTCTCCACTACAGACAGCTGTGAGCCATAAGAAATACAAATTGCATGTGACTCTAAGATTTGACGCTTTGAGACTGTCTTGCATCATTATTTGTAGATGACAATCTAAGGACCAAAAACAACTAGACCTGCCTGGCAAAATTCCCAGGCCTGTGAAGCTGCAGGGAGCGAAAAACTGATTGGCTATCCCTATCTAGAATAACCTCTAGCTTACGGAAACCAAACTTTACTTTGTCAAACTTAATGTTGGCCACACTGGGTATGATCCAAATAGTTAAAGAACTACAAGTGATATAAGTATGCCAAATGAAGGCTCCTTATCCAGCAAAATGCTTAGATTCTTCACCGTGTTTACTTTTTGAGAAGGAAGCGGTAGGCCAAAATCGGTGCACCATATGTTAGTCTGTTGGTCAAACACCATCATCATCTCTGCTTTTAACTAGGATTATGGTCCAGATGATTATCGGTGATGCAATGGTCACTATTTTGAAGAGGGGTGATAAAACAGATGGAGAGTCGTTCACTCCATTTGGAAAATGAAAACAGATGCAACATTCAACCTAACTTCAAAGCTCGGCACATCATAAAATAATGCAAACAGATAATAGAGCAATGAACTACCATTACCGAAAAATAGCACTAGAAAATAGAAATAACAGTCAACCATCGCCAGCACAAGCTCCCTTCTGGACCCACAAGATCAAGCCTATTATACACATAGATGTGCTGGACTAGGTTTTCCCAATTCCTCTAAACCCTGCATTTACCTCGAGATCTTAAACTGTGGGTGCTTGTCATTCGTGTGTGTTTGGTGTGGATAGTTTTCTGCTGCTTGTGAGAGCAGAAGATAATGAAGGGGAATGTAGGGAGTGGTTGTGTGGTTGTGCAGGGTAGTGATGGACAGCGTGGAGTGGTGGTTTGAAGAAGGCAAGCAGAGAAGGTGCAAGTAGAGCAGATACACAGAGGAAGTAAACTCCTTTCTCGTTCTGTGTTGTAGGACCATGCACAAGACATCACATTCCACAAGGTCACTCCTGTTCTTATTTCAAAAAAGATACCAGTGCTGAGCATCCAAGCTAGTCAGTGCTTCATAATACCAACTCCTGGAACAATTACCTGTGACAGGTCTGTTTCAGTTATGTCACTGTCATTCTGTCCTTACTCGCTGGAAATGTCCGAAGGTAAAAATGAAATCCTAGCTAGAGTTAGCATTTCTCAAAACGCGCACACATTGAGTTTTGCATCTTTTTGTTAAATCAACATTTTTGCGGTCCACGGGGAAAAAAACCCAGGTTTCCTCAGCGTTGCTTCCGTTATCGTTTATAAAGCGAGCCTGTTCCCTGCAGAATAAACCTATTTATGTAGCTGAAATGGAGTTGGCCCAGCTGACATTTTGTTCGCCCTGCAGGCAGAAGTAACCTTCAGGAAATATAAAGCACGTTCTGCTCCATCTGCCAAGAATCCGTGCACCAGTGCAAGCTCCTGGCAGGGAGTGGGGCGCGCGGCCCACTCCGAAGCGCAGCCGCGAGCCATGATGGAAGAGGGCTGTCACCGCCGCTCTCGCGGGCCCCCGGCGCGCGGCAGGGGTGACATTTTCCCCGTTGTACAATAATAATGTTATACTTATTACTATTTACAAGGGGCTGCACCTGTACTTGGTGTTATTCACTTGCTCGGAAAATTGTAATGTTTCCGAAACTTTGGGCTGCAGTGCCAACCTTTCGAAAAAAGCTATTTCTCAAGGTGAGGTCTGAATAGGGCTTTAAGTGGATGAAAAAAGTGGGTGGTCTCTAAGAGGGTCGTGGTCTATGTAGTTCTTAGTATGGCTTAAAAATAAATTAAATTTCTGTACCACCGGGCCAGTTTGTTGTCTCTCGACGCTTTGTTATTGGATCCAGATATAACAGAGCAACCGACACACCTAAAACCACGCTGGACTGTTGGCTTTATCAATGGTTGTCTCTGTGCCCTGCAGAGAGGCCAAGGATCGGATGGAGGTGTATTCTGAATATCTATTTGACCCACTGACAAGCACTGTAAGAAACTCGCACTGTCTTGAGCCTGAACACCAGAGCTCTCAATTGCGTTTAAAGTATGCAGTACACAAGAGTATATGCTGAACAAAAATAAACACATCAAAAACACAACATGGTGGGAGTAGCCAACACTCAATGGGGTGCAAGATTCAGTATAACATGAAATGTAAACAGTAACTAAATCACTGACATGGATCACCTGAAAATTTATCACATTCATTGTTCAGAAATTTATAGTGCTTTTTCCTAGTTAAAAATGTCAACATAGGGTCCGGTAGAGAACAGTTTAAAAGTCTGTTCTAAAATATTACTGGGTCTCAGACCGACCCACCCACTTAAAAGCCTGGGACTGAGCACCAAGAGGGGAAGAGAGGGACACTTGGGCTGCATTACTCAGGAGCCCTGGAACCAGCGGCGGCTCCTCTGCCATGGCGGAGTAGCCCCCTCCACCTCCAGCAGCAGTAGCTGCACAACATTTACAATAAGAACATATCAAACTACCTTCATTATGATTTTATTGTAAAAGGGGCAGGGCCATGGGCGGCAATGCGCTTGTATGTTTGGCCAGCCTTCTCAGGCTGGCTAAACACACCTGCCCACTGAGCTGTCTCCAGCCCGGCACTGTGTTGCTGGGTTGGAGAGAGCAGGCAGAGGTTCCCACTCTGCCTCAGAGCGCAAAGCCAGGATGCTCCGTCCAATCACAAGGCTGCTTTCCTGCTGTCAGCAGCATGAAAGCAGCATTAGGATTGCTGGGAGCCTGTGCCTGCAGTGAGGATAGCAGAGCAGCGCCGCAAGGCGAGGAAGATATATATTATTATTTTTTGTCATCGCCCTCCCCTGCCATGCACCGCCCTGCCCCTCACCTCCCCCCCCGCAAGCCATGACTGCCTGGACCCAAGGGCTGCCGCACTCAGGAGCCCAACACCAGGAACGTGACGTACTAGAGAGTGTAAGGGTCTATCGAGCCAGCACTTTTAAGTGATTTTCCGTTGATTTTATGAGCTTAAATGCAAGCAAAATATTTATTTTTTGTACTTTTCATATACAAAGCAATGTCCATCTGCTAGACAAGAAGCTTCTGGCTTACGTGCTCCAACAGACTCTCTCTGACGCCTATTATTTGCCGTTAACTCCAGTTGCTTGTGTTGCTCTTTTTTAAAAACAGTGATATTTTAACCAGTAACGCTGACATTGCATTTCTTCTTTAATTTCCTGCACTTGAATAGTGTTAATACCGGTCAGAGTTCCTTTTGTGTGTTTTGACCTATGAAGGAAGATTGGGTTCAGCACCATATGCCCCCTTAAGGCACGAGTGATATGTATATATGTTTAACTTCTGTCCTAATGTAACTATAACTCACACTCCTTCCATGCGCAGTGTTGTCATCAATGATGTCATTCTAGAACTTGCAGTGAAGTTATCAATAATGTCATAGAAAATGTCATGAATGATCTAATATGTGAGGTAATTACCAGTGTATGGCAAGGGCGAGAGTTATGGTTACAATAGAGCATGAGTTACAGTTACTTGAAATAATTATGGCTAGTGAATTTCAGTGCTTTAGTTCATAAAAATGGCATGTTTTACCTGATATTTTCACCTAACTATAACATCGGAAAGAAGGCGTCAGAAGTAGATAGAAGAGGCTGAAGCAGGAAGATTGTCAGCGACCACTTCTTCGGCTACTGCAACACCTTCAACTTCTTCTGGATCTTCAGCTGCTCTACCACCCATCACTGCACCTGTCTCTCCAGTAGTAACTGATACTTCCTCTACTCCATTTGCACCTCCATTACCACTTGGTGCATCTGTCCCTGCATCAGTACCTGCAACTGGTACCACATTTCCAAATCATCTTTTAAAGCAGAATACAGAAATTATAGAGCAGTATGGCAGTACTGTGACAAACTGTCTCCTCTGCCATACTGTCATTAATGCGGGAGAGGTAGGTACAGCATACATCGTGAGCTTGTCATGGCTTACCAGTGTCCTCCTCAATAGCCCTAGTTTTTTGCCTCCTGTTTCTTGTTACGATTTTTGCTGGTTGGTCATGCTGACCTTTGAAAAAATTAAAAACATCCAGAAACAATCTTAAAAACAAAAAGAATAAATTCTTCTCAGAACTAACCAAATAACTCAAAAGATAAAGAGCTTGTACCAATATTAACCATCCGCTTTCAGGTATAACAAATGCTAAATTGTAATTAATACCAATATAAATAGTGAGTGTAAGGTAAGTGACGGGTGAGGGTTTGAAGAGTTTCAGCACTCCTCCCATCATCTTTTTGTACTGCTATAGTCGTCCTAAGTGGCCAGGGTATGCCCAGACATGGGGTTTTTACTCACTGTGCCACTGGATTCAAGCTCCCCTGGCTGATACAGGTTGATACCCCAAAACCGATCCCAGGATGCTTAGTTCCTTAGACCTGGCTTGGCAGTTCGGGCTGGACTGTTCCCATGGTGAGCAGGGTCAAGACTGATTTGCATATGGCTGGGTCTGAACTAGAGTGGCATGGTGAGCAAAAGAACAATGGGTTTAACCAGATCTGTGACTAGGGATGAGTGTTTGAAAAGTTTCAGCCCTCTACCCATCATCTTTTTTGCTGTTACAGTTGCCCTAAGAGGCCGGGTATGCCCAGACGTGGGCCATTTGCTCCCTGTGCCACTGTATTCAAGCTAGCCTGGCTGGTGAGGGGTGATACCCCAAAACTGGTCCCAGGATGCTTGTTTCTGTATGTTTGTGTTTCTGTTTTTTAGGTACTCACAATTCTTCTTGGTCATTGTAGTTAGTTTAAATTTTTCTTTTAAAAGATATTTTAGGTTTTAACAAAATGGGATATGGGATATTGACCAAGTGAGGAGCGTATGTTTCACAAATAATTATATTCTGTTAGACAGCTACTGTTTGAACTAATTCTTGTCTCATCAAAATTAGTAACATACAGTCCTGTAGGTTTTTAATCTCGAGATAGAGCAAAGTATGCCATACCCTCTTTCAATACTTTTGACATAATGTCATAATCTAAGCTTAGTCCTTGTGATTTGTGTATTGTTACTGCATAAGCCAAATAAAAAGGAAACTTCTCTACGAACATATAAATATTTCAGAAGTCAGAATCTTTCTGCACATCGGGAGATATGCTTTGCTGTTTATTGTAGCCAAGTTTGACCACAATAAATTCAATGTCTTGATTTTGTTTTCAGACGTAATAAAGTCCACTACAAATCCCATGGCTCCATTTACTAAACCTTGTCCTACATTTAAATTTCAGCATAAAATGTATACAACAATTTTTAAATAGCTCCAATCCCACTGTATGCAAAACTCATTTTTCCATCTTTTATAAATTAGTAGCTAAAGTTCTGGTTATAGGTATGTTTAGTCTGTGATTCTCTACTTTATCTTTAGAAGCAAAATGTAGAATGCTTCTTCAGCTGCAGCATTTCATTGTTTAATTGTGCAAAATCTTCTACAGTTGGCATTAAGGTAACTATAACTCGCGCACACACCATGCACAGTTTTCTCTTCAATAATTTGACTGCTAATGTTACAATGATGACATAAAATGTCATGAGTGCTATAATATATGGGGTAATTAGCAGTTCATGGCGAGGGTGCGAGTTCTATTTATCTTAAGGCGTGAGTTTTAGTTACTTGAGAAAACCATAAGTATAACTGCCGAATTTCTATGGTTTTGTGCGAGTAAATTCGGACCCTAACTATAACATCCCTGTAGCCTTTGTTTTTTTAAGTGAATTTCTATGTTTTTTAAAATTCTAGTCCCTAACTGTAACGTCCCTGTAACCTTTGTTTTTTTCCGTTAATTTCTAGTTTTTATTAATGGAATGTTATTTTAATTAAGTTAATCCATCCACAACCGTGCACAGCCTTTGGCTTTGCATGGCAGCAGTTGGCCTGAGGCCAACCCCCTATAACCACACAACTCTGTGACATGCACAGCCTTTGGCCCTGCACAGTGGGGGTTGTCCACAGGGCCTGGCCGCCTACCCCCTGTAGCCACTCAACCCCAAGCCACTCATGAAGTGCTTCTTTGTTTGGTGGAGATGTGATTATATTTCTGTGCATCTAGAACATGTCTCCCAAATTGGAGGGAAAGGTGCTCAGGGACGGGGGGATCCCCCGAGCGCTGTCCATCATCCTTGGAAAATGGCTGGAAGATGTTGCATACCACTAATGTAAATGGGGTGGAGCCAAAAGGGTACTTTTTAAAAGGGAGAACATGATCTCTGGTCTCAGTAGCAAATAACAAGAAGGAACCCAGTCGTCACAGTCACTACATAAGATATTGCACTTGAAAAGAGCAAGGATGCAAAGACTTACGTCAAGGTTTAAAGGTAACTTATCAAGATAGAAATGCAGAGAAAAAACACTTGCTGTGCCTTGACCATGCACAAGAAATTAGGAGGATTATAACTTTACCGAAACGAAACTTTAACTTGGGCATCTGCTTCGTTTATATCTGGAAGTGCTTCCTGTTAAGGTTTGATTTCTGTGAAGTAAGCATCATGCGAGAATGAATCCTTTCTTACATATTTATCCAAGAAAAGGCCACCGTTTTGTGCAGAATGTCTTCTCAACTGGAGTACTTTCTACTAGCTAATTAGTAAGCGCTACCCCATTGGGAAAATGTATAGTGCATCTCCTACACTACAGCTGCTAAAGGATGCTGTGGAAATGTCTCCAGTGACCTTGTGTGTCTGCAAGTTTGCCAATGTGACTGCTCCTCAAACGTTTTCCTTAGATAACCTTTCAAGGTGCAACTGCAGAGAAAACATCAAAGTGTGTTTTCTCTGCAGGTGCACCTCAAAAAGTTATCTTTTCCTTGTTGTCGGGGACCGCAGGGGGAACCTCAAGACCCCATCGTCCCAGCCAGCCCCCTGCCTCCAGTGGGAGCTGGCACTACTCCTGCAGGCAGGCAGCTGCTGCATAAACAGCTCCCTGCGTGCTAGAGCAATACTTTCATCTCTTTCCCTGCCTGCATGTCTGCTGATGAAAACTCTTGTGACAGCTCTTGCTTGCTGAAAGCGAAGTGTTTGATTTTGCTTGGTGGGAGATGACACAGCTCCCGCCAAGCAAAAGCAGACAGCTATCTCTCGAGGGTGGGCTCCTTGGGGGGATAGCAGGAGCTGGCCATGGAGGTCCCCAGAGCTTTAAATGGCTCTAGGAGGAGGGCTGCGTGGCACTCCTCGTGTGTTTTGCATGGCCTGGCACCAGGGAGGTGGTAGTCCCTGGGGACGGATATGGCCCGTGATGGTGGCTGGGAGCACCCTTCTATGTTTTATAAAAAGTACATGGCACCGGGGAGGTGTTGGTCAGCGGAGCTCACACTGACCCCCTTTTTAATGTACATTGTAGACTCGGGGACTCGGGGAGGTGGTGGTCCCCGCTGCCTAGGTGGGTATGCAAGACCACCCTCCTAAAAAAATTTTTATGGAGCTCCGGGGAGACTCTTGTAGGAAAAAAAAAATTGTGTCAGACCGCATTTCAACATTGTAAGATCCGGTGAGTCTAACCCGGGCTAGCTCACAGGCTATGGCCTGGGGTGCCCAATCTGGGACATAGCGGTTTCCCTGTCCATACTGGCGCGGGCAGGGAATCCTTGTTTGCTCTCGCTTGGCGGGAGCACTTTCAAATCCCCTGCCAAGCAACAGCAAACACAAATTCCACTCCAAGCAAGCAGGACATTTAAAAATGCTCCCCCCAGCTGGGAAGCGACTTCAGGTCTGTGGCTCTGTCCGCAGCGATGCAGACAGGGAAAAAGATCTGAATATTGCTCCCGTCCACAAGGAGCAGCATTTTTAGCTGCTCCCTGTGGGTGGGAGCAATGCCGGCCAAAGGCCCCCACCCAGGATATGGTGGGTGCCCTGGGTGGGCCCCAGGACACTCACCCTTGGTTTACTGGGCCCTCAGGGATGGTGTCATGGAGCCAAAATCAGCCAGGGGAGGGGGATGCATGTCACCTTCCCCATTTAAATAGCTGCCTAGCCAACATGTATGGGGTCCCCGGGGATGAAAACAGCCCAAGAGGGGGGCTATGTGCACGCTTCCCCATTTAAATAGGTGCTGAAGCCTGGGGGATTAGGTCCTTGGAGGCCAAAAGCGCCATCAAGAGGAGGGCTGCCTGCTCCCCTCCCACTTGTCTAATTAGCCTGGCATCAGGGAATGGTGTCGCCAGAGCACAAATCAACCAAGGGGGGCTTGCCCTCCTTCCCCTTGGAAATGGCATGATGATGGCAGTGATTTCATTATCTGATGTAATTTGAGATGTCATCAGTGATAAATACTGTCACAGAACATGTCAAGAGTGATGTTATTTGGGAGGTCGTAAGCAGTGTATGGCGAGTGCAAGTTGTAGATCATGCTGTTAACTATACCTGGTGAATTTCTGTGTTTTTTTTAGTTCAAAACGTTAACTTTGTCAATGAGAAAAATTCACCTAACTATAATGTCACTTTATTTTTTTGCTATAAATATATAGTTTCCACTGAAAAAGCATTTTTTTGACTTGCCTATATTTCTGGCACAGTTTGACGAATATTCACAAAATTTTCACAAAAAAGTGTGGTCGAGAATCTTGTTGTGCATTGGAAGTTTTGGGATGATCCATCATGCAGGGCCGGGAAAAAAGTAGGGGTCAAAAAAGTGCATTTCCGATTTTATTTCCCATAGGGAATTTAGACACAACTACAGCCCAAACTGTTGGACGGAATTACACCAAAGTTGGCAGAATGGTAGCTCTTGGTCCAGAAAGAGTGCTTTTGGTGTAAATCCATTCAATAGTTTTTGAAACAATAAAGGAAAACCAAATTTGAATATCTGGAGGCGCGAAGGCTTTGCGAATACTCCCGATCTCATGCAGAGATATGATGGCTGCCAACATTTCAACCAGGAAGTGTTGGCAGCCATTTTGAGATCCGGCTTCAGGCAAGTCTCATAAAAAAAAAAAAAATTTAAAAAGGAAAGGGGGCAAGGTACTGTTACCCTATCCCACTAAGCTTGGTACAGGGTACCACAGGCAACACCCCCAATGCTTAAAAGAATATATTTTTTTAAATCACAGCAAAAATTGTGGCAAATCCGCAAATTTCAGCATGATTTTAAGTTGTTAATATAATGTTGTGGGGGCCCACGCAGGCCAGGGGACCGCCACCTCCCTGGGGCAAATATGCTTTAATAAATCCAGGGAGAAGGGGATGCCCATGTGCCCCCAACACCACAGGGACCACCACCTACCCAGAACAACATCGAAATTAAAAGGGGGGTGCTGAGAACCCCCTCTAGCCCAGCAGGGACTGCCACCTCTCAGGGGCAATGGATTATAAATATTCAGGGGGGTGCTTCCCCCGCGCACCACAGGGAGCACAACCTCTCCTGGGCAAAATAAGAAAATAAAAATAGGGGGAGTCCTATGGACCCCTAGGGGCCCCAGGGACCACCACCTTCCCGGGGCTACTATAAAATATGAGAAGCTGGTCCATCGTAGACACCAGGTCCCGTGGACCACCACCTCCCTGAAGGTAAATTCAAGGTTGGGGGACGGGGGAGCCATAGATGGCCCTGGGGACTGACACCCTCAGGGCTGCCTCCTGCTACGTTCCAAGGTGCCCATCCTCTAGAGGTAGTTGTTTGCTTTTGCTTGGCAGGAGCCCCCGCCAAGCAAAACCAAACATAACTCCACTTAATGCAAGCAGGAGCAAATATGCGTGCAGGGAAATAGATGAAAACATTGCTCCCACACTCAGGGAGCTGCTATTTAAAGCAGCTCCCTGCCTACCAGAGCAATGGGTAACTAGGACTGTGGGGGCCTTCAGTCTTCCCCGTGGTCCTCTCCTGGCACCAAGCATCTTGCTTGTATGCTGCTTGTATGCTGCTTTGAACTCATTCCATGGAGAGAGCATTCCAATAACAATAGCCTCTCCATAGAATTACTTCAAAGCGGCACACAAGCAAGATGTTTGGTTCGAATGTTATAGTTTTGATGTACAGCAAACCAGACTCACGTCTGACATACTGGTAAAGCTCTTGGACTATCACTCAGTACATTGAAGGTTCAGGTTCTGGTATCTCATGGTAGTGTGTCTGTTTATTTACCAGTTTTGACTGTTAAACATTCCTACAAGCCCGACGATTTTCAACGTCTACATGGCCCCACTCACTAAGATCACCAAACAACAAAAGCTAAATATAGTCTCCTATGCCGATGACACCCAACTGATCCTCTCCCTGTCCGAGAACTCTGCGCAAGGCTAGATGAATTTACATAACAGGATGAGAGCAGTCGATGCCTGGATGGAGAATAGCTGCCTCAAGCTCAGCTCGGACAAGACAGAGATCCTCGAGACTGGCTCAACCGCTTCTGTCTGGAGCAACCCCTGGTGGCTCACCACTCTAGGCAATTCCCCTGCCCGACTATGCACGTAACCTGGGCATCATCCTGGACTCCTCTCTATCAAGTTAACGCTGTCTCCTCATCAAGCTTCCACACCCTCCATCTCCTGCGGAAGATTCTCAAATGGATTTCCCCAGAAACGAGAAAGACAGTCACCCACGCACTCATTACACGCAAACTGGACTACGGCTAAGCACTCTATGCCGGCATCACCAAGAAACTTCAATCAAGACTACAAAGAGTCCAGAATGCAGCAGCCAGACTCATCCTGGACATCCCCCGACACAGCGGAATCTCCTCCCACCTCAGAGACCTACACTGGCTCCCAGTCAACAAGCAGATCACATGCAAACTCCTGATCCACACCTTCAAGGTACTGCACAACATAGGACCAGCACACCTCACCTTCTCCGTTCCTCCTACCAACCCAGACATGGAACACACGTCCCCTCAAGCTTAGGCAGACCGCATCACTGAAGCAGTTCAGGAAGGACCTCAAGACCTGGCTCTTCGACTGAGCAGCACGCCTACATTCAGAACCTTGAGACCCTATGGGTGATTAGCTGCGCTTTACAAATCTATGACAGATTGATTGATTGCCATCAAAATCTTTGGTTTGAATGTCATATCTATGCCTGGAAACTGCATAGCAAAGAGTCACCTGTGGCCTGAAGGTCTCAGGCCCTCACCCCAAAGGTTGGGGTTCCTGTCTAGGTGTGTCAGTAGTCACATTCCTGCTTTAATTACTTTTCATATTCAAATAGTGAAGGTATATAAAGGTATATACCAAAATGTGAGTGCACTCTTTTTCCTCGACAAACATGTTTTTATTTTCAATTTGTCCTAAAATATCGCATTCTAAGCATATCATTCATCAAAGTCTAGAAAAACTCTCCATGTGGTTATAGGGGGTTGGCCGCAAGGCCTCGTCACAGGCCAACCCCCACCGGGCACAGGCAAAGGCCGTGTGTGGCGAGGGGTTGGGTGGTTATAGGGAGCTGGCCGCAGGCCAGGCCCTGTGGCCAACTCCCACCAGCACTGCCAAAGGCCAAGCGTGGGGCTGGGTTAGGTGGTTATAGGGGGTTGGCTGCAGGCCAGGCCCTATGGTCAACCCCCACTGTGCACAGCCAAAGGCTGTGCATGGCAGACTTGAATTAACGTATAATAAATAAACTTAT
This sequence comes from Pleurodeles waltl, assembly GCF_031143425.1. NCBI lineage: Eukaryota > Metazoa > Chordata > Amphibia > Caudata > Salamandridae > Pleurodeles > Pleurodeles waltl. The sequence goes on along the minus strand of NC_090445.1, from coordinate 153,548,664 downwards.
GGTATGTTAAAAAAAAACATAGAAATTCACTGGAAAAAAACAAACAAATGTTACATGGACATAATAGTTAGGAAATAGAATTTAAAAAAACATAGAAAGTCACTTAAAAAACAAAGGTTACAGGAACGTTATAGTTAGGCTCAAATTTTAAACATACAAAACCATAGAAATTCAGCTGTTCTAGCTAGAATTATCTCAAGTAACTGTAACTGGTGCCCTAAGATAACTATAACTTGCACACTTACTGTAACATCTGCAGTAAATTTATTTATGACATAACTGTGCATGTCGGGGTCGTGAGTTACAGTTCCCTGCGGACCCACCTTGGTTTACCCATAAATAAAAATCACTTAATCCCACTTTCTTCTGGTCGTGCTCACAAGAGTATGGTACCCTGAATTTATAGGGAGTTCCCAAAGCACTTGGTTAGGGCCAGGATGTGGTTATATAATTACAGTGCCACAGGGCCACTTGTTACATTTTGGTTAAGTTTGAGTTGACACTCCAAAACTAACAAGCAATTGCTAAAGTCAATCTGTCTTGTCTTTGTGGCAAACTATTAGATTTGCCAATAGTTGCTTGCAAGCCAGTAGGACAAAAAGAAATTAAAAATTAAAAACTTCAAACTGGCCACTTGTAGTGTGCACATGTGCTGTGATGTCAAGCGCATGCCACTGTGGCCTTGGAACGCATTTTCTTTCAGAAAACAAAATACCGAGATGACCACAATCACGTACACCTGCATCATGCATCACATACATCTGCATCACACATCTCGGTGTATTTTAAGTTTAATTTACTATTCAGAGATGCCCGATGGTCATTTCAAATGGTAAATTAAAGAAAACAGCGCGAAAAGAAGTGAGCAGCTGGTAGCAGTGTGCAGCTGAAAGGGACTCACCTAACGTTGGTCCCCTCGGTCCTGCACACTCCTATTACTGTTCTTTAACTTGAAAAATAATCATTTTCCAAACTCTTACTTATGCTCTTCCCCTATCCTCTAAAAGTTCTTCAACCCTCCCTCTACCGACCTCTCCTCCTGCTCCATGCTTTCTGATTTTGACATTGCTTCTTCACCACCTATTTCACTTATTTAAATTGACTTCCTGCATTCTGCATTTTCCCCTGACTGCTCTGTTTCCCATCTTGCAAATTAGACATTCTACCGTAGTTTTTTCTAATATTCCTGACTCTCAATAATTCTTCTGCTGTCTCCTTTAATCCTCTGCCTCCTTCTCCTGTCACTACCTTTATGCTCTTCTGCTTCCTTACTTAATAGATCTTGTCAAGGTTCTCTCGCAGCTGGAGTCCTACTGGATGTATTTATGCATGGAGCCGTACTCCTTTACGTGGAAAAACCCTCGTTTGACTCCATTGTCCTTGTATCTTTAGCCCTTCCTCTCCTGCCCTCCTAAACATCTCCCCGCTACAAACTCACTTTTACTCTCCATACTGACTAAGACTCCTCTCTAGGTAGTCACATCCTATCTTCAGTTTCAAAAAAGCCATCTTACTCCTACTCCATTCTACTCAATGGAATGAGTAAATCCTCACCACCCTTCCCTATTTTGCCCCTTTAGTTGTGCAGTATCCTGGCTCTGTTACTGCTCAAACTGATCACATTCTGTTTCTTGCGCTAACACATTCCAAATTGTGCTCATTTCAGACTAGGGTTCTCCAGTTTCTGTTCTTGGTTTAGGAGCATAGCAACCGTGTCACAGTTCCTAATGCAAGCAAAGGAACATCTTCTGACCAGTTGGGCAGACAAGACAGTCATAACTAGGGTACATTTGTCCCTTTCCGCACTGGGATTGGTGGTACGACACATGCTTCACTAATGATAGGTACACCTCTGCCTGCGCCAAATACCTTTTTATATTTACAATTTTCTGCAGTTAGACATTAACTTTTGTGTAACATCTTCCTCCTGCCTGTTCATCTTCCTTTCAGTACATCTCGGCTGCAATGGTGGAGGGCCCTGCAGAGTTTGGAATGTGGCACTCCTTCCAGCCCATGGGAGGGATGATCTACATGCTGTTGGTGCCCTGCCGTGCAGAGTGTGGTAAAGCTAGAGAGTCGCCCCCTGTAGTAAAAGTAGAGAGTCGCCCCCTGTCAATAAACATTTCTTATGGTGCAGCTGGCATGCTTGCCAGTCAAAGTCACTACTCTGGAATTTGCTAGCTTGAACCTGGGGTGTCAGCTTTTGTGTCTAGCATATGTCTTCTTAGGGGCAGTGACTGGAGATGCAGACGTAGTTTTGAGGAAGTTCTTCAGGTGTTTCCTTTCAGTCACATGGGGCAAATTGCAAGTATTCCTCCCATCAACATTTGTGTGTTTCATGTATCACCCCTAAGTGGCATGAGTAGGCCCAGACTCGGGACCCATATTTACTATGTTACTGGAGCCCAGCTTCATCTGGCTGATGAGCCGATAACTAGGGCATAACTAGTGTTGGGTTGCTTGTGTTCCGGTTCTGGGAGGACCTGCCCTGGCAGTTCGGGCTGGACTGTTCCCATGAGGAGCAGGGTCAAGACAGATTTGTACATGGTTGAGTCTAAACTGAGGAGGCATGGTGAGAAAAAGAACAGTGGGTTGGGATGCTACCCAAAGGAATTGCCAGTGATTAGACAAATTGCAAGCACTCCTCCCATCACCTTTTGTGTGTTTCACTTGACTGTACTGAATCACTCTTGGATGTAGGTTTGGTCTAAAGACCTGGTCATCCAAGAAGCATCAACATAGGTCCATGTTTGAGGTCTAAGAGCTTGGTGCTAGCTTGTAAATAGAGGTATTTCACAGGGGTGGCTGCTGCCAGGAAGGGCTGGTGGGGCAGCAAAGGGGGGGAAGGGGAGCATGAGCGAAACACTGGGATTGGCCTGAACAGGCTGAAATGCCACTCAGGGAGGGAGTGGGAGTCTGCGCTTGGTCTCCACACGGCTGTAAAATACAGCCGGGTGGAGAGTTTTAAGTGCACACGTCAGTTTGGCCGGCCTCAGACGACTGGCCAAACTGACATGTGTACTTAGAGTGTACCACTACACCTCCTCCCTGATGACGCCGAGGATGCTGGCCCGCCACAGATGCAATGGAAAAATTAAATGATAATTATTTTTCTGCTCCTTTTTTTAGCAGTGGGGCAACGCTCCTCCACCATAGTGGAGGGGCCGCCCCTGGATATTCAGTGTCAGAGAGAGCTGTACACGGGTCCAGCTCCAATCGATATGAGCCCCTTAGCATGCTTTTTTCTCTGGCCTCTTAAAATAGCCTAGGGTGGAGGAAAATGTTGATTTTAGCTCTATCTTAGTCAAGAACAAAAAAACTTTTTAATAGGTTCAATCTGGTGCCGTCTTGCTTGCTTCGTCCTACATATTTTGAGGAAGAGAGGCTTGAACGGATATTTTCTGTATTCCCCCTAATTAGGCCGGATGGAGAAACCTAATCTGTAGGGGTAGGGTATGGTGATGGGCGGCAGTCGCAGATCTTCCATTATATATATTTTCCACCGCATACTTGAGACACGGGAAAGAGGATCCAAGTTGTTGAAACTAAAGGTTTTATCATAAGGATTCAATAAGATCTGGCCCCTGTTATACAGAAAAATGTGGACCAACAGAATAACCAAAAAGCACACCTTGCAAGGTAAAATGAACAAATATAGAGTGGGATTGTTGTGACAGCTGCAAAATGTCCTCCTTACAGCAAAATAATGATTCAAAGAGTTATATTTTCTAAATCTTTTCAACATCTACAGATGTTAGACAGGACTGAAGTGATCACACATGTAATTACAGCTTCCCAACAAACACAGACTTACTAGTGATGAAGCAGAAAATGAAGGTTTTGATTTTTAACGCTCAAACGTAGTGCTGAAATAATCATACGTGATATTAACCGACCTAATAAAGATTGTACGGGGACAAAATGTGCCCTCAGAGTAGTTTGCCATCATTTATACGCGTGCTTTATATAACGTGGTGTATTAGAATTGCACTAATCCGACATAATCATAAACGTGTGCTACGATTTGCTTATTTGAAATGCCTTAGCTTAGCATTACTTTAGCGGAGGCTTTGGCCTAGTTGCCTGGTCTCACGGTTTAAATGTTCGTATTTTTCCACTGTGCTATTAAACGTGTATTTCTGCTTGAAGCTGTACTTTTCCACAGAGACTGTTCACATGCTTATCTTAAAGTTAGTGCCAGCATGGCATATTTTCTCTTTAATTCAAGGTCGACTTGCAGGTGCGGACAATGGAGGCTCTGAGAGTAAGCTAATCGAGAGACAATGTTGCAATTTGCGTACCCATCTCCAAGGATAATGTATGCTTAAGTAAAAGCTTGAGAACTGTCGTTTTTGATTGGTCAATTTGAAGCTAACCTATGAACCCTCCAATGGAGACCCTACTGGACTTGAACTGTTGTCTATAAAAACCCAGGTGCACGAGAGGAAAGCTCTCTCTCTTCGGACATCCCGCCATTTTGACGTCGTAGATACTATGACCCATTTTGCTGCGACGCCATTTTGAGAGACTTTGATGCTTTCTCTAGTCGAGAGAAAGAGACTTTAAGGATTCTTGCCCTAGAGACTTTAACTTTGATTTGTCCCTTTGCATGAAGTAGTAGTTTATCTTGCTGCCGTGAGGCAATTGCCCCGTTCACCCCTGCCCCTTGTCCCGTCCCATGCTGATCGAGAAACGATACCTGTGAGACGAAGACTTCATTGATTGCTGATTGGAATTGGTAATTATGAAAGGAAATTGTAAAATTGCATTGTGTTTCTTTTAGGTAACCAACTGCTGATTTTGAGAAGGACCCTAGCGAGGAGTTTTTCTAAATTGATGTTGCCAAATTGTTTTTGCATGAAGTCCCACATGCTGATGCTAATTTGAGGTTAGATGAGGATTCCATACGTCGCACGATGCAATTTGAGATCTTGTTATGCTGACTAAATGTACGCAATTAGCCCATTGCAGATTATCGTATTAGTGCTTTGTATTGCCACTATCGAATGCCTTGTGATTCAAATGCTTCATAGATTACACTTGTTCCGACGATATGGACAGCTATTAATGTTCATTTATGTTTATCATTTGGTGTTGAGACACATCTATATCGTGCTAGCTTTGTTAATATAGGGAAATAAACTCACTAACTTTGCAATAAACTGGTGTGGTTATTCCTGGCTGAAAGGTCAGGGTTCGCCGAAATGTATTCTGGATTAATTGTTAAGTGTTATGTTGTTCAAGGTGTTGCTTATGTTCGTTATTGATTATCGATTTAAGGTGATTGATCGATTAAGAGTACAGAGAGTTCCCACTTAGTCAAAAGATTCATCGACCTAAAGAGCATCCGAACGCAGGTAAATTGTTACCACGTTCCGCTCTATCAGTAGATGGTAGCAGAGGACGGTTTCGTCTTTTGGGACCCTGTACTATTAAAGTACATGGTGTCGGATTAGCGGTTACGCACTTTGAGGCCTCATTCGAGGAGTTGAATTAGATTTTCTTGGATAAAACTGATTGACAAGATGATGATGGGCTAGGTCCACCGCGACTTTCCCGGGATCTCGGAGCTTGCGAATGGAGAGAACGGAGATGTGGAATCAGCGCTGGCGGTACTAGTGATGGTATGAGAGAAGTTAGGGTTTTGCGCTTGCACAGCTTATTGCCGCAGGGTGCGTGAAAAGGTTGTGAGGATTTTTCTTTAAGGATAGCGGAGGCGCGACTCCGAGTGTAGAAGTAGAGAAGTCGTCGAACTTCATGGAGATAGCGGAGGTGCGGCTCCGAGTACGAGAGTAGGGAAGTCGTCGAACTTCATGTGCGTCTGGCGCTTTGTGCATAAAAAGGTCCACGTGGTTGTTGTTGTTGAGACGGGCCCTGCGAGGTCAAGAGACTCCGGAGTATGTTGATCCATGTTGTGGTCTGGGCGGTTTAGTAGGTTGATCGGGCGTGGTCAACGAGTGGGTAAGTGTGTTAGGGAGTGATAGAAACTTCGACTTCGGGCTTTGACAAGATTCTAAGTGCACTAGAACAGATCATTGACAAGTTGAGAGTAGGTCTGCGGGTCAGATTTGCTTGCGAATGTGGGGACTGAGAAAGACGGAATAGCGGCCGAAGCTGGTGAAAGAGATCGAATAGTGGCCGAGGTTAGTGAAAAGTCCCTAAGGTCCTGAAGCGATTATGTTACCCTTCCTGTAGTAAACCGACAGATCTGTTTTGGTTTTTGGTAGATCGCGATACATGCAAAAAGTTGTTACGGGAGGACCTGAGTGAAGGAGGATTAGCCGCGAGGCTTTGTCAGCCGCAGTGTGTGTGAGTGTGACGTCACTAAGAGCCGCGCTGGGATAGGTTGGTTGGAGAGAAGGGTCACGCACGGATTGGACGCAGTCCGTGGGACTCGATTGGAAGGGGAAAGGCAGGTGAAGAGTATTCCGGGAATTAAAGTCACCTATTGATTACAAATTTTGTGGAATAACAGTGACCTATTGATTATAAACTTTGTGAATTAAAAGACGAGAAAATGAAATTCCTTAAAGCATTCAGGAGCGCGATGAAGGGAGAGTCATACATTAAAGCGAGCGTAGGAGAGGAAACGCCGCCCGAGGGTACACCAGCTTACATTGTAATGGAGGAAAAAGGGGTAGCTCCGTGCCTTTGGCTAAAACAATGGCACAAGTGGACAGAGAAACATGGGAACGTAGCATTCCCGATACATGGGACATTCAATATAAGGGTCCTAGAGAATTTGAGATTCACGATGTATGACATGAAGGTGCCTCCAAGGCCAGCACAGTTTGAGGCTCTAGCAATCTGGGAACTCATGGCTAGACAGCAACAGAAAAACAAGTTTGAAACAAGGATGAGGAAGGCAGAAAAGACACTAGCGGATGCTAGGTGGGATAATGCGCAGAAGGTGTGGAGGTCAGATGTATTGCAGGGAATAAAATTGTTCCCCGCAATTACTGAAGATGAAGAGGAGACAGGTAAGAAAGCTACCTGCAAGACAGACAGGAAATGTTCCAAGGATAGAGAGAACGAGGAAAAGCTGAGAAGAGAAGAGGAGTTAGAGGATGAGGAGTTGATAATGCAATTGCTAAACGACCGTCCACCGCCTTATGCAGAGAATGGACAAGGTCCAAGTACCAGTTCTGCCCCTCCGGCATCGGTACAGAACAGTGAAACGCAGAATCCAGGAGCACCATCGGGATCTAAGGATCCGAGTTTACTGCTCACCCCGCAGATGCCGCAGGTCAGGAGAATGTATCCAGATGTGCCCGTGTTGAAACCAGCAGAACATTATCAGCCGCAGATGCCAGGGTACTACAACAGTGATAACAGTGGAGGAATGATTCTAGATCCAACCGTAAGGGGCGTACAGAATGGTTACAGCCCAACAATGGCACAAGCTGAATCAACTCAGTTTATGATGCCTCAAAAGCAGATGCAGGGAGGAAACGCTCATGCTCAAATGACGGGGAGTCAGATGGGCATGCCGGCAATGATGGCCCATAATATGGGGATGAACATGCCTCAGAATATGGGAAATGGACAGAATCCAGATGCAATATCACTGCCCATTACCGTAGGTCCAGCGGTACCTCTGTATAGTCAGCCTAACTTAGGTATGAGCAGTCAGGGACCAATGCTGCAGAATGGGACAGAAAGAAGGTGCATAGAAAACACTCCAGGGATAACTCCGATAGCGGCTCAGCCAACTGGGTCTGGGTCCCTGATGGAGTTTAGTCCCATATGTGCTCAGTCTACACTGGTGAGGTCGAGCCCCCCACTGATAATACCATTAACATCGAACACTGAAAAGTTGCCGCAACCATCGATGGCAGTCGATGTGAATGCTACACTGATGGGGGTAAATGCGCAACAGCTGACACAGTGGTTCAACAGTCTAAATTCCACACAAAGTTCAGACAGTGGGAAAGGAGACGATTACTTGAGCAGGATGAGGCTGAACATGGAAGCACAAGAATTGGTGGAAGGAAATATGGGTGTGAACAGGTTGGAGTCCTACACGGAAGAGGAGTTGAGGTATCTATGTCCAAAGATCACGAGAGAAGTAAACAAGGTACATAAAAGTTTGCAGGAAGTAGCAGACAGGAACGGGATTGACATAGGCAAGACGAAACACTTGAGTAGGAGCTATAGGTTGGATTTTGGGACCACAGATTTTGAACACATGAGATCAGCAGGCATGAAGGCACACCTTAGAGAATTGTTGCAGAGTGCCCAAGTGTGGAGGTGCTTAGACAAGTGGGAAAGCAGATGGGTAAAGAGGAAGGATAAGAGGAGGGACGGTGCCACAGAGCACAATGAGAAAGGACCGCAGAGTAGTGATACAGTAACTATGTTACCAATGAGGGAGACAGCAGGGGGAAAATTAGTACATGTACCAATGGCACAGGAGTGATATTCAGTCTTTTACGAATGATTTTCCCAAACTGAGGGAGAAGCCGATCGAATGGTATCAACAGACTGATAGGTTTGTGAAGCTTGCCAAATGTCTCTGGGAAGACCTGAACACTCTATTCGAGATTGTGGTTCCGGCAGATTTGTGGGAGGATTGTAAAAGAGCTGTAGGTTGGCCGACAAGTGAACCAGAGAGAGACAGAGAGACGGGTGCACCATCACCTATGGTGATGTGTCTGTACTACAAGGTGATTGAGCATTTGAAAACGAAGGTTGCCGCCAAAAATGTGGATTGGCAGAAAATTGATCGAACTGCCCAAGAGGCTAAAGAATCGATTCATAGTTACTATGAGAGGTTGTTGAAGGCGTTCAAGAATTACAGTGGCACGGAAGCGATCGAGGCGAAAGATATGCTTCATTTTGTGTTCAGATTTGTGGAAGGGCTGAGACCAGAGATAAGTCAGATGATAAAGTCGCATTTGATCTGCTGGCAGTCGAAACCGATTGATGAAGTCTTGACTTATGCGAAATACTGTAGCGACGAAATTGAGGTAAAACAGAAAAAGCTGAAAGAGAAGGTGATGATGATGCAGCTTAAGGCGGCTCAGACAGGCTTGCAAGGTCTGCAAGGGCTGCAAGGGTTGCCAGGGATGCAAGGGTTCCAACAGCAGGTACCGCAACAGCAGCCGCAGTTGCAGGGAAACATGGTGTTTCAGCAACAGCAGCCGCAGTTGCAGGGAAACATGGCGTTTCAACCACAGGCCAGAGGCAGAGGCAGAGGAGGTTTTGTGAATAATGGTCCGGATTTGAACACTGTTGTGACGGGTGTGCAGGCAATGAAGAAGGTGATGCCGTGTCACGCGTGCGGAAACGTAGGTCATTGGAAACGCGAGTGCCCGATGGTGGTGCAGGAAGGTGCAGGTGCAGGTGTAGGTGTTGGTCAGCAAAACAATGATGTCAATGCATTTCAGACAATGAGAGGACCGAAAATGAGAGGTCCAAACCCAAATTTTCAGACCATAAATCAATTGCAGGGATTACAACCTATGCAGCCGCAGCAGATGCAGATGCCCCGTGTGCAGATGACGCAAATGCAGCCGATGCAACAGCAGTTACCTTTGGTACCTAATCAGCAAATGCAAATACCTTTGGCACCAATGAGTCAGCAGCAAATGATGGTTCCTCCACAGGTAACGGGTCAGGTAATGAGCACAAACGGCACAGTACAACAGTTCCCATTACACAGTGAGAGTGGAATAAACAATGTATGGGAGAGTGAAAGCTCAGAAGAGGAAGGAGATTGTGTGCTTGCGGCATCCCTAGAAGTTGATCAAAGGGGTCCGTACGTAGAAGGAAGAGTAATGGGTCATCGTGTCTCATTCTTGGTTGACACAGGAGCCACACGCTCAACTGTTAAGAGCAGTGAAGTACCAAATTTGCCACTCTCAGGGAGGACAGTTCAAGTGGTGGGAGTAGCAAACAGACATCTGACGAACCCAATAACAGATCCGATACCAGTCAACATTGGTAACTATCAAGGGGTACATCAGTTTGTAGTATGTGACTCAAGCCCGATTGCACTGTTAGGAAGAGACCTATTGTGCAAGTTGGGTTGTTCGATAATGTGCTCGAACGAGGGAATAACAATACAGACGAGCAGTGATGGGGAAGAAGAGGACAGTGTAGAGGGTGATGAGATAGAAACAGTTGACGAAGAGTATCCTCTGATTTGTCTTTTACCAATGATAACTGAAGAAGATATCCCAGCAGAATTACGGGAAACAGTCGGAAAGGAAGTGTGGGACATGACAGGGAAAGAGGTGGGATTGATGAAAGGAGTAGAACCAGTAAAAGTGATGGTAAAGCCCAATGCGATCTTTCCCCAGACCCCACAATACCACATGCCACAAGATACCCTCATGAAAGTTGCCCAACTTATTGACGAATTCGTGAAGCAGGGCGTACTGAAAGAAGTATTAAGCAGCCCATGTAATTCACCGATAATGGGACTAATAAAGCCAAGTGGGAAAGTCCGACTTGTACAGGATTTGAGAAAAATAAATGACATCATAATCAAGTGCTGCCCTGTCGTACCGAATCCGGCTGTGATAATGTTTCAGATCCCTTGCGAAGCTGAGTGGTTCTCAGTCATCGATTTGTCACAAGCATTCTTTTCTGTGCCTCTTCATGAGGACAGCCAATTCCTCTTTTGTTTCAAATTCCTAGACAGAGTATACAGTTGGTGTCGAATTCCTCAAGGGTTCTCTGAGTCACCGTCGATATTCAATCAGGTTCTAAAGAAAGACTTGGAAGAGTTAGAGTTGCCATTCGAGTCAACCTTAGTACAGTACATTGACGACTTACTGGTTGCATCAAAGACAGAAAGTGGCTGCACAGCTGATACCATTGCTCTGTTGAACCATTTGGGAGGGAATGGACACAAGGTGTCTCCTTCCAAACTGCAGTTCTGTCAGAAGAAAGTGAAATACTTGGGTCACCAAATAGAAAAAGGGTCACGGAAAATAATGAAGGAAAGAATTACCAGTGTACTTCAAATGAGTTCACCAAAGACAAGGAAGGAGGTGAGGAAGTTTTTGGGAATGGTGGGATACTGTCGCCAGTGGATTCCCAACTTCTCGTCTTTAGCAAAGCCTTTGCTGAAATTGACCCAAAAGGATGCCTTGGATCAGATCGAACTGAAAGGGGATGAGATGGATGCTTTTGTTGAATTAAAAGAATGCATGTGCAGGGCTCCAGCTTTAGGTATGCCTGATTACACGAAGCCTTTCACATTGTTTTGTCATGAACGTGATGCATGTTCTTTGTCTGTCTTGACTCAAGCCCATGGTGGCGTAAACAGACCAGTAGCGTATTTTTCAGCTACTCTGGATCCGGTGGCAGCAGCACTCCCAGGGTGTTTGCGCGCCGTAGCAGCAGTTGGTATCAGCCTCACTCAGAGTGAAGGAATAGTGATGGGACACCCAGTAACAGTCATGGTCCCTCACTCAGTTGAGATACTTTTGACCCACTCCCGAACGCAGCACATGACTGGAGCAAGACTCACAAGGTATGAAACGACTATTCTGGGCTCACCGAATGTGCAGCTGAAAAGGTGCACTACGTTGAATCCAGCTACCTTGCTTCCTGGAGAACATGCTGAAATTGAGAACGCTGAAGACGTCGAGCATGACTGCCTTCAGGTGACTGAATTTTGCACAAAACCCCGACCGGATATCAAGGATACAAAACTTGATGAAAATGACCAAATTCTTTTTGTTGATGGTTCATGTCTAAGAGATGGGGTGGGAATATTGAAAGCAGGATATGCTGTATGTACTGTGACAGGGGTCTTGGAAGCGGGATGGCTCCAAGGAGTCTATTCTGCACAAGTAGCAGAACTTGTAGCCCTTACTAGAGCATGTCAATTGTCTGCATTGATGAAAGTCACCATTTACACTGATAGCCAATACGGGTTTGGGATTGTGCATGACTTTGGACAACTGTGGTCACAGAGAGGTTTCCTGACTTCTTCAGGATCCCCAGTGAAAAATGGGGAGAGAATAAGGGAGTTGTTACATGCCATTCAAGTGCCAGCTGAAGTTGCAGTGGTAAAGTGCAGTGCTCACACGAAAGGACAGGATTATGTGCCTCTGGGAAACGCCTATGCAGATCAAGTCGCAAGATTTTGTGCCTTGAACTGTATATTGTTAAGGGATGATTGGAATACAATAAGTGAACCAGAACTCGAACCAGCTGAAGCATTTGCCTTGAAGGTCGTAGATACAATAGAAGAACTAAAAGCACTACAAAGTAATGTCAGGGAGGATGAAAGAAATTCCTGGATTAAATCACAATGTATAAAGAGACAAGACGAGCTATGGGTTTCACATGAGGGAAAATTTGTTCTGCCAAATGGTCTCTTATCACAGCTTGCGCGGTTCTATCATGGGCAAGCTCACCTAGGGAGAGATGCCATGATAAGATTGTTCAAAACTGATTGGTTTAACCCCAGATTTCGTAAAGCTGCAGAAGCAGTTTGCCATCGATGTGTCACTTGCCAACAGATGAACCCAGGAAAGGGGACGGTTGTGAACGCGAGTCACATTGGTAGGGCAAGCGGTCCTTTTAGTCGTATGCAAATGGACTTCATTGAGATGCCTGTGCATGGAGGTTTAAGATATGTGTTGGTGATTGTGTGCATTTTTAGTCACTGGATTGAGGCATACCCCACACGTAGAAACGACAGCCTTACAGTTGCCAAGCTATTATTGAGGGAGTTAATACCACGTTTCGGATTCCCGATCTTTTTAGAATCGGATAGGGGAAGTCACTTCAATAACGAGGTGATAAAGTTACTCTGCGAAGCACTGAACATTGAGCAAAAGCTGCACTGTAGCTATCGCCCTGAGGCATCAGGACTGGTGGAGCAGATGAATGGTACGCTGAAGTCGAGAATGGCAAAAATATGTGCATCAACAAATTTGAAATGGCCTGACGCATTGCCCTTAGTGCTAATGTCAATGAGAAACACTCCTGATAGAAAAACTGGACTGTCTCCGCACGGAATTCTCATGGGCAGGGCTATGAGACTTCCTGCAGTTCCCGCAAACATGCTTTTGAATATTACAGATGATATGGTGTTAGACTACTGCAAAGGACTGGCTGACGTGGTTCGCTCTTTCTCTCACCAGGTGGAAGCGACCACCTTGCCACCGATCCAAGGTCCAGGACACGCACTGAAAGCAGGTGACTGGGTCGTGATAAAGAAGCACGTGAGGAAGTCGTGTCTGGAACCCCGTTGGAAAGGCCCTTTCCAAGTGATCCTGACGACAACTACCGCTGTGAAGTGCGCGGGGGTTCCCAACTGGATTCACGCCAGTCATACAAAGAAGGTGCTATGCCCCACAGATGAGGAAGTTGAAGCGCTGAAATTACCAGTGCCTGATAAAACGATGCCGAGTGCTGAGACAGAACAAAAGCGAACTGAAAGCGAACAAGCAACAGCAGAAGAAAAAGAGATATCATTGGAGAACGAAGAGTCCGACTCACTTGGGGAAGACCAAGGAGAAAGTTCAGACAGCGACGAAGAAGCTGCAGGTGACAAAGAGCCTGAAGCAGCTGAGGGTAGCAAAAAGCCTGAAGCAGCTGAAGGTGACAAGGAACCTGAAGCAGCTGAAAGTGATACAGAGCCTGAAGAAAGTAACGGTGACGAAGGGCTCGAAGAGAGTGAGAAAGCAGGAGAGCCTGAGCAGAAGGGGGCTTTCCCAGAAACAGACGATACAGAAAAAGAAAAGGAAACCGTGACTGATTCCTCTGAAGGTGGGGACAAAGAAGAGCAGAACGAAAAAGCTCAAAACTCTACAGAAAAGATCTCAGGTCCATCAAACGGACACGGTGCAAAAAGAAGACTAAGTATCTCACCGATAAAAGAAAAGGGCAAAGAAGGTTTGAACGAGGGAGGAAGGCCGAAAGTGAAAGAGAAAAGAAAGGAAGTGACTGTCGTGGAACAATCGTCAAGTGAAGAAAAGGACTTGGCGAAGGAGGAGAGTGCCAGCGAAGCAGAATCGAAAAGAGAAGCAAAATTGAAAAGGAAAAGGATACCAAACAGGAGGTATTCTGGTCCTGAATGGGCATATGCGGTAAACGATGATTGGACTGATGAGTTTGTATCTCTAAGCATCGAAAACGAAGAAGAAGAAGAGATACCAATAGAAAAGAAAAGTTTCATAGACTCTGTTGATTGAAACGGTAGTAAATGGTATTGCTTGCTGCAATATAACGTGAGACGAACAACCAGCTGAGACATTGCTAAACAGAATTGAGACAAATGCTGCTAACCGATAAGTGACTGGCCTTTTGAAGAAAACGGTGTGAACATTGTGCTCGTTCAGCTTTGTAACTGAATTGCTAAGTAGTTTCATTTATAAGTGCTTCTAGCTCTCTGATTCTATACAGATCATGCCCGGGTACGCTATGCAGAATAGTAGGAAGAAATATTGTAAATACGTGTGTATAGGCTTGGTACTAACATGTGTACTAATAATAATGGCAATTGTGTTTGGAATGCATGGAAAGGGTGAGAATGAGACTATTGCTGCTTCTACTATTGTTCCTGTTACTGTCACTGAACTAACCCCATTGAAAAGACTAGCAATGGATGAGAGGCTCTTGCACGATAAGAAAGAGCTTTCGTATAACGTTTTCTATCGCTTGCTAACGGAGTATGTTGAGACTATGGATGCGAAGGATTGTTATGTGTGTACCCAGATACCGACATCAGTAAAGGAAGGGGTGACTTATCACCACATGCCTCTTACATATGGGATTACATGTAGTATAGTAATGTCTAGGTTTTATGGTCAATCTAACATACAGTATTTTTTCTCAAATTATGATGTTACCTTTGCTTATGTTCCTATAATAGCGCAGCTAAGCGAGACTGCAAAATATTGGGATTACAAAATTATGAGGGATTTTTTCGAGCCAATGCAACCTTTTGAAACGGCTCATGCTCATAGGGAGAACCTTACTTGCTCCGTCTCTCCTGTAGAAATAAGCTTTTTAGATCGCACAGATGATAGAAGGGCTCAAATGAAAGCGAAATTAGAAAAGGAGCTACATAAGAGGACTTCAGTAGATAATTATGATTTTGCTGCTATAAAGACACAAGGGAAAATTGCTTTAGATGCTTGGCATGTAGGGAAGTTTTGTATTTATCGAGGGGAATCTTATTATGACAATATTTTTGTAGGAGCGAGTGAATGCAAACATACGTTTATCTTTAAGGCCAAATGGACATTCATGATGGACGGACTTGACCCTGTCATTCCAGGGGTGTATTACATTTGTGGGCATAATGCCTATTATCGTCTTCCAAAGGGATGGTGGGGAAGATGTTATTTGGGTATAGTGTTTCCAAAGGTTTATCAACTGGATGACATATCGATGATTGAAAAGACACCTGGATCCCATCGTATCCAGAAAAGAGAGACCGCGGCTGCTGTGGTAGGTGATATATTTGGAGCCATGATTCCTTCATTGGGAGTTGTGTTGAATTCCATCAAAATAAGAAAGTTGTCTACTATAGTGGATAACATGTTGACAAAGTTTTCAGGTGCTATAATCCTGATGGATGCTGAACTTGCAGCGGAAAGAGCTATGACTCTTCAAAATAGGCTTGCTTTAGACATTCTTTTAGCAAAGGATGGAGGCGTTTGCAAAATGATTGGTGCACGTCACTGCTGCACCTATATACCTGATAATAGTGTGAAGATTAAAACTATGCTTGCTAATCTAACAAAAGAAAGTGCAGATTTGAAAGAACTGAAAGAACCAGGAGTGTGGGAGAAGGTTGGAAAGGGACTTGCTTCAGTGGGACATTGGATTGGGGGAATTTGGAATGGAATATTATTGAAAATAATAGAAGGAATATTAATAGTGATAATATGTGTATTTGGAATTTGGGGAATAAAAAGGGGAATAATAATGATTATGGAGAAAATTAAAAGAAGAAAGGAGGAGAAAATAATGAAAAGAATGGCAGAACAATATAAAGAGCAAACTAGGGGAACTAAAAGGAAAAGGGAGCTGACAGAATTTTAATGGGATAACATTTGTGGGCTAAATTTGTGTGATGACAAGTAGTCATCAGAGGAGGGATTGATGAAGCAGAAAATGAAGGTTTTGATTTTTAACGCTCAAACGTAGTGCTGAAATAATCATACGTGATATTAACCGACCTAATAAAGATTGTACGGGGACAAAATGTGCCCTCAGAGTAGTTTGCCATCATTTATACGCGTGCTTTATATAACGTGGTGTATTAGAATTGCACTAATCCGACATAATCATAAACGTGTGCTACGATTTGCTTATTTGAAATGCCTTAGTTTAGCATTACTTTAGCGGAGGCTTTGGCCTAGTTGCCTGGTCTCACGGTTTAAATGTTCGTATTTTTCCACTGTGCTATTAAACGTGTATTTCTGCTTGAAGCTGTACTTTTCCACAGAGACTGTTCACATGCTTATCTTAAAGTTAGTGCCAGCATGGCATATTTTCTCTTTAATTCAAGGTCGACTTGCAGGTGCGGACAATGGAGGCTCTGAGAGTAAGCTAATCGAGAGACAATGTTGCAATTTGCGTACCCATCTCCAAGGATAATGTATGCTTAAGTAAAAGCTTGAGAACTGTCGTTTTTGATTGGTCAATTTGAAGCTAACCTATGAACCCTCCAATGGAGACCCTACTGGACTTGAACTGTTGTCTATAAAAACCCAGGTGCACGAGAGGAAAGCTCTCTCTCTTCGGACATCCCGCCATTTTGACGTCGTAGATACTATGACCCATTTTGCTGCGACGCCATTTTGAGAGACTTTGATGCTTTCTCTAGTCGAGAGAAAGAGACTTTAATGATTCTTGCCCTAGAGACTTTAACTTTGATTTGTCCCTTTGCATGAAGTAGTAGTTTATCTTGCTGCCGTGAGGCAATTGCCCCGTTCACCCCTGCCCCTTGTCCCGTCCCATGCTGATCGAGAAACGATACCTGTGAGACGAAGACTTCATTGATTGCTGATTGGAATTGGTAATTATGAAAGGAAATTGTAAAATTGCATTGTGTTTCTTTTAGGTAACCAACTGCTGATTTTGAGAAGGACCCTAGCGAGGAGTTTTTCTAAATTGATGTTGCCAAATTGTTTTTGCATGAAGTCCCACATGCTGATGCTAATTTGAGGTTAGACGAGGATTCCATACGTCGCACGATGCAATTTGAGATCTTGTTATGCTGACTAAATGTACGCAATTAGCCCATTGCAGATTATCGTATTAGTGCTTTGTATTGCCACTATCGAATGCCTTGTGATTCAAATGCTTCATAGATTACACTTGTTCCGACGATATGGACAGCTATTAATGTTCATTTATGTTTATCATTTGGTGTTGAGACACATCTATATCGTGCTAGCTTTGTTAATATAGGGAAATAAACTCACTAACTTTGCAATAAACTGGTGTGGTTATTCCTGGCTGAAAGGTCAGGGTTCGCCGAAATGTATTCTGGATTAATTGTTAAGTGTTATGTTGTTCAAGGTGTTGCTTATGTTCGTTATTGATTATCGATTTAAGGTGATTGATCGATTAAGAGTACAGAGAGTTCCCACTTAGTCAAAAGATTCATCGACCTAAAGAGCATCCGAACGCAGGTAAATTGTTACCACGTTCCGCTCTATCAGTAGTGACACAGGTCCTGCTGTATTACTGCACTACCAGATTATTGCCTGAGATTTTACCACAATCATAGGATGGTACAGACTCATTTATTCTTCGAATTCGAGGGGTGAGCAGAGACTAAACTCTAAAAGCTAGGGGTCCAGGGCCTTGTAGGAGTATTCATGACAGTTATTGGCCAAGACTTCAAGGTGCTGACTGCATTTTAGATTAGCATCACATTACCAAAAGTAGCCTCATCGATTTCGGCAATAATTCTATTAAAGCCAGAACAATGAAAATCTAATAATCTACACAAAATAGCGAATGTAGCTGTCTCAAAATTGTAAAGTACTATTTAGATCTGACTAAATGGTTGAAAAGGACCTCTGCAGCTATGGAGGAGTCAAAGGGCATGCCCAGTGCGTTGACGTTTTTTCTGACAAGGTATATCGGTGTTGGCAATGGAGACGTGCGGATACTTATCAAGGGCTCTCTTCCAGTTGTCTGAAGTGGTGCCCATCCAATTTTGAAATTGTTGAAACAGAAGTTGAATGGTTCTGGTCTCATTCAAGCAACAGAGAATAAGCTTAAAAATGACCCTGTATCAGCAAAATAAATCCCTGTATTACACAGCAATTTGTGAAGGGGTTGAATGGCAATGCTAAATGCATGGGAAAAGAGATGGACCCTTATCACAACTAATGGTTACATAAATAATCACCATCACTTGCACAAAGTCTCTTATGCCTATTCGCTACTATGGATGCTATCCGGGCCGTCTATTGGTGATGGGACCTTTGATAGAAATAGTCTGTATTAAGCATGACTCTCAGATACAAGAAGTCCTGGCCTGAAGGATGGGGAAAGCCCACGATCTACAGAAATCTATAATGGTAACAGACTGTGTAAGATTAGTAATCCGGATTGACATGGACATTCAACCCGAAATAGGCCACCTTCATCAAATGACATTACTTACATAATCAAAACAATCTTTAGGTTATTGGGCCGGAACACCAAGTGGAAAAACTCTTTCTCAGATAATCTATCCAACAAATGTAGTGAGAAACGTGGATCAAACGGTGCATTATACCAGGCATTACACAACATCTATGCAAACTGAAAGGCCTAATATTTCAGAAAGACTTTTAAAGGAACGTTTATGAATCAGTCCATTGCTTCACGGTCAGCAACAGCTCCAATGAGTATTTTTCACTAATCCTGCAAACGCAGGATATTGTATGACCAGTGGAACCAATGAATGCTTTGCGGGCACATCATGCATATCAGATTCATAGCGCTGCAGCGAATAGTCCTAAATAATGTGGAATATCCCGGTTTTAAGTAGTGTGCCAGGAGATGTAACGCCGTCCATTATTTTTCTTCCAGTAAATATGCCATTAGGATAACTGTGTGAGAATACAACATGCAATCATAATAGCAGCCCTGCTCTATCTTTGGCTCTCGCTGCCCTCCTCAGCAGTATATGCTGTATAAACACTGAGGCTGCGGATTCCTCTAGTTTTCCTCTTTCATCCACACAAGTAGTTCCTGCTGTAGATGCACCATTTCTCCACTCTGCCAATTTCTAACTCCTAATTACTCAGATTAGCAGCTGCCAATCTCCATATCTCCTTTTTCTCCTCAACAGCTCCTGCTCTCCCTGCCCATCGACTGCAATATGCCCATGCATGGTATAACTGCTCAGACGGGATCTCAAAATATTAGATTTCCAGGTGATGCTGAAGTGCACCTTGACAGCTCATTACATCCTTGTCCATTTTCCTCATCCCATTACCATGCAAAGAGTAAATATCCCATCTCACAGACATCATTCACTTAACCATGCGGAAAAAAAACACAAAACACCTTTCCCAATATGGCGTCCTCCTTTTGTTACCCTTGACTCCGCCTAGAATACAAAGAGGAAGTATTTGATGTTTTTGTTTTGTCTTAGCTATTTGTCTTGCCTCAGTCAATCCTGTTACGTGCACTATTGAAATATGTATATGTATATATATACATATATAAAACTTACATGTACGTCAGTTACTTCATTCTGTTCTGTTTATTTTGCCATTAATTTGTTCTAGAGGTCCTTTTTTTCCAATATTACATAGCGCTTTGCATTGGTGCCCGATGGCAACTCTCTACTTAGGTGTTCTAAAGCAGTGGTTCTCAACCTTTTGGCTTCTGTGGACTCCCAATTTATTAATACTGGAGCCTGGGGACCCCCACTGAATCATTATTGGAATCTGGGGACCCCTGAGCCATTACTGAAAGCTGGGAACCTAATCTATTAATATTATTTAGTTTTCTCATCAGTCACGGACCCCCTGAGAAGGCTTCGCTGACCCTCAGGGGTCCCCGGACCACAGGTTGGGAACCACTGTTCGAAAGGATAATGTCTAGTGAGTAATCTGTGAAAGGACTGTCACCCACCTCCTTCCATTCATGCACCAGTAACATCCGAACTTCTCCATCTAAAGACAGACTCGTGTTTTATCTTTGATACTGCATAAATAAGTCCCCGTCGTCCCCCAAAGAACATAAGTTATCTCTTGGTGGCTAGAGTCCGAACATTTCTGCTCCCTGCACAAAACAACCACTTACATCTTCAGCTACAGGGTCAGGTTTTGTGTGTTTAGTCGGTCCCCCCATAGCATCTTTGAGTCAGAAGGCCTAGCTCTAGTTTTTAAAGGTGCTGCTAGTACTGACTATCTCAGGTGTAGCTGCCTTCTCCTCAAATGAAGAGGCATCAGACGTATAGCAGTGATGGTGATTCCAGGGCATTAAGAAGGATGAAAAAGGCGTGTGTGTGTGTTGGGGGGGGGGAGAGTTCTTATTTGAAAGGTGGTGGCCTATTTAATTAAGGGTATGACTTAAACATATACGCAAAAATAAAATTTCTATAGAATGTCCCCTACCCACACATCAGCATCTAATCACAACTGCAACTGGAATATGTGACCATTGCTCTATGCACTTTGCCAAGAGGCCAAGAATTGTATGACTCCGAATTCTAAACACTTCTTTGCTACACAGACAGGCACTGAGAGAACTCGCACTGCCTTCAGCCTTAACTCAATTATGCCCCCTTATAAACAAATGAATGCTACTCAATTCAAATTACGCACTAGACAAGAGTAATATGCTGCCTGCAAAAACAACATAATACGACATCCTGGAAAGAGCAAATGTTCATAGTGAATACAAGATTAAGCAAAGCATGTGAAATATAATCAGAAAACACATGGATTACCTTAATGCTTATTACACTGGTTGTTCAGAAATCGATCAGTGTTTTTGCATGAAAAGTTAGGGACATGAATACAGGGCCCGAAAGGGACCCGTTTCAATGTCTGTTTCAAATTACTACCTGGTGTGACACGCAGAGGGACCTGGCCCACTTAAAGCCCTGGGTAGTTCTGAGATACCTTACTTGAATACTTCATAACCAATGTGAGGGAAACCAAGGTATGGCAGCCCTCCCAAACTCTGTCATTACTGTGCGAAACACCGTTTCCACTGAAATTCTCAAGAAGAAACAACCAACCAGGCATGCCCAAAACTCAGTTGCCAAAGCTGACCAAGATGTGAACCCAGAAAATAGCTACTTCTGAGCAAGCACAGCGATATGCTATGTAATTATGGAAAAAACTGACTGCTTGAATTGATCCTTGGGAAAATAAAAGACAATAAGGTAAAAGACATACAGGTAAGTCAATAACATATATACATATATTTAAATAATACACATACCAGGATTCAGTGGGGCAGGACAAACAGCTAGCTGTTGATAAGACAGACCAAAAACAGGAAGTGCTGGTGACTGCTTCCTCCTTTTGTATTCTAAGCAAAGTCAAGGATAACAACACAAGAAAGAACCCATATTGGAAAAGGTGAGTTTAGTTTTTACATTGGTTAGGTAAAGAATGTCTGTGAGACAGGTATTTATTAATTATGTAAGGAATGTGGCGAGGAAGACCTGGAGTTGGAGCAATGAAGATTACCACCAAGTAGGGCTTCTGGTTTTATGGTATTAATTTTTTTTAACATTTTTGTCTGCATTTATCCATATTTATTTTTGGCCATCCTTTTAGTATTCATCCATATTTATTTTGTGGTTTGCGAATAAGTGGAGTCAAAAATGGTACATTTCCACATTTATTTAATTGATAAACATGCACTCATAACAGTGGTGTAACAAAACCGAATCCAGGCCCCCTGCAAAGTACCTGAGGGGGCCCACTCTCTCCTGGACCCAGACAGGGGCCTTGCGCCCGTGCTCGGTGTACTGTGCTGAGGGGACCCCTGGAGCTCAGGGCCCGCTTCACCGCCAGGGCTGTGGAGGCCTTTTTTACCCCATAGACTCATACTTTGATGCCTGTAGCGTTTTCGAAAATTCAGCAGACAAACATAGCAAAACACCTCACCCAGAGGTAAATATTGGCCATTTACTACAGCTATTTTTTAACATATGCCTGTATTTAAAGATAACTTAATCTGTTTTTTAACTCCCCATGCTGTCTACTCATATGTTGTCCTGAAATTCACAACAGACAGCTGGAGTCACTCACTAGAAGTACAACTTTCAGTATTTTCCGATTTTAAAAATAAATACACACAGGAAACACATTGTTTTCTGTCTGTATTTATCTGTAAAATTCAGTAACCAGGTCATGAGCCTGATTAGGCTGTCTTTGTTCTTGCAGGAATACTCTGGTAGCACGAAAGGTGGGAGAGGGGAGTCAGTAAAGTCAGGGCAAAGGCTGAATGGATTGGGCCATCACATGGTCAAGTTGTTCAGTAATTGCTTTTACTAAATCGGATTAAATCGTCTTTTACTGGTTTTTGTTTATTTAAGAACGAACGTCTCACTTACACTGGAGTTCCACCATCCTATTATCGTTATTTCCACTCCCAGAGTTACTTTACTGGTCCTCTGTACGTTCTCACGATTCTGGCATTATATACTTCTATGTTCAGCTTTTCTAATGCACCCATGTTTTGTGGTATGTAAAGGGTCTGATGCCCCTGTGGCTGTGTTCGAGCTCGATAAATACAAAAATGAATAGCTACTGATAATATTTAGCCACTGATATTAAACACCACTGATTATACTAAGCCTTTGACAAGCCATTGATAATAATGACATATTCATACTACACATCACTGATAATAATGAGACACTGATATTACAAGCTACCGATAATACGGGGTCGGTGATATTACAAACCACTAATAATAGGGAGTCTCTGATATTACAAGCCACTGATAATACTGAGACACTGATATTCCAAGCCACTGATATTCAAAACCACTGATAATGCTGTCCCTCTGATATTACAAGTCATTGATCATACTGAGCAGCTGATATTACAAGCCACTGGTAGGACTGAGTCACTGATGTTACAAGTCACTGAATTTATTAAGCTTCTGATATTACAAACCACTGCTTAAACTGATGAACCTGATTGCACCCATTTACCCCTGTGGACTGGCACTATCAGCAAACAGAAGAAATTAAGAGATTGCATGCTTTGCCACACACACCTCCTAATAGATAAATAGAAGATTACACTGAGCCTTTGATAATACTAAGAAACATGCAATATTGAGTCACAGATAGCTATAATTGACTGATATGTTGAGTTTGGTACAGATTCACTCATCCCAGCAAGGCAATGATGATATTGATGATTAGCAACAGATGGTGCTAAGTCCCTGCTAGTGTTCAGTCACTGACGGCACTGAGCCACTGATACTGCTGAGCTTCCGATAAGCATTATATTGAAGTATCGAGGATCACAATTCTGTCGGACTTTGGAATTTTGTCACACCAATGACAAATATTATCTGGTCGAAGGAACAGAGTGATAGAGAAAGCGAGGGGGAGACTGTTTGTATGTATGCATTTTTTTGTAATTTTTTTTTTTAATACCAGACACAGACCATTTGAAATATGAATAATACAGCCAGGTAGAAGAAAAGTAAAGCAGAAAGAACAAACAGTTTAGAAAAAGCTTTGGCTTTTTTCTAAAAGGGCAACAGTTTCCATAACAACAATATCAGTCATATATTTTGTGAAAAATATTCCGAGTGGTCATCATAATTTCATAGCTAGCTAAAACAAATAGCAGATGTGAAGTATCTCCCGGTGTGTAATGGAAAACAGTTCTTGTTTTGCCCGTGGAGCCTGAAGCGCTTCTCAGTTTTGCGCATTTGCTCGGATTAGCCAATACGGTCAAAGGTGCAGCAACCTAGCTTCTAGAACGAATCCTAAAATAGTAGCTCGGACCGAGGTTTTCAGGGTTCCTGATGATCAGCCGCCGCCATCCCATACATCCACTAATGGAGCGCACAATGATGGAAATGGAGGGCGCTCCACTGAGCTACCTTCGTTAATGAGAACTTTTTTTTTAACACGCAGTTCTCCGCAGATAACTTAAGGTAACTGCAGTTATTCAGTGAAGTGGAACTGTGAATAGAATAATGTGTGTGAATGATTCACATTTAAATCTGAGGGCGGTTCCCTTTTTAAAGAGTTGAAACAGTGGCTTTGGGCAACTGCACGCCAAATGACCTCTTCATACATTCTGGGAGACAGAGGTGCCTAATTCTAAACAAATCAGCTGACATTTTTGGTGTATAGTGCATCAGACAGGCCGGTACATGGCTGACAGACTGAAAGGTCACTGTTAACTGAAAGCTCCCTGGACAACATTCATGGCTTCTGGTTAGTCCCACTAGAGCTCCAGGGCTTGGGAGGTCAGCATACTAACTGGATACATTAAACTACTTCCTGCAATGGCGAGAGACAAAAAGAAAGGGAAAAGGACATTTACGCCCTTATTACAAGTATGTTGGAATAGGGTGAAATATTTGCCAGGTATAGTAAGTACCATTAGCTCAGGGAAATGTATCTACCACATGTGGTAAATACCTCCTGGTCATTTCAACAGGAAACTGAGGCATAAAGTGCAAAATAGTTTACCCCGATATATTTTGGAAGGTTTGAACTGCAATAATTTAGCAGGGGACAACTGAGAGGCTGTGAGATGTAGCACACAACTCGTAATTCTGATTCCTGTTGAAACCTGGGAAAGGCATTTAGATTTTAATTCATAATGAGGGCCTGAGAGAGAAGATCAGGAATGGGGAACAGTGGAGATTTGCTTACCCCTCCATGCGCTTTGCTACATTGCTAATTACCTTGCTGCCCCTGGTCTGAGTGGTCATGAAGTAAGCAGGGTCACAAGAACCATGTTTACTTTCTGTAGTTACCACAGCATTGCCTCTCAGAAGCAAGCAAGAAGCGGTTAGATGGTTAGCAATGGGATGAGAAGTAAATTCTTCATTGTCTGCAGAAGGTCATATGGTGCGTAACGGGTACAGCATAATCCTAGATAAAAGGCAGCAGATTACTGTACAGGGTCAAAGGCAAATATACATTCAAGTGATGGAGTGGTAGCTGGGTTCCGACAGTGGAAGTAGACTGTTTATACATTATGCTGGAGTGTTTTTTAAAGAGGTGTCTCTTTAGCTCTCTCTGGTCGATGTTGTTCCAGTGGATACGGCAAAAGTCATTCCAGATCCCAGGTGCATGGAGGCAGAAAAATGGTTACCTTTTTATGTCTTGGCTACAGACAGCAGTAGCTGTCTACTGGAAAGCTATTGCTTCCACTTCATACATATTACAGTGGGATTTGGGCCAGCCCCTTGCTCATGACTGGATGACTTTGTCTATCACACCTCATAATATGATAGCTTTTCTCCCTATTCATGTGCTTGCCCCGCCCTGGAGCATTGAGGTCTAACAGTGTTTGGAGTTGATTATGTATCTTTCCATTGCAGGCGTCGGATCTTGAATTGCAACACATATGTGGGTCTATTTTCTCTTCTTCTGCCTCAGTCTGCGCCCCCTTCTCTCCATTTGTCCCTTTTTGCTCCTGTTTTCTCATTCCTTCTCAGCATATGCTTGTCCCTACATCTTGCTTACTGTTCCCTACAGGCTTGTTGACATCTCAAAAAGCTCTTTTTTAAGTCAAGCATAACCATACAACCTCTTGCATACAAGTATACTTCTTCTGTGGGATTCCAGCTATTTCATTTGTTAGTTTCAGTGTCAATTAGAAAATCCCTGCTTGCTGTCAGTCATGCCTCTTTTTCCCTCCTTCTGTGTGGGAGCAGGGACCAATTACTGTATAATTACTCTTTGTCGGTTTATCTGGTCTGTAGTGGACTTTTTTTACTTTGTTTCCTGCTCCTGTCCAGGGAGGCTTCCCTTTTCATTCGCAGAGCATTCTTGCTCTGAGCCTAGCTGTAAACAAGGCTATAAATAAGGCTGTTGTCTTGCTCGCATTTGGGCTTTGTGGGCTCTCTGCACCCTCTCTCAGCTGCCTGGCTCCCACCCTTCCTTGGCTTGGATTTTCTTTACCAGGTGTGCCTGCCTGTGGTTCCCGGTGCTGAGAGCATGGCGGAGGATCGCTTGGAATTGCTTCTAGCCTAGGCACCCAGCTCTACCAGGGCTCCGCAATCCTTAGAGACAGCGCCACTTCTGCTCCATACTGGGATCCCACTTGCAGTTCCATCAGTGCACCTCAGTTTACAACCTCCAAGCCCTCAGCTGTGCCAGTGCCAGAACCACACACACGCTGTATGCCAGCACCTGGGATCAAAAACGCAGGTGCCCACCCCCTGCAAAAACAGGTTGTTTTGTAATAGATTATTTTGATGTGTACATGTGTTTTGGGGCATTTCCTAACGCAGAACGCTGGGTCTACCCACACAAGTGAGGTACCATTTTTATATGCAGATCTTGGGGAACGCTGGGTAGAAAGAAATGTGTGGCTCCCCTCACATTCCAGAACTTTCCATCACCGAAATGAGAGGAAAAGGTGTTTTTTTGGCCAAATTTTGAGGTTTGCAAAGGATTCTGAGTAACGGAACCTGGCAAAAGAATTCCCTTAGGTGTCTAGTTTAAAAAAATATCTAGGTTTGAGCTAGATGCCAAAAACCACAGCTAGGCACTTTGCAAACAATAGGTCAGTTTTCTTTAGGAAAATATGATGTGTCCACATTGTGTTTTGGG
This sequence comes from Pleurodeles waltl, assembly GCF_031143425.1. Classification (NCBI taxonomy): domain Eukaryota; kingdom Metazoa; phylum Chordata; class Amphibia; order Caudata; family Salamandridae; genus Pleurodeles; species Pleurodeles waltl. The sequence continues at coordinate 153,521,945 of NC_090445.1, read as the reverse complement.
GCATTTCCAATCGCAGGCACTAAGCCTACCCACACAAGTGAGGTAACCTTTTTATCGGAAGACCTGGGGGAACGCTGGGTAAAAGGAAGTTTGTGGCTGCACTCAGATTCCAGAACTTTCCATCACCGAAATGTGAGGAAAAAGTTTCTGGGTAATAGAACCTGATGGGAACCCCACAAGTCACCCCATCCTGGATTCCCCAAGGTGTCTAGTTTTTAAACATGCACAGGTTTGGTAGGTTTCCCTCGGTGCTGGCTGAGCTAGAGGCCAAAATCCTCAGCCAGGCACTTTCAAAAAACAGGTCAGTTTGCTTTGGGAAAATGTGATGTGTCCATGTTGTGTTTCCTGACGCAGGCATTAGGCTTACCCACACAAGTGAGGTACTATTTTTATCAGGAGCACAGAATAGAAGAACAAGGGTTATTGCCCATTGTCTTTCTTTACATTTTTTACTTCCAAATGTAAGAAAGTGTGTAAAAAAGTTGTCTGTTTGAGAAATGCCCTGCAATTCACATGCTAGTATGGGGACCCCGGAATTCAGAGATGTGCAAATAACTACTGCTTCTCAACACCTTTATCTTGTGCCCATTTGGGAAATCCAAAGGTTTCCTTAATACCTATTTTTGACTCTTTATATTTTACCAAATAAATTGCTGTATACCCGGTATACAATAACAATTAAAACCCATTGCAAGGTGCAGCTCATTTTTTGGCTCTGGGTACCTAGGGTTCTTGATGAACCTACAAGCCCTTAATATTCCCGCAACCAGAAGAGTCCAGCAGACGTAACGGTATATTGCTTTCGAAAATCTGACATCGCATGAAAAAGTTACAGCGTAAAACGTGGAGAGAAATTGCTGTTTTTTTTCACCTCAATTCAATATTTTGTAGCATCTACACAAATGACCCCTTGCTGAATTCAGAATGTTGTCTACTTTTCAGAAATGTTTAGCTGTCCGGGATCCAGCACTGGTTTCACATCCATTTCTGTCACTAACTGGAAAGAGGCTAAAAGCACAGAAAATAGTAAAAATGGGGTATGGCCCAGTAAAATGGCAAAATTGTGTTGAAAAATTTGGTTTTCTGATTCAAGTCTGCCTGCTCCTGAAAGCTGGGAAGATGGTAATTGTACATTACAACCACATGCTTTCTTCTGCAGCCCTTTTTTCAAGTTTTTTGCAAAAAACAACAAAGCTTTATTTTGCTAATTTCTTGGTCTCCTCCAGGGAAACCCACAAACTCTGGGTAGCTCTAGAATCCCTAGGATGTCGGAAAAAAATGATGTAAATTTGGCATGGTTAGCTTATGTGGACAATGAGGGCCTAAGCGTAAACTGCTCCAAATAGCAAAAAAAGGCCTGCCACCTGATGGGGGGGAAGGCCTGGCAGTGAAAGGGTTCAGCTCACACCACAAGAGAAGCTAACAACCCTTGCTGCCTCTCACATCTCTAAACTCTGGAGCACAATAGAATTTCACTGCCCTTGCTGCATCTCAAGTCTCTAAGCTCACAGAAGAGGAGAAGTTATTAACCATTGCTGCATTTCACGTCTCTAAACTCACAGCAGAAGATAATCTAACAACCCTTGCTACATCTCACTTCTCTAAACTCATAAAAGGTAAGCTAACAACTCTTGCTGCATCTCATGTCTCTAAACTCACAGCAGCTATCAACCCTTGCTGCAGCTCATGTCTCTAAACTCAATCAATCAGTCAACCAATCAGTATTTGTAAAGCGCGGCTACTCACCTATGAGGGTCTCAAGGCGCTGGGTGGGCGGGTGAGGGGCCTCATCCGAAGAGCCACATCGAGGTTCTTCCTGAAGATGGTGAGCGACGGGTTTTGTCTGAGGTGCAGGGGGAGATTGTTCCAGCTCTTTGTTGCAGTGTAGGTGAAAGATCGTCCTCGGCGGTGGTTTTGCAGATGCGAGGGACGGTGGCCAGGGCCATCTGGGTGAAGCGGAGGAATCTGGCGGGGATGTGGAAGGAGACGCAGTGGTTCAGGTAGGCTGGTCCTGCGCTGTGTATGGCATTGTACGTGTGGGTAAGAAGCTTGAGGGTGATTTGCTTCTCGACCAGTAGCCAGTGGAGGGTCCTCAGGTGTTAGGAGATGTGTTCTCGGAGAGGAAGGTCCAGAATGAGTCCGGCAGCAGCATTCTGGATGAGTTGAAGTTTTTTGATGTTCCTAGTTGAGGTGCCGGCATAGAGGGCATTGCCATAGTCGAGCTTGCTCGTGATTAAGGCGTGGCTGACTGTCCTGCAACAGTCTGCTGGGATCCATCTGAATACTTTCCAGAGTTTGTGGAGTGTGTGCCAGCAGGAGGAGGCGACAGAGTTTACCTGGCAGGTTATGGCTAGGGAAGAGTCGAGGATGATTTCTAAGTAGCGGGCGTGCTCGGTCAGTGCAGGGGGGGGTGCTAAGGGATGTGGGCCACCAGGAGTCGTCCCAAGCTGAGGTGGTGTTTCTGAAGATGAAGAGCTCCATCTTGTCGGAGTTGAGCTTGATGCAGCTTTCTCTCATCGAGGTGGCGACGGCTTCCATTCCTGCATGAAAGTTCCTTTTGGCCATGTCCGGGTCTTGAGCAGAAGAGAAGTTAACAACCTTAGCTGCATTTCACGTCTCTAAACTCACAGCAGAAGATAAACTAACAACCCATGCTGCTTCTCACATCTTTAACCTCACAGAGAAAGTAATCTAATCGCCCTTGCTGCAGCTCACATCTCAAAGACTACAGCAGTGGAGAACCTAACAACTCTTGTTTATTCTCACATCTCACAGTTCATGACAAGCTAAAAGCCAGGGTCACTGGAATTATGTGGGTACAGTATTTTGTGAATCATTATGCATTTGCTGCATTTGCCACATAATCCATCATCTACTGTTTAATCTGCATATTTTAGCAAAACAATTGTCCCAGCTCAAGCAGATCAGAAGTTACTAAAACGTGACAACATTTCCCCAAACACGGAAGGCCTTTGGCAAAGGTTGACTGGTTATGTCAATTGCTTATTCCTGTATTTGGCTATTAAACTAGCACTAGTGAGGTGATTTTTTTCAGGCAGAAGGTATTATAATATGCAAAAATGTCAAAATAATACTATCACAAAAAAGTGCCGCATTATGCCACATAATAGCCCTTGGAGCGTCTCGCGTCTTTAAACTCACAGCAGAAGACAAATTATTACTTCATCTCTCTTCTAGTCTTCGCTGTGTCGTTGGAATTATAAAATCACCATCAGTGAGGATAAACCGAGCCTGAAGTCTGATAAGGAATTAACATTTCTGTCACAAGCTGTCACCAGCAGAATCACAGGCGTGCGGCCTCGTGGCTGCAACATGGCGGCTGCACGCGCGCAGGAAATAAAAGAATGCCCCGTAATGCCCGAAGAGCTGCGTTCCATCAAATGTATTCCATCAGATGCTTATCTCTCGGAAAGTGACTGCCTTGAATTTGCATATGGAAATGAGGATTAAGCCAGAGTGCTCTTCCGTTCAGCCCGAGCAATGCAGCGGCGGGCTCCGAAGAAGGCTGTGTAATTACCGCACTCCGAAAAACGCACAAAAAGTCGGCGTGAAGATTTCATTTGCATAGGCAACTCGGAGTAATTAATTACAGCTAATGTGCGTACAGAGAAATGGGAAATTAATTTGTCTATGCAAATGAAGATACATAATCACTCCCGAAACTGTAAATCTGATCTTTACCAAAGCTGAAAGGGGTTTTGGAGGCTAATGATAATTAAAGAGTCAAAACAGACTGAAGGGAAGTGAGTGCGGGGTCACCGCAGGATGCCTGTTGTGGCCGTCGCTTACAGCAGGCATCTGTGTATGAGCTACAAGTGCTTTTAGCTTCGCTTTGGGTTCAACCTCTCCATTTCTTTAAAATGTGCACATTTAGAAAACATAATTATTGTTAAGAGGCAGCGCTTTTTTGTGCGCTGTTGTCTCACCCTCAAGCTATAGAGTAGGCAGCATATCAGCAATAAGCAGTGGGTTCTCACTGCAGTCAGACTGTCCATGAACACCACACCACTGTGCTGCATACAACCTAACTACGGTGTATCTCCTACATTCCTGCCTGGATCACCAGTTGGTAATATTCAATAGTCAGGGTTCAAAGGGCCCCTTATGCCTCTGGGTCCTGGTGCCACTGCACCCGCTGTACCATTGAAAGCTACGCCCTTGATAGTGGGATGGGCTATAAAGAGAGTTCGAGCCCCTACCATGTCCAAGGTAAAAGGATCTCAGGGTGGGAGGGACATTCGTAAGGACGGGGAAATTGGAATAATAAAGTTTGCCAGCAAGTAATGCGAGAATGACTCCCTTGTCTTCTTCGGCCGATCTCAAAGTATGTAACTGAACACTACGAATCACACATCAGTCTTATGGCTAGACTTCTATCTACTTCAATGCACGTGGATCTGTAAAAACAGAGAAAAGCAGGCAATTCATGCCTGAAAGAAATGGAAACGAATACTGATACCAAAGTCTAACACTCTTGTCTCCCTTACATTCACATGATGTCACAAACTTGGAACCGTATGTCCACAAATATTGCAAAAAAAACAGTCCCTTTGCTTGTTAAGCTCCTCTGTGGGTTCTACGAGAATGTGGCAAACTGTGCATAGAAGCCGAAGTATCTTACAGGACTGATAAAGGTTGTGAGTGAATGAGTGATACGTATGAAGAGGAAATGCTTCATTCTCTCAAAATAGCCAGAGTATAAATAGGATTCTGAAGTGGTCATTTTTTTATGGTGCAAAACTGTCAAGAGCAATCCATGACACCGGAGCGGGATTCTCAGGTAGACCCCCAGAGACTGAAACTCTTGAACCTTTATCCCTGACCCAGAGCACTGCATGAAGGCTGTCTATGAAGAAAACTGACCATTATATTCAAGTGGGATAGAATGTGGAGTTCTATTATTGGATGAGGAATGAGGACGGGCAATGCCAAATAAAGTGATGAGCAATGTTCCTGGATCTGTAGATTTGTAAGAGAATGGACTTTTCTAAATGTTTCTCTGTATATTATGCTGAGATCAGCTTTTGTTTTATGTGTAGAGTAAAAATGTTTCACTGTTTGTCATTGTAGCACTAAGCCACGCTGTTGGTTATATGTTTTGTGTGACAGCAGCCTTAAAAAAAAAATTGCATCAAAGATTTTGCACTATTAAGATAAATGATTCTGAATATACTAAATGATTATGATTGTTGTTGTGTGTTGTTATTTTCATCAGTGTGCCTGTGGTGGTGCTAAGTGAGAGGGGATGCATGCCCGCAGTCCTATAGATTCCCGCAGACCATGGATTGGTCCTTCACAATTAGGTGTGGTGTTCAGACACCATTTCTTGTGCAAAGTAATTGCAACACCTGACAGAACGCATTGTAGTCTATCAGAAAGGGACTGGGCATACAGTTCTGAGTGACCTGCAGGGGGTCTTTGAGGCACAGGATGTCTGAGGTAGAAGACACCTTTTTGCAGGGCTGTGTATCACTGGCATATTAGTGAATCGTGATGCTGCTACCTGTGAGCAGTAAACTCATTACCCAACAGGGTTTGATCGTGTTAAGAGCCTACTGGGGAGGGATGATTATAAATCAAAGATAATATGGGCGACCCAAAAACCATATATATTATCGACCCTTTTTTCATGAGTCCACAGAAGTTTGAATCAAAGTGCACATTCTCATTGAAATTAAACTAGGTATTGTAATTAATATCCCATCTACACACCATATAGGAGCCACACATTATAGCTCTTGTGCTTGCCATGTAAAGACAAAATAGAACACAAGAAAAGGTAAAAAAATAATAATTTATGCATTCGTTTTTTAGTGCTATATAAGCATACATAAATATACATAAGACTCCAAAGAAAATGAAATGACTACAAAATCAACAACTTTCACGTTCAAAAGTGTCCTCCACATATAAATAAGCTAATCAATTTCAAGTTAATCTTATTCCCAGTAGGCTGGGAGTGTAATTTTGCATGTGTCTAGATACTAGATGTGACTTTTACATATTGGGTTCACTTTTGAAATGGCAATCACTCTCCTCAACCTTGTATATGCGCCGTGTTTCGACATCCACATGTAGGACAAATATCTTAACAAAAGGTCTTCCTCAGAGCAGTACTTTAGAAGGCAAGACACTAAACATAGATACAATATGCCCTGATGTGCCCCTACTTTTGAAGTGTGCTATTCTTATTGTTTCGAGACAATGAAAGCCAGCTTCTCTCACAGCACAGTTTTCAGACAGCAAGAAGCAGTACTGCTCCTATATGATCATAGCCCGGCAACAACTCCTGTCCTGTTGCTGACATTGTAGTTAGATTGCACCAGGGTAGGAACAGAGCACTGTACCAGTTCACCTAGGGTAAAATCCCAGAGGAGGCCTTGGTTGTCCCCTTCAATCGTCCTGCATTATCTTCTCACTCAGGAAAGTTAAACAACTGTGGCCAGAGCTCTGCTATGACTTGTCTCACCAGTGACAGACAAAACAAGCACTGGGGAAGCCAATAGGTCACAATTTTATAATGCAAATGCCACGCTAATGGTTTTGCCACTGCATGATTGTAAAGCATGGTTTTGAAGAAAGTAATAGAAAAACACATTTCTAAATACTGCATAAAAAACAAACACAAATCAAAACTGTGCTAAAATCAATATTCACAATCTTCATAAATGGTATGGTTTAGTTTGCAAATATGTTTCACTTAGGAAACCCTGAACAGAATTTAAAAAGAAGTGTTCTGAATTTAAAGAAAACGATTGCCAACCCCTAATTTATTTTGCCAGGACTCATAACTGAAACATATGCTTCATTTATTTGATCCTTAGTACTAACCTAGAGAGTAGATTTACAGGCCTCTAGGACAAGATACATCGACGTTTCAGTCATGCCAATTACACCTTAAACAAGGAGCTGCTGACGTGAGCAGCCCCCCTCACATCCCCATTACTATAAAAGCCTTTGCGTGCTTTCATGCAATATGTAGAATGCACAAGAGAAAGAAAAACCTGTTAAAGTCTGCTTTTTAGTCATTTTACAGCAATAAGATACCTGTTGGTTCTTAGGTGGGAGATGTGCTCACCAACACTGAGAGCACATGGGGCAGAATATTTGAGAAGAGAAGCAGCACATAAAATAGAGTGCAAGAAAATGCACTGACTCTCTAGGAGTGCTGGATGAAAAATAAAATTAAATTAGTTCCCTGAATGTGAGAATTGGAAGGATGGAAGAATTAAAAGTCATCCAATCAAACGTATGATTAGGAAGCTATGCTCCAGAGAAGAGAAGGGACAACTCATCAAGAGGAAGGACAACAACTCAATAAGAATCAAGCAAATGAATGACAAAACAGTCAATCAATGGTAAGCACTAGGCTGGCACAAAGCTCAGTGTAAGTTTTTGATGTGATGCTCAAGACGTTTTTCAACAACAGAACTAAAAACAAGATGGGCACAGAACACTACCTAATTGGTTTAACATGCAGCAGAGTTCACTTTGGTACCAGATCTGTATTTTTCACTGCACCAAGTTAAGCCTGAGCTGGTAAACAAACAAGACGAGAGGTTAAATGGCCAAAGGTGAGGTTAAATGGTGAGGTTAAATGGCCAAAGTAGGTGCTACACAAACCGATGTAAAAACATTTTTTCAGAACATGAATATAAATTAACAGTTCGCTATTTTTATTATTTTATTTCACTGACGTAATATCTAATATAGGGGAAAAAACACCCAAACCATTCTTTGACACTAACCAAATACCTTACGCACACACTTTCTTTGTTGTAAGCATTCAATAATAAATGTATTAAATAGATAAATATTAAAGAACCTAGGTAAAGCATTATGTAGTTCCTTAGAATCACCTTTCTCTGAAATTCATGTTTGAAAGAAAGAATATATAGAGGTGGACAAGGGACCATACATCAACACCACCCGTTAAATGCCTGTAGGACATAGGACAGTTGGCTTTTCCCTGATAGACATCTGCTGTACATTTACAGCTAAGTGGCTCATTTCCCATGCAGGCCCTCATGGTACAGAATGGAGTTTGTATTTAGTATCTTGTCCCTCTGATATGAGGTGTTTTCTTGCCTTGATTTGAGTATTTTACTTTCACACCTGAACGATATCACTTGTGAACTAGTATATAAATACTGCATATATCCTCAGGTACTCAGGTGCTCATTCCGAGTTTGGCGGACGGCGGAGACCGCTCGCCAAACTCAACCCTCCACCTGACCGTGGGTGCCATCAGGACACCGCCGGCCGTATTCCAACTACACCACAGGGCCGGTGCGCGGAAACATTGTTTCCGCCCGCCGGCCCTGCGGTGAAGAAGTCCTTAACATTGACGCCGGCTCGGAATCAAGCCGGCGCCAATGTGGCGGTGCAGCAGCACCCGTCACGCATTTCCCTGCCTGTAATTCGGGCAGTAAAATGCGTGACAGGGCTGTGCATGGGGGCCCCTGCATTGCCCATGCCAGGTGCATGGGCAGTGCTGGGCCCCAAGGCACCCCCATTCCACCAGCCTTTCCATGGCGGTGTGAACCGCCATGGAAAGGTTGGCGGAATGTAACTTGTAATCCGGCGGGCAACGCTGCTTGCAGCGCTGCCCTGGCATATTAAAATCACCGGGACCGCCAGGCTGGAGGCCGTCTCCAGTGTGGCGGTGGTATTACCGTGGCGTTTCAGACGCGGTCGGAATTTGGCGGATCGGACCGCCACTACCGCGGCGGTCTGATGGCCACCCCAAGTCTGGCAGTCTCAAGACCGCCAAACTCGGAATGAGCACCTCAGTCTTGTATGTAGTTCACATATTTGAATCTGGTTGGTTTACCTTGATCCACAACATCAAATCTTCCTTCACTACTCTAGATGTTAACTCTCTTCCTTTTGAAAACTACAGCTACTCTCTGCTAGCTTTGAAAAAACCTATTTCTCTAAAGGAGTGATATCAACTTGTCACCTTGCCTCAGTAACACGGAGGGAAAGGCATCATTATTCAAGGAAACTGCATGTAATATGCCAGTGTGAAAGTGAATACTTCCTCAGTTAAACCTCTCAATGGAAAACTCTCTGGGGCAATGTCCTTACTTCAGCAATGCCTGAGAACTGTACCACCTAGTGTTCCAGACCCCGGAATTGAGCAGCTTTTATCTTCATGCCTTCTGCTGTATCTCTCCGGCTCCAAACTCAACTCACATATATTAATACAGCCTCAACATTCTAAAAAGGGTCTAATTGACCATCCAATCCACTCATAGTTCCATTACAATAAGCATTGGGGGCTCTGCATGCTTAGTACTAGAACGCTAACTGCTTTCAGCCAATGGCTTGTTTACGCTGCACACCTACCTATACCAGTACTACAGCATGATTTATACCTAATGTAATACGTAGATGTGGTATCAAGAACGACGTATTTAGCCCTTGAATGGATCCGCATAGAATACTACATAGGCAGGATGTGAAGACTACCAATGAACAAAGGGAGAAGGGATTCTAATATGTAGATCCGATATAGAAAAACAAGTTATCTAGCTGTATAATGGCCACAGGAACACAGTGTCATTCATGGTAAAGTGCTGGTTGTCATTCTATTGTAACCTAAAACAGAAGCACTTTATTCTCATGAAGAGAGATTCGCAAAGCTGGCTCAAGTCTATATTGGAATGTTGCCGCAGGTTTCACGCTGGGGTAAACATGCAATCGTTGGTGGGTGGTGGCTTCTCCAAAGAAGGATAGTGTTTCTTCATCAGTTGCTGCTGCGTGTTGGCTCCTGCAAAAAAGTAAAGTGTCACTTCATCTATCACCGGTGCATGTGAGATCCTCCAAATAAGGAAATTGTTTCTGCATTAATCATTGGTGCACATGGGCTCCTCCAAAGAAGGAAAGTGCTTCTTCATTATGCATCTCTACAGGTGTGGTGATGCAGATTTGTTTGAATTGTTCCTTGTACCTTGCATTTGTCTGAATGTTTCCTTGTTCCTTGCATTGACTGTGCTGTCTGTCCACTAGGTATCAACAAAGTGAATGCATTAGTACATCCCATCACTAAGTGCACTGTTCCCACACAACTCATAATCCCGACACGGACAGTAACTCCTGTTCTGAAATATATGAGAAACTTATCATGAGTGCCTCAGACAAACAGACATGATAACAAAGGTGAACATTTTTTATGAGCCAGTATGAACCCCACTTTTTCTAGGACATTCCAAAGCAAGATTTGAAGTTTGTGTTGGGAAAATTGTCAGAATGTAAGAAGCCGATCTTGATAAATGGCGAGCAATTTCCTCAGCCTATGAGAAGAATTGGCAAATCAAACTTCTAAAACATTGGTATGGTTTTGTAACATCAGTTAGGATTGGAGGCACTGGACTGAAAGGGTGGAGTCACATAAAAATATATTATATATTTTCTTTTAAATTTGGGGACCACTGAGAAAAACTGTTCCTTATTATTTTTCCTTGAAGCTGGACTTAGAGAATGTCCATGACTTATTGGGTCTTTGCATTTTTTCTGAAACGTAACTCTGCCTAAAAGACTGAAAATATAACTAGTTGTTAACAAAACAGCTACTTTATTTTCCAACTAAGTTTTATTGGATTTAGACGCAGGATGGGAGAAGATGTTGGATGTGTTGGTATTTTTTTTCAGAAACATTTTATAGATACCACTCCTTGCAAGCCTTGACTGTAACAAAGACAATACCTTGTTTGACAGGTTACCATGTTAAAACTATGCCAAGGAAATCCGCATATTTCTTGCATGTAATTTGTATTTTGAAGATTGGAATACGTGATTTGAGAACTGGTGACCTTTCCTTACAAACATTCTGAAAGGTAAATAGCGCCGAACAGGACATCCTCAAAGGTAAACAACTCTGAACCAGACATTTTTAAAAAGGTGAGTAGCTCTAAGCCAGGCATTGTAAAAAGGTAAGTAGCACTGAAGTAGAGATTCTCAAAGGTGAGTAGCCCTGAACCAGGCATTCAAAAAGGTAAGTAGCTTTGAACCAACCATTTTAAATTATAAGTAGCATGTAACTATAATCCAAGCATTCTTAAAGATAAGTAGCTCTGAACCAGACACTTTACGATAAATAGCTTTGACCTAGGCATTCCCAAATGTAAAAACCAGATGTTCCTAAAAATTGAGAAGTCCTGAATCAGACAATCTAGAAGGTAAGTAGCTCTAAACCAGATATTCTAAATGGTAAGTATCTCTCAACCAGGCATTCTTAAATATAATTAGCTCTGAAGTAGACACTCTAAAAGGTAAGTAGCTCTGAACCAGATATTCTAGAAGGTAGCATCTCCCAACCAGGCATTCTTAAAGATAAGTAGCTCCAAAAGAGGCATTCTTAAATATAAAAGTACAGCTGAAGCAGATATTTTAAAATGTAAGTACCCCTGAACTACCCATCCTAAAAGGTAAGTTGACGCAAACCAGGCATTGTAAAAAGTAAGCAGATCTGGACCAGTGACTTATACTTATTGCTGCAACTTAAATGTGTGGTGTTTAAGTTGTGTGCCATGCGTCTTTATTACATGATTGTGAAAATAAATATATAACTAGTATGATATATGTCCTCTCCTGATTTAATCATTTATATTGTGATACACAGTCATAGATTATTGTGACTTAACACCCAATTTATTTTTTGGTGGACAGCCGATCCACTACCAGGGTAAAATACTCTGTCGCCCTGACGGAGATGTCACCCACCAAATTTTGAAATGTCCTCTATCCAGCGGACGTTTCAAACCTTGATGGGAACCGCTATTAAGGCAGTTCCTGCCAATGCATTGTAACTTTGCCGGACAGCCCCATCAAACATGACGGAGACTTACTTCAAAGTTACAATTTTTTTTTTTTCCAAATAGAAAATGCCAAAGCAGGATTTTCTTTTTGAAAGTAAAAAAGCAATGCACTCCTCGTCATGGGAGCTTCTTCCTATAGCAAGAGAGGCACTGAGCACTTTTCTGTACTGCTTTTCCTTACGGTGATGGGCATTGAAAAAGGACACACAGCCAAACCAACAATGACCCTTTTTCCGTCAGGCCATCTGAGAAGATTGACCATAACAAAAACAGAGTAGTCTCCACTGTCCTCAAACTATGATCCACCCACATTTAAATAGGGTGTACGGATCATAGTCTTGGTGGGGAGAGAACTCCATCACCTTTGCAATGGAATACCCTCTCGGCTGAACACTATTGATAAGAGGTTTCTCAAAGATTAGGCAAGGGGTTAGTTGTGTTTCCCTTTTTAAAATGTAACCATTCAGTGATTTCACTAAAAGGTTGTGGGCAGATGAACTTCTTTAAAATATATGAAACAATGCTTAGGTTATGCCAGCCTTAACCCCTTCGCTGCCAGGCCTTTTCCCCCTCCTGTGCCGAGCCTTTTTTTGGCTATTTGGAGCAGTTCGCGCTTAGGCCCTCATAACTTTTTGTTCACATAAGCTACCCACGCCAAATTTGCGTCCTTTTTTTCCAACATCCTAGGGATTCTAGAGGTACCCAGACTTTGTGGGTTCCCCAGAAGGAGGCCAAGAAATTAGCCAAAAAACAGTGAAAATTTCCTTTTTTTTAAAAACAAAATGGGAAAAATAGGCTGCAGAAGAAGGCTTGTGGTTTTTTCCCTGAAAAGGGCATCAACAAAGGGTTTGCGGTGATAAAATCACCAGCTTCCCAGCTTTCAGGAACAGGCAGACTTGACTCAGAAAACCCAATCTTTCAACACAATTTTGGCATTTTACTGGGACACACCCCATTTTTACGATTTTTTGTGCTTTCAGCCTCCTTCCAGTCAGTGACAGAAATGGGCATGAAACCAACATTTCTGAAAAGTAGACAAAATTCTGAATTCAGCATGGGGTAATTTGTGTAGATCCTACAAGGGTTTCCTACAGAAAATAACAACTGAAAAAGAAAAATATTGAAATTGAGGTGAAAAAAACATCAATTTTTCTCTATGTTTTGCTCTGTAACTTTTTCCAGCAATGTCAGCTTTTCGAAAGCAATATACCGTTACGTCTGCTGGACTCTTCTGGTTGCGGGGATATATAGGGCTTATAGGTTCATCAAGAACTCTAGGTACCCAGAGCCAGTAAATGACCTGCACCCTGCAGTGGGTTTTCAATCTATGCCAGCAATTCATTTGCTGAAATATAAAGAGTAAAAAATAGCTATCAAGAAAACCTTTGTATTTCCAAAATGGGCACAAGATAAGGTGTTGAGAAGCAGTGGTTATTTGCACATCTCTGAATTCCGGGGTGCCCATACTAGCATGTGAATTACAGGGCATTTCACAAATAGACGTCTTTTTTACACACTGTCTTACATTTGGAAGGGAGAAATATAGAGAAAGACAAGGGGCAATAACACTTGTTTTGCTATTCTATGTTCCCCCAAGTCTCCCCATAAAAATGATACCTCACTTGTGTGGGTAGGCCTAGCGCCCGCGACAGGATATGCCCCAAAACACAACGTTGACACAGCCACATTTTTGAAGGAAAACAGAGGTGTTTTTTTGCATAGTGCCTACCTGTAAATTTTGGCCTGTAGCTCAGCCGCCACCTAGGGAAACCTACCAAACCTGTGCATTTCTAAAAACTAGAGACCTAGGGGGATCCAAGATGGGGTGACTTGTGTGGCTCGGACCAGGTTCTGTTACCCAGAATCCTTTGCAAACCTCAAAATTTGGCTAAAAAAACACATGTTCCTCACATTTCTGTGGCAGAAAGTTCTGGAATCTGAGAGGAGCCACAAATTTCCTTCCACCCAGCGTTCCCCCACGTCTCCCGATAAAAATGATACCTCACTTGTGTGGGTAGGCCTAGCGCCCGCGACAGGAAACGCCCCAAAGCGCAACGTGGACACAGGCAAAATTTTGAAGGAAAACAGAGGTGTTTTTTGCAAAGTGCCTACCTGTAGATTTTGGCCTGTAGCTCAGCCGCCACCTAGGGAAACCTACAAAACCTATACATTTCTGAAAACTAGAGACCTAGGGGAATCCAAGATGGGGTGACTTGTGTGGCTCGGACCAGGTTCTGTTACCCAGAATCCTTTGCAAACCTCAAAATTTGGCTAAAAAAACACATGTTGCTCATATTTCTGTGGCAGAAAGTTCTGGAATCTGAGAGGAGTCACAAATTTCCTTCCACCCAGCGTTCCCCCACGTCTCCCGATAAAAATTATACCTCACTTGTGTGGGTAGGCCTAGCGCCCGCGACAGGAAACCCCCCAAAGCGCAACGTGGACACAGCCAAATGTTTGAAGGAAAACAGAGGTGTTTTTTGCAAAGTGCCTACCTGTAGATTTTGGCCTGTAGCTCAGCCGCCACCTAGGGAAACCTACCAAACCTGTGCATTTCTGAAAACTAGAGACCTAGGGGAATCCAAGATGGGGTGACTTGTGTGGCTCGGACCAGGTTCTGTTACCCAGAATCCTTTGCAAACCTCAAAATTTGGCTAAAAAAACACATGTTCCTCACATTTCTGTGGCAGAAAGTTCTGGAATCTGAGAGGAGCCACAAATTTCCTTCCACCCAGCGTTCCCCCACGTCTCCCGATAAAAATGATACCTCACTTGTGTAGGTAGGCCTAGCGCCCGCAACAGGAAGCGCCCCAAAGCGCAACGTGGACACAGCCAAAATTTTGAAGGAAAACAGAGGTGTTTTTTGCAAAGTGCCTACCTGTAGATTTTGGCCTGTAGCTCAGCCGCCACCTAGGGAAACCTACCAAACCGGTGCATTTCTGAAAACTAGAGACCATGGGGAATCCAAGATGGGGTGACTCGTGTGGCTCGGACCAGGTTCTGTTACCCAGAATCCTTTGCAAACCTCAACATTTGGCTAAAAATACACATGTTCCTCACATTTCTGTGGCAGAAAGTTCTGGAATCTGAGAGGAGCCACAAATTCCCTTCCACCCAGCGTTCCCCCACGTCTCCCGATAAAAATGATACCTCACTTGTGTGGGTAGGCCTAGCGCCCGCGACAGGAAACGCCCCAAAGCGCAACGTTGACACAGCCAAATTTTTGAAGGAAAACAGAGGTGTTTTTTGCAAAGTGCCTACCTGTAGATTTTGGCCTGTAGCTCAGCCGCCACCTAGGGAAACCTACCAAACCTGTGCATTTCTGAAAACTAGAGACCTAGGGGAATCCAAGATGGGGTGACTTGTGTGGCTCGCACCAGGTTCTGATACCCAGAATCCTTTGCAAACCTCAAAATTTGGCTAAAAAAACTCATATTCCTCACATTTCTGTGGCAGAAAGTTCTGGAATCTGAGAGGAGCCACAAATTTCCTTCCACCCAGCGTTCCCCCACGTCTCCCGATAAAAATGATACCTCACTTGTGTGGGTAGGCCTAGCGCCCGCGACAGGAAACGCCCCAAAGCGCAACGTGGACACAGCCAAATTTTTGAAGGAAAACAGAGGTGTTTTTTGCAAATTGCCTACCTGTAGATTTTGGCCTGTAGCTCAGCCGCCACCTAGGGAAACCTACCAAACCTGTGCATTTCTGAAAACTAGAGACCTAGGGGAATCCAAGATGGGGTGACTTGTGTGGCTCGGACCAGGTTCTGTTACCCAGAATCCTTTGCAAACCTCAAAATTTGGCTAAAAAAACACATGTTCCTCACATTTCTGTGGCAGAAAGTTCTGGAATCTGAGAGGAGCCACAAATTTCCTTCCACCCAGCGTTTCCCCACGTCTCCCGATAAAAATGATACCTCACTTGTGTGGGTAGGCCTAGCGCCCGCGACAGGAAACGCCCACAAGCGCAACGTGGACACAGCCAAATCTTTGAAGGAAAACAGAGGTGTTTTTTGCAAAGTGCCTACCTGTAGATTTTGGCCTGTAGCTCAGCCGCCACCTAGGGAAACCTACCAAACCTGTGCATTTCTGAAAACTAGAGACCTAGGGGAATCCAAGATGGGGTGACTTGTGTGGCTCGGACCAGGTTCTGTTACCCAGAATCCTTTGCAAACCTCAAAATTTGGCTAAAAAAACACATGTTCCTCACATTTCTGTGGCAGAAAGTTCTGGAATCTGAGAGGAGCCACAAATTTCCTTCCACCCAGCGTTCCCCCACGTCTCCCGATAAAAATGATACCTCACTTGTGTAGGTAGGCCTAGCGCCCGCAACAGGAAGAGCCCCAAAGCGCAATGTGGACACAGCCAAAATTTTGAAGGAAAACAGAGGTGTTTTTTGCAAAGTGCCTACCTGTAGATTTTGGCCTGTAGCTCAGCCGCCACCTAGGGAAACCTACCAAACCTGTGCATTTCTGACAACTAGAGACCTAGGGGAATCCAAGATGGGGTGACTTGTGTGGCTCAGACCAGGTTCTGTTACCCAGAATCCTTTGCAAACCTCAAAATTTGGCTAAAAATACACATGTTCCTCACATTTCTGTGGCAGAAAGTTCTGGAATCTGAGAGGAGCCACCAATTCCCTTCCACCCAGCGTTCCCCCACGTCTCCCGATAAAAATGATACCTCACTTGTGTGGGTAGGCCTAGCGCCCGCGACAGGAAACGCCCCAAAGCGCAACGTTGACACAGCCAAATTTTTGAAGGAAAACAGAGGTGTTTTTTGCAAAGTGCCTACCTGTAGATTTTGGCCTGTAGCTCAGCCGCCACCTAGGGAAACCTACCAAACCTGTGCATTTCTGAAAACTAGAGACCTAGGGGAATCCAAGATGGGTTGACTTGTGTGGCTCGGACCAGGTTCTGATACCCAGAATCCTTTGCAAACCTCAAAATTTGGCTAAAAAAACTCATATTCCTCACATTTCTGTGGCAGAAAGTTCTGGAATCTGAGAGGAGCCACAAATTTCCTTCCACCCAGCGTTCCCCCACGTCTCCCGATAAAAATGATACCTCACTTGTGTGGGTAGGCCTAGCGCCCGAGACAGGAAACGCCCCAAAGCGCAACGTGGACACAGCCAAATTTTTGAAGGAAAACAGAGGTGTT
The DNA here is from genome assembly GCF_031143425.1 of Pleurodeles waltl. Taxonomy (NCBI): domain Eukaryota; kingdom Metazoa; phylum Chordata; class Amphibia; order Caudata; family Salamandridae; genus Pleurodeles; species Pleurodeles waltl. Next base: position 153,504,943 of record NC_090445.1, on the reverse strand, counting down.
TTTTGCAAATTGCCTACCTGTAGATTTTGGCCTGTAGCTCAGCCGCCACCTAGGTAAACCTACCAAACCTGTGCATTTCTGAAAACTAGAGACCTAGGGGAATCCAAGATGGGGTGACTTGTGTGGCTCGGACCAGGTTCTGTTACCCAGAATCCTTTGCAAACCTCAAAATTTGGCTAAAAAAACACATGTTCCTCACATTTCTGTGGCAGAAAGTTCTGGAATCTGAGAGGAGCCACAAATTTCCTTCCACCCAGCGTTCCCCCACGTCTCCCGATAAAAATGATACCTCACTTGTGTGGGTAGGCCTAGCGCCCGCGACAGGAAACGCCCCAAAGCGCAACGTGGACACAGCTAATTTTTGAAGGAAAACAGAGGTGTTTTTTGCAAAGTGCCTACCTGTAGATATTGGCCTGTAGCTCAGCCGCCACCTAGGGAAACCTACAAAACCTGTGCATTTCTGAAAACTAAAGACCTAGGGGAATCCAAGATGGGGTGACTTGTGTGGCTCGGACCAGGTTCTCTTACCCAGAATCCTTCGCAAACCTCAAAATGTGGCTAAAAAAACACATGTTCCTCACATTTCTGTGGCAGAAAGTTCTGGAATCTGAGAGGAGCCACAAATTTCCTTCCACCCAGCGTTCCCCCACGTCTCCCGATAAAAATGATACCTCACTTGTGTGGGTAGGCCTAGCGCCCGCGACAGGAAACGCCCCAAAGCGCAACGTGGACACAGCCAAATCTTTGAAGGAAAACAGAGGTGTTTTTTGCAAAGTGCCTATCTGTAGATTTTGACCTGTAGCTCAGCCGCCACCTAGGGAAACCTACCAAACCTGTGCATTTCTGACAACTAGAGACCTAGGGGAATCCAAGATGGGGTGACTTGTGTGGCTCGGACCAGGTTCTGTTACCCAGAATCCTTTGCAAACCTCAAAATTTGGCTAAAAAAACACATGTTCCTCACATTTCTGTGGCAGAAAGTTCTGGAATCTGAGAGGAGCCACAAATATCCTTCCACCCAGCGTTCCCCCACGTCTCCCGATAAAAATGATACCTCACTTGTGTAGGTAGGCCTAGCGCCCGCAACAGGAAGCGCCCCAAAGCGCAACGTGGACACAGCCAAAATTTTGAAGGAAAACAGAGGTGTTTTTTGCAAAGTGCCTACCTGTAGATTTTGGCCTGTAGCTCAGCCGCCACCTAGGGAAACCTACCAAACCGGTGCATTTCTGAAAACTAGAGACCTAGGGGAATCCAAGATGGGGTGACTTGTGTGGCTCAGACCAGGTTCTGTTACCCAGAATCCTTTGCAAACCTCAAAATTTGGCTAAAAATACACATGTTCCTCACATTTCTGTGGCAGAAAGTTCTGGAATCTGAGAGGAGCCACCAATTCCCTTCCACCCAGCGTTCCCCCACGTCTCCCGATAAAAATGATACCTCACTTGTGTGGGTAGGCCTAGCGCCCGCGACAGGAAACGCCCCAAAGCGCAACGTTGACACAGCCAAATTTTTGAAGGAAAACAGAGGTGTTTTTTGCAAAGTGCCTACCTGTAGATTTTGACCTGTAGCTCAGCCGCCACCTAGGGAAACCTACCAAACCTGTGCATTTCTGAAAACTAGAGACCTAGGGAAATCCAAGATGGGTTGACTTGTGTGGCTCGGACCAGGTTCTGATACCCAGAATCCTTTGCAAACCTCAAAATTTGGCTAAAAAAACTCATATTCCTCACATTTCTGTGGCAGAAAGTTCTGGAATCTGAGAGGAGCCACAAATTTCCTTCCACCCAGCGTTCCCCCACGTCTCCCGATAAAAATGATACCTCACTTGTGTGGGTAGGCCTAGCGCCCGCGACAGGAAACGCCCCAAAGCGCAACGTGGACACAGCCAAATTTTTGAAGGAAAACAGAGGTGTTTTTTGCAAATTGCCTACCTGTAGATTTTGGCCTGTAGCTCAGCCGCCACCTAGGGAAACCTACCAAACCTGTGCATTTCTGAAAACTAGAGACCTAGGGGAATCCAAGATGGGGTGACTTGTGTGGCTCGGACCAGGTTCTGTTACCCAGAATCCTTTGCAAACCTCAAAATTTGGCTAAAAAAACACATGTTCCTCACATTTCTGTGGCAGAAAGTTCTGGAATCTGAGAGGAGCCACAAATTTCCTTCCACCCAGCGTTCCCCCACGTCTCCCGATAAAAATGATACCTCACTTGTGTGGGTAGGCCTAGCGCCCGCGACAGGAAACGCCCCAAAGCGCAACGTGGACACAGCTAATTTTTGAAGGAAAACAGAGGTGTTTTTTGCAAAGTGCCTACCTGTAGATATTGGCCTGTAGCTCAGCCGCCACCTAGGGAAACCTACAAAGCCTGTGCATTTCTGAAAACTAAAGACCTAGGGGAATCCAAGATGGGGTGACTTGTGTGGCTCGGACCAGGTTCTCTTACCCAGAATCCTTCGCAAACCTCAAAATGTGGCTAAAAAAACACATGTTCCTCACATTTCTGTGGCAGAAAGTTCTGGAATCTGAGAGGAGCCACAAATTTCCTTCCACCCAGCGTTCCCCCACGTCTCCCGATAAAAATGATACCTCACTTGTGTGGGTAGGCCTAGCGCCCGCGACAGGAAACGCCCCAAAGCGCAACGTGGACACAGCCAAATCTTTGAAGGAAAACAGAGGTGTTTTTTGCAAAGTGCCTATCTGTAGATTTTGACCTGTAGCTCAGCCGCCACCTAGGGAAACCTACCAAACCTGTGCATTTCTGACAACTAGAGACCATGGGGAATCCAAGATGGGGTGACTTGTGTGGCTCGGTCCAGGTTCTGTTACCCAGAATCCTTTGCAAACCTCAAAATTGGCTAAAAAAACACATGTTCCTCACATTTCTGTGGCAGAAAGTTCTGGAATCTGAGAGGAGCCACAAATGTCCTTCCACCCAGCGTTCCCCCACGTCTCCCGATAAAAATGATACCTCACTTGTGTGGGTAGGCCTAGCGCCCGCGACAGGAAACGCCCCAAAGCGCAACGTGGACACAGCCAAATTTTTGAAGGAAAACAGAGGTGTTTTTTGGAAAGTGCCTACCTGTAGATTTTGGCCTGTAGCTCAGCCGCCACCTAGGGAAACCTACCAAACCGGTGCATTTCTGAAAACTAGAGACCTAGGGGAATCCAAGATGGGGTGACTTGTGTGGCTCGGACCAGGTTCTGTTACCCAGAATCCTTTGCAAACCTCAAAATTTGGCTAAAAAAACACATGTTCCTCACATTTCTGTGGCAGAAAGTTCTGGAATCTGAGAGGAGCCACAAATTTCCTTCCACCCAGCGTTCCCCCACGTCTCCCGATAAAAATGATACCTCACTTGTGTGGGTAGGCCTAGAGCCCGCAACAGGAAACGCCCCAAAGCGCAACGTGGACACAGCCAAATTTTTGAAGGAAAACAGAGGTGTTTTTTGCAAAGTGCCTACCTGTAGATATTGGCCTGTAGCTCAGCCGCCACCTAGGGAAACCTACCAAACCTGTGCATTTCTGAAAACTAGAGACCTAGGGGAATCCAAGATGGGGTGACTTGTGTGGCTCAGACCAGGTTCTGTTACCCAGAATCCTTTGCAAACCTCAAAATTTGGCTAAAAATACACATGTTCCTCACATTTCTGTGGCAGAAAGTTCTGGAATCTGAGAGGAGCCACCAATTCCCTTCCACCCAGCGTTCCCCCACGTCTCCCGATAAAAATGATACCTCACTTGTGTGGGTAGGCCTAGCGTCCGCGACAGGAAACGCCCCAAAGCGCAACGTTGACACAGCCAAATTTTTGAAGGAAAACAGAGGTGTTTTTTGCAAAGTGCCTACCTGTAGATTTTGGCCTGTAGCTCAGCCGCCACCTAGGGAAACCTACCAAACCTGTGCATTTCTGAAAACTAGAGACCTAGGGGAATCCAAGATGGGTTGACTTGTGTGGCTCGGACCAGGTTCTGATACCCAGAATCCTTTGCAAACCTCAAAATTTGGCTAAAAAAACTCATATTCCTCACATTTCTGTGGCAGAAAGTTCTGGAATCTGAGAGGAGCCACAAATTTCCTTCCACCCAGCGTTCCCCCACGTCTCCTGATAAAAATGATACCTCACTTGTGTGGGTAGCCTTAGCGCCCGCGACAGGAAACGCCCCAAAGCGCAACGTGGACACAGCCAAATTTTTGAAGGAAAACAGAGGTGTTTTTTGCAAATTGCCTACCTGTAGATTTTGGCCTGTAGCTCAGCCGCCACCTAGGGAAACCTACCAAACCTGTGCATTTCTGAAAACTAGAGACCTAGGGGAATCCAAGATGGGGTGACTTGTGTGGCTCGGACCAGGTTCTGTTACCCAGAATCCTTTGCAAACCTCAAAATTTGGCTAAAAAAACACATGTTCCTCACATTTCTGTGGCAGAAAGTTCTGGAATCTGAGAGGAGCCACAAATTTCCTTCCACCCAGCGTTCCCCCACGTCTCCCGATAAAAATGATACCTCACTTGTGTGGGTAGGCCTAGCGCCCGCGACAGGAAACGCCCCAAAGCGCAACGTGGACACAGCTAATTTTTGAAGGAAAACAGAGGTGTTTTTTGCAAAGTGCCTACCTGTAGATATTGGCCTGTAGCTCAGCCGCCACCTAGGGAAACCTACAAAACCTGTGCATTTCTGAAAACTAAAGACCTAGGGGAATCCAAGATGGGGTGACTTGTGTGGCTCGGACCAGGTTCTCTTACCCAGAATCCTTCGCAAACCTCAAAATGTGGCTAAAAAAACACATGTTCCTCACATTTCTGTGGCAGAAAGTTCTGGAATCTGAGAGGAGCCACAAATTTCCTTCCACCCAGCGTTCCCCCACGTCTCCCGATAAAAATGATACCTCACTTGTGTGGGTAGGCCTAGCGCCCGCGACAGGAAACGCCCCAAAGCGCAACGTGGACACAGCCAAATCTTTGAAGGAAAACAGAGGTGTTTTTTGCAAAGTGCCTATCTGTAGATTTTGACCTGTAGCTCAGCCGCCACCTAGGGAAACCTACCAAACCTGTGCATTTCTGACAACTAGAGACCTAGGGGAATCCAAGATGGGGTGACTTGTGTGGCTCGGTCCAGGTTCTGTTACCCAGAATCCTTTGCAAACCTCAAAATTGGCTAAAAAAACACATGTTCCTCACATTTCTGTGGCAGAAAGTTCTGGAATCTGAGAGGAGCCACAAATGTCCTTCCACCCAGCGTTCCCCCACGTCTCCCGATAAAAATGATACCTCACTTGTGTGGGTAGGCCTAGCGCCCGCGACAGGAAACGCCCCAAAGCGCAACGTGGACACAGCCAAATTTTTGAAGGAAAACAGAGGTGTTTTTTGGAAAGTGCCTACCTGTAGATTTTGGCCTGTAGCTCAGCCGCCACCTAGGGAAACCTACCAAACCGGTGCATTTCTGAAAACTAGAGACCTAGGGGAATCCAAGATGGGGTGACTTGTGTGGCTCGGACCAGGTTCTGTTACCCAGAATCCTTTGCAAACCTCAAAATTTGGCTAAAAAAACACATGTTCCTCACATTTCTGTGGCAGAAAGTTCTGGAATCTGAGAGGAGCCACAAATTTCCTTCCACCCAGCGTTCCCCCACGTCTCCCGATAAAAATGATACCTCACTTGTGTGGGTAGGCCTAGAGCCCGCAACAGGAAACGCCCCAAAGCGCAACGTGGACACAGCCACATTTTTGAAGGAAAACAGAGGTGTTTTTTGCAAAGTGCCTACCTGTAGATATTGGCCTGTAGCTCAGCCGCCACCTAGGGAAACCTACCAAACCTGTGCATTTCTGAAAACTAGAGACCTAGGGGAATCCAAGATGGGGTGACTTGTGTGGCTCGGACCAGGTTCTCTTACCCAGAATCCTTTGCAAACCTCAAAATTTGGCTAAAAAAACACATGTTCCTCACATTTCTGTGGCAGAAAGTTCTGGAATCTGAGAGGAGACACAAATTTCCTTCCACCCAGCGTTCCCCCACGTCTCCTGATAAAAATGATACCTCACTTGTGTGGGTAGGCCTAGCGCCCGCGACAGGAAACGCCCCAAAGCGCAACGTGGACACAGCCAAATTGAAGGAAAACAGAGGTATTTTGTGCAAAGTGCCTACCTGTAGATTTTGGCCTGTAGCTCAGCTGCCACCTAGGGAAACCCACCAAACCTGTGCATTTCTGAAAACTAGAGACCTAGGGGAATCCAAGATAGGGTGACTTGTGTGGCTCGGACCAGGTTCTGTTACCCAGAATCCTTTGCAAACCTCAAAATTTGGCTAAAAAAACACACGTTCCTCACATTTCTGTGGCAGAAAGTTCTGGAATCTGAGAGGAGCCACAAATTTCCTTCCACCCAGCGTTCCCCCAAGTCTCCCGATAAAAATGATACCTCACTTGTGTGGGTAGGCCTAGCGCCCGCAACAGGAAATGCCCCAAAGCGCAACGTGGACACAGCCAAATTTTTGAAGGAAAACAGAGGTGTTTTTTTGCAAAGTGCCTATCTGTAGATTTTGGCCTGTAGCTCAGCCGCCACCTAGGGAAACCTACCAAACCTGTGCATTTCTGAAAACTAGAGACCTAGGGGAATCCAAGATGGGGTGACTTGTGTGGCTCGGTCCAGGTTCTGTTACCCAGAATCCTTTGCAAACCTCAAAATTTGGCTAAAAAAACACATGTTCCTCACATTTCTGTGGAAGAAAGTTCTGGAATCTGAGAGGAGCCACAAATGTCCTTCCACCCAGCGTTCCCCCACGTCTCCGGATACAAAATTATACCTCACTTGTGTGGGTAGGCCTAGCGCCCGCGACAGGAAACGCCCCAAAGCGCAACGTGGACACAGCCAAATTTTTGAAGGAAAACAGAGGTGTTTTTTGGAAAGTGCCTACCTGTAGATTTTGGCCTGTAGCTCAGCCGCCACCTAGGGAAACCTACCAAACCTGTGCATTTCTGAAAACTAGAGACCTAGGGGAATCCAAGATGGGGTGACTTGTGTGGCTCGGACCAGGTTCTGTTACCCAGAATCCTTTGCAAACCTCAAAATTTGGCTAAAAAAACACATGTTCCTCACATTTCTGTGGCAGAAAGTTCTGGAATCTGAGAGGAGCCACACATTTCCTTCCACCCAGCGTTCCCCCACGTCTCCCGATAAAAATGATACCTCACTTGTGTGGGTAGGCCTAGAGCCCGCGACAGGAAACGCCCCAAAGCGCAACGTGGACACAGCCAAATTTTTGAAGGAAAACAGAGGTGTTTTTTGCAAAGTGCCTACCTGTAGATATTGGCCTGTAGCTCAGCCGCCACCTAGGGAAACCTACCAAACCTGTGCATTTCTGAAAACTAGAGACCTAGGGGAATCCAAGATGGGGTGACTTGTGTGGCTCGGACCAGGTTCTCTTACCCAGAATCCTTTGCAAACCTCAAAATTTGGCTAAAAAAACACATGTTCCTCACATTTCTGTGGCAGAAAGTTCTGGAATCTGAGAGGAGACACAAATTTCCTTCCACCCAGCGTTCCCCCACGTCTCCTGATAAAAATGATACCTCACTTGTGTGGGTAGGCCTAGCGCCCGCGACAGGAAACGCCCCAAAGCGCAACGTGGACACAGCCAAATTGAAGGAAAACAGAGGTATTTTTTGCAAAGTGCCTACCTGTAGATTTTGGCCTGTAGCTCAGCCGCCACCTAGGGAAACCCACCAAACCTGTGCATTTCTGAAAACTAGAGACCTAGGGGAATCCAAGATAGGGTGACTTGTGTGGCTCGGACCAGGTTCTGTTACCCAGAATCCTTTGCAAACCTCAAAATTTGGCTAAAAAAACACATGTTCCTCACATTTCTGTGGCAGAAAGTTCTGGAATCTGAGAGGAGCCACAAATTTCCTTCCACCCAGCGTTCCCCCAAGTCTCCCGATAAAAATGATACCTCACTTGTGTGGGTAGGCCTAGCGCCCGCAACAGGAAACGCCCCAAAGCGCAACGTGGACACAGCCAAATTTTTGAAGGAAAACAGAGGTGTTTTTTTGCAAAGTGCCTATCTGTAGATTTTGGCCTGTAGCTCAGCCGCCACCTAGGGAAACCTACCAAACCTGTGCATTTCTGAAAACTAGAGACCTAGGGGCATCCAAGATGGGGTGACTTGTGTGGCTCGGTCCAGGTTCTGTTACCCAGAATCCTTTGCAAACCTCAAAATTTGGCTAAAAAAACACATGTTCCTCACATTTCTGTGGAAGAAAGTTCTGGAATCTGAGAGGAGCCACAAATGTCCTTCCACCCAGCGTTCCCCCACGTCTCCGGATAAAAATTATACCTCACTTGTGTGGGTAGGCCTAGCGCCCGCGACAGGAAACGCCCCAAAGCGCAACGTGGACACAGCCAAATTTTTGAAGGAAAACAGAGGTGTTTTTTGGAAAGTGCCTACCTGTAGATTTTGGCCTGTAGCTCAGCCGCCACCTAGGGAAACCTACCAAACCTGTGCATTTCTGAAAACTAGAGACCTAGGGGAATCCAAGATGGGGTGACTTGTGTGGCTCGGACCAGGTTCTGTTACCCAGAATCCTTTGCAAACCTCAAAATGTGGCTAAAAAAACACATGTTCCTCACATTTCTGTGGCAGAAAGTTCTGGAATCTGAGAGGAGCCACAAATTTCCTTCCACCCAGCGTTCCCCCACGTCTCCCGATAAAAATGATACCTCACTTGTGTGGGTAGGCCTAGCGCCCGCGACAGGAAACGCCCCAAAGCGCAACGTGGACACAGCCAAATTTTTGAAGGAAAACAGAGGTGTTTTTTGCAAATTGCCTACCTGTAGATTTTGGCCTGTAGCTCAGCCGCCACCTAGGGAAACCTACCAAACCTGTGCATTTCTGAAAACTAGAGACCTAGGGGAATCCAAGATGGGGTGACTTGTGTGGCTCGGACCAGGTTCTGTTACCCAGAATCCTTTGCAAACCTCAAAATTTGGCTAAAAAAACACATGTTCCTCACATTTCTGTGGCAGAAAGTTCTGGAATCTGAGAGGAGCCACAAATTTCCTTCCACCCAGTGTTCCCCCACGTCTCCCGATAAAAATGATACCTCACTTGTGTGGGTAGGCCTAGCGCCCGCGACAGGAAACGCCCCAAAGCGCAACGTGGACACAGCCAAATTTTTGAAGGAAAACAGAGGTGTTTTTTGCAAAGTGCCTACCTGTAGATTTTGGCCTGTAGCTCAGTCGCCACCTAGTGAAACCTACCAAACCTGTGCATTTCTGAAAACTAGAGACCTAGGGGAATCCAAGATGGGGTGACTTGTGTGGCTCGGACCAGGTTCTGTTACCCAGAATCCTTTGCAAACCTCAAAATTTGGCTTAAAAAAACACATGTTCCTCACATTTCTGTGGCAGAAAGTTCTGGAATCTGAGAGGAGCCACAGATTTCCTTCCACCCAGTGTTCCCCCACGTCTCCCGATAAAAATGATACCTCACTTGTGTGGGTAGGCCTAGCGCCCGCGACAGGAAACACCCCAAAGCGCAACGTGGACACAGCCCAATTTTTGAGGGAAAACAGAGGTGTTTTTTGCAAAGTGCCTACCTGTAGATTTTGGCCTGTAGGTCACCCGCCACCTAGGGAAACCTACCAAACCTGTGCATTTCTGAAAACTAGAGACCTAGGGGAATCCAAGATGGGGTGACTTGTGTGGCTCGGACCAGGTTCTGTTACCCAGAATCCTTTGCAAACCTCAAAATTTGGCTAAAAAACACATGTTCCCCACATTTCTGTGGCAGAAAGTTCTGGAATCTGAGAGGAGCCACAAATTTCCTTCCACCCTGCGTTCCCCCACGTCTCCCGATAAAAATGATACCTCACTTGTGTGGGTAGGCCTATCGCCCGCGACAGGAAACGCCCCAAAGCGCAACGTGGACACAGCTAATTTTTGAAGGAAAACAGAGGTGTTTTTTGCAAAGTGCCTACCTGTAGATTTTGGCCTGTAGCTCAGCCGCCACCTAGTGAAACCTACCAAACCTGTGCATTTCTGAAAACTAGAGACCTAGGGGAATCCAAGATGGGGTGACTTGTGTGGCTCGGACCAGGTTCTGTTACCCAGAATCCTTTGCAAACCTCAAAATTTGGCTAAAAAAACACATGTTCCTCACATTTCTGTGGCAGAAAGTTCTGGAATCTGAGAGGAGCCACAAATTTCCTTCCACCCAGTGTTCCCCCACGTCTCCCGATAAAAATGATACCTCACTTGTGTGGGTAGGCCTAGCGCCCGCGACAGGAAACACCCCAAAGCGCAACGTGGACACAGCCCAATTTTTGAGGGAAAACAGAGGTGTTTTTTGCAAAGTGCCTACCTGTAGATATTGGCCTGTAGCTCAGCCGCCACCTAGGGAAACCTACCAAACCTGTGCATTTCTGAAAACTAGAGACCTAGGGGAATCCAAGATGGGGTGACTTGTGTGGCTCGGACCAGGTTCTGTTACCCAGAATCCTTTGCAAACCTCAAAATTTGGCTAAAAAACACATGTTCCTCACATTTCTGTGGCAGAAAGTTCTGGAATCTGAGAGGAGCCACAAATTTCCTTCCACCCATCGTTCCCCCACGTCTCCCGATAAAAATGATACCTCACTTGTGTGGGTAGGCCTAGCGCCCGCGACAGGAAACGCCCCAAAGCGCAACGTGGACACAGCTAATTTTTGAAGGAAAACAGAGGTGTTTTTTGCAAAGTGCCTACCTGTAGATATTGGCCTGTAGCTCAGCCGCCACCTAGGGAAACCTACAAAACCTGTGCATTTCTGAAAACTAAAGACCTAGGGGAATCCAAGATGGGGTGACTTGTGTGGCTCGGACCAGGTTCTGTTACCCAGAATCCTTCGCAAACCTCAAAATTTGGCTAAAAAAACACATGTTCCTCACATTTCTGTGGCAGAAAGTTCTGGAATCTGAGAGGAGCCACAAATTTCCTTCCACCCAGCGTTCCCCCACGTCTCCCGATAAAAATGATACCTCACTTGTGTGGGTAGGCCTAGCGCCCGCGACAGGAAACGCCCCAAAGCGCAAGGTGGACACAGCAAAATTTTTGAAGGAAAACAGAGGTGTTTTTTGCAAAGTGCCTATCTGTAGATTTTGGCCTGTAGCTCAGCCGCCACCTAGGGAAACCTACCAAACCTGTGCATTTCTGAAAACTAGAGACCTAGGGGAATCCAAGATGGGGTGACTTGTGTGGCTCGGTCCAGGTTCTGTTACCCAGAATCCTTTGCAAACCTCAAAATTTGGCTAAAAAAACACATGTTCCTCACATTTCTGTGGCAGAAAGTTCTGGAATCTGAGAGGAGCCACAAATTTCCTTCCACCCAGCGTTCCCCCACGTCTCCCGATAAAAATGATACCTCACTTGTGTGGGTAGGCCTAGCACCCGCGACAGGAAACGCCCCAAAGCGCAAGGTGGACACAGCCAAATTTTTTAAGGAAAACAGAGGTGTTTTTTGCAAAGTGCCTATCTGTAGATTTTGGCCTGTAGCTCAGCCGCCACCTAGGGAAACCTACCAAACCTGTGCATTTCTGAAAACTAGAGACCTAGGGGAATCCAAGATGGGGTGACTTGTGTGGCTCGGTCCAGGTTCTGTTACCCAGAATCCTTTGCAAACCTCAAAATTTGGCTAAAAAAACACCTGTTCCTCACATTTCTGTGGCAGAAAGTTCTGGAATCTGAGAGGAGCCACAAATGTCCTTCCACCCAGCGTTCCCCCACGTCTCCCGATAAAAATGATACCTCACTTTTGTGGGTAGGCCTAGCGCCCGCGACAGGAAACGCCCCAAAGCGCAACGTGGACACAGCCAAATTTTTGAAGGAAAACAGAGGTGTTTTTTGGAAAGTGCCTACCTGTAGATTTTGGCCTGTAGCTCAGCCGCCACCTAGGGAAACCTACCAAACCTGTGCATTTCTGAAAACTAGAGACCTAGGGGAATCCAAGATGGGGTGACTTGTGTGGCTCGGACCAGGTTCTGTTACCCAGAATCCTTTGCAAACCTCAAAATTTGGCTAAAAAAACACATGTTCCTCACATTTCTGTGGCAGAAAGTTCTGGAATCTGAGAGGAGCCACAAATTTCCTTCCACCCAGCGTTCCCCCACGTCTCCCGATAAAAATGATACCTCACTTGTGTGGGTAGGCCTAGCGGCCGCGACAGGAAACGCCCCAAAGCGCAACGTGGACACAGCCAAATTTTTGAAGGAAAACAGAGGTGTTTTTTGCAAAGTGCCTACCTGTAGATTTTGGCCTGTAGCTCAGCCGCCACCTAGTGAAACCTACCAAACCTGTGCATTTCTGAAAACTAGAGACCTAGGGGAATCCAAGATGGGGTGACTTGTGTGGCTCGGACAAGGTTCTGTTACCCAGAATCCTTTGCAAACCTCAAAATTTGGCTAAAAAAACACATGTTCCTCACATTTCTGTGGCAGAAAGTTCTGGAATCTGAGAGGAGCCACAAATTTCCTTCCACCCAGTGTTCCCCCACGTCTCCCGATAAAAATGATACCTCACTTGTGTGGGTAGGCCTAGCGCCCGCGACAGGAAACACCCCAAAGCGCAACGTGGACACAGCCCAATTTTTGAGGGAAAACAGAGGTGTTTTTTGCAAAGTGCCTACCTGTAGATTTTGGCCTGTAGGTCACCCGCCACCTAGGGAAACCTACCAAACCTGTGCATTTCTGAAAACTAGAGACCTAGGGGAATCCAAGATGGGGTGACTTGTGTGGCTCGGACCAGGTTCTGTTACCCAGAATCCTTTGCAAACCTCAAAATTTGGCTAAAAAACACATGTTCCTCACATTTCTGTGGCAGAAAGTTCTGGAATCTGAGAGGAGCCACAAATGTCCTTCCACCCAGCGTTCCCCCACGTCTCCCGATAAAAATGATACCTCACTTTTGTGGGTAGGCCTAGCGCCCGCGACAGGAAACGCCCCAAAGCGCAACGTGGACACAGCCAAATTTTTGAAGGAAAACAGAGGTGTTTTTTGGAAAGTGCCTACCTGTAGATTTTGGCCTGTAGCTCAGTCGCCACCTAGGGAAACCTACCAAACCTGTGCATTTCTGAAAACTAGAGACCTAGGGGAATCCAAGATGGGGTGACTTGTGTGGCTCGGACCAGGTTCTGTTACCCAGAATCCTTTGCAAACCTCAAAATTTGGCTAAAAAAACACATGTTCCTCACATTTCTGTGGCAGAAAGTTCTGGAATCTGAGAGGAGCCACAAATTTCCTTCCACCCAGCGTTCCCCCACGTCTCCCGATAAAAATGATACCTCACTTGTGTGGGTAGGCCTAGCGCCCGCGACAGGAAACGCCCCAAAGCGCAACGTGGACACAGCCAAATTTTTGAAGGAAAACAGAGGTGTTTTTTGCAAAGTGCCTACCTGTAGATATTGGCCTGTAGCTCAGCCGCCACCTAGGGAAACCTACCAAACCTGTGCATTTCTGAAAACTAGAGACCTAGGGGAATCCAAGATGGGGTGACTTGTGTGGCTCGGACCAGGTTCTCTTACCCAGAATCCTTTGCAAACCTCAAAATTTGGCTAAAAAAACACATGTTCCTCACATTTCTGTGGCAGAAAGTTCTGGAATCTGAGAGGAGACACAAATTTCCTTCCACCCAGCGTTCCCCCACGTCTCCCGATAAAAATGATACCTCACTTGTGTGGGTAGGCCTAGCGCCCGCGACAGGAAACGCCCCAAAGCGCAACGTGGACACAGCCAAATTGAAGGAAAACAGAGGTATTTTTTGCAAAGTGCCTACCTGTAGATTTTGGCCTGTAGCTCAGCCGCCACCTAGGGAAACCCACCAAACCTGTGCATTTCTGAAAACTAGAGACCTAGGGGAATCCAAGATGGGGTGACTTGTGTGGCTCGGACCAGGTTCTGTTACCCAGAATCCTTTGCAAACCTCAAAATTTGGCTAAAAAAACACATGTTCCTCACATTTCTGTGGCAGAAAGTTCTGGAATCTGAGAGGAGCCACAAATTTCCTTCCACCCAGTGTTCCCCCACGTCTCCCGATAAAAATGATACCTCACTTGTGTGGGTAGGCCTAGCGCCCGCGACAGGAAACACCCCAAAGCGCAACGTGGACACAGCCCAATTTTTTAGGGAAAACAGAGGTGTTTTTTGCAAAGTGCCTACCTGTAGATTTTGGCCTGTAGGTCACCCGCCACCTAGGGAAACCTACCAAACCTGTGCATTTCTGAAAACTAGAGACCTAGGGGAATCCAAGATGGGGTGACTTGTGTGGCTCGGACCAGGTTCTGTTACCCAGAATCCTTTGCAAACCTCAAAATTTGGCTAAAAAACACATGTTCCTCACATTTCTGTGGCAGAAAGTTCTGGAATCTGAGAGGAGCCACAAATTTCCTTCCACCCAGCGTTCCCCCACGTCTCCCGATAAAAATGATACCTCACTTGTGTGGGTAGGCCTAGTGCCCGCGACAGGAAACGCCCCAAAGCGCAACGTGGACACAGCTAATTTTTGAAGGAAAACAGAGGTGTTTTTTGCAAAGTGCCTACCTGTAGATATTGGCCTGTAGCTCAGCCGCCACCTAGGGAAACCTACAAAACCTGTGCATTTCTGAAAACTAAAGATCTAGGGGAATACAAGATGGGGTGACTTGTGTGGCTCGGACCAGGTTCTGTTACCCAGAATCCTTCGCAAACCTCAAAATTTGGCTAAAAAAACACATGTTCCTCACATTTCTGTGGCAGAAAGTTCTGGAATCTGAGAGGAGCCACAAATTTCCTTCCACCCAGCGTTCCCCCACGTCTCCCGATAAAAATGATACCTCACTTGTGTGGGTAGGCCTAGCGCCCGCGACAAGAAACGCCCCAAAGCGCAAGGTGGACACAGCCAAATTTTTGAAGGAAAACAGAGGTGTTTTTTGCAAAGTGCCTATCTGTAGATTTTGGCCTGTAGCTCAGCCGCCACCTAGGGAAACCTACCAAACCTGTGCATTTCTGAAAACTAGAGACCTAGGGGAATCCAAGATGGGGTGACTTGTGTGGCTCGGTCCAGGTTCTGTTACCCAGAATCCTTTGCAAACCTCAAAATTTGGCTAAAAAAACACCTGTTCCTCACATTTCTGTGGCAGAAAGTTCTGGAATCTGAGAGGAGCCACAAATGTCCTTCCACCCAGCGTTCCCCCACGTCTCCCGATAAAAATGATACCTCACTTTTGTGGGTAGGCCTCGCGCCCGCGACAGGAAACGCCCCAAAGCGCAACGTGGACACAGCCAAATTTTTGAAGGAAAACAGAGGTGTTTTTTGGAAAGTGCCTACCTGTAGATTTTGGCCTGTAGCTCAGCCGCCACCTAGGGAAACCTACCAAACCTGTGCATTTCTGAAAACTAGAGACCTAGGGGAATCCAAGATGGGGTGACTTGTGTGGCTCGGACCAGGTTCTGTTACCCAGAATCCTTTGCAAACCTCAAAATTTGGCTAAAAAAACACATGTTCCTCACATTTCTGTGGCAGAAAGTTCTGAAATCTGAGAGGAGCCACAAATTTCCTGCCACCCAGCGTTCCCCCACGTCTCCCGATAAAAATGATACCTCACTTGTGTGGGTAGGCCTAGCGCCCGCGACAGGAAACGCCCCAAAGCGCAACGTGGACACAGCCAAATTTTTGAAGGAAAACAGAGGTGTTTTTTGCAAAGTGCCTACCTGTAGATATTGGCCTGTAGCTCAGCCGCCACCTAGGGAAACCTACCAAACCTGTGCATTTCTGAAAACTAGAGACCTAGGGGAATCCAAGATGGGGTGACTTGTGTGGCTCGGACCAGGTTCTCTTACCCAGAATCCTTTGCAAACCTCAAAATTTGGCTAAAAAAACACATGTTCCTCACATTTCTGTGGCAGAAAGTTCTGGAATCTGAGATGAGACACAAATTTCCTTCCACCCAGCGTTCCCCCACGTCTCCCGATAAAAATGATACCTCACTTGTGTGGGTAGGCCTAGCGCCCGCGACAGGAAACGCCCCAAAGCGCAACGTGGACACAGCCAAATTGAAGGAAAACAGAGGTATTTTTTGCAATGTGCCTACCTGTAGATTTTGGCCTGTAGCTCAGCCGCCACCTAGGGAAACCCACCAAACCTGTGCATTTCTGAAAACTAGAGACCTAGGGGAATCCAAGATGGGGTGACTTGTGTGGCTCGGACCAGGTTCTGTTACCCAGAATCCTTTGCAAACCTCAAATTTGGCTAAAAAAACACATGTTCCTCACATTTCTGTGGCAGAAAGTTCTGGAATCTGAGAGGAGCCACAAATTTCCTTCCACCCAGCGTTCCCCCAAGTCTCCCGATAAAAATGATACCTCACTTGTGTGGGTAGGCCTAGCGCCCGCAACAGGAAACGCCCCAAAGCGCAACGTGGACACAGCCAAATTTTTGAAGGAAAACAGAGGTGTTTTTTGCAAAGTGCCTATCTGTAGATTTTGGCCTGTAGCTCAGCCGCCACCTAGGGAAACCTACCAAACCTGTGCATTTCTGAAAACTAGAGACCTAGGGGAATCCAAGATGGGGTGACTTGTGTGGCTCGGACCAGGTTCTGTTACCCAGAATCCTTTGCAAACCTCAAAATGTGGCTAAAAAAACACATGTTCCTCACATTTCTGTGGCAGAAAGTTCTGGAATCTGAGAGGAGCCACAAATGTCCTTCCACCCAGCGTTCCCCCACGTCTCCCGATAAAAATGATACCTCACTTGTGTGGATAGGCCTAGCGCACGCGACAGAAAACGGCCCAAAGCGCAACGTGGACACATCCAAATTTGTGAAGGAAAACAGAGGTATTTTTTGCAAAGTGCCTACCTGTAGATTTTGGCCTGTAGCTCAGCCGCCACCTAGGGAAACCTACCAAACCTGGGCATTTCTGAAAACTAGAGACCTAGGGGAATCCAAGATGGGGTGACTTGTGTGGCTCGGACCAGGTTCTGTTACCCAGAATCCTTTGCAAACCTCAAAATGTGGCTAAAAAAACACATGTTCCTCACATTTCTGTGGCAGAAAGTTCTGGAATCTGAGAGGAGCCACAAATTTCCTTCCACCCAGCGTTCCCCCACATCTCCCGATAAAAATGATACCTCACTTGTGTGGGTAGGCCTAGCGACCGCGACAGGAGACGCCCCAAAACACAACGTGGACACATCACATTTTTTCATTGAAAAACAGTGCCTACCTGTAGATTTTGGCCTCTAGCTCAGCCGGCAACTAAGGAAACCTACCAAACCTGTGCATTTCTGAAAACTACAGACCTAGGGGAATCCAGGATGGGGTGACTTGTGTGGCTCGGACCAGGTTCTGTTACCCAGAATCCTTTGCAAACCTCAAAATTTGGCTAAAAAAACACATGTTCCTCACATTTCTGTGGCAGAAAGTTCTGGAATCTGAGAGGAGCCACAAATGTCCTTCCACCCAGCGTTCCCCCACATCTCCCGATAAAAATGATACCTCACTTGTGTGGGTAGGCCTAGCGACCGCGACAGGAGACGCCCCAAAACACAACGTGGACACATCACATTTTTTCATTGAAAAACAGTGCCTACCTGTAGATTTTGGCCTCTAGCTCAGCCGGCACCTAAGGAAACCTACCAAACCGGTGCATTTCTGAAAACTAGAGACCTAGGGGAATCCAAGATGGGGTGACTTGTGTGGCTCGGACCAGGTTCTGTTACCCAGAATCCTTTGCAAACCTCAAAATTTGGCTAAAAAAACACATGTTCCTCACATTTCTGTGGCAGAAAGTTCTGGAATCTGAGAGGAGCCACAAATGTCCTTCCACCCAGCGTTCCCCCACGTCTCCCGATAAAAATGATACCTCACTTGTGTGGATAGGCCTAGCGCCCGCGTCAGGAAACGCCCCAAAGCGCAACGTGGACACAGCCAAATCTTTGAAGGAAAACAGAGGTGTTTTTTGCAAAGTGCCTACCTGTAGATTTTGGCCTGTAGCTCAGCCGCCACCTAGGGAAACCTACCAAACCTGTGCATTTCTGAAAACTAGAGACCTAGGGGAATCCAAGATGGGGTGATTTGTGTGGCTCGGAACAGGTTCTGTTACCCAGAATCCTTTGCAAACCTCAAAATTTGGCTAAAAAAACACATGTTCCTCACATTTCTGTGGCAGAAAGTTCTGGAATCTGAGAGGAGCTACAAATTTCCTTCCACCCAGCGTTTCCCCACATCTCCCGATAAAAATGATACCTCACTTGTGTGGGTAGGCCTAGCGCCCGCGACAGGAGACGCCCTAAAACACAACGTGGACACATCACATTTTTTCATTGAAAAACAGTGCCTACCTGTAGATTTTGGCCTCTAGCTCAGCCGGCACCTAGGGAAACCTACCAAACCTGTGCGTTTCTGAAAACTAGAGACCTAGGGGAATCTAAGATGGGGTGACTTTTGTGGCTCGGACCAGGTTCTGTTACCCAGAATCCTTTGCAAACCTCAAAATTTGGCTAAAAAAACACATGTTCCTCACATTTCTGTGGCAGAAAGTTCTGGAATCTGAGAGGAGCCACAAATTTCCTTCCACCCAGCGTTCCCCCACGTCTCCCGATAAAAATGATACCTCACTTGTGTGGGTAGGCCTAGCGCCCGCGACAGAAAACGCCCCAAAGCGCAACGTGGACACATCCAAATTTGTGAAGGAAAACAGAGGTGTTTTTTGCAAAGTGCCTACCTGTAGATTTTGGCCTGTAGCTCAGCCGGCACCTAGGGAAACCTACCAAACCTGTGCGTTTCTAAAAACTAGAGACCTAGGGGAATCCAAGATGGGGTGACTTGTGTGGCTCTGACCAGGTTCTGTTACCCAGAATCCTTTGCAAACCCCAAAATTTGGCTAAAAAAACACATGTTCCTCACATTTCTGTGGCAGAAAGTTCTGGAATCTGAGTGGAGCCACACATTTCCTTCCACCCAGCGTTCCCCCAAGTCTCCCGATAAAAATTATACCTCACTTGTGTGGGTGGGCCAGGTGCCTGCAACAGAATAAGGCCCAAAACTTGTAGAGATAGAGGGGATAGCACAGCGAGTTTATAAGGACATATTATTTTATACATCTTTAGACTGACTCTGCTTTGGGGACCCACATAAGTGAGGTGTCATTTTACTTGGGAGACTGAGGGGAACACTGGGGAGTAGGAATTTTGTGCTGGAGTGGTGATCCTACGAAGAAAAGTCAGGAAAATATGCTTTTTTAAGCACATTTTGAGGTTTACAGAGGAGTCTGGGTAAGAAAATGTTGGGGGATCCACGCAAGCCACACCTCCCTGGACTCCTTGGGGTGTCTAGTTTAAAAAAATGTCTGGGTTTGGTAGGTTTCCCTAGATGAAGGCCTCACACAGGACCAAAAACATAGGTGCCCTCTCCCCCTCAAACACAGGTAGTTTTGTAATATATCGTTTTGATGTGCCCACATACGTCCGTGATGTGCCAAACACTAAAATTTTGAAAAGAAACACACTTAGGTTATGTGAAAAAGACCCCTCACCCACCAACCAAGTTGGTGGCATGCTTCATCATCAGGGTCCCACCTGAGGCACCTAGCGTGTCACAGGTGTGCTGCGACGCCTGATTACAGCGGAGCAGGTTTTGTCATTTTTACCACACATACTGGTTGGATTTGGCACGAGAGTGAGTGATGGTTCAGTGGATCAAATTTTACTAACAAGAGCTTTCACAAAAATGAAATGCACTGTTACTAACTGAAAGGCAAAAAACTGAACCAATGACTCACAGCTCGTGAGCTGTAAAGCCGCGACAAGGCACCAACCGCTTTACAGTCCATTCACACAACTTTCATACATGACACACACAAGGCCATTCACACCGCCAGCCCCGGGCCCAGCACATTACAACACTCATATCGACAGACAGCGCCACTCAAGGGTCCATCACTTACATACGCCCACATGCCTGATACAACAATCACACCAGCTGATGGGAGTGTGTGGACTGGTGTTTGGCTGGCAGTGTGTTGCAGTAGCCAACAGCAAGTCAACATGTACACTCTCAGCCAAGCCCCACTCCACACACAATGGCATCATTTTTTTTTTTTTGTTTAAACAGATGAACCCCTAACTAAGTAGAAAGAATTACAAAACTACAAACACAAAAGCTCTAACTAAGAACATGACAGAAATGCTAACCATGAAACTAAACACATGAAAATACAAAACAGACATGAGTTTACACTCATGGTTGTTCCCAGAAATTCTTCTGGGTGTGGTAATTCTTAAAACAAGCACGACACACAGCCCAGGCTTTGAAGGACAATCTGGGCAGTACATTCGAGTCTCCCTCCGGATACCTCTTCGAAAACACACTCTACATTTCTTAGCTGGAAAGTCTTTTTTGGGTGTGGGAGGAATGTGCTCAGCAAAGTGGCGATCTTTCAATCTAGCCACATCCTCCACCACTGCTTCTCTAGGAACTCTGGCCTGTTCCACCACAATAAGGCTCTCTATCACTGACTCCTGAAATTTCACAAATGTCATCTTTGACTCTGGAGACCTATCCCTAAACACAATAAAAGCATTGAAGGTTGCTAAGTGGAAGAGGTGAAGTGCTAACTTCTTATACCAAACGTAAGACTTACGAATAGCAGTACAAGGTTCCAACCTCTGGTCAACTCTATCTACACCTCCCATGTGCTTATTATAATCTAAAATGCACACAGGTTTGCGCACTTCAGCAACCTGGCCCCAAACAGTCACAGGGGAAGTACTCTCATCATGGATGGTACTTAGCATGTAGACATCCCTCTTGTCTGAAAATTTCAAAGCTAGCAGCTCCTCGTTCCGCAAGGCACAGCACTGTCCCCTCTCAAGTTTTTTACAGACAAGCTCCCTTGGATAGCCTTTCCGGTTAGAACGGATTGTGCCACAAGCAACTGTGTCCACTCTAAACAATTCCTTGAACAATTGCACACCAGTGTAGAAGTTATCTACATACAAATGGTGACCTTTGTTGAACAGTCGTCTACCAAGATCCCACACAATTTTCTCAGTAACTCCAAAAGTGGGAGGACAACCAGGGGGGTCAATATTGGAATCCCTACCAGTGTACACACGGAAACTATACACATATCCTGTCCTACTTTCAGACAGCATATACAATTTAATTCCATATCGTGCCCTTTTGCTAGGAATGTACTGCCTAAAAACCAAACGACCCTTGAAGAGGACCAAAGACTCGTCCACACTTAACTCTTTGCCTGGAACATAGACCTCCGAAAACCGATCTACAAAATGATCAAGGACAGGCCTAATCTTAAAAAGACGGTCAGAATCTGGGTGATCTCGTGGCAAGGCTAAAGCATTGTCAACAAAATGCAGCATCATAAGAAGAAGCAAATACCGATTACGACTCATGGTCGCTGGAAATATAGCTGTTGCCATCAAGGGACTAGTAGACCAATAAGAAGCCAGTGACTGTTTCCTTATCAACCCCATCAAAAATGTCAAACCCAAAAACTTTTTTATCTCCTCCAAATTTGTGGGAATCCACTGGGCAGCTCTAGAGTGTGGCCTAAGTCTAGCAGCGTTGTCCCTCAAATGCTGCTCCGCATACAAATTAGTCTGCTCAACAATCTCTTCCAAAAACATATCATCCATGAATAACTCAAAGAAATTGATAGGCATAAAGTTCTCTGTATTGGCGTTACACCCTGGCAGACCAGTAAAGGCAGGCAACTCTGGCTGCTCCATGTTTGGGGCAACCCAGACATCAGGTCTTATAACGGGAAACCTTTCAGCCCCAGGTTGCTGCACTATTGGCACATCAATGTCCTCCTCTAAAACAGGCCCTTCATCTGCACTGAGTGTGGCTTCATCATCAGAAGATTCCCCTCCAACAGAAACATCACTGCCAGAATCTCTGACTTCCTCCTCTGCCTCAGATGCAGAGTCCGTCTCATAGTCATGATCAGACTGTGACTCAAAAAGCATACCAACCACCTGCTGAGCGGTCATCCTGCGGCTAGCCATGATCTCTCCTGCTAAAATTAACTGGACAAATTCACCACCAACAACCAGCACTGTGTAAGACAAGTAACAAAGTGTAGCTTTGTTAGTAAGAGTTATAAACTCAAAAACTATACCGCTCACTTGCCTGAAAAAGCTTGATTCACCAGCAACTACACAGCAATCACCAATGATATCCCACTAAAAATAAAGAAAGAAAGGCAAATTAGAAATAAGACAAAACAAATATCATTGTGCACAAACCTAAGGACAATTTCACAAACAATCCTGCATTTAGTACACCCCCTACAAACATATCATTCATGCAGGGCAACAATACTCCTTTGGAGTAAATTGTTTTTACTTACCTAAAACATGCAACTGTGCAAACTGCAGGTCAACCACCGCCAAAACCGCAAGGAGCCACAGCAAATAAAGCAAAAGCTTTGAACTAGAACAAAAAGGAGGAATTTTTTTTTTATCACAAATGCAAAGACTTCTTCAGTTGACAAACACCCCACCATCAAACATTTAGAAATTGGTGCCTAAGTGGATTCTGCCATAGGGGCAGATGGGCCTACTAAAAAAATAGGCCTGTCTGCCCCAAGGAAGCCAGAAAATACCTTTAGTAGTGTGTCCCCATGGAGAGCGACCCTTGCCCAAGGCCCCCCCAAACCACTAACACACACACACACACATACACACTATCCCTGGTGTCTAAGTGGCTTCTGCCCCCCTTGGGGGCAGGTGGGCCTAAAAAAATAGGCCCATCTGCCCCCAGGGGGTGTAGAAATGTCCAACAGGTCAATGCCCCCCTTGGGGGGGCGCCCCGTGACCAAGGGGACGCCCCCCCACAATAATAAACAAATAAAAGAAATCCCTGGCGTTCTAGTGGTTTCTGCCCCCCTTGGGGGCAGATCAGCCTAAAAATAATAGGCTGATCTGTCTCCAAGGGGTGCAGAAATGGCCTGGGTACATGTGCCCCCAAAGTGGGGGGCGACCCTTGCCCAAGCCCCCCCCCAACCACTAACACACACACTATCCCTGGTGTCTAAGTGGCTTCTGCCCCCCTTGGGGGCAGGTGGGCCTAAAAAAATAGGCCCATCTTCCCCCAGCGGGTGCAGAAATGGCAAACAGGTCAATGCCCCCCTTGGGGTGGGGCGCCCCGTGACCAAGGGGACGCCCCCACCACAAAAATAAACAAATAAAAAAAATCCCTGGCGTTCTAGTGGTTTCTGCCCCCCTTGGGGGCAGATCAGCCTAAAAAAAATAGGCTGATCTGTCTCCAAGGGGTGCAGAAATGGCCTGTGTACATGTGCCCCCAAAGTGGGGGGCGACCCTTGCCCAAGGCCCCTCCCCCATCTACTAACACACACAAACACACACACTATCCCTGGTGTCTAAGTGGCTTCTGCCCCCCTTGGGGGCAGGTGGGCCTAAACAAATAGGCCCATCTGCCCCCAGGGGGTGTAGAAATGGCCACCAGGTAAATGCCCCCCTTGGGGGGGCGCCCCGTGACCAAGGGGACGCCCCCCCCCCACAAAAATAAACAAATAAAAAAAATCCCTGGCGTTCTAGTGGTTTCTGCCCCCCTTGGGGGCAGATCAGCCTAAAAATAATAGGCTGATATGTCTCCAAGGGGTGCAGAAATGGCCTGGGTACATGTGCCCCCAAAGTGGGGGGCGACCCTTGCCCAAGGCCCCCCCCCATCCACTAACACACACACACACACACACACACTATCCCTGGTGTCTAAGTGGCTTCTGCCCCCCTTGGGGGCAGGTGGGCCTAAAAAAATAGGCCCATCTGCCCCCAGGGGGTGCAGAAATGGCCAACAGGTCAATGCTCCCCTTGGGGGGGCGCCCCGTGACCAAAGGGACGCCCCCCCCACAAAAATAAACAAATAAAAATAATCCCTGGCGTTCTAGTGGTTAAAAATAATAGGCTGATCTGTCTCCAAGGGGTGCAGAAATGGCCTGGGTACATGTGCCCCCAAAGTGGGGGGCGACCCTTGCCCAAGGCCCCCCCCAACCACTAACACACACACACACACACACTATCCCTGGTGTCTAAGTGGCTTCTGCCCCCCTTGGGGGGGCAGGTGGGCCTAAAAAAATAGGCCCATCTGCCCCCAGGGGGTGCAGAAATGGCCAACAGGTCAATGCCCCCCTTGGGGGGGGCGCCCCGTGACCAAGGGGACGCCCCCCACAAAAATAAACAAATAAAAATAATCCCTGGCGTTCTAGTGGTTTCTGCCCCCGTTGGGGGCAGATCAGCCTAAAAATAATAGGCTGATCTGTCTCCAAGGGGTGCAGAAATGGCCTGGGTACATGTGCCCCCAAAGTGGGGGGCGACCCTTGCCCAAGGCCCCCCCCCAACCACTAACACACACAAACTATCCCTGGTGTCTAAGTGGCTTCTGCCCCCCTTGGGGGCAGGTTGGCCTAAAGAAATAGGCCCATCTGCCCCCAGGGGGTGCAGAAATGGCCAACAGGTCAATGCCCCCCTTGGGGGGGTGCCCCGTGACCAAGGGGATGCCCCCCCACAAAAATAAACAAATAAAAAAAATCACTGGCGTTCTAGTGGTTTCTGCCCCCCTTGGGGGCAGATCAGCCTAAAAAGAATAGGCTGATCTGTCTCCAAGGGGTGCAGAAATGGCCTGGGTACATGTGCCCCCAAAGTGGGGGGCGACCCTTGCCCAAGGCCCCCCACCCCCATCCACTAACACACACACACACACTATCCCTGGTGTCTAAGTGGCTTCTGCCCCCCTTGGGGGCAGGTGGGCCTAAAAAAATAGGCCCATCTGCCCCCAGCGGGTGCAGAAATGGCCAACAGGTCAATGCCCCCCTTGGGGTGGGGCGCCCCGTGACCAAGGGGACGCCCCCCCCCACAAAAATAAACAAATAAAAAAAATCCCTGGCGTTCTAGTGGTTTCTGCCCCCCTTGGGGGCAGATCAGCCTAAAAAAAATAGGCTGATCTGTCTCCAAGGGGTGCATAAATGGCCTGTGTACATGTGCCCCCAAAGTGGGGGGCGACCCTTGCCCAAGGCCCCTCCCCCATCCACTAACACACACACACACACACACTATCCCTGGTGTCTAAGTGGCTTCTGCCCCCCTTGGGGGCAGGTGGGCCTAAACAAATAGGCCCATCTTCCCCCAGGGGGTGTAGAAATGGCCAACAGGTCAATGCCCCCCTTGGGGGGGCGCCCCGTGACCAAGGGGACGCCCCCCCCCACAAAAATAAACAAATAAAAAAAATCCCTGGCGTTCTAGTGGTTTCTGCCCCCCTTGGGGCAGATCAGCCTAAAAATAATAGGCTGATATGTCTCCAAGGGGTGCAGAAATGGCCTGGGTACATGTGCCCCCAAAGTGGGGGGCAACCCTTGCCCAAGGCCCCCCCCATCCACTAACACACACACACACACACACACACACACACTATCCCTGGTGTCTAAGTGGCTTCTGCCCCCCTTGGGGGGCAGGTGGGCCTAAAAAAATAGGCCCATCTGCCCCCAGGGGGTGCAGAAATGGCCAACAGGTCAATGCCCCCCTTGGGGGGGGGCGCCCCGTGACCAAGGGGACGCCCCCCACAAAAATAAACAAATAAAAATAATCCCTGGCGTTCTAGTGGTTTCTGCCCCCCTTGGGGGCAGATCAGCCTAAAAAGAATAGGCTGATCTGTCTCCAAGGGGTGCAGAAATGGCCTGGGTACATGTGCTCCCAAAGTGGGGGGCGACCCTTGCCCAAGGCCCCCCCCCCAACCACTAACACACACACACACACACTATCCCTGGTGTCTAAGTGGCTTCTGCCCCCCTTGGGGGCAGGTGGGCCTAAACAAATAGGCCCATCTGCCCCCAGGGGGTGCAGAAATGGCCAACAGGTCAATGCCCTCCTTGGGGGGGGGCGCCCCATGACCAAGGGGACGCCCCCCCACAAAAATAAACAAATAAAAAAAATCCCTGGCGTTCTAGTGGTTTCTGCCCCCCTTGGGGGCAGATCAGCCTAAAAAGAATAGGCTGATCTGTCTCCAAGGGGTGCAGAAATGGCCTGGGTACATGTGCCCCCAAAGTCGGGGGCGACCCTTGCCCAAGGCCCCCCACCCCCATCCACTAACACACACACACACACTATCCCTGGTGTCTAAGTGGCTTCTGCCCCACTTGGGGGCAGGTGGGCCTAAAAAAATAGGCCCATCTGCCCCCAGGGGGGGCAGAAATGGCCAACAGGTCAATGCCGTCCTTGGGGGGGTGCTCCCTGCCCAAGGGGACGCCCCCCCACAAAAATAAACACATAAAAAAAATCCCTGGCGTTCTAGTGGTTTCTGCCCCCCTTGGGGCAGATCAGCCTAAAAATAATAGGCTGATCTGCCCTCAAGGGGGGCAGAAATGGCCCTAAAAGACATGCCCCCCAAAGGGGAGCGACCCTTGCCCAAGGGGGCGCCCCCCCATCCACTACACACACAATCCCTGGTGCCTAAGTGGCTTCTGCCCCCCTTGGGGGCAGATGGACCTAAAAAAAATAGGCCGATCTGCCCCCAAGGGGGGCAGAAAAGGCCAACAGTTCTCTGCCCCCTTGGGGGGGGCGCCCCTTGCCCAAGGGGGCACCCCCCCCACATAAATACACATAAAAATAAAAAACCCTGGTGATCTAGTGTTTTCTGCCCCCCCTGGGGGCAGATCTGGCTAAAAAGTAGCCAATCTGCCCTCAAGGGGGGCAGAAATGGCCCTAAAAGACATGCCCCCCCAAGGGGGAGTGACCCTTGCCCAAGGGGGCGCCCCCTCATCCACTACACACACAATCCCTGGTGCCTAAGTGGCTTCTGCCCCCCTTGGGGGCAGATGGACCTAAAAAAAATAGGCCGATCTGCCCCCAAGGGGGGCAGAAAAGGCCAACAGTTCTCTGCCCCCTTGGGGGGGCACCCCCCCCCACATAAATACACATAAAAATAAAAAACCCTGGTGATCTAATGTTCTCTGCCCCCCTTGGGGGCAGATCTGGCTAAAAAGTAGCCAATCTGCCCCCAAGGGGGGCAGAAATGACCGTAAATGATTGCCCCCCAAAGGGGATCGACCCTTGCCCAAGGGGCCGCTCCCCGCGTGCCACAGAGTAAAATAAATACAAACAAAATAAAATCCCTGGTGTCTAGTGGGCATTCCTGCTGCCCGATCGCAATGCGATCGGGCAGCAGGAATGCTCAAAGAGACACCGGGGGAAAGGAAAAGCCTTTCCTTTCCCCCGGTGCCTCTTTAGCCCAAACCCTCCACCCACCGGGAAGAGGAACTCACCTCTTCACACCACGCCGCACAGGAAGCAAATGGCTTCCTGTGCGGCGATATCCCCATAATGAAGTCAGCGCGCGATCGCGCGCTGACGTCATTATGGGGGGTGGGGGGGTTGGGGGTGGAAGGGGAAGGGCTTCCCCTTCCATCCCTGACTTTGGGGGGTGGGGGGAAGCACACAGAGGGAGCGAGAGCGCTCCCTCTGGGCTGTGTGCCGAGGACGTAGTGGTTATTTCCTCGGCACAGCAGCACTGTGCCGAAGGACGTAACCACTACGTCCTCGGCACAGAAGGGGTTAAAAGACTACTGTGTTATCAGCTATAGATATATCCTGTGTACCGATTCTTGCAACAAAGTAAACAATCCTGAATCTTACAGTAGTAACATTGTACTATTAAATGCTTCTAATAGACTGATACACAATGCTTCCGGACTTTTACGAAGCAGCCCACCCACAAAAGCCCCCGTTCACTAAGCATTTGTACAACCAAAGTTCAGTATAGGTGCACAAATCGTTTTCAAATTAACTTTTGGTATCCTTAAAACGTTGATTTATACACATTAAAATGTTTACTCACTTTCTTGAGTAAAGCTTCGCTGAAAAATGTGTTCCAGGGTGTGCATACATAAACTAATGTGTGTGTGGCTAGTAATGTAAAACTTGCACCTTTTCGCATATCCACAACTTTCATATAATTGAAAATGAAATTTCCCAAAGTATTCTAAGAACTTCTGGGACCCTGCGCCGGTAGCTGCTTCTTGGGTATTTTCCTTGACTCTATTGTGAATTACGAAATTAGCATAAATTAACTTCAAGAGGTAATTTATAGGGAGTGAATTTCCGACCTTTTTGCGAATCAAGCTCTTACGGATACAGGGCCAGATGTATGTAGATTCTGAATTGCGACCCGCAATTTGCGACCCCCATGCGAGTGGCGGCATTCACAGGGATGGTGGCCTGCTGCAGACAGCAGACCACCATGTCTGTGACTGCTTTTTTAATAAAGCAGGTTTTTTTTGTAATGCAGCCTGTTTTCCTTAAAGGAAAACGAGATGAATTACAAAAACGAAAAATGAAACGTTTTTGTTTCATTTTTTCAGAGCAGGCAGTGGTCCATAGGACCACTGCCTGCTCTGGAAAAGCGTTTTTAAAGCCATTCACAAAGGGGAAGGGGTCCCCTGGGGACCCTTTCCCTTTTGCGACTGGGTTAGCACCCATTTGAAATGGGTGCTAACTGCGATTGTTTTGCGACCATGTTCGCGGTCACAAAAAAATGCAACATCGCGCTGCGGCTCGCAATTAGGAAGGAAACACCCCTTCCTAATTGCGACTCGCAGTCCTGTTTTGCGATTCAGTAACCAGGTTACTGAATCGCTAAACGGGGTTTGGGCATCGCAATGTGTTTTTTGCACGTCGCAAACAGCAAAAATCGCTGTTTGCGACATGCAAAAGGTTTTGTACATCCGGCCCATAATTCCTTATATGTATTTCCTATGGGGGTGAAAATTACCTTGCCGTTGCCACCATTTCGCCACTTCAGAATTTCTAGTGCCCAAGGTTTAAGTAATTCCATGGGGGCATAGCATGGAATACCAGGTCGATCAGGACATATTTCTGCTCTGGCCTAAACAACAGCGTGGCAATCAAGTTGAAGCTGCATCCTAAAACCATGTGTTCCATGCGCCCTTGGTATCTAAGAATAGTGCATCGAAGCCTGCATTCTGCATGAAGATACCAGAACAGTGAAACATGCGGTGTGATATTCGACAATCAGTGGAGAAGAAAACCCTGAACAACTCCCTGAACAGCCTCTCTGCGGGTCCTGGTCTCTCTTTCTCTCTCTCGCCCTCACACGCACATACTTCACGCACATCGTGTGGTGCACAGGAATGCCGGTGGAGGCGTGAGTCTGGAGATGAAGGTGGAAGATGACAGCACGAAGAACAGTCATCTGTTTCTTTCCAGCGGTGCGCACATTGACCAGAAGCATAAATGTCATTATATGTGTTCCGCAAGAGTGGCTGATGCAGGCGTGTATCCACGTGCTTAAATGAACGCCTCTAAAAGTATGAAGGATGTGGATGTTGCAGGGTTACGCATGACGTGTTCTGTCTGTGTAGGGATGGTTGAGGAGTTTAAAAGCAGGCGGGCGCCTGGCTGGCCAAAATGATGAAATCACTGTAACAATGGTAATTTTGTGAAGAGTTCTGCGAAGGAGCTGACACTGAGCAATTGACAGTGCAAGTTCTGGATTCTACAGAAGTGACAGATTGTAGAGCTCTCACATTGCACTGGTCAATGCGCGAGTAGCTCATCCGCACCAGGTTTTTGCTTTGATCTGCATTCTGGGACTTGTAGTCCTGTTTATCCTACTATAAAATCAGAACTACAAGTCCTAGCAGGCAAGGTAATAATTCTGAACCATATGAGCTACTCAGGCATGAACCTGGAAAACTTGAGAACTCTTAGATTGGATCTTCAACTAGAGTTCCTTGCGTATCACAGTCACTGCAGCCCCAAGTACTAAGCTTGTATTGGAGGAGGTGGCATACTCTAGAATGACTGATGTAAACAAGATATGCAATAGACACCCAAATCATGGGTTGGGGTCCTAGAAGCAAAATTTCTGTTACTTAAGTCGCACCAAATAAATACATGAATGGCAGTTCTGACTGCATTCTGATAGTCTTGAGCTGTGAACGATCTGCAAAATGTCTGTCTAGCTGGGCTCTGAGCTATGATCCAACTAGGTCTTGTGCACCTTTTAGAGACTTCAAGAACTTGAGTGGTGCTCTGGTGTGAACCCCTCCTCAAAATTTAGCTTCCTTCAGCCTCCAAGGAATAGGTATAAACTATGCCTTTTAGCTTATTGTAGACTCTGCTCAGTTTATCAGCCTTGATTGATTTTTTACATCCTTTCTCTTTCTTGGGATGTATTTGTTCACCGGTAGACATTTAGACAATGTTCCTGGCTTATACCACCGCTTATGCCACCAAATCCCTTTCTTACTCTTTTGGTATCCTTTTACTCATTCAACAGCATCTCTGCTTGGCATCTGTTGTGGTATGGATTACTGGACTTTCTCTTATTAACTCTTTTTTGTGGTGTATGAGGATAGAGTAACCCACCTCGCTGTGGTTAGGCTGGTTAATCTTCATCATAATTATAATTTGTGAGTCTATCTCTCACATACCCTAGTCCATCACATCGCCTGGCACTGTATCCCATGCAACGATAACTACACCTCAGTGGTCATCACACACAACATGAAAACACGACGTAAAAGCTAAAAACAAAAACAACATACTCCCAACCATACAACGCACATGTTGTAGCTTGCTGTGCATGTGGTAATCAGCGCCCTACTTAGGGGTAGTAAGCACTATAGAAATGATACAATACATTAGAACAAATGCCAGTGGATGACGTGATTGAGATTAGATAGGGATAATAAACAATGGGCTTGATTTAAACGTAGGTAGAGTGCTATCTGTCAGCATGATGATGTACTTTTCTGCCACCATGCTGAGGGTACTCCGCCCGCTGTATTTAGATTTGTCTGTTGAGCCAATGGGCATATCTAGCAATTCCAGAAACTGCCGTCAAGGCGATTCTCGGAAATGCATTGAAAGCTTCATGGATGGCTCTATCAACATGACTGAGCCGTATGTCAAGGTTTTTTTTTTCAAAAACAAACTCCTAACAGGTGATTTTGTTTTGGAAATAAAAAAAAAAACAATGTCCTGCTAGCTGTGGGAGATGACTCCCACAGCAAGATGGGCATGTTGCAGTTTTCACTGCTCCTTACTGCCTGGGTTTACCTCTAAATTAGATGGTCAGACATACAGGTCAACCGCAATGACCCTTACTCCATCAGGCTGTTGGAGAGGTGTAACCACAGCGGAGAAGGAGTAATATCTGCAGTGGTTATACCAAAGGTCCACCAACATGTAAATATGGCAAGCAGACCGTTATGTTGGCAGAAAGAGTACTCCGTCACCATTGCAATGGAGTATCCTTTCCACCAACATATAAATTGGGCCCAATGTTTTATTTATTAATTAAGAGGACAAGGACGAAGCTTCGCCATTCGGGTTACTTTACCCTCAGATCTGAAAGATTGGGAGCCCATTTTTTAATACAGGGCCCCTTGTGACTCAACAAATTGGTATGAAAGTTAAATGGACTCTGTGAGAAGTTGTCTGTTGGGTGAACTACCGTGAAACCTAAGATTGTGTGTATAAATATTTGGTTAAAAGGCATCTACTTAACCTATGGCATATGCAGATTTGAAAGATATATGTGGGGAGTATATTTTAATGTCCTGAAGAAGGTGGTGGAAGGACTTTTGGAAAAACACCAAAACGCGTTGATGCAAATTGGATTGTTGGACCCATTGGAACGGGCTTAAAATTGAACAAAGACTGTGGACAGAAATCAATAGGCCCATATATACCAAAATTGGGACAGCGTGTGTATAATACAGTATAGTGGATGTCTTTTTGTTTTGTCTCCCTTATGTCTGGTTTTTACATGTGAGGGTTTTATCATTGGTTTGGGTTTGCCTGGGCGGTTTTATTTTATGATTTTATGGCTTTTAGATTCATTAATAAATTTTAATTATATTTTTCATTGTCAATTCCTTTATGTAGATTGATCATTGGAGGTACGGAGTGGTTGATATTGTGTGTTGTGTGTGAACAGTTGATTTGATTCCATTGGGGTATTCTTTTTTCTTCACTGTAACACGGTGCCCTGTCCCCTTTGGGTGATAGGTGTGAAGGGCCCTCTCTCGTTTCTTTTGAAGGCATGTTTATTATACCATTTAAAAATATAACCCCTTTCTCCGAGAGTAGATGAAGGTCATACTTTAAAACAATATGGGAAGAGTTTGCATACCCAGAAACTCACATGAAACAGTGTGAAAACTTAAGCTACTTATTTACAAAGTGTTTTATTTTGAACCTCTACTGCACTACTTAGTTTTCCACCAGAACCAAAGTGCACTACAAACTAAATAATACTAAATTACAAGTTATACCTATGGTTACAATAATTTAGGACCTCAATATCATTTATGCAGATGTGGTGTCAAGCATTTGTCTAAAAGTGGCAGCTTAACATTTATTACTGGTGCAAGAAGATGAACTGAAAGGAACATC
Organism: Pleurodeles waltl; assembly: GCF_031143425.1. Classification (NCBI taxonomy): domain Eukaryota; kingdom Metazoa; phylum Chordata; class Amphibia; order Caudata; family Salamandridae; genus Pleurodeles; species Pleurodeles waltl. The sequence goes on along the minus strand of NC_090445.1, from coordinate 153,472,493 downwards.
ATACATAATGCTCTCAGTTGAAAGTTTTTACTGATTTTTACAGACTGAACCCACACACAAAGTATGTTTTCTTTTGAGTCACTCTTCCTTCCACACTATAGGAACTTAAAAAGAGATGGAAGTCCCCTAAACAGATCTTGATGAGTATGAATTATATGTCATCAATGATGTCATCAATGATGTCATTTGAGATGTCATCAGTGATGGCATAAATTATGTCAGAGAACATGTCATGAGTGATGTCAAATGTGAGGTCATAAGCACTGCGTGGCGGCGGTGCAATTTTTAGTAAGCACTTACTATAACTGGTACATTTCTGTGTTTTTTTTGTTCAAAACATTAATGGTATCACTGAGATATTCACCTCTGTAGTAAGCTGGGTTCTGGTTGTAGTACCCCCATCTTTTTTGCCTGGTGTCAGTATGTTTTGGACTGTAGTGCACTGGGATCCTGCTAACCCAGACCCTAGTGCCAGTCCTCTCTCCTCACAATTTGGTAAAATAGTACTTTTACCCCCCACAATTGGCATACTGGTGCACCCTTGTAATCCCTAGTATATGGTCCTTAGGTACCCAGGACATTGGTACATCAGGAGTCTCCCATAGGCTGCAGCATATATTGTGCCACCCATGGTAACCCATGCAAACTGTGGGGGTTATTCTAACTTTGGAGGAGTGTTAATCCGTCCCAAAAGTGACGGTAAAGTGACGGATATACCACCAGCCGTATTACGAGTTCCATAGGATATAATGGACTCGTAATACGGCTGGTGGTAAATCCGTCACTTTTCCGTCACTTTTGGGACGGATTAACACCTCCTCCAAAGTTAGAATAACCCCCTGTGTCTGCAGGCCAGCAATGGTAGCCTGTGTGAAATAGTTCATGCACCCTTTCACCCCCGGTGTAAGGCTTGTCTTACATTGCGGTCACTGGACTTAAGCACTTTAAGTCACCCCTCTGGTAGGCCATTCAGCCCAAGGGCAGGGTGCCTATCTCTAAGTGTGAGGATACTCCTGCATGAGCAGAGCACCTTTACAAACCCCAAACTCCATTCTCTTGGCCTTGTAAGTGTGGGGAAGCCATTTTAAGACATGCAATGGACACTGGTCAGTATGAATAGTTCAACTACATAATGGTTTCTCCAAACCTCATCTAGCTTGAGCAGGGGGAAGGTAGAACAAAGGGCTTCCTGTAGGAGGGAGGTGAGACCCCCCCTTTAGAACTAGGTGTCTCTGGGCTAGGGTGGGGTGGCCTCTCCATGTCACGAGACTGCTTTGATCAGCACATTTGGTGCCCTCCTTGCTTAAACCGGTTTGCAACAGTGCATGGACCCCCAAAATGGGATGGAAGAGAGAGACAGATTGTTATTGCAATGGTCACTCCATACAATGACTTCAAAGCCTCAAACTAGCAAGATGTTTGGCACAAATGTTATAGTTACATTTTGATGGCCAGCAAACCAGGGTAACTTCTGGCCTAATGGTACAGCTCTTGTGATGTCAGCAAGCTGAATGCTCAAATCTTTGTATCTCATGGCAGTGTATGTTTTCTTTCTAGTGTTTTGACTGTTAAACATTCCTAGTGATGGCACATTGAAGTCTTTTTCCCATGTGAATCTTTTTCACCAACAAAATCTTTGGCTTGATTGTCAAAGTTATGTCTGGACACTATATACTAAGGAGTAATCTATGGAGTAGTAGTCAAGGTCTCTGACCCTCAAACTCAAGGCTGAGGGTTCCAATTTTAGTGTGTCTCTAGTTGTTTGTCTAATTTAATTTCTTTTCAACTTCAAACATTTAAGGTATATACTGAAAAGTGATCTCACTGTTTTTACTTGACTATCACATTTTTCTTTTCATTAAGTCCTAAAATATATAATTCTAAGTATTATTTATATAATTTATTAAAGTTTAGAAAAACTCTCTGGGTGGTTACAGGGAGTTGGCAGCAAGAGCTGGCCATAGGCCAGACCCTGCGGCCAACCCCCATGCGCACAGCCGAGCTAACCTTAACTGTTGAATTTCTATGGTTTTGTGCAAGTAAATTCAGAATCCAACTATAACATCTGCGTAACTTTTGTTTTTTAAGTGAATTTCAATTTTTTTAACATAAAGTAATTTTAATTACTATATGTCAAATCAGTGCGTGGCGGAGGTTGGCCCAAGGCAGGCCCTGCAGTCAGCCTCCTATAACCTCCCAACCCTACAGCCATGTGTCCCATTTTGATTCATATTGTTTAGTTTAGCCTCAGTAATATTTCTGTGCATTGCCACTCTTTCAGATTCTTCAAATTAACTTTTGCAAAGAAGGGTGTCTTTAGATCTCTAATGGATGCAAACCTCATGCATGTTGTTTGCTGTACTGTCTTGTACAAAAATATAATTTCTCTAGGAATCACACATGCTCTGAATAAAATCTCTGTACCTTTGGTCTGACACAACATAATACACCAAGTACTTTTTTCATTTATGTTTTAATTCCAATATTCATAGCCTTAGATAGAACTTGTTTCAATAAATTATGCAGAATATGTGAACATTTGATTAGCAATCTGATTTTCCCAAGTCTTTGTGTTTTTTGTGAATGATAAAAAGCAAGTTGGCCTGACCTGTCATCAATGTTAAAATACGGGAACTTTAGCTGGAAATTTCTGGGACCCTTTATGGATGAAGCCCACAATGCTCTCACTTTGTATAATTGTGTATTTCTCTTGGATTACTTGATCTAGGTATGTAGTGATATCCAGAATGATGGAAACAAAACTGCTTTTGATATTCAGAATTCAAATAGGGATCTTTATGATCTAAAGTAGCATACAAAGGCAGGTAACTTATCAATTGTTTAACAATATTTACATCCCATGAATTTGCAAAAGGGTCAGGAATTATAACTTCATCTAGGGAAACTTTCAAAACATAAGAAATTTGACTCAAAATCATGAAATCAGGCAAAATGGTTGCTGAGTAAACGGTCGCTGGCCCCTCCCCCTGGACGCCACGCGGATGGACGTTGGATCACAGTGAGTGCACTTGCGCTGGACTGAGCTGCGTTTTCGTGTCTCCCGCAGCTCCCCCCCCCTGCTTTTGTCAGTGTCGGCCTGGATTTGGGTGTTTTGGCGATACCGAGGTACCGGCGCACCGAGTCAGACGACTATTTACGGCAGCTAGCGGTAAATTTCTTTTTGCGTATTGCAGCAACGCTAACTCTTAACACAATTCACGGTGTCATAGGTTAAGAAGGTAAAGACATCTGAATGCAGGGCGGGCTTAAAGGAATACCTGAGGGGGCAAGGTCAAGCCCTGCATGGATACTCAGTGGTGCGCTAAAGGGCGCTGTTGAATTGTTAAAAAGAGAAGTTGGGCATTGGCAAAAGTCAATTCGAAGGATTGGTGAATTAATTGGAGCCCGGCCTTGGTTTATGGTGACCGAAATGGCGCCAAAGAATGTAAGGAATGCGGCAGACAAACCAGACAGTGCACGCCAGGCGCGCATGGCAAAAGAAGGTAGTGACGGCCACCCGGCCGGGAAACGGTTTACAGGAGGGTCAATTAAGATAGGCTGCAAGGTCAGTGCTGGGGCCGGGGCCTTGAGAGACGGGAAGGACCAGAGCAGAGGAGTCCAGCCCGACAATAAGACAAGAGACAGAATACAGAATAAGATACAGCCAAATATAACTGACTTTTTGGCCTATGGGGACCCTTTCCTCCTCCCTAAGGATGTCCCTACCACCATGGAGGAGGGCCCGGGGGGGCAAGCCGTGGGGAGAAGGACTTATGTCTTGACATAAGGCTTGCTGAGGGCAGCCTGAATTCTAATAAACCACAGGATTGCGGGGAGGGGCAAGCAGATGAAGCTAAGAATCTGGAGCGGCAGGTAATGCAGTCTGAAAATCCCATTGCGCTCAATAGTAAACAAGAGCAAGAAGAAAGGGCAAAATACACCCGCAACTTGGTTAAAGAATGCCCTGAATCTCGCTGCAGAAAAGGGATAGCGCGGGAGAAGACAAGAACCACAACGGGGAGGACGCGGACAAAGACTGGGCATTTGAGACCAGAAAGGCGGAGAATGATGGGAGGAATATCGATTGGTCAAAGGATGGGGGAGATAAATCCTATTCACTAACGGAAGAGTCAGAAGCAGCTAGCAGTGGATATGATCTGAATGAGGAGGATGGGAGTGGTTCATCGGAGGCTGAGAGCTTATCCCCAGCAGTGGGACATACGGTGATGCCGCAGCGCCAACACCGTAAGCGTATAATGTCCAGAACGGCTCAGCTGGCATTGCAGATTATCCCAAGGGGTGTGTGGCGACGCTCAAGTGGGACTACTCAGGAATTAGATTGTCGCAATCCGATAAAGATCCTAAGGCCCCCCCAAGACACGGTTCTGAATCCTAATCTAATCGCGGATGAAAACTGCCCAGGTGAGCAGATAAATAATATGGCGAGCACAGACACAAAAATGTTACAGTTGATATATGGTACTGTAAGGGAACTGCAAACGGAGACACGGGTAGAGAGTTGAAGAGCTCGAATGGCCACCAAGCAACTACAGGTCACAGTTAGTAAGATAGCCAAATCCTGTTCCGAAATTGAAGAGAAGCTGAAAACTGTTGAGAGTCGAACCTCGGTGGTAGAGGGAGAGGTGGTGGCTCTGAAGGAGCATGTGGACACTCAAAGTGGACAATTAACAGATGTCATGTGGAAATTGGAAGACTTCGAGAACCGGCAGAGAAGAAATAATCCACGTTTTTTGGGGATAGAGAAAGGGGCTGAGGGAAATGATATTAGGGCATTCATGATTAAGCTGCTACGAAGTGCCTTTCCAGAACTTGTAAACTGGGATTGGGAGACAGAAATCCAAAGAGTCCATAGATTTCCTTTGGGTAAGCGAGCACGAGGTTCGTAACCCCAGGTCTAAATACCCCAGGGGCGACTTGTTTTTTTTGGGTAATTTCTTGTTGAGGCAAGCTATATTTGAGAAAGCCCGCCCTGACGCCCCTCGCTGTGCTGAGAAGATAACCTTCTTTGTACAACCTGATTATTGTCATGCCACAGTGGAACGTAGGTGGCGATTACGAAAGCTGAATAAGCCTTTCCAGGACAGGGGAGGGGAGGGGAGGCTTTCTTGTTGGCTCCCGCAAGGTTGAAAACGGTGGTTAATGGGAAAGTTAGGATGTTCGCAACGAAATTCAAGCGAATGAATATTTGATGGACTTGAAAGCATAGGCAGCGCTGGCAAAAGACCAGAGAACTAGAAGCTTTCCCCCACCCCTTTTTTTTTCTCTCTCTTTTCTTATATTTTTTTGTTTTCTGGGTTATGGGTGGGGGGTAAATATGTGTGGTCAAATGAAGCGCGGCTGCTCGGGGAGGGTTTTTTGACCGGCATCAACAGCTACCATCATTCAGGCAAGCAGTGGTCTGATTGCTCATTTGGTAGGGGGGTGGGGGAGGTTGGGGGGGGAGTAGTGGGGTGGGTAGAGTGGAGGGGAAGGGTCAGGGAATGGTGCTCTGGGAGTGGGGGGGTTAGGGTGGGGGGGGTCGGTTTGGGTGGAGATATGAAGAAAAACAGAAAAGAAAGAGGAGATGGGCTGTTTGAGGTTAAAGGAGATGAAAGAGAGAAGAGAGATGTTCAAGGTGCAAAAAAAGCAGAGGGATGTCATCTGAAATGTAAAAAAAGATACAAAGATGGAATTAAGAAAATGGAAAAATTGGCATATCTTCAGAGAAGTAAGTTTGAGGGGTAAATGACTAGACTGCGAATTGCATCAATTAATATTTGTGGATTAAATGATCCCCGGAAAAGGCAAAAACTTGCAGAAGATTTTAAAACTCTCAGGGCTGATATATATTGTTTACATGAGACGCACGTAGAATATAGCAATAGAGGGATTTTAGATTCACTAGGCATGAGGATGGTAGTCTGCACTGTACACAATGTCAAGACCAAGGGGGTGGCGATCTTAGATCAGAGCAACAGATTGAAGTTTATGAGGCAGACGTCAGATAGAAATGGAAGATGGGTGGCCGTAGAGTGTCATTATAGGAAGGGATGCTTTACCCTGTGTTCTATATATGGTGCAGTAATGGATGATCCTGCCCTGAGGGACTTTCTATCAGTGGAATTAGCGGAATGGCCTTCCACTTATATTCTCTGCGGAGATTTTAACTTTAAAGGGTTCCGGGAATGGTTTAAGGGATCTGTTTGATATCACTTCTAAGAGGTACTATTGTCCAAGCCCTGGGTATACAAGGCTGTGTTTGGTTTGCAGAAGGAACTATGGCTAGTGGATGCCTGGGTAAAGTTATGTACACCGGACCCCGGGTATACATATTATTTGGCTCCCCATGCGAAGCTGGCTCGACTAGATTATTTCTTAATATCCCCTGAATTGTTAGCAGGGGCCGGCATGGAATTATACCCAGGGTTTATGGCAGACCACAACCCATTAATATTGGAAGTTGATCTAGATGGCTTTGAGCACAAGATGAGGAAGTGGACTTTTGAGAGAGGGCTATTCAATGATCCCGAATATTATAGTTATATGAAAAATTGGATAAAAGAATTTTTGGAGTTCAATCAGGTGACTGCTCCGCTTGAGATTGTCTGGGACACCTTAAAGGCTGGGATACGGGGGAAACGCTGAGCTTTAGCCTCAGGAGACTGAGGTGTGCTCAAGCTATGATTAAAGACGCATACATAAAGCTCAGAGTAGAAGAAAAACAGCTGATCTCGGTTATTGAGCGGGGGGAAGACACAAGCAATGCCTTGGAGCAGATTGCTATTGCAAAGGCAGCAATAAATGAAACTTCAGCGAAAAAAAGGCAGAAAAATATCTTGCCAAGCGCTCCGAAAGCTATGAATATGGTGAGAGGTCTGGTCGCTTGTTGGCAGTACGCGCACGCCACAAGGCAGCAGCCGGGGTCATCAGGGAAATTAGGGATCAGCAAGGTCGAATCATAGCAGATACTGACGGGATTAGGGAGGTGTTTCAGAAGTACTATGCCGAGCTTTATAAACCGGCCCCCTCTTTTATAGAAGAAGCAATGCTCGGGTTCTTAAGCACTATTAAGATCAGCAAACTCCCAGAAAAAGAGCAGTGGATTCTGGAGGAATGTATAAATACTGGGGAGCTAGAGGCGGCAATGCGGGAGCTCTCCATGGGAAAAGCTACTGGTCCCGATGCAATCCCTCTCGAATTTTACAAATGCTTTAAAGCACTATTGTTACCCCCGATGATGGAATTATTTACCCGGGTGCAAAATGGCAGTAAAACCCCTCCATCCTGGGATTTGGCCGATGTAGTCGTTTTTTTGAAGAAGGGGAAGACACCACAGAACCGGGCTCATATCGACCAATTACATTGATAAATAGCGATGTTAAAATTTACTCAAAAATTCTTGCAGCTGGGCTCTCTATGGTCATTGAGAAACTAGTAGTATCAAATCAACATGGGTTTATCCCTGGAAAAGACACCACTGAATATATTAGGAGGGTTATTACGCTTTTAGATGCTACAGATGTGGCGGAAGAACCTATGGCTGTTGTGTTGTTAGATGCGCAGAAAGCTTTTGATAGGGTGAATTGGGATTATTTGTGGCAGATAATGGAAGTCTATGGTTTTGGGGGAAAATTTATCTTGGCAATTAAAGCCATTTATAAATCCCCTGGTGTACGGATACAGCTAATGGAAGGATAATCTGAGTGCATTGAAATAGGGCCTGACACTAGGCAGGGGTGTCCATGCTCCCCATTGCTGTTTGCAATATATATTGATCCCCTGCTTAGACAGCGAGAAGGGAATTCTGCTATCTCGCCAGTTCACAGGTTTGGGTGGGACACAAAGGTCTTGGCGTATGCTGACGATATAGCCATTATAACCTCCAACCCAAATGTAGCATTGAGAGAAATAGAGGAGGAGACAAGCAAATTTGGGAAGTTCTCTGGGTATTCATTTAATAAAGAGAAAACCCAGTTATTGGTTAACAGACATGTGACCACACAGGATACTCGTAGGGTGGATCATGTTGTGTATTTAGGTATCGATATTGTCCAGAGGGTAGAAGAGATTGTCAGTATAAATCTGGACCCAATATTAGGAAAAGCAAAGCAGGATTTGAACAGATGGAATAATCTGCATTTGTCTATAATGGGGAGATGCAATATGGTTAAAATGATTCTTCTCCCCAAGCTGTTGTATCTTTTTCGGGCAATCCCACTGGGTTTTGAAAGCTCTTGGTTCAAAGCGATGGATCAGTTGGTAATGAGATTTATATGGGCATATGGTAAGTGTAGAAGGGCGAGCAAATTTATGTCTTTATTTAGGGAAAAGGGGAGATGGTCTCTCCTGAACTTGAAATTGCATCAGTTGGCAGCAGCTTTTCAATATATGTGCCCATTGTGGGGGGGAAACATGGTATTTATGAACTGCTGACTAGTCCAATAGCTAATGGGAGCTTGCTGATCTTTATGGAACCCGGGTATTATAAGAAAGTATGGTTTAAGGTACTGGAAGCCCCCAATAAGTGCTGGCGACCGTGGTGGAAAATGGCTGGACTTGGGAGGTTCAACCACTATACGTTAATAGATAATAACCCGTCCCTGCCCGCAATATTGAAAGATTATCATTTTGAAAAATGGGCCCTCTTGGGGATAAGAAGGCTAGGAGATTTTTATGATGGGTCCAGGGTTAAGTCATTTGAGGAACTCCAGGAGCAGTTTGGACTCGAGCAGAGAGATTTTTTCAAGTACTTGCAGATAAGAGATTTCTTTTGCAAAAAAGCTGGAGGGGTACGGGGGTTTGCAAAAAATCTTCTTTTGGAGAATATAATTGAAAAGCCTAGTATATCAAAAAGATTTATTTACTCAACGCTTATGTCTGAACAACCCAATGATCTTGAGAAATACAGTGAGAAGTGGGATAGTAAGTTAAAAAAGGGTGGCATTACGTTTTTCGAATCCCTGGAGCATGGGTATACTATGTTATTGTCTTCAGCATTACAGGCACAGCACTATAAGACATTGTACAACCTATATTATACCCCAGCTCAAATAGCTAAATGGGGAAGATTGGAGGGAATACACTGTCCGAGATGCAGTGTATCTGGAGCAGATATCATACATATGTTTGCTACGTGCGGGAAACTGACTTCGCTGAAAGAAGGGGTCCAGCAGGTGTTAAAGGGGGTAGTAGGATACGATATAGAGCTTACCCCTGATATTGTGGTCTTAGGGATCGCAGAGAAAGGGGGGGAAACACATAGGGCTTTTATATTTATGGCAATGGCGGTATACCGATTGTGCATATCATCTACATGGCTGGATCCATGGCCCCCTACTTGTCAGTAGTGGCTGGCCAAAGTGCTATCTATTCATCATCTGGAGGTCGCCCTGTACGAGCAGAAGGGGAAACGCACGAGGAGAAAGGGACAGGCGATATGGGGGCGGTTTCGAGAATGGGTTCGGACACGCTAATGGCCTATTGTGGGGGTTAAAAATTTGTAAGGCAGATTTGAATTGCTATGAATTGAAATATGATTGGGATTTTTCTTTTTTCTTTTCACTGGCTGAACTCTCTGCTCTGTATTGTTCTTGTAATGAATTTTCTTTCTTTTCTGAATAAAAAAATATATTAAAAACATTTTTTGACTCATTTCGGTTAAACCCATGATCTGATAAGGAACGTTTTCCCCAAACACCACCACCCAGCACAGGATAAACAGTAATGGTCACAGCATGATAATCCCAATGTGCTCTGTAAGAAGAATAATGGGGCTGCAATCCCTGAACCACAGGAAACAGAGTGGTCTTATCAGGAATATAGTTGTCAGGCACAGGAAGCAAATCAGCATTATCATCCACATTAAGAGAAAAAATACTCCAGGAGCAATCCATATGTATGTCCATAGTGGAAGGGGGTATCAGTCACTAAAGTGATCACAAACAAGAACCATTTGTAGTGTTGATTCCCTAGAGGAGAATTTATGACTTCTCTTTCAAAATCTTCATCAGAATCATTCCCATATATATTTATTTTTTTTGTAATAGGGTCAGTTCATATGATGTCAGCTCTGGTTGCCTCATAATAACCCATAACAGTAGTTTCAATAGTTGGGAGTGTTGAAATTACAGCATCTGGATCATCCATGGAAATGGGCATTTGATGTAAAGATGGAGAGATTCAGAGTACTTCTCATTCCCCGGAATGGAACATAGAACCTCTAGGCTATACTCTTCCTGGATGGCTACTCTAGAGTAGGGAGAGGAAATGCTTATCTACTCCAGAGGTGCAGGTCTGCTGAACAGAATTGCCCACATTATTTTATTTTTTTATGTAATTGATCAACATCTTCCTATTTTTCGTTGAGCCAGGCAACAGTGGCAAGATTACTGTTTGAGTGCCTTCCACACCAAGAAATGGAAACTTCACTTTAGCTAACTTAATTCTAGTTTCTTGAACATTCTGCAGCAGAGTTAAGTGAAGTAAATGAGGTGTTTTGTACTCCGCTATCTATCCAGGCACATACACTAGTACTCCGAAAACCATTTCATACTGGGTGCAACCCCCTAAAACTCTCCTATTTATTAGTTACTAGTTATTGTATGCTTTCTGAACCCTGAACAGACCATGTAACCAGTTTATTTGTGTATCCAATAGCCTAGCAGTCAAGGTTTGTTTAGGAGAACTGTTGGCATGTTCTATGACCCTATTAATTTCCATGTGGGAATGGTGCAAATATAACAGTAGTGCTACCAAAGTAGACACAGAATCCATTAACACCTTAACAGAGAATGCAGGATCATATGAACTGCTCCCATTGCTACCAGGCACTGCAAGTCTTTTGTGAGCGATCAAGCAGTGGCAGTCTTTTGTGGCCAAGCCCAAAGGAAACTAAAGCCTGAATCAATCATAGCCTATATATATTTATATCAGTTTACACTCAGGATTAACTCTTTATGGTTGAAGAAAATCACTACAAAGACTTTGTCAGATACATTAAGGGGACTCTGCATACGTTTTGCGACAGTAGAGTGTTTATCAATAGTGCATTTTGGTATATATGGCCCCCAATATTTTTGCTGTAGCATGGACACCATAGTACCAAACTCCAAAGGTGTATGGGTTACACTGCCATCACTTTTGTGAACTCCTGAAGGTCACTGGTAATTCCAAAGGGGAACACAGCAAATTGAAAATGCTTGTGGTCCACCTTGAACTACAAGTAGTGTCTGTGGGACAGCAGGATGGTTAAATGAAAGTGGGAGTCCTGCTGGTTCAAAGCCAGTAGCCGGTCACTTGGATACAAGGCAGACAGACCTCGGCCAGTATGAGCACCTTAAATTTATCATTCCAAAAGAAAGCGATCCAAGGGTAGTGATCTAAAATAGGACAAATGCATCCATCCTTCTTTGGTATAAGGAAATGGGGGAGTAACAGCCAGACATATTTTGGGGGCCATGACCCTGTCTATGACACTGGCAAACAGAGTCTGCATTTCTTGTGCTCCTCTGAAAGATGTTCAGAACGGTGGAAGATGCAGCAGGTTGAAAAGGAATAGGAGAGCATAGAATCACTGAATGATCGAAAGGACCCACATGTCAGATGTTATATTTTGCCACTCTTGGAGGAAATGTCTGATCCTGCCTCCCACATGGTGGTAGTGTGCTACTAAAAGCAAACTAAAGTGGCTTGGAGGCTGATGCTGGAAGGGCGGGGGACTGAGAAGTCCACTGTCCCTTGTGTGCTGTACATTGCTTAATCCACGCCCCTAACTCCAAAAATCCTGCGGTGCCTGTTGCAGGGACAGTGGACATTGGCATTGCCAGCATGCCAACCACTTAGAAGTACCTTTGAAAGGGGGAAAATTGTTGAGAATACTGTCTCACAGGGAAAGATAGGCTTAAGGAACACACCACGGCCCAACTTTCTTTGAAGCATTCGAACACTGAATTGGCCTTTTCACCAAACAGATGAGATCTGTTTAATGGTATGTCCATCAAAGAGCCCTGCACTTCACCAGAGAAGACAGTGGCTCTCAACCAAGCAGGACTACGAAGAACCACACTAGTGTTGATTGCTCTGCTCTAGCATCTGGGGTGTCTAATCCTGAACATATAATGTATTTAGGCACATCCTAAAGATCTTGGATGAATTGAGCCAGATTGGCCCACAGTCTATTGGGGACTGTAGGCAACCAACCATGCCAACGATGTCCCTTAAAGCATGGGAATTTCTTCCCAGCAAACAGCTGGCACTGATTGACCGGGGGCCAGGCTGATGGAGGAAAACATATGTAATACATTGGGGTTCATCCTTGTTGCAAGGCCTGCCTTTAGTTTCCATTTTAGCTTTTTGTTTTATCTTAGGGCCTGACTTAGATCTGGGCGGAGGGAATACTCTGTCACAAACGTGATGGATTTCCCGTCCTCGTTTGTGACGTCCTCCGTATTACGATCCCCATAGAATATCATGGGACAGTCATCATCACATCACTCCTCTCTGAGTAGGCAAGATAAGCAATGTGTGGCAATGAATACTCGCAGCCTCTGTCTGCCGTCTTGGACAGACAAACGTTTCTAAGGACATCGAGTCTTGGCACATTTGAGCTAATACGACGTGTGGATTATATTGGAACTTGCGTGTTAGGATTAGTGAATCTTATAATGATTAGATAACGGACTGACACATCATCCCTGAGGAAGTCATGGGGTGACTCCCCTAGACGAAACACGTGTTGGCTGAGGTGTATTTGAAATCCATCAATTTACTCATGGAATCATAAGGATGTGTTTATAACCAATAAAATTCCTAATTGGTTGAAATATACAGAAGAACTGCAACGCTTGATTTCATCTCTCCACAAGATAAAAACTGTATTTCTATATGGACTTCGACCTATCATCATTGATCAACATATTATATATGAATTATCATGCTAATTGAAGATATTCATTTTCTTACTATGGCGTGTGCTTCTAATGATGTGATTTTGTTCCATGAGAGGTATCTGTTTTTGTGTCACACAAATATCTCTCTTTTTTTAAGTTGCCTCCTCCAGCTTTCATACAATGCTCAATCCTCCATGCACTTGCCCAAAACTTTCAGCCGTATTCCAAAGATTTAGTTATGGTTTTAAATAAGAGTAATCTAAACACTGCCTTTTCACTTTGTTTACCTTCTACTTACAGAAATGCTTTGCTGGGTCTTGTTGATCCACTCCAGAAACATGTTTTTGATATCAGGATTATAGATTTATATCTTTGTGTGGTCTTTCATCTTTCTGAGGTAGACAAAATGAGTGCCATTAAGTTGGAAAACAACATTTACAAACATACCTGGTGTGTTAAGGACACATAAATGCATTTTAATCTTTTATTCTTCGATTTCTTTGCAATGTTACATTGTCATTATTCCCCCTGTCCCTTCTTGACCCAGTGGCTTTCATACTCGTATCCGTTCCCCTGAACTCCTTTCTTTCCTTTGTCCCATCTAGTTCCTTTCCTTTTTTAATTCAGCACCTCCAGCCATGCCTTTCATTTTTCCATTCTTGCTTCCTTACAACCTTATTCATTTCCTATCCTTCTTCCATTGGTGCATTTCTTCCTTTTTTCCTCCATTCTTTCCTTACTTTCCTTTTTTCCTGCTCCTTCCTTCATCCCATCTTTATTTTTTCCTTTCTTCTCCTCAAATCTTCCTTCTGCTTTTTCCCCCCCTTTCCTTTCTATTACATCTGGCTTTCTGCAGTGCCCTTTGTGGATGTGAGTGGAGTCAATAGGGAAGTGGATGGAGCCAGTACAGGAAGTGGGTGGAGCAGGGGAAGTGGGTGTGACTTCCTAAGAAACGTGGACACCTGCACTTAACATTTTCTATATTAAGCACTGCTGGGACCAGGAGCGTTGGCACAGCATCGGGACCTTGGTCAGGACTGTAATGAATTAAGATTCAGCTCAGATAGGATTATGGCGGCTGGGTTTTTCTCCAGCACTGGCGATATCAGCGTCGACGTTGATGTCAAAGGGAATGGTGTGTATTTCGGTGCCAGATTGGAAGTTGGCTCTGGCGTCCTAGTAGAACCTGAGAAAGGTTCAGGAGGCACAGATGATGCTGAGAACAGACTTGTCAGCAATAACCAGACTGGAGGCCTCTGCAGATCATTGGTGCTTGAAGGAAGAGTGCCAAAGTTTTGCAAAATGGCCATCCTTAAGGCCTTAATCTGTTGCGATGTGACCTATTGCCCCGGGAACTCGGGATGAATTGGGATCTGTTGTGGAACCAGCTCCTTAGTTTGGGACCAGGAGTGAGACTGAGAGGCATCCTCACATCCTTACAACTTCTCAAACTGAGGGTAGCAGGACTGGAAGGAATCCTACTTGACTTTCTTGTGCTTCTACTTCAATTTACAAGATAATTTGGACTGCGGTGAGGATCTTTTGTTGGAATAGCCCAGACAGTGGTAACGGGTCTACGCCCTCTTCTTACAGCAGTGAGACTTCAGTTACTTTTTTCGGTGTTTGGCAATGTACAACTTTGCTTTGCATTCACGGATCACCTTTGGATTTTAAGGGCACATTCTTCTTAGGACTTGGAGTCGTCCCCAACCCAGACACCAGAGGCGCAGCTCCCTTGCACACTGGAAAAAGGAAGAACTTTCATTAAAAAAAAAAAAAAAAACTCATTAATTTATGAGGAAAAAGTTGGGAGTGACCGCCAGATTCTATGTCAGGACCGGAGGCTTCGGATTATGCTTCTCTTCACTTTACTGACAAACACAGCAGCCAATGAAAGTGTAACAATTCAAAAAACTACAAATCCCATGAACCCCAGTCCACCAATCATGGGTCTATACTGTCCATAAATAGCCTGAACGCTATAGTCCTTCCTCTTTCTTTGCTGCTCCAGCAGCCAGATAAGTGCAGCGCGCTATTTGTGCTTGTGTTTGTGGGTTTATTGATTGTTTTAACTGCACGAACGCGAGCGCGCTTGCGAGCGCTTTCTTGTTTACATATTAGTATTACTTCAAATTCGTTTTTCCTCGTTTTTGTTGCCGGCATGGAGTGGGGGCAGGCCGTTTTCGGCGAGCATAGGCTCACCGAGTAGAGGACGCTGTCCTCTTTCTGCTCCCGCGCTCGCGCATGCGCGTTGCGAAGAATCAGAGGTTTCTTTCATTCCGACCGGCTTCTCAACGCGCGTGTGCCTCGAGGGTGTCAGACCCAGAAAATATTATCTATACGGCCAACGATCGCCCGTAAGGGGCTGTAATAATACTTTGAGAGCTCTGCTCAGGGGGCATAAGGAGTTTTTCCTGGTTAGCTTCTTCTAATATACTACAAGCTAAACTCCTCAAGCAGGTGGCTCCCTCCACAACAGATTTGCCGGCTGTACAGCTACTAACTGTAGCTTATAATTGTCAATTCACCTGCTCAGGGTTTTTTGTCCCCCCCTGCTAACTTCTCCCTTAACAATAATTTTAACATGGCGTACTACGCCAATGATGATGAGCAGTATGGCGAACTGCAAGAGATGCCAGCTGAGCACCAAATGGAGAAAAGACTTGTGGAGGCACTTGGCCATCATGTGCAGGACTCCGTGAATTGGACCCTAATCCAAGCCCTGAAACCCTTTACACAACCCCTGTCTAACTTTGCTAAAAGGGAATTTTTGGGCGAGAGTAGCCAGCAACCTCGCCTTCAATCCGGAGAGCCCGGTGAAATGATGGGTTTGCACCTGCCACGTTCAAGTGGCAGTTGCTCTGCAGAAATCCTGTCGCAGATGGCAACCTCTGTGTTGCGCGACCATGCCTATGGAGGTTTTCCCCCTCCTCAAGAGACATCATCTAACTTCCTGCAATCCTCACATTCTAGCTACCATGATCCTTCTTCCTCAAAATCAGACTCAGCCGATTCTCAGGCAGATCCCCAACTGCGCAAAAAGCAGCGCAAGACACGGCATAATATGCCCGCGAGCAATCCCCCTCAAGGCAAGAACCTCCTATTTTCACCTGAGGATATTATCCATCCTCGCTCCACCGAATGGATTCCTAACCAGGAGGTCGCCAGTTACGTCCAGGATAGGCTACGTAAAAGTTTTGAGAAGAAGGTGCGCAACACCCTTCGGTCAGAATGTCCTCGACCCTCCCTTCTCGGTAAGGTAGCAGAAACACCCGAGTTAGATCCCAGCATGGCGACTTTTCTCCGGAAGTTCGCTAAAGACCCGAAGA
Organism: Pleurodeles waltl; assembly: GCF_031143425.1. NCBI lineage: Eukaryota > Metazoa > Chordata > Amphibia > Caudata > Salamandridae > Pleurodeles > Pleurodeles waltl. The sequence goes on along the minus strand of NC_090445.1, from coordinate 153,456,277 downwards.
AGGGTCTAGATCGTGCCTGGAGAGGATGCCAGGACAAATTAATGGACGTGTCAGGTCCCTTAACAAAAATATTAGATCTAGCCATTCAATCTAAGGAAACTGAGGCTCCATTAGACACGGACGCAATACTACAATGGGCACAGAGAGCAATCTGCCTACTTGGCAATGCCAACTGCGCCATGTCAACGGAACGCCGACGCTCCTTCCTCATTCGTTTAGACCCAAAACTTGCAGAATTGGCCACTAATGAGCCAGGATCCTCGGCCAAAGGTATGCTCTTTGGAGATAAATTCATTTCCAATTTGAGCAAGTATGTGGCTACCTTTACAGCCCTCGACAAAGCCCAATCCAACATCAAAAAGGTTTTCAACAACGCTCTTTTTACGGGCCGGACGTTTCAGGGGCCGAGCGTCAGGCCGAAGGTATCAGGCTTCCAGATACGCCACTCAAGGCAACCGTGGGAGTTATTCAGACCAACACAACTTCTACCCCAATCGCCACAGGGGTCGTGGTCGATCCTCCAGAGGATATCGTGGAGGTAACTCCAATCAGGACAACTCAAACTCAGGTGAGAATTATTCCTCCTTCGGAGGTCATATTGGGGGGCAGGATTCAGTATTTTCTCCCAGCCTGGAGGTTAATTACACAAGATCCGTGGGTTCTTCAGACAGTTCAGGGTTTTCAACTAGAATTTTATGCCCCTCCGAGGCAATCGACTCCTCCTATGCCTCGCAGATCACAAATGTATAGAAGAAGAAATGCTCTCACTCATTCAAAAAGGAGCCGTATTGCTGTCCTCCCCTCACCCTCGAGGCTTCGCCAGCACAATCTTCTTAGTCCAGAAGAAGGGCGGCGGAGCCAGATTGGTCCTGAACCTCAAACATTTCAACTCTTGGATGGTGTATCGCCATTTCAAGATGGAGGGCATTCACCTCCTCAGAGATCTTTTAAGAGACAAAGACTGGATGGTGCGTCTATACCTCAAAGACGCTTACCTCTCAGTTCCAATTTTTGCCCCTCACAGGCGTTCCCTCCAATTTCAATGGGGTTCCCATTGGTTCGAGTTCAGGGTTCTTCCCTTCGGCCTCTCCTCAGCACCCTGGTGCTTCACCAAACTCTTGCGCCCAGTGGTACAATTTTTAAGAGAACGAGGAGTGCGTCTAATTATTTATCTGGACGACATTCTAATTATGGCCCAGGACAGAGATCTTGTTCTGACTCACCTAAATTGGACGTTGCAATTACTCCAAGACCTCGGGTTTGTCATAAATTCCGAGAAGTCTTGTCTAATACCAGCTCAGAAGGTAGAATTCCTAGGGTTCCAAATAGATTCTTTGGCAGCCGTATTAGTTCAAGCGATTTTTCCGGGCCCCCTACATTACAGAGCCCTTCAGAGGTTGAAGATCCTCCACCTTCAAAAGGGCCTTCAGTACTCGGAACTAGTTCCCCTTTCGGAAGAAGCCAAGACAGAGATGTCATGGTGGCTAGACCACATGGATGCATGGAATGGCAGAGCGATTTTTCCGTCCAGTCCGGATGTGGTGATAGAGTCAGATGGCAGCCGTTGGGGCTGGGGGGCACGTTGCGGCCCTGTGGAGACCGGTGGTCGTTGGTCTCAGTGGGAGTTGGCATTCCACATCAATTGCCTGGAACTCCTTGCAGGATCTTTTGCCATCAAGTCCCTTGCCCCTCGCCGGGCTCATTGTTGTATCCTTCTGCGGATGGACAATGTTTCCGCGGTCAGGTACATCAATCCCCTAGGGGGGACCAGGTCTCGTCTCCTAGCAGAGATAGCGAAGGAATTCTGGCATTTTTGCCTCAGTCAGAAGATTTCGGTGGTGGCGGAATACATTCCAGGCATTGCCAATACAACAGCGGATTGGAACTCGCGATTTCTCCGGGATGGCAGCGACTGGAAGCTCAATCCAAGCATTTTTCAAGCCTTTCAACTTCGTTGGGGGACATGTCTGATGGATTTATTTGCCTCCCGATTGAACAGTCAGGTCCCTTGCTTTTTCAGTTGGAGACCGGACCCTCAGGCGAAGGGGACGGATGCCTTCCTACAGTTGTGGCCGAAGAATCTTCTTTATGCCTTCCCTCCTTTTGTGATGATTCCTCGCGTCCTGGCACAAGTGCATCGCCAACGCTCGGAAATCATTCTAATAACTCCTTTGTGGAGTGCTCAGCCCTGGTTCCCTTCTGCAATGAACTTGTCGTGCGACCTTCCGGTGAAGATTCCATGGTCAGTGGATCTTCTCACGGATCCGTTGAACAGTTCTCATCCTCTAATTCTGTAGGGATTGTTAACCCTGATGGCCTGGAGACTTTCAGGCGACGATGGCAAGTGCCGGGAGTTTCGGAATCAGCAATGTTCTTCTTATCCCAATCTTGGGCCCCTTCCACTCAGAAAAGATACGAACAGGCCTGGAGCAAGTGGGTACGTTGGTGCAATACAAGGAGTTTGGATCCGCTGGGGTCAGAAATTCATGTCATAGCCAATTTCCTTTCTGAATTGGCTTCCCAGGGTTTGGCATATAGGACAATTAAAAATTGTCGCTCAGCTCTTTCGGCTGTTCATCCTCATATCCAGGGGAAACCGGTTGGAGAACACCCTTTAATTTGCAAATTACTTAGAGGCATTCGTATGGTAAAACCCCCGCAACCGAAATATACTTCCTTATGGGACGTTAACATTGTCTTACGATTCCTTAGAAATTGGCCGTATAATGAAGGCTTATCTCGCAAACAATTATCTGCAAAATTGACGATGTTATTATGTTTGCTTTCCTGCAGAAGAGTCTCGGATGTTAAGGCTCTGGATTTATCAGGTAGAGTATTTACTCCGGAAGGAGTATCCTTTTCCATTTCTAGACGTACAAAAACCTCATCAAAATGTATTTCATACCCCTCTTTCCCGCACAACAAGAAGCTGTGTGTTGTTCAATGTCTGAAAGTTTACGAAGATGCCACAAGAGAATTCAGACAGAATGTTTTTGGGCAAGTTTTGATTTCGTTACAAAAGCCCTTTCGTCCAGTCTCTGCGGCAACTTTGGCTCGTTGGGTTAAGTGGTTACTGGCCGAAACTGGTATTGATGTAAGTGTTTTTGGAGCTCACTCAGTTAGAGGAGCCATGGCCTCAAAAGCTTTTGCTACTGGAGCCAGATTAGAAGATATTATGGCTGCGGCAGACTGGTCAAATGATTCCACTTTCAAGGTTTTTTATCACAAACCCATAGTCAATGTAGTGTCAGAAGTAGTAAATAGACTTTAAACTAGCATAATCCGAAGCCTCCGGTCCTGACATAGAATTAAAAAATGTCTAGCTATCGCGTCAAGAATTTTAGATTCTATTAAGGACACGGAGGCGAGGATTATCCCACCCGTTATACACAATTTATTGCATGGGTGGTATGAATATTGAATGGTTATAGCATAAAATGTGTATGTAATACCCTCCCAAGGTATATCTTGATATTAGTTTGATCTTTTGTCTCACTCAGGAACATCTGACATGACTTTGTGAGTTCTCCGGTGGATTACCGCAGGTGCAATCATAACCTCCAACGTCTATGTGATCGTTTCAGAAGACCTGGATGGAGTTCGTTGTCAAGTTCTGCAAGTTATAATGCACGTTTGAATTGGTCTCGCAAAGAAAGAGCAAGGACTAGAGCGTTCAGGCTATTTATGGACAGTATAGACCCATGATTGGTGGACTGGGGTTCATGGGATTTGTAGTTTTTTTAATTGTTACACTTTCATTGGCTGCTGTGTTTGTCAGTAAAGTGAAGAGAAGCATAATCCTCGCCTCCGTGTCCTTAATAGAATCTAAAATTCTTGACGCGATAGCTAGAACATTTTTAATCCATATGTGAAGGTGCGGTAAGAAAGGAACGGACATTGACACACAGGGGAGGTGCTTATAGTCTGCTATTTCATCACTTCCAGGGCAGACTGAAGTCAACAAAGAACAGCACAGCATCACCTATCGGCACGTGGTGCAATACTGTTAAAATGTTCTGGATTTAGTCCGGAGCACGAGGGCATTCTAAAAGTCAGAAATCGGTGATTAGAAGTATCCACAAGAAAATACAAATAATGACAAGTCAAAATTGGTTCTTATTTTTTGTAGTGCTTGGTGAAATTTCATAAAAATGTCACAATATTAATGTGAAATTGTGTTTTCAGAGTGAAATGTGGTTTACCTTTGTACCATGTGACTTATGTTCAACACGAAAATGGCTAAAGAAGTGGACTTCAGATCTGGGATTGTAGCCTGAAACTCTAGATGGTAGGACAAATCAGGAAGTCGTAGGTCTCGAGAACATTACAACATCATTAAATCATACGCCCGGGGAACATGTTTTGTCTGAGCAGCTCACTACAACTTTCTCATAAATCTTATAACAGGAGTAGCCTGGATTACGAATTGTGTGGGAATAGTGCATTTGGTGCTGGATTGCACTAATGAATTTACTGGGGCATTGGTTAGGCGCTCCAATACCTGCAGGTCGAGCCTGTGCCAAATAAACTGCAAAAAAATATGACGTAAAAGGAAAACTCGTGTGTGGCAAAAATGAGCAGGCCACAATATGCTGATCGTGATCAGCAAACATGGCGTAAGCCAACCCTTTTATTCTTTAAAGTCTGCGATGTTACCGAAAGCAAAAGTGGTAAATCATGAATATTTCCCTTTGTCCAGAAAAAAAATGACCCGTGGCATAATGGGGCTCTCAGATTGAAACTGCTGAGTCCTTAATTGTCTGGCACGGACTCCATTTTTTTTTTTTTAAACCCTGAACTGCCACACGGAGGGCGTCTCACGGCAGTGGCCCCCTCCAGAGACCGTCACTGTAAGCACGCTGAGAAAAGTACTCCTCGCTGCTTGAGGACTCTCTGCCAACCCCAGGGAGGCATGCAGAAAAGTACACTTTGTCCCTTTCAAATGGGCCATTCATTTTATAGCCAACGTCTGCGCTTGAAACATTTCAGTTTTTTTTGCTTCTGTTTCATTTGGAAAATCGTTTGAAATTGAGGAAAAATATGGGGACTCAGGTCTAGTTTCTTCTATTTCTCAGTGAAAAGAAAAAGGTGGTTAAGAAACGTAAACATGAATGAGTTAAAGGCATATGATAAATACTATGTAACTATGACTTATTTATGTTGTACTCATTTTGTAATGTAATTTCACTCTGTTTAATAAAATTATGCTTGATAGAAAGCATCTTTAAAATGTAATGTGTTTGCTTTTGTAAAGGAATTGTTGCTATCTAAGCCAGTGACGGATGGTGACTTTTGAAAGTGGTGGGGCGTAAGAGTGGCTGTCGAGGGAATGAACCAAACGAGCAAGTCTTATTGCCAACTGGAGGTTTAATGACGAAAAAACATGATGCGTTTTCCAACAAATGTTGATAAGATATTTGGTTAAAAAGCACAACCAATTGTGAGTGGCTACGTTTTCAATTAAAATTTATTTGTACAATTAGGCAGCATAAATACGCAGGTGAGCAGGCCTTGGCCCTGTCTTCGCCGCAACACAAGGGTGTGCAAAATCTGTACAAGTGCTAATTTCTTCAATTTGCATTGAGAGAAAAGATATGTTGCTCAGTGTTTGAAATGGAAGCATAGGAGTGCAGGTACACTGTACCAGAGTACCTGCTTGTTTACGAGAAGTGTTGGTAATCTCTACTTAAAAGTATTAAGTTTTACCTGAGAAGTGCAGGCACTCTCCCTCTCCAAATAAAAAAGTTCAGGTACTCATTTCCGGACAGTACTGGCCCATTTAAAACACTGATGAACAAGTTACTTACCTTCGGTAATGTATTATCTGGTAAAGACTCTCTCTAGCTGCAGCTTCTTTACCCTAGAATTTCCTGGCATCAGCTTGGAATCCTGAACTTTTGCAGAGCAATACCCATATGTGTGCTGTCGGGTGGAGTCGTTCAAATCCGCGTGGCGTAGTCGGAATTGTTGCAGCCATCGGTGACGTCACAGACACCTATAAAGGCACCACCCACGAACTTCCACGCCAGAAGCGCAGAGCCATAGAAAGAACTAACAGTTTGCCTGGGCAAAAAACTAGGGCCCTGAAAGGGACAATGCCTGACCCTATTAGACATGTCCGCAGAGCAGGGAGGCATGGGTGGGTGTGAGGAATCTGTAGCTAGATAAAGTCTCTACCAGATAATGCGTTACTGAAGGTAAGTAACTTGTTTATCTAATAGAGACTTCTAGCTGCTGATTACTTACCTTAGAATAGATACCCAAGCCATAACCTCCTGGTGGTGGGCTGCGGACAGATCTCCTTACACTATTAAGTCCTGTAGGACTCAAAGGGCAAAGTGCCCGTCTCTACGGACCTGATTGTCCAGGCAGTAATGTCTTTCGAACGTGTCAAAGGGCTCCCATGTCGCTGCCTGACAGATATCCAGGACTGGAACATATTGTGCTAGTGCAGTGGTAGCAGCCTTGCCCCTGATGGAATGAGTTCTCAAGCCCTCAGGAGGGTGTTTCTTGGCCAGTGAGTAGCAGATCTTAAGGACAACCCAGCGCAAAATGGTTTGTTTCTGCACTGCCCGACCTTTCTTTGTTCTCACGTACCTCACAAAGAGTTGGTCATCCACCCAGAACTCTTTTATGTGGTCTAGGTAGAATGACAACACTCTTTTTGGGTCCAGCAGGATGACTCGCTCCTCTTCTTTTGAAGGGTGTGGTGGAGCAAAGAAAGTGGGCATGGTGATGCTCTGACCCAGGTGAAATGGGGTCACCACCTTAGGGAGGAAAGAAGCACGAGTTCTAAGTACCACTTTGTCCGGGAACATGGTGAGATACGGCGGCTTAGATGAAAGAGCATGTATCTCACTCACCCTCCTGGCAGATGGTATTGCCACTAAGAAGGCTGTCTTGATGGTGAGCAGCCGGAGGGGACAGCTGTGCACTGGCTCAAAGGGAGCACACATTACCAGATTCAAGTCCCACTGAGGCTTACTAAAGGGTGTAGGGGGAAACATATGTACAAGCCCTTTGAGAAATCTATGTACAATAGGTGACTTGAATAACAAAGGCTGATCAGGCAGCCGAAGGAATGCCGATAAGGCTGAAAGATAGCCTTTGAGAGTGCCCAAGGCAGAACCCTGCTGGGCAAGGGATAAGACAAAGAGAAGAATGTCAGAGAGAGAAGCAGAAAGAGGATCAATAGATCTTTCTGTACAATAATTTACAAAACGATTCCAACAGCCATCTTGTACCATCTTAGTGGAGGGGCGCCTGGCTGCTAGAAAACTTTACAGACTTCGGGAGGAAGGTCAAAGGCTGTCAACTGTCACCGCTCAATCTCCACGCATGAAGGTGTAGAATTGACAGGCTCAGGTGGAGAACCTTCACTTGCTGCTGCGACGTAAGATCTTCCCGAAGGGGTAGCCTAATCGGAGGATTGATGCTCACTTTCAGAAGCTTGGGATACCAGACTCTCTTTGCCCAATCTGGAACCACCAGGATTACTTGGACCTGGTTGTTGTTGATCTTCTTGAGAACTCTGGGCAAAAGTGGTATGGGTGGAAAGGTGTTTAGGAGGCCTGAACTCCACTTGCAATGAAAAGCGCTGTGAGCTTGTGCTGCCTTGGGAACTCCAACGTGCAATACTGCTGACATTGCTCGTTCTCTGCGGAGGCAAACAGATCTAACCATGGCTCTTCCTACTGCTGAAAGAGTCCTTTGTGCCACCTCGTGGTGGAGACAGACTCGTGATCCGCTAGGCAGCAACGGCTGAGTTTGTCTGCCTTGGCGTTCAGAGAACTACCCGGATTATGTGCTCCTATTCCAGCCATGTCCAGAGACGCAGGGCCTCTTGACAAAGGGCTCACAACCCCACACCGCCTTGCTTGTTGCAGTACCACGTTGCGGTGGTGTTGTCCGTGAACACCTGCACCATCCTCCCTTTTACAGCATGAAGAAATGCTTTCAATGCCAATCGGATCGCCCAGAGCTCCAGTAAGTTGATATGGTGTCCGGATTCCATCGGAGACCAGAGGTCTCGGATCTCCACCTTTCCCAGATGGCCTCCCCATCCCAGAAGTGACACATTTGTCACTATTGTAACCTCTGGTTGGGGAAGGAAGATGAGTCTGCCTCTGATCCAATCACTGCAGATCTTTTGTAGTTCTCTCTAAGACCTGAACTGTATCGTGAGATTTCCTTGATGCTGTGCCCAGTGGAACTTCAGGTCCCACTGCAGAGCCTTCATATGCCACCCTGATTGTTTGACTAACAGGATGCAGGAGGCCATGAGGCCCAACAGCATTAGAGTCTGTTTCACCAAATCATCAGAATCATAACCTGAATATCATGGACTCGCTGCACAGGAGGATGGGCCCTAAACTGCACTGTATGCAGAACAGCTCAGATGAAAGGGAGCATCTGAGAGGGAGTCAGGTGTGACTTTGGCACATTTATAGTTAACCCCAGCAAATGCAGGAGGTTCGCAGTAGTCTGAAGGTGGGTGACAACAGCCTGGAGCGAAGGAGCCTTCAACAATAAGGTCCTCGAGGTAGGGGAAAACTGAAACTTCTAACCTGCGCAGATGAGCTGCTACAACCGCAATCACTTTGGTTAACACCTGAGGGGCACTGGTGAGACCAAAGGGGAGCACAGTAAACTGAAAGTGCTCGTGGCCCTCCTTGAACCGCAGGTAACGCCTGTGTGCGGGCATGATGGGAATATGGAAATACGCATCCTGCAAGTCCAACGCTACCATCCAGTCTCCTTGGTCTACAGCAGACAAGACCTGAGCCAGAGAGAGCATTTTGAATTTCTCCTTTTTGAGGAAGAGATTGACATCCCGCAAATCCAGAATAGGGTGAAAACCGTTGTTCTTTTTGGGTATCAGAAAGTAGCAGGAATAACAACCACTGCCTACTTCTGATATTGGGAGCCTTTGTATGGCTCCCTTGGCCAAGAGAGCCCTAACTTCCCCGCGGAGCAAAACTAAGTGATACTCCATCAGCCGTTCTTTCGATGGAGGCATAGAGGGAGGAAAAGACTGGAAGGGGAATGAATATCCCTTCTGTATGATCTGACCTTCTGCATGATCTGCAAGACCTATTTGTCCGATGTTATGGACCGCCAGTGAGGGAGATGAAATTGAATCCTCCCTCCAACTGGATGTGCATGGTCTTGCAGAATCACACTAGGATGGCTTGGACGTTGTGGAGGAGGGGGGCTGGGTGGGGGACAACTTCTGGCCAGACCCTCTGAGTCTGAAGGCACTGTGACTGCGTCCCGGCGTAACATCTTAGCCTGGCGAGTGGTTGCCGAGAGGCCCGAGGTCTTGGCCGTAGCCCGGGAGCCATCAAAGGGCATGTCCATGAGGTTTGCCTGGACATCCCCTGAAAAGCCAGCTGTACGAAACCAGACGTGGCCTCAAAGAGCCATCATCAACAAAATCGCTCTACCCAGCGAGTCAGTCATGTCCAATCCACATCTGATGGTAAACTTGGCTGCATCCCTCCCATCTTTGACTGCTTGTGTGAGAGTGGCCTGCATTGCCTCTGGGACCTGAGGCAGCACCTGTGCCACTGTATCCCATAAAGTATGGGAAAAATGGCAAAAATAGGCATGAGGTGTTTACCAACCTCAATGCAAGGCTGGAGGAAGAAAACATCTTCTTTCCAAGCTGGTTCAGCCTCTTGGATTCCCTATCTGGGGGAGCGGAAGAGAAGGCACCATAGGAAGTGGAGGCTTGAACAACCAAGCTCTCCGGGGGGGGGGGTGTTGTGTAAGGAAGCTAGGATCACCAGGAGCTGGGCGATGGCGGAGGCCAGCTGTCTTATTTAAAGGAGACCCTGGCCTGGATCTGGACCACTTCATCAGCAGGATATCCATGGGGGCTTCATTAAAGGGTAACATCAGTTCCGATGTGGAAACCCCGACTGAAGCACCTCAGTCAGAAGGTTAGTCCTGACCGGCACTGTACGCAGATCTAGGTCAAAGACCTCAGCTTCCCTATGCACCACCATTGCATATGATGCTACTTCCTCCATAGCCACCATATGAGATGAGAGCATGCCAGTATCTGAAGAGGTATCCAGTCCACTGGCCTCTCCTAACTCCTCATACCAGTCCATTTGTTCGAAATCGGGCTCCAGAGGGTCCTAAGCCCTTCCGCTCCTCACCAGTGTCTGCTGATCGTAGAAAGGTTCAGGCAATGATCTGGCACCTGTTGGCGCCAGAGTCGGCATTGTGAGACACTGTTCTGGCTGCGGATCATTGATTATTATAATGGAGCACGCACCAATGGTGAGCGCTGGGAGCGTCAACATCGGGAGCAACACCGGAGGCGGCAGACTGTGTGTACTCAGCGTTGTTCCGGATCTGATATTGGATCCAAGAGACCCCAACGGCACCGAGGTCGAAGTCTCCGGAGTAGAAGCTGATGGGGCCCAAACCAACCCCTTGGGGCCCAAAGGTGCACAGGTGGGGCTAGTCCACTCAATAGTCAACTGTGACATCAGAGACAGCTCCAACGATGCCACGTGGATTCGAACGACACCACCAGACTGCACGTGCAAGGGTATTGCTCTGCAAAAGTTCCGGATTCCAAGCTGACGCCAGGAAATTCTAAGGTAAGGAATCTGCAGCTAGAAGTCGCTAGCAGATGCTGCTACAACAAAATAAACATTATGTGGAGACAATGGAACTCTTTCCTACTGTATGATGGCTCAGCATTTAACAAAATGCCTTCAGAAACAAAACTGTCTACTGTGCTAGTTTGCCAGCCTGAATGCCCTGCACTGCCATATCTAGTTAAGGTGCAGAAAACAAAACCTCGCAAAAGAATCAGCACAAGTGGTAGGAAATAAACAAAAACGTTCTCACTATAAGATAAGAAAGAGAGGAAAATGGCATGTTTAAAAGATTAAATACTGTCTACACAAGAGCCAGCAGCTGTGTAAGATTAGCATAGAAGGCAGAATGGTCTCAGAGTTAAAAAAAAAACACAATGGTAACTGCTTTGGATGTTGCCACACACTTACATTACAAGCTGCATTCAGTCCAGACATGCTAAATGGCTAATAGTGCCTGCCCTGCACACAGTGGTCAAGATGTGGCTCTCTCGCTGGCAGTGCTCTCATTTTCACTCCCTCGCTGCTCGCACAGTGTTGTCAGCCACTGTAAAATAAAATAGTTTAGCTAGCTGCAGCTTATTACAGGTGTTTTTACAAAATCAAAGGAGTCAGATAAGGATGTAGTTAGAGATATTGGCATAAAGAAGTACATTATGAGATATTGTAATATTCAGTGTACTTTTTGTGTACGGATGACAGCGTAAAGGAAGTGAGATAGACTTCCTGGAATCTGTTGTACAAACCTTTATATTGTGCGACACAGCGAATCCCATATGACGCTGTCTTAGAGAATGTATCCAGTTATATCTTCTGGCTAGCCTGCTGCGAACGCACCACCTTCTCAGATCAGCCAAGAGCTCTCTTGTGATGCAAAACTATTGGAAAGTGATTTAAGATGTTGAATGGACTTCTCCCTGCAGAGCTGCATTACCTTCCTATCTCCCACGCGGACGAAATCTGTCAGTATAATGCAGTTACAGAAAAGCAATGCTTCCCACATGGAATCCATTTTCAACTTGAACAGGCGTTAAGGACCTAATGCCGCCCTCAATCGATATTGCCTCTTAAGAATATTTGCTTAACAACACTATTTGGTTCAGAGACGAGCGTTGAATTAGCGCCGTGTATTAAGAACAAAGAGGTGATTTTCAAACACCAGATATCAGTACTATTGTGTAAAGGACGATGGCAGGTCAAAGTGCACTTACAGCCATTACAAAAAAAAACAGCCACTTAGCTTAGTGAGGTATCCTGGACTTTTGTTTATATAATTAATATTCCTGCACTGCAGTCCCACAGTGCAAAAGGGAGGGAGCACACTGACAGAGAGATAGAGACAATCACAGGCAAATGCCCAATCGTCCTTTGACTTCAAAACAAAGCCAAACAGTGATTTGTCAAGCTGTGCAGGTCTCCTACCCCTGTGTTGCTTCTTGAGTACGGGCCGTGGGAGGATAGGCCAGCCTCTAAAACCAATCTTGCTGCTGCTTCAATACTAGTTATTACCGTAAACAGTATGAGAGCAGCACCATGATTGGTTTTGTCAGGCAAATCCGATGCTCCGTAGGAGACTGGGGAGCTGCATCTGTGCTCTCTCCGGCTCCCAATACAGCATGGATTTGAGAGGCTTCAAGTGCGCATGTCCAGCTGGACATACCAAAACAACCGTCTAACCAGACAAGCGCACTTCAGATGCATCAATGTGTTCAATGCAGTCTCCCTTTGGCCAGCATTGAAACTGCCCTGAAAGACACCACCTGACCGGCACAACAGGAAAAAAAAAACGCGGTCAGGGCACTGAGAACACAATAAACTAGTGAGTTTATTTTTATTACAAATATGTGATGCGTGGTTCACAGCAAAGGGCAATAATGGAGAAACCGCCCCTGATGAGCACTACAAAATAAATTACACCATTCATATATTTTGATTGTTATACATATCCTCCTGATCTGAAGATGAAGTGGTTTTTTTTCTAAATTAACAGAACGGTGGGTGAGAGATTATGATGGAATCATAAAATACAACTCTGTGTTTATATGTTACCCTCCCAACAACATGAGATGAAGGCACTGTAAGCTAGTGGACATGTTGCAGAGTGCCATCTGCCCTTCTACCCTGTCGACGTCTGTTCTGATTTGAAGGATGTGAGGACCGCTGCTGACAAGATCTGCCATCAGTAGGGAAGAATACACCTAGAGGTTTCTATTTTGTAACCTTTGAGAAGGTCTGTGAGAACTGTGCAGCCAGCCAAGTTTTCACTTCGCCACATTCAAGAGAAAATTGTCTGGGACTAACTCAAGCAAAGGGGGGAGGGTAGGAAGGCATGGTTTCCCAGAGGAAAAAAGCAAAAATGTGCAATTGTATAATGGCTTTATTGTGTTCAAAATTACTTTTCCGCATGAATTGCGCCTTTATTCTCCTTTGTAATGCATTTTTCCATGAGAAAAGCGCAAGAAAAAGCAAATTTGCAGGGTAAAATGTCCCTCTTCATGCATTTAAACTAGAAAAACTGCAAAATTAAATTTGCAGGGAAAATGCCTGTATACTTTTTCAATATAACTGAGTTTCATTGCAGAAATATTTTCTTGGTAAGTGGTGAGAATTACATTGCCATTCTTTCCCTACAGGTAAAAATGAAGTGGGAAGCTTCACAAACAATTGCTGGTGAAAAAAAAAAAAACCTCTAAAATGATGCCCCCTTCACTTTCACTGCAGGACCTACTACTGTTCAAGGAAATATGCTCACACACCAATCAAAGCCTGAAAGGGCCTACTAACAAATAACAAAAATATAGTTTATGAATTACGGAGTCAGTCGTTCAGTAAGGGCCCATGGCAAACTAGGTTGGAGTGAGCTTGATAGGCAAAGGCAATGCCCAGGTTTATAAAAGTGCACTTCCGTTTGAGATGGAGACAAATGATAGATTCAGACCAAGAGAGCACACAGGTGTTAATGGACCCAGATCATGAGTAAGGTAAAAACTAACCTTCAGACTGGAACACGCATGTAAACTCAAGCTGAGCAAGCTATTCAATAATTTTTGATCTCAAGACCCAAGAGGATTAAAACTTCTGAGACAATCATTTCCTTGAGCGCTTTTTAGCAAAAGCAAACAAGCATTTGCAATGCAATGTGTCTTGCGTTTGCTTGAGTTAGAGTTATTAGCGTTATATATTCCTAACTGGACTTTTCTTGTCACATAAATTGAAAATGAAAAGTAAAACAGTTGACATAAGCAAGCCAATTCAATGTGCCAACTGCCGCTATGAGCGTGAGCGCGAAGGAGAGACACAAAAGGTAAAAGAAGTTAGCTCGCAGTCAAACATATAGGCAAATGTGCAATTATCCATGTAACAGGGTTGATGGCCAAGGCGGTAACAAAATTGCCCTGAGGAGGGACAAACGTAAAGCATTTACCAGTAATAAAGGATTTTTGAAAGGCAAGCCCATTAACGAGAGATAGTGATGGGTGTGCGGTGGGTGTGGTTAAAAGCTTGCGCACTCAACCTAAAAATATGGCTACAGCGAGTTACAGTTATGCTGATCAAGAACAAGTTACTTACCTTCGGTAACGGTTTTTCTGGTGGATGCAGTTGCTACCTGTAGATTCCTCACCTTATGAATTCTCCCAATGCGCCAGCTTTCAACTGAAATTTTCTTCCTAGCTCCTTATGTTGACGAGGACGTCACAATAGTACGGCTCTGCACGCAACTCTGTTGGACGTCATCGGTGCCATAAGAAGTCCTTGGTGGCGTTCTGACATCAGTTTCACCATTTCTTACTGTGCCTTCGAGGCGAACAGGTGAATACCGACCTCACAAGCACAACATGTTCCAGTCCAACAAAAATAAATATATATATACCTAAACTTACAAAAATATATAAATTACTAGATCTGCTTATATAAATAAACATATCAAAACAACAATATGCATATTATCTATGAGATTAATTGAACTCTTGGTATGACCAGACAGACACCCGGAGGGTGGGTGGGATTGTGAGGAATCCACAGGTAGCTACTGTATCCACCAGACTAAGGGGGTCATTCCGACCCTGGCGGTAAATACCGCCAGGGCCGGGGACCGCGGGAGCACCGCCAACAGGCTGGCGGTGCTCCCTTGGGCATTCTGACCGCGGCGGTTCGGCCGCGGTCAGAAGTGGAAAACCGGCGGTCTCCCGCCGGTTTTCCGCTGCCCTGGGAATCCCCCATGGCGGCGCAGCTTGCTGCGCCGCCATGGGGGATTCCGAACCCCTCACCGCCATCCTGTTCCTGGCGGTTCCGCCCGCCAGGAACAGGATGGCGGTGAGGGGTGTCGTGGGGCCCCTGGGGGCCCCTGCAGTGCCCATGCCAATGGCATGGGCACTGCAGGGGCCCCCGTAAGAGGGCCCCACTTTGTATTTCAGTGTCTGCATTGCAGACACTGAAATACGCGACGGGTGCCACTGCACCCGTCGCACATCCTCCACTCCGCCGGCTCCATTCGGAGCCGGCATCCTCATGGAGGGCTGTTTCCCACTGGGCTGGCGGGCGGCCTTTTGGCGGTCGCCCGCCAGCCCAGTGGGAAACCCAGAATGACCGCCGCGGTCTTTTGACCGCGGTACGGTCTTCTGGCGGTTCCCTCCAGGCGGGCGGCTCCTGCCGCCCGCCAGGGTCAGAATGACCCCCTAAGTGTTACTGAAGGTACGTAACGTGTTCTTCTGATGGATACAACTACCTGTGGATTCCTCACCTTATAAATGGAATCCCAATACAGTCCGGCACTCTGAGGTGGGTACCCAAATGGTCAAACCAAGAAATCCTGCAAAACAGAACAGGCAAAATTGCAACCGTTCTAACTTCCGAGTCTAAACAATAATGCTTTGCGTAAGTGCGGAGGGAAGCCCTAGTTGCTGCCTTACAAATGTAAGCAACTGGCACACCTCTCGCTAAAGCCGAAGTGGCAGACTTAGCCCTGGTAGAATGGGCCCTAATACCCTCATGAGGAATCTTCTTTGCTAGCGAATAACAAATCTTTATGCAAAGAATGACCCACCTTGAATGAGTCCTCTTGTGGACGGCTTTGCCCTTCATTTTTCCCACATATCCGATGAAGAGCTGATCATCAATTCTGAAGTCCCTCATTCTCTCAATGTAGAAACTCAGAGCCCTTCTTGGATCCAAGCGGTGCAGTCTTTTCTCCTCCTTTGAAGGATGAGGAGGAGGGTAATAGGGCAAGAGTCTTATAGATTTTCCCAGATGGAAGGGAGTAACTACTTTAGGAAGGAAAGCCGCCCTGGTTCTCAGCACCACCTTGTCAGCATGAAAGGTAGTAAAAGGAGGTTTCACACTAAGGCCCTCATTACAACTTTGGTGGTAACTGCGCCTACCGCCACAGCAACGGCTGCCAACATACTGTCACCGTGGCTACCAGCCACCCACCCGCATTATGACTGTAGACGGAATTCCACCAGAAGGCTATTGGAATACAGTCGACGGTCATGGCGGTGGACGGCAGTAAGGTGGCGCTGCTGTCAGCAGCAGCGCCACACCAGCAAAACACTGCCGACCGTATCATGAGCAATGATACGGCCTGGCGGTGTTTTGCTGGCAGACGCTGCTGCTGACAGCAGTGCTGCACCCCGTCTCCTGCCGGAGGACCCCCCCCTGCAAGCAGGTAAGTCGGTTTCTCCGACCGGAGAGGGGGTGGGTGGTGTTGTGTGCGTGGGGAGGGTGTGTGTGTCTGTTTTTGTATGCATGCATGCGTGTGTGTCGCGTTGAATGTGTGCGTGAATGACTGAATTTGAGTGTACATGTATGTTGTGTGTTGTGAATGCGTGTGTGCGACAATGTATGTTGGTGTGTGGGTATGTATGTGTGCATGCGTGGGTGGATGTGAGTATGAGTGTGTGTATGAGTGTGTATGTGTGCGCATTAGGGTGTGTAAATGTGCGGGGGCAGGAGAGGGAGGGGGAAGACTCTAGGGAAGGGGGCAGGGGGATCCCCTATCAGTGTCGGGGAAGTAATTCCCTGGCACTGATAGTGCCTACCGCCATGGTTTTTGTGGCGGTACGCTTGCCGCAGAAACCATGGCGGTAGGCGGGGTCCTAATCCCGAGGGTGGGATTGTGATGGCCGCCTGACTGGAGACCGAAGTCTCCAACCCAGCAGCCGTTACCACCCTGGCAGACGGAGTGGTACATTGGTGGTTTGGCTTGAGCCAAACCCCCAATGTCATAATTTGGGACAAGGTACCGCCAGCGTGTTGGCAGTACCTTTACCCACATTACCGCCGACCACCATGGTCGTAAGGAGGGCCATAGAGCCTTAAGCTTACTTAAACGTCTAGCTGACGTGATGGCTGTTTGAAAAACTGTCTTTAAAACTAAAAGCCTCAAAGGGCAAGTATGCATAGGCTCAAACGGTGAACCCATCAAAAAAGTCAGAACTAAATTCAAATCCCACTGAGGCAATACAAAGTGAACTTGTGAAGAAAATGTAACAGCCTTCCCCTTACGGGTAAAACATGCTGGTATATAGAGTGAAAACTAGGGCTGCTTTCCTGGTTGGACTCCCATCAGAAGATGTGGAAGACTGCTGTGTGGCTCCTCGCATCCTAACTCTCCCACGGCCCCTATAAGACCTGTAGAGATGGTTGGCAGGCTGCTCAACGTTAGACTGTAACCTTCCACAAAATGACGACCCACTGCCAAACCCTCTGAATCTCTGAAAAGATATAAAGGATGCAGAAGATGAAGCCTGAAGACCCAAAGATTTTGCAGTAGCTCTGCTTTCTTAAAATCTCTAATGCGGAGTCTGCCTTAGCCCCAAATAGTCTCTCGCCATCAAAAGGGAGGTCCATCAGCATAGTCTGAACATCAGAGGAGAAACCAGGAGCCCTGAGCCAAGCATGCCTCCTAGTTGCAACAGAAGTGCCCATGGCCCTAGCAACTGAGTCTGCAGTGTCCAGACCGGACTGAATGACCTGCTTTGCTGCCGCTTGTTCAGTACAACTGCTTTTGATGTGTCCATTAAGGCATAGATATATCTCCCCAGCACACATGTAGCATTCAGAGATTTTAAGGCCACGCTGCCTGAGGAGAAGTACTTTTTAGCTGTCTGCTCCATACGTTTAGACGCCCTATCAGATGGAGTTGTAGGGAACAAACCAGGAGCTGACCACGCAGAATAAGAGGCTTGCACCACCAAGCTCTCAGGTGTTGGGTGCCGAGATAAGAACTGAGGATCTCCCAGAGCAACACTGTGGGGGTCATTCTGACTCCCGCCGGGCGCGGTCACCGCGCGCCCGGCGGGAGCCGCCAAAATACCGTACCGCGGTCGGAAGACCGCGGCGGGTATTTTAAGTTTACCCCTGGGCTGGCGGGCGGCCTCCAAAAGGCCGCCCGCCAGCCCAGGGGAAAACGACCTTCCCACCATGAAGCCGGCTCGTAATCGAGCCGGCAGAGTGGGAAGGTGCGACGGGTGCTACTGCACCCGTCGCGTATTTCACTGTCTGCTTTGCAGACAGTGAAATACAAGCGTGGCCCTCTTACGGGGGCCCCTGCAGTGCCCATGCCATTGGCATGGGCACTGCAGGGGCCCCCAGGGGCCCCGCGACACCCCCTACCGCCATCCTGTTCCTGGCGGGCGAACCGCCAGGAACAGGATGGCGGTAGGGGGTGTCAGAATCCCCAAGGCGGCGCAGCATGCTGCGCCGCCTTGGAGGATTCTGACGGGCAGCGGAAAACCGGCGGGAGACCGCCGGTTTTCCTGCACTGACCGCGGCCAAAGCGCCGCGGTCAGAATGCCCTGCGGGGCACCGCCGGTCTGTCGGCGGTGCTCCCGCCGACCCTGGCCCCGGCGGTCTGAGACCGCCGGGGTCAGAATGACCCCCTGTATCTCCTAGCCATCGTCTTAGAAACTGCTGGTGTCATAACAGGTTTCCTCCAAATCTCCAATATGGGCTCTGTGAGGGCATCATTGAAAGGGAGGAAAGGCTCAGAAGAAGAAGCAGATAGATGTCAAATCTCAGTATTGAAAGGGAGGAGAGGCTCAGAAGAAGCAGATGGATGGAAAACCTCAGTATTTGTTTTTGTCTCTGATGCAGGAGGTGGTAAGTCCCAAAATTCAGTAGCCTTCCATATCACACTGTGATAAGTAGTTGCTTCCGCTGTGAGTTCACCTCCAGGGGATGAAAACTCCCACTCAGGGGATGTATCTAAACTACTTGCAGAGTCTAGGCCCTGAAATTCATCTGCAGGCTCTGGAATTTCTCCTTCCTCCAATAGTTGTTCTTGACATTCTTGCTCCTCGAAGAGTCTCAAGGCCCTCCTTCTTGACCTCACTCTGGGCTCCAAATGTGGCGTCGATAGAGAGTAAACTGACATTGAAGACGCCAGCTTCGAAGTAGAAGGTTGCACTGGCAGGAGTGGGAGGTGATCAGGATCCATCCGGCACCGGTATTGACTCTGTTGGCACTGCTGGCACCATCATTCGGGGAAGAGGTGGTGACATCATGGGCGCCGAACCAGTACCTTCACAAGGAGTCACTGGATGAAAGGGTACAAAAGGGGCCTGTTTATACGGCGCCAGCAACCCCAGCATGAATGCCAAAGGACCAGTGGGACCAGCAGGTGCACCAGAGGGGGCTATAGCTCTGTTAAATATGCTAAACATAGCATTGAGGAATGTTGACGGATCCGCTGCCCGGAGCTGGGAAGGCAGGAAACCCTTGCTCCACTTGAGGCTAAACTGCATCCGATGCTTGTACACCTGACTCCTGATGGTGAGTGATTACTGGAAAAACATGAGCTATTGGGCTTGCTGGGGACTCAGGGATCTCAATCAAGGTCAGCACCAAAGGAGCCTGTGGACTCTGAGGCTGAGGAGACACTGTAGGGCTGACCTTCCGCGATGTCTGGTGCCGTCTCAGGGGAGACAGAGACTGATCTCGGATGAAAAGCATTGTGAGTCATGCCGCCTGCGTCGCTTCTTATGAGACCTAGAGGATCTATGTGACAAAGTGTCCCTTGTCTTTAATCTTCGGCGACCTCTCTGCTCTTTCTTAGCTCCAGCCTCTCTCCTTCAAAGCCTCGGGTTTATACGCTGGCAGGATGAGCACCCCTCCACGTCGAGATCAGAGCTGAGGCACCAAAGGCAATTTTCGTGCCAATCCATCACTGACATGTGACCCCTGCACTTGCTACAAGGTTTAAATCCTGATGTTTTCAGTGGAGATATTGTAGCGCGTTAAAACAATTACCTCGAAACTGTTCACTAAGAGGTAGGACAAAAATGTTAGCATCAAAGGCGCAGAAAAAAGGGAACTGACGTCAGCACGCCGGCAAGGACTTCTTATGGCTCCGATGACATCAGACGGAGTCGCGTGCGGAACCGTGCTATTGTGATGTCTTCATCGACGTGAGGAGCTAGGAAGAAAATCTCAGTTGAATGCTGGTGCGGTGGGAGAATTCATAAAGTGAGGAATCCACAGGTAGTTGTATCCATCAGAATATTATATTTCACACCTCTGTGAGATGTAGGACTGTCCTGGCATCCTGTCGGGACATCAGGCTGCCACTTGCAGAATATAAGCTATTGATATTTTACAGAATGTAACCTAGCTGTTGGGAGTTCTGTATTACCCTAGACCAATTACAAATGTGTAAATTATGAGATGTGGAGTCAGATACACTTCCCTGACGATGGCATATGTTACAAACCGAGGAGGACAAAGGTCATTGGTAGAGAAAGATGAGACTATCACAAAGCCATTGAAAGGACCAATAAGGCTTATTTTGCCAAACATATTTATGAGGACTTCTTAAAATTTGAAACTGCTAAATGTTACCATCAATACCCCAGAATTGTCATATCACTTCCACATTGAAAAAAACAATACTCTTTTGAAATGGAGAGCCCTGTCAGAATCTGAGGAGAAAGGCATTCAGAAGGGGCCCCAATCTGACATAGGAGAAGAATGTTGTAAGCACACCTCACTTTTTCCAGCTACCGAACTTCCTCGGTGCCAGACAAAGTATACTTAATTGAGACCTCTACTCTCCATGATGAAACTTGATTCAAAAGACTGAGCTTGTGCATCATTTTAGGCACAGGTGTGTTAACCAGATAGCAGTGATGTTGCCAGAACTGTGCCTAATCTGGGAACTACCCAACATTAGCTTAAACTGCTGGGGCCGCCATCATTACTTTGGGATTGACCTTTTTATTCGCCATCAACAAGGAAGCTCTGCATGTAGGGTGGAAGATACTGTTTGGGCCCAGAAGGTCTCCCCTGCAAATAATACAGTCTTCTTCTTCCTCATATAGTGGTTGGGGGGGGAGGACACTTCTTTTTTAAAAAGTGGCAGGGATGTGGAATTCTTTTCTTTGGGGTCAAGGGCAAACAGTTTTTATGTTTATTTTGGCCTTGGGACAAGTAGGCCCAACCCCCTACAGAACAAACCCTTTGGTTGCCAGTTTACAGAGAAGGGCATTGTCTGCAGTTGACCTAATATGTGTGTCCATATGTTAATGCTGTTCGAACTTGTATTTATGGTTCATTATTAGGGTGAGAGTTGTAAATCAACATTTTAAGGTCACACTGCACTACTGACAGTGGTTCCAGTAAAACAAAATGTTCTTTGCAGGGGGTCCCCTCCAGTTTTGTTACGCCACTGATTGCCACAGTAGTTCCTGGCACTGAACAAAACTACTTTGTGTGCCAGCCGATAGAGAGAGAAATAGAAGTTTAATAAAAACAAAATGTCTTTGTTAATGCCAGTTGTAATTAGGGACCCAATTCTTTATGAAAGTCACAAAAGTGCACTCATGGTATATGTATTTGAATTAGTGGCTTTCGTGAATTCACAAGAACTTAGAGAAGTAGACCAGGAAATCGTACATACTCCTAGAAAATATTTGTGAACTGTGTTTTAGCAAGAAAAAATATGCATGTTTAGATTTGCTCATGTGAAAATCTGTTGAGCATTTACAAGTTCACTTTCCCTCCAACCACTTTTTTCCCATCCCTGGGAGAACTTCTACTTCTGCAATTATCAGGAGTAAATTTCCAACCTTTCTCATTATGGGAAAAGATTACAGAAGAGCCGGTGAAAATTCTTAAAACATGCAAGTTAGTAGGTTTGCAGACTCCAGGGCATTCCAGCCCTGGAACTATCGCTTACTGCTGCCTCCAGCCCCAGTAGGTAGATCAGCGGATAGGTGGTAAAATAAGGAAATTGCTATAGTTGGGTTTGAAATTGCAAATATTCAAGCCCTACTATTGTAGTAGCCCTGGCATAATCAGAGAGGCTATTATCAGAGCTTTTACATAATGAGATTGCTGCCATAATTTGTTGCCGCACTACATGGCACCAAAGGGAAATGTAGATTTTTTTTACAGGACGAGTAGATTTAAGAAGCAACCTGTCCCATGGACAAGTAGATATTTTATTAAATTCCACACCCCTGAAGTGGCCCATCCAGCTTCAGTCACCATGGATGTGATCGTCTTCTAGGTGGCTCTTGAACCACCCGTCTGCCGTGGAAGGGAGACAGAACTATCAACTGTAGACACTCGCTTACACGGTTGTGCTAGTTTGGGCATGATAGCAGCTTTGACATACCATGCAGTACCCGTGTGGAAGGACATTCATACCTGCTTAGCTATATTTACATGGATACATCAATTACTGTACTGTACAAAACAGATCACAAATTCCTCATGCACCACTAATCATGTACAAACATTTATAAAAGTCTATTATGCATGCAAAGCAAAAATTCTAACATGTAAGGGCAGCATGAAAACACACAAGTTAGGGCCTAATTGTGAGTTCCAGGGATTTAACTGTGATGGTTCTCGGGGCCAGAGTCACCAATTCTGAATGGAATCCACAAACTAAATCTGGAGTTTATGAATTATTTCCTCTGGAATTAGGACTAATTTGTGAACCCAGGAAATTTCAGCTCCACATCCACATATTTTCCTCCTTCCTGGACAATACAGTGAACATATTTATATCCTTTTATCATGGAGCAGAATGGATGGGGTCGAGGATACAGCAGTTGTCCACAGCCCCATACACAGTTCTGGTGTTCCAGGTTTGGAGTTTGTGGACAAGGCGTTTTGAAACACCAGGCAAGTTGGAAAGGATTGGAGCAGTATTCCTCCCAGGGACACTGCACTAGACCACTCTTAATGAGGCCCACAGGTGTTAAGAAAGCAGCAAAGAAAGGGGTGGAGTCTTGACACGAAGGAGGGCTGACAAGCTTACTATGTGATGCTTGGTGTGGAAACTTTTCAGGAGTCCATGGGCTGTCACTGGTTACTAGTCTCTGATGGTATCAGGCAGAGCCATTTACTGCTGGTGTCCATGAGCTTAACCATACTATAGGTGCCAAACCAATCACCAAATAAACCCTTTTAGCAACTGACTCTGAGGGTAGCAAAGTCGGTCAGTCCAAGGATTACTCAGTGAAATGGTGAGATGTTACAACAATAAGCATTACATAGCAATAAATAAACTGTTGTCCAGTCAGTGGTCAAAGTTAGTAACACAGGAAGTATTTTCATTCTGCACACACCGAAAAATTACATTCAATATAAGTCATAGAGAAAGCTAATCATGGGGTACCAATGGGAAACAATATCCACAGTGCTGTAGGGCCAGTCTGTTTAGTCAGTGATATTTGCATTTGGTCTAAAGAGGGAAAATCACAGTACAGCTTACTAATGCCTCCCCTCAACCCCAGCCTCCTCAGTTAAGTACACTGTTTTCACCCATTTCAGGTCCAATATCACAATACATTTCTGTCTGCTGTGGAATAGTTTGTAAAGTCTTCCTGGGCAGGCAGCTCATGCATGCGTCTTTGTCAGTGGGAGAGAGCCGATTGATGAATCAGCCCTACCAAAGGGATCTATGTATGCGATGAACGCTGGTGCCTATCATGTAAGTTACAGCAGCACCAGCACTAGCTGGTCGGAGGTACGGGAGGGATACCAGAGCTCGTATTCACAGAGATCTTGCTGCTTGGATCCCATTCTCAAACACCCCTTCCTGATAAGCAGATGCCCACCCTGGGTCACAGTGGGGACACTCCTCCTGTTGATCTTGACTTCTCTGAGCACTTGACGTCGATCTTTGAAGTCTGACTGTTTCTGAGTCAAGTTCACCTTAGCACTTGGGCACTTCTTGAGATTCAAGTGGACATCCTCCTCAGCACAGGTGCCAACTGCTTCTATTGTTGGGGGGGGGGATACATTTGTGTCTCTGAAAATATTTCAGCTTCTCGATACAGGACACACCCTTTGTCACAGTAGTAGTGTTGCATCACCCCACCAAACCCTTTCACATCTGTATCTTCTTCTGAGCAACATCGTCTTTATTCACGGCACCTCCAGTACCGCTTCTGTGCACCAAGTCAGCTTTCTCCTTTGAAGCTGTGGGATCTCTAACCTTTTCTATAATGAGAGCTACTTCTGCTCAAGAAAATCATCTTGAGCTACCAATAAATGTTAACACTGTACAATACTGGCCACATCCATTAACAATAGAACTAGTGAGCTCCCAAACATCTCAGACAGTTACTAGCAAAAATGTCAGAAAACCCATTATCAATACAAATGTCTCCCCATGACTAATGAAATAAAAGCCAAAGCACCATGTGACCTCTGGCACCAAGTTCATAACCACAGCAATGAGTATCACCAACCCAGCTAATATCATTCAACTATCAGCTTTAAATATGTTTTAGAAATGCAAGCATTTGGTCTTAATTAAGGATCCCGGTTTTCCGTTTATATGGATTTTTACACATAAATACAGACAGAAATCTATTTTTCCTATGTCTGTATTTATTTATAAATATAAACAGTAAAATACTGCTGAATCCGATTCAGACACTTCATGCTGCAACCGAGAGAGGGTTGCCTCACCATGCCCTTCTTCCTGATAAGAACTTTGTCAATGCTGGAAACTCCTTTCTGTCTTGCATTGCTCTCTGCCCTGCACCCATAACTCTGCTTTCGCCTAATTTTGGATGGGTCCTTGCGTCACTGCATGGGCATGACAACACTTCTCCGGCCCAGCCCCTCTACCTTTATGCCTTTTATGTGTCGGCGCTCAACCTCCTGCTTCCTTCTTTCTACCTGTGCTGCGACCTGCAACCACCCCTGTCTTCCAATTGGAAAGAGGCCTCCCTGTTGCCTGACGCCTGCCCAGCAGTCAGCTGTTCGTTGCTGGCCCAGCCCTTTTGGCTTCATCTCTGGGGCTCGAATGAGCTCTGTGCCTCGCCCCAGCCAGTACAAAGGTAAGTGATGGAGAGGGTTGTCAGTGCTTTGCGGACTTGGGATGTTTGTGTAACCAGTGCGGAATGTGCTTTTGCAGCATCACTAAGTTGAGAGGTGAGTGATCCTTTGCTCCTGATTCACACAGGAGCGAAGGATCGCTCACTTCGCTTGCAGCACACCGCCGCCTGCAGCTATTCTGAGTTTCAGGACGGTGCAGGAAAGTGTGAATCACACTTCTCTGTTCCGCAGTGAAACTCGGATTTTCATTGTCTCAATAGTGCAGGGCAATGGTGGGCAAATGGTGTTTTGTCAGCGGTGCTTAGTTTGCGCTTGTTGTTTCCGTTGGGAGTTAAGACTCTTAATCAACGTACATTTTTCAGATAAAAATATTTTTCCATCAAATACTACTTCTATTTAGGGCACGTACAGTCAGTTTTCCTAATTTATATCTATATATACTTTTGGTGTTCCTTTACACTAGGCAAAGCGTCCAGAAGTAACAGTGATTTTCAGGGAGAAGCACACATGTAGATCGACACACACACACACACACATACATGCGCACATGCATGCTTACACAGAGATGCTTACACAGTGAATATCACGAATGGATTTCAACTCTGGATCAATTCTGCTGTTTCATAGCCCACTGTTCAAACACATAGGGGGTCATTCCGACCCCGGCGGGCGGCGGGCGCCGCCCGCCGTGCGGAAACCGCCCAAAGACCGCACCGCGGTCAAATGACCGCGGGGGTCATTTCAACTTTCCCGCTGGGCCGGCGGGCGATCTCCAAAAGATCGCCCGCCGGCCCAGCGGGAAAGCCCCTGCAAAGAGGAAGCCGGCTCCGAATGGAGCCGGCGGATTTGCAGGGGTGTAACGGGTGCAGTGGCACCCGTCGCGATAGCAGACAGTGAAAATCTTTGTGGGGCCCTGTTAGGGGGCCCCACGACACCCGTTCCCGCCAGCCTCTTCCTGGCGGTGTAAACCGCCAGGAACAGGCTGGCGGGAAGGGGGTCGGAATCCCCATGGCGGGGCATGGAGGATTCCCTGGGCAAGGGGAAAACCGGCGGGAAACCGCCGGTTCCCCTTTTCTGACCGCGGCTTTACCGCCGTGGTCAGAATGGCCCGGGAAGCACCGCCAGCCTGTTGGCGGTGCTTCCTCTGCCCTCCACCCTGGCGGTTTGAAACCGCCAGGGTCGGAATGAGGGCCATAGTGTGACTGACAGAGTGGACCCTGCAACGTCTAATCTCCTTTACTATATACTGAGCCTGAATGCATAAGGTCATGTTGCAAGCCTTCTAGACTAACACAGTGTGCGTTTACATCTTGGCATGACGTGCTTCCATTGGTTTTGCTGGCTGCCACTGTAAGGGTCTTGGGATGAGCAGAGTTATTATCTTTAATATGCATAAACCCTCACAATAATTTACTGGGCAGAGCTTCCCTCTGGAGAGCTACTTCAAGGGTGTTGGTGGGCTACCAGTAGCCCCCCAACTACTCGTTGGAGACATATGTTTTAAGCAGTCCATCCTGGCAGGTTAGTTGATTCTTACCCAGGTTACTAGTCCCAAATCTGGTAAGGGGAGTTGGCAGTAAGCACTCCTACCAGAGAACTCAAATGCATTTTCTAGTTTCCACTGGCGTGGGACTCCAGGTTTCTGATCAGAGATCTTGGCAGAGTGACTGCAAATTTTTGGCTAATCTTTATTCTCAAGCTGCAGACAGTTGTGTTTTCCAGCAGTTTAGTCGTCACAAGTTCTGGGCAATTTCTGCACTTTTGTGCTTTCCAAGCAGACCGTTAAAGCCTTGGTCTTTGTGAGAGGTGTAAGCATTTCAAACAATAGTCTGGAAAGCAGCCCTGAATGGCTGTAGGTGGCTGAGATTAATTAATGAATTGTTGTTTTTCTTGCAGTAGTTACCCCTAGTATGACGGCTATGCCCAGCAGTGCTCCTGTGCTCTAGGACAAAAGCAATACCTAACTAATGAGACCTAATAACGTTGAAATCAGTCTGGGGTTGCTGGTGTCCCCATCTGAAGGAGACTTCACCTGGCAGTTATGGCTGGACTGAGCCTATTGGAGCAGGACCGAGACTATTTTTTATAAAGTGATTCTCTGTTTAGAATGGCACAGTGGGTGAAAAGAACAAGTTACTTACGTCCGGTAACACCTTTTCTGGTGGATACACTACTTACCTGTGGATTCCTCACCTAATGAATTCTCCCAATGCGCCAGAATTCGACGGAAATTTTCTTCCTAGCTCTGCACGTCGACAAGGACGTCACAATTGCCCAACTCCCACGCGACGCCGTCTGACATCATCGAGGCAATAAGAGGTCCTCGCCGTTGTGCCGACGTCAGTTTTCAAAATTTTTACATGCCTTTGAGGCGAACAGGTGACTACCAACAATACATACTTGACATGAATACATCAACCAATTATAGAACACAATATTTAATCAAACATAAATTGCAAAATATCAAAAATAAACATATATATATACATACATATCAAAAATATATATATAAGCTCATATATGTTCAATTATGTGCACATACCATCAAGCAAATATACACATCATTATATACAAACGCACCTTAGGATATCATGTTAAGGTCACTCAGGCAACAGGGAGGCGGGTGGGACCGTGAGGAATCCACAGGTAGCTAGTGTATCCACCAGAAAAGGAGTTACCGAAGGACACAACTATCTGTAGATTCCTCACCTAATGAATAGAGTCCCAAAGCAGTACCGCACTCGGCGTTGGGTGCCTGAACGGTCAAACCAAGAAATCCTGCTGCACGGACCGTGCAAAATGGCCATCCCTCCTAACCTCTGAATCCAAACAATAATGCTTTACAAAAGTATGGAGGGCTGCCCAAGTTTCGGACTGACAAATGTCAGCTGCAGGAACACCTCTAGCCAAAGCCGAAGAGGCCAACTTAGCCCTGGTGGAAAGGGCTCTAATTCCCCCAGGAGGAACCTTCTTTGCCAAGGAATAACACACTTTGATGCAAAGAATAACCCACCTGAGAGTGTTCTCTTGTGGACAGCCTTGCCTTTCCTCTTCCCCATGTAACCGATGAAGAGCTGATCCTCCAGTCGGAATTCTCTTGTCCTGTCGACGTAGAAACTCAATGCCCTTTTTGGATCCAGACGATGCAGTCTCTCCTCCTCCTTTGATGGATGGGGAGGAGGATAGAAGGACGAGAGTGTTATTGACTGCCCTAAATGAAAGGGTGTAACAACCTTCGATAGGAAAGCCGCCTTGGTCCTCAAAACCACCTTGTCCACATGAAAGGAAATAAAAGGGGGTTTAATTCTAAGCGCCTGAAGCTCACTCACACGTCTAGCCGATGTGACGGCTATAAGAAAAACAGTTTTTAATACTAAAAACCTTAAAGGACATGAATGCAAGGGTTCAAATGGTGAACCCATTAGGAATGTTAATACTAAATTTTAATCCCACTGAGGCATAACAAAAGGAGTGGGAGGAAACCTATTAGTAAGGCCCTTTAAGAACCTTAAAACTAGAGGGGACTTAAATAAAGAGGGTTAATCTGATAGACACAGAAAGGCCGACAGTACTGACAAATAGCCTTTAAGTGTCGCAACTGCACAACCCCCCTGCGCCAAGGATAATGCAAATGATAAAATGTCTGACAAACGGGCATGTAAGGGATCAATTTGTCTCTCTCCACACCAAACCACAATATTTGCCCATCTTCCAGCATAGATAGATAGATTTGGTGGAGTGTCGCCTGGCCGATAAAATAACATCCACCACCTCTGGTGGGAGAGAAAAGGAACTCAGATTGCCCCGTTCAATCTCCAGGCATGAAGGTGCAGGCTCTGGAGGTGGGGGTGTAGAACCTGCCCCTGCAACTGTGAGAGGAGGTCTGCCCTGTGAGGGAGACGGAGCAGAGGGCACAGAGAGAGCTGGAGAAGATCTGTGTACCACGCCCTTCTTGATCAATCCGGAGCTATCAAGATGGCTTGGGCCCGGTCTTGGCGATTCTTCCTCAGAACCTGAGGGACCAAGGGTATGGGAGGAAACGCGTAAAGCAACTGGCCGTACCAGGACATTTGAAATGCGGCCCCCAATGCTCCTTGCACCGGATACTGGAAGCTGCAGAACGATGGACAGTGCACGTTCTCCCGAGTGGCAAAGAGGTCTACCTGAGGAAACCCCACATTCGGAAGATGTAAAGGATCAGGTCTGGATGGAGACGCCACTTGTGATCGGCCAAGAAGTGCCGAGTGAGACTGTCCGCACGTACGTTTAGAACCCCGACCAGATGGTTTGCTACTAAGCAAATCGGATGGTCCCGTGTCCAGGACCAGAGCCGCAGAGCCTCTCTGCAGAGAAGGTACGACCCTACCCCTCCTTGCTTGTTGATGTACCACATCGTGGTAGTGTTGCCCGTTAGGACCTGAACCAACTGACCGCGAAGGGAAGGGAGGAAGGTCTTGAGTGCTAAACGTATCGCCTGCAATTCCAACAGATTGATATGAAACATCTGCTCCACTGGAGACCAATGACCTTTGAGCTCCATGTCCCCCAGATGAGCTCCCCACCCTAGAGTGGAAGCATCCGTTATCACCATGGTCACTGGAGGTGGCATCGAAAATGGACTTCTTTGGGAAAGGTTGCCGTCCACAGCCCATCATCGTAGTTCCACTGCAGCGTCGCTGGAGATCTTTATCGATTCCGCAAGATCCCCTCTGTGCTGAAACCACTGCCTGCGGAGGCACCACTGAAGAGCCCTCATATGCCAGCGTGCATGAATGACCAACAGAATGCAAGAAGCAAACACACCGAGCAGATGAAGAACCTTGAGGACTGGAACGACTGCTCCACTTTGAAACATTGGAATCAACGCCTGAATGTCCTGAATCCGCTGAGGCGGAGGATAGGCCGGACTCAATGTTGTGTCCAGTACTGCCCCTATGAACAGGAGGCGTTGAGAGGGCTCCAGGTGGGATTTGGGCACATTTACCGAAAAGCCCAGGTCGACAACAACTGGGTTGTCATCCGCAGGTGATGCAGCACGAGTTCTGGAGACTTGACTTTGATCAACCAATCGTCCAGGTAGGGGAATACTGCTATTCCCTTCCTTCCGAGACTTGCTGCAACCACCGACATCACCTTCGTGAAGACTCGAGGTGCGGAAGTAGGACCAAAAGGAAGGACCGCAAACTGGTAGTGTTGCGACCCCACCACAAACCGGAGATACTTCCTATGCGACTTGAGAATGGGAATATGAAAGTAAGCATCCTTCAAGTCGACAGACACCATCCAATCCCCTTTGTTCAACACCAAAAGCACCTGTGCTAGGGTCAGCATTTTGAATTTCTTCTGTTTTAGGAACCAATTCAAAACCTTCAGGTCCAGGCCGCAACCGACCATCCTTCTTGGGGATCAGGAAATATCTTGAATAGCAACCCTGACCTCTTTCCTGCTCTGGAACCAACTCCACTGCACCTTTTGACAAAAGGACTAGAACCTCCTTCTGCAACAACAGGAGATGATCTTCTGTGCAGAAGGATGGACTGGGAGGGATAGGAGGAGGAAACTCCCGGTAAGGAAGGGCATACCTTCCCCACAATATTGGTTACCTAGGAGTCCGATGTGATGACTCCCATATTCAGAGAAAATGCAATAGCCTTCCCCCTACAGGAGAAGTATGGGATGGAATAGATGGAGGACTAAGGCTGCTTTCCCTGCTGCACCCCTCTGGAGGAAGAGGCAGGGTGCTGCTGGGTGGCTTCCCTCATCCTAACCCTACCCCGCCCCCTATATGACCTATATGGGAGAGTAGTAATAGGATGTTGGCCTGCTTGCTGGAATCGTCCCCTAAAGGAAGAGCCACGCCCAAATCCCCTGAACCTCCTGAATGAACGAAAAGGGGTTGTGGTAGTAGCCTGCGAGCCCAGAGACTTAGCTGTAGCCCTGCTCTCCTTGAACCGCTCCAAGGCAGAGCCAGCCTTAGTACCAAATAGGTTGTCCCCATCAAAAGGTAAGTCTAGAAGGGTCGATTGCACATCAGATGAGAATCCAGACGACCTCAACCACGCATGCCTCCTGGTTGCTATGGACGTGCCTATCACCCCACCGAATCAGAAGTATTTAGCCCTGACTGAATGACCTGGGTTGCCGCTGCCTGTGCTTCAGACAAAAGGCCCAGAACATCCTGAGACAAATCAGGCTGAGCAGCCTTGTCGCATCCATCAAGGCATAGATGTACCTGCCCAAGACACAGGTTGCGTTGGTCGACTTCAGGGCCATACTGCAAGATGAAAAAGTTTTCTTTGCAGATTGTTCCATTTTCTTGGATTCTGTCTGACAGGACCCCAGGGAAGGACCCATGACTTGCACAAGAGGAACACAAGGCTTGCACTACCAGACTCTCTGGAGTCGGGTGTCTTGAAAGGAATCCTGGATCTCCAGGAGCCACTCGGTATCTCCTCGCCACAGATCTATTGACGGCCGAAGAAGAGACTAGTTTCCTCCACACTTCCAGGATCAGATCCATGAGCGCCTCATTAAAGGGGAGGAGCGGCTCCGCCACAGCCGAAGTAGGGTGCAATACCTCAGTGAGGATGTTGGTCTTGACTTCAGCAGCGGGAAGCAGAAGGTCTAGAAACTCTGCTGCCTTCCTCACCACCGAGTGGAACAAAGCAGCCTACTCAGTGTACTCCCCAGGAGAGGCCAAATCCTACTCTGGGGAAGTGTCCAGACCGCTAGCGGAGTCCAAGCCCTGAAGATCTCCCAGGGGTTCCTCGATCTCACCCTCCTCCAGGAGCTGCCTCCTATATTCTTGCTCCTGAAGCAACCTCAGAGCCTTTCTCCTGGAACGTAGTCTGGCCTCTATCCTTGGAGTCGACAAGGAGTTAGCCGATGCCGAAGACCTCGGTTAAAATAGATCTTCGGATTCGCCCGACACCGGATCCCTCGGAGCCATGGACGGGCGGACCCTCTTCTCCGGCATCAACTGGAGTCGTGGCGAAGTCAACGGCACCGGGGCAGCCGAAGCTAGCGGCGTCACAGGCCTTATTGGTGACGCCAACGGCATCGGCGCCGCACCAGCACCTTCCACAGGACAGAAGGGCATGAAGGGCGTCGGTCTGCGTGAAGCCGGAACACCCAAATCAAAGGCCAAGGAACCTGAGGGACCAGCCGGTGCACCGCCAGGAGCCATGGAGGCGAAGATGTTAAACATCGCATTAAAAAATGCAGCCGGATCCGCACCTGGTGCCGGGAACGCCAGATACCCCTGCGGCGTCTGCACTTGAGGTGCTGTGAACTCCTGCGGAGCCGGCATCGGATCGGGCACCTCCGACTGCGCTGGCGAGAAGTCAGGACTCTGGTGAGGTTCGACCTCATAGACCGATGGCGCTGGAGAAGTCTGAGGAGTCTGCGGTTAAGGCGTCACTGTTGGGCTGACCTCCCACGACTTACGGTGCAGAGCCGATGGAGATGTCGAGCGGGACCGGTCTTTCCCCGACCGACGCCGGGAATAATGACGAAGCCGGGAGTCATGACGACGCCTCTTGAGTGACCTCGAAGACTTAGAAGAAGACCTCCGATAATGACGCTTCTCCTTCTTTGATTTCGCCAAGAACAACTTGGCCTCATGCTCTTTCAGTGCCTTCGGGTTAATCTGTTGGCATGAACCACACTCCTCCACGTCATGCTCGGAGCTTAGACACCACAAGCAGTCATTATGCGGGTCCGTAACCGACATACGGCACCCTACAGGGTTTAAACCCAGATTTACGTGGCGGAGACATAACAACAAAGTATCAGTATCAGCGATACAGATGCTCCCTAGAGCCTCGAAGAAAAAAACATTACTCGAAGGCACGGAAAAAAGGGAACTGACGTTGGCACGTCGGCGAGGACCTCTTATTGCCTCAATGACGTCAGACAGCGTCGCGTGGGAGTCGGGCAATTGTGACGTTCTCGTCAACGTGCAGAGCTAGGAAGAAAATTTCCGTCAAATGCTGGCGCATTGGGAGAATTCATTAGGTGAGGAATACACAGGTAGTTGTATCCATCAGAAACGATGAGTAGGAATGCTGCCTGAGCGTTTGCCAGTGGCTGAGATTTTCAAGCATTCCTACAATAATCTTGTTTTTTGTAGTGTGAGGAGGATGGCGTAGGAGCCTAATTCAAAACAAATGCACAAAGGTAAGTAAAACTGTCCCACTTAATTACCTTTTAACCTGTGGGCAATGGCATTTCCTAGAGAACCATGGGCCAGAAAGGAGCAGACGGAACTCACTTTTTAATATGCCTGCTCAACACATGCCAACATTTTGAAACTGCAAAGGGAGATATTGAAAAGAAATTGGGGCAATGTATTTTGCCACTGAAGACATGTTGAAGTTGAAGATATTCAAGGACAGTAGCCAGCTAAAATAAAGCCATTTTTTGCTTAAAAATTGGTAGTCCCCCGCCTAAATCGGGTCTGTTGGCAGGTATGCCTCTGCCTCCTTTCTTAATTTAAGCAACGGCCTTCTCTCCGACCCACTTGTAGAGATCCCTGGAATGGTATGAAGGGGTACTTCAGTATGCATTGCTGTCTGGACTGTCTCTCCAAGCCTCCGTCCTTACTACTACCAGAGCATGCCTGATACAAAATGGAACTGTTTTTTTCTCTCCACATGCATCCTCCACAAACAAGCAAAACACACAGATGCAATATATACACACCTGTAGTGCATGCACATGCCCATACTGCTAGCTTGGGCAAAGACCAGAGTTATAAGAGACTGGCAGAGAAAATTTGGAAGAAGCTGGTAAACAGCTCTCTCTTGAGAAAGTAACAGGTACAAAAAAAAACCTGCACTGTAATCACTTCACTGCCACCATTGTCAGTCCTCTAGATCACCAGAGAAATGTCTGTAGTCCCTCTCTTAAGAAAGGAAGGGAAATAAGGTCTGCTCTCTTCACCACAGAGCTCCACTCAGGGTCTCACACCAGATCATGGAAAGGTCACAGTACACATGCATGACTGTTGTGTGTACTTAGGTGGGGCGGTCAAAAACAGTACAGGTTGCCACGGGTACTTTGAGGTAGAGGTGCGTACTCTCCAGAGCCACACAGTGGACAGTGCTCAATTTGAGATGATGGTTGCTGGTGGGGCCTACTGGCACTCATTTTTAGGGATAGGCACTTAAAGAACATGCCTGCAAGAGCGAGATAAAGAGTTTGGGAGAGTCTGATGGTGAATTAAAGAGGCATGAGGTGAAATCAAGACTACGGAGCCTTGGTATTCCGCACATTGACTTTCAACAGCACTAGCCGCAGGCTTCTGAGCAAAATGTTAGGGTCCCGGCAGTCATTCTTTTACAAACCAAACACTGAGAGTGGAACTTTCTCAGCCACAGTAGTTGACCATGTTCATCACATGGCTTTCTTATTCAGAGTACTTCCCCATGGAATGATGGGAATTGTAGTCTTGAAGAGCCTGAGCCGGATGATTTCTTACTAATGAGCTTGTAGCAAAGAAAAAAGTATAATAAACGCCTCTGGTCTCCTTATTAAATTTGTATCTGCTCTCCCATCGCCCCAGAAGCTTTTTAGGTGCAGTCAGTAGCTACAATTTTGGGTTGTGCGAACCTCATTATAATTAACGCCTTTTGCCAAACATGAAGACGAGGGTACACTGTAGAAAGCCGCTATGAGTGGGGCACAAAGCTGCACGAGAGTCAGCACTGACATTTTGTTAAATATGGTTTAAGATTTAATACAGGCAAATGTATCTCTCAGCTCCTCCTTGGGTTCCCCTGTTCGCTTTCTGAGATGGATTTATTTCCTTGGTCAAGGCATTTCTCCTGAACAGCGTGTGCTCCATACCCTTCTCTTGGTATGTATCTCTTAATTTAGGTTCTGTTATTTTTCAAAACATATAACCGACGATTTTGCCCGGCAGTGGGTAAATAATGCATTTAGATCATGGAGTGAAAGGGAGGGTTGTGCAGGTGAATCTATGGTGTGATTATTAATGTTCCAAAGTCCACATATCGCAGCTTCCCACGTGTGTTCCCTGTCAAAGATCAGAAACATCGAGGCTTGGAAGGGCTGTGTACAGTTTCTCTGGTTCCGTTAATCAAAAATATTATTTTTTCCTCAGGTGTTTTACTTTCTGAGGCACGCCAAGGGGAAGACGACGCAAGCACAGGTTTTTTGAAATGTGTATTACTTGTAGCAGTTTTTCTCTTCGGTTAAGCATAGTTGTCCAGCGTTTCTTACATGGAATCTGCATAAAAAAAGAATTATGCCTCATGCAGTACATCTGCTTTCAGTAACTCATATTTATTGGTGGAAGTGTGAAAAATCTTGCTCAGCAGACTCCCACGTATTTAACAAGATCTTTTTCTTTAGATAAAAGCAGTGTTACTGCCTATGGTCCGATTTAGCCGCGAAGGCCTTAACCTTTGTGGCTCAAGTCATTAAACTTTTTTTCGAGCAACAGTCGTACTTGCATATGGAAAAAAATGGAAAATGGAATTCTAACAACTCAAACTTGAATGACAAAGCAGGAATGAGTGAATTGCTGAATGTGTGAAAAAGTCTGGTGTTGCTTTCAAGTATGCAGCTTTTTCAGTATTTGCAAGTGGCAATTACTGAGAGCTCCTTGCAAATTAAGCGATCCCCTACAGCGATATAATCTTGTGGAAATTAACTATGCTTTGAAATACGTTACCCACTTCTGAACTAAAGTAAATGATCCATGTCTAAGCAGTCCATAAAGTGCGGGAAAGTGCTCCAGCATTCGCCATTTTCACTGGAGTGTGAGAGAAATAAATGGTTCACACTCAAAAATAATTTCTATGTGAAGATTTTAAAAAAAGTTTATTTGTTAAAATGTCACTAATTTCCACATACATTTTTCATTTCTCCTCCGCAAGCGGCAAGCATTTGGCTGTTGGACCTGACATCCTTGGCGTGGTGTCCCTCTGTCTTTTTGCCTCTGCCTCCTGTATTTCTGACTGTGTGCTGGATTTCGTTTTTGCTGGTTTTGGTACAACGGACACTTTACCACTGCTGATCAGTGCTAAAGTGCAAGTGCTCCCTGTGTAAATTGTGATTATGATTGGTTATCTATGATTGGCACATATGATTTACTTGTCAGTCCCTAGTATAGTGCATCAAATGTGCCCAGGGCCTGTATATCAGATGCTTCTAGTGGGCCTGCAGCACTGATTGTGCCACCCACATGAGTAGCTCTGTAAACCTGTCTCAGGCCTGCCATTGCAGTGTCTGTGTGTGCAGTTTTAAACTGCCACGTCGACATGGCAAGTGCACCCACTTGCCAGGCCGAAACCTTCCCTTTTAATACATATCAGGCACCCCTAAGTTAGGCCAAAGGTAGCCCCAGAGTGGTGGGAGAAGGTGACACTTGCACCTGAATAGGGCTGTCCCTGTCCTTACGCAATGCAGTCTCCAACCTCCTAGAGTGTATCTGGGACCAGATCAGGAAAGGCAGGGTCTTGTGCACTACAAAAAATTAGCTTTGAAGTTTGCCTACTTCAAAGGCAGAAATAAGTATTGGGCCCAAACCCTCAGACTTTTAGAACACTTCTGGATCAAGAGGAGACTCTACCAAGGAGAAGAGCTGTGAGGAGGAGTACTGCCCCTTTGTTCTGTGTGCTTTACTGGGTTGGTCTGCTGTTGTTGCTTCTGCTTTGGCGAGGATAAAGACTGGACTTTGGTGTGTATCCTGCTTGTCAAGTTTCTCCAAGGGCTTGGACTTAGCTTGCCTCCTGTTAAGAAGACTCAGGGACATCAAACACTGCCAGCCCCTGGGTTCTCGTACTGAGTATCCTGACTTGCCAAGAGGTGACCACTCTAGTTCCTGGGCCCCTGGGAGTGAAATCTGGCATAAAACAAGAAGAAACAAGCACACTGACTCCGGACGACTCCAGAACCAACACTGCTTCCAGACGCAGTGCTGCTGCCTGCACCCGAAGCAGTGGTCCCTGCTGAAGTGCAACAACCATGACTGACATTGCAGGCTCGACGCCGCAGGACCGCCTCTGAAGTCCCACAACATTGTGAGTCCTGAGTGCCGTGTCACACGGACATCCATGACACCCAACTCCGCTGCAGCGCCTGTGGTCCTGTGGTGTGACAGCAACCCTGCAAGGTTGCCCCATAGCATCTTGACCCGCTGGACTCATCGACCTCACTGGATCGTAAGGAACTGATGCCTCGCTGCTGACGCTGCCTCACTTCTGCTGCCTCCGTAAGGAACAGACGCCTCACCTCCCCTGTGTAGCAGTAAGTAACCAACACTTCACCTCCTGCGTGGCAGTACAGAACCGACATCACACCAGCTCCAGTGACGCCTCATCTTTCTGACTCTGTGCCACATCTTTGACTCTGCCTAGCTTCGAAGGTACTGTACCTGGCCTCTGTGCGACTCCGAGATCGTCACCGCACTCCCTCATGAGTGGCGCTAGACTGTTGGGAATGACTCCGTCACAACGCTGTGATAGCACCAGTTGGAGCTATTGTGTTCCTAAGTGCTTTATTGGGATTTCATCTTTAAAACATCAAATCTTTGCATGTGTAAGTTAGATTTTTTTTTGTTTTGGTCTTGTTTTACTTAGATAAATATTGGCTATTTTCCTAAATTGACGTGGTGTCCGTTTGTAGTGTTTTCATTGTGTTACTGTGTGTGGGTACAACAACTAAACACACTGCCTCTGAGATAAGACTGACTGCTCATACCAAGCTACCAAGGGAGTGAGTAGGGGTTGTCTTAGGTGTGTGACTTCCTTACCCTGACTAGAGTGAGGGTCCCTACTTGGACAGGGCGTAAACTGACTGCCAACTAGAGACCCCATTTCTAACAGTGGCGCTTCCAACAATGTAAAGTACTTCAGGTTCCACTGCTTGCAATCCAGTACATTTAATGGGCCTAAATCTACACTTGCTGCTAGAGCTAGTTTGGTGACTCAGTTCACAGCAAGCATGTCCTTATCCAATAGGTGCACTTTTGTTGATGCATTAATGGTCATTGATCAATCAACTCTTCACTTAAGATGGATAAAACCAACCAATGATGAGCAAAAATAAGCATGGTCTGTAAACGGTAGGGTAGCTCCTAGTCTTTAGTGACATTAAAACAAATACATTATTAGGTAAAAAACATGGTAGTGTGGCTGGTTCCAACAGCCAATACTTTATCACCCACCTATATGAAATAATAATTCATGTAGGATCAGCACAATTAGTGTAGGTCAGCAACTCTTCCAGCTGATGCGCAGTATTTTTCTTGCATACCATTTTACAAATAGATCAAATGTAAATTTCACTTCCTGGCATCTCTTTCCAAACAAGTATTTCCATCAGTTATCCTCATCTGTCAATACGGTAACCTCCCACCTGCTCCTTGTACACACAGGGTCTCTCTTTAGAGATGCAGCCTTCATTACTGTCCTGGAAGTGGGTAGTAGCACAGCATGCGTA
The DNA here is from genome assembly GCF_031143425.1 of Pleurodeles waltl. Lineage (NCBI taxonomy): Eukaryota > Metazoa > Chordata > Amphibia > Caudata > Salamandridae > Pleurodeles > Pleurodeles waltl. The sequence goes on along the minus strand of NC_090445.1, from coordinate 153,417,893 downwards.
GGTGAACTCACCTCTTTTTAAAAACAATCTTATCCACGTGGCTGCCGATATCAATTGAAATGTAATCATTTTAGACAGACAGTGAGGAGAAAGGGAATGCACTGCAAGCTGAAAATATTGATTAATGATCACTTTTGATCTGTATGGTAGTGTTTAAGAGGTACAATGTGAAAGGAGGGCAGTGTCTTAGAAAGCAAAATATATGGTAGTGCGGAATGTAATAAAGACAGTACTCTGTCCTTGGGCATTCAAGACAGAGATTTCTGAATGTGTAACTTTAAGTATTTCCATCTAAAAATATAGACTTCAAAACATATTTTGGAGTGTATACACTGCCAAAAAATAAACCACCCAAAACTACCAAGGGTTGAGTTAATTTGCTATGCTATACTGAGCCCTAGCATGTTGAAGAAAGTGGTTGATGTCGGTTAACATGCAAGTCAAAATTGTTTATTTTCTATTTTTACGTTTAGAGGACATTTATGTATGGTCGAGATTCTGGGAGTATATCTTTTGGAGTCTAGGTTTCTGCGAAGTATGTTTTGTAGCCCATGTGTTCACTTGCTAGAGGTGCTACAAATTAGAAAAGCCTGACGTGCCTGAACTAAATAGATGTAATATGATACGCTGGGAGAGAGGACAGAGCAGGATAGAAACTCAAATATTCAGAAAACAAATTTTAGCCACCTGCTTTCACAAAACTGACAGATTCTCAAATGTCCTCTGAAGATGCCCCTAAGGCATAGTGGTTGGGTATCTATAGCGATGGTCATCCAATTGGAAATCCTCAGTTAGCAGAGTCTGAGGATCTGAATGAATGGTGGTCCAATAAGTACATTATCACCAAGTATAGCAGTATCACAGCGTGGTGTGGAGTGGGAGGATCAAGATGCTGAGTTTTTGGTGTGCAGTGCTTTCAAAACAGACACCAACTCTTTCAGTGAGTATGGCTTCTTGGGAGATAGGGAGTGGAGAGCTTTAACAATACGCCACGTTATTCAAAAGGCCCAAAGCAGAAATGAGACCAGATGCAGAGTTCTGCAGGACTTGACTTTTTTTTTTTTTACTAGAGAGGATACATTTCAACAGTAATTTTTGGGGCGATTAAGGACTGAATGATGACAACAGAGGAGAGCACGTGTTCCAAATACTTGCTGTCATTTTTTTCAAGCGTCTAAATACTTTTTAATCAATTAGCTCTGTTTACCGGAGTTCCCCAGGACAAAGAGTTCTTCCACAGTCCCCAATGCCATTCACACCAGGTGCAACCAGATGTGTAGGAAGAAAATTCCCAAAACTGAAATACAATCAACTATCAGGTCTAGCACTCACATACTCATTTTCTGTGGACGGGAGAAGCCTTCATTGATACTAGCATCCTACAAAAGTTGACAAGTAAAACAACTTAGCATCGGCAGAAGTCCTATGATAGAGATGGGGAGGTGGGTGTATTATCGGGATAACGTCTCGGCTACAGAGGTAAAGTTCATGTCTTGAATTGCCTTGAACACAATGACAATCTTAAACTGGACTCTGCTAGTAACAACCAACCAACCTACTTGTGCCCTGCAAAAGGAGGTGGGATGTCAGAGAGGAAAAGGGAAGAGTTAGCTCAGTTTGATAATGGTAACTGGGTGAGAACAAATTTTTGAATACTTTAGCATCCTATTGAAATAATATAGGCCCTCATTACAACACTGGCGGTAAAAGCCGCTTACCGCCGTGCAGAAGACCGCCAACACACTGCCCCGGCCGCGGAATTCCACCACAGCACGGAATCTGCCAAAATTCAGACACCCACACAAGTCCGCTACACCAAAGGTCAGTGATAAACTGGCAAAAACAAAACCTCCACCGTCACGCCAACAGAAATACACCCACACTATCACGACACACGAATCCACTCAGCGGTCTTTCAACCGCGGTATTCCATTGGCGGTACACACCGCTGCGCTCAAAATACACACACTCTTACAAAACACAGCCACATTGGACAATTCCAAATACACAAACCTGATACACATACACACACCACTCCCACACACACAATACAATATAAAATACACACCCACATCACCCACACACCCTTGCTACCAAAAATACAGAAAGAAGGCCAGAGAGAGGCACCACAAACAACTACCAAGCATCCACAGGCACACAATACCATCACCCACAGAACTTCCACGCACCTCACACAACACACCACTAAATATCACCCTACTTATCACTATACACACCACCCCACACATCACCCACACCACGGCACGGCAAAGACACCCCAGGTTCTCAGAGGAGGAGCTCAGGGTCATGGTGGAGGAAATCGTCCTGGGAGAGCCACAGCTATTCAGATCACAGGTGCAGCACACCTCCATAGCTAGGAAGATGGAGCTATGGCGAAGAATAGTGGACAGGGTTAACGCAGTGGGACAGGACCCAAGAAATAGGGATGACATCAGGAAGAGGTGGAACGATCTACGGGGAAGGTGCGTTCCATGGTCTCAAGACACCACCTTGCGGTTCAGCGGACTGGCGGCGGACCCCCACCTCCCCCCCCACAACTAACAACATGGGAGGAGCAGGTCTTGGCGATTCTGCTTTTTGAGGGCCTCGCAGGAGTAGATGGAGGAATGGACTCTGGTAAGTCAAAGCTTTACTATTACATCCCCCACCGTACCTGCATGCTATCACATACCCCCACCCTCGCCCTCACCCCCATCACCCCAACACCTCACAAATGTCCCACTATCACAACCCACCCATCCCAACACCAAGCCCTGCATGCAACAACAAAGCATGGACACCCATCACCAAAGCATGGCCACTGCACATACCCATACACCCCCCTAAACCACCATCACACAAGGTCCCACACAGGAATGCAAGCACTGGTGTACACGGTCACCCACCTATTGCACACCATGGCACACACAGACATAATAAACATCCTTTTATACCCCTGCAGGACCCCTACCCAACGTCACCGGACAGGAGGGTCCACACATGTCCACACCACCAACAGAAGAGGCCCACAGTGATGACAGCAGCTCTGTCCAACTGGATCCTGATGACAAGCCCGGCCCATCGGGGACCTCGGGACAGTTGGTCCCCCTCATACAGTCACAGGCCACTACAGACCTTCCCCCCTCTGGAAACACCAGCACAGCACCCACCCAGCGGGCCCATACCTCTGTCCCAAGGACACGTCAAGCAGCAGTGTGTCCACCACTACAGGGAACCCAGGCTATCCCACCACCCCAACAACAACAGGCACTTGGGGGCAGTGGCAGTGGGCACACGGTCCAGGGGACGGAGGCCCAGGAACACAGGGGAACTGGGAGGGCTGCTGTGTGACAGGGGGAGGACAGGCCAAGGGAACCCACTCTCCACGAGGCCCTCTCCTCCATCATGGGAGCCTACCACCACTCCCAGGAGACGATGGTACTGGCCAAGTTTCAGGAGACCCAGCGCCTGCATGAGGAACAGTATTTGGGCTTCAGGGAGGAGCTCAGAACCATCAATTCCACCCTGGGCACCATCGTAGGGGTGCTGAAGGAAGTACTCAACACCAGGAGGGACACTGTGGCACAACAAGGGGCCCCTGACACTAGCCTGGACGATGAACTGCCCACCACCTCCGCCGGCGCTAGTGGGCAGGAGGCACCGCCACAGGACCACCACACCAGCACCCTACCCCCTGCAGAGGGAGAACCACCACGCAAACGGTCCCTGAGATCCAGGACAAAGACAGAGAATGATGCCAAGACCCCCGCCAAGAAATGAGACCACCCTGAATGTCATCTTTCTGTCCCACTTTGTCACCCTGTCCATCCTCAAACTGCCCCAGCTCCACTTCCTATACCCATTTGGGCAATGCACCTGTGAGACTAATAGACTAGACTCTGCCATGGACATTCCTCCACCATCACCCCTCACCATTTTACAACCCCCTCCAATATTGAGCACCTAAATAAACACCCTTGAAGCACAAAACAATCTGGAGTCAGTCTGTGATTTCGAAAAGTGTATTAGCAATTACAGTGACAAAATGCTCTTTCAATTGTAATTTCAACATACCTATGTCACACAGCTCTAGTCCATGAGGAAACAAAGAAGATGTCACACTGTGGGACACACATTTTTGAAATGGTAAGGGAAAGTGACAACTCAGTGACCATACACTGGGTGAAAACGACAGACAGTGGAGAGGTAGTAGAGTTAAAGTACATGTAGTAGGCAGGTCTGTATTCTTACCTGTGTCTCACTGGAAATATTGCAGGATCACTGAGTTCCTGTTGTCCATGTCCTCTTCTTCTGCTTCCTCATCTTCACTGTCCACAGGCTCCACAGCTGCAACAACACCGCCATCTGGACCATCCTCCTACAGAAAAGGCACCTATCGTCGCAAAGCTAAGTTGTGAAGCATACAGCAGGCCACGATGATCTGGCACACCTTCTTTGGTGAGTAGAATAGGGATCCACCTGTCATATGGAGGCACCTGAACCTGGCCTTCAGGAGGCCGAAGGTCCTCTCAATAATCCTCCTAGTTCGCCCATGGGCCTCATTGTAGCGCTCCTCTGCCCTTGTCCTGGGATTCCTCACTGGGGTCAGTAGCAATGACAGGCTGGGGTAACCAGAGTCACCTGCAAATGGCGAGGGACAACTGTTAGACACACACTAACCTGTAGGGATATCCCCAGATAACCATTCCCACTGACTAGCTTCCAGGTGCTCACCTAATAGCCACACATGGTGCCTCTGGAGTTGACCCATCACATAAGGGATGCTGCTATTCCGCAGGATGTAGGCGTCATGCACTGAGCCAGGGAACCTGACATTAACATGGGAGATGTACTGGTCTGCCAAACACACCATCTGCACATTCATGGAATGATATCTCTTCCGGTTTCTGTACACCTGTTCATTCCTGCGGGGGGAGAGGGGTGCCAAATCCACATGGGTCCCATCAATGGCACCTATGATGTTGGGGATATGTCCCAGGGCATAGAAGTCACCTTCCACTGTAGGCAAATCCTCCACCTGAGGGAAAACGATGTAGCTACGCATGTGTTTCAGCAGGGCAGACAACACTCTGGACAACACGTTGGAAAACATAGGCTGGGACATCCCTGATGCTATGGCCACTGTTGTTTGAAATGACCCACTTGCAAGGAAATGGAGCACTGACAGCACCTGCACTTGAGGGGGGATTCCTGTGGGATGGAGGATAGCTGACATCAGGTCTGGCTCCAGCTGGGCACACAGTTCCTGGATTGTGGCACGGTCAAGTCTGTAAGTGATGATCACATGTCTTTCCTCCATTGTCGACAGGTCCACCAGCGGTCTGTACACCGGAGGATGCCGCCATCTCCTCACCTGCCCCAGCAGACTGTGCCTATGAAGGACAACAGCGAGCACAGAGTCAACCAACTCAGAGGTACGTACCCACAGCTAACACAGAACACTTCTCATAATCTGAAAATTGGCCTGTATGTGTGTTAAGGCTAGGCCTAGGTATGTGTGACGCAGTAAAAAATTAAGCCATGTGGGCCCCTGAAATGGCGGCTGCCTGACCTGTAAAGTGGGACAATGGGATGTGAGGTAACTGCGCTGGCGTTGTACACCGTCGTGGTAGGCGGTCAAAGACCACGGCGCAATGCTGCATTGGTTAACATTGGACCCTATGGGTCCCAGGAGCCAATGACGATGTACGCCTGCGGTGACGATACGCACCGCCGCGGACGTGTACGCCATTTTCTATCTGTTCAATCACTCAATACCTGATCTTCGACAGGAGAGGACCTACACGGCAAGTGCTGCTGTGACCTCGGTCTGGAAGACCTGTCTGGGGAAAGGGGCCCTGCCTTCACATCGGAGGAGTTGGAGAAACTCGTGGATGGGGTCCTCCCCCAGTACACGCTACTCTATGGTCCTCCAGACAAACAGGTAAGTACACAGGGAGCATGCTGTATGGGCTATGCCTGTGTGGAGTGGGGTGGATGAAAGATGGGGGGGGGGAGATTGAGGTGTGCATGAAACGACGGTGAGTGCTTGTGCATCATGGCAAGGGTAGGGATGGGGGCCAATGACTGTGATGGTGCATTTGGTAATAACGTTTCTTTTCCCCCTGTACAATTCATGTAGGTCAGCGCCCACCAGAAAAAAGATATTTGGCGTGCCATCGCCAAGGACGTACGGACCCTGGGGGTCTACCACAGACAGAGCACCCACTGCCGTAAGAGATGGGGGGACATTCGCTGCTGGAGCAAGAAGACGGCGGAGGCCCAGCTGGGGATGGCCTCCCAATGTGGGAGGGGTGCCCGTCGCACCATGACCCCCCCTGATGTTCAGGATCCTGGCGGTGGCGTACCCGGAGTTGGATGGGCGCTTGGGGACATCCTAGCAGCCACAAGGGGGTGAGTACACTCTCATCCTGCTGATTTTGCGTGCAGTGGAGGTGTCAGGGTGGGGGAGGTGGGCTGTGGGTTTCCCTAGGCCAGGGCAAGTTTAGTAGGCAAGGTCCCTCTGTAATGCAGGCCATGTGGCACCCCACCCCACCTGTGTACAGTGCCAAGTACACCTAGTCAGGCTCCTGTGTCATCCATGTGTGCACACGTCGTCCATGGCCTTGTAGGCCATGTCCCAGGGATTGAACAGTGGAGCCCAAGTGCGCGGCGTAGTGCAGGGGGCTTCTGTGTCTGTCGTGTCCGCCAACTGTAGCAGTAATGCATGTACTCAACATGTCTTTCTTCTGTCGCCCCCCCCCTTTATGGTCTCCCTGTTCTTGTGTGCATTAGCATCATCAGGCGGAGGAGCAGTGGCACTGGAGCAGGAGGGAGCTGCATCCCACATGGCCCTGGAGGGCGAGACAATGGACACGGAGTTCACCAGTGGGGCGGAGGGCGAGGGGAGCTCCATGCGGGGACAGGAGCTGACACCAGTGACACAGACTCGTCCTCTGATGGGAGCTCCCTTGTGGTGGCGGCAACATCTGTGCCCCCACATCTACAAGTACAGCTGCCACCCCCCCTACCAGCACCGCCATCCCAGCAGCCACTCAGCCTTTGCCCCGTGCCCGCTCACCCAGGAGGGTGGGCATCACCTTCACCCCAGGCACCTCAGGCCCTGCCCCAGTCACCCCTGCTGCCCTCAGTGAGGAGGCCATTGACCTCCTCAGGTCGCTCACTGCTGGGCAGTCTACCATTTTGAATGCCATCCAGGGTGTAGAAAGGCAGTTGCAACATACAAATGCATTCCTGGAGGGCATTCATTCTGGTCATGCGGCCCTTCAGTGGGCTTTTCAGACTCTGGCCTCAGCACTGATGGCAGCCCTTGTCCCTGTGTCTAGCCTCCCCCCTCCAACTTCCTCAACCCAGACCCAATCCCCTCTACCTCAGCCTATCCCAAGCACACCTTCAGACCAGCATGCACACACGTCAACACACAAGGGAAGCTCTGGCAAACATAAGCACCACACATCCCACAGGCACTCACGCAAGCATCACACACATGCAGACACACCAACATCCACTGCCTCCGCTTTGTCCCCCTCCTCCTCGTCTCCCTCCTCCCTCCCAGTCTGGTCTACACTCACACCTGCATGCACTACATCTACAGCCACTACTGCCATCACCAGCGCACACACCACCACACCCCGCTCACGTGCAGTCACCACCCCCACTGCCATTCACACATCCCCTGTGTCCTCTCCCAGTGTGTTTGTGACGCCACCTCCCAAGATACACAAACGCAGGCACACACCCACCCAACAGCCATCCACCTCACGACAGCCTCCAGCGCATGCACCTTCACCCAAAGTCACCAAACAAACACCTCCTACAACCACAACCTCTTCCTCCGCTCCCAAACCCCCTCCAGCTACCCGTCCCAGTGTTTCCCAAAAACTTTTCCTGTCCAACCTTGACCTCTTTCCCACACCTCCCCCACCCCGTCCGTCTCCTAGGGCCCGACTTTCCATTCCTAGCACCTCAGCCACAACATCTCCGGGACCAGTGGTGCCTGTAGTCACCGGAATCTGGAGTGCACCAGCCACCAGGGCAGCCAGTGTGGCATGGAGCCACAGCACAGACAGTCCCCCACCTGTGAAGCATCAAAAGTTGGCCAGTGCCCGGCGGGAGAGGGGGAAGACTCCAGCCACCAAAGCCGCTCCCAGGGGTCCAGGTGGGAGTGTGGAGTCAGCTGCGACACCTTCCAAGGTGGGGAAGGGGCACAAGAAAGTCAGCAGGTCTGGGAAGAGCAGCACGGCATAGAGGACCGCCATCATCCCCGGTGCCCAGGAGGCCACTGCCATCATCCCCGCAGCCCAGGAGGCCACCCCCATCATCCCTGCTGCCCAGGAGGCCACTGCCATCCTCTCCGCTGGCCAGAGAGGACCGCCAGCACCAGCCCCGCTGGGCCAGAGAGAACCGCCAGCACCAGCCCCACTGGGCCAGAGAGGACCGCCAGCACCAGCCCCGCTGGGCCAGAGAGGACCGCCAGTACCAGCCCCGCTGGGCCAGAGAGGCCTGCCAGTACCAGTCCCGCTGGGCCAGAGAGGACCGCCAGTACCATCCCCGTTGGCCAGACACGACCGCCAGCACCAGCCCCGCTGGGCCATGAAGGACCGCCAGCAGCTGAGGCACTGCAAAGGACCCCGCCGCCACAAGCACCGCTGAACAGGGCACCGCCGCAACAAGCATCGCTGAACAGGGCACCGCCGCCACATGCACCGCTGAACAGGGCACCGCCGCAACAAGCACCGCTGCCACATGCGCAGCTGAACAGGGCACCGCCGCCACATGCACCGCTGAACAGGGCACCGCCGCAACAAGCACCGCTGGCCCATGAGCGCCAAGGGCACTGACGCTACTGAGTCCATCACGAGCAGGATGAAGCACTCTGGGCACCAAGCCCCCTCCAGAACCAGTGGAGAAAGATATCCACTACCTCAGTCCTTGGCAGGATGAAGCACTCTGGGCACAAAGCACCCTCCAGAACCAGTGGAGAAAGACATCCACTACCTCAGTCCTTGGCAGGATGAAGCACTCTGGGCACCAAGCCCCCTCCAGAACCAGTGGAGAAAGACATCCACTACCTCAGTCCTTGGCAGGATGAAGCACTCTGGGCACACAGCCCCCTCCAGAACCAGTGGAGAAAGACATTTACTTGAGAGACTGTGGCTTTGCACTCCCCAGGATTGAACAGTGGGCAACCCACCCACTGTAGAGACTTGTGAGACTGTGGCTTTGCACTCCCCAGGATTGAACAGGGGGCTACCCACCCACTGTAGAGACTTGTGAGACTGTGGCTTTGCACTCCCCAGGATTGAACAGGGGGCTACCCACCCACTGTAGAGACTTGTGAGACTGTGGCTTTGCACTCCCCAGGATTGAACAGGGGGCTACCCACCCACTGTAGAGACTTGTGAGACTGTGGCTTTGCACTCCCCAGGATTGAACAGTGGGCAAACCACCCACTGTAGAGACTTGTGAGACTGTGGCTTTGCACTCCCCAGGATTGAACAGTGGGCAACCCACCCACTGTAGAGACTTGTGAGACTGTGGCTTTGCACTCCCCAGGATTGAACAGTGGGCAACCCACCCACTGTAGAGACCTGTAAGACTGTGGCTTTGCACTCCCCAGGATTGAACAGTGGGCAAACCACCCACTGTAAAGACTTGAGAGACTGTGGCTTTGCACTCCCCAGGACTGAACAGTGGGCATGTGGCCCCCTTGTGGATTTGGCGTTGTGCACTCAACCGGCTGAGGTGCCCCCCCCCCTTTCCCTCCCCCTGAGGTGCCTGTTTTATTGCTATCTGATGCCCCTGCAGTGTTCTCTCCGTCATGGTCGGGGATCTTGTGTTGGCCTCGCCCATACCGTGTGGGCCCAGTGTTCCACGGACTTCAATGGAGCACTACCTGGACTACTTTCTTGGTGTATATATTTGTTAGTAGTGTATATATATTTTTGCGTACTGGATTTTAATATATTACAATGGTTACACTCATTTCCTTTTGTCTTTGCATTCTTCTGGGGGGTTTGGGGGTTGTAACTGTAATGTATCATGCTGTATTAGTGTGTGTGTTGTGGTGGGTGAGGGTGGGGGTGTTGTGTGTGTATCCCTGTTTTTTCCCTCCCCCCTCCCCTGTGTCATAGGTGCAGTACTCACCGTGGTCTTCGCCGCCGGCGTTCGTGCTCCTGGTAGAGGAGCAAGAAGATAAGGGCTGGCAGGATCTGCAGCTCTGGTTCCATGGCGTCCGGATTCCTCGTGGGGTGTGTAGAGGTGAGCGTTTTCCCTTCGAAGTACTGTTTCTGCCGTGTTTTTGTCCGCGGTGAATCCGCCCCGGAAAAGGTGGCGGATTGGTAGGTTGTGATACTGTGGGCGGTACTTTGTCCTCCGCCTGTCTGTTGGCGGTGTCCGCCACGCTGTTTGTTTGTACCGCCGTGGCGGTTGGAGTGTTAAAGTGGTTGTCTTTGGTGGCGTTTTCCACCACGGTCGTAATTCCAATTTTTTTACTGCCGGCCTATTGGCGGTCTTACCGCCGCTTTAACACCGTCCGCCAGGGTTGTAATGACCACCATAGTCTTCACTGGTGTTAAAGGGGGACTTAAAAGTGGTGAAAGGGAGGAGTGGTTAAGCATTTTTAATGTTAAATCGCTGGTACCTGGCTGCCATGCCAATGCTGGAGATAAATGAGTCACGTTCCACGTGTGAATCAAAAAACACTCCTAGTAAGAGTCAGTAGGGGAGGGAGAGAAAGTATTCCTGGGAAAGGCATTGGCAGATTTAATGGACAGGAGCTGGAAGAGAAAACAATGGAGATTATTTCGTATTTAGAAGAGGTCAGCATAAAAGAACAAAGATTCATCCAGCGTTTGATGGCAGTGAGGCATCTTGAGAACTGAGCGACATTATGAGGTGATAGTGAAGGCAAGGAAGATGTTAATGGCAGGAAAACCCGAAGAAGAAAAGGTTGAGCCCAGCGGGGAGTACACATCTATACCAGTACTAGGCCCAGAACTGAACCTAACTGGATATCCACTTTGTCATCATTATTTCGGCACACAGTCTTTTCTGAAGGTATCCTTTTGCTGGCAGGAAGCAAAGGTAATGGTAGAAGAGAACAGGTTAACATGCCAAGGTAAAAAGGTGCGTTTTAAGGGACTTAGGGAAAATAAGACGATTTTCAGCAGCAACAAAAGAAGAATGTTCCATGATTTAGCACCAAGATGAAAAAAAGAGAGCCGTCCTATTTAGAATAATTTCCAGGGGAACATATAAAGAGCTGTTGGAGCCATGAACATAAAGGACAGGTAGGGCATTAAGGCGTAAATCTGATGCGGAGATAAGCAGGACCTATCTTTTTTTTCCCCCGCTGCTGGCTCAGCCAGCATGTAAAGGGAGTGGTGGGCGGAGAAGAGAGTGCACATGTGTGTTTGTCCGGCATCTCATGCTGGCCACACACACATGAGCACTTGGTTTTCTCCAACCCGGCTGTGTTGAGTTTATTTTTTTTATTATTTTTATCCTCCCCTCCCCCCCCCGGTCTCTGTCCCCTCTGCCCCTCCCCTTGAGATTTGCAGCCACACCCGCTGTAATAAGCTCACTGTATCAAAGACATAGCTTTAAAATGTATACCAGAGGAGCCAGAAGTCAATGTAGTGAAGCCATTTTATAAGAGATATGATGAGAGTAGGGGGAATTCGAAAATTAGGCATACTGCTTCGTGTTGAATTCGTATTACATGGGTGACAGCAAAAGCAAGGAGGCATTGGTAGAGGGAATTGCTGTAGTCTAGACAGGACTATAACACCGCATGAACTGCTACTTAACAAGTCAACTGAGGTACAAAATAAATTGACAACCTTTCTCAGCAAGTGAAGATGTATGAAACACGAAGAGAAGAAGTTACTATTTTGAGCCAGAAAGGTAGGTTTTGATCAAATTAGAAGCCCAGATTGAGGACTACAGGGATAGGCTTGTGGTGCGTGCTAATATGACGGTCACCAGTCTGATTACCAATCTGCAGTGTCTTTTCCAATGATCAGAACCTCAATCTTGACAGAATTTAATTAAAAAAAAAAATAAAAGAATTTCTCAATTTGAAAAATTTAGTTGACTTTCATATCGAAAATCTTGATGGGAGGACGAAGACAAGAAATATTTTCTGCATCCAGCCCACTACTGCACAAAGGAGTTAAAAAAAAAAGAATGCAGGAGTTCATTGAATCTAAGAAAATCTAAGAATAACTCATCAAGATAAGGGAAGGGATATAATGGAAGGGGTTAGTAGAAACACACATACATTAAAAACGAGGGGCTAGGTGAAGGATTCCATGGTATTTTGAACTGAACCACTTTATATCAAGGAAGATAGAAAGGGGGAAGGTGGATGGTTTGGATGTAGTTTTAGTCTTTGATCCAATCTACCCACTTGAAAGAAACATGTCCACAGTATCTCATGTAGAACCATGTCAAAGACCATCAACAAGTAAAGCAATACCCTGCAGCACTGTTTTCATGGTCCAATTTTAGTCTTAGGCTCTCCATAATGTACAAGAAAGCAAACTCGGTGCTGTGAAGATGATAAGAGCAGAGTGAGATGAAGCAAATTGGTTTCCAGAAAAATTTGAAAAATGTAGTTGACTTTCATATTGAAAATCTTGATGGGAAGACAAAAAAGGGAAATGGGTCTAACATTAGATTAGAGAGAATTGTTGAGCCAGTTGTGGACTTGCCCCATTCTGCAGGGTCACCCCCAACTTTTTACCTTCTGTTTTCTGACCCCATTTTCTTAGCTTGTAAAACTCTGTGCACTTTACCATTCTCAGTGCTAAAATGCTTGTGCTCTCCCCTTAAAACATGTTAAAATTGGCTTAGATCTGAATGGTACATTTAATTTACTTGGAAGTCCCTCGCATATGGTTCCAAGGGTACTCAGGGCCTGTAAATGAAATGCTACTAGAGCTCAGCAGCACTCACTTTGCCACCCACCCACTAAAAGTACCCTACACCTTTCTTTTCACTACATGTAAGCCACCCCTAAAGTAGGACCCAAACAGCCCAGAGGGTGTACTGTATTTAAAAAGTAGGGCACAAGTTTTACATGTCCTGGTAGTGCAAAACTCCTAAATTAATTTTTCACTACTACAAGACCTACCTCTCTCATAGCAAAACATTGGGTTAGCTTATTACATTTCATAAGGGCTAACATCTGATTGGGAACAGGTAGAAATGTCATGTCTCGACTCAAATGAATTATCATTTAAAATACTCTTTAATGGGTAAGCCGTATTTTAGATTGCAATTTTGAAAATGCCACTTTTAGAATGTCCTGTGCTCACTGTGCCACTGGATTCAAGCTAACTTGGCTGAGGAGGGATGATAAACTGGTCCCAGGATGCTTATTTCCAGTCCAGGGAGGACCTGGTGTTCCAATGGGGAACAGGATCAGGACTGATTTGCATACAGTTGGGTCCAAACTAGGGTGGCATGGTGAGCAAAAGAACAAACCCATATCTGTGATTAGGGGTGATGGTTTGAAAAGTTTCAGCACTCCCGTCCATCATCCTTTTGTGTTGCTAAAATCGCACTAAGTGGGAAAGGTATGCCCAGACGTGGGTCCCCTGCTCCCTGTGCCAATGGATTCAAGCTAGCCTGGCTGAGGAGGGGTGATACCCCGAAAGAGGGGTGATACCACGAAACCAGTCCCAGGATGCTTGTTTCCGGTCCAGGGAGTACCTGGCCTGGCAGTTCGAGCTACACTGTTGCCATGGGGAACAGTGTCAAGACTGATTTGCACATGGCTGGGTCCAAACTGGGATGGAATGGTGAGCAAACGAATAATGGATTAAACTCAGATCTGTGACTGGGGGTGTTTTAAAGGTTTCAGTACTCCGTCCATCATCCTTTTGAGTTACTTTTATAAAAGTTGGCATTTTCCTGCTTGAGGCCTTCTAAGAGTTTTTAGCTGCTTGGGCCTGTTAACTGTTCCCCCAATAGGAATGTGCATTGGGCCCAGACACTGAACAATAAATAGCATGTAGCTGGGAAAGTACCATACTTTCAGGATGGGAGGGGAGAGGCTGTTCCCTGCACCACTTACATTTCAAAGATTTAAATTTCAAAAGGTTGCCTACAGCACACTCACAAAGGGACTTGACATCAGCCTTTGGTCAATCTAGACCTCTTGGAGCCTGGGCAGGGGATGAAGGAGGAAGGAAGGAACTTTCCAGACACAGATAGAAGCTTTCCCCACTTCAAAGGGTGTCACCAAGTATACATATTGGACATTCTAAGCCACTCCTGAGTGACTCCAAGGGTCAGCTGACTGATCTCCTGTTCTGAGCTACAGGGACACACCAAGTTCTAGAGGCCTCCTTGCAACAAGCCCTGCCTGGACCTGCACTGGCCCTAACTGGACCTGCTTGCCTTTTGATCTGTGTATTTGTGCTTAAAAGGTACAATGTGAAAGGGGGCAGTATCCTGCAACTCAAATACCTGAGCCCTGCTGGAGTAAGTTCTTGATCCTCAAGAGGTGACTCCCCAGGTCTTGGACACTTGTCTGCCATCAGTTGAGCTCCACCTGTGAAATCCTGAAGTTTTGAACTCACCATACTAGAATTTGAGAAGGTAACTTTTTCAGCAGGACTAACCCAGCCCTTGTATTTGCCTGCACTCCACTGAGGTATGCCTGAACTTTTTCCAAGTCTTGTGCAACCAGATACCCACAGTTAGTGCTTTCTGCTTCTTGGCACCATTTTTACCCAAACCTTTAAAACTGCATAGCTTCATTTCTAGTGATTGGATTTTTGTCATTTTGGTCTCATGTTATTTTTATTTATTACATTTGATTCATTTTTTTCTAAATAGGTAGGGGATATCTCTTGTGTTGTGTTTTCACTTTATTACTGTTTGTATGCTGCATAAATAATTAACGTAGGGCCGCTAAAACTAAGCCGGATTGCTTTTGTGCCAAGCTACTAGAGGGTTAAGCACAGGTTAATTTAGTGACTTCTGTGATTCACCCTTACAAGGATTTTAGTTATTGGTTGAGAAGGGTTTCATCCCCCTCAATTAAAAACCCAGTCGGCAGACATTATTAAGAAGATTAATAATAAAAGCGTGTTTCCATATCAAAGGAACAGAACAACTAGAAATAGATAGGTTTCAGAGTTCAGTTAGAACTGGGCTTACAGCATGAGTAGTAGGAAGAAAAATGTGGCAAGGTCTGGTTCTCAAGGTGATCAGGATTTTACTGACAAAAGAAGATCACTGGTTCCCTAAGGATTAAGAAGAGTGAAATTAGCCGAGGAGGTTGGGAGAATCATTTCTCTCAACAAGAGGCTGAAAAGTAACAACATATTTTCAAATTTTATCTGAAAAGAAAGTGTAGAGGGCATCACACAGCTCTTGGCAGTGCTCAATCGAAAAGTTGCAACATGAGGAAGATGAAAGAGAGGAGACAATACTGAATATTCACTAAGTAGAATTGGGAGTCATCTGAGGAGTCGTCAGAGTGAATACTGAAGTCTCCTAGGATGAGACAGCAGGAAGAGTTTTAACAAATGGGAATAGGAAAACTCACCACAGTGCTGACGATAACACAGGCAGACCCGGAAACAGGAGATTGGTAAATGAAAATCCAAGTTAGAGCATACTGGGGATAGACAAATCTTTACACTTAGTAAGTCAGCAAGAAGACAGTAAAGGTTAAGCAAGAAATTTGTAATGTCTTCCTAAAGATGATAACCATTTTTTAAACACATGTGTGATAAAGTGCTTTAAAGCCAGCAGGGGAGGCCTAAGTGAGGTCAGGTGTAGTTGCCTAATGAGTAATTCATTCAGAGTTTTCTACACTCTTTATGGAGAGAGCATGCACTACGGAGAGGCGGTCCATATATGTGTGGACGGGAGTTGAGTAAAGAGAAATAGTAAGGATTCTGGAAGGATGCAGAATGAGGGCAGAGGAATTAGAGAAATAGGGAGGAGTCAGAGACCGAAGCCGGATGTAAGTTCCCCCCCAAGGAGTTGTGACCTAGTATACACAAGGCGAAGGAGATCAAGCTTACTTTGGGCTCATATGCCAGCAGCTCAGTTGGCACTGAGCCTGGTCTGGGCAGATAGGAATGCCTTAGGAATACCTTAGGCACATCTCTGGTCTATCTGCTTAGCAGTGATGCTGCAATTGAGCTATAAATGCCCTGCAGATCGGCTTGGAGAAAACAGGCGGATCAGGCTAGGGTCAATTGTACTACAGATGTAAAAGAAAGAGCAAATGATGGGCCTAAGAAAAACTGGAGCCTAGCCATTTCTGGTGCATGGTGAATGGGCACACCCTCGCAGCTATCTAATAGTAGCTCCTGAAGCATACCAGTTATTGATGGCATAAAGCTGATGAGATGTGAAAATTCCCGGACCCTACATTTTACGGTACAATACTAGGACAAATGAGTGGACTAGTAGGAAAACGATAACCTCATGGAAACAGATGAAACAACACAGCAAGGGGCAGACTATAAATCTAGATTCCTATCCTAAAAAAAAAAAAAAAAACGTGTTTTCACCTGGCATCTCCAGAGGGGGTGGGGGACAAAGGGGCATAACTAAGATTAACAGGAAGGCATAAACATAATCCCAGTGCCCAACAGAAGGTAGCCATCTTGATTTCTCTTTACCATGGTAAGGTTTAGACCCCCCGGGTCAAGTAAATAGGTTCCTCCAGCTTTGAACACCAGTCCATATCTATTAGTTACGCTCAACATAGTGGTGCATTATTCGATCTCTGGTGTTTAGCAATGTCCCTTTCTGCAAGCATGGTACCCAAACTCCAAGAGCTCTTACAGCTCCCTGGCATTCTAGTCCTTCCAATACTCACAGACACATCTTGTGTGAAAAGTCACCTTGGACAATAAGTGTGCATTGTTTTCCAGAAAGTCCATCTTTGGACAAGCTCATAACATGTGATACCAGTATCAAATTATACTATGGCATTTGGTCCAATGTGTGGATTGTACTTGCTCACTTCCACAGCCTGCCTGGCCGTGAGATATGTTCTACTTAGGTACTTACAATGTATAGATCTCAGTTTAGCTGCTATGGGTACCTCTCTGGTCTGCAGACAGGGCATCTCTTTACTCTGGGTTGTCTAATGAACCTATATCTCCTCCCCACCGGGCTTTCAATCAGTCAATTTGTCGGTGCATTAGCAATAAGAGAGTAGTCATCAGATCTCTTCTCACTTTCCTCAGAAACTGAGCAATCACGGGAATGGGCAGGAACATGGTTGGCAAGATAATGCCTGCTCGCCTTTTCTTCACTCACACTGAGGTGGGCTGCATGATGGCCCACAGAGAAATCTCATTGCCTGCAACCCAGCATTAGTACTCCCTTCCTTTCAGCGTCTTATGGCTATTCTCTTGCAGTGCTATTATAGATATTTTGTTTGGGTCTACTGGTACCTTAATAGCTGGGGCACACAACCCATTGGTAACCCCTGCTACTTCTGTGGCTGAGCTTGAAGAGGATTTGGCAGAGTGTTTTGCCTGTTCTGTGTGTGTCAAATAAGACTGCATTGCACTGCTGCTGCTTTCGCTGAGCCTGTTCTCTGTGTGATTGGTGCTAGAACTCCCAGCACTATTTGAAGTATCTCTCATATTACTAGCTGCCAACGAGATATAAAGGATATCGGGTTAGGAAATGAGGTGTTCTCAAAAGAGAGGGGATGAACGATGGTGGATAGGAAAATTCAATTTCCCTATGTGGTTGATTTGATGGCAGAAAGGTTGTTAGGAAGCACTCCAGGAGGAAGCAATTTTAAGGATGTCCGGTGTAGAAATAGCAGTATCTTCTTTTGTCCTACTGAAGTGGCACTAGAGCTGATCTTATTTTGGTGAATAATTGACTGATGGCATTGCCGTTATCAGGTGAGTGCAAAATCATGTGAAAGTGGAATCAAACTGAGGCAGTGCTTGATGGCTATGGTGATGGCCTTGGTGGTACTGGTAATAATGCCTGACTTGTCATAGGTGGCTTTGGCTGAGAATATGAGGTTTCTGTTAAAAACAGATACATATCTGCCTCCAATTTGAGCATTTGCTGTTTCGTGCTTGTAGCTCATTTTCTGTCAGTGAAGTTTTGGGTGCACCATGATGCAGAGAGCTTTGATTTATAGAGTGTATATGTGAGTGTATATGTTGGCTTACATGATAAGGTTGGCTAGGAGTAGAATGGAGTTGTCAGTGGTTTTGGAGTCAGCAGTGACTGCAAGGGTGATGGTTTGTTGCTTCAGAGTTTAAGTGTATGTCCAAGGCAGAGAAGAGCTATGGCTTGTTGGGCTTTGATTGAGGGTAGTGGGTGGACGGATGGTGAAAGCGTGGGTAGTGGTTACCTTTGTTTCATTTGAAAGTGATATCCCTTCGAAGACCAGATTGTAATACTGACTTTGGTCCGGGCTGTCTGAAGGCCATGGTGTGACACAGGTTGAGTAGTGGTTTTGTCAAAGTCGTGCCGGATCAACAGTCTGGAAATATGAAGGAATACATTTTTGGATTAGATGATGGATGAGGTGCTGATGAGGTCTGTAGTTTCCTGGGTGAAGGTTTTGTGGTATAAGACAGGCAGCTAAAACTCAGCTTCTTAACTGACGACATGCACTTAAATAGGGCAGTGGTTTTCCTTTCTCTGGCCTAACTCGAAAGCCCAGGAGGCAGCAGGGAGAAAAAAATGAGAACTGGAGATATCTTTTTAGAGGCAATCTCATTTAATGTGTGCATTTTCTTACAAATAATGTACTGCCTAACCACTCGAGCATTCTTTTGCATTGCTTATGCTTTCTTTACCTTCGTGTGCTTTGATATTTTAAATTACACCTACACTTCTATTCACAGACTGAGATGATAAGGGATCATTCTGGTGCTAAATGCTGCATTTGCTTTTTATTCTTTAATCTATTGTACTGTGTTCAAAGGGATAGCTTTCTATTAGAGGGAATGGAGTTATAAGGGTAATGTGTACTGTTTTCTGTACTGTTCGGCCTCTGAACCCGACATAGCCATAGCCATCCCTGAAGGCTACAAAATCACCAGAAGAGACAGCACCAACAAACCAGGAGGCGGAATCGCCATAGTCCACAAAAGCACCATCAGAGTCTCGACCAGCACCCATGACACCCTCAACCTCGCTGAGCACCTCCACTTCAGAACCCACATCAACGCCAACACCACCCTCAAAGGAACTCTGATCTATAGACCCCCTGGCTCCCGCTCTCATTTCTGCAAAGCCATCGCCGACATCGTCAGCACCAATGCCCTCGACTCCACAGAATACATCCTCCTCGGCGATCTGAACTTTCACCTAGAAAACAACAACAACACCAACACCACCAACCTACTGGACAACCTCGCCAACCTCGGCCTCAGACAACTCGTAAGCTCACCCACCCACTCCGCAGGCCACACACTCAACCCCGTCTTCTCAGCCAGCAACCACATCTATATCAGCCACACCACCAAACTCAGCTGGACAGACCACATATGCATCCACTTCTCCTACCAGAAGCCAGTCACCCACCACCACCACACACAACCCCCCCCCGACGCAACTGGAGAAACATATCGACGGATCAACTGATTTCCACCCTCACCCAGGACCCACCCCCGAGACCATGGACCCCAACACAGCCGCCACCAACCTGAACCGCTGGATAGAGGACTGCGCCAACACTCTCGCACCGCTCAAAACCCCCCAAACACCCTCCACAGAATCAAGGCCAGATGGTTCACCCCAGACCTACACAAATCCAAACGGCTTTGTCGAAGGCTGGAAAATACCTGGCGCCGCGAACCTACCGACTCCAACCACATCGCATTCAAGGATGCCATACGCAAACATCACCAACTGATCCGCACCACCAAAAGGAGCCACTTCACAAACCGCATTGACACCAGCACTCACAACAGCAAAGAGCTCTTCGGCATCATCAAAGAGCTCTCCGCTCCCAAGATTTGCTCCAACGAACCCCCGCCATCACAGGAGTTCTGCAACTCACTCGCAACCCACTTTCGCCGAAAGATAGAAGAAATTCACAACAGCTTCAACCCCCAGACCCACCAGCTGAATACAAACACCCACGAACCCAATCCCCCAAGCGACATCCACCTCCTCCACAACTGGACCCCGTCAACAAAGAAGACACCGCCAACACCATGGCCTCCCATCCACTCCGGATCGCCATCGGACCCCTGCCCTCACCATATCTTCAATAATGTAAATATCATCATCACTCCCCACCTCTGCAACACCATCAATAGCTCCTTCAAGTCAGCCACCTTTCGAGAAAGATGGAAACACGCAGAAGTCAACGCCCTGCTGAAAAAACCCAAGGCAGACCCAGACGACCTGAAGAGTTACCGACCAATCTCCCTCCTCCCATTCCCAGCCAAAGAAATTGAGAAAATCGTGAACAGCCAACTATCCCGATTCCTGGATGACAGCAAGGCCCTCGACACCTCCCAATCTGGATTCCGCAAACACCACAGCACCGAGACCGCACTCATCGCTGCCACAGACGACATCAGGACCATGCTCGACAAAGGAGAAACAGCAGCACTCTTCCTCCTGGACCTCTCCGCAGCCTTTGACACAGTGTGTCACCACACTCTCCGCACACGCCTCCTTAACACCGGAATCCGCGACAAGGCACTCGACTGGATCTCATCATTCCTTACAGGCAGAACCCAGAGAGTCCGCCTTCCACCATTCATATCAGAAGCCTCCAGTATCATCTGCAGTGTCCCCCAAGGCTCATCTCTCAGCCCCACGCTCTTCAACGTGTACATGGCCCCACTCGCCAACATCGCACGAACACACCACATCAAGATAATTTCCTACGCAGACGACACTCAGCTAATCCTCTCCCTCACAAAAGACCCTACTGCTGCAAAAAACAACCTCCACAACGGACTCCAATCCAAGCTGGATGGGAACAAGCCACCTCAAACTAAACACAGACAAGACAGAGATCCTCATCTTCGGAGCAAACCCCTCAGCATGGAACAACTCCTGGTGGCCCACCTCCCTAGGATCAGCACCACCCCCCACCACCCACGCACGCAACCTGGGATTCTTCCTGGATTCCACACTCAGCATGACTCAGCAGGTCAACGCCATCTCCTCTTCTTGCTACAACACCCTCCGCATGCTCAGGAAAATCTTCAAGTGGATTCCTGTCGAAACCAGGAAAACTGTCCCCCACGCCCTAGTCAGCAGCTGACTAGACTACGGAAACGCCCTATATGCAGGTACAACTACCAAACTCCCAAAAAAGCTGCAAAGAATCCAGAACGCATCTGCCAGACTCATTCTGGACATCCCTCGCTGCCACCACATCACCCCCCCACCTCAGAGACTTACACTGGCTACCAATACCGAAGAGGATCACCTTCAAACTTATCGTCCACGTACACAACGCCCTCCACAACACAGGCCCAACCTACCTCAACGAAAGACTCACCTTCCACACCCCCACCCGCAACCTTCGCTCCGCCAGCCTCGCCCTTGCCTCCATTCCCTGCATCCGCCGCACCACCGCCAGAGGAAGATCCTTCTCCCACCTGGCCACCAAGACTTAGAACTCCCTACCGCTCCACCTTTGCCAGATGCAAGACCTCCTAACTTTCAGGAAACACCTAAAGACATGGCTATATGACCAGTAGCTCCCCCCTCCCCCCAGCGCCTTGAGACCCAAACGGGTGATTAGTGCGCTTTATAAATCTTATGATTGATTGATTGATTGTTTTATCAGGAAAAACATTTTAGCAGGCTTTGGAGTCACTAATCATTTTGTTGATGAAGAGGCAAGCCATTGTTGGATATAGGTAGCACAGGTAAAAGGACCATGCACAGCGTATGTCATGTGAACGTTGCAGCACAAAACTTGTTGCACGTTACAGGAACAAATATAGCTTTCCTGGCACAACTGACATAATGGAAGGAAAACCGACGATTATAGATGTATGTGTAAATACTTTTCCTGTGTGCGCATGTATCCATCACTGGAAGACATTTCAGGCGCACCTCCAACACAAGTATCAAGTAGGTAAGATAAGCTACTATAAGACAAGATGTTTATTTCATGTCCACTTTAATCAAACATATGTAAAAATAGATATAAGGATAACAAGCACTTCTAATCAATATCCCATCCAAAACAATAAGTACTGGCAATTGCAGCAGGTCTGGATTATAACTTAAAATGTCTGTTCAGCCACTGGTGAGTTTAGGGACTCAGTATATCACTGTCATGCACTCTTTTACTCTGAGTTGCACTTGTGCATCCACTCGTTCACCTGCGTTTTCATACATTAAGCCTCTCACTCATTTACAATAAACACACAGAAATTCAACAAGCATACCTGAGATAGCTGGATAGAATAAAAGTATGAAAGAGGAATAAAGTTCCTGCCTAGACGTGGTGGGGTTACAGGGTTGTAATAAAAACATACACAATTAAATATAACCATGGATGGCCATTTTAAATGGTATTTTGTTTAGTGCATGATTGTTTTAGAGTTCCAACATTGGCTAATGTTGAGAAAAACTTGTTGATCATTTTGTAACAATAAAACTATACTCTTCTAAGATGGCCTCTCAGTAAACCCAGCACTGGGAGGCTACTCTGGAATGGCATAGTGCACAGTGTACAACAGACTGTTGAATGCCTGTACATCGATAATACATAACAGCCATAGCTGCAATGTCCCAAGTTAATAATATTAGTAATAATTCTGCCCAGTGCCACAAAATGTTATCACTCAAATATCAGGTTTAGACATATTTTGGAAATTCAGCCTTTTTTCTCCAAACATCAGGCTATGAGTTCTGAAAATACACACATTTTCGATTCAAACACACACTTTTCAATTTTGGTATAAATATATT
Source organism: Pleurodeles waltl (assembly GCF_031143425.1). Classification (NCBI taxonomy): domain Eukaryota; kingdom Metazoa; phylum Chordata; class Amphibia; order Caudata; family Salamandridae; genus Pleurodeles; species Pleurodeles waltl. Next base: position 153,394,955 of record NC_090445.1, on the reverse strand, counting down.
TAAGCAAAAGCTTCTAATTTAGTAGGCTGGACTGCACACAAGAGAGCCACTTCCAAGTAGCTTGACAGCTACCACTCATTCAGTTTTTATAAAGCGCAACTACTCATTCGTGAGGGTCTCAAGGCGCTGGTGGTGCATCTGGACCTCATTTGAAGAGCCATGTCTTGAGGTTCTTCCTGAAGACGGAGAGTGATGGGCTTGGTCTGAGGTGTGTGGGTAGGTTGTTCTAGCTCTTGGCTGCAAGGTTGGTGAAAGATCTTCCTCCGGCTGTGGTTTTCCAGATGCGTGGAATGGTGGCTAATGCCTGATGGGCAGATCAAAGGGATCTGGTGGGGTTATGGAAAGAGATGTAATGATTCAGGAAGGCCGGTCCGATGTTGTGAATGGCCTTGTAGGTTTGGGTGAGTAGTTTGAAGTTGATTCGCTTCTCCACCGGGAGCCAATGGAGGAGTCTCAGGTGTTTGGAGATGTATTCCTGGCGGAGGAGGTTCAGGACGAGTCTGGCGGCAGCGTTTTGGATGAGTTGTAGTTTCCTGATGTTCTTTGTTGTGGTGCCGACGTAGAGTGCGTTGCTGTAATTGAGTTTTCTTGTGACTAAGGTGTGGGTGATTATTTTGCAGCAGTCGTCCGGGATCCATTTGAAGAGTTTGCAGAGTTGGTGGAGAGTGTGCCAGCAGGAAGAGGTGACTGCGTTTACCTGTCGGGTCATTGTTAGGGAGGAGTCAAGGATGATTCTGAGGTTATGGGGGTGGTCAGTTGGAGTAGGTAGGACGCTTAGTGATGTGGGCCACCAGAAGTCATCCCAGGCTGAAGTGGAGGTTCCAAAGATGATGAGCTCGGTCTTGTCTGAGTTGAGTTTGAGGCATCTCTCCCTCATCGATGCGGCGACGGCTTTCCTTCCGGTGTAAAAGTTCCTCTTCGCTTTGTTCAGGTCTTCAGTGAGGGATATGACGAGTTGTGTGTCATTGGCATATGACAGGATGTTCATCCCGTGGCCTCTGACGATGGCTGCAAGCGGGCCATGTAGATGTTGAAGAGCATTGGGCTCAGGGAGGATCCCTGAGGGACTCCACAGCTGACTTCTGTTGGCTTGGATATGAAGGGTGGGAGCCTGACTCTCTGTGTTCTACCGGTGAGGAAGGAGTGAATCCATTGCAAAGCTTTTCTGCGGATTCTTGCGTCATGGAGCCTGGTGCATAAGGTGCTGTGGGAGACCATGTTGAAGGCTGCTGAGAGGTTGAGGAGTATGAAAGTTGTGCTGTGGCCGCGGTCGAGTAGCCTGCGGATGTCATTGTGGCTGGAAGAAGAGCTGTCTCCGTGCTGTGGTTGCTGCGGAAGCTAGACTGGGAGGTATCCAGAGAGCTGCTGTCTTCGATGAATTGTCGCAGTTGTGAGTTTATGGCTTTTTCCAGGATTTTGGCCCGGTAGGGTAGTAGCAAGATGGGTCCGAAATTCTTTAGCTCTGATGGGTCAGCTGTGGGTCTCTTCAAGAGAGGGCGGACTTAGGCGTGTTTCCAATCTTCGGGGAAGTGTGCTGTTTTGATAGAGCAGTTCAGTGTCTTGCGGAGTTCGTGGGCGATGGATGCACTGGCTCTGTTGTAGATCTGGTGAGGATAAGGGTCTGTGGGAGCTCCAGAGCGAATGCTGTTCATGATGATTTCACTCTCTTCTGTGGTGAGAGTGGACCAGCTGTGGACAGTTTGGGTGGGTTCTGGGGGGCCGGGTCGGTCGTAGGTTCTGATGAAGGGTGGGTTCTGCAGGAGGAAGCTGTCATAGATGTCTTTAAACTTGCAGTGAAAGAAGGTGGCCAGTTTGTCGCAGAGGTCTTGCGATGGGGGGATGTTGGTGTCTTCGGAGGGAGGATTGGTGAATTTGTTGATTACCATGAAGAGTTCTCTTGTGTTGTGCGGGGAGGTGTTGATGCGTTCCCGGAGTGTGGCTTTTTTTGTGTTCTTGATGCGTTGATGATGGGTGGCAGTGCTGGCTCTGAAGGAGGCGAGGTCTTTGCTAGTTTTGCTGTTTCTCCATTTCTTCTCCAGGCGCCTGCAAGTGCGCTTGGATTGTAGGAGTTCGGTGGTGAACCAGCTGGCTCTTTTTGGGATGCAATTGACTGAAGTTGATCGGGGGCTAAGGAGTTACATATTCGGTGTTCCAGGTGTTGAGGTTGTGTGCTGCGGTGTTGCCATTGTCGGTGGTGGTCGGGGTGATTTGGCAAGGGTCGTGGTGAGCTGCTAGTCTGTGATTTCATTCCATTTCCTGTGGAGGGGGGCCTGAGGCCACGGAGGGGGCTGCTGGGTGCCATTACGGCAAAGTATAGGCGTTGTTGGTCATATGCTGCACAGTGGAGAAGCCTGGTCCAGAAGCAGTGGCCACACCAGCTGTGGCACACTGCAGACTGAAACAGAGACAAGTGAATGGGCACAGGAAATAATTCAAAGGAGACCTTTATAATGACAAAACAGAAAATAAAACCACTAACCCCCCAGTCCTGGCACTGAAGCGCACTCAGTTGCAGGAATACATGCATATGTGATCAGGTTAAATGCTGGCAGTCACGAGGCAAAGGAGCTAATGGCTGAAGTGGGATGACTCATTGTCCCATACACAATCTTCTGTGATTCCCTGCAACAAAATACCTAACTACAGGCTTTAATATAGTGTAATAATAATCCACCCATAAAGGCCTGTTGGCTTTAAAATATGTTTTTTTACAAATTAATTAGTCAGGGCCATTGTCATAACTTTTCAGAATCAACAAGTCAGACCTATGAAGCCAATAAGGCCTATTGTAATTGACTTGTCACTATTAGCAGCCCAGGCCTACTGTATTGACCCTATGCTTTTCCACAAGGCAGCCATCAGGCATACCATGATAAAATTTCAAATATGTACAAGATGACATTTGGCAGAACAATATACAACCCCTCCTAAAATGTCCTCACTATGATTTTCACAGTGCAGTTCTACTCTTAGAATTTGTCAGGGAAGGTGACTAATTCCAAAACACTAGCCTACTATGGTAATCTGTAAGATTTTAACTATTAAAATACACATCTACAAGCTTTAACAAACAAGTTAATTACATTGGTAATGCCTTATCTGGTAGAAACTCTTTCTAGCTGCAGATTTCTTACCTTAGTGTATTCCCCATGCTGGATCAGGAAATATTTGAGCAGTACCCCTCTGCACCAGTAGGTGGCATCATCTGCGCAGGAAGTGACATTGGTGGTGCCTATACAAGCGCCAGCCCAGCTTGCTGATGTCAGTTTCTTTTCACGACTTTCTGCTCCAGGAGCTCGGAGCCACAAGAACACTGACAACTGGTGTGAATTTCTAAGGCCCTTAAAAAGGTGTCCTTCAGACTGTAATCAGATTAAATAGCAGGGAGGATGGAGGGTTGGTAAGGAGTCTGCAGCAAGACAGAGGCCCTCATTATGATGACGGCGGGATTCCCTTACATTAGAATAGATTCCAAAGCAATACCTCGCCGGAGTTAGGGTTTGCAAACAAATTAGACCAAAAAGTCCTGCAAGACCAAATGAGCAAAGTGCCCGTCATGATGAACTGGACAATGCAGGCAGCAGTGCTTGGTGAACATGTGCAAGGATGCCCACATTGCTGCCTGACAGATGTCCAGGACAGGGACTCTGCAACCTAACGCAGTGTTCGCAGTCTTGGCTCTGATAGAATGAGCACACAAACCCTCAGGGGGTTGGTTTTTGGCCAATGCGTACCAGATTTTTATGCAGAGCACTATTCATTGTGAGATTATCTATTTGTGCACATACTTTCCTTTCTTCCTGACATACCCAACAAACAGTTGATCATTCACTTGGAGCTCTCTAGTATGATCAAAGTAGAATGATAACGCTTTTTTGGTCCCAGGCATTAGAGTTTCTTCTCTTCCTCAGGATGGTGAGGTGGAGCAAAGAAGGCAGATATGGTGATATTCTGGCATATACGAAAGGATGTTACTACCTTCGGAAGGAAGGAGGCATGTGTTCAAAGGACCAGTTTGTCGGGATAAAAGGTGATATAAGGAGGGTACACACAGTGCCAGTAGTTCGCTGACATTCTTGGCCGATGTTAATGCCACTAGGAAAGCTATCTTTATGGTTAGCAATTGCAGTGGACAGTTGTGCAGTGGTTCAAAAGGCACGCACATAAAAACAAAATCAAAACTAAGTTTAAGATCTACTGGGGCGTGGCTGGGAGGAAACATATTGCAAATTGAATTCATATAGCTCTTACTACCCCTGACGAAGCACTGAAGCAAACTGCTGTGAGCACTCCGGAACACAAGTTTAGCGGTTAGCAGATTAGTAATTTGATTTTATTTATTTCCTGCATTAGTTGTGTTAAGCTTGTGCTCTTGATTTCTTGTATGTTTAGTAGAGTTTAGAGGAGGGATAAAATTATGAGAATGGATGTGATAGGGGAGGTAGTAAGTGACTTAGGTCCAGACATACAACCAGCAGGAGACTTAACCATGCCACCTAACCAACAGAAAAATGTGAAGAAAGCTAATTTTCTTTTCTTACTGTACATTACTTTTTGCATTTGAAGGGTCTGGTATTTTAGAGACGCAATGCCGAAAAGTGAAAGATTTAAAACTACTAGTACATAAACAAAATCCTTCATATCATTTCAGCAAGAAAGAGAGCTTCTGTAAACCATTCTTATTTGTATCGGGAAAGTTAAAATATTAATGGACTTAAACTTTAAAGAAAAATAATTTTAAAGCTGGCTTATACAAGCCGACCATTTGGAGTTGGAGAGCAGTAGGCATTCAGTACATCTCTGAAGAATGAACTGTTTGGTTGCATAACTTAAAAAGACGCAGAGTACTAAAGTATGAAATGTGTTGCTGTTCTCTGCATAGCCATGCCCCACTTCAATCTTTCTTGGACGGAGATGCTGTTAAGCTATACATAATTTTGCAATGTTGGCATTTTAGGGGGTCATTGTAGGAAGCATTTAAATTACAAAGTAAGCAAAATGGTATCAGTATGGCCTGGTTACAAATAATAATTTCAACACGAAGGGTCACTAAAATAATAAAACAAAGATATTTTAAGATCATGTTGTATATCACATGAACTGCACATGTGGCTGGGAAAGTCTGATAATAAAAATACGATTTTAGTGATATGAAGTGCTCCCTGTTTGAGGGTACATAGTTGATCTTTCAAATTTATAAACATATCAACAGTTTCTTGCGTCAAAGAGAACCATAGAGTCTGCTTTGGGATGAGGCACGGTGGAGTCCTGGGGAGGTTAAACATCCAAGAGAGGTGAAGCTGTAATCTGCTTAAAGTAGAGGACTCAGAAGGAGGAGCAGAAAACAGAAAGGATAAGATGAGGATATCTACATGTATACATGATCAAAGTTGAAACCTTTTATCTGCATAAAGATAGGGACATCTCCCCGTCTCGTGCAGACACATCTGTGTAAAATCAAAATGGGAAAGAAAGCAGAGTAAGAACTAGAGACACTAATGGAAGGAGGGAAAGCAAGAGAGCTACAGAAATGTGGAAGGAAAAAGGCCCACTAATGGACGGAGAAAGCATGACTGTTAGAAGACAGCCTGATGGAAGCAATACCAATAAAGGAGAGAGAAGCTGATCGAAGTGGTAGAGGAAACCAAAAGGTGAAAAACAGACAGACAGCAAATGGTAGAAAGAGAAACTGCTAGAAGGAGAAGATACAAAAGCCTTGTAGTAGAATATTTCAAAGAGAGAGCCTGATAGGTGGAGAGAGATACAGACTCGAGAGGTGACTGAGCATGTAGACCTTACCTTTCTGTAACTGCTAATACTTCTCCACCTCAGTTTAAGGGTCCCCGACAGTGAAATGCTCTGCCAAACGAGTCGGTCTTATCTAGTCCACATCTGATGGTGACCTTCACTGGATCGCTGCCGTTTGTAATTGCGTGCAACAGTATTCCTCGGGCATCCTCCAAGACCATGCGTCACATGAGCAACTGAGCCCCAGATCGTAAGGGTGTATCGGCCCAACAGGCATGTGGTGGTCACTGACCGCAGTGCTAGACTGGCGGAAGAGAACATCCTTCTTCCAAAGGTATCCACCCTCTTATATACCCTATCCAGTGGAGGGGTTGGGAGCGTGCCAGGGTTGACTTGGGAGGTGGAGGCTTGGCCCACCAAGGTCCCCACGGTGGGGTGCAGGGTGAGGAACCGGGCTCCCTGGTGTGGGGTGATCACAGCGAGCAATTGTCCTATGCACAAGAGCCTCTGTGCAGGGACTGGACCAGGCCCCAAGTATGTCATCAGTAAGGTCTTAAATAAATGGGAGTAAGGGTTCAGAAGAGCAACTCTCAGCTGAAGCACCTCTTTCTAGACATTTGTCTTGACTGCCACTGAGGGTAACTGAAGGTCCAAGACCTCAGCCACCCTTCACACCACCATAGTGAATGAGGGACCCTCCTCTGAAGCCACAATAGAGGGAGCAACTAAGCTAGTGTTTGGTGATATGTCTAACCCGCTGGCAGCCACCAGTTCCTCATATTAGGTGTCCTCTGTGTCATTTTGAGGATGCTGGTATTCATAAGGATCCTCAGACACCTCATTTGTCTCCCTCCCGAGGCCTGTTGAATGAAAAGGGCACTGGTTCCAACTCAGAGGATATGGTCCTGGTTGGCAGCGGCATCAGAGGACGCCCGTACAGCTCTGTCTCAGAGTCAGGAATAATGATGGGGATGGTGTCACCATGGACCGTCAGCGGCGCCGGTAGAGTCAGTTCTGGACTGGGTGCCGAGGAAGGTTGGGGTCCTATGGTGGGAGTCAGTTCTCCGAGAGGCCCGACTGGTGGCGGAAGCGAACCCGCTGGCAGGAAACCAGTGGAGTCCCCTACCGAACCCATGAGGCCGAAGGTGCTCGAGGGGTCGGGCCGCCCAAATATGAGGTGTATGGCCTAACTGAACTCTGTTAGTTGGGTGGGTGTCGCTATGGGAAAGTCAGGGAGAAGCAGAGTGGACCCTGGCACAGGCTCCGCAGAAGAGCGAGGCCTGGAATGCCAACGCATCTGCACATCACCCGAGGATTTGGATGAGAACGGCAAAGTGGAAGACCTCTTTGACTTTTTTGCCTTCTTCTTGCAGTGGGATTTACTCAATGACTTGGATCGAGATGACAACCATCAGGTGCCGTTTCACAAACGGTCCTGGGACCTTCCACGCTACTGGGATCATGAACGTCTTGGGATCGTCTGACAGGCGCATGGAGACTGAGTGAACCCCTCCTCGGCGGATGCAAGGCGTGGCAGTCCTCGCAGGTCTTGGAGTCATGGTCCTTCTCCAAGCACAACAGACAAACTAAGTGTGGGTCTGTCATAGACATCTGCCTGTGACTGGCCCCACATGGCTTAAATCCCATAGGTTTCTTAGGGGACATCCTTGTCACACCAAAGAATAAATTCTCAATTAAAAGTCGACACAAAAAAAAAAAAAAAAAAATCAAGAAAAAAACAAGTGAAAAAGTTAGTCAGAGGTAGCGCTTCACGGATCAGCGCTAACTGGTGCGGAAAAGAAAAAACCGACGAACGAGTTACTTACCTTTGGTAACGACTTTTCTGGTGGATACATTAGCTACCTGTGGATTCCTCACCTATTGAATACTCCCCTTGTGCCAGCATCCGACGGAAATCTTCTTCCTAGCTTCTGCACGTCGACGAGGACGTCACAATTGCCCACGCGACGCCGTCTGACGTCATACAGGCAATAAGAGGTCCTCGCCGACGTGCCAACGTCAGTACCAACATTTTTTACGTGCCTGAGACTAATAGGCCATTGAGACAATCAATTAAATAACAATATTTAATAATATTCAAGATAAACACATCATTCCAAAAACTCAAGATTTTTTTTTTTTTTTTTAAATAAATAAATACATAAATAAATATATACAGTATATGTACCAGCCCTCAAGTACCAAGAGGAGCACACCCAAGAACAACTTGGTTAGACCAGACATGCAACGGGGAGGCGGGTGGGACCGTGAGGAATCCACAAGTAGCTAATGTATCCACCAGAAAAGTCGTTACCGAAGGTAAGTAACTCGTTCTTCTGATGGATACAACTACCTGTGGATTCCTCACCTATTGAATAGAGTCCCAAAGCAGTACCGCACTCGGTGGAGGATGCCTGAATGGTCAAACCAAGAAATCCTGCAGCACTGACCGTGCAAAATGGCCATCCCTCCTAACCTCAGAATCCAAGCAGTAATGCTTCGCAAAAGTATGGAGGGATGACCAAGTTGCGGCCTTGCAGATGTCGACCACAGGAACACCCCTAGACAAGGCCGAAGAGGCCGACTTAGCTCTGGTGGAATGAGCTCTTATTCCATCAGGGGGTTCCTTCTTTGCTAGAGAGTAACACAGTTTAATGCAAAGAATGACCCACCTGGAGAGTGTTCTCTGGTGGACTGCCCTTCCTCTCCTCTTTCCCACGTACCCGATGAAGAGTTGATCCTCCAACCTGAAATCCTTCGTTCTGTTCACATAGAAGCTCAACGCTCTCCTCAGTCTAAGCGGTGTAGTCTTTCTTCTTCTTTCGAAGGATGAGGCGGAGGATAAAACGAGGAAAGAGTAATTGTTTGGGCCATATGAAAGGGTGAAACAACCTTCGGTAGGAAAGCAGCCTTGGTCCTTAACACCATTTTATCCCCATAAAAAGAAGTGTAAAGGGGTTTAACAGATAGAGCCTGCAGCTCACTCACTCTTCTTGCGGAAGTAATTGCAACAAGGAAAACAGTCTTTAGAAACCAATAACCTTAAAGGGCAAGAATGCATAGGCTCAAACGGAGAACCCATAAGAAAAGTCAAGACTAGGTTTAGATCCCACTGAGGCATAATGAAAGGAGTGGGAGGAAATTTGTTAATGAGACCTTTTAAAAATCTTAGTACTATAGGGGATTTAAATAGAGAAGGCTGGTCCGGAAGACATAGAAAGGCTGACAGGGCAGATAAATATCCCTTGACTGTATCCACTGCACAACCCCTCTGTGTCAGGGACAACGCAAAAGACAAGATGAACGAGTTACTTACCTTCGGTAACGACTTTTCTGGTGGATACATTAGCTACCTGTGGATTCCTCACCTAATGAATACTCCCATGGCGCCAGCATTCGACGGAAATCTTCTTCCTAGCTTCTGCACGTCAATGAGGACGTCACTCTAGCCCGCGCGACGCCGTCTGACGTCATACAGGCAATAAGAGGTCCTCGCCGACGTCAGTACCAACATTTTTTTTTACGTGCATGAGAATAATAACCCAATGCAATGAAAGAGCAAGGTAACATCCCATAACATTGTAAATCACACAACATTGCAATAAAATGGCTGTAGATTTAATATAAATCTCCTTTTTTTTTTTTTTTTAAATCAAAGAAAAAAATATATGCAAATCATGTATATACAAAAAGATATATATATATATATATATACATATATATATATATATATATATATATACACAAGTATCCATATATACAAAATCTATTGCAGCCTTGAAGACCAAGAGGAGCGCACTCAAGGATTACTTGGTAAGACCAGAAAGGCAACGGGGAGGCGGGTGGGACCGTGAGGAATCCACAGGTAGCTAATGTATCCACCAGAAAAGTAGTTACCAAAGGTAAGTAACTCGTTCTTCTGATGGATACAACTACCTGTGGATTCCTCACCTAATGAATAGAGTCCCAAAGCAGTACCACGCCCGGTGGTGGGTGCCGAAATGGTCAAACCAAGAAATCCTGCAGCACTGACCGTGCAAAATGGCCGTCCCTTCTGACCTCAGAGTCCAGACAGTAATGTTTCGCAAAAGTGTGAAGGGACGACCAAGTTGCGGCCTTGCAGATGTCGACCACAGGAACACCCCTGGCCAAGGCCGAAGTGGCCGACTTAGCTCTGGTGGAATGAGCTCTAATGCCATCAGGAGGATCCTTCTTTGCCAAAGAGTAACAGATTTTAATGCAAAGAACAACCCACCTGGAGAGTGTTCTCTTGTGGACTGCCTTTCCTCTCCTCTTGCCCACGTATCCGATGAACAGCTGATCCTCCAGCCTGAAATCCTTTGTTCTATCAATGAAGAAGCTTAACGCCCTCTTTGGGTCCAAGCGATGTAGTCTCTCTTCCTCCTTAGAAGGATGAGGCGGAGGATAGAACGTGGACAAAGTAATTGTCTGGGCCAAATGGAAAGGTGAAACAACCTTCGGAAGGAAAGCAGCCTTGGTCCTCAACACCACCTTATCCCCACAAAAAGAAGTGTAAAGGGGTTTAACAGATAGAGCCTGCAGCTCACTCACTCTTCTTGCGGAAGTAATGGCAACAAGGAAAACAGTCTTTAGAACCAATAACCTTAAAGGGCAAGAATGCATAGGCTCAAACGGAGAACCCATAAGAAAAGTCAAGACTAGGTTTAGATCCCACTGAGGCATAATGAAAGGAGTGGGAGGAAATTTGTTAACTAGACCTTTTAAAAATCTTAGTACTATAGGGGATTTAAATAGAGAAGGCTGGTCCAGAAGACATAGAAAGGCTGACAGGGCAGATAAATATCCCTTGACTGTATCCACTGCACAACCCCTCTGTGTCAGGGACAACGCAAAAGACAAGATATCCGATAAATGGGCACGTAAGGGGTCAATTTGCTTCTCTCCACACCAATTCACAAATTTAGCCCACCTATTAGCGTAGATAGATTTAGTGGAATGTTGCCTGGCCGATAAAATAACATCCACTACGTCAGGTGGGAGAGAAAAGGAACTCAGGTTGCCCCGTTCAATCTCCAGGCATGAAGGTGCAGACTCTGGAGGTGGGGGTGTAGAACCTGCCCCTGCGACTGTGAGAGGAGGTCTGCCCTGAGAGGGAGACGAAGCAGAGGGCACAGAGAGAGTTGGAGAAGGTCCGAATACCATACCCTCCTTGGCCAATCTGGAGCTATTAAGATGACTTGGGCCCGGTCTTGGCGAATTTTCCTCAAAACTCGAAGAATCAAGGGTATGGGGGGAAACACGTAAAGCAACTGGTCGCACCAGGTCATCTGAAACGCGTCCCCCAACGTTCCTTGTACCGGATACTGGAGGCTGCAGAATAACGGGCAGTGCAAGTTCTCCCGAGTGGCAAACAGATCTATCCGAGGGAACCCCCACATCTGGAAGATTAGACGGACTTGATCCGGATGGAGACGCCACTCGTGATCGGTCGAGAAATGACGATTGAGACTGTCCGCACCCACGTTCAAGACTCCGGCCAGATGATTTGCTACCAAGCAAATCTGATGGTCCTTTGCCCAGGACCAAAGCCGTAGAGCTTCTCTGCAGAGAAGATACGACCCTACTCCTCCCTGTTTGTTTATATACCACATTGCGGTAGTATTGTCCGTCAGGACCTGAACCGACTGACCGCGAAGGGATGGGAGGAAGGCCTTGAGTGCAAGACGTATAGCCCGCAACTCCAATAGATTTATATGAAACATCTGTTCTACTGGAGACCAAAGACCTTTGATCTCCAGGTCCCCCAGATGAGCTCCCCACCCTAGAGTGGAAGCATCCGTTATTACTGTGGCCACCGGCGGAGTTTGCGAGAACGGCCTTCCTCGGGAAAGACTGCCGTCCGCAATCCACCATTTTAAATCTGTGGCAGCATCTCTGGAGATCTTCACCGAACCCTCGAGATCCCCTTTGTGTTGAGACCACTGCTTCCAGAGGCACCACTGAAGAGCCCTCATGTGCCAGCGAGCATGAGTGACCAACAGAATGCAAGAGGCGAACAGACCGAGCAGGCATAGGACCTTGAGGACCGGAATGACTGCTCCACTTTGAAACATTGGAACCAACGCCTGAATGTCCTGAATCCGCTGAGGCGGAGGAAGGGCGCGACTCAATGTTGTATCCAGTACTGCCCCTATGAACAGGAGGCGCTGAGAGGGCTCTAGGTGAGATTTGGGCACATTCACTGAATAACCCAGGTCGAACAACAACTGGGTTGTCGACTGAAGGTGATGCAACACGAGCTCCGGAGACTTGGCTTCGTCCAGGTAAGGGAATACTGCTATCCCCTTCCTTCTGAGCTCTGCCGCAACCACCGGCATCACCTTTGTGAAGACTCGGGGTGCTGAAGTAAGACCAAATGGAAGGACCGCAAACTGATAGTGCTGCGACCCCACTACAAACCGGAGATACTTCCTGTGCGACTTGAGTATCGGGATATGAAAGTAAGCATCCTGGAAGTCGACAGATACCATCCAATCTCCATTGTTCAGCGCCAAAAGCACCTGAGTTAGGGTCAGCATCTTGAACTTCTCCTGTTTGAGGAACCAATTCAAGATCCTCAGGTCCAGGATTGGCCTCAACCGACCATCCTTCTTGGGGATCAGGAAGTATCTTGAGTAACAACCCTGACCCCTCTCCTGCTCTGGAACCAACACCACTGCACCTTTTGAAAGGAGGACTTGAACCTCCTGTTCTAGTAACAGGAGATGCTCTTCTGAACAGTACGATGGGCGGGGCGGGATGGAGGAGGAAACTCCCGAAAGGGAAGGGCATAGCCTCTCCCCACAATGCTGATGACCCAGGAGTCTGATGTTATAACCTCCCACTTGCGGAGAAAGTTCAATAACCTCCCCCCTACAGGTGTGGTGTGAGAAGCAATTGGTGGAAGGCTAAGGCTGATTCCCATGCTGCACCCTTCCAGAGGAAGAGGAAGAGGCAGAGTGCTGCTGGGCGGCTCCCCTGGTTCGGACCCTACCCCTCCCCTGTAAGATCTATAGGAGAGAGCAGAGGCGGGTTGTTGCTGAAATCTCCCTCGAAAGGAGGAGGAGGAACCACGACCAAACCCTCGAAATCTCCTAAAAAGTCTGGAGGAAACAGAAGAGCTCCTCCTGCAAGCCTAAAGACTTCGCCGTGGCCCTACTCTCCTTAAACCTCTCTAGTGCAGAGTCCGCCTTGGAGCCAAAAAGTTTATCGCCATCGAAGGGAAGGTCCAACAGGGTTGACTGTACATCGGACGAGAAACCAGAGCTACGAAGCCAGGCTTGCCCCCTTGTAGCAACAGCAGTACCCATAGCCCTGGCTACAGAGTCAGTCGTATCTAGTCCAGATTGAATAACTTGGGTTGCCGCTGCTTGAGCATTAGAAACTAGGCTCATAACCTCTTGGGGCACCTCATTATGAGATGACTTTATTTCGTCCATCAGGGCGTAAATGTATCTCCCTAAAATACAGGTAGCATTAGTGGATTTTAAAGCCATGCTACATGACAAAAAAGCCTTTTTTGATGAAAGGTCCATCTTCTTAGAGTCTCTGTCCGAGGGCACAGCTGGAAATGATCCTGGGGCAGACCGGGCTGAACATGAAGCTTGAACCACCAGGCTTTCAGGAGTTGGGTGCCTGGAGAGGAAGCCTGGGTCAGCAGGAGCCACTCGATATCTTCGAGCCACAGATCTGTTCACTGCTGAAGATGACACCGGCTTCTTCCAAATTTCCAGGATTGGATCCAACAGAGCCTCATTAAAAGGCAGAAGTGGCTCTGCAATAGTTGAAGCAGGATGCAACATTTCCGTTAAAATATTAGGCTTAGGCTCTTGATGACTGAATGAAATGTTGCAGCCTCCTCCGTATACTCTCCAGGTGATGACAAGTCCCATTCTGGAGAGGTGTCCAGACCACTGGCTGTGTCTAACCCATGGAGGTCTCCTCGAGATTCCTCAATCTCTTCTTCCTCTAACGCCTGTCTCCGATATTCTTGCTCCTCAAGGAGACGAAGAGCAAGCCTCCTCGAGTGTAATCTTTCCTCAATCCTCGGCGTCGACATGGCTTCAGCAGACGTCGAAGCTTGACGCCGATCCTCGGATCCATCAGACGCCGAATCCATCGGCGCCATGGATTTCTTCGGCGCCGAACGAGGAGAAGGGCGGACAGGAGACTGTTCCGGTGCCGGAGCCACAGGTCTACTCGGCGTCACCGGCTGAGATGCTGACGCCATAGGCGCCGACGCCGCACCTAGCCCACATTTCCCATAGGAAGGAAGGGCATAAAAGGTGCCGGTCGTAACGGAGCCGGAGCACCCATATTGAAGGCCAAAGGGCCCGAAGGACCAGCCGGTCCACCACCTGGAGCCATCTGCTGAAAAATCAAGAACATTGCATTCAAGAATGCAAAACTGTCGGCTCCAGGGGCCGGGAAAGCCGGGTACTGAGGAGCCTGGGTTGGAGGCAACATCGACGCCGGTCCCGATGTCTGTAAAGCTGGAGAAAACTCCTGATGCCGAGGAACCTCGAATACAGAAGGAGGATTCACAGGCGACGTCGGAGAAGTCGGAGATGTCGGAGATGCCAACGGCGTCTGCGGTTGGGGAGAGATGGTGGGACTCACTTCCCATGTCTTCCGGCGTCGAGTTGAAGGCGACCTCGAACGCGATCTCTCCCTACTCGAGCGGCGACGAGATTCTCGACGGCGCCGGGAGTCACGATGACGCCGATGAGACTTCGGAGAAGATGACTTGCGATGATGTCTTTTCTCTTTTGTCATCGATTTTGCCAAAAAGAGCTTTGCCTCACGCTCCTTTAAGGCCTTTGGATTCATTTGTTGACAAGAGTCAGATTTGTCAACGTCGTGGTCGGAGCTAAGACACCACAAACAGTCAGAATGTGGGTCCATAACCGACATTTTGCCACCGCACTCATTGCAGGGCCTGAATCCAGATTTTCTTTGCAACATTTTATCTTGTCTCAAAGAGAAAACAGCAAAAATAACTGTAACTACGTCGAGTAGTAACAGTAGCTCCCTTGAAGAATAACCGTTGTTCGAATGGCACGGAAAAAAGGGAACTGACGTCGGCACATCGGCGAGGACCTATTATTGCCTGTATGCCGTCAGACGGCATTGCATGGGCAATTGTGACGTCCTCGGAAGAAGATTTCCGTCGGATGCTGGCGCAAGGGGAGTATTCAATAGGTGAGGAATCCACAGGTAGTTGTATCCATCAGAAGTCAGCGTGATGGGGTGGTGGTTAGTTGGCTGCTGCAATCATTTCTTCCGGCATGGATGACACTGATGCAGAGCCCAACAGTGCCACCTACCGACGTACAGGCATACTGTTAAAAAATTTACAGATCCAGTCTGATGCATGGGAAATATTCTTAGGTAAGGAATAAGCATCTAGAAGTCTCTTTTAGACACAGTATAATAATAATAATAATAATACACCCTGAACCCCTTCACTGGCAGGACTTTCCCCCTCCTGTGCCAGGCCTTTTTTTGGCTATTTGGGGCAGTTTGCGCTTAGGCCCTCATAACTTTTTGTCCACATAAGCTAGCCAAGCCAAATTTGCGTCCTTTTTTTTCCCAACATCCTAGGGATTCTAGAGGTACCCAGACTTTGTGCGTTCCCCTGAAGGAGGACAAGAAATTAGCCAAAATACAGTGAAAATTTCGTTTTTTTTCAAAACAATTGGAAAAAGTGGCTGCAAGAAGGCTTGTGGTTTTTTCCCCTGAAAATGGCATCAAAAAGGGTTTGCGGTGCTAAAATCACCAGCTTCCCAGCTTTCAGGAACAGGCAGACTTGAATCAGAAAACCCAATTTTTCAACACAAATTTGGCATTTTACTGGGACATACCCCATTTTTACGATTTTTTGTGCTTTCAGCCTCCTTCCAGTCAGTGACAGAAATGGGCATGAAACCAATGCTGGATCCCAGAAACCCAAACATTTCTGAAAAGTAGCCAAAATTCAGCAAGGGGTAATTGTGTAGATCCTACAAGGGTTTCCTACAGAAAATAACAACTGAAAAAGAAAAATATTGAAATTGAGGTGAAAAAAACCAGCAATTTTTTCTCTACGTTTTACTCTAACTTTTTCCTGCAATATCAGATATTTTAAAGCAATATACCGTTACGTCTGCTGGACTCTTCTGGTTGTGGGGATATATAGGGCTTGTAGGTTCATCAAGAACCCTAGGTACCCAGAGCCAATAAATGAGCTGCACCCTGCAGTGGGTTTTCATTCTATACCAGGTATACAGCAATTCATTTGCTGAAATATAAAGAGTGAAAAATAGCTATCAAGAAAACCTTTGTATTTCCAAAATGGGCACAAGATAAGGTGTTGAGGAGCAGTGGTTATTTGCACATCTCTAAATTCCGGGGTGACCATACTAGCATGTGAATTACAGGGCATTTCTGAAATAGACGTCTTTTTTACACACACTCTTATATTTGGAAGTAATAAATGTAGAGAAAGACAAGAGGCAATAACACTTGTTTTGCTATTCTATGTTCCCCCAAGTCTCCTGATAAAAATGATACCTCACTTATGTGGGTAGGCCTAGCGCCCGCGACAGGAAATGCCCCAAAAACACAACGTGGACACATCACAATTTTTGACAGAAACAGAGGTGCTTTTTTACCTGTAGATTTTGGCCTCTAGCTCAGCCGGCACCTAGGGAAACCTACCAAACCTGTGCATTTATGAAAACTAGAGTCCTAGGGGAATTCAAGATGGGGTGACTTGTGGGGCTCTGACCAGGTTCTGTTACCCAGAATCCTTTACAAACCTCAAAATTTGGCTAAAAAAACACGTTTTCCACTCATTTCGGTGACAGAAAGTTCTGGAATCTGAGAGTAGCCAGAAATTTCCTTCCACCCAGCGTTCCCACAAGTCTCCCGATAAAAATGGTACCTCACTTGTGTGGGTAGGCCTAGCGCCCACGAAAGGAAATGGCCTAAAACACAACGTGGACACATCACATTTTTTGACAGAAAACAGAGGTGTTTTTTGCAAAGTGCCTACCTGTGGATTTTGGCCTCTAGCTCTGCCGGCCTGGGGGGGGCAGAAATGGCCTAAAATAAATGTGCCCCCTGCCCCCCCCCCCCGGGAGCGACCCTTGCCTACGGGGTCGCTCCCCCTGCATGACATTGACGCAAAAAAAAAATCCCCGGTGCCTAGTGGTTTCTTGACCCCAAGGGGGGCAGAAATGGTCTAAATACAATTTGCCCCCCAGGGAAGCGACCCTTGCCTAATGGGTCGCTCCCCATCTCTAAAGAAACAAACAAACAACAACAAAAAAAACACACAATAAAAAATTCCCCTGGTGCCTAGAGGTTTCTGCCCCCCCGGGGGCAGATCGGCCTAATAACAATAGGCTGATCTGCCCCCAGGAGGGGCAGAAATGGCCTAAAATAAATTTGCCCTCCCCAACCCCCCAACCCTCCTCCCGGGAACGACCCTTGCCTAATGGGTCGCTCCCCCTGCGTGACATTGGCGCAAACAAAAAAATCCCTGGTGCCTAGTGGTTTCTGCCCCCTTGGGGGCAGATTGACCTAAAATCGGCCGATCTGCCCCCAAGGGGGGCAGAAATGGTCTAAATACAATTTTCCCCCCAGGGGAGCGACCCTTGCCTAATGGGTCGCTCCCCATCTCTAAAAAAAACAAACAAACAACAACAAAAAACAAAAACAAAATTTGCCCTGGTGCCTAGGGGTTTCTGCCCCCCCGGGGGCAGATCGGCCTAATAACAATAGGCCGATCTGCCCCAGGAGGGGCAGAAATGGCCTAAAATAAATTTGCCCTCCCCAACCCTCCTCCCGGGAACGATCCTTGCCTACAGGGTCGCTCCCCTTGCGTGACATTGGCACAAAAAAAAAAAATCCCCGGTGCCTAGTGGTTTCTGCCCCCTTGGGGTCAGTTTGACCGAAAATCGGCCGATCTGCCACCAAGGGGGGAAGAAATGGTCTAAATACGATTTGCCCCCCAGGGAAGCGACCCTTGCCTAATGGGTCGCTCCCCATCTCTAAAAAAAACAAACAAACAACAACAAAAACACACACAAAAAAAAAATGCCCTGGTGCCTAGAGGTTTCTGCCCCCTCTGGGGGCAGATCGGCCTAATAACAATAGGCCGATCTGCCCCCGGAGGGGCAGAAATGGCCTAAAATAAATTTGCCCTCCCCAACCCTCCTTCCGGGAACGATCCTTGCCTACAGGGTCGCTCCCCTTGCGTGACATTGACACAAAAAAAGAATTCCCCGGTGCCTAGTGGTTTCTGCCCCCTTGGGGTCAGTTTGACCTAAAATCGGCCGATCTGCCACCAAGGGGGGCAGAAATGGTCTAAATACGATTTGCCCCCCAGGGGAGCGACCCTTGCCTAATGGGTCGCTCCCCATCTCTAAAAAAACGAACAAAATAACCCACAATTTTCGTTTTTGCCCTGGCGTCTAGAGGTTTCTGACCCCCCTGGGGGCAGATCGGCCTAATAACAATAGGCCGATCTGCCCCCGGGGGGGCAGAAATGGCCTAAAATAAATTTGACCCCCCATCTCCCCCCCCCCCCCGGAGCGACCCTTGCCTACGGGGTCACTCCCCCTGCGTGACATTGGCGGACAAAAAAAAATCCCTGGTGCCTAGTGGTTTCTGCCCCCCTTGGGGGCAGATTGGCGTAGCAAAAATCGGCCGATCTGCCCCCAAAAGGGGCAGAAATGGCCTAAATACAATTTTCCCCTCCAGGGGAGCGACCCTTGTCCAAGGGGTCGCTCCCCATCTGTAAAATAAAAAAATAAAAAAATAAAATCCCCGGTGCCTAGTGGTTTCTGCCCCCGTTGGGGGCAGATAGGCCTAATCAAAATAGGCTGATCTGCCCCCCAGGGGGGCAGAAATGGCCTAAAATAAATTTTCCCCCCAGGGGAGCGACCCTTGCCTAAGGGGGCAGAAAAGGCCTTCCAAAAAAATGCCCCCCCCCGGGAGTGACCCTTGCCCAAGGGGTCGCTCCCTTATGCCAATTTAAAAAAAAAAAAAAATCCCTGGTGTCTAGTGGGCGTTTCAAAAGCCAATTGCTTTGCAATCCGGCTTTTGAAACGCTCAGAGAGACTTCAAAGGGAAGGAAATTCCTTTCCTTCCCTTTGAAGCCTCTCTGGGCCTCCCCCACATGATCGAAAGAGAAATGCTTTGCATTTCTCTTTCGAGCGCGATGGGAGGAGGCCCTCTGTGATTGTCAGCGAACGATGCGTGCTGACTTCACAGGGGGGGGAGGGGAAGGGGGGGTCAGGGGTTGAAGGGAAGGGCTTCCCCTTCCATCCCTGCCTTTTGAGCACATGGGGGGAGCGTTCCTGGGTGCAGGACGAGGTGATCACGTCCAAGGCACCCGGGAACCGGTGCCTTGGACGAGATCGCTTTGTCCAAGGCACCGTAGGGGTTAAAGGCCTATTGACTTTAGCATGTACTTTTTACAATAAATACCTCTGGCGTCTCGCCTTTGTTACACCTTTTCATAATAAACAGATCATACCAAATCAATCTGACATGACTTTTCCCAGTGAACCAATCAGACCTATAGAATTGATCATTGACTTGTCACCAAAACCAACTGAGGCCTACACGTACCATTTTTCAATGGATACCCACACCTTCTGCCCAATCAAAAGCTTGCTGCGAGGAAGATCAACAAGTGGGTGGTGCCTAAAAACTGTTCTCAATTCTGCCCCTTAAACCCCACAAATATTTTAGGAACAGCTGCACTGTCAAGACAGACCCAAAAATGATAAAATGTTATGTTATGTTAATGATTTATAGAGTGCATGGATACCCAAGGGCTTCCCAGCGCTAAAATAAATATCCAAATCTCCTCAATGCCATCCCAGTGTCTAACAGGGAAACAAAAAGGTCTTCAATTTCTTACGAAAGGAAAGTTCTATATGGTCCTGACGAAGTCCCAAAGGCAAAGTATTCCAGAGATGAGCAGATTTTACTGAAAATAAATTGCCTTCCCATCTGGACTTTTTAAAGCGAGGGGTGTAGACCAGTGCAGAAGAGGAAGACCTAAGGGGCCTAGTCGGAGCATAAAAAGACAGGGTCTGTCTAAGAAGTTTCGGCCCTCTGTTATGCAAGGCTTTATGAGTCATACACATCGCCTTGAATTTGACTCACTGACTTATGGGGAGCCAATGAAGAGATGCCAGAGCGGCTTTAACAGAGGTGTTCTAAACCCATCGGGCAAAACTGTCAGAGAATTAGAAGGGGGATGATGGCCAATGATCATTACCTCTGACTTATCGTCATTAAGCTTGAGCTTGGACTCCGTCATCCATTTGGATACCTCATCCAGACAGGCTGAGGGGTTTGATTGATGGGTATTTCCAGAATTCGAAAAGGACACTACTAGTCGGGTATCGTCTGCATATGAGACCAAAGAAAGGCCGTGGGGTTCCACAATCTTGGCCAACAGAGAAAGATAAATGTTAAAAAGAGTGGGACTGAGCGACGAACCTTGTGAAACTCCACAGGGGAGGGGAAAGGAATTGGAATAAAAAGCACGATCCAGCACCTGGAAGGTTCTACCCTTTAAGAAGGAAGAAAACTAGCACAGTGCGTTCCCCTTAATTCCTATCCCAGAGAGTCTTTGAAGGAGAATGCTGTGGTCTACGGTATCAAAAGCAGCACTCAAATCTAATAAGATGATAGCTGCCTGACTGCCATAATCTAAAATTTGGCGTGCACTCTCTGTAACCGCTAACAATGCTGATTCAGTGCTATGTTGTGGCCTAAACCCCATCTGAGAGGGATCTAGGAGTTTGTGTTCCTTGAGAAAGCCTGTTAGCTGATTATTAATATGTTTCTCCATAATCTGAGAAAGAATGGGTGAGCCGGGCAATAGGTCTATAATTCTTCCGTTCCAGAGGATCAAGATTGGATTTCTTTAATAGGGGTTTGATGACAGTATACTTAAGAGGTTGTGGTAGTATGCCCGAATTTAGAGAGTGGTTCAGAATGTCTTTCAACACAGGGCAAATTATGTTAGAGGCTAGCACAAGAATATGAGGTGGAGCAGGACCTAACGGGGAGCCTGACTTTATTGTCTGGAAATAACTGGAGGGCGATAGTAATTGGCTGAAAAGAGGAAAGAGAACGTTCTGACCTCTGGGGCTCATTATGGAAATTTCTGTCTTTTTTATGGTCCAGTGAAGGGGGGGAAGAAGCATAGATATCAACAATCTTTTTTAGAAAAAAGTTTGCTAAACTATTACTGTAGTCTAAGGAAGCCTCAATTGGACAATCTGCCAAACGGGTGGAAGTGAGTTCCTTAAAAATCATAAAGATCTCTTTGTGAGAGTTAGCTGACTGTTCAATTCTTTGACTGTAGAATGAAGCTTGAGCTAACTTAATTGGGGCATGGAAGGCTCTGATTGCTTCTCTGTATTGTATCTTAGAGGAAATACTATAATCTTTCCTTCACCTTCTTTCTAGTTGTTTGCAGTTCTTTTTCTGCTTTAGTAGTTGGGGAGTAAAGCAAGGATTGAATTTGTGAGCCGTCCTTTTGACCCTCAGCTTGACGGGGAGGAGAGTATCCAGGGAGAAAGAAATCCACTTATTAAAATCCTCTACTGAGCTGGTGTTAGACTCATCCTGATTGGATGGCAAGGCAGCAAGGGTATTTTGCCAATCTGTGGGATCTAATTTCGCACATTGCCAGGAAACTTATTTTATAGGATGGTGATGGGAGGAAGGAGAGGACCAGGGCAAGGTTAGTGATAATAGATCAGTCCAAATCAGTGGATGAGGGGTGTGGGGACATAGATTGGGGAGGTTACTAAAGACTAGGTCATGAGTATGGCCTTTAGTGTGGGTCGCTCCTTTAATGACCTGAGCTAGGTCTAAGGCACCTAGATTAGAAAGTAACGATTTAGTGGAAAAGCATTGTTCTTCCTCTGCATGGATATTTAAATCCCCTAGGATGGTGAAATTGGGAGTTTTACAAGAGATGTCAGCTGCCAGGTCTGGCAAGGCCTGCAGAAAGTCTCCATATGGCCATGGAGGTTGATAAATCAGTATCCCAGAGAGGGTGAATGTGGCATTGGGGGTCAGAGCAAAGGCCAGACTTTCGCAGTCCAGGTTCTGCAGTGGAGTCACAGAGCATTTAATACCTTTCTTATAGGTAATGGCGATCCCTCCACCTCTCCCATGGGGTCTGTCTAGGTGGGAGATTGCGAAGTCACAAGGAAGGGCTTTTAGCACGTCGGGGCGGAATCCTCATTTAACCACGTTTCTGTAAGAAACAGGATA
Organism: Pleurodeles waltl; assembly: GCF_031143425.1. Lineage (NCBI taxonomy): Eukaryota > Metazoa > Chordata > Amphibia > Caudata > Salamandridae > Pleurodeles > Pleurodeles waltl. Next base: position 153,372,890 of record NC_090445.1, on the reverse strand, counting down.
TCTGGCGACCATTCTTCTAACAGTGAGTAAATATATAGACTATGTTCTGGTAGACATCGACAGTTAAGCAAAAATATATTGCCTAAATACTCCTTAGTGTGAGCTAAGGGAGAGATTAGATGTGGAGAAGGAGTCCAGGGATAGCTCTTACATGTCCAATTACCCAGTTCCGGGGTGAAGGTAGAATGTTTTGGTATCATGGGGGGTGAATTATAAACCATCAGCTGCTGACGGGAGTAAACTAACCTTTTAACCTTGGGGCCCACTGTGGGGCTGATCTCTGGTCTCTGCCAGGCGCGGATGGGTAGGGTAAGGGTATAAAGTGATCCTAATAAAATCATCCTTTCATATGCACTCCAGTATTCATTTGGTACAATATTTAGCTCATCATACAGTGTATTGGGCGAACAATAGTTGAGTGCAAATTAAAGCAATGAATATAAACTGCACTGTTGAAAAGTATGTGCCGTACCAGTTACTTTACCTAGTCACTTTGCCAGCTAAGCCAGCCCTATTGCACGATGAATGGGTTATCTATCCCTCTCGTACAAAAATTGCAATGCAGTGTGACCTGACGGCAGCCCGTGAACAGAGGTAGTTCACATTAAATCCGCTTAAGTGGAATAACCCCAGATTGCAGGGATTGGTTATTGAACTATGGCACTGGTCTGCTCACCCACCTTCCTTGGGATGGCCTTAAGGCAGAAAGCCAAAGAGAAAGTTAAGAAATAGCTGCACTGTATAATTTCTAGAGGGGCAGGCAATATGCCATTCAGTTTGACTGCCCGCTACATAATCGAGAAACCACACCTGTTTTCTCGATATGACTAAGCATTACAGGCGAAACCTCTGATCCAAGAAAAGCCACCTTTACTCACCTTTAAGCTCTTAACTGGAACCCAGACCAACCAAATAGACTTCTTGTATTGTGTGGACGAGAAGACCATTAGGATTCGCCTGGAAAACCCAAGGAATGTGATTTTATCTGTCATTTCCCCCTTCTTCCTTCTCTATGCCTTTCCGTATTTTGTATTGTTTATATTTGTCTGTAATCCTTTAGCCTTCCTCATTACACCTTTCTCTAGCCTCTAACACCTACTTGCTCCCCTGCTTGAAAGAAGTATATGAGCTATGGTATAATGCCCTGTCTCGCACTGAGATATGACCCAGGTGACACCACCTGTGAGTACGAACATGGGTAGGCTAGACGTCCCAAGTATGGAAATGTGTAGTGTTCCCCTACACCATGAAACTAAATGCTTCTACCTGATGTACAGACAACCATGAACTCCCCAATGTAGGAATACATTTTCACTGGTATTTACAACATTCCTTTAATGAATTTACAGGTCTGTGGTGCAGGCAACACTGCCATAGGTAAGATAGAGGAACTGTCTTATGGGAGACTAAGATCATTCACGCTGTTTGGAATAGGCCTAGAGTCGAGTCTGCACATACTCTGTGACATACAAAGACATGTACCCACAGCAGCTCTGTCACTCACACAGAGTGCAGGATAGTAAGACCAGGAGGCCACCTAAATTGCATACTTCACATATGCTGCATGGTTACCAAGGTTACTCTTTCATTTGGGCCCAAGCAGGAACTAGGAGAAGGGTAACTGTTTCATGGGCTCAATAGCAAAGTTCTGTGGGTCATGATTAGGAACATTCCCTCCTGTTCCCTGTCTGGAATGAGCTCTCTGTGGTGCTACTCTGTACAACAGTGGTTCCTAACCTTTTGATTTCTGTGGACCCCTACTTCATCAGTAATGGAACCCGAAGACCCCCACTGAATCATTATTGGAATCCAGAACACCCCTCACCCCCAATAATTCATTACTGAAAGCCGGGGACGTAATGAACAAGCTACTTACCTTTGGTAGCGCTTTTTCTGGTGGATACATTAGCTACCTGTGGATTCCTCACCTTATGAATTCTCCCATGCGCCAGCATCCGATGGAAAATCTTCCCAGCTCTCCACGTCGATGAGGACATCACAATTGCACGGCTCCGTGTGACTCCGTCTGAAGTCACCATGCCAATAAGAGGTCCTCGCCGGCATGCTGACGTCAATTTCACCCATTTTTTACATGCCTTTGAGGCGAACAGGTGAAAACCGACCTCACAATAGCTCAAACGAATACATATATACATAAAACCATAATGAAGCAATACAATTATAACCATCATGCATATATACATATAATATAATTACCAAAACCTATATACACTTGTAAAACAAAAGTCTTGGTATGACCAGACAGGCAACGCAGAGGCGGGTGGATCTGTGAAGAATCCACAGGTAGCTAATATATCCACCAGAAAAAGCGTTACTGAAGGTAAGTAACTTGTCCTTCTGATTGATACAACTACCTGTGGATTCCTCACCTTATGAAAAGAGTCCCAAAGCAGTACCGCACTTGGAGGTGGGTGCCTGACTGGTTACACCAAGAAATCCTGCAATATGGAAAAATCAAAATGCCCGTCCCTCCTAACTTCCGAGTCCAAGCAATAATGCTTTGCGAAGGTGTGGAGGGACGCCCAAGTTGCTGCCTTGCAAATTTCCACCACCAGAATCCTTCTAGCCAAGGCCGAAGTGGCAGACTTATCCCTGGTTGAATGGGCTCTAATACCCTCAGGGGGAACCTTCTTTGCCAACGAGTAGCAAATCTTGATACAAAGAATGACCTACCTGGATATCGTTCTTATTTACCACTCTGCCCTTCCTCTTTCCAACATATCCCACGAATAGCTGGTCTTCCAAGCGAAAGTCTTTTGTCCTCTCAATATGAAAACTGTGAGCCCTTCTGAGGCCCTCCTCCTCACCCCTCCTTCACGGGGGTAGGAGGAGGGTAGAAAGATGGAAGGGTAATGGTCTGCCCCATATGAAAAGGAGTGACAACTTTAGGTAGGCAAGCCGCCCTGGTTTTCAGCACCACTTTATCAGGAAAGAATATAGTAAAGGGAGGTTTAACACTAAGAGCCTGAAGCTCACCGACACGTCTAGCCGATTTAATAGCTATCAGGAAAACCGAACAAAAAATCTTAACGGGCAAGAATGCATGGGTTCGGACAGCGACACCATTAAAAAAGTTAAAACGAGATTCAGATCCCACTGAGTCATAAGAAAAGGAATGGGAGGAAATGTATTAGTTAAACCCTTTAAGAACCTAATAACAATAGGAGATTTAAACAAGGAGGGCTGATCCGGAAGGCAAAGAAAGGCTGACAGTGCCGCCAAATATCCCTTAACAGTAGCAACTGCACAACCCTTCTGTGCTAACAATAACGGAAACAACAGAACATCGGACAGATGGGCCCTCAAAGGATCAATTTGCTTCTCTCCACACAAGCCACGAATTTTGCCCACCTGCCAGCATAAACAGTCTTAGTGGAGTGTCGCCTGGCCGATAAAATAACATCCACTACCTCTGGTGGGAGAAAGAAAGAACTCAGATTGCCCCGTTCAATCTCCAGGCATGAAGGTGCAGGCCCTGGAGGTGGGGGTGTAGAACCTGCCCCTGCAAGAGGAGATCTGCCCTGATAGGGAGACGGAACGGAGGGCACAGTGAGAGTTGGAGAAGGTCCGTGTACCACACCCTTCTTGGCCAATCAGGGCTATTAAAATTACCTGAGCCCGATCCTGGCGAATCTTCCTCAGAACCAAAGGAATCAAGGGTATGGGGGAAATGCGTAAAGCAACTGCTTGCACCAAGAGATCTGAAATGCATCCCCCAAAGCTCCTTCACTGGATACTGGAGGCTGCAGAATGACGGGCAGTGTGTGTTCTCCCGAGTGGCAAACAGATCTATCCTTGGAGAACCCCACATCTCAAAGATGTGAAGGACCAGATCCGGATGGAGACTCCACTCATGATCGGCCGAGAAATGTCAACTGAGAGTGTCCGCACGTACATTGAGCACTCCGGCCAGATGATTTGCTACTAAGCCAATCCGATGGTCCTGAAGCCAGGACCAGAGCCGCAGAGCCTCTCTGCAGAGAAGGTACGACCCCACTCCTCCCTGCTTGTTTATATACCACATCGCGGTAGTGTTGTCCGTCAGGACCTGAACTGACTAACCGCGAAGGGACGGGAGGAAGGCCTTGAGAGCCAGACGTATCGCTTGCAATTCTAACAGATTGATATGAAAAGTCTGTTCCACTGGAGACCAACGACCCTTGATCTCCAAGTCCCCCAGATGAGACCCCCATCCCCACCCTAGAGTGGAAGCATCCGTCATGACCGTGGCCACTGAAGACGGCAGTGAAAACGGCCCTCCTTGAGAAAGGTTGCCGTCCACAGCCCACCATCGTAGATCCGCTGCAGCGTCTCTGGAGATCGATATCGACTCCTCAAGATCCCCTTTGTGTTGAAACCACTGCTTGCGGAGGCACCATTGGAGAGCCAGCATGTGCCAACGTGCATGAGTGACCAACAGAATGCAAGAAACGAAGAGACAGAGCAGACGTGGGACCTTGAGGACTGGAACAAGCGCTCTATTTTGAAACATTGGAATCAACACCTGGATGTCCTGAATCGGCTGAGGCGGAGGATAGGCCTGATTCAATGTTGTATCCAGTACTGCCCCTATGAACAGGAGGCACTGAGAGGGCTCAAGGTGAGACTTGGGACCGTTTACCGAAAAGCCCAGACTGAACAACAGCTGAGTTGTCATCAGCGAATGATGCAGCAGGAGCTCTGGAGACTTGGCTTTGATCAACCAATTGTCCAGGTAAGGGAATACAGATATTCCCTTCCTTCTGAGACTTGCTGCGACCACCGCCATCACCTTCATGAAGACTCGAGGTGCTGAAGTAAGACCAAACGGAAGGACCACAAACTGGTAGTAGTGCGACCCCAACACAAACCGGAGATACTTCCTGTGCGACTTGAGTATAGGGATATGAAAGTAAGCATCCTGCAAGTCGACAGACACCATCCAATCCTCGTAGTTCAACGCCAGAAGCACCTGCGCCAGAGTCAGCATCTTGAATTTCTCCTGTTTGAGGAACCAATTCAAAATCCTCAGGTCCAGGATTGGTCTCAATCGACCATCCTTCTTGGGAATCAGGAAATATCTCGTATAACAACCCTGACCCCTTTCCTGCTCTGGAACCAACTCCACCGCACCTTTTGATAACAGGATTTGAACCTCCTGCTGCAACAAAAGGAGATGGTCTTCTGCACAAAACAAGGGACGGGGAGGGATGGGAGGGGGAAACTCCTGAAAAGGAAGAGCATATCCTTTCCTCACAATGTTCAGAACCCAGGAGTCCGATGTGATCAACTCCCACTCGCCGAGAAAAAGACGTAATCTTCCCCCTACAGGAGAAGTATGGCTGAAATTGGGCAGAAAACTAGGGCTGCTTCCCTTGTTGTTGTCCTCCAGAGGAAGAGGATGATGCAGGGTGCAGCTGGGTGGCCCCTCTTGCCCGAACCCTCCCCGCCCTCTAAAGGACCTATAAGGGAGGCTGGCAGGCTGTTGGACTGTGGTCTGAGGTCTCCCACGGTAAATGGCTCCACGCCAAACCCCCTGAACCTCCAAAAGGACCTGAAAGGGGTAGTAGTGGAAGCCTGCAGACCAAAAGACTTTGCTGTGGCCCTACTGTCCTTAAAGCGCTCTAAGGCAGTCAGCTTTAGCACCAAAAAGCTTGTCCCCATCAAAAGGCAAGTCCAAGAGAGCAGAATGGACATCCGAGGAGAAGCCAGAGGACAGCAACCATGCATGCCTCCTGGTAGCAATAGAGGCACCCATTGCCCTGGCTACAGAATCTGTAGAATCCAGACCAGACTGGATTATCTGATTTGCCGCTGCCTGAGCATCCGACAAGAGTTCTCCAAATTGTCCTTGCACCTCCTGCGGCAGGTCTGGAACCATAGCCCTGGCTGAATCCATCAGGGCGTGCACGTATCTACCTAATACACAGGTAGCGTTTGCTGCTTTGAGGGCCATACTACAAGAAGAAAAAGTCTTCTTCGCTGACTGCTCCATCCTCTTGGACTCCCTGTCCGACGGAATAACAGGGAAGGAGCCTGGTGCAGACCGTGTGGAACAAGAGGCTTGAACAACTAGACTCTCCGGGGTAGGATGTTTAGACAAAAATCCCAGATCTCCAGGAGCCACCTTATACCTCTTTGCCACAGATCTGTTGACAGCTGGGGACGTCACAGGCTACCTCCATACCTCTAAAATAGGCTCTGTAAGAGCATCATTAAACGGAAGCAATGGATCCGCTGAAGCAGAAGAAGGATGCAGGACCTCAGTTAGAATATTCGTTTTGATCTCTGCAGCAGGCAACGGAAGATCCAAATAATTTGCCGCCTTCCTGACCACAGAATGAAAACAGGCCACCTCCTCCGTAAACTCCCCTGGAGAAGAACGGTCCCATTCTGGCAAAGTGTCAAGCCCACTGGCTGAGCCAAGCCCTTGATATTCCCCCAAGGGTTCCACAATCTCTCCTTCCTCCAGCAACTGCCTTTGGTACTGCTGGTACTCCAAAAGTCTTAAAGCTTTTCTGCACGACCTCAGCCTGGCCTCTAACCGTGGCGTCGATATAGAATTAGCCGACGCCGATGACACCGGCTTCAGGACTGAAAGGCTCAGACCAAGAGAAGAAGGCTGACTACGGTCTAATCCGGAGCCATCAAGCGCCGGAGCGGATCCCATCGGCGCCGTGATCACCTGAGGCTCCGTCATCGGCATCAACTGATAAGGTGATGACATCAGTGCCGTAGATCTAAAAGGTGATGTCAACGGAGCCGCAGGTCTTTGAGGCGACGTCATCGGCGCCGAACCGGCACCCTGAGAAGGATAAAAGGGCATAAACAGTGCCGCCTTCTAAGGCCCCGGGGAGCCCAACGTAAATGCCAAAGGACCCGTGGGACCAGCCAGTGCACCAGCAGGGGCCAAAGCATTAAGCATAGAAAACAGGGCATTTAAAAATGCCGCCGGATCCGCTCCAGGAGCCGGGAAGGCAGGATTCCGCTGGTCTCCATGCGGCACTTGCGCCGGTTCAGCATCCGAATCCTGCGCCACAGGTGAAAAGCGAGGATTCTCTGGAGGCGAGACCACCTAGAAGACCGATGGCGCCGGAGAAGCCTGAGTGCTTCGAGTCTGCGGAGTCACAGTCGAACTAACCTCCCACGTCGCAGTCTAGATGGAGACCTGGACCTTGAACGGCTTCGAGCTGAACTAGCCCGAGAGTCATGACGACCTCGCTATTTGTGCTTCTTCGACGAAGTGTGAGAAGACGACCTGTGATGGCTCTTATGTCCTTTTTTCACCTTAGCCAAAAAGAGCTTGGCTTCTCACTCCTTCAGAGCCTTTGGATTCATGCTCTGGCATGATACACACTACTTAACGTCATGCTCGGAGCTTAAACACCAAAGACAATCATCATGAGGGTCAGTAACCGACATGCGACCCCCGCACTCTCGAAAAGGCTTAAATCCCGACTTCCTAGGAGGAGAGATTGTAACCAGAAACAAGATGGAACACCTTCAGTAATAGCGAGAGCTAGGAGAAGGCACGGAAAAAAGGGAACTGACTTCAGCACACCGGTGAGGTCCACTTATTGGCACAGTGACGTCAGACGGAGTTGCGTGGAACCCTGCAATTGTGACGTCCTCGTCGACGTGGAGAGCTGGGAAGAAGATTTTCCGTCGAATGCTGGCGAATGGGAGAATTCATAGGGTGAGCAATCCACAGGCAGCTGTATCCATCAGAACTGTTAATACTATTAATTTTTCTAAGCAGTCACTCACCCCCTGAAGATGCTTAGTGGACCCCCAGGGTTCCCTGGCCCACGGGTTGCGAACCACTGCTATACAACATCTAGGCTGGCTCCTGGGTGAGGACCCCCATTGTGAACTTCACCATCACTGCACAAATGGTTCAGGTCTGCTCCCATGTGTGGCCATCCAAAGGCTTGGTAGCCATAGAGTTACCTGTCTCACTCACCTTCTGTCTTCCACATTGCGTCACAAGCAGGTTGAAACCATTATGTTCTGCCCTCTGTACAACTGTGAAAGAAAGGCAGCCACAAGGATTTCTTCACCAGCCCCTCAGGCTGAATCTAGTGCCAGCTATTAGCAGTTTCTTTGGAGGGCACGTTCCAGCTTTTTGTCCATTCCACCAGCTGGCAAGGTGGTTTTCGCAGGAGATTGTTCCCTCTTCAAGACCAGAACCTTTCACCCAAAACAAATTAAAGTATGCCCTGCTCTTGAGAATCTCTGCAGTATATGAGAATTCATCTGGACTGCATTGCATGTATTTTGCACTTGTGTGAACAGACACAGAGAATAGTAGGGAATCTACTGTAAATTATGTTTGTAACTACACACAACATGGTGAACACTCAATGCACACAAAATGGTGGCGCCCACTTTATATGTACGATGGAACACAATATAATATGGATCCTTCTACGTGACCAATATGACAACTAAATCAATCAAAACACACACTTTAATTATATTATGACAACACCGAAATGACTGCCTTGTGAAAACTCATCAGCAGAACTACAGGCAAATCATGTGTCAGCTGTGGTTGTGACGATATACATCAATAAATAAAATGAATATACAATTCATAATTACTGGCAATCTTTTGTTTTGACATAAGCAGTGGAGGAGTACCAGGATAGCTCTTTTTTCACAAACACATCAAACTTTCATTACCTGCTTACAAAATACATAAAATACTTTGATACATCCTGCAAAAGGAAAATTTATTTTATTACATACAAGGTACCCACTTGTGGAGCTGGACTCTAAAACTGACTTCCAAATTTTGTGTGCTGGAGTAGAGACACAACAAGTAAAATGTGACTTATTCACCAGTGTTCCTTAATTTATAGGAGAAATGATGTCAGAGAATTTGAAGGTGCACTACCTTGGACTGCAGTCAATGTTCTAGAGGCCAGTTTCGACAGGCACGCAATTTATGTAGGAGTTTTATAGTACGCTATGTGTAACATGTCTGTTACTTCAGAGCACAAATTAGAACTGTTCAGCTGCAAAGGTTTTTTTTATAAGGGAGGAACATATAGGATCAAGTTCAATGGGGCCTATAGCTGATGTACCCCAGTCACAACCCCTTAAAGTAAAAGAGGTCTGTTCAGATGTTAGAAGAGTTACTTTATGATTAAGGCTCTCAGGCACTCTGACCTGTTGTAACTATTGTGGGCTTTTAATCACACCCACCTCACGCCCATCACTTTAATTCGTTTGTGGGCTTGCCTTTCAAAAATCACTTAATATCATTGGTAAATGCTTTATGCTTGCCCTGCCTTGGGGCGGTTTGGTTACGGCAAACTCAATTGGCGGTATCATTTTTACATTATATGCACCCTGATCTGCTTAGTACACGTTCTTTGCAGCAGGACTATTAACCCTGTGCGCTACCTTGTGATGACTTTAAGCTTCCACTAAACAAAAGTATGTTCTTTCTCCAGAATGAACATAAATTGCCAGAGTTATTTTGATATTTGTACATTGTTTCTTTTGTCTGTGCTTCGTGGCTGCCATGGTGCTCCCAGTGCTTAGAGTGTCAACTCAAACTGCGGTATCGTTTTTACATTATATGCACTCTGATCTGCCTAGTACACATTCTTTGCAGCAGGCATATTACCTCTGTGCTCTACCTTGTGATGACTCCAAGTTTCCACTAGACAAAAGTATGTTCTGTCTACAGAAAGAACATAAATCGCCAGAGTTATTTGGACATTTTTACAGTACATGCACTTTGTGATTTGCTGAATACACATTCATTGCAACAGGCACATTTACCCTCTGCGCTATCTTATGATGACGCCAAACTTCCACTAGACAAAAGTAAGTTCTCTCTCCAGAAACATTAATCAACAGAGTTATTTAATTTTTTTTACATTATATGCACTCTGATCTGCTCAGTACACATTCTTACCAGCAGGCATATTAACCCTCTGCGCTACCTTATGACGACTCCCTCCAAGCTTCCACTAGACAAAAGTACGTTCTCTCTCCAGAAAAAACATAAATCGCCAGAGTTATTTTGACATTTTTACATCACATGCACTTTGTGATTAGTACAAGTTATTTGCAGAAGGCACATTAACCCTCTGCTCTACCTTGTGATGACTCAAACCTTCCACTAGACAAAAGTACGTTCTCTCTGCTGAAAGAAAATAAATCACCAGAGGTATTTTGACATTTTCACATTATATGCACTTTGTGATTTGCCTAGCACACGTTCTTTACAGCAGGCACATTAACCGTCTGCGCTACCTTATAATAAATCCAAGCTTTCAAAGAACATTAACCCTCTCCTCTATGATACCTTAAAATGAGTCCAAAGTTCCAGTAGACAAAAGAATGTTCTCTCTTCAAAAGAACATTAATTAGTTTTTTTTACATTATATGCACACTGATAGGCTTAGTACCCGTTCTTTGCAGCACACATATTTATTCTGGGACTTAGAGTTTTAGTTTTATACCGTGATACAAGCTGGGAACCAGCCCTTGGAGTAGTATTCGTGGAGTTGCACAGTTCCCTAGTTCGATGCGTGGTTTGCTCATTTAGTTTATATTTCAGCTTTGAATTCTGAGACATGTAGTTTTCTTTTTATAACGCAATACAAGCTGCGAATACAAAGCAGAAACCTGACTAAATTAACTACACACATTTGAGTCTGTGAAACTTGAGCTGTGTGTGTAGTTATAAAACTAACCCCGAGGAGAGCTTACAGTTGATTATGCTGTACAATGGTAAATATTTTATAACTTATATTTCAGTTCAAGACTGACTGAGGATCATTATTATCATGTGAGGTGGCTCCCTACAAGCATGTGAAAAATCATGGGCATTTTGTTCAACTCCCCAGACTGCAGTAAATGGACATTGATCCAGTAAGCACGCATTCTTGGAGTACAATTATTTATTCATTGCCCCACGGGCAATGTCACCTGTACCAACTGCCAATTAAATATGGTTTGCACCTGAAAGTAGTTTGTGTTTTAACCCCTTCTGTGCCCAGGACGTAATGGTTACGTCCTGAGGCACAGTGCTGCTGTGCCCAGGACGTAACCATTACGTACTGTGCACAGAGCCCAGAGGGAGCGCTCTCGCTCCCTCTGTGGGGTTCCCCCCCACCCCCCCAAGTCAGGGATGGAAGGGGAAGCCCTTCCCCTCCCACCCCCGACCCCCCCCAACCCCCCCTGTGACGTCAGCGCGCGAGCGCGCGCTGATTAGTCACAGGGTCTCCCCCATCGCGCTGGAAGCATTTCTTTTTCAATCCCATGGGGGAGGCCCCGAGAGGCTTCAAAGGGAAGGAAATGTATTTCCTTCCCTTTGAAGTCTCTCACAGGTTTCAAAAGCTGGATTGCTTGCAATCCGGCTTTTGAAACCCCACTAGACACCAGGGATTTTTTTTTTTTCTTGAAATTGGCAAAAGGGAGCGACCCCTTGGGCAAGGGTCGCTCCCAGGGGGGCATTTTTTTAGGAAGGCCTTTTCTGCCCCCCCCTGGGGGCAGATTGGCCTATTATTAGGCCAAGGGAGCTTTTTTTTTTTTTTTTTTTTTTTTAGATGAATTCTTTTTTTTTAGGTGGGGAGCGATCCCTTAGGCAAGGGTCGCTCCCCTACGGGGCAATATATATTTAGGCCATTTCTGCCCCCCTTGGGGGCAGATTGGCCTATTTTGATAAGGCCAATCTGCCCCCAAGGGGGGCAGAAACCATTAGACACCAGGGAGCTTGTTTTTGCGCGCGAATGTCACGCAACAAAGCGACCCCTTTGGCAAGGGTCGCTCCCAGGGGGGGCAATTTTTTGGGAAGGCCTTTTCTGCCCCCCCTGGGTGTTTTTTTTTTTTGTTCTTTTTTTTTTTTTAGAGATGGGGAGCGACCCATCAGGCAAGGGTCGCTCCCCTGGGGGGCAAATTGTATTTAGACCATTTCTGCCCCCCTGGGGGCAGATTGGCCGATTTTAGGTCAATCTGCCCCCAAGGGGGCAGAAACCACTAGGCACCGGGGATTTGTTTTTTGGCGCCAATGTCACGCAGGGGGAGCGACCCCGTAGGCAAGGGTCGCTCCCGGGGGGGGTGGGGGTTGGGGGGGCAAATTTATTTTAGGCCATTTCTGCCCCCCCCGGGGGACAGATCGGCCTATTATTAGGCCGAACTGCCCCCGGGGGGGGGGCAGAACACTCTAGGCGCCAGGGCAATTTTTTGTTGTGTTTTTTTTTTTTGTTGTTTCTTTTTTTAGAGATGGGGAGCGACCCATCAGGCAAGGGTCGCTCCCCTGGGGGGGCAAATTGTATTTAGACCATTTCTGCCCCCCTGTGGGCAGATTGGCCAATTTTAGGTCAATCTGCCCCCAAGGGGGCAGAAACCACTAGGCACCGGGGATTTGTTTTTTGGCGCCAATGTCACGCAGGGGGAGCGACCCCGTAGGCAAGGGTCGCTCCCGATGGGGGGGGTGGGGGTTGGGGGGGCAAATTTATTTTAGGCTATTTCTGCCCCCCCGGGGGACAGATCGGCCTATTATTAGGCCGAACTGCCCCCAGGAGGGGGGCAGAACACTCTAGGCGCCAGGGCAATTTTTTTTGTGTGTTTTTTTTTTTTTGTTGTTTCTTTTTTTAGAGATGGGGAGCGACCCATCAGGCAAGGGTCGCTCCCCTGGGGGGGCAAATTGTATTTAGACCATTTCTGCCCCCCTGGGGGCAGATTGGCCAATTTTAGGTCAATCTGCCCCCAAGGGGGCAGAAATCACTAGGCACCGGGGATTTGTTTTTTGGCGCCAATGTCACGCAGGGGGAGCGACCCCGTAGGCAAGGGTCGCTCCCGGGGGGGGGTGGGGGTTGGGGGGGCAAATTTATTTTAGGCCATTTCTGCCCCCCCGGGGGACAGATTGGCCTATTATTAGGCCGAACTGCCCCCGGGGGGGGGCAGAACACTCTAGGCGCCAGGCAATTTTTTTTTTTGTGTTTTTTTTTTGTTTTGTTTCTTTTTTTAGAGATGGGGAGCGACCCATCAGGCAAGGGTCGCTCCCCTGGGGGGGCAAATTGTATTTAGACCATTTCTGCCCCCCTGGGGGCAGATTGGGCAATTTTAGGTCAATCTGCCCCCAAGGGGGCAGAAACCACTAGGCACCGGGGATTTGTTTTTTGGCACCAATGTCACGCAGGGGGAGCGACCCCGTAGGCAAGGGTCGCTCCCGGGGGGGGGGGGGTGGGGATTGGGGGGGCAAATTTATTTTAAGCCATTTCTGCCCCCCCGGGGGACAGATCGGCCTATTATTAGGCCGAACTGCCCCCCGGGGGGGGCAGAACACTCTAGGCGCCAGGGCAATTTTTTTTTTGTGTGTTTTTTTTTGTTGTTCCTTTTTTTAGAGATGGGGAGCGACCCATCAGGCAAGGGTCGCTCCCCTGGGGGGGCAAATTGTATTTAGACCATTTCTGCCCCCCTGGGGGCAGATTGGCCAATTTTAGGTCAATCTGCCCCCAAGGGGGCAGAAACCACTAGGCACCGGGGATTTGTTTTTTGGCGCCAATGTCACGCAGGGGGAGCGACCCCGTAGGCAAGGGTCGCTCCCGGGGGGGGGGGGGGGTTGGGGGGTCAAAATTATTTTAGGCCATTTCTGCCCCCCCGGGGGACAGATCGGCCTATTATTAGGCCGAACCGCCCCCGGGGGGGGGGGGGCAGAACACTCTAGGCACCAGGGCAATTTTTTTTTTGTGTTTTTTTTTTTTTTTTGTTTCTTTTTTTAGAGATGGGGAGCGACCCATCAGGCAAGGGACGCTCCCCTGGGGGGGCAAATTGTATTTAGACCATTTCTGCCCCCCTGGGGGCAGATTGGCCAATTTTAGGTCAATCTGCCCCCAAGGGGGCAGAAACCACTAGGCACCGGGGATTTGTTTTTTGGCGCCATTGTCACGCAGGGGGAGCGACCCCGTAGGTAAGGGTCGCTCCCGGTGGGGGGGGTGGGGGTTGGGGGGGCAAATTTATTTTAGGCCATTTCTGCCCCCCGGGGGACAGATCGGCCTATTATTAGGCCGAACTGCCCCCCGGGGGGGGGGCAGAACACTCTAGGCGCCAGGGCAATTTTTTTTGTGTGTGTTTTTTTTTGTTGTTTCTTTTTTTAGAGATGGGGAGCGACCCATCAGGCAAGGGTCGCTCCCCTGGGGGGGCAAATTGTATTTAGACCATTTCTGCCCCCCTGGGGGCAGATTGGCCAATTTTAGGTCAATCTGCCCCCAAGGGGGCAGAAACCACTAGGCACCGGGGATTTGTTTTTTGGCGCCAATGTCACGCAGGGGGAGCGACCCCGTAGGCAAGGGTCGCTCCCGGGGGGGGATGGGGGTTGGGGGGGCAAATTTATTTTAGGCCATTTCTGCCCCCCCGGGGGACAGATCGGCCTATTATTAGGCCGAACTGCCCCCGGGGGGGGGGCAGAACACTCTAGGCACCAGGGCAATTTTTTTGTTGTGTTTTTTTTTTTTTGTTGTTTCTTTTTTTAGAGATGGGGAGCGACCCATCAGGCAAGGGTCGCTCCCCTGGGGGGGCAAATTGTATTTAGACCATTTCTGCCCCCCTGGGGGCAGATTGGCCAATTTTAGGTCAATCTGCCCCCAAGGGGGCAGAAACCACTAGGCACCGGGGATTTGTTTTTTGGCACCAATGTCACGCAGGGGGAGCGACCCCGTAGGCAAGGGTCGCTCCCGGGGGGGGGGGGGGTGGGTGTTGGGGGGGCAAATTTATTTTAGGCCATTTCTGCCCCCCCCCCCCCCCTGGGGCCGGCTGAGCTACAGGCCAAACACCACAGGTAGGCACCTTGCAAAAAACACCTCTGTTTTCTGTGAAAAAATATGTTGTGTCCACGTTGTGTTTTCGGCCATTTCCTTTTGTGGGCGCTAGGCCTACCCACAGAAGTGATGTACCATTTTTATCGAGAGACTTAGGGGAACGCTGGGTGGAAGGAAATTTGTGGCTCCTCTCAGATTCCAGAACTTTCTGTCACCGAAATGAGAGGAAAAAGTGTTTTTTGGGCCAAATTTTGATGTTTGCAAAGGATTCTGGGTAACATAACCTGGTCAGAGCCCCGCAAGTCACCCCATCTTGGATTCCCCTGGGTTTCTAGTTTTCAAAAATGCACTGGTTTGCTAGGTTTCCTCAGGTGTCGGCTGAGCTACAGGCCAAAATCCACAGGTAGGCACTGCTTTTTATAAAAAAATGTGATGTGTCCACGTTGTGTTTTGGGCCCTTTCCTTTCGTGGGCGCTAGTCCTACCCACACAAGTGAGGTATCATTTTTATCGGGAGACTTGGGGGAACGCTGGGTAGAGGGAAATTTGTGGCTCCTCTCAGATTCCAGAACTTTCTGCCACAGAAATGTGAGTAACATGTGTATTTTTAGCCAAATTTTGAGGTTTGCAAAGGATTCTGGGTAACAGAACCTGGTCCGAGCCCCGCAAGTCACCCCTCCTTGGATTCCCCTAGGTCTCTAGTTTTCAGAAATGCACAGGTTTGGTAGGTTTCCCTAGGTGCCGGCTGAGCTAGAGGCCAAAATCTACAGGTAGGCACTTCGCAAAAAACAACTCTGTTTTTTTCCAAAATTTAGGATGTGTCCACGTTGCGCTTTGGGGTGTTTCCTGTCGCCGGCGCTAGGCCTACCCACGCAAGTGAGGTATCATTTTTATCGGGAGACTTGGGGGAACGCTGGGTGGAAGGAAATTTGTAGCTCCTCTCAGGTTCCAGAACTTTCTGCCACAGAAATATGAGGGACATGTGTTTTTTAGCCAAATTTTGAGGTTTGCAAAGGATTCTGGGTAACAGAACCTGGTCCGAGCCCCGCAAGTCACCCCTCCTTGGATTCCCCTAGGTCTCTAGTTTTCAGAAATGCACAGGTTTGGTATGTTTCCCTAGGTGCCGGCTGAGCTAGAGGCCAAAATCTACAGGTAGGCACTTCGCAAAAAACACCTCTGTTTTTTTCCAAAATTTAGGATGTGTCCACGTTGCGCTTTGGGGTGTTTCCTGTCGCCGGCGCTAGGCCTACCCACGCAATTGAGGTATCATTTTTATCGGGAGACTTGGGGGAACGCTGGGTAGAAGGAAATTTGTGGCTCCTCTCAGATTCCAGAACTTTCTGCCACAGAAATGTGAATAACATGTGTATTTTTAGCCAAATTTTGAGGTTTGCAAAGGATTCTGGGTAACAGAACCTGGTCCGAGCCCCGCAAGTCACCCCTCCTTGGATTCCCCTAGGTCTCTAGTTTTCAGAAATGCACAGGTTTGGTAGGTTTCCCTAGGTGCCGGCTGAGCTAGAGGCCAAAATCTACAGGTAGGCACTTCGCAAAAAACACCTCTGTTTTTTTCCAAAATTTAGGATGTGTCCACGTTGCGCTTTGGGGTGTTTCCTGTCGCCGGCGCTAGGCCTACCCACGCAAGTGAGGTATCATTTTTATCGGGAGACTTGGGGGAACGCTGGGTGGAAGGAAATTTGTAGCTCCTCTCAGATTCCAGAACTTTCTGCCACAGAAATGTGAGGGACATGTGTATTTTTAGCCAAATTTTGAGGTTTGCAAAGGATTCTGGGTAACAGAACCTGGTCCGAGCCCCGCAAGTCACCCCTCCTTGGATTCCCCTAGGTCTCTAGTTTTCAGAAATGCACAGGTTTGGTAGGTTTCCCTAGGTGCCGGCTGAGCTAGAGGCCAAAATCTACAGGTAGGCACTTCGCAAAAAACACCTCTGTTTTTTTCCAAAATTTAGGATGTGTCCACGTTGCGCTTTGGGGTGTTTCCTGTCGCCGGCGCTAGGCCTACCCACGCAAGTGAGGTATCATTTTTATCGGGAGACTTGGGGGAACGCTGGGTAGAAGGAAATTTGTGGCTCCTCTCAGATTCCAGAACTTTCTGCCACAGAAATGTGAGTAACATGTGTATTTTTAGCCAAATTTTGAGGTTTGCAAAGGATTCTGGGTAACAGAACCTGGTCCGAGCCCCGCAAGTCACCCCTCCTTGGATTCCCCTAGGTCTCTAGTTTTCAGAAATGCACAGGTTTGGTAGGTTTCCCTAGGTGCCGGCTGAGCTAGAGGCCAAAATCTACAGGTAGGCACTTCGCAAAAAACACCTCTGTTTTTTTCCAAAATTTAGGATGTGTCCACGTTGCGCTTTGGGGTGTTTCCTGTCGCCGGCGCTAGGCCTACCCACGCAAGTGAGGTATCATTTTTATCGGGAGACTTGGGGGAACGCTGGGTGGAAGGAAATTTGTAGCTCCTCTCAGATTCCAGAACTTTCTGCCACAGAAATGTGAGGGACATGTGTTTTTTTAGCCAAATTTTGAGGTTTGCAAAGGATTCTGGGTAACAGAACCTGGTCCGAGCCACACAAGTCCCCCCTCCTTGGATTCCCCTAGGTCTCTAGTTTTCAGAAATGTACAGGTTTGGTAGGTTTCCCTAGGTGGCGGCTGAGCTAGAGGCCAAAATCTCCAGGTAGTCACTTTGCTAAAAACAGCTCTGTTTTCTGTGATGTGTCCATGTTGTGTTTTGGGGCATATCCTGTCGCGGGCGCTAGGCCTACCCACACAAGTGAGGTATCATTTTTATCGGGAGACGTGGGGGAACGCTGGGTGGAAGGAAATTCGTGGCTCCTCTCAGATTCCAGAACTTTCTGCCACAGAAATGTGAGGAACATGTGTTTTTTTAGCCAAATTTTGAGGTTTGCAAAGGATTCTGGGTAACAGAACCTGGTCCGAGCCACACAAGTCACCCCTCCTTGGATTCCCCTAGGTCTCTAGTCTTCAGAAATGCACAGGTTTGGTAGGTTTCCCTAGGTGCCGGCTGAGCTAGAGGCCAAAATCTACAGGTAGTCACTTTGCTAAAAACAGCTCTGTTTTCTGTGATATGTCCACGTTGTGTTTTGGGGCATATCCTGTCGCGGGCGCTAGGCCTACCCACACAAGTGAGGTATCATTTTTATCGGGAGACGTGGGGGAACGCTGGGTGGAAGGAAATTTGTGGCTCCTCTCAGATTCCAGAACTTTCTGCCACAGAAATGTGAGGAACATGTGTTTTTTTAGCCAAATTTTGAGATTTGCAAAGGATTCTGGGTAACAGAACCTTGTCCGAGCCCCGCAAGTCACCCCTCCTTGGATTCCCCTAGGTCTCTAGTTTTCAGAAATGCACAGGTTTGGTAGGTTTCCCTAGGTGGCGGCTGAGCTAGAGGCCAAAATCTACAGGTAGTCACTTTGCTAAAAACAGCTCTGTTTTCTGTGATATGTCCACGTTGTGTTTTGGGGCATATCCTGTCGCGGGCGCTAGGCCTACCCACACAAGTGAGGTATCATTTTTATCGGGAGACGTGGGGGAACGCTGGGTGGAAGGAAATTTGTGGCTCCTCTCAGATTCCAGAACTTTCTGCCACAGAAATGTGAGGAACATGTGTTTTTTTAGCCAAATTTTGAGGTTTGCAAAGGATTCTGGGTAACAGAACCTGGTCCGAGCCCCGCAAGTCACCCCTCCTTGGATTCCCCTAGGTCTCTAGTTTTCAGAAATGCACAGGTTTGGTAGGTTTCCCTAGGTGGCGGCTGAGCTAGAGGCCAAAATCTACAGGTAGTCACTTTGCTAAAAACAGCTCTGTTTTCTGTGATATGTCCACGTTGTGTTTTGGGGCATATCCTGTCGCGGGCGCTAGGCCTACCCACACAAGTGAGGTATCATTTTTATCGGGAGACGTGGGGGAACGCTGGGTGGAAGGAAATTTGTGGCTCCTCTCAGATTCCAGAACTTTCTGCCACAGAAATGTGAGGAACATGTGTTTTTTTAGCCAAATTTTTAGATTTGCAAAGGATTCTGGGTAACAGAACCTGGTCCGAGCCCCGCAAGTCACCCCTCCTTGGATTCCCCTAGGTCTCTAGTTTTCAGAAATGCACAGGTTTGGTAGGTTTCCCTAGGTAGCGGCTGAGCTAGAGGCCAAAATCTACAGGTAGTCACTTTGCTAAAAACAGCTCTGTTTTCTGTGATATGTCCACGTTGTGTTTTGGGGCATATCCTGTCGCGGGCGCTAGGCCTACCCACACAAGTGAGGTATCATTTTTATCGGGAGACGTGGGGGAACGCTGGGTGGAAGGAAATTTGTGGCTCCTCTCAGATTCCAGAACTTTCTGCCACAGAAATGTGAGGAACATGTGTTTTTTTAGCCAAATTTTGAGGTTTGCAAAGGATTCTGGGTAACAGAACCTGGTCCGAGCCACACAAGTCACCCCTCCTTGGATTCCCCTAGGTCTCTAGTTTTCAGAAATGCACAGGTTTGGTAGGTTTCCCTAGGTGGCGGCTGAGCTAGAGGCCAAAATCTACAGGTAGTCACTTTGCTAAAAACAGCTCTGTTTTCTGTGATGTGTCCACGTTGTGTTTTGGGGCATATCCTGTCGCGGGTGCTAGGCCTACCCACACAAGTGAGGTATCATTTTTATCGGGAGACGTGGGGGAGTGCTGGGTGGAAGGAAATTTGTGGCTCCTCTCAGATTCCAGAACTTTCTGTCACAGAAATGTGAGGAACATGTGTTTTTTTAGCCAAATTTTGAGGTTTGCAAAGGATTCTGGGTAACAGAACCTGGTCCGAGCCACACAAGTCACTCCTCCATGGATTCCCCTAGGTCTCTAGTTTTCAGAAATGCACAGGTTTGGTAGGTTTCCCTAGGTGGCGGCTGAGCTAGAGGCCAAAATCTACAGGTAGTCACTTTGCTAAAAACAGCTCTGTTTTCTGTGATGTGTCCACGTTGTGTTTTGGGGCATATCCTGTCGCGGGTGCTAGGCCTACCCACACAAGTGAGGTACCATTTTTATCGGGAGACTTGGGGGAACATAGATTAGCAAAACAAGTACTATTGCCCCTTGTCTTTCTCTACATTTTTTCCTTCCAAATATAGGAGTGTGTGTAAAAAAGACATCTATTTGAGAAATTCCCTGTAATTCACGTGCTACTATGGTCACCCCGGAATTCAGAGATGTGCAAATAACCACTGCTCCTCAACACCTTATCTTGTGCCCTTTTTGGAAATGCAAAGGTTTTCTTCATAGCAATTTTTTACTCCTTATATTTCAGCAAATGAATTGCTGTATACCCGGTATAGAATGAAAACGCACTGCAGGGTGCAGCTCATTTATTGGCTCTGGGTTCCTCGGGTTCTTGATGAACCTACAAACCCTATATATCCCCGCAACCAGAGGAGTCCAGCAGACGTAACGGTATATTGCTTTCGATAATCTGACATTGCAGGGAAAAGTTACAGAGTAAAACGTAGAGAAAAATTGATGGTTTTTTCACCTCAATTTCAATATTTTTCTTTTTCAGCTGTTATTTTCTGTAGGAAACCCTTGTAGGATCTACACAAATGACCCCTTGCTGAATTCAGAATTTTGTCTACTTTTCAGAAATGTTTAGGTTTCTGGGATCCAGCTTTGGTTTCATGACCATTCCTGTCACTGACTGGAAGGAGGCTGAAAGCACAAAAAATTGCACAAATGGGGTATGCCCCAGTAAAATGCCAAAATTGTGTTGAAAAATTGGGTTTTCTGATTCAAGTCTGCCTGTTCCTGAAAGCTGGGAAGCTGCTGAGTTTAGCACCGCAAACTCTTTGTTGATGCCATTTTCAGGGGAAAAACCACAAGCCTTCTTCTGCAGCCACTTTTTCCAATTTTTTTGAAAAAAACGAAATTTTCACTGTATTTTGGCCAATTTCTTGGCCTCCTTCAGGGGAACCCACAAAGTCTGGGTACCTCTAGAATCCCTAGGATGTTGGAAAAAAAGGACGCAAATTTGGCTTGGTTAGCTTATGTGGACAAAAAGTTATGAGGGCCTAAGCGCGAACTGCCCCAAATAGGCAAAAAAAGGCCTGGCACAGGAGGGGGAAAAGGCCTGGCAGCGAAGGGGTTAAGGGCCTTGTTTAAAAATGATTCCACAAAGCCTACTAGCCCTTTAGCTATATGCATGGACACTGCAATTATGTGGCAGAAAGGACCAAAATATGCAGTATGGTTGACCAATTAATGTGGCAAAAAAAGTTCAGTTATGCATTTACAATGCCAATAGCTCCAACTCAAGTAAATGTGAGACCTATTTCATTGCAAATGCTTGTTACTGATTTTTATAGATAAATACAGACAGAAAAACATTTATTTTCCTGTCAGTATATATATTTTGATTAAAACAGAAATTGGGTTGTTTTTTGAGTGATTCTATATGCTGTCAGTCGTGGCTGCCAGGCCTATAGCTATGCAAATTGACAGGTAAGGGGTTTAAAAAAATGAAGGGGATTTTAGAAAAGTGGCTTAAACAGCAGCAGCACTTGGATTCTTTTTGGGTGATAAGCTGCGCTTTAGAAACATAACATAACAGATTTGCACAAGGTTGATACTAAAATGTGCATGTCGTGAAAGACTTCTGGGAGAGGGTAATAAATAGGATGAACTGGGTTCCTACGTTGGCTTGTGCACTCACACCACAGTTTTGTCTGCTGGGAAACCTGGTTCGCCCCAAGAAGCACAAAATGACATACTGGTTTCTGCAGTTGCACTAGTGTTGGCAAGGAGGCGGGTAGCCATCACATGGATGGGTGGCTAGGGCTCCCTCCAAGGGGCTCTGGGTCTGAGATTTCTCTCAGTGATCGGTGGCAGAGGAAACTCAAATGCGACGTGCTTGCTCCAATGCTAAACTACCAGTTGACCTGGAAGCCTGGGGCACACTGGGTCAAAAATTTTAGGGCCGATAGGGAAATGCCTTGGAGGATGACTCCATGGACAGTGAGGTGTAACTATAGCCGTCAGCCATGCAGGCATGCATGCATATTTATTGGTTAAATAAATGTGGCAATATACTAGTTCCAGCTTCATTTGTTTACAAAAACCACAATAAATTGGATAAATATAGATACAATTAGTAAAGTATGAATGAATACAGATGGAAATGTAAAAAAAAAAAAAATACCATGAAACCAAGAGTCCTAATTAATAAAGCCATTTCCTGAAATTTTGTTGTTATGTTCCGGTTCAGGGGTGGGGCTGAAGGTGACCCACTTATCATCTTACATCTTGTATTCTATGAGATATGCCTCCAATTCTGGATTTAAAAGAAAATTATTTAATTTGACATCAGAGTTGCAACTAGAAGACCAACAGGGCTTGACTTACTCTCAACTCAAGAAAACCTAGCACTTAAATACAGCTGGAAGTGAATACATTCAGAGGCTGCAAACGGGCTAAAAATAAAAAATAAATGGTTCCTTTGATTGTCTCAAAACACACACCATATTATGATCACCATAGGCTAAAATGGAACCGTAATACGGCGGACGGTATATCCATCACTTTTGTGACTGAGTAACTCATTTTGCCCAAATCTAACCATGTGCTCTTTTGCACCAGCACGAATAGCTGTCTACTCTGCTGTCTTCCTGCTCAACACCTTGTAGTATCAACTGTCTAGTATGGCCAAAGAAGGCTTTGATGCCTCAAGCTTTCTTATACTTAGGTTGTTCTGGTGGGTGCCTCTCAAAGCATATGCACCTTTGTTAACCCTGCTTGAGTATGGTGTGGTGGTATTAATACTGTATAGTTCAAAAGGAATACATGGTAAATTGAGTATGCCTTCTTATTCCATTGTAAAGAAATGGCTCCCTGCTGCAGTTACCCCCCCTTTTTTGCCTGATACTGATGCTGACTTGACTGAGAAGTGTGCTGGAACCCTGCTAACCAGGCCCCAGCACCAGTGTTCTTTCACCTAAAATGTACCATTGTTTCCACAATTGGCACACCCCTGGCACACAGATAAGTCCCTTGTAAAAGGTACCAGTGGTACCAAGGGCCCTGTGACCAGGGAAGGTCCCTAAGGGCTGCAGCCTATGTTGGCCCACCCTAAGGGACCCCTCACCTAACACATGCACACTGCCATTGCAGATTGTGTGTGCTGGTGGGGAGAAAAAGGCAAAGTCGACATGGCATCCACCTCAGGATGCCATGCTCACAAAATACTGCCTGTGGCATAGGTAAGCCACCCCTCTAGCAGGCCTTACATCCCTAAGGCAGGGTGCACTATACCACAGGTGAGGTCATAGCTGCATGAGCAATATGCCCCTACAGTGTCTAAGTCTATTCTTAGACACTGTAAGTACAGTTGTGGCCATATTAAGTATATGGTCTGGGAGTTTGTCAAAAACGAACTCCACAGCTCCATAATGGCTACACTGAATACTGGGACGTTTGATATCAAACTTCTCAGAATAATAAACCCACACTGATGCCAGTGTTGGATTTATTAAAAAATTTACACAGAGGGCATCTTAGAGATGCCCCCTGTATTTTACCCAGTTGTTCAGTGCAGGACTGACTGGTCTGTGCTAGCCTGCTGCTGAGAGACGAGTTTCTAACCCATTGTGGTGAGGGCCTTTGTGCTCTCTGAGGACAGAAACAAAAGCCTGCTCTGGGTGTAGGTGCTTCACACCTCCCCCCTGCAGGAACTGTAACACCTAGTAGTGAGCTTCAAAGGCTCAGGCTTCGTGTTACAATGCCCCAGGGCACTCCAGCTAGTGGAGATGCCCGCCCCCTGGACACAGCCCCCACTTTTGGCGGCAAGTCCAGGGGAGATAATGAGAAAAACAAGGAGGAGTCACCCACCAGTCAGGACAACCCCTAAGGAGTCCTGAGCTGAGGTGACCCCTGCCTTTAGATATCCTCCATCTTGATTTTGGAGGATTCCCCCAATAGGAATAGGGTTGTGCCCCCCTCCCCTCAGGGAGGAGGCACAAAGAGGGTGTAGCCACCCTCAAGGACAGTAGCCATTGGCTACTGCCCTCCCAGACCTAAACACACCCCTAAATTCAATATTTAGGGGCACCCCAGAACCCAGGAAATCAGATTCCTGCAACCTGAAGACGAAGAAGGACTGCTGACCTGAAAGCCCTGCAGAGAAGACGGAGACACCAACTGCTTTGGCCCCAGCCCTACCGGCCTGTCTCCCCACTTCAAGAAAAACTGCACCAGCAACGCGTCCCCCAGGGTCCAGCGACCTCTGAAGCCTCAGAGGACTACCCTGCATCTAAAAGGACCAAGAACTCCAGAGGACAGCAGCTCTGCTCCAAAGAAACAACTTTGCAACAAAGAAACAAACTTTAAAGGACTGCACGTTTCCCGCCGGAAGCGTGAGGCTTTCCACTCTGCACCCGATGCCCCCGGCTCGGCCTGCGGAGAACCAACACTACAGGGAGGACTCCCCGGCGACTGCGACCCTGTGAGTAGCCAGAGTTGACCCCCCTGAGCCCCCCCAGCGACGCCTGCAGATGGAATCCAGAGGCTCCCCCTGACCGCGACTGCCTGCTTCTAAGAACCCGAAGCCTGGTAAAGACACTGCACCCGCAGCCCCCAGGACCTGAAGGATCCGACCTCCAGTGCAGAAGCGACCCCCAGGTGTCCCTCTCCCTTGCCCAGGTGGTGGCTACCCCGAGGAGCCCCCCCCTTGCCTGCCTGCTTCGCTGAAGAGACCCCTGGGTCTCCCATTGAACTCTATTGCAAACCCGACGCCTGTTTGCACTCTGCACCCGGCCGCCCCCGTGCCGCTGAGGGTGTACTTTTTGTGCTGACTTGTGTGTCCCCCCCAGTGCCCTACAAAACCCCCCTGGTCTGCCCTCCGAAGTCGCGGGTACCTACATGCTGGCAGACTGGAACCGGGGCACCCCCTTCTCCATTGAAGCCTATGTGTTTTGGGCACCACTTTGACCTCTGCACCTGACCGGCCCTGAGCTGCTGGTGTGGTAACTTTGGGGTTGCCCTGAACCCCCAACGGTGGGCTACCTTGGACCCAACTTTGAACCCTGTAGGTGGTTTACTTACCTGCAAAACTAACAAACACTTACCTCCCCCAGGAACTGTTGAAATTTGCACTGTCTAGTTTTAAAATAGCTTATTGCCATTTTTGTGAAAAATTTACATGCTGTTTTGCTGATTCAAAGTTCCTAAAGTACCTAAGTGAAATACCTTTCATTTGAAGAATTACTTGTAAATATTGAACCTGTGGTTCTTAAAATAAAGGAAGAAAATATATTTTTCTATACAAAAACCTATTGGCCTGGAATTGTCTTTGAGTGTGTGTTCCTCATTTATTGCCTGTGTGTGAACAACAAATGCTTAACACTACCCTCTGATAAGCCTACTGCACGACCACACTACCACAAAATAGAGCATTAGAATTATCTCTTTTTGCCACTATCTTACCTCTAAGAGGAACCCTTGGACTCTGTGCATGCTATTTCTCACTTTGAAATAGTACATACAGAGCCAACTTCCTACATTGGTGGATTAGCGGTGGGGTACAAGACTTTGCATTTGCTGGACTACTCAGCCAATACCTGGTCACACAACTAAATTCCACAAATTGTCATTAGAAACTGATTTTTGAAATTTGAGCTATTTTTCTAATTTTTTAAAAGTCCTGCTAGGGCCTTGTGTTAGTCCCTGTTAGCATTTCTTTTAGAGTTTAAGAGTTTTGTAAAAGTTTGAATTAAGTTCTAGAGATAGTTTTAGATTAAAAAGTATTCCAACTTTTAGAAACTTTGGGGGTTATTACAACTTTGGAGGAGGTGTTAATCCGTCCCAAATGTGACGGATATACCACCAGCGGTATTACGAGTTCCATAGGATATAATGGACTCGTAATACGGCTGGTGGTATATCCGTCACTTTACGGTCACTTTTGGGACGGATTAACACCTCCTCCAAAGTTGTAATAACCCCCATAATGTCTATTGCAGAAGAGACGGTGGTGGAGCTCAACCTCACCCCTTACCTGCATCTTAGGATGTCAGAGTTAAGGACTCTCTGCAAAATCAAAAAGATAAAAACTGGGTCTAACTCTACAAAAGTACAGCTCCAGGAGCTTTTGGCAGAGTTCAAAAGGGACCACCCCTCTGAGGATAATCCTTCAGATGGGGAAATTAGTGAACAGGAGGATGACTTCCCCCCTCCTGTCCTAAATAGGGAGAACAGGGTCCCTCAAACCCTGACTCCTCATATCATAGTCAGAGAGACTGGTTCTTCCACAGGGGAGACCAGTACCTCTGAAAGCATTGAGGGCAGCCTCAATGAAGAGGACCTCCTGTTAGCCAGGATGGCCAAAAGATTGGCTTTGGAGAAGCAGCTCCTAGCCATAGAAAGGGAAAGAAAAGAGATGGGTTTAGCTCCCATCAATGGTGGCAGCAACTTAAATAGGGTCAGAGAGAATACTGACATCCTGAAAATCCCCAAAGGGATTGTAACATAATATGAAGATGGTGATGACATCACCAAATGGTTCACAGCTTTTGAGAGGGCTTGTACAACCAGAAAAGTAAACAAATCTGGGGTGCTCTCCTTTGGGAAATGTTCACTGGAAAGTGTAGGGATAGACTCCTCACACTCTCTGGTAAAGATGTAGAATCTTATGACCTCATGAAGGCTACCCTGATTGAGGGCTTTGGATTCTCCACTGAGGAGTACCGGATTAGGTTCAGGGGGTTAAAAAATCCTCGAGCCAGACCAGGGTTGATTTTGTAGACTACTCAGTGAAAACACTGGATGGTTGGGTAACTGGAAATGTAGTGCATGACTATGTTGGGCTTTATAATTTGTTTGTGAAAGAACACATTTTAAGTATCTGCTTCAATGAAAAGTTGCATCAGTATCTGGTAGACCTAGGTCCAATTTCTCCCCAAGAGTTGGGAAAGAAGGCAGACCACTGGGTCAAGACTAGGGTAACCAAAACTTCCACTGGGAGTGACCAAAAGAAAGGGGTTACAAAGCCTCCCCAGGAGAAAGTGGGTGACACTAGAAACAAAGAAAAAGAGTCCTCTGTAGGCCCCCAAAAACTAGACCAGGTGGGTGGGCCCCAAGACACAACCCAAAACAAAGGTGGGTACCAGGGTAAGAACTGGGATGCCACTAAGGCATGGTGCCAAAACTGTAGACAGACAGGGCACCACACCAAGGACACTTCTTGTCCCAAAAACAAACCCCCTAGCAAAATCCCAGGGGTGACCAGTGTAGCCATTGGGGATGACTCCTCAGATGAGGAGGTCTTCATAGCCTTCAACTAGAAAAAGGGCCCAACAGGTGAGTTGGAGATTCCAGAGGGACGTAGACACTTCCACCACCTACTGGTGAATGGAATCCCAGCCACTGCCCTGAGAGACACTTGTGCCAGTCACACTATAGTGCATGACAGGCTGGTGTTCTCCAACCAGTACATCCCACGTGAGACTGCCAGAGTAAGAGTTAGCCCAGACAGGGTCACTGATAGGCCTGTGGCTTTTGTGCCCATAGAAGTGGGTGGGACTTTTAGCTGGAGAAGGGTGGTAGTCAGTACAGACCTCCCCCTTGATTGTCTCCTTGGAAATGACTACCCAGAGGTTAGTCAGAGCCCAAGAGAGGAACTGGTCCAGTGCCAGCCCTCTCCAAGGATTCTGGAGGTGATACCCCTGCAGTAACTGCAAGTAGGCCCCAAAAGAAAAAGAAAGGAAAACAGAGTAGGAAAGGTGGACAACCTTTAGCCAAGGTTCCAGCAAGCCAAGGAGATTCTGCTCCAGTAGGGGAGAACTCCAAAAATGGCACTGGTAAATTCCAACCTGACCCACAAGAAGTCCTGGCTAGTCAGGCAACTGTTAAACCTGAGTGGGTGGCTCCTCAGTTAACAAAAGAAAGAGTGGAAGAAGGGTGTTTACTACAAGATGAAGTAACCCCCCACTCTTACACAGCAGACAGGCACCCTGAACCCAAAGAAACCTGTAACTTAGCTCCTTCCCTTGAAGGCGAAGAGCTAAAGGTGTGATTCGGGGCACTGACAGCTGTTAGTGGCCTCTGTTGGGTGTTAGCCTTTATGGCTGCACTATCTTTGGCATGGTGGTCTGACCCCATGCCAAATAGCAAGGTAGGCCCCCTGACCCTGTTGGTCATGGTGGGGTTACTCCAGCTCTGGGTAACCTGTTTGGGTAAGCTAGAGGTGACCCTGGCTAAGATAAGATTAGTAGAGGTGGATACCTCTAGCCCCAAAATAGAGAGAATGGGTGAAGACAGTAAAAGCACAGACAAGAGGCAATTCAGACTAGGGCCCTCATTCCGACCCTGGCGGTTTCAAACCGCCAGGCTGGAGGACCGCGGGAGCACCGCCGACAGGCCGGCGGTGCTCCAATGGGCATTCCGACCGCGGCGGTAAAGCCGCGGTCGGACCGGCAACACTGGCGGTCTCCCGCCAGTGTACCGCCGCCCATAGGAATCCTCCAAGGCGGCGCAGCTAGCTGCGCCGCCGAGGGGATTCCGACCCCCCCTACCGCCATCCAGTTCCCGGCGGTTCTCCCGCCGGGAACCGGATGGCGGTAGGGGGGGTCGCGGGGCCCCTGGGGGCCCCTGCAGTGCCCATGCCACTGGCATGGGCACTGCAGGGGCCCCCGTAAGAGGGCCCCTAAATGTATTTCACTGTCTGCTTTGCAGACAGTGAAATACGCGACGGGTGCAACTGCACCCGTCGCACAGCTTCCACTCCGCCGGCTCGATTCCGAGCCGGCTTCATCGTGGAAGCCTCTTTCCCGCTGGGCTGGCGGGCGGCCTGAAGGCGGCCGCCCGCCCGCCCAGCGGGAAAGTCAGAATCACCGCCGCGGTCTTTCGACCGCGGAACGGTATTCTGGCAGCCCCCGACAGGCCGGCGGCGACCGCCGCCGGCCAATGTCGGAATGAGGGCCTAGGTCCTATCACTGTGGAAGTGGATCAGTTCCCCAGAGGGAATGACCTGAACAGGAGGATGTAAGGCAGAGTAGGCCCTGCAACAAACCAGCCTATTTCCTCTGCTCTTCCTCGCCTGACAGACTAGGAAGACTCTCCCAGCTTTGGCTGAGTCTCCTGGCCTGTGGGCTGGGGGGGGCTTGTGTAAGGAAATGGCTCCCTGTTGCAGTTACCCCCCACTTTTTGCCTGATACTGATGCTGACTTGACTGAGAAGTGTGCTGGGACCCTGCTAAACAGGCCCCAGCACCAGTGTTCTTTCACCTAAAATGTACCATTGTTTCCACAATTGGCACACCCCTGGCACATAGATAAGTCCCTTGTAAAAGGTACCAGTGGTACCAAGGGCCCTGTGACCAGGGAAGGTCCCTAGGGGCTGCAGCATATGTTGTGCCACCCTAAGGGACCCCTCACCTAACACATGCACACTGCCATTGCAGATTGTGTGTGTTGGTGTGGAGAAAAAGGCAAAGTCTACATGGCATCCACCTCAGGATGCCATGCACACAAAATACTGCCTGTGGCATAGGTAAGCCACCCCTCTAGCAGGCCTTACATCCCTAAGGCAGGGTGCACTATACCACAGGTGAGGGCATAGCTGCATGAGCAATATGCCCCTACAGTGTCTAAGTCTATTCCTAGACATTGTAAGTACAATTGTGGCCATATTAAGTATATGGTCTGGGAGTTTGTCAAAAACGAACTCCACAGCTCCATAATGGCTACACTGAATACTGGGAAGTTTGATGTCAAACTTCTCAGAATAATAAACCCACACTGATGCCAGTGTTGGATTTAATAAAAAATTTACACAGAGGGCATCTTAGAGATGCCCCCTGTATTTTACCCAGTTGTTCAGTGCAGGACTGACTGGTCTGTGCCAGCCTGCTGCTGAGAGACGAGTTTCTGACCCCGTGTGGTGAGGGCCTTTGTGCTCTCTGAGGACAGAAACAAAAGCCTGCTCTGGGTTGAGGTGCTTCACACCTCCCCCTGCAGGAACTGTAACACCTAGCAGTGAGCCTCAAAGGCTCAGGCTTCGTGTTACAATGCCCCAGGGCACTCCAGCTAGTGATGATGCCCGCCCCCTGGACACAGCCCCCACTTTTGGTGGCAAGTCCAGGGGAGATAATGAGACTGCATGTTTCCCGCCGGAAGCGTGAGACTTTCCACTCTGCACCCGACGCCCCCGGCTCGACCTGCGGAAAACCAACACTACAGGGACGACTGCCCGGCGACTGCGACCCTGTAAGTGGCCGGAGTTGACCCCCCTGATCCCCCCCAGCGACGCCTCCAGAGGGAATCCAGAGGCTCCCCCTGACCGCGACTGCCTGCTTCTAAGAACCCGACGCCTGGTAAAGACACTGCACCCGCAGCCCCCAGGACCTGAAGGATCCAACCTCCAGTGCAGAAGAGACCCCCAGGTGGCCCTCTTCCTAGCCCAGGTGGTGGCTACCCCGAGGAGCCCCACCCTTGCCTGCCTGCTTCGCTGAAGAGACCCCTGGGTCTCCCATTGAACTCCATTGCAAATCCGACGCCTGTTTGCACTCTGCACCCGGCCACCCCCGTGCCGCTGAGGGTGTACTTTTTGTGCTGACTTGTGTCCCCCCCGTCCCCTACAAAACCCCCCTGGTCTGCCCTCCGAAGTCACAGGTACCTACCTGCTGGCAGACTGGAACCGGGGCACCCCCTTCTCGATTGAAGCCTATGTGTTTTGGGCACCACTTTGACCTCTGCACCTGACAGGCCCTGAGCTGCTGGTATGGTAACTTTGGGGTTGCACTGAACCCCCAACGGTGGGCTACCTTGGACCCAACTTTGAATCCTGTAGGTAGTTTACTTACCTGCAAAACTAACAAACACTTACCTCCCCCAGGAACTGTTGAAATTTGCACTGTCTAGTTTTAAAATAGCTTATTGCCATTTCTGTGAAAACTGTACATGCTATTTTGCTGATTCAAAGTACCTAAAGTACCTAAGTGAAATACCTTTCATTTGAAGAATTACTTGTAAATCTTGAACCTGTGGTTCTTAAAATAAACGAAGAAAATATATTTTTCTATACAAAAACCTATTGGCCTGGAATTGTCTTTGAGTGTGTGTTCCTCATTTATTGCCTGTGTGTGAACAACAAATGCTTAACACTACCCTCTGATAAGCCTACTGCTCGACCACACTACCACAAAATAGAGCATTAGAATTATCTCTTTTTGCCACTATCTTACCTCTAAGGGGAACCCATGGACTCTGTGCATGCTATTTCTCACTATGAAATAGTACATACAGAGCCAACTTCCCACATCCATGCTCCTGCCTATTGCGTTCTATGTATGTATGTAGGTAAGTAGGTATTTGTATAGCACAATTGTAGCCAGGGGCAATGGAGTGTAGTGTAGGACCAGCAGCTAAGGTTATGAATAAAGATAGCTTACAGATTGGATGGGAGGGGGTACCATAGACAGTAAATAGATGGGGGTTTTGTAGTAAGAAAAAGAGTGTTCCTCCACAATATAGAGTTTTTAATGTCATTCTGGAATTATATTGGCCACAGGATTTTGACTACCACTATATTCAACATGTGAATATATATATACACACACACACATTTATGTGTGTGTGTTTGTGTTAAATTTACTGTCGTTCTTTAGCCACTTCAGAACGACGTATCTTGAATATGTATATAACATATATATACATATACATATCTTACCTACTGGCAGTTGCCAGTAGGTAGTTATAGATAGGACCTAGTTTCCATAGAAAAGGTGTTTTTGACTTGGCTATATCTTTGACTTCGTTTGACGAATCATCATGACATTTTCCAAAAAACAGTGTCAAGCTGGGACTTGTTGTGCATGGAAAGTTTCGGGGTGGTACGTCAAGCGGGAGCCGAGAAAAAAGAGGGTAGAAGGGTTTAAAAAAAGTGTGTTTCCCATGTTTATTCCCACAGACATTTTAGATTTCCATTGGTCCTTTCCTCAATCTAAAAAGATATAGGCCCTCATTATGACCCTGGCGGTGAGTGATAAAGAGGTGGTAATACCACCAACAGGCTGGTGGGAATTACCGTCAAATTATGACCATGGTGAAGAAAACTCCCATGGACAGCCAATGTACCACACCATCCGCAAGGGTGTTAACACCACTGACCACGGTGGTAGCCAACAACAGCCAGGGGGAAGACAAAGTACCTCCCACCATATTTTGACCCTGCAATCTGAGGTGGTACCAATGCCATCAAAAGCCTGACGGAAACACATCACAGAAGAGCGAAGACTCACCATCGGAGACACAGGGAAGAACAACGCCGCCATGGAACCAGAACTGCAAGTCTTCCCGATGCTCATCTACGTCATGCTCCACCTGAAACACAAACGCAGACGAAGACGGTGAGCACAGCCGCCTAGCACACTAGGGAGTGAGGGAGGAAAACGAAAGTGACACAGACATGCACAATACACACCATTCAAACACACACGCCATACACACAACCAGCTGCAGACAAAAAGACAATAGCACACGATACACAGCAGAATAATGCAAGGAGAACAGGAATGCAGTAATGAGGATGTATTGATATAAACAGCTACAAATGCACCATTTGTATGAAAAACAGATATGTACAAATGTACACAAAGGGCCAATGTCCAGTCCAAAGTACTAAGGGCCCACACGGCCACAGGTCACAATCCAAGGGCCAACTCGAATCCTGACTTCATCCGGATAGAATTTGGCAGGGGCATTAGTTTGCAAGTGGGCAGGCACCTCAGGGGGATGGGGAGGTGGGGGGCACCTCAGCCGACTACGGGAACAAGCCCACTAGTTCTGGAGGGGGCTCCATGCCCATTTTTCTTTGCTGGTGAGTGCAAGGCCACAGTCTCTCAGGTGGGTGACTTTCCCACTGGTTCTGGAGGGGCTCCATGCCCAATTCTCTTTGCTGGGGAGTGCAAGGCCACAGTCTCTGGAGTGGGTGACTTTCCCACTGGTTCTGGAGGGGCTCCATGCCCAATTCTCTTTGCTGGGGAGTGCAAGGCCACAGTCTCTGGAGTGGGTGACTTTCCCACTGGTTCAGGAGGGGGCTCCATGCCCATTTCTCTTTGCTGGGGATTGCAAGGCCACAGTCTCTCAGGTGGGTGACTTTCGCACTGGTTCTGGAGGGGGCACCTTGTACAGCAGTCCCTGGAGGGTGGCCTACATGGCTTCTGCTGGTGGTGATGGCTGCACTTTGTCAGCTGGAGGGGAGGGCTGCACAGTGTCAGCAGGTGAAGGTGCCTCCTGACAGCCTCTGCTGGAGGTGAGAGCTGCACTGTGTTGGCAGGTGAAGGTGCCTCCCGAGCAGCCTCTGCTGGAGGTGAGGGATGCACTGTGTTGGCAGGTGGAGGTGCCTCCTGGGCAGCCTCTGCTGGAGGTGAGGGATGCACTACCTCTGCTGGCAGTGAGGGCCCCGTGACCACTGGTGGTGTCACCCTGACAGCCTCTGCTTGAGTCGAGGGCTTCTTCTCCTTCAAGGCAGGAGGCGTTGGATCCTTATCCTTCCTGGAAGGGGTTGAGGGCTTCTTCCCCTTCATGGCAGGATATGCGGGCTCCTT
Source organism: Pleurodeles waltl (assembly GCF_031143425.1). Lineage (NCBI taxonomy): Eukaryota > Metazoa > Chordata > Amphibia > Caudata > Salamandridae > Pleurodeles > Pleurodeles waltl. The sequence continues at coordinate 153,339,535 of NC_090445.1, read as the reverse complement.
AGCCTTCCTGGAAGGAGTCGAGGGCTTCTTCCCCTTCATGGCAGGAGGTGCGGGCTCCTTCCCCTTCATGGCAGGAGGTGCGGGCTCCTTCCCCTTCATGGCAGGAGGTGTGGAATCCTTAACCTTCCTGGCAGGTGGAGTGGGATGCTTCACTGACTTGCCACCACGACTAGGTGGTGCCACCACTGTCCATGTGGACTGTTTGGCTGAGGTGCTGGGCTGGGTCGTTGGGACCCTGCTCTTACGAGCAGGATGGGGGGAAGGGGAGGTGGGGGATGGGAAGACACCAAGTTGGGCAAGGAAAAGCTTCTTAGGGATGGTGGTGCGGGATGAGGGAGGAGGGATGGGAGTGGTAGTTGGAGGTGAATGTCTGCTGGACTTGGGTGCATGGGCAGTGTGCTGATGTGAGATGTATGGGTGTTGGGTGTGTGAGTGCTTGCGTTTGTGTCCATTAGGAGGGGGGGGACAGACAGGGTGGGAGAGAACACAGGGGATGCATGAATGGATGTTGTGGAGGTGTCTGCTAGTGAAGTGTGTCTGCTGCTTTGCCTGGGGATGCTGATGGTGGATGTTGATGCAGTGCATGCAGGTGTGAGTGTGGACATGACCGTGAGGGAGGGGGAAGAGGAGAAGGAGAGGGAGACAGTGGAGGCAATGGAAGTGGTTGTGTCTGCAACTGTCTGGTGTTTGCGTGAGTGCTTGTGGGAAGAAGTGCGGTGCCAGTATTTGACTGAGCTACTTTTGTGTGTTTTCTTGTATGCATGCTCGTCTGTATGTGTGCATGGGATGGGTTGGGGTTGAAGAGACTGGGACTGGGAAGTGGTAGTTGGAGGGGGGACAGTAGGAACAGGGACAATGGCTGCCATCATAAAGGAGGCCAGAGCCTGAATCGATCTCTGTTGGGCTGCCACTCCACTGTGGATGCCCTCCAATAATGCATTGCATTGCTGCATCTGGGATGCCAGCCCCTGGATGGCATTCACAATGGTTGACTGCCCAACAGAGATGGATCGCAGGAGGTCAATAGCCTCCTCACTCAGGGCAGCAGGGCTCACTGGGGCAGGGCCTGAGGTGCCTGGGGCGAAGGAGATGCCCACCCTCCTGGGTGAGCGGGCATGGGCAACTCGCTGAGGAGCTACTGGGAGGGCAGTGCTGGTGGGGGATTGGTGGCTGTACCTGCAGCTGAGGTAGTCACAGAGGTGTCTGCCACCACCCGGGAGCTTCCATCGGAGGAGGTATCTGAGTCTGTCTTGTCACCTCCTGTCTCTGCCGTGGTGCTCCCCTCGCTCTCCGTCCCAGTGATTCCCTCGACGTCAGTAGACTCTGCCTCCAGGGTCCTGTGGGATGCAGCTCCCTTTGTCGCCGGTGCCCCTGCTCCTCTGCCAGATGATGCTAATGCACACATGGACAGGATGACAGAAGAAAAAAAGGAGGGGTGGGAGAAACAGTTACTGCACCAACACCACAGTTGGCATACACAGCACCGCCACACACAGGGATCAGGATTGAGCACTATGAATTGCACTGCCAGTGATTTGGGTAGGTGGCATGGCAAAATGAGGGCCACACACTGCCATCTGTACCCCTCCTGGGACCCACAAATCCCTGACTGACATGGAATACTAACAAGCTAGGTTACCTGCTTTTGCCATACACCCATTACCCTGGAGCTGGATCACGCTGCAATGTCTGGCCTTGCCTTAGGGGCACCCACTAACTCACACCCACCATCCGGATTCCTTGCCACCTGCCAATTATTGTAGTAATGCCCTGTGTACTCACCCCCTTGTGGCTGTTGTGATGCCATCAAGCGCCCATCCAGCTCTGGGTAGGCTACTGTCAGTATGCGGGCCATCAGGGGGGTCAGGTTCCGACAGGCACCCCTTCCTCATTGGGAGGCCATCCTCAGCTGGGCCTCCGCGGTCTTCTGTGCCCAGCGTCTCAGGTCCTCCTACCGTTTCCAACAGAGGGTGCTCCGCCTGCCATAGACCCCCAGGATCTGCATGTCCTTGGCGATGGCACGCCATAACCACTTCTTTTGATGGGCGCTGACCTGCAGAGGTAATACAGACAGGAGGACACCATTATACATACAATCCAGCCTGTCACACATATGGCCCACCAATCCCGTTTCCGTCACCACTGGCACACACATCGCCCTGAGCACACCATGTACACCACCACAAGACATCCCCCCCTGATGACATGATGCCTGCACACACATCTCCATGCATCCTTCACACATGCATTGTGCCCAAGGTGTACTCACCTGTTGGTCTGGAGGCCCATACAGCAGTCCATACTGGGGTAGGACCCCATCCACCAAACGCTCCAACTCCTCTGAAGTGAAGGCAGGGGCCCTTTCCCCAGTCACATGGGCCATGGTAGGTTCCAGACACAGGTCACAGCAGGACATGCAGTGTAGGTGTTCTCCTGTTGAAGGTCAGGAAACAAGTGAGGAATCAGATAGTAAATGGCGGTCATGTCCGCAGCGGTGTACACTGTCACCACCGGCGCAAATCCTCATTGGCCATTGTACTCCATAGAGCCCCATATTATCCAATGAGGAATTGCATGGCGGTGCAAGACCGCCTTCCGCCACAACACCCAGCGTCTGAGGATTTACCTCACTTCCACTTGTCCCTACATACAGGACAGGCGGTCACCATTTCATTGTGGCGGACAAAGGTCATATCAACCTTAACTGCGTCACAGCCTGGATTAGCACATACCTCGCCATTCCCTCTGTCCCATCATAGAAATGAACTGTGTGCACTCAGGCTGGGGTTCTATTGTTCAAATTGTGACAGCCTACTCACTCTTGTGTTTCTTAGATACCTACTGCTGCGGATAAATAGGAGGAGGAGACATACCCCCGTGTACAGACCCCTTGTGGACTTGGCTACACTGGAGGACAGGCACATTATACTCACCTATAGAATGGACAGGGCCACAATCACAGAGCTGTGTGCCCAATTGGAGCCTGACCTTATATCTGCTATTCCCCATCTGAGGGGATCCCCCCTCCTCTTGTGCAAGTGCTATCAGTGCTGCATTTCCTGGCAACTGGTTCTTTCTAAGTGACAGTGGGTTTGGCAGCAGGAATGTCACAGCCAATGTTCTCAATCGTGCTGGCAAGAGTTTTGTCTGCCCTGGTGAAACACATGTACAGCTACATAGCTTTTCCCCAGGTGGAAGACCTGGCCACTGTGAAGACCAGATTCTATGCATGGGATATATACCCAATATTGTTGGGGTCACTGACGGAACACATATTGTGTTAGTCCCACCTGCCAGAATGAAGCGCTGTCCAGGAATCGGAAGAGTTTCCACTCACTGAATCTGCAAATGGTGTGCCTGGCAGATCAGTACATCTCCCACGTCAATGCTAAGTATCCTGGGTCGGTGCATGATGCCTTTGTTCTGAGACATAGCAGCATCCCAAATGTGATGGCCCAACTACAGAGGCACAGGGTGTGGCTAATAGGTGATCCATGGTCCCCACCCACTGTATGTTAGTGTATGCCTTCAGGGTCCATCCCCAAATCATTGTGTGAGGCTAAATGTTGTCCCGCAATACTTGCAGGTGACTCTGGCTACCCAAACCTATTGTGGGTGCTGACCCTTGTGAGGAATGCAAGGACCGGGGCTGAGGAACGTTATAATGAGCCACATGGGCGAACCAGAAGGATCATCAAGAGGACCTTTGGGCTCCTGAAGGCCAGGTTCAGGTGCCTCCATCTGACAGGTGGATCCCTGTGCTACTCACCTGGGAAGGTCTACCAGATAGTAGTGGCATGCTGATGTTGCACAACCTGGCCCTCAGATGGCATGTACCGTTTCAGCAGCAGGAGGAGACTAGAGATGCCACTGTGGCAGCAGTGGACCCTGAGGAGGCAGAGGAGGAGGATGAGGACAACAGAACATCAGTTATACCTCAATACTTCCAATGACACACATGTGAGACAGTGCAACTGACCATTCCTCTGACTATTGATGTTTTCTGTGTGGCTGTAGCATGATGGCATTAACTTCCATTGTATCTCAACTTACTGTCACCTATGGCGTGTCGTTTTACAGATGTTGGTGAGCTCACAACTGTGTACTGATGTAATGAGTACAGACTGCTACAGGTCATTATTTGTATGCTATCACAGAGTTAAGATCATTTGCACTAGGTGGAACTGTTTCCATAAATGCACATTTTCAACACATAAAAAATACTAGTAGTCAAGCTGTATTCAAGGGTGTTTATTGTAGTGCTATGAAATTGAGGGAAAAGTGCAATGGAATGGGGTGATGATGGAGGATGTCCAGGGTATTGTTCCAGTCTGTTTGTAGCACAGGTGCAGTGTCCAAGGGGCCATAGGAAGGGGAGCAAAAGCAGTTCAAAGTGGACAAGGTGACAGTGTGGCACACAAGGGGGACAATCAGGGGAGGCTCATTTCCTGGTGGTGGTCTTGGCAAGTGTCTCTGGCTGCTGTCTGGGTCGCAGAGAACGTTTGCAGGGTGGTCCACCTTCTGCAGAGGGAGGGGTGCGGGTGGCCTGTGGGTCCTGTGGCGGGCCTCCTGCCCACTAGCTGCAGCGGAAGTGGAGGGCTGGTCAATGGACTGGCTAGTGGTAGGGGGCCTGCTGGTGTGCTGTTGCTCCCCTCATGATGTTGGCCATGTCTGCCAGCACCCCCGCTATGGAGATTAAGGCGATGTTAATGGCCTGCAAGTCCTCCCTGACCCCCTGATACTGTTCCTCCTGCAGCCGCCTGTTCTCCTGCACATTGTCAAGGATCTGGCCCATCGTGTCCTGGGAGTGTTGGTAGGCTCCCAGGATCTCAGTGAGTGCCTCCTGGAGAGTCGGTTCCCTGGGCCTGTCCTCCCCCTGGTGCACAGCGGTCCTCCCAGTGTCTCTGAATGGTGTGCCCACTGACTGTCTTGGGTGCGAGGTGTGGCCTGGGGTCCCTGTACAGGTGGGCACACTGCTGACTGACGTGTCCAGGGGACAGAGGTGTGGGCACGCTGTGTGGGTGCTGTGGTGTTGGATACTGATGGGGGAGGCTCTGTGGTGGACTGAGTGGGCTTGGGTGACCGACTGTCCAGTGGTCCCTGATGGGCCAGGTTGTTGGTCCAGATCCTGAGTCCAGAGTTACTGTAATCACTGGGGTCATCTTCTGTTGGGGGACTGGATAGTCGTGGCACCTCCTCTCCGCTGACATTGGCTGGGGCACTTATGGGGATGTAAGTGATGTATTATGCCTCATGTCTGTGACATATTGCACATCCCTGGCTTCCCATCTATCGTTGCTGTTGCCCTGACATCTTTGTTTGTGTATGGTGATGTACTGTGTGATTGTTAATTTCCATATGCTGTGCAAGCTTTAGTGATTGGTGGCCATGCAGGGCTGGGAGGGCTGTCCATGCATTTGTATAGCATGCAGGGCTAAGCATTGGGGTTAGTCATATGTGTACAGTGTGTGGGATGGAGTGGAGTGATGGGATTGAGGGTGAGGGGTTGAGGGGGTGTGATGGCATGCAGGTGTGGGGGGTGATAAGTGGTAAAGGTTGACCTACTAGTGTCCAGTCCTCCGGCTACTCCAGCAAGTCCCTCAAGATGCAGTAATGTCAAGACTTGCTCCTCCCATGCTGTGAGCTGTGGGGGAGGACGCAGGGGTCCACCGTCAGTCCTCTGTATGGCGAGCTGGTGCCTTGCTGCCACGGAACGGACCTTCCCCCATAGGTCGTTCCACCTCTTCCTGATGTCGTCCCTTGTTCTTGATTGCTGTCCCACGGCGTTCACCCTGTCCACGATTCTCCGCCATAGTTCCATCTTCCTAGCAATGGACATTTGCTGTACCTGTGCTCCAAACAGCTGTGGCTCTACCCTGACAGTTTCCTCCACCATGACCCTTAACTCCTCATCAGGGGTGTCTTTGTGGGGACATGGGTGTTGTGTGGTGTGTGTTGGTGAGAATGTGTTGAGTAACGTGGTGGGGTGTGTGATGTGGGATGCATGAGGGATGTATGGGTGTATGTGCTCTGTGTGTCTAATTGTCTCTGTGATGTTCGTGTCAATCTCCTGGCAGTAATTGTTGTTTGTAAAGGGTTGTGGGTAATGTGGGTGTGTGTTTTATGGTGGTGTGGGTGGGTGCGGAGTGTGTATGAATGTCAGGTGTGTGTTTTTAGCACTGGCCAATGCAGTGTTGTTTTATATGTGGGTGTCCATTCTGAGCGCAGCGGTATATACCGCCATTGAATGTCCGCCGTGGTGATTCATGGGTCATAATGTGGTGGATGTTGTTCTGTTGGCGTAACGGTATGGGTGTTGGGACCACCACTTTAGCACTGACCTTTGGGCTGGCGGATTTGTGCATGTGGCTGTATTCTGTCAGATTGGTGTGTGTGTGTGTGTGTGTGTAAATATGGGGAACGGATATTCGTCACCGCAGCGGTATATTGGCGGCTGACACCGTGGCGGTAAGCAGGATTACCGCCAATGTCATAATGAGGGCCATAATCATAATACAATATTGTAGTGTCACAGGAGGAGTACCGATCCAGGGAGGTTTTTAGTATTAGTATCCGTATTTAAAAGGGTTTACACTAGGAAGTGTTTGAACAGTTTGATTTTTATTTCTCAAAATAGTTATAGTTATTTCTCGGTGTCTTCTATGAGGATATGTTTTGTTTTTCCATGTCTCGATTTTCTGTCTCTGACCCAGTAACAGTGGCCTTAAGCCTAAATGTACATTTTGTCCAATAATGGCACATGGCAATATTGACACGTTCCATGATATGGTCATAAAGATCTAAACTTATTGAAACATAACAAATCGACCAAAAAGAGATAAAACATGAGCAAGGAACAACAGAAAATGATTGAATTATTGGCACAGGTCAATGAGATAATCATCAGACCCTCTGATAAAGGAGGGAATATTGTAATTCTATCACAAGATCAATACATTAGCGAAACTATGTGCCAACTAAATTACATTAATGTCTATGAGATCATTAATAAAGAGACATATACGCACAGCATAATTGAAATTTAGGACAAATTAACAGAGTGGAAAGATAGGGGCATACTGGTATGGGAAGAATGTTGCTTTTTTTTAAGAGGAATATCCTAAACTTCCGGTGCTATATATACTGCTGAAAATTCATAAAGACCCCTTCAATCCATCAGGTAGACCCACTGTATCATCTAGAGATAGTGCCCTTGAAAATATTTCCAAATATGTTCATTTCTTTATTGGGGGTGGGGTGGGGCTATGTAACGAGACTTCCATCATATGTGAGAGATACAAAAGATGAGTAAATTAATGACTTACAGTGGAATGCTAATTATCTTCTTATGACATTAGACATTGGGTCTTTATATACAGATATTGAACATCAGATAGGGATAAAGGCCTGTAAATACTTTTTTAGCAATAGATCAGTAGGTTTCTTTGCACACACTGAGATACTTATGGAAATGATAGTATACTGCTTAAAGAATAACATCTTCCTGTTCAATGGTTTACTCTACAGACAGAAACATGGGGTGTCTATGGGTAATTGTTTCGCCCGAAGTCTAGCAAATTTATTTTTGGGATGGTGGGAGAAGTCACTGATTGATAATGATGATTGTTCCCCACATCTCCATAAGGTTGTACTGTCGCTACGGTACATAGATGACTTGTTTATCGTATGGAAAGGAACCATTGATGAGGCAGAAGCATTTGTGTTCGAACTAAATAAAAATCCGTACAATCTGGTATTTACCAAACACATTAGTAAAGAAAAGGTAGTTTACCTGGATGTAGAGGTGGAAATAGTCAATAAAAGACTTGAGACTAAACTTCACAGAAAGATAACTGCAGGTGGTTCTTCATGCTCTTAGTGATCATCTGACCAACCTCAAATGGAGTATTCCATTAGAGCAAATAGACACTGTAGTAGTGAAGAGATGTACAAAAAAGAAGAGATCGTGATGAACAGGTTCATTGAGAGGGGTTAATTATTGTGCTATCATGAATTACAATAATGAGGAGGGTGAGATCAGAGGGATTCTCTGTAAACATTGGAAAGTAATAAAAAACAATCCTCAGATTGGTGACAAAGTGGACTTACGTCCCAAGGTGACCTACAGAAGAGGCCAAAACCTGAGATATGGTTATGTACAATGATATTACTATGTACAAGAGTATAAGAGACCTTTCATTACAAGTTTTTTTTTCCGTGTGGTCACTGTAAGGCATGTTGTAACAGCAAGGTTATCAACATCAGGAAATACCAACATAACCTTAAAAGTGGGGAATGGTTAATAAACCAATTTTTGATCTAAGATCCACTGCACGGTCTCTGGAGACCGTTACTGACTCTTTGAGATCTCCTTTGTGTTGAAACCACTACTTGCGGAGGCAGTACTGGAGAGCCCTCATGTGCCTGAGTGACAAGCAGAATACAGGAGGGTAACAGACCGAGCAGGTGTAGGACCTTTAGGACTGGAACCACTGCTCCATCCTGAAACATTGGAATCATAGCCTGTATGTCCCGAATTCTCTGAGGAGGAAGAAAGGCATGATTCAGTGTTGGATCCAGTGCTACCCCTATGAACAGGAGGCGCTGAGAGGGCTCCAGGTGAGATTTGGGCATGTTCAACGAAAAGCCCAGGTTTAACAAAAACTGGGTTGTCATCTGCAGATGGTGCAACACTAACTCTGGGGACTTGGCTTTGATCAGCCAATCGTTTAGGTAAGGGAATACGGAAATTCCCTTCCATCTGAGATGCACTGCAACCACTGCCATCACGTTCGTGAAGACTCGAGGTGCGGAAGTAAGACCAAAAGGAAGGACCTCAAACTGGTAGTGCTGCGACCCCACCATGAAACGAAGATACTTCCTGTGCAACTTCAGAATGGGGATATGAAAATAAGCATCCTGCATATCGACAGAAGTCATTCAGTCCTCCTTGTCCAGCGCAAGAAGCACCTGTGCCAGGGTCAGCATTCTGAATTTTTCCTGTTTGAGGAACCAGTTCAAAATCCTCAGGTTCAGAATCGGCCTCAAACGACCATCTTTCATGGGAACCAAGAAATATCTTGACTAACATCCCTGACCCCTTCCCTGCTCTGGAACCAACTCCACTGTACCTCTTAACAGCAGAATTTGTACCTCCTGTTGAAGGGGGAAGCTCCCAATAGGGAAGGGAATATCCATTTCCCAAAATGCTCAGAACCTACAAGTTTGATGTTAATAACTCCCACTCTTGGAGAAAATGAATTAAGCATCCCCCTACGGACAACACATGCTGCTGAAAGGAGAGAGAACTAGGGCTGCTTCCCTGACAGCTTCCCAGCAGAGGATGGAGAGGAGGAGGAGGAAGGCTGCTGAGGGGCAGCACGTGTTCCAAGTCTTCCACGACCTCTGTAGGACCTGTAGAGGGGGTTGGCAGGTTGTTGACTTTGGAACTGCTGCCTCCCACGAAAGGAGAAGCTATGGCCAAACCTGCTAAACCTTCCGAAAGGTCTATAGGTTGAGGAGAGTGACTGAAGACCTAAAGAGTTAGCAGTGGCTTTGCTGTCCTTGAACCTTTCTAGTGCAGAATCAGCTTTCTCACCAAACAGTGTGTACCCATCAAACGGGAGGTCCAACAAGGTGGACTGTATATCTGGGGAAAACCTGTATCCTTTAAGCCATGCATGCCTCCTACTGGCCACTGATGTTTCTGTGGCTCTGGCAACAAAGTCGGCTGTATCCAGGCCAGGTAACCTGCCTAACCGCTGCTTGACTATCCTGCAAAAATTCTTGAAAATGTTCCTGCACATCCTGCTGCAGTTTGGGAACAACCTCTCTCACTGAATCCATCAGCCCATGGATATACCTGCCCAACACACATGTAGCATTAACTGACTTTAATGCCATACTACACGAGGAGATCTTCTTTGAAGATTGTTCCATGTGCTTTGATTCCCTATCCGCCTAAGTTGTAAGGAAGGAACCAGGAGCTGCTTTTGAAGAGCAGGAAGCCTGGATCACCAGACTCTCAGGTGAAGGATGCTGAATAAGAAATTGCGGGACACCTGGCGCAGCTCCATTTCTTCTGGCAATCACTTTGGACACAGCTGGAGTAGTGACAGGTTTGCACCACAGGTCCAAGACCTGCTCAGTCAAAGCATCGTTTAAAGGAAGCAAAGGCTCCGAGGTAGCAGAAGAGGTGTTAAGAACTTGTCAGAATGTTTGTTTTTAACTCCGAAGTAGAAAAACTGCAGTTCCAAAAATGTAGCCACCTTCCTTATCACCCAATGGTAACGAGCAACTTCCGGAGGAATACCCCCCAGGCGATAACTCCCACTTCTGGGAGGTATCCAATCCACTAGCCTCCTCAATACCTTCAAAACCTTGAGAAGGTAAAGGAATTTCTCCTTCCTCAAGTTCTTGTTGCTCCTCATAATATTGCTGCTCTTCTAAAAGCCTCAAGGCTCCGCTTCTTTTCTAGATCTCAGTCTAAATTCCAGTCTTGGCGTTGATAAAGCAAGTGCCGACGGAGAAGCCAGAGTCGGGAAGTCACCCTGAGTGGAGTGACTCGACACCAGACAAGATTTATCTGGTGCCGTCATCTCCGATGGCGTTGGAGGCGTTGGCATGAAAGGTAAGAAAGGAGTCTGTACCATTGTGACATCCTCATCGACGTGAAGAGCAAGAAAGAAAAGATTTCCGTCAGATTCTGGCGCATTGGGAGTATTCAAAAGGTGACGAATCCACAGGTAGATGTATCCTTCAGAGTGGCTGAGCTATGTTAAGGAACAGTTTACACTGTTGGGGAGAAAGGATTGCTATCACAACCCTTCACTACTTTTTAACATTTCCAAAAAACAATTAAAGGAAGACTTCTTTGCCATGAGAGAACAGACTAGGCGAGCTAAAGAACTAGGGAAACAAAAAGTGGCGGGCTATCTCTCTTTGGTTACTACTAATACTATGGGGCCATATCTTTTGTTCCCACTGTCTCATACCCGGCGTTTTTATCTGATTAGGTTCAGATTTGGTATTGCACATTTTTTGGTAGCTTATCCCAGGTATACTTTTCATGACTTCTATTTAGAGCCCTACCCATGTAACTCGATATCTACTCAGTCTTTGTTACATTTTATGCTTTTTTGTAAACTCTGTTACCCCAAGGAAACGGTTTTTACTGCCTTTGTTTAAGTATTTAAATATTCACCAATACAGGCCAGCCTTATTTTACCTATCACTTTTACAGGGTACATTTGTTTGATGATCTATAAGTATATTTCTGCGGTGATACATCTAAGACAAGTAGTCAGGAAATAAGGTGGTTATGGGAGTAGTGTTTGTATTATAGACCCATTTCTGCTCAGTCTTGTTTTAGTTTAAGTTTTTATACTTTGGGCCTTATTATGAGTTTGGCAGTCCCACCGTGGGACTGCCAAACTCGCAGGGAAGACGCCATCACCATGGTGGTGGCGTTTCCCCGCCCCCTGAGCATATTACAATGTTTCTGCTGGGCAATATTAGTCTCGGCTCCCCAAAACCGTAGCACACAGCACCCTCACCAAGCAAACAGTACGCATTCCAACATTGCTGAGCAGGGGAGTCCCTGCACTGTTCACAGTGCAGTGGCCCCCAGCACTGGCTTTCAGCCAACCTTCTCATGGTGGGGATCCCACCATGATAAGGCTGGCAGAAAGCTGAGTTGTAATCAGCCAGGCAGCGCTGAACTCGGCACCGCCCTTGCTGAGTGCAACTCAGACTGCCGTTGAACGGTTAGGACCCATGTTCCCGGCAGAGACGGCAGTCCTGTGGAGGGTCGGCCCGCCAGGGTTGTAATGTGGTGGTCAGACCGCCACAGTTGCGGCAGTCCGACCATCACAGCAAGGACCGTAAGCCTCATAATCAGGCCCTTTGTTTTTATATTGTTTTAACGTTTTGTATCTTTATGGTCATACTGTTTGTATATCAAAAAAGGATTTATTTGATTTGATTTGATTTCCACTAACAATGGGCTGAGAATTAAAAGAATATAATAGACTCACTCCTCACTCTTTTCTCAGTAAGCTAATAACAAATTCTAAAAATGCTCTAGCGGACTGTCTGTCGCTTGAGACCCAGCCATATGGAAATCAGTATTGACCCTACTTCCCATTCAAGCTAGCCTGGCTGATGAGGGGTGAAACCCCGAAACCGGTCCCAGGATGCTTGTTTCCGGTCTAGGGAGGACCTGGCTTGGCATGTTGGGCTAGACTGTTCCCATGGGGAGCAGAGTCAAGACTGATTTGCATATGGTTGGGTCCAAACTGGTGTGCTGTGGTGAGCAAAATACGACGAATTAAACCCAGATCTGTGACAACACACCTTCCTTCATTATATTTTGTGGTATTGGTAGAGTGGAGCAATGTTTAAATCTGTCCCTTTTATTAGGGAAGTACATCAAATCCAGGAGAGGTGTCTTACACATGATATCCATGGACCTGGCTTCTGTATTTGACACTGTAAACCGATGTAAATTATGAACCATAATGGAAAATATGGGAAGAGAAAGGTCACTTATCACTTTAGTTAGGTGCTTATACTGGTACACATCTGTAAAGATTAGATATGGAAACAGTGGGGAATATTCTCCATTGAATGTTGCAAAGGATGAGTGTGCTAGAGCTGTATTCTGGCCCCTTTTTGTTTTTAATTTTCATTAAAAGCCTGGATAGTTATTTACGTGGAAAGCGAAGGATACGCCACAAGTGCCCATCCTAACCCTTCTATACATGCGGATGATGCAGTCTTCGTAAGAACTGCAATGGGCTGAAAAACCGGAAGGATGTGTTTTCTGTTTTTATGAATGGCATAGATTTGATTGTAAACCCAATTAAAACATTAATAATAATTAGTGGATGTAAATGTGCTGAATCCAAATTTCATTCAATTGGAGGGTTCCTGTTGTCAAGGTGAGAAGAATACGTTACTTACCTTCGGTAACGCTTTTTCTGGTGGATACAGTTACTACCTGTGGATTCCTCACCAAAAGAATTCTCCCCTTGCGCCAGCCATCAACGGAAATTTCTTCTAGCTCTGCACGTCGACGATGACGTCACAATCGCCCGACTCCACGCGACGCCACATGATGTCATCTAGGCAATAAGAAGCCAACGTCGACGTGCAGACGTCAGTTATCACCATTTTTTTACGTGCCATAGAGGCGAACAGGTTAAACCTAAAGAGCACACACTAATCCAGAATAGACGAAAATAAAACACTTAGGGGGTCATTCTGACCCTGGCGGTCGGTGATAAAGCGGCGGCCAACCCGCCAACAGGCCGGCGGTCAAAAAAATGCAATTCTGACCCTGGTGGGAATCGCCAACACAGCCCGCCGCATTAATACTCCGACTGCCACGGCGGAACAAACAAACAGCGCGGCGGTCACCGCCAACAGCCAGGCGGCAGACAATGTACCGCCCACCCTATCACGACCCACCAATCCGCCACCTTTTCCGGGGCGGGAGCCCCGCCGATAAAAACACGGCGGAAACAGACATTTTCAATGGAAAACGCTCACCTCGACACACTCCACGCGGAATCCGGACAGCATGGAACCCGAATTGAACATCATACCTGCTCTCGTCTACCTGCTCATCTACCACGAGTACGAACTCCGGCGCAGACGTCAACGGTGAGTACTGCACCTACGACACACGGGAGGGGGGAGGAAGAAAGGTTATGGGCATACACATATGCGACCCCCCCATCCCCCCCAATATGTACACACCAATGCAGAGCAGGAAGTCACAGTGACACCACACAAAGCCCCTTTAAAAATACAATGACACAACCAAATTTGGAATAAATTTTCATGTACAAAAAAAGCACCTGGAAATAATTGAGCAACCGTGAAAAATATTTACAAAAACCAAAAAGATATACACATCAGTGTATCACTGAAGTAACAAGTCCTGCACATCCTACGAATCTAACATGTCCGTGGGCCAAGGTTCTGCGAAACAAGGGCAAAGCCCACACACAAGACCTGAGTTCTTTGGAGAGAACACTGCAGGGGCATCCGATGTCAAAACTACAGGCACCTCAGGGGGAAGGGAAGGGGGGGCCACCACAGCCACATGAGTCCACGACGCCAGATCCACGAGGAGCCACCATGCCCACTGTACCATCCTGGGGAGTGCAAAGCCACAGTCTCTCAAGTCTCTGCAGTGGGTGGGTTGCCCACTGGGCCATCCTGGGGAGTGCAAAGCCACAGTCTCTCAAGTCTCTGCAGTGGGTGGGTTGCCCACTGTGCCATCCTGGGGAGTGCAAAGCCACAGTCTCTCAAGTCTCTGCAGTGGGTGGGTTGCCCACTGGACCATCCTGAGGAGTGCAAAGCCACAGTCTCTCAAGTCTCTACAGTGGGTGGATTGCCCACTGGACCATCCTGGGGAGTGCAAAGCCACAGTCTCTCAGGTGGATTACAGAGTTCAGTGGTCAAGGAGGAGGCATGGTGGGCACAGTGAACCATAAACAGTGCCTGAGACGGCGGTACCCAGCGCAGCAGTGCATGACATGGCGATGTCCAGCGGAGCGGTGCTTGAGACGGCGGGGCCCAGCGGAGCGGTGCTTGACAGGAAGGGCCCAGCGGAGCGGTGCTTGACAGGAAGGGCCCAGCGGAGCGGTGCTTGAGACGGCGGGGCCCAGCGGAGCGGTGCTTGACAGGAAGGGCCCAGCGGAGCGGTGCTTGACAGGAAGGGCCCAGCGGAGCGGTGCTTGAGACGGCGGGGCCCAGCGGAGCGGTGCTTGACAGGAAGGGCCCAGCGGAGCGGTGCTTGAGACGGCGGGGCCCAGCGGAGCGGTGCTTGACAGGAAGGGCCCAGCGGAGCGGTGCTTGAGACGGCGGGGCCCAGCGGAGCGGTGCTTGAGACGGCGGGGCCCAGCGGAGCGGTGCTTGACAGGAAGGGCCCAGCGGAGCGGTGCTTGAGACGGCGGGGCCCAGCGGAGCGGTGCTTGACAGGAAGGGCCCAGCGGAGCGGTGCTTGAGACGGCGGGGCCCAGCGGAGCGGTGCTTGACAGGAAGGGCCCAGCGGAGCGGTGCTTGAGACGGCGGGGCCCAGCGGAGCGGTGCTTGAGACGGCGGGGCCCAGCGGAGCGGTGCTTGACAGGAAGGGCCCAGCGGAGCGGTGCTTGAGACGGCGGGGCCCAGCGGAGCGGTGCTTGAGACGGCGGGCCCAGCGGAGCGGTGCTTGACAGGAAGGGCCCAGCGGAGCGGTGCTTGAGACGGCGGGGCCCAGCGGAGCGGTGCTTGACAGGAAGGGCCCAGCGGAGCGGTGCTTGAGGCGGCGGGGCCCAGCGGAGCTTGACAGGAAGGGCCCAGCGGAGCGGTGCTTGAGACGGCGGGGCCCTGTTCAGCGGTGCTCTTCTGCACGGCGGGGCCCTGTTCAGCGGTGCTCTTCTGCACGGCGGGGCCCTGTTCAGCGGTACCTGTCTTCACGGCGGGGCCCTGTTCAGCGGTGCTCTTCTGCACGGCGGGGCCCTGTTCAGCGGTACCTGTCTTCACGGCGGGGCCCTGTTCAGCGGTGCTCTTCTGCACGGCGGGGCCCTGTTCAGCGGTACCTGTCTTCACGGCGGGGCCCTGTTCAGCGGTACCTGTCTTCACGGCGGGGCCCTGTTCAGCGGTGCTCTTCTGCACGGCAGGGCCCTGTTCAGCGGTGCTCTTCTGCACGGCGGGCCCTGTTCAGCGGTACCTGTCTTCACGGCGGGGCCCTGTTCAGCGGTGCTCTTCTGCACGGCGGGGCCCTGTTCAGCGGTACCTGTCTTCACGGCGGGGCCCTGTTCAGCGGTGCTCTTCTGCACGGCGGGGCCCTGTTCAGCGGTGCTCTTCTGCACGGCGGGGCCCTGTTCAGCGGTACCTGTCTTCACGGCGGGGCCCTCTTCAACGGTACCTGTCTTCACGGCGGGGCCCTGTTCAGCGGTGCTTTTGCAGTATGTCAAGGGAGTCATACCTGGCCTGGACACCCTGCTCACTCGCCCTCCGACTGTGCTGTGTCAGGTCCCTTCCGGGAGTGAGTCCTGGGCCCTTTGGTGTCGTCCCTTGCAGCCGGGATGGGGCTTGTGGGGCCCTCCTGCTCCGCGCTCCTGGTGGTTGTCCTCTCCGCCCTGCTGTCCTTCCGCTCCTTAGATGGGGCTCTCGGGCCCTTGCCTCCCCTGGCTGCTGTGGCCGGTGAAGTGGCCGGAGTCACCTCCTTGGGGGCAGCCGTCTCTGTCCGCTCACGGCGGCCCTTCAATTTCCGGGTCCTCTTGCCTGGGGGGGGGCTGGCTGTTCCCTTGCTGCTCACCGAAGTGTTACTGCCGCCAAAGGGTGGACTTCACATGCCATGCACCACTTGCACTGTAGTAGTTGGGCTGGTGGTGGCTGAGGTGCCCTTGGGACTTTTCCCAGTTGGAGGGGGTGGGTCGGGGGAGGGAAAGAGGTCAAAACTGGAGAGGTAATTTTTCTTGGGACCAAGGTAAGGGGTAGGAGTAGTGGTGAGAGAAGTGGAGGAAGAGGATGTGGTTGTATGAGAGCCAGGTGTGCTGTCCTTGGGTGCAGGTGACTGGGACGTAGGCTGTGGTGAGGTGGTTGGCTGTTGTTTGGATGTCTGCCTGCGTTTATGTGTCTTGGAAGAGGGGGTGACAGACACAGTGGGAGAGGACACAGGGGACGTGTAAATGCCAGTGGGGGTGGTGACTGCAGGTTTGCGGACTGTAGTGGAGGGTTTGCTGGTGGTGGAATAACTGGCTGATGTTGGGGTGCATGCAGGTGTGAGTGTAGACGTCACAGGGAGGGAGGAGGGAGACGAGGAGGACGGGGACACAGAGGTGGTAGTGACTGTTGATATGTCTGCATCTGTGTGTTGCTTGGGTGAATGCTTGTGTTTTCTGTGGTGCTTATGTTTGGATGAGCTGGCCTTGGGTGTTGAGGTGTGTGCAGGCTGGTCTGATGGTGTGGATGGGATAGGTTGAGGTACAGGAGACAGAGAAAGGGTGGAGGCAGATAGAAGAGGGAGACTGGAGACAGGGACAATGGCTGCCGTCAGTGCTGAGGCCAGAGCAGTGAACGCTCGTTGATGGGCAGCCTGACCCGAATGAATGCCCTCCAGGTAGGCATTGCTCCGATGCACCTCCCTTTCCACCCCCTGGATGGCATTCAGAAGGGTAGTCTGCCCAACAATGAGCGTCCTCACCAGGTCAATGAGCTCCGCACTGAGGGCAGCAGGGGTAACAGAGGCAGGGGCTGAGGTGCCTGGGGCGAAGGAGACGCGCGCCTTCATGGCCGAGCGGCCACGGAGCGAAGACTGAGGGGCTGCTGGGAGGGCGGTGCTGGTGCGCTGGGTGGCGGCTGTACCTGTTGTTGCGGGGGGCACAGATGGTGCCGCCCCCGCTAGGGAGCTCCCAAACGAGGACGTGTCCGTGTCGCTGGTGTCTCCACCGGCCCCCGTTGTGGTGCTCCCCTCGCCCTCCGGATCACTGGTGCCCTCGGTGTCTGTGTCAGTGCCCACCGGGGCCTGGTGACCTGCAGCTCCCTCCTGCTCCGACGCCAAATCTCCTCCGCCTGATGATGCTAAAACACAAGAAGACAAAGATTTAGGGTGGGGGGAGAAATGAAACAAAGTTGAGTGCATGCCTTAGCAATACCCTTTGCGGAGAGGACAGACACAGGTGCCTCGTGCACTGAGTCGCGAACTTGGGGTACACTACTCAGTACTTCTGACTAGGCAAACAGGTCTAGGGACAACACACGCGCACATGTGTGATGCTGGAGCATGGGTAGCTGCACTTGGCACCCTACAGAGGTGGGGGGCGGGGGCACAGGGCCATGCCTAAGGGAGCGGACTACACTACAGAGAGCGCCCGGGCCTAATGTCACCCACAGCCCTCCTCCCCCACCCAGACGCCTCCAATGCGCATACAGATAGGAGAATGTGCGGATACTCACCCCCTTGTGTCTGCTGTGCTGTCCTCAAGCGCCCATCCAAATTAGGGTAGGCCACCGCCAGGATCCGGGACATCAGGGGGGTCATGGTGCGACTGGCACCCCTCCTAGGTCGGGAGGCCATCCCCAGCAGTGTTTCTGCGGTCTTCCTCGTTCCGCGGCGGATGTCCTCCCACCTCTTGCGGCAGTGGGTGCCCCGTCTGTTGTGGACCCCCAAGTTCCGGACTTCCTCGGCGATGGCACGCCAAATATCGATTTTCTGGTGGGCGCTCACCTGTTTGACATGTACAGGGTGGGAAAGAGAAACCGTCACATATCTGCATGTTTGGAGTACATGCCCCCCCCTCCCCAACCTTGTCATGGTTCCCATTCTCTCATCTGTCGTGCGTTGCACTCCCCATTCCCTCCACACCCCACCAACTTACATCCCCCCCCCTCCACACAGGCATAACCCATTCAATGTGCACTGAGTGTACTCACCTGTTGGTCTGGAGGACCGTAGAGTTGCGCATACTGGGGGAGGACCCCGTCCACGAGCTTCTCCAACTCTTCTGAACTGAAGGCGGGGGCCCTTTCACCAGTAGCAGCAGCCATTGTCACTTCCAGACCGAGTTCACAGCAGCACTTGCAGTATAGGTCCTCTCCTGTGGATGATCAGGTCTCGAATGATTGAGCAGATAGAAAATGGCGGTCACGCCCGCGGCGGTGCGTACCGCGGCGGTGCGTCCCGCGACCGCCGGCGCACATCGTCATTGGCTCCTGAAACCCATAGGCTTCAATGTTAACCAATGCGTCTTCGCACAGCGGTCTTCGACCGCCTACCGCCACGGTGTGCCCCGCCAGCGCAGTGACCTCACATCCCATTGTCCCACTTCACAGGTCAGGCATCAGCCATTTCAAGGGCCCACATGGCTTAATTTCTAATGCGTCACACAGGCCTAGGCCTTGCAATGGCACACATACAAACATATCAAACCATACATTTACCTGTACTGTGCAAGCTGTGTTGTACGTACCTGTGAGTGGATTGACTCTGTACTCCATATTCTCCTTCCTAGGCACCGTCCGCTGGGACTAGCGATGAGAATGAGGAATCCTCGCGTGTACCGGCCGCTGGTGGACCTGTCCACAATGGAAGAACGCAACATAATACTACGATACCGACTTGACCGAGCCTCCATCCATGAACTGTGTGCCCAGCTGGAGCCAGCCCTGATGTCCCCCATCCGCCAACCCACAGGAATTCCCCCTCTAGTGCAGGTTCTGTCTGTCCTCCATTTCTTTGCAACTGGCTCATTCCAGACAACAGTGGCCATGTCATCTGGGATGTCTCAGCCTATGTTTTCCAAGATCTTATCCAGTGTTGTCTGCCCTGATGAAACTCATGCGGAGCTACATCATTTTCCCAGAGGAGGGTGATTTGCCTACAGTGAAAGCTGATTTCTATGCCCTTGGACACATCCCCAACATCATTGGTGCAATTGATGGGACCCATGTGGCTTTAGTCCCCCCAAATGACGATGAACAGGTGTACAGGAACAGGAAGAATTACCATTCAATGAATATCCAGGTGGTCTGTTTGGCTGACCAGTACATCTCCCATGTAAATGCCAAGTTCCCTGGGTCAGTGCATGACGAGTATGTTATGCGAAATAGCAGCATTCCCTATGTGATGGAACAGCTACAGAGACAGCGTGTGTGGCTAATAGGTGACTCTGGTTACCCCAACCTGCCGTGGCTATTGACCCCAGTGAGGAATCCCAGGACCAGGGCAGAGGAACGGTACAATGAGGCCCATGGGCGTACTAGGAGGGTGATTGAGCGAACCTTTGGGCTCCTGAAGGCCAGGTTTAGGTGCCTGCATATGACAGGTGGATCCCTAATGTACTCACCAAAGAAGGTGTGCCAGATCATCGTGGCGTGCTGTATGCTCCACAACCTGGCTTTGCGACGCCAGGTGCCTTTCCTGCAGGAGGATGGTCCAGATGGTGGTGTTGTAGAAGCCGTGGAGCCTGTGGAGAGTGAAGAGGAGGAAGACTCTGAGGACGACACAGACAATAGGGACAGAGTGATACAACAGTATTTCCAGTAACACACAGGTAAGAATCACCCACGCCATTTCACAATTGCTTATAGCCTCCTGCATCTGTACTTTCTGTAGTTCCCCACAGATGTTTTTCATTAATTTTTGCCTTTCCCTTCCCTTCTCAGTGCTGTCTGACTCAGTACCTGACTTCTGCTTGGTTCGCCCATGAACTACAGCGTATTGACATTGGTATGTTGTCATGACTAATTGACAGAACAGAAATCGAACAGTAATATGTAATACATTTGTTAATAATACAGCATGACTCAAAACAGATTTGTGTGCAAAATGTGATTTATTTACAGTGCTAGATATCGGTACATGTGATTCTAAAGGTGATGGGTGGGGGTGGAGGAATATCCATGGCAGAGTCCAGTTCTCAGTCTCACAGGTGCATTGTCCTTTTGCCTGTGGAAGGATGGAGCATAGGCAGTTCATGGTTGGACAGGGTGGCAATGTGGGACAGTGGGAAGACTTGAGGGGGTATGTCCTGCTGGCGGGGGTCTTGACATCCTACTCTGTCTTTTTCTTTGGTCTCAGGCTCCTCTTACGGGGTGGTTGTTCTTCAGCAGGAGGTGGGGTTCTGGGAGGCTGTCGAGGTGTTGGGACCTCCTGTCCACTAGCGCCGGCGGAGGTGGTAGGCTGTTCCTGGTCCGGGCTAGTGACAGGGGCCCTGTGTGGTGCACCATGGTCCCGCAACGCGTCCTCTATCCTGTGGAGGGCCAGGACGATGGTCTCCATTGCGGTCCCGATGATTCTCAGCTCCTCCCTGAACCCCATGTAGCGTTGCTCCTGCTGTGCCTGGATCTCAGTGAACCTGGCCAGTACCGTCGCCATCGTTTCTTGGGAGTGGTGGTATGCCCCCATGATGGTGGTGAGGGCCTCTTGGAGAGTGGGTTCCCTGGGCCTCTCCTCCCCCCCCTGTCGCACAGCAGCCCTCCGAGCTGCCCGGTTTCCCCCGGCCTCTGTCCCCTGGACGGTGTGCCCGCTACCACTGCCCCCAGGTCCCTGTTGTTGTTGGGGTGTTGGGTTAGCCTGGGTGCCCTGTAGTGGCAGACACACCGCTGATTGAGCTGTCCTAGAGACAGAGGTATGGGCCCGCTGAGTGGGAGCTGTGCTGGTGTTGGCAGAGGGGGTCGGGTCTGGTGTGGCCTGTGGCTGCCTGAGGGGAACCGACTGCCCAGAGGTCCCCGATGGTCTGGGCTGGTCATCAGGTTCACTGTCGACAGAGCTGCTATCCTCAGTGTGGGCCTGTTCCGGTGGTGGGATGGACACTTCTGGACCCTCCTGGCTGGTGTGTTGTCGTTCGGGTCCTGCATGGGGTAAGAGAGTTTGGTTATTGTTTCTGTGTGTACAATAGCGTGCGTGTTATGGGTGCCCTTGTCCCCCAGTGCAGGCATTCCCTTGAGGGAGGTGTTGTGAGGGTAGTTAGTGGGGGGGGGGTTAGTGCAGTGGTCATGCTTAGGTGATGGGTGCCCATGATTTGTGTTGGCATGCAGGAGTTGGTGTTGGGATGGGTGGGTTGTGCTGGTGAGACATTGTCAGGGAGGATGTGTGCTGGGGGGTTGGGGGTGAGGGTGGGGGTGAGGGTTGGCATGCAGGTGGGGTGGGGGGGATATAGTAGTTGAGATTGGACTTACCAGAGTCCATTCCTCCGGCTACTCCTGCGAGGCCCTGAGGATGCAGGATGTTCAAGACGTCTTGCTCCCACGATGTGAATTCGGGAGGGGTGGGTGGGGGTCCGCCGCCAGTCGTCTGGACCGCGATGTTGTGCCTGGAGACCATCGATCGGACCTTCCCCCGTAGGTCGTTCCATCTTTTGCGTATGTCCTCCCTATTCCTGGGATGCTGTCCCACCGCGTTGACCCTGTCCACGATCCGCTGCCATAGCTCCGCCTTCCTAGCTATACTGGTGTGCTGCACCTGCGAGCCGAAGAGCTGGGGTTCCACTCTTAGGATTTCCTCCACCATGACCCGGAGATCTTGGTCCGAAAAGCGTGGGTGCCTTTGGGGTGCCATGGGGTGGTGTGGGTGAGGTGTGGGGTGGTGTATGTGATGATGAGTATGTTGGTGAGTGGTGCTTTGTGCTACTATGTGGTGTGTGTGATGGTGTAGTGTGCCTCAGTGTGTCTTGCTTTGGATTGTCTGCTGTGTCTCTCTCTCCTTCTCTCAGTAATTATGGTCGCAGGGGTTTGTGGGTGATGTGGGTGTGTGTTTTATAGTTGGTTGATTGTGTGGGAGTGGTGTGTGTATGTGTATCAGGTGTGTGTATTTCAAATTGTCCAATGTGGCTGTGTTTTGGTGATGTGTGTGTATTCTGACCGCCGCGGTGTGTACTGCCAATGGAATACCGCGTTTGAATGACCGCCGTGTGGATTCGTGGGTCAGAATGGCATGGGCGTATTTCTGTTGGCGTGACGGTGGAGGTTTGGTCATCTCCAGTTTATCGCTGCCCGCTGATGTGGCGGGCTGCAGTGGAGGACGGAATTTTGGAGGTTTGGCCGTTGTGGGTCAGAATGACCGTGGCGGTTAACCGCGGCGGTGTTATGGCGGTCTTCTGACCGGCGGTAAGGGCCTTTTACCGCCGAGGTCAGAATGACCCCCTTAATATAATAAAATATATATCACAGTTATGAATGCTCAATTCGAGATATAAATAAATAAATATATATATATATGTACAATTCCAGTCCAAAATGTCCTTTTCACTATCTTAGATTGCAAAGGAAAAGTATATACAACGAATACAACCATATGCATGTGAAAGCTATATGAACGAGTTACTTACCTTCGGTAACAACTTTTCTGGTGGATACATTAGCTACCTGTGGATTCCTCACCTCATGAATACTCCCATGGCGCCAGCATTCGACGGAAATCTTCTTACTAGTCTCTGCACGTCGACGAGGACGTCACTGTCTCGCACGCGACGCCGTCTGACGTCATACAGGCAATAAGAGGTCCTCGACGACGTGCAGACGTCAGTACCAATCATTTTTTACGTGCATGAGAACAACCAGGCAATGCAATGAAAGAGCAAGGCAACATCCATTATATTGTAAAAATACACCACATTGTACGAATAACTGTAAATCTTTTTATGTACATATATATATATAACTCTCTCTTTTCAAAATATATACACACACCAAGTATATACATAAAAATATATACACATATACATATATATATATAAATATATTATATATACATCTATTGCACCCTCAAAGACCAAGAGGAGCGCACTCAAGGATTACTTGGCAAGACCATAAAGGCAACGGGGAGGCGGGTGGGACCGTGAGGAATCCACAGGTAGCTAATGTATCCACCAGAAAAGTCGTTACCGAAGGTAAGTAACTCGTTCTTCTGATGGATACAACTACCTGTGGATTCCTCACCTCATGAATAGAGTCCCAAAGCAGTACCACGCCCGGCGGTGGGTGCCTAAATGGTCAAACCAAGAAATCCTGCAGCACTGACCGTGCAAAATGACCGTCCCTTCTAACCTCAGAATCTAAACAGTAATGTTTTGCAAAAGTGTGAAGGGACGACCAAGTTGCGGCCTTGCAGATGTCGACCACAGGTACACCTCTGGCTAAGGCCGAAGTGGCCGACTTAGCTCTGGTGGAATGAGCTCTAATGCCCTCAGGAGGATCCTTCTTTGCCAAAGAGTAACATATTTTAATGCAAAGAACAACCCACCTGGATAGTGTTCTCTTGTGGACTGCCTTTCCTCTCCTCTTGCCCACGTATCCAATAAACAGCTGATCCTCCAGCCTGAAATCCCTTGTTCTATCGATAAAGAAGCTCAACGCTCTCTTTGGGTCCAGACGGTGCAGTCTTTCTTCCTCTTTGGAAGGATGAGGCGGAGGATAGAACGTGGACAAAGTAATTGCCTGAGCCAAATGGAAGGGTGAAACAACCTTCGGGAGGAAAGCAGCCTTGGTCCTCAACACCACCTTATCCCCATAAAAAGTTGTATAAGGGGGTTTTACTGATAAGGCCTGCAACTCACTCACTCTCCTTGCTGATGTTATAGCTATCAGGAAGACTGTTTTTAAAACCAAAAACCTCAAGGGGCAAGAATGCATAGGTTCAAAAGGGGACCCCATAAGGAAAGTCAGGACTAAGGACAAATCCCATTGCGGCATAACGAATGGCTTTGGAGGATATTGATTTAGAAGACCTTTCAAGAATCTGATAACAATAGGGGATTTAAATAAAGATGGTTGGTCTGGAAGACATATGAAGGCTGACAAGGCCGATAAATAACCTTTAATGGTAGCCACTGCACAACCTTTCTGCGCCAGAGATAGAGCAAAAGACAAAACGTCCGATAGATGAGCATGTAAAGGATCAATCTGCCTCTCTCCACACCACGCAACAAATTTAGACCACCTATTAGCGTAGATAGATTTAGTGGAGTGTCGCCTGGCCGCTAATATAACATCCACTACATCAGGCGGGAGAGAGAAGGAACTCAGGTTGCCCCATTCAATCTCCAGGCATGTAGGTGCAGACTCTGGAGGTTGGGGTGTAGAACCTGCCCCTGCGACTGTGAGAGGAGGTCTGCCCTGAAAGGGAGACGGAGCGGCGGGCACGTTGAGAGTTGGAGAAGGTCGGAGTACCACACCCTCCTTGACCAATCCGGAGCTATTAAGATTACTAGAGCCCGGTCTTGGCGAATCTTCCTCAATACTCGAGGAATCAAGGGTATGGGAGGAAACGCGTAAAGCAACTGGCCGCACCAGGTCATTTGAAACGCGTCCCCCAACGCTTCCTGCATCGGATACTGAAGGCTGCAGAACAACGGACAATGCGCGTTCTCTCGAGTGGCGAACAGATCTACCCGAGGAAACCCCCACTTCTGGAAGATTAAACGGACTTGATCTGGATGGAGACGCCACTCGTGGTTTCCCGAGAAGTGGCGACTGAGACTGTCCGCACGCACGTTCAAAACTCCGGCCAGATGGTTTGCTATCAAGCAAATCCGATGGTCCTTTGCCCAGGACCATAGTCGAAGAGCTTCTCTGCAGAGAAGGTACGACCCCACTCCTCCCTGCTTGTTTATGTACCACATCGTGGTAGTATTGTCCGTTAGGACCTGTACCGACTGACCACGAAGGGAAGGGAGGAAGGCCTTGAGAGCCAGACGTACAGCCCGTAACTCTAACAGATTGATGTGAAAAATCTGTTCCTCTGGAGACCAAAGACCTTTGATCTCCAGATCCCCCAGATGAGCTCCCCACCCTAGAGTGGAAGCATCCGTTATGACTGTGGCCACTGGTGGCGACTGCTGGAACGGCTTTCCTTGTGAAAGATTGTTGCTTGCAATCCACCACTTCAAATCCACAGCAGCATCTCTGGAGATCTTGACAGTACCCTCTAGATCCCCTCTGTGTTGAGACCACTGCCTTCGGAGGCACCACTGAAGAGCCCTCATGTGCCAGCGAGCATGCGTGACCAACAGAATGCAGGAGGCAAAAAGACCGAGCAGACGAAGGACCTTGAGGACTGGAACTACCGCTCCATTTCGAAACATTGGAACCAAATCCTGAATATCTTGAATCCGCTGAGGCGGAGGAAAGGCCCGACCCAATGTTGTATCCAGTACTGCCCCTATGAACAGGAGGCGCTGAGAGGGCTCTAGGTGAGATTTGGGCTCGTTCACCGAAAAGCCCAGGTCGAACAACAACTGGGTTGTTGACTGCAGATGACGCAACACAAGCTCCGGGGACTTGGCTTTGATCAACCAATCGTCCAAGTAAGGGAATACTGCTATCCCCTTCCTTCTGAGCTCTGCCGCAACCACCGACATCACCTTCGTGAAGACTCGAGGTGCTGAAGTAAGACCAAACGGAAGGACCGCAAACTGGTAGTGTTGCGATCCCACCACAAACCGGAGATACTTCCTGTGTGACTTGAGTATCGGGATATGAAAGTAAGCATCCTGCAAGTCGACAGACACCATCCAGTCTTCCATGTTCAACGCCAAAAGCACCTGTGCTAGGGTCAGCATCTTGAACTTTTCCTGCTTGAGGAACCAATTCAAGATCCTCAGGTCCAGAATTGGTCTCAAACGACCATCCTTCTTGGGAATTAGGAAATACCTTGAGTAAACTCCTTGACCCCTTTCCTGCTCCGGGACCAACTCCACCGCGCCCTTTAAAAGGAGGACTTCTACCTCCTGTTCTAGCAACAGGAGATGTTCTTGTGAACAATACGAAGGGCGGGGCGGGATGAGGGGCGGAAACTCCCGAAAGGGAAGGGTGTAGCCTTTTCCCACAACACTGAGAACCCAAGTGTCCGACGTAACAGTCTCCCATTTGGTGAGAAAATGCTGTAATCTTCCCCCTACAGGAGAGGAGTGAGTGGGAAATGGTGGAAGCCTAAGGCTGCTTCCCCTGCTGCACCCCGCCAGAGGATGAGGAAGAGGCAGAGTGCTGCTGAGAAGCTCCCCTGGTGCGGACCCTACCCCTCCCCCTAAAAGATCTATAGGGATGGGAAGAGGCAGGTTGCTGATATCTTCCCCGAAAGGAAGAGGAGGAAGAGCCACGCCCAAATCCACGAAACCTCCTGAAGAATCTGGAAGAGGCCGTGGAAGAAGGAGCTTGGAGTCCCAACGACTTAGCCGTGGCCCTGCTCTCCTTAAACCGTTCCAAGGCCGAATCAGCCTTAGCCCCAAACAGTTTGTCCCCATCAAACGGGAGATCCAACAATGTGGACTGTACATCTGCCGAAAAGCCCGAGTTACGGAGCCAGGCCTGTCTCCTTTCCACCACAGTTGTGCCCATTGCTCTGGCTACCGAGTCGGTGGTATCCAGTCCCGTCTGGATAATTTGGGTCGCAGCAGCCTGGGCATCAGAGACAAGATCCAAAAGACCCTGGGGAAGCTCTGTAAACGAAGAGGAGATGTCATCCATCAGAGCATGAATATACCTCCCCAGGATACAGGTTGCATTGGTGGCTTTTAATGCCAGACTGCAGGACGAAAAAATCTTCTTCGACTGCGCCTCCAGCTTTTTTGAATCTCTGTCCCCAGGCACCGTCGGAAAAGAACCAGGCGCTGACTTGGACGAACAGGAGGCCTGCACAACCAAGCTCTCCGGCGTAGGGTGCCTAGATAGGAAACCAGGATCAGTTGGAGCCGTCCGATACCTCCTGGCCACGGCTCTGTGAACTGCTGGGGAAGATGCCGGCTTCTTCCACACCTCTAAAACCGGATCCAGCAGAGCGTCATTAAAAGGTAATAGAGGCTCCGCCGCGGCTGAGGCCGGATGCAACACCTCTGTCAAAAGGTTTTGTTTCGCCTCCACCACCGGCAAAGGCAGGTCCAAAAAACTAGCTGCCTTCCGTACCACTGTATGAAAGGAAGCAGCTTCCTCGGTATATTCCCCCGGGGACGAAAGGTCCCACTCAGGGGAAGTGTCCAGCCCACTGGCCGACTCCAGTCCACGCAGCCCATCACCCGAGTCCTCTAGCTCTCCTTCCTCTAGGGCTCGTTGGTACTCCTGCTCTTCTAGTACCCGGAGAGCACGCCTCCTTGAATGCAGTCGTTGCTCAATCCGCGGAGTCGACAATACCTCCGCCGAAGTCGGAGATCGGCGCCGATCTTCCGAAGCCACCGACGCCGCATCCGGCGCCACAGGTAACTTCGGCGCCGACTGAAGAGCAGTTGAAACGGATGGACCCACCGGAGTCACAGGCCGAAATCTCGACGTCGACGGGATGGAAATCCCTGGGGCCAATCCTTCCGAAGCCACCGGAGCGGCCACCGGCGCCGACACTGGCGCCGAGCCCACGTTCCCAAACGGGAGAAAGGGCATAAAGGGTGCTGGCCGAAGAGGCGCAGGATCACCCAAAGAAAAGGCCAAAGGCCCAGCCGGAGCACCCCCTGGAGCCATCTGTTGGAAGATGGCATACATCGCATTCAAGAATGCGGAACTATCGGCTCCAGGGGTGGGAAAAGCCGGATACTGGGGTGCCTGACTCGGAGGCGACCCCGACGCCGGCCTCGGCGTCTGCGCCGGAGAAAACACTTGAGGCTCCAATACCTCAATCACCGACGCCTGTCCAGGCGAAGTTGGAGACGCCGGAGAGGGCAACGGCGTCGAAGGATGCAGCGTCACCGTGGGGCTGACCTCCCATGTCCTTCGGGGCCGATCCGGAGACCTGGAACGAGCCTCCCTTGAATGACGCCGAGATTCTCTACGGCGCCGGGAGTCTCGATGACGCCGATGTCTTGGAGAAGACTTTTTCTTGTGATGCTTCTCCTTTGACTTGGCCATAAACAGCTTCGCCTCGCGTTCTTTAAGGGCCTTCGGATTCATGTGCTGACATGAATCACAAGTCGAGACGTCGTGGTCGGAGCTCAAACACCAAAGGCAATCGGAATGAGGATCCGTCACCGACATCTTGCCTCCACACTCACGACAAGGCTTAAATCCAGACTTTCTCTGCGACATTATTTCCACAGAGAAAGAGTACGCAGCAAGATATACACTGTAACCGCAAGAGTAACAGTTGCTCCCTCGAAGATAACCGTTTCGAATGCACGGAAAAAAGGGAACTGACGTCTGCACGTCGTCGAGGACCTCTTATTGCCTGTATGACGTCAGACGGCGTCGCGTGCGAGACAGTGACGTCCTCGTCGACGTGCAGAGACTAGTAAGAAGATTTCCGTCGAATGCTGGCGCCATGGGAGTATTCATGAGGTGAGGAATCCACAGGTAGTTGTATCCATCAGAAACATATATATACAAGTCCAAGGATGTGCACCCAAAGAGATCCTGGTTTGACCAGTCAGGCAACGGGGAGGTGGGTGGGACCGTGAGGAATCCACAGGTAGTAACTGTATCCACCAGAAAAAGCGTTACCGAAGGTAAGTAACTTATTCTTCTGATGGATACACCTACCTGTGGATTCCTCACCAAAAGAATAGAGTCCCCAAGCAGTATAACCTCCGGTAGTGGGTGCCCGAATGGTCAAACCAAGAAATCTTGCAGCACCGAGCGAGCAAAATGGCCATCCCTCCTGACCTCAGAGTCCAAACAGTAATGCTTGGCAAAAGTATGGAGGGATGCCCAGGTCGCTGCCCTGCAGATGTCAGCCACAGGAACACCTGTAGCCAAAGCCGATGAAGCTGCTTTGGCCCTGGTGGAATGGGCACGAAGCCCCACAGGTGGATCTCTCTTCGCCAAAGAATAGCAGATCTTAATACATAGAATGACCCACCTGGACAGCGCTCTCTTGTGGACCGCTCTACCTTTCCTCTTCCCCACGTATCCAACGAAGAGCTGTTCATCCTGTCTGAACTCTTTCGTCCTGGCGACGTAGAAGCTCAGTGCTCTTCGCGGATCCAGCCGGTGGAGCCTCTCTTCCTCCTTGGATGGGTGAGGTGGAGGGTAAAAGGAAGAGAGAGTAATTGACTGCCCCAGGTGAAAGGGTGTAACAACCTTCGGTAGGAAAGCCGCCTTGGTCCTCAACACCACTTTGTCCTTGACGAAGGAAAGGAATGGGGTTTCTACAGTTAGAGCCTGAAGCTCACTAACCCTTCTGGCAGATGTTATGGCCACCAGGAAAACAGTTTTAAATACTAGAAACCGTAAAGAACAAGAGTGCATGGGTTCAAACGGGGCCCCCATAAGAAAAGTTAAAACCAAGTTAAGGTACCACTGAGGCATAACGAATGGCGTGGGCGGATACTTATTAGTGAGTCCCTTTAGAAACTTTAAAACAATTGGTGATTTAAAGAAGGATGGTTGATCAGGAAGGCACAGAAAAGCAGATAGTGCAGACAGATAACCCTTAACAGTGGCAACTGAAAAACCTTTCTGTGCCAAATAGAGCGTAAATGACAAAATGTCTGATAAACCAGCTCTTAAAGGATCTAAACTATTCTCTCCACACCAGCTTGTAAACTTAGCCCAACAATTCGCATAGATTGACTTGGTGGAGTGTCGCCTGCCCGATAGAATAACTTCCACCACATCTGGATGGAGAGAAAAGGAACTCAGATTGCCCCATTCAATCTCGAGGCATGAAGATGCAGGCTCTGGAGGTGGGGGTGTAGAATCTGCCCCTGCGACTGCGAGAGGAGGTCCACCCTGCAAGGGAGACGGAGCGGAGGGCACTGAGAGAGTTGGAGTAGGTCCGAATACCACACCCTTCTCGGCCAATCCGGAGCTATTAAGATGACTTGAGCTCGGTCTTGGCGGATTTTCCTGAGAACTCGAGGAATCAAGGGTATGGGGGGAAACGCGTAAAGCAACTGACCCTTCCAGGACATCTGAAACGCGTCCCCCAGAGCTCCTTGCACCGGATACTGGAGGCTGCAAAACAGCGGGCATTGCGCATTCTCTCAAGTTGCAAACAGATCTATTTGTGGATATCCCCACATCCGGAAGATATACAGAACTAGATCTGGATGAAGACGCCACTCGTGGTCGACCGAGAATGTCTGCACGCACATTCAGGACTCCGGCCAAATGATGTGCAATCAAGCAGATCTTGTGGTCCTGAAGCCAGGACCAGAGTCGAAGAGCTTCTCTGCAGAGAAGATACGACCCCACTCCTCCCTGTTTGTTTATATACCACATTGCGGTCGTGTTGTCCGTTAGAACCTGGACTGACTGACCACGAATGGAAGGGAGGAAGGCCTTGAGTGCCAGCCGTACTGCCCGCAATTCTAACAGATTGATGTGTAATTTCTGTTCTACTGGACTGGAGACCAAAGGCCTTTGATCTCCAGGTCCCCCAGATGAGCTCCCCACCCTAGAGTGGAAGCATCTGTTACCACTGAGGCCACTGGTGGGGGTAGCGAGAACGGCCTTCCTTGAGACAGGTTGTCGACCGCTGCCCACCATTGAAGATCCACTGCAGTGTCTCTGGAGATCTTTATCGAGTCCTCGAGATCCCCTTTGTGCTGAAACCACTGCCTGCGGATGCACCACTGGAGAGCCCTCATGTGCCAGCGTGCATGAGTGACCAACAGTATGCAAGAAGCAAACAGACCGAGCAGACGAAGGACTTTGAGGATTGGAACTACCGCTCCATTTCGAAACATCGGAACCAAAGCCTGTATGTCCTGAACCCGCTGTGGCGGAGGAAAGGCCTGATTCAATGTCGTGTCCAATACTGCCCCTATGAACAGGTGAGACTTGGGTACATTGACTGAAAACCCCAGGTCGTACAACAATTGAGTCGTCGACTGGAGATGGCACTGCACGAGCTCTGGAGTACTGGCTTTGATCAACCAATCGTCCAGATAGGGAAACACAGCGATCCCTTTTCTTCTGAGCTCTGCCGCTACCACCGCCATCACCTTCGTGAAGACTCGAGGTGCTGAAGTAAGACCAAACGGGAGGACCGCAAACTGATAATGTTGTGATCCCACCACAAAACGGAGATACTTCCTGTGCGATCTGAGGATCTGAATATGAAAATACGCGTCCTGCAAATCGACCAACATCATCCAGTCTCCTTCGTTCAACGGCAAAAGAACCTGTAAGAGGGACAGCATGTTGAACTTTTCCTGTTTGAGGAACCAATTCAAAATCCTCAAGTCCAAAATCGGTCTCAGTCGACCATCCTTTTTGGGAATCAGAAAGTATCTTGAATAGCACCCCTAACCCCTCTGTTGCTCGGGAACCAACTCTATTGCACCTTTTTGTAATAGGGATAATACCTCCTGCTGTAACAGGAGAAAATGGTCTTCCGAACAGAAGGATGGGCGGGGAGGGAGGGTGGGAGGAAATTCCCGAAAGGGAATGTCGATGACCCAGGAGTCTGATGTTACGACCTCCCACATTGGAAGAAAAAGGGTAAGTCTCCCCCCTACTGGAGACAAATGGACAGGGAATGGTGGAGGACTACGGCTGCTTTCCTTGCTGCACCCCTCCCGAGGAAGAGGAAGAGGCAGAGTGCTGCAAGGTGGCTCCTCTTGTACGGACTCTGCCCCTGCCCCTGAAGGATCTGTAAGGCAGGGTAGAAACAGTTTGTTGTGGTCCTTGCAGTCTTCCTCGAAAGGAACCACGACCAAATCCTTTAAATCTCCGAAAGCCTCTAAAGGTGGATGAGGCCGACGACTGGAGTCCCAAGGATCTAGCTGTCGCTCTGCTCTCTTTAAAACGTTCTAAGGCTGAGTCAGCCTTAGAACCAAAGAGCTTTTCCCCATCAAACGGAAGATCAAGGAGCGTAGCCTGCACGTCCGTCGAGAAGCCCGATGATCTAAGCCAAGACTGCCTCCTAGAGACTATGGTCGTGCCCATAGCCCTAGCAACCGAGTCCGAAGTGTCCAAACCAGACTGGATGACTTGCGTCGCAGCCGCTTGAGCATCCGAAAAGAGTTGCAGCACCTCCTGTGATACATTAGGATGGCCCTTTGCCTCTTCCATGAGGGCATGTATGTAACGTCCCAGTATACATGTGGCGTTAGAAGATTTCAGGGCCATACTGCACAATGAAAAAGTCTTTTTAGCAGTATGGTCCATCTTTTTCGACTCTCTATCAGCAGGAACCCCAGGAAACGAGCCAGGAGAGGATCTGGAGGAACATGATGCTTGGACCACAAGGCTCTCCGGAGTTGGTTGCCTGGAGAGAAACACCGGATCCCCAGGCGCCGTCCTGTAACGCCGAGCCACCGCCCTGTTGACTGCAGCAGTGGATACAGGCTTCATCCCAATATCTTTTATAGGGTCCAGCAGAGCCTCATTGAATGGAAGAAGAGGCTCAGCAGAAGCAGATGTTGGATGGAGGACCTCAGTCAACAAATTTCTCTTAACCTCCGCAGTGGGAAGAGTAATATCCAAAAAGTCTGCAGCTTTACGAATGACCTTATGGAACGTAGCTGCCTCCTCTGTGATCTCTCCAGGAGAAGCTAGATCCCACTCCGGGGTAGTGTACAGGCCGCTAGCTGAGTCTAGACCCTGGAAGTCACCTGAAGGCTCAACAACTTCTCCTTCCTCCAGATGTTGTCTTGCATACTCTTCTTCTTCCAAGAGACGGAGGGCCAGACGCCTTGATCTAAGTCTGGACTCCAAGCCTGGAGTCGACAAGGCGTCAGCCGACGCCGAAGACCTCCGTCAGTGCCGGGCCTCGGATCCGTCCGAAGCCGGAGGCTCTGGCTCCACAGCGATCCTAGACGTTGATGGGGTCCGAGGCAAATCCACCGGCGCCGTAACAGGTGTAGCCATCCTGCCCGACGTCGTAGGCATTGGCGCCGCTTCAGACGCAGTACACATAAACGGGGTGAACGGCGCCGACTTGAAAGACGCCGGAACACCCAAATCGTAGGCCAAAGGACCAGACGGACCTGCGTGACTTCCACCCGGCGCCATGGAAGCAAAGATGTTAAACATAGCGTTCAAAAACGCTGCAGGATCCGATCCCGGAGTCGGGAAAGCCGGGTACTGTTGTTGCTGCACCGGCGCCGGCAAAGCTGCCGAAGAGGGTCCGGGTAACTCCTGGCCAGGAGAACCTTCAGGCCTCTGGAGAGGCTCGACCTCAAAGACCGACCCGGGTGACGTCGGGGGAGGAGGGGTGACGGTCGGGCTTATCTCCCACGTCGGACGACGCCGAGCCGACTGAGAAGCCGATCTAGACCTGGACCGACCCTTGCTCGATCGGCGCCGAGAGCCACTATGATGGTGGCGAGACCTCGAGGATCTCGACGAAGACTCCCTCCTATGACGCCTCTCTTTCTTCTTCTTGGACCGAGCCAAGAATAACTTCGCCTCTCTTTCTTTGAGCACCTTAGGGTTCATGCGCTGGCACGAACCGCACGCCTCGACCTCATGATCTGAACTAAGGCACCAGAGGCAGTTATCGTGGGGGTCGGTAACCGACATCCGACCCCCGCATTGGTTACAAGGTTTAAAGCCGGATTTTCTAGGCTGCGACATCGTAACCGTCAGTTGGTAACAGTAGCTCCCTGTGAGCCTCGAAGAAACAACTGTTATTCGGGCACGGAAAAAAGGGAACTGACGTCTGCACGTCAACGTTGGCTTCTTATTGCCTAGATGACGTCATGTGGCGTCGCGTGGAGTCGGGCGATTGTGACGTCATCGTCGACGTGCAGAGCTAGAAGAAATTTCCGTTGAAGGCTGGCGCGAGGGGAGAATTCTTTTGGTGAGGAATCCACAGGTAGGTGTATCCATCAGAAATTGTAATTATTTAGGAATCTCCTTTGATTCAAATCAAAATTGGGCCACCTATTCAGTTTTAAGATTGCAGTAATTCTTTATGGCAGATGAAGCAGTATTTTGTTTTGCTTTAAAGTTGGGACACACATGTGAAAAAGTTATTACAATTGTAGAAAAGCAAATGTATAGAGGTGAGACTTTATTGGGTTGGAGTCTGATATTCCTAATCCGAAATCCTGCAAATGGTAGAAAACAGACCACTCTCTGTACCCCCCAAGGCACTGCCACCAATATCTGCCACGCTGAGGTAGTGCTTAGCTATTTAGTGGATACTATAAGAACCACACCCCTGAGGTTATGTCTTAAGATATGATGCTCATTGGGGGTGGCTCCTGAAAATCATTCCTAAAGGACTCCATGGCACTATACAAGTGGTTCTCAACCGGTGGTCCAGGGACCAATGGTGGTCCACAAAGCCTCCTCAGGGAGTCCATGACTGCTTAGAAAATGTCACTAATATTAGCAGATTAATAATATAATTAAATTATAAATAAAGTGGCTAAATGCACAACTGAAAAATGTAAAATTTACTGTAAATATCAAGAAATTTGAAATTGAAGGCTGAAAATTAAATTAGTATCCTCAGACTGATTTGTGAGAGCAGTGTATGAGCATCAAACATAATATAGTAGGGACAATCTGTGGCTTCAGTTGAATTTAGAAAAGCACAAACCTTCCTACTATTTTTTTTCAAAATGTATTTGTTTGCAAATTAAATAAAGTGTGTTATGATTTATGTATGTGCTTGATGGAATGCTTGTTTCTATATTTTGTGTGTATTGTTTTGTAGTTCAAATCATCAATAACGTTTAGGCCTGGGTCCCTGCCTTCCTGTAAAGGCACAGTGTGGGTCTCTGAATTCCAATAATAAGTCAGGGGGGGTCCCAGGGTTCTAGTAATGATAAAGTGGGGATCTACAGAAGTCAAAGGGTTGAGAATCATTATGGCTAACATCCCCTGGCTTGCTTATGTAAAACAGGATTTTACAATGCTGGGCATCCTAGAGTTTTCTTCTTAACCTGGAGTCCATTGACAGAAACGCAAAAAAAACAAGTTAGAATCCTGTTTTTTATCATTGCCGTAAGGTTTGTGATACTAACGCACAATGTATGCAGACCGTTGTTGCCTATTATGCTCTGTCTTAAAGTCAAAGTGTGGAGTTATATCTTGTCTCAATCCATAATTCGCAATATAGATTATACCTAACCCAACTACGTTTAAGTCATTTTAAGCCATTTACATTTTCTTTTAGCCTTCCCTCAACAGAGTGCCTGGTTCTCGAATCAGTCAAAATGCCTCATGACAATTTGTCCCCTCAAAGCACTAGCCACTTTCTGCTTTTCTGCACTTTGCGTAGATGGTGGGGCATGCACTTTTTCATTACCGATCTTTCGAGCTACCAACATCAGGAACTATAAAATGGCCATACTCTGTTAACACCGGCTAGGCTCACTCGCAGTCTGTATAGCAGTGATCAATTTTATACGAGGTGCTTTAATTGTGAAGAAAAATTATGAAGTTTCAATATAAATCATATTTTATAATATGGTTAATTCGTAATTGTTGTATTTAATGGCTTGAACAATTTTCGTATGTTTGCTCCCCTACAAATGTTTTTCTGTGTTTTATGAAATAATATGCTTATTTTACGTTATGAATTAGCTAGTTTTTATTGCGAGCCAGCTTAATTATTACGGAGATAAATAATGGTATGATTTTCTTTTATTGCCCGATATGCCCTGTCATTCCTATGTATTTTAAGTCTGTCTTAATTGTCTCATTTATGTTTTACTTTATTATTTTGTTATCTGATTCTATTACTTTTATGGCATACTAGTCGAAGAAAGGAACATTGACTTGACTTACAATGTGTGGCCTAAGGTTTGTGTAGATTTGTTAGAAGTTTGGGTTGATATAATCGGGTTTTATGCAAAACCTAAATTATTCCTTTGTTTAAAGAATGCATCGGAGTTGACATTTGTAAAATAGGAGGGAAATCATTAGTTATCTAAATTAAATATGAGGGGATATTAGTTAATGCTTAGCAATAATTTTGGAGGAGTGTCTAGTAACCATTAACACAGAAGCATCTGTACTAGTTCTGTACACACTCTTCATGCTATATACCATTCTGCCAAAAAAGTATTTAACTAATTCATGTAGCAGCTGACAAATTGTGAGTAGTATGATAACAAAGGGCTTAATTTATATGTTGGCAGTATGTATACTCAGCTGCAACTGTGACGGAGTATACATACCGCTAATATAATGGTCTGCCCACCTGATTTGGATGCAGCGGACCATAGGTTTGTCTGCAGCAGTGTCTACTTTGTCACTGACATAGCCATAGCTCTCAGACGGAGTGAGGACTGTCAGAGAAATGGCTTTATGATACCCTATCCAATCGGGATGCGGGGACATATAGGGGGTTATTCTAACTTTGGAGGAGTGTTAATCCGTCCCAAAAGTGACGGTAAAGTGACGGATATACCACCAGCCGTATTACGAGTTCCATAGGATATAATGGACTCGTAATACGGCTGGTGGTAAATCCGTCACTTTTCCGTCACTTTTGGGACGGATTAACACCTCCTCCAAAGTTAGAATAACCCCCATAATCATTTTTTTTTTTACTGTCCATCACCACCAGGCAAACTATGGCCATGAAGGAGAGTAAAATACAACAGCAAGCGGTTTATTCTCTCAATCAGTCCGGAGGCTTGTGGATGTATGGAATGTGATAAATCCATTCAATGTTGTGTTGCACATAGTAATCTTGTACCAATTTTCCTTTGAAATGTGACCCATTGTCACCGTGGACCTGGAGTGGGACTCCATAGCATAACATTAACAGGTCCAAAGTTTTAATGCAATTGTACTGAGTGGCACGTTTACAGGGGACAGTAATCATGGAACTAGAATAGATGTCCACTACTGTGCAAAGCGTATTGACACCTGCGACTAATCAGTAGTGGCCCAATGTAATCAGTTTGCCATATCTTTCCTGGTAACTTCCCTCTTCCCAACTGACCTTTGTCAGTTTGCAGGAATGATCTCTGTTGTGTGTGTTGATAAATAGGACATTGCAAGATCACAGTTTTTATCAAATCTTGGGGAATGTGCATCCCTCTAATCTCTGCCCACCTGTAAGTGGCTTTCTCTCCCAGGTGTCCACATTTTTGGTGCACCCATCTAGCCATCCCCACCAAGTCAGAATCCTGGGTCACTGCTTCTGAGGTTTTGGCTTTGTCGTCTACAAGGGAATTGAACCAGCGTTCTAGTGAATCAATGGGACAGTGAGCATCTACATGATACACAGTGGTGGTACTTTGCTCAAGCATTTCCCAAATTTCTTGCCACAATTCTTTGCCCCATACCTCCATGGAATGAATTTGCCAGTTATCTGCATGCCATTTGGGAAGCCAGGTGTCTAACCATTGGCACTGGACCAGGAAGCAGTGTAAATATGACAAGTTCCTGGTAATTCCTGCTTTGGTGCTTGATACACAGTGTACAATTCTGCATATTGACTACTCTTTCCTTCTTCCGTAGTAGTTAACAACTTTTTTGGTGACTGGGTTATATGAAACTGCTTTCCAATGTCTTTTAGCCCCCACATATTTGGCTGAATCATTGGTGAATAATGCATGCTACCTATCCTCAGGGGACAAAGATTCAAATGGCTAACCCCATCTCACTTTTGACTCTTTTATGAACGGGGGCTTGTGAAACCTGCTCATGTAGAGCTGCTGTGCCTGCTGGTCCCACTCGGACCATGGCTTGTATGTACCATTTCCAACATATGATACTAGCCTCCTGTGCATGTGCTATGCAGTGAGTTTTAGGTGAACTCATCACCCACTGCATTATTGGAATCTCAGGTCTCAAAATCACATTATGACCTAGGGTAATTTGCTCAGTATCCACTAGATCTCAGTAGCATGCTAGTAACTGTTTCTCAAAGGGAGTATATCGCTCCCCAGCATCAGGTAACTTTTTAGTCCAGAAACCCAGGGCCACCCTCGTTCTTCCCTGTTTTTGCCACATGCTCCATTGTGCATATTGCCCCAGAACGGTTACATGCAACTCAATGTTTCCTTCCTGTACTGGCCATACGTCTAATGCCTGTTGAATTGCCTCCTTTTCCAAATCAAACGCACATTGCTGCTATTTACCCTATTCAAACTCATGCTTCTTTCGTGTTACCTTGTACAAAGGGGCTAGAATCTGACTCAAATGAGGAATACGCTGTCTCCAAAAACCAAACAATCCGATGCATCGCTGTGTCTCCTGCTTAGTGCGGTGAGTGGTAAACTGTAAAATCTTCTGTTTTGCCTGCGGCAACACCTCTCTATGTCCCTGATTCACCTGAATCCCTGAAAAGTTCACATTTTGAGGGGGTCCCTGTGTCTTGTCTGGATTAATCATCCACCCTTTACTTTGCAAGAGTTCAACAACCTGCTCAAACTGAGTCTGCACCTGTTCTTGTGTCTCTTCCTGATTCATCACATCTTCAATGTAATGGGCCAGTTGCCCTCCTGGAATGACAGATACTTCATCATGGTGCTCTGCAACCAGCCGGTCACAGGTGGTGGGGCTATGTAAATGGCCCAAAGGCAAGGATAACCTTTGGAACTGTCTACCAGAATGCGAAAAACAAATTGTTCTTGACATTCAGGGGACAATGGTAGAGAAAAGAAAGCATTAGCAATATCAAAGGTTGCATACCAGGTCCCTGCATGCTTTTGAATTATTTCGATTAAAGTGATGGTGTCTGGGACCACAGCTGTCAATGGGGGTGTATGATTATTCAGCTCGTGGTAATCAATGGTCATTCTATAGCGCCCATCAGGTCGGCGCACAGCCCACATAGGATTGTTCCATTCAGTGGTGGTTGGAACTATTCCATCAGCCTCAAACATTTCTTGCATGGTTTTACTTATTTCATCATGCCCTCCTGGAATGCGATACTGCTTCAAGTGGACTATCTTGGTTGCTGGGGGCACCTTCACCTGGGGTATCTTCAGATGACCCATCCTCATAGTTGCCACTGAAATGTATATCTTTGAGCCAAATAACAACCATCATCCAAATATAAAGTTATCCCCTTTAAAATGTCAATTCCCAGTATATATTCTAGAATGGGCACAATCATTCAATGTATTATCTTTTTGGCGTTCCCCCCATTTCATTTCAACCACTGTCTGCACGGCAGAGGTTTGTTTTCCACCCAACTCTTTGATGGTGTAGTTCTGACCAGTGAACCCTTTGGGATTTCCATAAATTAAAGAGGCCTCTGCTCGTTGTCAACTAATGCTCGGACTCTTTGGACATTTTTGTGTTTCCAGTGTATTTCTAAATCAACATGGGGTCTGTTATCTTTACGAGCCCATCCCTGTACCAGAGCTTGGCTAGTTTCCTTGTCTGATTTAAACCTGTCAACTTTTGCCCAAGTCAGGTCTCGATATATGCTTTCATATCTGCGAGCTGGCTCTTCTCCTTCCCTGCTTTTAACATTTAACCCCTCGCTGCACCAATCTTCCTCCTCTTTCCCTTGTGAAGAGACATTTTTCTCCCTTTCTTTTTCATCCCACTGCTTCTGTGGCTGACTCTGAGTTACACATTTATTATCTTGCTTGTGAACCCGCCTTATACCTCCTTTTCGGTCCAGTCCTCTTTTACAGTACATCTCCCACAGGCTTTTGGTATCTATTCCATCAATCTGCTCCTTACTGACACCATCCTTCAGTAATGCCATGAACATATCTCTCGTAGATACTTGGTTGTT
This sequence comes from Pleurodeles waltl, assembly GCF_031143425.1. Taxonomy (NCBI): domain Eukaryota; kingdom Metazoa; phylum Chordata; class Amphibia; order Caudata; family Salamandridae; genus Pleurodeles; species Pleurodeles waltl. The sequence goes on along the minus strand of NC_090445.1, from coordinate 153,299,511 downwards.
ATCTGTGCCACCCTCAGACCTTGAGGCTCTCTCTGAGCCCCAGCTCTCCTAGCTCGCAAACTGCCTCCAGCACCTCTTTTATTCTCTGCACTGTCTGATTAATTAGGAGAGTCATTATTACTTGCTTGTAAGCTGGAGGAGCAAGACAAATGTTTTTATTTTGTACTAAAATGGTCAGCTTAGCCTCTAACAGATTGTGAGCTTCATCTAATAGAATAGCAATTTTCAAACTTTCTTCCCTAATTCTTTGCATAGCATCTCTCAATGTGTACCAAGGCTTATCATTTTGCGGCCAGCCTGATTCAGTATGGTATTTTTGATTACATCCCATGACTGCCAATTGTAATAAATTGGTTGCTCCTTGATTCCCAGAACTCCTGAATTGTTGTTGTATTAGGGGGTCAGTGCTAACAGTACAAAACTAGCTTGAATCTCCTGAATCTAATGTCACCTCTGAAGCACCTGTGTTAAATATCCTAACCATCCACGTAAGCAGTGCTTCCCCGCTTTTCTCTTTAAATCTGTCCATAACATCATTAACTTCTTTTTGAGTGTAATCTTCTAAAGGATGCATTTCAATTCCTCCCGGGTTCTGTGGAGTGCCCTGTATTTTTCATCTACATATGGGCTATGCGTGAACTACTCTTGGCTCATCTAGCTCACACTGGCCCCCACCTTTTTTAACTTCTTCATCACTGGAATTTGAAAAACCAGTACTTTCCCATATATTTGTGTCCCATAAATCCGGATTCCAATCTAATCCTGCTTTGGCAATTGCTAAATGAACTTTCTTTTGATTTATTTTACCTCTGCATTTCCGAAATTTGTTCTGCGCAACTTTGACAGCGGGTTTCTCTGCCATGGACTGATAGGTATCGGCCTTATCTTGCAATAGCTTATTCTGACAAGGCAGCATAGTTACAGTATTTTTAGTTTCAACTAACCGCCTTTTTAATTGCTGATTCTCCTCTTGTAACTGCTTGCACTTTTCATGCATTTTTCTATAAGCAGAGAGAAGTATCCACCCTCGCTGGCCTAAAATAGATAAATCACTACTTAGTTCAAAAGGTGCCTTTTTCAAACATAGAAGCACATTTTGGGGTTCTGCGTCCCCAAGACATTCATCCCAGGATTCAGAAAACCCCCAAAACAAGACCACTCATTTGACAAAACATTAAAGGTTTTTTGATCCACCCTAGAATCTCACCTGCAATATTAGGAATGGTTTGTGAAGCTGCTTTTGACTTCTTGCCAAACATATTTCACTTTTAAATCTTACCCTTTTCAACCTTACCCTCCTTTCTGACTACGCCAAAGTGTTTTGCTATACTTCAGACTGAAGAGAAAATGAAAGGAATGCCAACAATGTATCACTCTTAGTTTGAGTAATGAATTTATTAAGGCACTTCTCAAGGTTTGTACAGGGAAAGCGTTTAGGTCAAATCTAGCAACATAAGTACACTTCTGAAAATAATCACAGCAGTAGCATAATAATTATCATAGAAACAAACAAAGAACATACACTACTTCAACCATGGATAATATATCTATATATAGTGATTATATATTCATGCACAACACAAAGCTAAAAATAAGAATTAAAAATACATCACCATGGGGCTTGATAGTGACATCATCTCTTTGCCAGCTTAAAGTCGCGAACCCAAACAACCATGAAACGAGAGAACTACCCACAATGGGATCCGAGCAAGGCGTCCCCTCCCGGAAATGAGTTCTGTCTAACCCCGGTCGTCAAGCTTCCTTTTTAAATACTTTAAACAAGCTGGAGAGGAGAATTCTAGAAACTCCCCCGTTTCATACAGTAAGTTGTTGTTCAAACGCTGGCTGTACCAGGTTTGTGTTGAAAGAGCACTTTTAGAGATTGGCCACATCCCAAGGTGCGCTCCCAAGACTGAACTGTTCCCTGCCATACCATAAACATTCTCTGGTACATCCTTATCTGTCCCTCACTCCTCCATGTTATGTCCCTGCTTGTGTGAGAAAGAAAGCGAGAGGACCGAAAAACATGTTGCATAAGTTGTGCGTGGAAAAATACCTGCACCACCAATATGACGGTGTGTGAAGCTAAGCTAAGCTTAAAACAGAGTCAGTGGTCAAGATGGAGCTTGAGGTAAAATACAGATAGCATTACAGCAATTAACAAAGCACTGTAGCCTCAGGGAAGATGTGCAGCTATTCCATGAGCAATACTGAAAGAATATCCCCTTTCTCAATCTTATACCCAATATTTGAGAGTATCTAGACGTGCTGGCATAAACCAATCATCATTACCCTCAATATAAGAATTCTGATTAATGTATTTTATGCCTGCAAATGTAAACATTAGCCAATGATTTTTTCTCTTTCTTGCAACATTTTCAAAGAAAGGAATAGCTGCTTAATATGTCTAATTCCATTGATTAAATATAAATGCCACTGTTTTGGTAGTATATTGTTTACAAATGGTTTTAATCAAGCAACTAAATAACCAGTACAGTTATTTAAAGTGGGCTAATGGACTTACTTTTAATGTATGGAAGTATGTGTCAATCTATTATTCTGAATTTGAGTTTTTTGCAGGTGTTTGTAATCCAGACATGCAGTGATCAAATGCTAATAACTGTAGCCAAACAAGAAGTGTTAAACTAATCCAAAAGGCAAGACAGGCGTAAAGTGAATCTAAAATAATGTCACACGGAGTGTTTTAAAAATATTTTCCTGACAAAGAGACCTCTTTAGAAAAGGGTGATAAAACACATATCTACTGGATGAACCCTTTAGGTAAATATCTTCTGCATCACATATTTACAAATGTTTTAAGACAGATTACAAACTGAAAAAAATTATTTGAAAGAAAATGATTTCATAACCCTCTTCCAAATTTATTGTAACCTCTAACACCAATCTGAATCCTAACTCCAGTGATTTTGGAAGGCTATCATATGCCATATTGCAATCTACAAAAAGAGGAGGCACTCCCTCCCAGTTAGGTAGTAAAAGACAGTCATAACTGACAAGCAGGACATGTCACATTCCTGGGAGCACGTGCCACTGCACCTTTTGCAATAGCTATACCACTAAACTTTATCCAAACCTTAACACTAAGGGCCTGATTAAGAGTTTGGTGGCCAGAAAACCCGACCTCCAGACCCATGGTGAGGAGACACGCCGCGGACCTTGGCGGTCTCCCCATGTACCCTATTACAAGTTTTCCACTGGGCTGACCGGCGGAAACCAAGGTTTCTTCTCATCAGCCCAGTGGAAAACGTGCGGCAGCATTGTATTTGGCTCCATGTTGCACAGGGGGAGGCGATCAGCACCCTGGGAATGCCCTCTGTCTCCTCAGCATAGCTCAGCAGACAGTGCGCATTCCCATGGTGCTGGGGTGTGGGCCAGCACTGCCCAGGACAATGTCTTAGGCTGTGCATGGGCCTCCCCTGTGGTCCCCAGCACTTGTTCTCCGCCAGCCTTTTCATGGGAGTTGAATCGCCATGAAAAGGCTGTCAGAGAACATGGTTGTAATCAGCAGGGCAGCACAGGCTTCAGCGCCTCCCTGGCTGATCACAATCAAGACTGCAGTCGGCCTGGCGGAGACGGCGGCCCCCTGGCAGTCCAATCGCCAGGGTTGCAATGTGGCGGTCCGACCACCACCGTAAGTCTGGCGGTCTTGAGACCAGCAGACTCTTGAACAGGCCTTAAGTACTTAAACCTTATTCTATCCTTTAGTTCTATCCTAAACAATAATCTTAACATTTTCCCTTATGTTGCCTTTCAGCCTAATCGTTTCGTTCATTTTTAAATATTTATAACCAATCATGATAAAAATTGTTAACTTTATGAATTTGACAATGTTGTGTTGTTGAAATATTTGTCAAGGCTTCTTTGCACTGATGTAATCCAGTATAGCATTTATTTAACTCAATAGTGAGTGAACAGAAACACTACAGTACAAACATGCAAAGTTCATCATAACTCCACATTCCAGTCATAAATATATCAGAATTAAAAAAAAAAGAAGCAAATATGCCTTCTGACGTACAAAATCTCATCTTGTCCTCCTATCAAACATAAAAAAAAACACTGTGCTAAAAAAAGGGAGCACACTGCCTCACACTCCAGCAAAAAGTTGGCCCCAATGCATCTTGGTAAATGCAGTCAGATTTGTTTCACATTAACAAAAGTAATCAAAGTCTTTCACCTTAGTAGGTGCAGCAAGTGCTGTGTATCTCTGGACACGTGTTTCTGGGTTTCGCCCGTCATCAGCAGAGAGCAGCATATTTTGTGGGGTTGCTTGAAATGCCACCAAACGTCTTCTCAGGTTTATCTACCACTCTGGTGCCCAGGTGCCTCGCCAAGGCTCGTCAGCCCGTTAGCTGAAGGGAGCTGTCATTCGACACAGTGCAAACAAAAGGGAGCACACTGCCTCACACTCTAGCAAAAAGTTGGCCCCAATGCATCTTGGTACATGGAGTCAGATTCGTTTCACATTAACAAAAGTAATCAAAGTCTTTCACCTTAGTAGGTGCAGCAAGTGCTGTGTATCTCTGGACACATGTTTCTGGGTTTCGCCCATCATCAGCAGAGAGCAGCATATTTTGTGGGGTTGCTTGAAATGCCACCAAACGTCTTCTCAGGTTTATGTACCACTCTGGTGCGCAGGTGCCTCACCAAGGCTCGTCAGCCTGTTAGCTCAAGGGAGCCGTCATTCGACACAGTGAAAAAAAAAGGGAGCACACTGCCTCACACTCCAGCAAAAAGTTGACCCCAATGCATCTTGGTAAATGCAGTCAGATTTGTTTTGCATGAACAAAGGTAATCAAAGTCTTTCACCTTAGTAGGTGCAGCAAGTGCTGTGTATCTCTGGACACGTGTTTCTGGGTTTTGCCCGTCATCAGCAGAGAGCAGCATATTTTGTGGGGTTGCTTGAAATGCCACCAAACGTCTTCTCAGGTTTATGTACCACTCTTGTGCGCAGGTGCCTCACCAAGGCTCGTCAGCTCGTTAGCTCAAGGGAGCCGTCATTCGACACAGTGCAAAAAAAAAGGGAGCACACTGCCTCACACTCCAGCAAAAAGTTGTCCCCAATGCATCTTGGTAAATGCAGTCAGATTCGTTTCACATTAACAAAAGTAATCAAAGTCTTTCACCTTAGTAGTTGCAGCAAGTGCTGTCTATCTCTGGACACGTGTTTCTGGGTTTTGCCATGACGAGCACTGGCGATACACCTGTGCGCCTACTGAGTGGTACAAAAACCTGTGAAGACGTTTGGCGGCATTTCAAGCGCCCCTTCAGTTACATATGTTTTCTGCTGATGACAGCCGAAAGCTAGAAACACGTGTCCAGAGATACGGCACTCGCTGCACCTACCTTAGGTGAAAGACTTTCAACAGCGATACAGCACTTGCTGCACATACTTAGGGTGAATACTTTTTTGAAAAATTCTCACTATTTATATTTAAATGACTGTATTTACCATGATGCCTTGGGGCTATTTTCCGCTTGAATGCAAGGCAGTGTGCTCCCTTTTTCTTTTTGGATATCTAAATGACGGCTCCCGTGAGCCTCTTGCTGACGAGCACTGGCGATGCACCTGTGTGCCTACTGAGCAGTACAAAAACCTGTGAAGACGTTTGGCGGCATTTCAAGTGACCCCTTCTGTTACATACGCTCTCTGCTGATGACGGCCGAAAGCCACAAACACGTGTCCAGAGATACGGCACTCGCTGTACCTACCTTAGGTGAAAGACTTTCTACAGCGATACAGCACTTGCTGCACCTACTTAGGGTGAATACTTTTTTGAAAAATTCTCACTATTTATATTTAAATGACTGCATTTACCATGATGCCTTGGGACTATTTTCCGCTTGAATGCAAGGCAGTGTGCTCCCTTTTTCTTTTTGGATGTATAAATGACGGCTCCCGTGAGCCTCTTGCTGACGACCACTGGCGATGCACCTGTGCGCCTACTGAGTGGTACAAAAACCTGTGAAGACGTTTTGCGGCATTTCAAGTGACCCCTTCAGTTACATACGCTCTCTGCTGATGACGGCCGAGAGCCAGAAACACGTGTCCAGAGATACGGCACTCACTGCACCTACCTTAGGTGAAAGACTTTCTACAGCGTTACAGCACTTGCTGCACCTACATAGGGTGAATACTTTTTTGAAAAATTCTCACTATTTATATTTAAATGACTGCATTTACCATGATGCCTTGGGGCTATTTTCCGCTTGAATGCAAGGCAGTGTGCTCCCTTTTTCTTTTTGGATATATAAATGACGGCTCCCGTGAGCCTCTTGCTGACGAGCACTGGCGATGCACCTGTGCACCTACTGAGTGGTACAAAAACCTGTGAAGGCGTTTGGCGGCATTTCAAGTGACCCCTTCAGTTCCACATGCTCTCTGCTGATGACGGCCGAAAGCCAGAAACACGTGTCCACAGATACGGCACTCGCTGCACCTACCTTAGGTGAAAGACTTTCTACAGCAATACAGCACTTGCTGCACCTAGTTAGGGTGAATACTTTTTTGAAAAATTCTCACTATTTATATTTAAATGACTACATTTACCATGATGCCTTGGGGCTATTTTCCGCTTGAATGCAGGGCAGTGTGTTCCCTTTTTCTTTTTGGATGTATAAAAAAAAAACACTGTTTTCAAAGTACAGATCCACCTTCCTTAACCAGTTTTAGGTAAAACCATAACTATCCCGAGTTCAGAAATTTATAAATGTAGTGGAAAAAAAATTCTTTAACCTGTAACACGTTTACCTATGGAGGATTCATCATTAAGCATCAGCACTTCATATATTCTACATTCATGATTTACCCAATGTGGATAGAATAGTATATTTAGATTTCGGCATTTCGGTGAAGTACCTCAACCGATGCTGTTCCAAGCAATGTCTACTTGCTCCCACTGGTGAGAAGGGTCAAATTTTGGTCTGTTTGTATTGTTTATGTGGGCTTTTATGGCATTAACATATACTGCTAAACTATGTTAAAATTAAAACAACAAATCAATCTACTAGATCTGCTGAAGAAAATGTCTTATGCCTGGACTCAAGAGACCCACAAAAGTCACTAAATAAACATGTGCTTAACCATCTGGTAACTTGGCACAAATCAGTCAGGCTTATCTTAAAGGGCTATGTGTAAAGGACTATGCAGTGCTCAAACAGTATAAAGTGAATACACAATACAAGGAAAATCCCAAGCCAATTAAAAAAATATATATAAAGTAAACTGTAATAAATAAAATTACATAAAAATGACAAAAATCCAATAAGTAGAACGTTAGGGATAAATATTTAATGTTTGAAATAAAAATCTCATTGAAGCATTACAAATGGAATAGGAGGGAGCCTGTGGATCAGCCCCTTAAGAAATGAATCACAAAAGGTGATTTGAAAAGATTAGATCTAGTAAATGTAAAAAGACTGAAACAGGCTACAAGTAACCGTTAACTGTCACCAGAGCAAGGTGTTGCTGGGCCAATGATAAACTGAACAAGAGAATATCAGAAGGAGAACCCTGTAAGGGTCGGATATGACGGGAGGAACACCACACCAAAAACCTTCCCCTCAGTCCTGCGTAACAGTTTTGGTGGACAGGCAACTGGCTGCCAGGATAACACCAACTTCTTCACGATTCCTCATGAAAGCCATCAAATGCAGCTGCTCAATCTCCATGCATGGAGGTGTAGGTTGTGCTGGCCTGGGTATAGCACCCAACCTGTTGCTGTGACAGGAGGTCCTCTTGAAGGGGCAGCATGATTTGGGGAGATACACTCATGACCAGAAGTTATGCATTCAACACTCTCCTGCCCCGTTCGGAGCCACTAGGATGACTTGAGCCTGTTCTTTTTTTTTTTCCACTATGAGCAGGAGAGGGAGTGGTGGAATAACGTACATGAGTCCCATGCCCCAGTACAGGGGAAAGGTATCTCGTAATGAAGACTGCCTTCTGTACCGCAATGCACAAATGTCCTGACACCGTGCAACCTCTGTTGTGCGAACAGATAAATACAGGGTTCGCCCCATTGTTGGAAGAGTCCCTGAGGCACCTCCGAACATAATCACTATTTGTGATCCACTAGGCAACGTTGGCTGAGTTTGCCTTCCCTGATGTTTAAAGATCCTGCCAGGTGTTGTACAACCAGGAAGATGCCCTGAGTGTTCGGCCACTTCCAGAGGCGTACAACTTCCTGGCACAGGGTCCACAATACTACGCCACCCTGTTTGCTGCAATACCACATGGTGGTTGTGTTGTCCCATTAGCACCTGTGCCTGTTCTCCATTAATGGCTGGGAGGAATTCTTTCACTGTCAAACGAATTGCTCGCCACTCCAACAAATGGATGTGGAGGGAAGTCTCCGCCTGAGACCAGAGTCCTCTGAGTTCCACCTCTGCCAGGTGATCTCCCCAACTCAGTAACGATGAATATGTCACAACTGTTTTATCTGGGTGGAGTAGGGAGAGTGATCTGCTGCTGATCCAGTTGCAGTCCAGCAAGCCACAATACATGGATAAAATCAGACAGATTTCTTTGGTGCCTAGACCACTGAGACTTTCGGTTCCACTGCAGTGCCAGCATGTGCCACTAGCAGGAAATAAGAGGTCAAGAAGTAGCAGAGCCACTCGCACTGAGACTCAGGCTGCAGGTTGAAACATTTGGATCATAGCCCAAATGCCTGGACTTGTTGAGGTGGAAGGATAGCTTGGAAGACCACTGTATCCATTACAGCTCAGATGAAGTGGAGCCGTTGTCAATGAGTCAGATCGCCACATTGATGGAGAAACTTAAGAATGTCAACAAGTCGGCAGGCGTCTGGAGATAGTTTGCAACTGTTTGAGGCGAGCTCTCCTTCAGTAGCCAGTTGTCGAGGTAAAGGAAGGCTGGTATTCCCAACGTCCAAAGATGGGCTGTGACCACCACCTTCAAGTGTGAGAACAACCAGGTTGGAGAGCACAGAGAACTGAAAGTGCTCCTGGTCCATCTAAGCAACAGCAGACTGCCCAGTATTCTAGAGGAAAACCCGTTTAATTTGTTTTTGACAACTCGGAATTGGCCAGTTGGAGATCGAATCTCCTTTTACCTTCCTGGATGGAGGAGCGTCACTTCAGATCATTGGGTACTCTACATCCTGGAACAAGGTTACCTCCTAGCCTTCCTTTTCCAGCATCCAGATATTTCACCAGTACCACAACATCTCCCTGAGTGCACTTGTCTATATTGCACAGAGAAGTTCTAGTGCTAGAGATGGTGCTGGTTTCAGAAATCGGGACTGGTTGTTAACTCCAGTTTCTTTATGATTCCAAAAAAGGACAGAGGCCTTCATCCAATTCTGGATCTACTCCCTCTGAACTTCTTCTTAAGAAAAGCCAAGTTCATAATGCTTTCAAAAGGTGAGGCATCTAAAGATAGGAGCATCTATCAGATGTGACAACTTTCTAAAAGTGTAATTTACAAAATAGCACTGCAAAATCCGACTTTACCATTAAGTTGGATTTTAAATTACTATTAAAATGGGTCCTTGAATCTTTTTCTAGCTGCTCCCAAAAGGAAATTAAGCATTTATAAATTGTTATGATCTAACCCAAAGTTTTCCTATGGGAGAGCCAGTCTTGCTACAGTGACAACCTGACTACCTTTACTGCCAGGACAAGTAAAGCATTAAATATATATGTCCTGCTTTTTAAATACCATGCAACCTTTCCTAAGGGCAGGAAGGGCCTAACTTAAGAGTGACTTATAATTAATAAAAAGGAGGGTTTAAGCCTGGCAAAAAGTTTATTTTGCCAGGTTGAAATGGCAGTTTAAAACTGCATAACCAGACTACGGGTGGTTGGAATGGAAACATGGTTTATAGTGCTATTTCACTGGGTGGCTCAATAGGTTTTGAAGACTACTAGTAGCATTTACTTTACCGACCTTTGGGTACATATAGTACTATATATCAGGGAATTATAAGTAAATTAAATGTGTCAAATAGGAATATGTAAATTTTACCATGTACTAATGGTGAGCAGGGGTAAAGTGTGCAGAGTCCTATGGCCACCGAAAACGGGTTCAGTTAAAGAAGGCAAATATCTGGAGGAATACCGCACAAAAGATTGTCATTTCCAACAGTAACACTGCAAAATATTTTGCCACAAGGTTACTTTTATATGTGTCAAATGGTATTCAGGGTGTGCCTCCCTGAGACCCTTTCCTACTGTTTAGGTTTGTGAAATGCTTGAGATCGTAATGTCACATGCACGGTCTGACTAGTCGGGTTTTAAGAGGGTGTCGCTTCTTCAAACTGTAGCTTTTCTGATGGGTCTCTTTGATGGGGTATCAAGAATGGAAGAACTTACTCAGCTAAGCATGATCTAGATGGAATCATATGCTTTCCACTTTTCAAGAGCCACATCCATATATGATGAGTTCAATAAACTTCTGGAAACTCGATTTTGCAGGCTAAACTTTAACTGAGATTGCCTAGGAACAAGGTCTGTAGTGAAGAACATTTGAAAAGGTTACTCAATACTACTTCTATTCCCAACAGTCAACTAGAAGTGCTCTGAAGTTACCATAAGACAACATGCAGCACTGTACAAACTACAAGATAATACAAATGAACAATAATCCCCTTAACTTTGCTTAAAGTGATATGTAAAGCTGTCACATTTTTAGGCATCATCTACAGACAACTTTTAGCTTTCTATTGTAGAAGACCTATAGCTAACAATGCCCCTAATCAGAGTGGGCTTTGCTTCAGACCATTGCTTTTAATTTACAGACTTTCTTACTACTCACATTTACTTGTTTCTTATTCAATTATTCCCCTTTCTCTTCTTCTTCTAGTCCCGCCTGTGCAGCATAGTTTTTTTCTCATTCATTTGATTAGAGATCTTGTATCCGTCTATGGCTCACACAAGGGAACTATTTTTTTTTCTTTGTACACTTCATGGGGTTTCTCCTATGTGCTATTTTCACCTCAAATTGCTGCCCGCCTACTCTCTTAGGGGAGCATAAATCCACCTAACGTCACTTTGCTCAGGCCTTTGTCATCCCAAGTGAATTAAAAGACTGCAGACAGCAAAACCATGAAACAATGTAAGGATCACATGAGCCGTGTGAAGGGTCAACAGTCCCATGTCAGGTGACCATATAAAACCCAGTGGATAGCACCACTAGGTAGTAATAGTCAGGAACGAAGTTTCCATAGGAAATGCATTTTTTCTGTTGCTCATAACTTTGGCACAGTTTGACAAATCTCCATGAAACTTTAAAAGTGCTACTTTTTGACTAGTTTGAGCATGAAAAGTTTTGGGGTGATCCATCACGTGGGGGCAAGAAAAAAGGGGAGTCCCAAAATTTATTTTCCATATTCATTTTTCCATAAAAACTTTAGACAAAGCTGCATTGTAAACTGCACGGATTTACATCAGAATTGGCAGAAATCTAGATCTTAGTCCAGAAAGAGTGCTTGTTGTGATTTGGTGTAAATCCGTCCAGTAGTTTTTGAGCAATTAATGCTCAAAAACGTTGTATATTTAGGGATGTGGAGCCTCTACGGATCTGACAAATCTCCTGCCGCAATCCGATTGGCTGCCACCACCTCAACCAGGAAGTGGTGGCAGCCATTTTAGGGCTCGGGACTCAGATCCGAGTTCTTAAAAAAAAAAAAATTAAAAAAGAAAGGACAAAAGGGCGCAGGGTACAGATATCCTGACCGTCCCTATGCCTGTTGGCAGGGCTCCAGGGGGACCCGCCTGGGTTCAAAAATCATTTCTTTTTTTTTATTTTGCAGCATATTTTCCGTGAATCTGCAGCAAAATGTAAAAACTTTTTTTTTTTTTAAATAATGCGGTGTACTAGGCTTCTTTTCTAAAATCCCTGGGACGGGCCAGGGCTCATACTTTACATTTTTCTGGTGAGGTGGGGGAGTGTGGCCCCTCTTCCCAGGCTATTTTCAGCCCTAGGGGTCCCACCCCTCCCTGGGCACGATGTAGTTTTTAGGAGTACGAGGGCATGTGACCCCCCCCACCCCAGGCCGTTTTCAGCCCTAAAGGCCCCATCCCCAGGGGCCGATGTATTTTTCAGGGGGAGGGGGACACATGGCCCTCTCCTGAGGCCGTGTCTGGCCCCGGGGTTCCCATCCCCAGTGACCAATAATTTTTTAGGGGGAGGGGTGCACGCGTCCCGCCCCGCCCCTTGGCCACTTTTGGTCCCGGGGACCGCAGTCCCTGGTCCTAATGTATTGTTTAAGGGGAGGAGGGCCCTCCTCCTGAAGCCTCTAAAGGCCCAGGGACCCCATCCCCGGGGGCATTAAAGTTTTGAAGAGGGAGGGGGCTCACGTGCAGTATCCCATTGAGGCCATCTCCAGACGCAGGCATGGAAACCTATGTTTGCTACTGCCTGGCAGAAGCATTCCTAAAAACTGCCGCACGCAGGAGCAAACATATAAGTCACCCACCTTTACTGATGCGGGTCTTGGGGGAAGGGGCCCCCGGAGCTGGAAATGGCACATGGAGTGGGGCCCCATCTCCTCCCCTTTAATTTTAGTAGTGGCTTTGGAGGATGGGGAACCCGGGGCCTGACAAGGCTCAGGAAAGGGGACTACGTGGACCTGTCCCTTTTAACTGAAAAAAAAAACTGCCTTAAGGGATGGGGTCCCCAGGGCCTAATAAGGGTTGGGAGGGGTCGTCATGTGGCCCCCTTACTCTTTATTAAGAAAAAAGGCCCTGGGAGATGGGGTCTCCAGGTAAGGAGGTTTTTAAGTCTTGGCCCTAGGGTTGAGCTGCCCAGGGCCAACCACCTGCTATTCACAGCTAAAGGATGTGTGCACGTAGGATTGGCTATCTTTGAGGGGGGCGGGTGTTTGGGCACAGGGCAGACCTAGGCCCGACAGCTCAGCTTCAGTTCTCTGGGAACTGTTACTAAGTCACACATGCAATGTGTATTGGGCTGAATGGACTTTAGCCCCCACCTGATCCCCCTCCCCCACTGTCTGCCGTAACCCAGGCTGTGCAGCTTCAGATTCAACATGTCTTCGAAAGACCATTTAAAAGTTAAATAATCTTTTAACCGTTTCACTGCTTCTTATGCTCCCTGCCAGGCGTACAATGCTCATCTGGTTAAAAGGATATACAGCCCTAACAAACCCTGCACCTCTCATATGTCCTACCTTGGGCTGCTGCAGCTTCCATGACAGCCACAATTCTTCAGCTATTGAGTGCTGGGCTGCAGTAGACAGGGGGTATTCATGATACCCTCATACAAAGTATTTTGCAACTCCCTCAGAGGCTGAGTACATAAAATAGGCATGAGAACTGTTATCATGAAGGCAACGAGAACCAGAACAGCGATGTGGCTAAAGAAGAACAAAATATTCTACAACTATTTTGTTGGCTTTTCATTTTCATGTAAATAAATATGAAACACTCACGTTAAATCAAAATAAATGCAAGTTAAGGTAACCAGTTGGAAATGCATTATTTTATGTTATGAAAGCTCAGCTATTTAATGTGATGACTGCAAATGTCTACGTGCTTAACTAGACAGCCATACAACTGAATCCTAATTGATGCACCTGGGAATAATGACGTATTTATAGTGCTACAAGTTCTATTTTAAAATTACATTTCATACAGCTTAAGACCTGCTGCAGCACAATGTGTAAACAAATTTTTAGCAGGATTGACAAAGCTATTTTGAAGTTATATGCTAGTGATTTGCAAGCTCACAAGTTTTGCAACCTCCTAAATTAATTTTTTATGTAGTAAACCCATTTTGCAATTTGGTAACAGGTTACCAAACTGCAAAATGGGTTTGTAAAGGCATAATGAATCGTTATTCAGAATAAGTGATTTAGGGCAACGGTCTCCAACCTATTCTGTAGTGATCAGTGAGAAACACTGTGAGCTACGGAAGGCTAAGCAATGTGTGCATTGTTACCATACACCCCCTAGGCCCAGCTTCATTAGACTTAGAGCCAATGTCCACAGAGCCAGATACCATGGTTTGAAAACTTTGAATGGGGGGACTACAAAAGGGCTGCCAAGTGTGTCACTGAGAGCGTTGTCTTTTGGAATGTATGAGAATGTGTGCATATGAATGGGATATATGTGCACTGGTGACTATGAACTTGTGTCATATGTACTTGTGGCACAGGACATACTTTTCACCATATGTAGCACCATTGCATGTATAACACAAGCATACAACCATTTTTTTTAAGTGGGAGAAATTTAAGGTGCAGAAAAATATTCTGCAAAAAGGTTCTTAATATGGAAAAAAAATCTGCACTTTAAATTTATCCTACTTAAAACAATGGCTGTATTTCTGAGTTATAAATATGGCACTGTGTATACCAGCCACTGGGAGCAAGATATCTACGTTGTTTGAAGGTGACACTTTAAAATGGGAGAAAACTAAACTGAAGAGTTAACTTTATGTTTAAATTGATTCTGTAAAACTCATCATTTACATTTTCTCCCATTTACAAGTGTCATATTTCAAACAGCAGGCATCTTGCCTCTCAATGGCCTGTAGAAACTGTGCCTTGGAGAAGACAAATACAGCCACTTGTTTAAATGGGAGGAATTTAAAGTAAAGAAGCGTGCTTCATGTACTGTTAAGACATGATTGGCTTAAATGAATGTGGAGAAAAACGCAATGGATAAATGTGTCATAGAAATATTTACCTTCAATTTAAATTTCTCCGTTTTAAAAAAACTAGTATAGTTTTCAGTTATAAATATGGCACAGTGTCTACTGGCCACCGGGGGCAACAGACCTGCTGCTTGTAAATGTAACACTCTGAAATGTGAGAAAATTAAAAAAAAGATTTAACTTAACCATTAAGATAACCTTTCACTTTAATTTTCTACCATTCGGAAACATCATTTTGTTCTCACCTCCAATACTGAATTGACAAGGAACTTATTTATTTAAGAGTTAAATACCTCAGTGTGTAAATTCACCACTGTGCCTCAGCCTGGGTCATAAATCTGACTGAGCACTGCTCATTATCAGGCCCTGCTATCTGCAGCCTGATGATAATAATGAAAAAAAAAAGAAATAATTAAAAGCACAGCCTTCCCTTAATTTTAAAAGACAAATATGACCCTGTGCTTATTTAAAAATGAACTCAAGGCTGGTGTCAATGAGCCACTGGTAGCTCGTGATCGACTGGTTGGAAACACCTGGTTTAGGGGTTCCCGTCTAAATAGCGATTTGTTATGGTATGTATCAAACTTTTGCAATCAAAATCGGATCACAAAACAACGAAAAGTTACCAGCTCGTGAGCAAATGTGAATATAAAAAACAAACGTTTGTTGGGGAGCAGGCAATGGCTCAAAGGACCTCTGCCATCTCTCAAATGTTAAAAATGTGTTTCTTTTTTTTAAATGCAGTAAATGCAGTCCTGTTTCCTGTAAGAATAACAGGCAGCGGTAAAAAAGAAACGTTTATTTTATTTAAATGTGACTACAGACATGGTGATCTGCTGATTGCAGGACACCATCATACATTCCTGTGATGGCATCCAATCATAGTGAGCTGCAATTTGCCCCCTACCGCATGAACACTGATGAGGTAGGTCGGATTGTGACCCACAATGATTTATAATTTTGTGAGCACACCTGGTAGTGCATAGATTGGTTCACAAAATTATTTTCCATTCACAAATCGTCAGTGCACAATTTGCAACCACTATTTTTTTTAATGGATACTTAGTACATCAGGCCCTAAGAGTTTAGGATAAAACACACACATATATATATATATATATATATATATATATATATATATATATATATATATATATCAAACCAAGGCCCTTTCAGGGTTAGAGTGATGCATAAATTATGCAAAAAACAAAGGAGAACTCTGGGAAGTTCCCAATTTTAGGTGGAGAGCCGCTCTAGTAAAGAGCACCCTGCAACACCAGCGACACTCTAGATTTGCTCATCTCAAATGTCTGGTTATCTAGCAAAGTTTTTAAATTTAGGATCAGCACAGTGCTATCCTCGCCGAGCTAGATAGTGACAAAGTCTTTTGCCATTTGTACAGCAAAATCTTTGTGCTCCAAGAACTGACCCGCTACCCGAGGAGGGTGGAGCATTAACCGGCGGAGCGTCCCGGCAATAATTCCAAATCCATACACAGGGGTGTGGAATTTATTAAAATATCTACTTGTCCATGGGGCAGGTTACTTCTTAAATCTACTTGTCCTGTAAAAAAAAATCTACTTGTCCATTTGGTGTCATGTAGTGCGACGACAAATTATGGCAGCAATCTCATTATGTAAGAGCTCCGATAATAGCCTCTCTGATTATATCAGGGCTACTACTATAGTAGGGCTTGAATACTTGCAATTTCAATCCCTACTATAGCAATTTCCTTATTTTGCCACCTTTCCGCAGAGCTACATACTGGGGCTGGGGAAAGCAGTAAGCAATAGTTCCAGGGTTGGAATGCCTTTGAGTCTGCAAACCTACTAACTTGCATGTTTAAGGATTTTCACCAGCTCTTCTCTAATCTTTTCCCACAATGAGAAAGGTTGGAAATTTACTCCTGACAAGGGCAGAAGTAGAAGTTCTTCCAGGTTTGGAGGGGGAAAAAAGAGGTTAGAGGGAAAGTGAACTTGTAAACGCTCAATAGATTTTCACATGAACAAATCTACACATGCAAATTTGCTCGTGCTAAAATACAGTTCACAAATATTTTCTAGTAGTACGATTTCCTGGTCTACTTCTGTAAGTGCATGCAAATTCATGAAAGCCACTAATTCAAAGACATAGACCATGGATGTACTTTAGTGACATTCTTTAAGAATTGGGTCCCTAATTAGGTCTGGCGTTAACAATGACATTTTGTTCCAGATTTAAGAAGAGTGGTGCTTAACATCGTAAAGCGCCACTTTTCTTTCGCCCCCCCCTAACGCTACTATTTATGATAGGGTGCACCATGGTGGAAATAGGTACAATAGTGGCAAACTTTTAATGCTATTGTGGCGCTTTGCTCCACTAGTGTCAAAACTTCTGATGGTAGTGGAGAAAATTGCAAGAAGGCCTATTGAATCCAAACGGTGCGTCCTTTTAACGTCTGTTTTAAGCAGGCATTAAAAATGACACATGAAATCTTGTAGACTTCACTGCGCCATTTTTGCAGGCCTCATTGTGCCAGAACACCCCTTTGCATACATTATGCATGGCGCATGCATAACGTGGCACAAATGGTCACAAAGTGGTGCAGTGCATGCATTGTGGCACTTTGTAGAAATGGTGCAGCGTTTTTGGCAAAATAAT